>NC_138777.1:167930812-169188546 GCF_965119305.1 Pelophylax lessonae | reverse complement strand
CAGTGGACAATTCTGACACATCAATACAGTGATCAGTGCTAAAAAAATGCACTCTCTGTACCAATGACACTGCAGGGAAGGGATTACCATCAGGGGCGATCAAAGGGTTAAATGCGTTCCCTGGGAGTGCTTGCTAACTGTGTGGGGGGGGTGCTTTGACTGGGGAAAGACAGATCTGTGTTCCTACTTGGAGGGGAAGATGGAGTTCCTTGGTTTCCACTGACAGGGCGATCTGCCTGGTTTACCTAGACAGACCGCCATTCTGCCTCTCTCAGGAACGATAGCTGGGGCCGATGAATATCTGGTCTGCCAGACCTGCTGATTGGCTCCCGCTGTGTCCAATCACAGCAGGAGCGGCTCGCCGGTGCCCCAGACCCAGAAATTTAAGACCTGATTTAGCACTGAAGGGCTGCCCTGTTGCAGTATATGTGGGGTGGTCAGGAAGCAGTTAGACACAAGGTTTTTTCGCCTTCGTGCATTCTATGCATGCAGATAAAAAAACCTTGTGTGCACCAGCCCCTCTAATACTTACCTGAGCCCCCTCTTGGTCCAGCGATGTCCACGAGCCTTGCCTCTCCAGAGACTCACTCCTGATTGGAGATAAGTAGACTGAGGGGGCAGGGCACACTGAATGGACACAGAGCTGCAGATTGCAGATTGGGGAGTGTGCCTGCTTGGGTGCCCCTACAGCAAGCTGCTTGCTGTGGGGGCAACTGGGAGGAGCCAGCATGGGACCCAAGAGGAGGATCCGGGCTGTTCTGTGCAAAACCAGGGCACGAAGCAGGTTTTTTTTTTTTTCTTGTTTAAACAAAAAAAAAAAACTTTAGGCTGGGTACTTTGAGTTAAATTTATCTTTCTCGTGTAATTAAAATCTGTCAGCAATGCCGCTCTACCCCAGTGTCTTAATAATGGGAGTAATGCCGCCGCACTGTGCAAACAGCTTGTACAGGGATCCATAACAAATCCATATTTGTGAACACTGGTCTATATAATGGGGAAAATTGTAGAGGATTTACTGTACCTTTCCTGGTGCCAACCCATGGCAGTATACTACCACATGTATGCTGCCATGTTGGTGCCAGGAAAATAGACAATGTAATCAAATATTTACTGTAATTTTCCTTTTTACAAAGTGGCAAGTGGATGTAGGAAATGTTTTATATTCTTCTGTAGGTGCCCAGACTAGAGTGTCTGAGAGGCTAATGTTGTGGGGAGCCATTAGACCAGCTTTAAATAAAAAGTGTTTTGACCGCTCTTTGCAATATCCTATTAAAAAATGACCTTAGTGGTAATTTAACCACAAGCCCTGGAAGATTTTACCCCCTTCCTGACCAGGCCCTATTTTGTGATTCGGCACTGCGTGACTTTAACGGACAATTGTGCGACGCTGTACCCAAATGAAATTGACGTTTTTCTTCCACAAACAGATGGTATTTGATCACCTGTGCGATTTTTACTTTTTGCACTATAAACAAAGAGCGACAATTTTGAAAAAATAAACAATATTTTTTTTATCAGAAATTAACCAAAAAAAATGTAAATATCTAACTTTTTTAACATTTTTGGCCAATTTGTTTTCTGCTACATAGGTTTGGTTAAAAAAAAAATTTGCAATAAGCGTATTTTGATTGGTTTGCGCATAAGTTATTGCGTTTACTAACTAAGGGAAGATTTCTGTCATTTTTGGTGTTTTTGCGGGATTGCGGCGGACAGATCGGACCCTTGACTGACATTTTTGACACTTTTGGGGTTACCAGTGACATTACTACAGTAATCGGTGTTATACATATGAACTGTTACTGTAAAAATGACACTGGCAGGGAAGGGGTTAACTTTATTGGAGATGCAGGGGTTAAATGTGTCCCTAGGGGCATGTTTCTTACTGTAAAGGGGCGTGGCTTCTCGTGTAACCATAGAGATGTACGATCCTACATGGCAGGATCGTATGATCTCTGCAGTTGGACCAGGGAAAATGACAGGCGGCTTTGTTTACATTAGCCGCCTGCCTTTCTCCCTCTGCACCGGACGATCGCGAGTGACCGGGGGACATCGGATTTTTAGGGAACAGGCGGGAGCGCGCCTCCGGCGGCGCGCCCACACCCCCTAGAGGCTCACAGGCTAGCAACGTAGTCCTACGTCACTTTGCCTGTACAGGGCTGACTGCCGCAGTAAATAGTCGTGTGGTGGTCGGCAAGCGGTTAAATTCATTGTATAGCTTTTATTTGGTGCTCATGTCACATCTTATTGCTAACAGATGTCGGTACAGGATTTTCTTTTTGCTTTAATAATGCATGCTCCTTTCCATGTGGTTTTGACTGCTTCATTCATATCTTTGACAGATGTTTGAAATCGACAGTTTGGATCATTTCTCTTCAGCCAACTCTCCTTTGGATGAAGCCTTCCAGGCCTTCCACAGTGCTGTACACAAGAGAACAGGATTCTCCTCGTTGCGTTATAAAACCGAATTGTGCAACAGCTACGCAGAAAATGGATTCTGTGCCTACCAAAATCGTTGCCAATTTGCCCATGGCCTAAGTGACCTTCGCCCACCATTCCAGCATCCAAAATACAAGACTGAATTGTGCCGTTCATTCCACATCCTTGGAGTCTGCAGCTATGGCCCACGCTGCCTGTTTATCCATAGCCACAGTGAGCGGAGGGAAGTGCCAGAAACCATTCGCCTTCGACAGCGGCGCCCATCTCCCTTCCACAGCAAGAAGGTATGTCGCCTTTGGCATTCACTGGCAGGCTGCCCTTATGGGTCTAGATGCCTTTTTCAGCACCCTCGGGAGGTGCGGGATGCTTGTCGGCACTATGCTGCTCTGGGCGTTTGTCCTTATGGTAATCACTGTCTCTTTAAGCACACACCACCTCTAGACCGCTGGGGAACGGGAAACAATGCTGGAAGTGGATCCATTTCACCCTCCGAATCGGACAGTGATACCTGCAACGATCTTTTCAGGGACTCCACTGCTAATAATGCTTTTAAGTTTTCTACCCTTCTTTTACCGCTTGCACTGCGTCTACAGATCCTGGGAGAAGAGGACAACAAATCTGTAATGCAGCAGATTGTCACAGAGGATGAGACTGTACAGGATCTGTGTGTTCTACTCGACTGCTAAATATTTTATTTTGGCACTTTAAGACGTCAAACTTTCTAAGATGGTTTGGTTTTTAACTTTATTTTGCTCTTATGTACATAAATGTTTAAATTATTCCTTTATCAATGATATTAATATGGCTAATGGACCTAGCTTCTGTTTTATTGGACAAGATGTGCTTTTATCACTAATTAAAACCTATGATTTCTTAAATAGACCTTGGTGTAAGGTGTATTTCTCTTCCCCCCCTCATGTTTTTTGCACTACTTTTATCTACCTTGTCCCTTCAGGTCCTGTAAGGTGTATTCCCCCCCCTTTTTTTTTTTTTTTTTTTTTTTTTTTTTTTTTGCACTATACTATCTACATTGTCCTTCAGGTCCTGGTATGGATTTTGAGGGGAAACTCCACACTAAATCTAAAAATCTCTACCAGACCCTTCTCTGTGCATTCAGGTCAGGAAAGGGACACTCAAACCCCCCCCTCATCCATACCAGGCAACATGCCCTCAACATGGGGGACTGACCAACCACCCCCCCCCCCCACCACCTTGTCTTAATGTTGATGGGGACAAGGGCCTAATCTCCACAGCCCTGGCCGGTGGTCTTGTCAGGTGGCCTCTAGATTTGGGGCCCCCCTATGTGAATGAGTATAGGGTACCCCTACTCACAAAGGTAGTGTTAAAAAAAAAAAAAAAACAGGTAGTTTTGACTTTTTTTTTTTTTTTTTTTATTATTTAGTCGATATAGATCCATCGGCAATTGTGACACCTGCCGACCTGAAAAATGAAAGCTCCACTCAAGCCAAAGGCTCCTGCTGTCTGCCTGCTCTGCCATCTGACCATTCTTAAATGGCTAAAAGGTGGGTCCACCTGGCAACCTCACCTGGTGGCACCACCCCCCTCTAGTGATGGGAGGAAGGCCAATGCGCTACAAATGGGGTATGAGATGTGTGAAGTGAATATGTAAAATGTATAAATCCAAATGTGTGAACAAATCTGCAGAAAGAGCAGCCGATTGTGTAGTGTCACCACATACTAAATGCAGTAAGTCGGTGCTACTTCCTCAATGGGCAGAAGCCCACTGTGATAACTATAGAATTCCTAGTGTTATAAAAACATAACTGAACACAAAATACATGTATCACAAATAAAGTGACTGTGCAAATCACCTCCTTAGGTGTATAGAAGTGTCAGTGCAAACTGATTAAGTTTCACAATCCACTAATGTATGATCCAAAATATAGAATACATAAACTAAATTGAATTGCACTAAAGATACAATACAAGTGTCCCTGTGCAAGGTGCAAAAAAAACAATATAATGCACGAATAGTTAAGAAACTTCATAGCAACAAAGTCTCCATGTGCAAAATATTGATGAATCGCAAAAGTGCTTCAGATGTATAAACCACACGAGTCTTCAATTTTCTCAAGGTGTCACCAATGAGTGAAACCCAACAACCGTAATCCTAAAATGTGTAATGGCCGCTCACCTCCACTAACTCACTTAAACGAGCGTTTTTGAAATGTAGGCTTTACTCTGGGTAGCCCTTTTTGCAGGGACTGGTATGCTCATCAATCTCCCAATCCTAAATCATACCACTTTCAGGGCTCATAGAAAGACTTCCTTCGTATTCCCCCCCCTCATGTTAAGGATATAAACGGGGACAAACTCATGGTGTAGTGTATAAACGACTTTATTGAATAAAAACGAAATCAGGTTGTCCCCGTTATATCCTTAACATGAGGGAATACGAAGGAAGCCTGTGTGGAAGGGGCCTTAGAGTATTTACATTATGTGCCGAGTTTACACTTTTGATTGTACACAGCTTGGATAAAGCAGGGTTAAATACAATGGTCCTAAAGTAACTTTAAATTATTTGGACATACAGAGTGCTTGGGGGCTGCATACTATATCGAACAGGAGGTTCTTCTTTGAGCCCCCAACAACTGCCTCACACCTCTATCCCTCTGGTGCATGGGGGCTGCAGTTTACCCCCCCAACAGGAGGATGGGAAGTGGATAGAGCAGGTGATCAGTGCAGCAGGTGGGGGGGAAATAACTGGAACCAACCTTTTGTGGCACACTGCAGCAGCTGAAAGCCAGCATCTCCTGCTACAGTGAGCCACAAATTCTCACTGCCTGGGCTTCCACCCCCCCCCCCCCCACAGCGCTGCCGGCATCCCTCTCCCAGCACGAGTTTGGGGCACACCAGGAGAACCTCAGGATGGAGAGCCAGAAAGGGGCTGAAAATGTAATTTACCAGCTTCTTCCTTTTCAAAGGAACAGTTACTGATCACTTACTGTATTAACTGTTTACTATGCTTCAGTTTATGAATGGACAGGAGCCTCTGTCTCCTATTTATTCATCTGCAGCACCGCTGAGGCTACAGAGAAGGACTGGGGAATGTGTCCCTTTCTTGGTCTCAAAAGTGGGACTGATACCCCACCAAAGCCACCCACCAACATTGAAACATTTTAAAAAAAATATTAAATTAAATTTAGTTAAAATAAAAAAAAAAAAACATTTGTAAAAATCAGACTTGCAATTCTAATCAGAATAAAAAGCTACGCCCAATATGTGTTGTAAAAATGGTGTCGCGCTAGTCCATATCCAACAATGCTGATAAAAAGGCTGGTATAAGAGTAAGTCCCAAATGTGCTGGCAGAGTCCACATCCACTGCAATTATGGGGAAATGTGAAACAGGAAAGACCACCACCAAGGGATATAACGGTACTCCTACCGACTATGTAGACCCCTACGGGTCAAAACAAGCCCAGAATGTATTGCTGACACTAGCAGAAGGGACCAGACAGTTTCCAGAAGCCTCTTTTCAATGGTAATAAGACTGGGTTCCCCCAACTCCTCCTTCAGGCACTTCTAATGTCTGTTAAAATACTTCCTTTTTTACCTTAGGACTTGCAGTCTGATCACTGCCCAATATGTGGCATTAGTTAGCCACACCCACTGTGTGCCACTATGCACGCCACCTTTTCCCTGGTAGTGGCCTCCAGTGCATTACTTTGCCCATGATGCTGTTTAGGTGGCACTGCCCATGAGAGGCTCCTGGTACCTTTACTGGGTCACCAGCTTTAAGTCTCCTGCCAATCTGCATGTCACCAAGCTAGGTGCTCCTCCATTTGGGGTCCTGCTACATTAAAGGATTGTAAAAGCGGAAGGTTTTTTATCTTAATGCATTCGGATAAAAAGCTTTGTGTGCAGAAGCCTCCCTAGCCCTCCTAATACTTGAGCCCCATCCCTGTCCAGCGATGTCCACGAGTCCCTCAGCTGTCTAGGACTCTGCCTGCCTGCTCGTTGGCTGAGACATGGCAGCAGTGCCATTCCAATCTACGACTGTCAAAGTAAGTTGGCCAATGAGGAGAGAGAGGGGGTAGGGCCAAACCACAGCTCAGTGTCTGAATGGACACACAGAGCTGCAGCTTGGCTGCCCCCATAGCAAGCTGCTTGCTGTGGGGGCATTTGACAGGAGAGGGACCCGAGAAGAGGAGGCTCTGGGCTGCTCTGTGCAAAATCAACTTCAGAGGAGGTAAGTAAAACATGTTTGTTTAAAAAAAAAAGAGACTTTACAATAACTTAAATGTTGCATCAGAAAGATGGCTGCCCTGTGGTGGCCATCTTTAAACCTGGGGGCCCCATGAACCCCTAGTGCCTGGGGGGCCCCATGAGTTGTCAGTCCGCTCCTGGGTAGAAGATAGGACTTGTAGTTCTCTTTTTTAGACTCCTGTGATTGAATGATGCAGTTGTGTGGGCGGTGCCATGCACAACAGCGCTGTTGTAAAAATTTGACCGTAGGGATGCAAAGTGGATCCATGCTCGCTGTCACAGGAAGGAGGTGTGGGGGACAGATCTGGCACATGTTACAACTGAAATGTGGGTCTAATGTACAATATGCTCCAGAAGGGGAAATTATCATTTTCTTTTTTGTTAAATGAAGATCTGTGTACAACTGCTGAAAGAGGTGCCTGGGCCAGATTCTTTTACCTGCTAAATGTAACGCTGTCTGAATGCAAAAAGTTGTAATGGAGAAGATATTGAGTTCAGCAGTTTAAGGCTGGGTCACATGATGCAGCAAGTAATCCAAAAGATTAAAAAACAGATTGATTCAGCGCGCTGCACCGTGTGCTAAGAACATTGTGTGATCGGAGCGGATAGAAGGAACAGCTTCACCATGAGCAAAGCGCACCCGCCTGAGTTAAAGAAGTTCATGGACAAAAAATTATCTTTAAAGTTAAACGGAGGGAGACATGTTCAGGGAATACTTCGAGGATTTGACCCATTCATGAATCTTGTGGTAGATGAATGCACAGAAGTGTCACCAAGTGGGCATCAAAATATTGGCATGGTGGTCATACGAGGGAACAGCATAATCATGTTGGAAGCTTTGGAACGAGTATAGTATTAGGATATGATGAGCCTAACCTCCCCATGATCTCAACCCTCAATTAGTCATCCTACTGGTTTCATACCCATTACCATTTGTTGTGCTGTTAATTTTTTTTTTTTTCCTTTTTATATTAAAGTGTTTTTCACTTATAAAAAACAATCTGTTACAAAAGGGGGGAAAAAGTTGATCTACTTGCAAATTACTGGGCTATATTATCAGCAGTGCTTACAGCTGCAAATGCATGGTAAGCATTTAGACTAACTGTAAATAATTATATAGTCTGTGAGCAACAAAGATGTGTGAAAAAATGAATGCTGCAGGCACTCCACTATCTCATAAGTGTAAGCAAACAATGCTGTGCAATACAAAAATATAAATACAGGCTATGTTTTAAATGTGCAATTAAGTGCTTACAATCTACGTGAACCACCAACGTATAAATGTGCGAAATAAAAAAAAAAAAAAAAAAATAGGATCCTACATTTATATTGCATATAAAAAGCTTAAATAACTATATTGTGCAGTGAAAAAAGTCCATATAAAGTACTTGTCCATACTTTCAAATTGCCAGCAGTGCTGTAAATGTGCATATCTCAAGCTCAAAGATTTAAACCGATGTGCTTCAAACAGTGTCCCAGTGAAAGTACACCTAGAACCATGCACCCCCTCGTGGCTGGGTCATCCCCTCAATTTATGCGACCTTGCGATTAAGCTTGGTCAAAAAAATGCTTGGTGCCTTCCTAGGCTAGGAACAATCTTCCAATTCCCCCCCCCCCCCCAAGTGGGGATCCTCCCTCAGGGATCCCTCTTTGTGGCAATCAGTAATGATATCATACATACGGGGGGAAATAAACTTGATAGTGCTGAAACCCTTTCTAAAATTAGATTTGACAAAAGCAATACATTTACTCCCATACTGTTGGTGCTGTGAGTTCACAATCTATCTATAGCAATCCAGCATCAAAAACTGTATCGTGGTGGTGTAGTAGAATCACTTGTCGACCTTTAGCCACCTGCTGCCTGTCGGTGTGTGCAGTGCTCTGTCCGTGCCCCACCCCTACGCGTGACGGCACAGGGACCTCGTGTCTTCCTCGGGAGATATGTTATTTGGGAATAGAAGCGTTTAGGCAGGAACATAACTTCCAATACACATATCTCCCAACTGTTCCTGATTTAGAAAAAGTTCTTGTGTCTTTCCATTTATGGTCTGATCTCTGTAATTGTATATAAAATGCATGAAAGTGTTGCCTGATGCTAAACCTTTTATCTAAATTTCTGCATTTGTAATTTTCAAAAGCCATTAAAAAAAGGGATTGTTAAACCCCCCTGAAGTGAGAGTTTTGTGGCTTACTTTTCCTTTTAAGGGGTATGGCCTCTGCCTACATACTTTTGCTAATAGGTGTCCCTAATTCCCATCTCAAAAAAGTTGGGAGGTATGATGACATCTTGGGTAAGATTGTTAGGGCAGCCAGAGCACCTCATGGCTATACCAACAAAGAGTGTCCATGCCAAATGAAAGATATTTGTCCTACCAACCTCCATGCTACAGGACACCATGGCATCATGGAGGTAAGTGTGTGCCAGAAGTAATGGTGCTCCTGAAGTATCAAGTTTCTCAGCAGACTTTGAAAGGCATGGCATTGTGGTGGTGGTGCTGAAAAGTATTAATTCTGTATTAATTACAGTAATAGGAAACACAAGGGTAATATAAGGACACTGAATTTCAAAAGAGCCAATTTCCCTAAACTGCGCTCGCTGCTAGAAAATATCAATTGGGATAGAACCCTGGGAACAAAGAACACGGAGGAAAAATGGGAGTGCTTCAAGAGCATACTTAACAAGGGGGTGGGCCAGTGCATTCCACAGGGAAATAAATTTAAAAGAGCAAAACTAAACCCTGGGTGGCTAAACTCCAACATAAAAATGTATATTAGAGCTAAAGAAAAGGCCTTCAAAAAATACAAGGGGTCATTGGCAGCATTTAAGCACTACAAAGAGTGTAATAAGAAATGTAAAGACGAAATCAGGGCGGCTAAAATAGAACACGAGAGACATATAGCGGAGGAGAGTAAAAAGAACCCCAAGAAGTTCTTTAAGTATATAAACAGTAAGAAAGCGAGGCCAGAACACATTGGCCCCATAAAAGATGATAAAGGAAAAATGGCCACTGAGGACAGAGAAAAGGCGGAAGTGTTAAATAATTTATTTTCTTCAGTCTTCACAAAGGAATCGGGGGGCTACACGAGCCCCGCTTGTAAGGCCGAACTAAATAATACACCTCAGGAAGTGCCGCCATGGCTAACAGAGGATAGACTTAGAGCTAAACTAGAGAAACTTAACATAAATAAATCCCCGGGACCGGATGGCTTGCACCCAAGGGTTCTTAATGAGCTCAGCCAGGTGATTGCCAGACCATTATTCTTGATCTTTAAGGATAGTTTACAGACAGGTATGGTGCCAGCTGATTGGAAAAAAGCCAACGTGGTACCAATATTTAAAAAGGGGCCGAGATATATCCCGGGTAACTATAGGCCGGTCAGCCTAACATCAGTAGTCTGCAAAATTTTGGAGGGGATGATAAGGGACCACATACAAGACTTTAGTAATGAAAACGGTATTATAAGTAGTAATCAGCATGGATTCATGAAAAATCGTTCATGCCAAACCAATCTATTAACCTTCTACGATGAAGTGAGCTGCCACTTAGATAAAGGTAAGCCTGTGGATGTGGTGTATCTGGACTTTGCAAAGGCCTTTGACACCGTTCCCCACAAACGCTTACTGTACAAACTAAGGAAGGTAGGTATGGACCATAAGGTGAGTACCTGGATAGAGAACTGGCTCCAGGGGAGAGTCCAGAGGGTGGTGATTAATGGGGAGTACTCTGATTGGGCGGGTGTGGAAAGTGGGGTCCCCCAGGGTTCTGTCCTGGGACCAATCCTGTTTAATTTATTCATAAATGATCTAGAGGAGGGGATATCTAGTACAATCTCAGTATTTGCAGATGATACTAAATTAGGCATGCCAATATCTTCTATGCAGGATGTGGAAATCTTGCAAGCGGACCTGAACAAAATAACGGGGTGGGCAACTACATGGCAGATGAGATTTAATGTAGAAAAATGTAAAGTAATGCACTTGGGGGCCAGAAACCAGAAAGCAAGCTACTCACTAGGGGGGGAACCTCTGGGTGAGTCTAGGATGGAAAGGGACCTGGGGGTACTGGTAGACAACAGGCTTGGAAGTGGCATGCAATGCCAAGCCGCTGCAAGCAAAGCCAACAGAATACTGGGTTGTATAAAAAAGGGGATTCACTCTAGAAATAAAGAGATTATTCTTCCACTCTACAAGACTCTGGTCCGGCCACATCTGGAGTATGCTGTCCAGTTCTGGGCACCGGTCCTCAGGAAGGATGTGCTGGAACTGGAGAAAGTCCAGAGAAGGGCAACAAAAATAATTAGGGGAATGGAGGACATCAGCTATGAGGAAAGACTACAAGCACTGAACCTATTCTCTCTGGAGAAGAGACGATTGAGGGGGGATATGATATCAATGTACAAATACTGTACTGGCGACCCTAGCATAAGGAACAAACTATTCAGAGAAAGGAGATACAATAAGACACGTGGCCACTCACTAAAACTTGAGGAAAGGCGGTTTAACCTTAAAGTGCGTAAGGGGTTCTTCACTGTAAGAGTGGTAAGGATGTGGAATTCTCTTCCGCAAGCAGTCGTATCAGCGGGGAGCATTGATAGTTTCAAAAAACTATTGGATGGACACCTTAAAGACCACAACATACAGGGGTATACAATGTACGGTTAAAAGCAAACACACACACACACATCATAGGTTGAACTGGATGGACTTGTGTCTTTTTTCAGCCTCACTAACTATGTAACTATGTAACTATGGCTACGCCTGTATTTAATGACATGCTTGCTTTAAAGTACCTCAGCAATTTGCCTCCAACTCTGGTAAAACAAGCCACCAATGTCTGGATTCACACTTGAGAGTGAACCTTCTTCCCCTTTTTCTGTTTAATTACATCCTGCTTTTTCATCCCAATGGGCCAACATCTGTGTGATGGTACAGAGATTTTATGATATCAGGGGTCTGAGCAGGTGCTTCAATGCCCTGGGAGTAAGTATGTAGTTTGCAAGTAACCATGTTTATCATGAAGTTAAATTCCTTTTGGTTTTATGGTGAAACAATATCTTCAAAATATTGTGAAAACTGTGCAAAAAAAAATCATGTGAAATAAATATAGAAAAGATAATGGCCTTGATGCCAGGCTAATTGGTGATTGCTGCCCACACCGCTCATAATTTGGGAAGCACAATAATTTTAGACTAACTGTACAATCCATATTAAACATCAGTGTGTATAATCCATCGCTGTGTATCTTCAAGTGCCAGTTCACAGTAATATTCCAGCGAATTCGGTGACTACCACCACCCTCAGCTGAAATGCCTGCTCGCCTCTAGATAATGACCACTACAAAATCACCATTGCCTGTTAAGATATCCCACAAGAACCCTCAGGGGTAGCCCCCACAGGGTAACTGAGAGCTGGCCTCCTTTTAGGATCTCAATATTTCATATGCAGCCTCCAGATATTGACCCCACTAGAGTCACTTTCCCTAGTTGAGATCTCTCCCAGGACGCCACAGTGGTATTCCTCCACAGGGTAATTCAAAGTTGACCTTCTACCAGGGTCACAATCCATGTGTGGCCATAAAAGAAAACCATAGTGCTCTCGGCTTCTATTATTTATTAAAACATATCACAGGGATTGAAAATACTCACAGCTGTATGTAAAAACCATGCATAGCTATAGGTCATAAAGCTGGAACAAACATCCAGAGTAACGATGCATTACGCCATCTACTTGGCTTCTTCAGCAAGACTATAATTTTATTTATTTTAAAACCTACTTACCTAGCTGGATGCAGCATCAGTCCCCCAGCACCCCTTATACCGCCCATCACTCGGTTCTCACAGCTCCCTGAGCAGAGAGCTGGTGACTGTCAGCAGCATTCTCCTCTGCCCCCCCCCCTATGCTCGTTGGGGGTGGGGGGGATTGGGGGTTGGGCAGGAGCAGCCCAATGAGGCTCTCAGCAGCTCGCTGCCGGTCCAGCCATGTGGGTGGATCCAGACTTCAATGTTGCGTTCTTGCCTGAGCCTGGACCAGCTCTGTGGCGTTCCTGCGGTGAGGGAGTTGACTGTCCTGGTGGGGTCTTTTGTTAAGGACCTTCTGATGCCACTTGTCTGGGATCCCCCCTTGGGGGTGTGGGAGACTGCATGGTGAGTCGCGGGGGCCAACATTTTTGCTATAGATTTGTGCTTGTTTTCCATTGACCCATTGACAATGTATGGGCAGCCATTTTCTGTTAGTTCCCCATAGGATTGCGTGGGGCGGCTATTTTCTTGTAGTCCGGATCGCTGGACAGGTAGCGGGCATGGCACATTTGATCTAGCAATGACCCAGGCATTTCTTTCTATTTCCTTTTCCTGTGTTGGTTTTTGCTTTCCGTTTCACAGAACGTTCCAGCAAGCCTCCTGAGTGGCTGGGTAAGGTTTTTTTGGTCCCTTGTAGGTTTCCCTTACTCTAACATTGTACTGGATTGGGATTTGTGATACGGCTGTGCGGCGGTGGGATCGCGATTTTGCTATCTTTTTAAAGTGACACTGCATTATTTTTAATCGGTGTGAAATGGAGTCCCAGGACAATGTTTCACCTACAGACCCCCTCAGTGCGTCTGCAGGACCCTCTGAGTCGCATTCTGTCTACTTTTACAGCAGTCTTGGAAAGCCTGGTGTCAAAGGTAGATTGTGTTTAAAAGTATTGATAGCCGTAAACGCCCACTGCCTTCACCTCCATCGGTGGTAACTTTAGATTCTGAGGCAGATATGGCCACCGCGGACGCCCCCCAATCCTGATGGATCGATGTCCTTGCATTCTGATGGTGAAGAGGACCTGTCCTCTTCAGCCGCCGTGCTGGAACGTGCATTGGTGAAAAGCACTCATAGTTTCTGTGCGAGAAACTTTAAAAATGGCAGATGAATCTACAGCATCGGGTACGGAGGTGTCTTTTGGCTCCCGCAAATCCCAGAAGTCAAGCAAGGTGTTTCCTTGTCCGGAGCTTTTTGATATTGTAAATTAACAATGACAGTGCATCAAGCACATGCTGATGGTGCCCAAGCCGTTATCCCTTTGCGGAGGCGGTTTCCACTCAATGGACCGTGCCACCAAAGGTGGATCACCCAGTTTCCAGATTGTATAAGTCTACTGTGGTTCCAGTGGAGGAATTCCCGGCTTTTACAGACCCCGTGGATAGACGGGTGGAGTCCTTCCCGCCATCCACACATGTTGGCGGGTTCCATACTAAAACCAATCTTTGTGAACGTTCTGATGTCCCAGATGGTTACTGAATGGGTGAAGTTACTTAAGGGGAACTTAGAATCTGAACAGATTCCCCCAACCCCCCCCCCCCCCGGCGCTGATTGAACTCCTGGACCCTTGTGTTCATGTGTTATGCGCCTGGAAGTGGCTTCCCTAGTGGCCAGGGTGTCTGCAGTGGGGATTACCATTAGACGCAGCATGGTGTGGTTAAAAAGCTGGTCGCCTGACCAGGCTTCAAAGAAGACTTTGACTGACCTTCTTTTTACGGGAGAGAGGTTGTTTGGATTTTCTCTGGATGAACGGATCAAGGGTATTATGGGTGGGAAGAGCACTCTTTGGTCTTGCCTCCCCTCCCAGGGTTTTTACCAAGGTACTGGCCCCAGTGTTGGCATTGCTGCACCAATGGGGGATTGTGGTACTGGGGTATCTGGACGATCTTCTGTTGAGAGCGGATTCTCATTTAGCCCTGTTGGGCGATCTATCGGTCACTGTCGGAACCCTGCAAGAGTTCGGGTGGAATATCAATTTCAAGAAATCTGCCCTGATACCCTCATTGAGACTGGATTATCTGGGCCTGACTCTGGATTCTGCCTTGGCAGGGGTCTTTCTTCCCTTGGACAAGCTGCAGGGAGCGATTTGGTTGCTGTTGGCAAAAAATCTGTCCCCTCTGCGGATTTTCATGCCATCCTTTGGTCTGATGGTATCAACCTTCGAGGTGGTTCCATGTCTTTGTCTGAGCCATGTCTTTGTCTGAGCCAATGGACGACTCGTCTGCGAGATTGTCCGGTTCGGATTCAATTGGACAACGCCACTGCTGTAACTTGCATCAATCATCAGGGGGGCACCAAGAGTGTCTTGGCGGGCAGCAGGGGAGGACTAGGCCAGGGGGTAGGGGGGCAATTGCCCCCTGGCCACTCTGATGCCCCTTTAAAAAGGCTGCACTGCTTCTGCCACAGACATGCCTATAGGATGCCTGGTGAAGAGAGTCCCTGCCACTGACCTACCGAGCGCAGGCCCCCCCCTTCCCCATGGATGGTGTAAACTGCGTCTGAGCAGAGGGCCGGTTCCATGCCCCACTGGAGGCTGTCCCAGTTCCATCCTCAACCGCCCCCTGCTGGCCAGGTCGGGAACACAGATTCAGCCAATGAGTAGAGAGTACCTGGAGCGGGGCTTCAGCTTGGAATGGGGGTCAGGAGGACACAGGAAGAGGCAGAGTGGGAGGGGGGCCGAGTCGCTGCACCTTGGGCCTCTGGTTTGTACTTCCCCCTGGGCCAAAAGTTGCCCGTCTGCCCCTGGCAGCCAGGGAGGTGGCTGAGATTCTGTCTTGGGCAGAACAGTTTGTCCAGCCCTCTCTGCTGTACACATCCCAGGTGTGGAGAACTGGCAATGGGATTACCTGAGTCGTCAGATGTTTGATCAAGGGGAATGGTCCCTACACCTGGAGGTGTTTCATCTCCTGTGTGTCTGGTGGGGGACGCCTGAGATCGATCTGTTTGCTTCTCGTCTCAACAGGAAAGTTCAGAGGTTTGTAGCCAGGTCTCGGGATCCTCTGTCCGATGCCACAGACACACTGGTGGCTCCTTGGGGTCAGTATCAGCTGATTTACGCCTTTCCTCCGCTGAAACTCCTGCCGAGGCTTCTACGCAAGATAGAGGTGGAAGAGATGCTGGTCGTCTTGGTGGCCCCAGACTGGCCTCGCCGGTCTTGTTACGCAGACTTGGTGAGGTTGGTCGCCGATGCTCCTTGGAGACTTCCTCTCAGGAACGACCTGTTGTCTCAAGGGCCAATCTTCTATCCTGCTTTACAGTCGCTGGCTTTAACGGCATGGGTTTGAAAGCCAAGTGTTGAGAGATAGAGGTCTTTCTGACTCTGATTCCTACATTATTGAAGGCCAGGAAGTCGACTTTCAGGAAGATCTATCATCGTACCTGGCATTCATACATTTCATGGTGTGAATCACTGACAACCCTCTCTTGTTTTCAGTAGCTAGGGTTTTGGCCTTTTTGCAAAAAGGGGTTGAACAGCGGTTGGCTTTGGGCACTATCAAAGGCCAAGTGTTGGCTTTGGCTATATATTTCCAACGCCCGTCAGCTACGCATGCCTTGAGTCGCACTTTTTTTCAGGGAGTGCGCCATATGGCTCCCCCAAGACGATCCCCACTACCTCAGTGGGATCTGAATTGTGTTTTGTGTTCTTCAAAAGCCTCCTTTTGAGAACATTAGGGAGATTTCTCTGCTTTCATTGTCTCAGAAGGTTGCCTTTTTGGTGGCTATAATTTCTGCCCGCAGTGTCTGAATTTGCGACGTTGTCCTGCCGCTTACCTTATTTGGTGGTCCACAAAGATAAGGTGGTATTCCGACCTAATCAGTCTTTTCTTCCTAAGGTGGTTTCTGATTTTCATTTGAATGAAGACATTGTGGTGCCTTCACTTTGTCCTAAGCCCAAGAATCCCAAGGAAATTGCCTTGCATTCTTTGGATGTGGTTCGGGCGATCAAGGTTCACCTGGCGGCTACTGAGTCTTTCAGAAAATCAGATGCTCTTTTTGTTCTTACCGAGGGACCTCGTAAAGCAGTGGACCTCAACTCTGGTCCTCAGGGCCCACTAACAGGCCAGATTTTAAGTATTACCTTGGGGAGATGCAGACTAGAGTACTGCAATCACCGAGCAGCAAATGATATCACCTGGGATGTATTTCAGTTATCTTTCAAACCTGGCCTGTTAGTGGGCCCTGTAGGCCAGGGTTGAGGACCACTGTCGTAAAGGATTGGCTGCGTCTGCTGCGACCATATCCCGATGGATCAGGCAGGCAGTTGTTCAGGCTTATTCATTGAAGGGTCAGGTTCCTCCTTTCCCTGCTAGAACGCTGAGTGCCTCTTGTGCTTTTCGCCATCAGGCGTCAGTGATGCAAGATTGCAAGGCAGCAAATTGGTTGTCTGTGCGAACATTTACAAAATTCTACAAAGTAGACGTGTTGGCATCCTCGGATGCCTCTTTTGGCTGCAAGGTTTTGCAGGCTGCTGTTTAAAATAGAACCCTTTTTGTTTGTTCTCGTTGAGGGTGTATCTTTTTTCTAGGTGAGCTCCAGCTGTTCTTGGTTGAGCTCCATGTTACCTGGTTGGCTACTTTTAGCTTTTGGGGAAATATGTTGTCCTTTGCGTTTGTTTTCCCACCCCTTGTGCATATACTGCTTTGGGACGTCCCACTGGTCTAAGAAAATATGGAGCTGCGTCTGTCAATGGACGATAGAGAACTGGATTTTTGTACTTACCATAAAATCTTTTTCTCTGAAGTTCATTGACAGACGCAGCACCCGCCCCTCTATGAGTGAAACAGGGTTTTTGTCTTCTAAATACTGCTTGCAACGAAACTAGAGGCTGTAGCAGAGTGTGTGGGGTTATGCCTGCAGGGACAGCCACATAGGCCTGGTAAAGCTTTTTCCTGCCTAGTGGCCTATTCCTGATGGGAGGAGCATAACCCACTGGTCTAAAAAGATATGGATCTGTGTCTGCCAATGGACTTCAGAGAAAAAAAATCCATTTCAATTTCAGATGTCATTGTAACAAGATCATGTTGATCACTTAACCTGTCAGTGGCCATAAAGTTATGGCTGATCAGTGTATATGTGTGCACACATGGACATGATATCCAGTTCGGCTACAATTTTGTTTCTTTGTCGCATACCTGTAAAAATCCTAATTTTTGGCAAAAAAAGTACATAAACCTCGAGAACATTATATATTTTCTGAAAGTTAGAGGCACTCTAGAATTAAAAGGTGATTTTTTTGTTTCACGTGATATTTGCGCAACTGTTTAATAGTACGTCCAAAAAGCTCAACTGAATAAACTCTACTGCTGTGTAATTCTTTTCACTCAAGGTATTGACATACAGTTCATCCGGAAAGTATTCAGTGCTTCACTTTTTCCACATGTTATGTTACAGCCTTGTTCCAAGAGAGATTACATTTATCATTTTCCTCAAAATTCTATAAACAATAGGACATTCACAGAGTTGTCCCATAGCCACGCCTTTGTTATCTTGGCTGTATGCTTAGGGTCGTTGTCCTGTTGGAAGATGAACCTTCGCACCAATCTGAGGTCCAGAGCGCTCTGGACCAGGTTTTCATCAAGTATGTCTATGTTCATTGCTGCATTCATCTTTCCCCCAATCTTGACTAGTGTTCCAGTCCCTGCCACTGAAAAACATCCCCACAGCATAATGCTGCCACCACCATGCTTCACTTTAGGGATGGATTTGGCCAGGTGATGAGCGGTACCTGGTTTCCTCCAGACATGACGCTGGCCATTCAGGCCAAGGAGTTCAATCTTTATTTCATCAGATCAGAGAATTTTGTTTCTCATGGTCTAAGAGTCCTCAAGGTGGGCTGTCATGTGCCTTTTACTGAGGAGTGGCTTCCCTCTGGCCACTCTACCATACAGGGCTGATTGGTGGAGTGCTGCAATATGGTTGTTCTTCGGAAAGGTTCTCCTCTCTCCACAGAGAAATGCTGGAGGTCTGTCAGAGTGACCAACGGGTTCTTGGTCACTTCCCTGATTAAGACCCTTCTCCCACGATCGCTCAGTTTGGCCGGGCGGCCCACTCTAGGAAGAGTCCTGGTGGTTCCAAACTTCCTCCATTTACGGATGATGGAGGCCACTGTGCTCATTGGGACCTTCAATGCTGCAAAAAATTTTCTGTACCCTTCCTCAGATCTATGCCAAGATACAATCCTATCTCTGAGGTCTACAGACAATTCCTTGGACTTCATGGCTTGGTTTGTGCCCTGCCATGCACTGTTAACTGTGAGACCTTATATAGACAGGTGTGTGCCTTTCCAAACCATGTCCAATCAACCGAATATACCACAGGTGGACTCCGATCAAGTTGTAGAAACATGTCAAGGCTGATCAGGGGGAACAGGATGCACCTGAGCTCAATTTTGAGTGTCAATGCAAAGGCTGTAAATACTTATGTACGTGTTTTTTTTTTTTTATTAATTTGCAAAGATTTCAAACTTCTTTCATGTTGTCATTATGGGGTATTGTTTGTAGAATTTTGAGGAAAAGAATTAATTTAATCCATGTTGGAATACGGCTGTAACATAAAATGTGGAAAAAGTGAAGCGCTGTGAATACTTTCTGGATGCACTGTAGTGGGGTTCATTTACTGAATTTGGAGAATGCAACATCTGGTGCAGCTTTGCAGAGAAACCAATCAGCTTCCAGGTTTTTTTTGTCAAAGCTTAACTGAACAAGCTGAAATTAGAAGCCGATTGACTACTAAGCACAGCTGTGCCAGATTTTGAACTCTCTAGTTTTAGTAAATAAACCCCTGTATGATGTTGGTCCTGCTGCATTTTTTGCAGCGTATTGCAATGCACACTGGAAAAGTTGGAGTACAATAACCCCCAGCATTGGAATCAGTGGACGCAATAACCCCCAGCACTGGTGTCAGCAGACATAATAATAACCCCCAATATTGGTGTCAGTGGACGTAGTAATAACTGGGGGTTTCCACCTCATCCCTTTAAACCCGAACACACATTAATTACACAGGTTCTGTGGCTAAGGGTGGTAATTAAACTCAGTTGGTGCCTTTTTTGCATTAAATTAGCTGCTCTTGTTTAAAGGGATGAGGTGGCAACCCTAGTAATAACCCCATTATTGGTGTCAGTACTATTAACCCCCAATCACACCCACGCCTTGTCACTCCCAGTGAAATGTAATCCCTACCTATACTACATTGGTGGTCACTGGCAGTGAAATTCAACCCTACACACACACACTGGTGGTCAGTGAAAGTGAAAGTTAGCCCTCTATCCCCCTATGCTTTGGGAATCATGGCAGTAACATCCCCCATCATCTGTGTGTTTGGTAACGAAAACAAGAGAAGGGCGCACCAACTTAGCGCAATTCCATTATAACATTTATTGAATGGATAAAAAAAGTATCACACATAATACTCACTAAAACATGTGGTGAATACACATGTCAACTTACAATATTAACAAGTAGCCTCCTGGACTATTGGAATGCTTTAATACTGCAGGGAGACCAGATGGTGTCCGTGATGGCTCAGGCTGATGCGTTTCAAGGGAGAACCCTCTTCGTCAGAGCCAAAAAACCGAATGACCCACCAAACATATATATCTACACTCATGAGCACCCTCATTTTTGGTCCCACCCCTCAAACACCAATTATTGGTGTGTTTTATTCCAACGGCAGATTAATAGTCGCTCTCTATGTCAGGAAACACCATGCAATAAACATGTAACATACCAATTTGCAGTATCATTAACGTGTAACGTATTCATTTCACAATACATACATATATATATATATATATATATATATATATATACACACAAATATGCATCACTTTTCTGTTTTGACCTGTGTGTTTGGCACCAGGGCTCTAAAAGCGGTAAAAAACTTCATAAAAAAAAAAATAGGCACCGAGCAGTTTAGGTCATAATGTGCTAGTCACGAGAGTCACTTTTTACGGTACGGGTATGCCGTTCCTTCAGAGCACATGCAGCGGTGGCTTCACCGGCTGCATCTAAAGTAAATATCTCCTAAACGGTGCATGTTTAGGAGATATTTACAGTACCTATAGGTAAACCTTATTATAGGCTTACCTATAGGGAAAAATCATACTAGAAAGTCTGTCATGTACTGGTTTGCACATTCCTGGGATAATGAACCAAGAATCAGCAAATCATCAAGCTTGTTCCATACAGTATTATATCCACATACACAGCCAGTGTTAACAGTCAAATAAGTGCTACAAATAAATACAATGTTGCAAAATCCACATTCTTTCTATGTAACTGTGTTTCATTCACAACACTAAATAAAACTTTCTTTGGAAATGGATTCACCACCTTCAGTGCCGGTGTTCCGTGAGAATTACCTACCCGTGAGAAAAACCTACCCCTCGTCACTTCCGGCGCACGGCACTGTATGTAATGTAGCGGTTACATTAAAACAACTGTGCTGCAATACGACTCATCTCAGCTCTTGTCCCTGTCACTTCCCTGCTCTCGGCAAGTAAATATTAAAGCGGCGGCCGGTGTATGAAAACATAAATCACGGAGCCGAGAGCCGCTTTTATATTTACTTGCCAAGAGCAGGGAATTGACCGGGACAGGAGCGGAGATGACTCGTATTGCCGCACAGCTGTTTTATTTAACCGTAGGTTTTTTTCACGGTACACCGTGATATTTTCAACTGCTCCTCAGTTGTTCCTTTAGGTATCCGGGGGCTGTGAGCATGCGCACTGCTGCGCTGCTCAGCTGTTCCTGGCCGGAAGTGACGAGGGTAGGTTTTTCTCACGGGGTAGGTAATTCTAACGTTACACCGGTTCACACTAGCGCGATGTGGGAAACAGCACGATTCCAATTCCCGCATCGCACAGGCCATTCACATTACCCCATGTGAACCATTGTGGGTGTCAACAGAAAGTTAATGACACCCCAGATCTGTTCATATCGCAGTGTGAACTGTCAAATGGTGGAGGAATCGGATCGCATGGGTGTAAACACCCATGCATTCCGATGCCAGTGCAGACAAAAAAAAAGGGTCTGGCACCATTTTGGGCTGAATGCGATGCAAATTCAGCCATACAATCTATACGGCTGAATCTGCATCGCACAGACATCGCATGTGATCTGCACAGCAATGCGGTGCGAATTACATGCAATGTCTGTCATCGCGCTTATGTGAACCGCCACTAAAGCAGAACTTCACCTTAAAAGGGCAAGTTCCACTGATCCTCCTCCTCCCCCCTTCCTCTTCCACTTTTGGAACTTTTTGTTGGGGGTGGGTATCTAGTTTTGTCAGATACCCACTCCTACTTCCACTGGAATCGCAGTGGGTGGGTGGCTGCGAAGTCTTAAGAAGTCACAACTCGCTTCCTACAGTCAACATGGTGGTGCCAATTACCCGAAAGACCAACGAAGAGCCAGCCCAGGTGAGGACAGCGCTGGATCCCTGGATAGATAAGTGTCTTTTCATTAAAAGTCAGCAGCTACAGTATTTGTAGATACTTTAAATTTACTTGCATGAACCCTAAGTCTCTGTTCACACCTGGGTATCACACGTTGCCCTTTGCTGTGACTGCAGTGAAATGTATTGCACACGCATCCTGCGGTTTCCCTCGATTTTGCCCCTGTAAAGTAAAGTAGATAAATATTCCCCAACACTGCATGTGCCTAGGCTCTCTCACCAGATGAAATGGACCACAAATTATAAAGGTCACATGCACATTTTTACCTTTATTTCCAGATCCCTCATAGGAGAAAATACCGGGATAGGAATTAGGGATATGGTTTTTCCAGGGCCAATACTGATACCGATATTTTGGTCACAACGTATCAGTATCGGCCGATATTCTGCACATTCAATCACACATCCAATGCAGAGTGACCAGTGCCCCCATCCATCGCAGAGTGACCAGTTTACGGGGGACAGATTATTTGGATCCTCCTTGGATGAGCTTATAAAAGGCCTCCGGGTGGGAAGAGTACTCTTCTTCCACAATCATCCAAGAGCAAGACGCCACATACTAGACGGGGACCCTCTTTCACTGCTAATAGGCGGCCCTTTCGTACATCAGGGTCGCAGGAGAAAGGAGCTAAGCCATTCCGGTCTTCTGGGGGTTCCAAGAAGACATGGTCAGGGAAGCAAAAATCTGGCCAGTCTGGATCTGCGGACAAATCCTCTTCTGCATGAAGGGACGCCCTAACCCGTTTCTGGGGTGGGGAGACATCTTTGCATCTTTCTAGAACCATGAACTTCCTTGATTCAGAACAAATGGGTCCATAAACTGATCCATTCCGGTTACAAGATCGAATTCCGGTCTCGACTGTTGGACAGGTTCTTCCTGTCCAATCTACGTCTATCTCCAGACCGGGTAAGGGACCTACAAGAGGTGGTACAAGAACTACTGTCACAAGGGGGATTCTGACGGTTTCCCCCTCAGGAACACTTTCAGGGTTTTTATTAAAACCTGTTTACCGTGCCCAGAAAGGAAGGCAAAGTATGTCCAATTCTGGACCTCAAGGCTCTGAACCGCTTTGTGCGGGGACAGAAGTTTTGAATGGAGCCCATTCGAACGATAGTGGCGTCTCTACACCAAGGGGATTTTTTGGCATCTATAGATATCAAGGACGCATATCTACACATCCCTATCTAGGCTGGACACCAGCGTTTTTTTCGCTTTGCTGTAGGAGAGGAGCATTATCAATTTTTGGCGTTACACTTTGGTCTCGCCTCCACCCCAGGGTCTTTAACAAGGTGCTGGCGCCGATGTTGGCATTACTGCGCCAACTGAGAATTTCGGTACTGGGATAGCTGGACGATCTCCTATTGAGAGCGGACTCTCATTTAGCCCTTTCGGGCGACTTGATGATCATGGTACGGACTGTGCAAAAGTTTGGTTGGAACATTAATTTTAAAAAATCTGCCCTGATACCTCCATTAAGACTGGATTATCTGGGAATGACACTGGATTCCGCCCTGTCCTCCTCCAGACAAGCTGCAGAATTTGCAGGGGGCGATCCGTTTGCTGTTGGCAAACAATTGGTCCTGTCTGCAGGCCTGCATGTGGGCCTTGGGTCTGATTGTGTCAACTTTCAAGGCGGTTCTGTTTGCTCAGTTCCACATGAGACCCTTACAAAGGGAGATTCTCGTCAAATGGAACAAAGATCCAAAGTCTTTGGACACTTTGATTCGGTTGAGTAACAACATGAAGACTGCTCTTCTATGGTGGCTTTGCTCGGTAGCACTACGCCAGGGCAAGTCCTTCCTTCTGTTGTATTGGACGGTGGTAACCACGGACGCCAGCCTGTCAAGCTAGGGTGGAGTGCTGGGGAAGCTCTGCGACCAGGGGTTCTGGATGTTGGAAGAGTCAAAACCTCCGATAAACATCTTGGAGCTCAGGGCGATAAAACTTTGTTTGAGACACTGGACAACTCGTTTGCAGGATTGACCAGTCCGGATACGATCGGACAATGCATCGGCCGTGGCTTACATCAATCATCAAGAGGGCAAAAAAAGTGTCTTGGCGGCCCGGGAGGTGGCCGACATCCTGGATTGGGCAGAAACGTTTCTGTTAGGAACGCTTCCTGAGCACACTAATGTGCTGTCATGAGTCTGCAACCTAAAGGTTTAACCTAGAGCAGACTAATTGCAATAATTGGCAAACAGGCTGCCTTATTTAAATAGCTCAGCAGCACTGTGTCTTTGCTGTCTTGTCTGCAGCTCCTCCTGTGTTCCTGAAGCCTGTGTCCTGTTACCTGTTTGATACCCGTTTTGACCTTTGGCTTGTTCCTGACCTTGTTGACCTGCTGCCCGTCCTGACCCCCGACTGGTTTGACCATTCTCTCGGATCTCCCTTGTCTGCTTATCCGCCTTCGGATCTTGACCGGTTTCTCCCTTGGTGGGGCGACCCTGAGGATCGCGACCTGGTATCCACACGCAGCGAAGTCCATCCTCACCACTAGAGGCTCTGGTAAAAACCGGTGGATACTTAGATTCCGCACCTCAGGTTAGCCTGTGTCACTTACCTTGGGGGTTCCCGTCTAAGATCCACCCTCCGGCACACGTGGGGCCTTCCTCTGCCATCAGGCTACCACTTGTATCCCTAACAGTACAAGACAGCCATGACGGAGCCTGCAAGAGAAGCCTCACCGTTGGAAGAGATCTGCCAACACCTCGCAGCCCTGTCTCAAGCCGTAAAGTCGCTTCAAGACGGCTACACACAGCTAGAGGAATGGCTGCGCGCTACGTCTCTTCAGGGGGATCCTCCCGGTATTATCTGCTTCCTCTCCTGCTGCAGCACCCTCTGGACCTGCTTCTGGCCCTACCGTAGTGATGCTGCCACCAGAACCTCGAGTTCCTGCTCCCGAAAAATATTCCGGGGATCGCGGCAAATTCCGCGCATTTCGCAACGCCTGCCAGCTGTATTTCTCCCTGCAACCTCAAACCTTTTCTTTGGAGGCTACCAAGGTGGGGTTTGTTATCTCCCTGCTCCTAGCCGAACCCCAGTCATCGGCTCCTTGAAGAGGGCAGCCCCCATTTGAACTCCTTACGGTCATTTTTTGAGGCCATGGCACAGCTCTATGATGACCCGCAGCGATCCTCCACCACAGAAGCTGCGCTTCATTTTCTTCAGCAGGGTCGCAGGCCCATAGAAGACTACGTCACTGACTTCCGCCGCCTCAGTTCCGATACGTCCTGGAACGAAGTAGCACTCCGGTATCAGTTCTGTCTCGGCTTGTCGGAAGGACTGAAGGATGAGCTGGCGCGGGTAGGTGTCCCCGACGCCTTGGAAGATTTGATTTCCCAGGCCATTCAAATCTACCGGCGGCTACAGGAGCGCAGAGCAGAATGATCTCCGCAGCAGTTCAGACCAGCCTGGACGCTACCACGAGTCGCTCCTCCTGCATACTTTACTTCTGCTGGGTCAGCTCCTACCAACACCGCTCCTGCTGAAGTCGTCTCTGATACGCTTGAACCTATGCAACTTGGGATCATACGGCTTGCTTTGTCCCCGGAGGAGAGAAGCCTTCGCCAGTTGGGTAACCTGTGCCTATATTGTGGTGAAGCTGGCCACTATGTGCGCTCCTGCCCGGCAAAATACCGTAAGTTCCTCACCTCACCATCCAGTTGTGTGGCATCTGTTGCCAGTTCCTCCCAGATGCTCTATTTGTCCTTACCAAAGGATCTCGTAAAGGATTGTCTGTGTTTGCTACGACCATATCTAGATGGATCAGACAGACGGTAGTTCAGGCTTATTCATTGAAGGGTCAGGTTCCTCCTTTCCCTGTGAAGGCGCACACTACAAGGGCTCTGAGCGCTTCCTGGGCTTTTCGCCATCAGGAGTCAGTGATGCAAGTTTGCAAGGTGGCAACTTGGTCGTCAGTGCACACGTTCACAATATTCTACAAAGTAGATGTGTTGGCATCTTCGGATGCCTCTTTTCACCGAAAGGTTTTGCAGGCTGCTGCCTAAAAGAGATTTTTTTTTTTTCTCTTTGAGGATATATGTTTTTTCTGGGTGAGCTCCAGTTGTTCCAGGTTGAGCTCCATGTTACCTGGTTGGCTACGTTTAGCTTTGGGAAATTACTTTCTTTTTTGTGCTGTTTTTCCCCACCCCTCAAGCAAATACTGCTTTGGGACCTCCCAATGGTCAAGAAGATATGTAGCTGCGTCTGTCAATGAATGATAGAGAAAACTGGATTTTTGACTTACCATAAAATCCTTTTCTCTGAAGTTCATTGACAATCGCAGCACCCGCCCCTCTAATTATGAGTGGAATGGGGTTGTGGTCTTCTAAAACACTGCTTGCAACAAAACTGAGGGCTATATTAGAGGTTATGCCTGCAGGGACAGCCCCATAGGCGTGGTTAAGCATTTTCCTGCTTAGTGTCCTAGTCCTGTAGGGGGCAGTATAACCCAATGGTCAAGAAGATATGAAGCTGTGTCTGTCAATGAACTTCAGAGAAAAGGATGTTATGGTAAGTCAAAAATCCATTTTTTTCCTCCCGGGTTTTTCCTGTGAGATCTACAATTAACTGCCGGACTAAGCGATGGGCTGGATATTCTAGATCCAGTGGTCACCCCAGTCTGGCCAGTGAGCGCACACAGACCCCAGCTCCGTGCTAAGTCGGTCACGACATAGCCCCACTGGATGGGGGATGGCCTGCGAGTTAAACGCCACGCGAGGTCGCATACGACCGGGTCTCAGCTTTCCTCCTGGCCAATAGCCCCGCCCCCCCCATTTCGATGCTGAGGAGGTTCTGTCTGGAGCAGTGCACGCCTGGATCCTGGTATGGTGAGTAGCTGTCCCCCCTCTTCCCCTAGAGGGCTTTGGGGTGGACGCGGGCCCCTCCCTGGGATGGTCGGACCCTTGGGTTCCCCTCCTTCCTATTAGATTCCCCTTAATGCTGGTGGTCCCATCTAGTTCTCCACCCTATCTTGGGTAGCGTGATGGTCTGGGAAATGTCTGGGGCTGGGGTATGGTACTGTATTGGTGGTGGGGGTGGGGCTATTGGCTGGGGGGGACTCTACCTGCTGTGGGGGCCCTGTGCTTGGTTCCCTCCTTCCCTCAGGGCAGCCATTTTGTTGTTTCCTGTTTGTTTCAATGGCAGACGGCCATGTTGGTGTAGTCCGGTGGCCATTTTTCATTGATCCAGCATTCTGCAGAGCAGCAGCCATTACAGAGGAGTCTCTGGGCAGCAATCACAACTGTGGGAGCTCCTCCTTTTCCCCTTGTGCTGACTCCTGGATATTTCTTTCCCTTGGATGCTGCACGTGGAGCAAGTGCTATCCCTGGTGCAGCCGGTGCTTCTCTGGTGGGGTGGCGAGTCTGGTGGGGTCCCTCCCTCTCTCTGCTGCAGGATTGTGGGTTGCTCTGTTTGCTGACGACCTAGTGATGCTACTAGTGCAGTGGGGGGGGGGTGTCCTTTTCCACTGTCTCTTTTCCTTTAGTGCCTCCACTCCCCTCACAGTTAGAACGCACTCCCTAGGAGCACACTTAACCCCTTGATCGCCCCATGGTGTTAACCCCTTCCCTGCCAGTGTCATTTATACAGTAGTGGGGGTCCCCCACTTTACCAAATATAGTCTCTGGAGCATGTTTCCCCACCTGACCCCTCTCAGGGGATGCAGGTCCCTTGGGGTCCCAACCATCCAATGACACAATGAGGGCGGTCCTGGAGTCCTTTGTGTCTCAGTTGGAGGTGGCTTTTGGGCTAGCAAAAAGCACTTCCCGCCTCATCTGTCTCCGCAGATCCTGAATCTGATTCTGCCGCCGGGGACGTGGACCACCCTGCTCCCTGAATTATCGGATAGTGATGATTCCTCCACACCTGTAGCTGCACACAAGAAGGCGCTGGTGGACACACTGATTGTATCTGTGCATGAAATTTTAAGAATGGAGAATACAGTTGAAACTGCGCAGAGGTGGCTGTCCCCTTTGACACTCACAAGCAGTCTTGCACGGCAAAACTGTTTCCCTCCTATTTTGACAGATTTTTCATATAAAGGAGCGTCCAAAACGTCCCTTTGTGGTTCCAAATTGCTTTGTGGTGAGATACCTCTTTGAAGAGTCCCTCCTTAAAAAGTGTACTGTTCCACTGGTGGTGGAACTCTGTTTCCAGGTGGAATAAGGCAACCATGATTCTGGTTGAGGAATCACCAGCTTTTAAAGACCTGTGGCCCGCAAAATGTTCGCTGCTGCTGGTTCGGTGCTTGGGCCAGTCCTCACCATTGCCCTGGTGTCGCAAACACCGACTGAATGGCTTAAACATTTGCACCGTGACCTGGAGGTTGAGCAGCTTCCCCCTGCCTTTGCTGAACTGGCGAACCAGTTGGTCCAGGGGCTGCAGTTTATCTGTAATGCCTCTTTGGATGAGGCTCCCCTGATCTCCAGGCTGTCTGTTTCGGCAGTGGTACTTCAGTGCGTATTGTAGCTTAAGTGCACCAGATCTCTAAAAAAGCTCTGACTTATTTTTCAGGGCGATCACCTGTTTGGGAAAACCCTGGATTACATCATTAAGAGTCTCACAGGGGGAAGAGTACTTTTCTTCTGCAGGCTGAAAATGATAAGAAACCTTGTCGCAGACGTGGCCCATCTTTCACAAGAAGTTTTTTCATCCCTCAGGGTCCATTGACAAGGGTTCGAAACCTTTCAAGTCCTCCTCGGGAGGTTCCATGCGGCCCTTGTCTGGTTAGCCGGGAGCAGGATTCCCATAACCCACAGACAAGGCTCCTTCAGCATGAAGGTGCGCCCTCATCTGTGCCTGGGGTGGGGGGACATCTTTGCTGGTTTCCGGGCCCAGGGACCTGCTTGTTACTCGATAAATGGGTCCACGAAGTGATACCGTCTGGCTACAAGATCGAGTTTTGTTCTTAGCCTCCAGAAAGGTTCTCTCCTTTCAAGGTGCATCTGTCCCTGGACCGATTGCAAGCTCTATTTGGGGCGGTACAAGACCTGCTGCTTTAGGGTGTGATTGTCCCAGTTCCGGCCTCAGAACGGTTTCAGGGTTTTTATTCAAACCTGTTCACAGAAAGAGGGCAAGGTACGTCTGATTCTGAACCTCAAGGCCCTGCATTGTTTTGTGCGGGTACAAAAGTTGCATGCAGATGCTGGGCCTGATGGTATCTACCTTTGAGGTGGTTCCTTTTTCACAGTTCCATAGGAGGTCCCTGCAAAGGGAGATCTTGGTCAAATGGGACAAGTGCCAGAAGTATCTGGTCAATCAGATCCAGCTGAGCCAAGAAACCAAAGAGTCTCTGCTCTGGTGGCCTCCCTCTCCGGCTCTTCAACAGGGCAAATCTTTTCTCCTCTTATATTGGACAGTGGTCACCACGAATACCAGTCTGTCTGAATAGGGAGATGCCCTGGGTCTGAGCTCTGCTCAGGGTGTTTGGACACTGGAAGAGTCCAGACTGCCGATCAATGTCTTGGAACTCTGGGTGAACAGGCTGTGCCTGGATCACTGGACAGATTGACTCCGGGGCCTTCCAGTGCGGATTCAGTTGGACAATACCAAGGCGTTGGCTTATGTCAATCACCAGGGCGGAACAAAAAGTGTATTGGCAGCCCTGGAGGTAGCCGGCGTTCTCCGGTGGGCAAAATGCTTCGTTCTGGCCCTCTCTGCCATACACATTAGGGGAGTGGAAAACTGGTAGACGGACTATCTCAGTTGGCAGGTGTTGGACCAACGGGAGTGGTCTCTTAATCCAGACGTGTTTCATCAGATATGTCTCCAGTGAGGCATACCCAAGGTGGAACTGTTGGCGCCCTGCTCAACAGAAAGGTACCTAGCTTTGTGGCAAAGCCTTGGGATCCTCTGGGAGACGCCACAGATGCTCTGGTGGCCCTAGTGGGCCCAGTATTGTTTGATCTACGCTTTCCCTCCTCTCAAGCTTCTGAGGAGGCAGAGGAGATTCTGGTCATTCTGGTGGCCCTGCCGGTCTTGGTATACCAGCCTGCTGTGGCTGGTCCTAGACTTCCTTTGGAGACTGCTTGGCTGTTGAAAGCCAGGTGCTAAAGGATAGAGGTTTGCCTGGGTCTGTGATTCATAGACTGCTGAAGGCTATCTCTAGGAACATCCACCATCGTACGTGGAAAGCGTACATTTCGTGGTGTGAGTCGATTGGTGTTCACCCTCGTTCTTTTTCGGTGACTTGGATTTTGACCTTCCGGTCACAACGGTGCAGTCTCCTCTACCGCCCTGGGATCTGAACTTGGTGCTTTCAGTTCTCCAGAAGCCTCGCTTTGAAAATATTCAGGAGATTCCCCTGCTTACGCTGTCCCAGAAGGTGGCTTTTTTGGTGGCTATCACCTCTGCTCGCAGGGTGTCCGAACTGGCAGTGTTTTCTTGTCGTACTCCTTACTTAGTGGTCCACAAAGATAAGGTGGTTCTTCGCCCATGTCCATCGTTCCTTCCTAAGGTTGTCTCTGATTTCCATTTGAATGAGTACATTGTGTTTCCTTCCCTGTGTCCCAGGCCCAAACATCCAAATGAATTTGCATTAAATGCCCTGGATGTGGTTTGGGCGATTAGGGTGTATTTGGCAGCTACAGAGACCTTTCAGAGGTCAGACTCACTGCTCATGGATGGGCCAAGAAAAGGGCTGTCCGCTTCTTCTGCAATCATTTCAAGATGGATCACTCAGGCCTATTCGATCAGGGGTCAAGTTCCTCCTTTCCCTGTCACGGCGCACTCTACTTGGATGCTTAGTGCTTCTTGGGCCTTCCGTCATCAGTGGTGCAGGTTTGAAAGGCTGCCACTTGATCGTCGGTGCACACTTTCACTAAATTCTACAAAGGGGATGTGTTGGCATCTGCAGATGCTTCCTTTGGCAGCAAAGTTTTTCAGGCTGCTTTTTAGAGGATCTGTTTCCTCTTTGGGGGTTATTATTCAGGTTGGGCTCCAGTTGTTTTTTGTTTAGCTCCTGTTACCTGCTTGGCTGTTGTTTAGCCTTGGGATTTTTTTGTTGTTCCACCCCTCATGTTTAACACTGCTTTGGAACTTCCCAATGGTTCCAGAATCTTGGCGAGCTGTGTCTGTCAATTAATGAAAAAGAAAAAATAGGATTTTTGACTTACCGTAAAATCCATTTCTCTGAGTTAATTGACAGACACATCACCCACCCCTCTATGGAGTTGTAATATTTCTGACACTGCTTATTGGATAACTAAGGACCTATAGCAGAGAGGGGGGAGTATATCACCAGGGACTGCCCATAGGCGTAATCAAGCTTTTTTTTCTGCCTAGTGCCCTACTCCTGTAGGGGGCAGGATAATGCAATGGTTCCAGAATCTTGGAGAGCTGTGTCCATCAATGAACGCAGAGAAATGGATTTTACAGTAAGACAAAAATCCTTTTTTTTCCACAATGACATGGAGCACCTCTTTAGGTGCAGTGAGCACTATGATAAACGGCATGCAAGTAAGCATCCCTGCAGTAAGATTTGTACAGGATCCAGTTGTTTATGTTTAATCTATTTATTTATTTCAGGTACTTATATAGCCCCGTCAATTTACGCAGCACTTTACATATACATTGTACATTCACATCCCTACCCTCAAGGAGCTTACAATCTAAGGTCCCTAACTCAAATTCAGACATACACACATTAGTATTATTGATCGATTTGGTGGTTACACTGGGACATTGCAACTATCGTACATAAAATGGTGACCATACGTGTAATAAAACCGAACAGTGTCCAATTGGATAAGAACTATTGAATTGAAGGTCAATTGAGCAAGGCAAAACCAACATGGCGAAGCTATGAGCAACAGGGAATGATGGGTTCTATTGACCCAAGTTGATTGGTCGTGGCAGCGCAGTGCCTTTGTGAATCACTTAATATAAGACGACCAGATTTTTAAAATGAAATTCAGGGACATTTTTTTTTTTTTTGGCAAATGGCACAGGACTGCATATTACACAGAGCGCTGGGTAAAGGACTGAATAATACACAGAGCACTGGGCACAGGACTGCATAATACGGAGCGCTGGGTACAGAACTGCATAATACACACAGCACTGGGCACAGGACTGCATGATACACAGAGCGCTGGGCTCAGGACTACATGATACACAGAGCGCTGGACACAGGACTGCATAATACACAGAGCGCTGGGCACAGGACTGCATAATACACAGAGGGCTGGGCACAGGACTGCATAATACACAGAGCGCTGGGCACAGGACTGCATAATACACAGAGCGCTGGGCACAGGACTGCATAATACACAGAGGGCTGGGTACAGGACTGCATAATACACAGAGCGCTGGGCACAGGACTGCATAATACACAGAGGGCTGGGTACAGGACTGCATAATACACAGAGCGCTGGGCACAGGACTGCATAATACACAGAGCGCTGGGCACAGGACTGCATAATATACAGAGCGCTGTGCACAGGACTGCATAATAGACAGAGTGCTGGGTACAGGACTGCATGCATAATACACAGAGCGCTGGGTAAAGGACTGCATAATACACAGAGCGCTGGGCACAGGACTGCATAATACACAGAGCGCTGGGCACAGGACTGAATAATACACAGAGGGCTGGGTACAGGACTGCATAATACACAGAGCGCTGGGCACAGGACTGCATAATACACAGAGCGCTGGGCACAGGACTGCATAATACACAGAGCGCTGGGCACAGGACTGCATAATACACAGAGCGCTGGGCACAGGACTGCATAATACACAGAGGGCTGGGTACAGGACTGCATAATACACAGAGCGCTGGGCACAGGACTGCATAATACACAGAGGGCTGGGTTCAGGACTGCATAATACACAGAGCGCTGGGCACAGGACTGCATAATACACAGAGCGCTGGGCACAGGACTGCATAATATACAGAGCGCTGTGCACAGGACTGCATAATACACAGAGGGCTGGGTACAGGACTGCATGCATAATACACAGAGCGCTGGGTAAAGGACTGCATAATACACAGAGCGCTGGGCACAGGACTGCATAATACACAGAGCGCTGGGCACAGGACTGCATAATACACAGAGGGCTGGGTACAGGACTGCATAATACACAGAGGGCTGGGTACAGGACTGCATAATACACAGAGCGCTGGGCACAGGACTGCATAATATACAGAGCGCTGTGCACAGGACTGCATAATAGACAGAGCGCTGGGTACAGGACTGCATGCATAATACACAGAGCGCTGGGTAAAGGACTGCATAATACACAGAGCGCTGGGCACAGGACTGCATAATACACAGATCGCTGGGCACAGGACTGCATAATACACAGAGGGCTGGGTACAGGACTGCATAATACACAGAGCGCTGGGCACAGGACTGCATAATCCACAGAGGGCTGGGTACAGGACTGCATAATACACAGAGCGCTGGGCACAGGACTGCATAATACACAGAGTGCTGGGCACAGGACTGCATAATATACAGAGCGCTGTGCACAGGACTGCATAATAGACAGAGCGCTGGGTACAGGACTGCATGCATAATACACAGAGCGCTGGGTAAAGGACTGCATAATACACAGAGTGCTGGGCACAGGACTGCATAATACACAGAGCGCTGGGCACAGGACTGCATAATACACAGAGGGCTGGGTACAGGACTGCATAATATACAGAGCGCTGTGCACAGGACTACATAATATACAGAGCGCTGTGCACAGGACTGCATAATAGACAGCGCTGGGTACAGGACTGCATGCATAATACACAGAGCGCTGGGTAAAGGACTGCATAATACACAGAGCGCTGGGTAAAGGACTGCATAATACACAGAGCGCTGGGCACAGGGCTGCATAATACACAGAGTGCTGGGCACAGGACTGCATAATACACAGAGCACTGGGCACAGGACTGCATAATACACAGAGCGCTGGGTAAAGGACTGCATAATACACAGAGAGCTGGGCACAGGACTGCATAATACACAGAGCGCTGGGTAAAGGACTGCATAATACACAGAGTGCTGGGCACAGGGCTGCATAATACACCGAGCACTGGGCACAGGACTATATAATACACAGAGAGCGGGGCACACGACTATATAATACATAGTATGGTGTTAGGCATAAAGTGCAGGGTTCAGAGATTTGCTATGCGCGGCACAGTGGTGTAGTGGTTAGCACATTCACCCAGCAGCAAGAGGGTTGCTGGTTTGAATCCCAACCATGACACTACCTGCTTGGAGTTTGCATGTTCTCCCTGTGCCTGCGTGGGTTTCCTCCGGGCACTCTGGTTCCCTCCCACACTCTAAAGACATGCTGGTAGGTTAATTGAATTCTGTATAAAAAATTGGCCCTACTGTGTTTGTATGAGTTAGGGACCTTAGATTGTAAGCTCCTTGAGGGCAGGGACTGATGTGAGTGTGCAATGTATATGTAAAGCACTGCGTAAATTGACAGCGCTATATAAGTACCTGAAATAATAATAATAATGCATAGAGTACAGGGTTCAGAGGTTTGCTAAGCAAAGAGGAGACTTCTGCCCCCACAGCCATAGCTCTGCCCCCCCTACAGATCATCTCTGCAGCCTCCCCTTAGCCCTTCCCCCACAACAGCTAAACTCTCAATGCAGCTGCATTGGCTCTAACCCCTGCTCCCCCACCTGTGTACAAAGAGACCCCCTTCCCCTCCATCTGCCCACCACACAGTCAATTATTGGCTCTGCCTCTCCTCCACTGAACAGCAGCAGGAGATCGTCCAGCAGGGGGCGTCAGCATCCGAGTCACCATGCTGTTTCTCAGCCAGCATGGGATGCCTTGTCTATGTTATTCTTGGAATCCTGCCCTGAATCCGGGGCCAGACTTTCTCCGGGGACTGTCCCCAGAAATGTGGGACATCTGGTCACCCTTACCAATCTACACATTGATAAACATGTCCCACAGGGTGCGAGAAATAAAGCCATGGAACAACTCTGCCATTTATTTTTTCTGCCACAACTGATAAACTTAGATTGCCTGCAACCACCACTCTCCGTCACCGATTGCTCGGCCATGCCAGTTATGTCTTGCTCAGTTGATATCCAACTCGATTGTTTTGATGAAAAGACCCTCAAGGTGTTATCACACGGACAACATACACACTAACAGGGACGATTTCCATAACTGGAGCTACGTCCAATCAGGAGTTAGATTCCGCTTTCTGGAAGGAGAGCAGACGCGTAGCGTACTCTACACACCCCACATGTATCTCCACCAATCAGAGCCAGGCACACAGCCCTATGATCACATGACTTTACGGAAGATGAGTGACAAGAACGTTAGCCAATCAGCGATGTGTACGCCCAGCGGACAGGCCAGCCGAGCCGTGAGGCGGCGGGGAATACGAGCTCTGTAGTGTGTGAGAAGAGGGGGTCGCTCGGTGAGTTTCTCCTTCATCTTCGTTCAGTTATAGGCGGCTATTAAGATAGAAGCCTGCGTTCTGCTTTACGGCAGAGACCTCGGTGCGATGTACGTGAGCGCAGTGCTTGTTGGGAGAGGAGTACGTCGTGACGTCAGAGAGAGGCAAATGGGAGGTCCATGTTCTTGTAGAGTGTCATGTGCAGTGTGTGTACAGTCAGTGGGAGAGCTGACTGCTATTAGCCTGGGGACAGGTTGGGTACATATACATGCTCCCATATATAGTATTGGGGGGGATAGAAAAGGAACACAGTAATTCAGCTACTCCTGTCTGAATACATTCATGTGTCTTCCTACTGCAGTCTCTGTGTGCTTTATGTATTTCTATCAGATCTGTGCAGTAATCCAGTGTGAAGCTTCCCCTGTGTTCAGGAGCTTCCTGTAATACAGACCGGCCACTATTGCTCTCTCTCCTTGAGCACAGAGACTGGTCTGGTCTCCCTCCCCTCTTGTAGTGGGCGGAACCTGCAAGCCCCTCCCACAGCTCTCTGTACATGCTATATACAGCACAGTGATGTCATTGCTGTTTTTACTAGGTACTATCTGGGCTTACGAACATGTGTGGTGTACACAAAGTAGATTTATATCTCTTGTGGCTATTGAGGATTTAACTTAACCAGATATCGACTGCCCCACGTACATCTACTGCGGCAGGGCTGCCACTCTGGGCAGAATCCCGTACCTGTACGTGATTCTGCACTTCCGGGTCTGGAGCGCATGTGCCCCGCCGGTGACCTGCTCCCCTGGTGATTGGACAATGCAGAAGCCAATCAGCGGACCCGACAGTCGTTCAGGAGACAGGTAGAACGGCGATCTGCCTATGTAAACAAAGCTGATTGCCGTTCCGTGACAAGGGAAGGCAGAGATCCTGTGTTTCTGCCTTCCCACAGTACAAGCACCCCTCGCGCAGTTAGCAAGCACTCCCTAGGCACACATTTAACCCTTTGATTTCCCCCTGATGTTAACCCCTTCCCTGCCAGTGTCATTAGTACAGTGACTGCAAACTTTTTAAGCACTGATGACTGCATTAGTGTCACTGGTCCCTAAAAAGTGTCAGGTGTCTGATTTGACCACCGCAATATCACAACGGTTGCTGATTGCTGTCATTACTAGTAAAAAAAAAAAAAAAAATCTCCCCCCCACTATACTTCATGACCTCTCAGCAGCCTTCACTGACAGGGATGAGGGTGTAGCAAAGGGTGTTACAGGTCCTTGCAACACATCTGCCAGCAGCACACCACCAGCTGGAGAGTACAGCAGGCAAATTTCTCTGCCCCAGCTGCTGCATCAAAAAAAAAAAAAAAAATACACTCCCTGCTACCCCCCACTTGCCCAGCATCTAAATTCCAGCTTGTCCAAATAATGAAGGCTTGCAGGGAAAAATCAATTTAAATGTAATTTTTTTTCCTTGATAAATGTCAGTTTTGCTGCAGCAGGTTCTATACATGGAACCGATGCGCCACTTTACAGGCAGACTACAGGTACCCCTCCCCCCCCCCCCAAATTTTATTGTTTCACTTTAAGCATCATCAAAATCACTGCTCCTTTAAAAAAGATCTTTTCTCTTACGTCCTCCGACAGTCGCCGCCTCTTCATATTCGTCACTAATGGGGTTATTTATTGACCTTTTCTCCGTAGGAGTAGCTAGGCAACAGAATATATTAATATCAAAGCTTTTAGCATATCCCACCCCCAGGGGGTGGTCCCCTCAGTCAATACCTCCCTGCTTCCTGCATTTCCAACTCAGTTTCTAATGCCTAGCTCAGGAGTAGGTTGGGCTGTTCCTGTGCTGGGGCTCTTAGTCTCAGCTTCTTTTCTCTTTTTTGATTTTATTTGGAGTTTTTTCTCTTTCTTTTACTTAGCTGTTTATTTTCAGCGTTAGTTAGCTTTTTCTGATGAAGATGATCGTGCGGAGCTGGGTCTCAGTCTGGACACCCTGGATCCCAGGGCTCAGGGCCAGGGGCTTCCCAGCCTGCCATCGAGCGTTCAGCCTAGGTTTTGCCCTGGCACATTGAACGACCCATCCCTGTTCGCTGCAGGGATGCTATCGGTGAGGTGGCTACCTCACTGGACGCCATTGCGGTTTCGCACCGCAGTTCCGCTGCGTCATGGCTGCGACACTCCCTGTCCTCAGTACTGCGGTTTGGTCGCTGGAGCAGGCTCCCCACGCCATCCGAACTGGTAAGTGTAACTCTATGTGGGGACCTGTCTATTTGGGTGTCAGTCTTGGACTGTGTGACCCTGCATGTCTGTGTGGCTGCTGTGCTCCCTGTCAGTTCCTGTGTGGACTTGCTGCCTGTGTGTGGGCTTTGAAGGGGGGGGGGCTCTCCCGCTCTGCTGGTTGTAAGCATGAAGCAGTCAGATTTGAGGCATGCTGTGCGGCGATCGCTGCGGCGACCCGCCATTTTTTTGAGGCAAAATCTTGCTGGCCGGTCCTGTGTGGTAATGCACGGCGTTTTGGCGCCAAACGCCGCCATTTTGGCGGCGATCGATCAGGCCACATGTCGGCGCCATGTTCTATTTGCCCAAGGAATCCTCAGCCGGGCGGCCATGTTTGTGTAGCCTTGCATAGGCTTCATAGGGGCGGTCAGTCTTGCATCACTTCCTTTTGCTCTGGGACAGAGATCGGTGCAGCAGCCTGTGTGATCTCTCCAGGTTTTTATCTTCCCTTTTTTCCTGTATTCCTTGCCCAGTTTCTTGTCCCTGTGGGGGTCGGTGTATTCAGTGGGTGCGGTGGGCTCCGCTCGCCGCGATCTTAAAGGGGCAGTACCCTTTTCTTCCTTATATTGCTGGGGCATGGATTCTCAGGAATGCAAGTTTCCTCCCACCTTGGTGGGGGGCCAAGGGGCTGCTGCTTCCCCCGAGAGGCTGATCTGGCCACTATTGTGGCAAACTTAGCTGCTCAGGTGCAGATGCTGGTGGCTGATCGATCCACAAAACGGCCCAGGGTGTCTATTTCCTCTGATTCGGAGGGCGATGGGGCTGCTATGGCTGGAGTGCCCTTCTCAGGGTCTCACTCATCCCTAGACCTTGTGGGGTCTGACGGGGAGGCTGAGGTGGAAGGGGTTGATAAATCTCCCCCTGGCTCGTCTGAAGAGCTTGCACTCATGGATGAGTTAGTTGCTTCTATCAAGCAAACGCTGCATTTGCAGGATGAACCATGTCCTCCTGCTTTGATGTCCTCTTATGGGACGCAAAGGAAACGCAAAACATCGCAGGTTTTTCCTTGCTCTACGGAATTTCAGCGCGCTGTTGATGAGCAATGGCACAATTTAAAGAAGCCTTTTGCTGTGCCGAGTAGTTTCAAGCTGCGTTATCCCTTTACACCAGCTACTGATGAGCGTTGGTGTGTGCCGCCTCAGGTGGATCACGCGGTGGCGATTTTGAATAAATCAATTGCGATCCCTGCTGAGGATACCCCGGTGTTCCGGGACCCGACGGACAGGAGATTGGAATCTCTGGCCCGTCATGCCTATACGGTTGCTGGCTCTATGCTGAAGCCTATTTTTGCTTCCATTATGGCAGCCCAGGCTATTGCGGATTGGACGCAGGTGCTCAGGCGCACTCTGGTGGCTGACTCTGCCCCGCCGACAACTTTGGCTATGGTGGATCAGATTCATCAGGGTGTCATGTATTTGTGTGATGCGGACTTAGATTTGGTCCCTTTGGCTGCGCGTCTTTCTAGTGTGGCGGTCTTGAACCATCGCCTGATATGGCTGAAATGTTGGTCGGTTGACCAGTCTTCCCGCAAGACTTTGGCTAATTTGCCCTACGCGGGATCTCGCCTTTTTGGCGAATCTTTGGATACTCTGATAAAGGGTATTTCTGGGGGTAAGAGTACTCTCTTGCCCCAATCTCACAAGAATAAGTTTGTTCGTGGTAAGAAGAATGCCTCGTTTAGGCCCTCTCAGGGGTCCTTTCGTGCCTTTCGGTCGCACTATAAGGGCAAGCCCTTCAAGGGCCAAGGCTCCCAGAAGAAGCCGTGGACGGGTAAGCAGAAGTCCGGCCAGTCCGGATCCGCTGTCCATAACAATGCGGCCTGAAGGGACGCCCTCACCCGGTTCTGGGGTGGGGGGACGTTTGCTCGGTTTTCTTCAACCCTGGCTGGACCGCATTCGGGACAGATGGGTTCAGGAAATCGTTCGATCTGGATACATGATCGAGTTTCTCTCTCGGCCGGCGGGCAGATTTTTCCCTTCAAACCTTCAGCTGACTCCGGAGCGCTTGCAGGATCTGCACCTGGCGGTGCGGGACCTGCGGGCCCAGGGAGTGGTGGTTTCGGTGCCTCATCGGGACAGATTTCGGGGGTTCTATTCCAATCTGTTCACTGTGCCCAGAAAGGAGGGCAAGGTACGTCCGATTCTGGACTTAAAAGCTCTGAACCGCTTTGTGCGGGTTCGCAAGTTCCGCATGGAATCCCTGCGCACGGTGGTGGCTGCCCTGGTTCTGGGGGAATTCATGGCCTCCATTGACTTGAAGGATGCATACCTTCACATCCCCATTTTCGAGGGTCACCAGAGGTACCTTCGATTTGCCATTGCGGAGGATCATTATCAGTTCGTGGCGTTGCCCTTTGGTCTTGCTTCAGCTCCGCGGGTTTTCACCAAGGTGCTTGCACCGGTTCTGGCCTTATTGAGGGCCCAGGGCTTTTCTGTCCTGGGGTATCTGGACGATATCCTGATTCGGTCCGCGACCAGTCAGGGCCTGGTGAACGACCTGTCCATCACGATGCAGACTCTGCAGGAGTTCGGTTGGACGATAAATTTCCCAAAGTCAACGTTGTGTCCGTCGGTTCATCTTCCCTACCTGGGGATGATTCTGGACTCTGTTCAAGCGAAGGTCTTCCTGTCGGAAGACAAGCTTCGGACGCTTCAGTGCGAAGTCAGGTCCCTCAGGGACAATCAGTGCTCGTCCCTCCGGACGTGAATGAGGTGTCTGGGTTTGATGGTTTCGGCCTTCGAGGCGATTCCCTTCGCCCAGTTTCACACAAGGGAGCTTCAGGCGGAGGTCCTGGCCATGTGGGACGGGCGTCCGCAATCTCTGGATCTGCGGCTGTCGTTGAGCCGTTTCACCCGCAGGAGTCTTGTGGTGGCTCCAGTCCCCGGCGGTGTCGGGGGGCAAGTCCTTTCGTCCCTTGTTATGGACGGTGATCACCACGGATGCCGGTCTGTCGGGCTGGGGTGGTGTTCTGGGCGTTCTGTCCGCCCAGGGAACTTGGTCGGAGGAGGAATCCTCCCTTCCAATCAACATTCTGGAATTGCGAGCGATAAATCTCTGTCTTCTGCGTTGGACGGACAGGCTTCAGGGCCGTCCGGTTCGGGTACAGACGGACAATGCCACAGCGGTGGCCTACATCAACCACCAAGGGGGCACCAGGAGTGCCTGAGCGGCTCGGAAAGTAGCCGACATTCTGTCTTGGGCCGAGACGCTTGTTCCGGCGATATGGGCAGTTCACATTCCAGGGGTGGAAAACTGGCAGGCGGATTATCTGAGCCGCCAAACCCTGGACCAGGGAGAGTGGTCCCTTCACCCGGATGTCTTCCAGATGTTGTGCGCGAAGTGGGGGTCCCCAGATGTGGACCTGTTCGCGTCTCGTCTAAACAACAAGGTGGAAAGGTTCGTGGCACGGACGCGCGATCCTCGGGCAGACGCCTCAGACGCGTTAGTGGCGCCCTGGCATCAGTATCGCCTGATGTATGCCTTTCCACCGATTCAACTGCTGTCCAGGCTCCTTCGCAGGTTGGCCTCGGAACCGCACACGGTGATTCTGGTGGCACCGGACTGGCCTTGCCGGTCTTGGTACGCAGACCTCGTGATTCTGGCGGTCGACGCTCCGTGGCGTCTGCCACTTCGAGAGGATCTCCTGTCTCAAGGACCGATCTTCCATCCTGCTTTACAGTCGCTGGCTTTAACGGCCTGGCTGTTGAAAGCCAGGTCCTGAAGGATAGGGGTCTCTCCTCTGAGGTCATTCCCACTTTGATCAAGGTTTGGAAGGCCTCTTCGGGGAAGATTTACTACCGTACTTGGAAGGCTTACTTTGCCTGGTGTGAGTCCAGGGGATATTCCCCCTCGCTCGTACTCGGTATCGAGAGTGTTGGCTTTCCTTCAAACGGGCGTGGACCAGCGTTTGGGGTTGTCCACGATTAAGGGTCAGATTTCTGCGCTGGCCGTTCTCTTTCAACGCCCTGTGGCGTCTAACTCTTTGGTTAGCACCTTTGTTTAAGGGGTGCGACATTTGGTCCTTCCTAGGAGGGAGCCTTTGCCTCCATGGGATTTGAACCTGGTTCTGTCCGTGTTGCAACACGCTCCTTTTGAGAAGATCAGGGAGATCTCGTTGTCTCTGTCCAAGAAGGTTGCCTTCTTGGTGGCGATCACTTCGGCTCGCAGGGTGTCGGAGCTGGCGGCCTTGTCCTGCAAATCTCCGTATTTGGTGATTCACTTGGATAAGGTGGTCTTGCGACCTAACCTGTCTTTTCTTCCGAAGAGGATCTCGGGATTTCACCTTAATGAGGATATTGTTCTGCCTTCGCTTTGCGCGAAGCCTAAGCATCCGAAGGAGGTGGCTTTGCATTCCTTGGATGTTGTTAGGGCGATCAGGGTTTACCTGTCCTCGACTGAATCCTTTCGCAAGTCGGATTCTCTCTTTGTCCTTCCTGAGGGACCTCAGAAGGGCATGGCGGCGTCGGCTGCGACCATCGCCAAATGGATCAGACAGATGATTGTGCAAGCCTATGCTTTGAGGGGGAAGGTTCCTCCTTTTCCTGTGAAGGCGCACTCTACCAGGTCTCTGAGTACGTCTTGGGCTTATCGTCATCAGGCTTCTGTGGCCCAGGTGTGTAAGGCGGCGACTTGGTCGTCCGTTCACACCTTCTCGAAATTTTACAAAGTGGATGTTCAGGCATCGGCAGATGCTTCCTTTGGCCGTAAAGTTCTTAGTGCGACGGTGCCTTAGGGTCCCTTGTTTGGGCCCTTGGCTGTTGGGGTGTTTTTACCCCTAGGTTACTTGTTCTTTCCTGGGTTGTTGCTCCTGTTGAGCACGTTTTCCTGTTGCCCAGTTGGTTCTCTTACTTTTGGTAAGGTTCCTTTCTCTGATGTGGGTACTGCGTTGCTTTAGGCGCTGCTGCTTTTTTCCCACCCCTCATGTCTACACTGCTATGGGACGTCCCCATTAGTGACGAATATGAAGAGGCGGCGACTGTCGGAGGACGTAAGAGAAAACGGAATTTTTGTAAAATCTTACCTGTAAAATTCCTTTCTCTGAGTCCTCCGACAGTCGCCGCCCCCGCCCCTCTTTTGGGGTTTGTTTATGTACTCTACTGCTTTGCTACTGAAACTGAGTTGGAAATGCAGGAAGCAGGGAGGTATTGACTGAGGGGACCACCCCCTGGGGGTGGGATATGCTAAAAGCTTTGATATTAATATATTCTGTTGCCTAGCTACTCCTACGGAGCAAAGGTCAATAACCCCATTAGTGACGAATATGAAGAGGCGGCGACTGTCGGAGGACTCAGTGAAAGGAATTTTACAGGTAAGATTTTACAAAAATTCCGTTTTTTTTTGCATTGGTTCATGTCCCCCAGGGCAGTACCCGGTCTCCCTAGACCCTTTTTATTGCCAATAACTTGCATATAAGCCTTTAAAATGGGGGACTTTGATTTTTGAAGTTTGGGTCCTATAGGGTTCATGGTTTGGGTCTGAACTTTTGTGATGTTCAAGAGTTCTGGTGCGAACGGAACCGCTGGTGTTCGGCCCATCTCTTGAAATAACAACAGATAAATGTGCATTGAGAGAAAAGCATGTATATAACGAAAATCAACCTGGATACAATAAAAAAAAAAAAAAAAAAACAAGGCGGTGCAAGAAGAAGAAAAGAAAAGGAAGCAAAGGAAAGAAGGAAGAAGAGATCCGGTCATAAAGTAATAGAGACACCCCCATCCCATTGCCATAAATGAGGCATCAGGTTACAAAAGACGTGCGTTTAAGAAGCCCAAAGTTCCCAAGATTTTTTTTCTAATTTTTTTAACCGTATATTTCAGGACACTAACAGTACTCTCCTATAATTCCAGGCCAGGGACACGGAAGGCTGCTTCCAGGATTTGACCGCGTTCATTTTAGCCCTAAGTAAAATTAAAAATATCAAACGTTGAAGGTGGCCAGGGATCCCCTCAACTGGAGCATTGAGGAGAGCAAAACAAGGGGGGAAGTCAGAATTTTGCCACAGGCAAAAACTTTAGGACATTGAGGAGAGCAACCAAGGCAAAGACAAAAACTACAAATTCGAGGGCATTTCAACCAAACATGGTACATAGACCCTCGCAGATAACACCCTAGGAAACAAAGAGGATGCGTTGGGACCAAGTACCAATGGGTGAGCACATTCAGACTAGCCTCCATCAAAAGTAACATTGAAAATACCAGTGTAGGACCATGTGTGCTCCAGTTTTAATAAATTCCCCCAAATGTCTACTCCTCATACTGTCTTCAGTTTATTTAAATAATGTTCCTATCGTTTTAGTCCCGGGATGTCTCACACAGAGGACCGGCGCTATGTGGAGCTATGTCAGGACTCGGTTCGTCTGACTGCAGAAAGTGTGGGTCTAGAGATCACCGATGAGGTTGCTGCATTACTGGCAGAGGATGTATGTTACAGGCTGCGGGAAATCACTCAGGTATATTTAGAGCTTATTTGTCAGATATGGCATCTTATAACTAGCAGCTTCACCGCAATGGCAAGTCCGCGCTTGAGAAACCTAAGAGAGAGGTTTATTTCTTATTGAGAAAACCCATGCAGATTGGATTATTCTTTGTATTGTGTGTAATGTTGATGTGCATGTATCTGACATTAATTGTTGCGATTCCTAATACATTTACTAATTGTGGTTGGGTTTTAATAAGCAGTCCCCCAGTTCTAGAAATGTCTGATTTATTTTTCTCTGAACTTTTGTAGATAATGTTTCCTCTCACTTTTTGTCTCTCAGTTTAGCGCTCAGGCACTCAGGCACTGTAGGCGTAGAAGACTGACTGTTGAAGACTTCAACCGTGCTCTTCGCTGGAGCAATGTTGAGGTATGTTAAATATATGACTTTCTAAGTAAAGACTTCTTCATACTAGTGTGACACAGATCAACCAGTCAACTAAATTGCGCTTCATATCACAATTCCTGCTCACCTGCATTCCTCCTGTATAAGCTGTGGTACTACCTCTTATGGGCCCTGAACAAGTTTTTGATAAGCTTCAGGTTGCTGTATGTACTGTGATAGTAGCTTATTGTGGAGGATTTAGCTCTGACATCAAGTTAAAAAAATAGTGATTCCCCAAATGTCCATGGATTCTCACCTACCACTTAAAGCAGAGTTCCACCCATTTTTAATACGTTGGATTACATAGATGTATGTAATCCCCTTTAAAACTACTTTTACCAATGGAAACTTTTTTCTTTTTTTGCTAGTAAATACCTTAATTCCTGCTTTATTCCTCCTCTCCTCACTTCCGGGCCCAATCGGCGATGACGTCATTTGGCGATTCGCAGTGTGTGCTGGGATGTATTCCATGCCAGAAATCTCGCAGTATTACCCAGGAGCTAAGCTGTACTGTGTGTATTCAGGCCGTGACCTGCCCCGCCTCTGCCCCGCCTCCTCTCAGTGAGTTGTACTGTATGCATTGTATTCAGGACGTGCTCTGCCCCGCCTCCGCCCGCCTCCTCTCAGTGAGCGCGGACTGAAAGCATTATATCCTCACTGAGCTCACGGGGTGGAGGCGGGGCAGAGCACGTCCTGAATACAATGCATACAGTACAATTTACTGAGTACAATTTACTGAGAGGAGACGGGGCAGGTCACGGCCTGAATACACACAGTACAGCTTAGCTCCTGGGTAATACTGCGAGATTTCTGGAATGGAATACATCCAAGCACACACTGCGAATCGCCAAATGACGTCATCGCCGATTGGACCCGGAAGTGAGGAGAGGAGGAATAAAGCAGGAATTAAGGTATTTACTAGCAAAAAAAAAAAAAAGTTTCCATAGGTAAAAGTCGTTTTAAAGGGGATTACATAGATCTAAAGTTACAAAAATGGGTGGAACTCCACTTTAACCTTTTTACCGAACATCTAAAAGTAACACATAATCCTTAACCTAAGCTTTCAAAACAACTTTACCCTATTCAAGTGGATGGAAATCCTACATGAATGACATATCAATTGCCAAAGTACTGTGCGTTATGAACAATTGCCATTTTTTACATAAAATGCACACTTTCCCTTTATTTCATTCTTTGTTGAATCTCAGAGCTGCTGGTCTTCTGCAGCCTCTTTGAAACCACTTTGTGTCTGCATCCGTGTACTTTATCAATGGCTGCATGACATTTTCCAGCATGGGTTTCCTGGTTGTGATAACAGTGCACAACGCCTGTGTAATTTAACAGCCATTTGTAGTCTCCATCTTTGGCCTTTGTGACAACACAGGAATTTAATTGGGAGACAGGGAGAGAGCACTGGTTAACCACACAGGAAATACCTGAAATAGGACTTTCATGGCAGGATCATCAAGTGTAATTTCCATTAATGCTTTAGAATTAAAAATATTGAAAATACCATTTATAAATTACATTACCATTTTAAACCATTGAATGCAATTTTAATTACTGGATTTACACAAAATTTAACTCTTACCCTAACATATCCACCATTGCACGCTCCATCGTCTATCATTTCAATCTGAGCTGGGCTCTTACAGTGGCAGCACTGGCAGTAGTATCACACCAGGCCTCAGCCACAGCACAGGCTACAACAGTGTTACCTACCATGCCCACGCCCCCTTAAGGCCCGTACACACGCACCGATTGTCGGCCGAACGATCGGCCGTCTTTTGTCCAGTGCTGTCGTGTTAGTTGAAATGTGCTCTAGACTGCACACGAATTTTGTCGGCCAACAACAACCAACTTCAGAAGTGATGTCATGTGATGGTTAACTTTCCGTGTGTTTTTTTTCTTCTCTGAGCATGCCCAGTCTTGCTCATCTGGCTTTTGTCGGCCAAAATCTGTACTGACTGGCGAACAATTGGCCGTTCTGGTGACGGCCATCAAAAATTTTATAGCATGCAGACCAGATTTTGTTCGGCCGAAAAGCCGCAGTCGGTTGTCGGAAGCATCATACTAACAAGCCGACAATCGGCCGATCGGACGTTGGCCGAACATTTACGGCCGACAATCGGTACGTGTGTACGGGCCTTTAGACACACACCATGTTCAGGGGCTCTGTCCCCTATCCCCAGTACCAAACATGAGGAAAGTATCCCTGCCTCTCAGACTAGAGTTTTTAATTACATTACATTACTTTGGAAAGTGTAGTTCAAACACTGTACTACTTAGTACTTACAGCTAACCAGTGAAATTGAAGTATGTACAGTAACTGCTACTTTCTTTCCAGAGGATACTTGAGAACTGCTGAAGGATGGACCTTATGGAATATATATATTAAATAAATACATTTATACAATGTGAATGTGGTAAATCCGAGGACTTCAACTCCACATATATATAAATCATATAAACAGTGCAGGGAATAAACACAAGTTCTTGTACAATCGTAAAGATCTCAAAATGTTTCAGTCCCCTTTGAGTTATGTAAACTTGTTGAATGAATTGTCATGCTTACTAGACATTTTCCAGGGCACCATAAATGATTCAGGACTGGAGTCATGTGTCAGTTACGAACCATTATATAGAGAACTGCCAAACTTGATGATAATAACTTAGAAGAAAAAAACGGAATACCTAAAACATAATATTTCTTTCAGCCTGTGTATGGCCATGGATCACCTGATCCAGTTTCATTTAGAAGTGTCAGAGATGGTGATTGTCATTGTGCAGAGGACCGTGATATCAATCTAGTGGAACTGGCCTTGGCCACAAACATTCCCAAAGGGACAGCTGAGACTGCAGTGAGGGGTACGAAACTTTTATTTATTGAGTTACTAAGTGGTAAATTATTTAGGTTACCTATTATTATTCATTGGGCTTCCTTTCTTTTCCTTTCAGTCCATGTCTCTTACTTGGATGGAAAAGGAAATCTGGAGCCTCAGGGTACAGGTAAGTGTTTTTTATGTATTGCCCTGCACATGTCATGTATATTTCTGCATGCTAATTTATATTTTCTTCCTCCAGTTCCTGGTGCAGTCTCTTTACTGACCGATGACCTACTAAAATATTACCAGCGTGTGACAAGAGCAGTGCTGGGGGATGATTTACATCTCATGAAGGTGAGGAAAACGAAAAAAAAAATGATGTGTAGAATTTTTAGTTTGCAATAGACCATTTCAAATCAGTCACCCCATTGGCTCACCCTTAAGTAACCTTTAGTTTTTTTTTTTCATTATAAGGGTAGTCAGGTAAAGCTAAAATATTGATTTTAATATTTGATATTCTTATTTTTACACAACAAGCAGGGGCTCATTGTTTGCATGTTTTCCAAACTATCATTATCTGCTTTACAATCCTCAAAAGCTCTGAAAGTTGCACACAGCTGATTGAATCCAAGCAGTGACTTATCCCTCCCACTCTCTGCTCTTTTTAGATTGTGTCTGTCTACATACAGAAGCAGAGTCCAAAGCCATTATACAGTGGGGATTGAAAGTTTGGGCACCCCAGGTAAAAACTTGTATTAATGTGCATAAAGAAGCCAAGGAAAGATGGAAAAATCTCCAAAAGGCATCAAATTACAGATTAGACATTCTTATAATATGTCAACAAAAGTTAGATTTTATTTCCATCATTTACACTTTCAAAATTACAGAAAACAAAAAAATGGCTTCTGGAAAAGTTTGAGCACCCTGCAGAATTTATAGCATGCACTGTCCCCTTTGCAAGGCTGAGACCTGCCAGTGTCATGGATTGTTCTCAATCATCATCTGGGAAGACCAGGTGATGTCAATCTCAAAGGTTTTAAATGCCCAGACTCATCTGACCTTGCCCCAACAATCAGCACCATGGGATCTTCTAAGCAGTTGTCTAGAAAACTGAAACTGAAAATAGTTGACGCTCACAAAGCTGGAGAAGGCTATAAGAAGATAGCAAAGCATTTTCAGATGTCAATATCCTCTGTTCGGAATGTAATTAAGAAATGGCAGTCATCAGGAACAGTGGAAGTTAAAGCAAGATCTGGAAGACCAAGAAAAATATCAGACAGAACAGCTCGCAGGATTGTGAGAAAAAACATTCAAAACCCACGTTTGACTGCACGATCCCTCCAGAAAGATCTAGCAGACACTGGAGTTGTGGTACACTATTCCACTATAAAGAGATACTTGTACAAATATGGTCTTCATGGAAGAGTCATCAGAAGAAAACCTCTTCTACGTCCTCACCACAAAAATCAGCGTTTGAACTTTGCAAATGAACATATAGACAAGCCTGATGCATTTTGGAAACAAGTTCTGTGGACCGATGAGGTTAAAATTGAAATTTTTGGCCGGAATGAGCAAAGGTACGTTTGGAGAAGAAGGGGCACAGAATTTAATGAAAAGAACCTCTGTCCAACTGTTAAGCATGGGGGTGGATCAATCATGCTTTGGGGTTGTATTGCAGCCAGTGGCACAGGGAACATCTCACGAGTAGAAGGAAAAATGGATTCAATAAAATTTCAGGAAATTTTGGATGGTAACTTGATGCCATCTGTGAAAAAGCTGAAGTTAAAGAGAGGGTGGCTTCTACAAATGAATAATGATCCTAAACACACCTCGAAATCCACGGGGGATTACGTCAAGAGGCGTAAACTGAAGCTTTTGCCATGGTCTTCACAATCTCCTGACCTCAACATAATTGAAAATCTATGGATAAACCTTAAAAGAGCAGTGCGTGACACAGCCCAGAAATCTCAAAGAACTGGAAGACTTTTGTAAGGAAGAATGGGCAAAGATACCTCAAACAAGAATTAAAAGACTCTTGGCTGGCTACAAAAAGCGTTTACAGGCTGTGATACTTGCCAAAGGGGACAGTACAAGATATTAACTCTGCAGGGTGCCCAAACTTTTGCAGACGCCATTTTTTGGTTTTCTGTTATTTTGAAAGTGTAAACGATGGAAATAAAATCTAACTTTTGCTGACATATTATAAGAATGTCTAATCTGTAATTTGATGCCTTTTTGGAGATTTTTCCATCTTTCCTTGGCTTCTTTATACACATTAATACAAATTTTTACCTGGGGTGCCCAAACTTTCGATCCCCACTGTAGTTTATTTGTAAGAGAGCACAAAATCGAGTTGGGCTCAGCCATTCACAGGAAGCCTTGTATTTTTTAAATTAATACAAGGCTTTCTCTGGCTGATGTAAGATTGTGAGGATTTTTTGTTTTAACCATTAACTCTCTACTGACATCCATTTGTGGGGTCAATGCATTCCAAAAATCTCATTAAATGTACTACATAATTGCACAGCAAGCTGTGGATTAGTGCTTTCTAACTTACATATGTAGCAAATGGCAATGCCTCTGGTTTTAAAGCAGTTGTATCCCCTGTGTAAAAAAACAAAAACCCTGCAGGACAATGGAATAATGTGCTAGTATGCATTGCATACTAGCACATTATGAAATACTTCCCTTGGAACGAAGCCCCCACACGGTCGCCCGGACACCGCTGAGGGATCTGACATGTTCCCTTGGCGGCTCTTCCGGGTTCGCCGGCTCTGGCGCTGTGAGTGGCAAGGAGCCGGCAAGAGCTCTGAAGGTCCAGCAAGATACACCGGACCTTCAGAGCGCATGCGCCGCTGGTGTCAGCGGCTGCATGCAGGGTGAATATCTCCTAAACAGTGCAGGTTTAGGAGATATTAATTTTACCTACAGGTAAACCTTATCATTATGGGCTTAACTGTAGGTAAATATTAAAAAGCAGAGTATACTACCGCTTTAACTAAATGGTAGATGAACCCGGGTAAACGTGTATAATGGAGCTCCTACAGCCATCATTCTTTCTTCATTGTTCAATCTGATATATAGACAAACACTCTATGCCTCAAATGAGATTCCCATGATTTCCTCCTCTTTAAACTTGAGATGCACAGACCAGGGGGAAATACAAGTCGCAAGTATATACATCAGCAATATGAAAATAATGCCTTCCAAACATTTTCCCAGCTGCAGTCTCAATACCCTGCCTTTAGGCACCTGATTTTTAAAATTACATCTAGTTTCCCACTTTTCTGTAAAATTACTTATTTTTAAGGACAACAAGTTAACGAAAATCCTAACTGAGTGGGAGCACAGATATATCTACTATTACAGATCCAGAATGGAAAGAAGTCTTGTCAGTTTATTTATACAGTGATATTTTCACTTTCAATAGGTTTTTATTACCATTTTTTTTAGAAAATACAAAGCGTAACCCATTTTAGCGTGTGGGTAAATACAATGCATCTATAATTTTTTAAATAGTAACCATCAACTGTCAGGAGTGAAGAACAACAGACGGCAGTATTTTCATTATACATATTAATCATCCATAAGACAATTTAAAGAGGTTGTAAACCCTCTCTTATAACTTGTACCTCTAGGTAAGCCTTTAATAAGGCTTACCTATAGGTACTGTAAATATCTCCTAAACTTGCACCATTGCACTGTCAATCACAGCCAGGAACCAGGGCGGGGCTGAGCCCCATTCTGTATCTCTTATGGACACACAGAGTGGGGCTTGGGAGCGACCGCGCACGAGTGCCCCTATAGCAAGCGGCTTGCTATGGGGCCATTTAGAGAAGAGGAGGAGCTAAGAGCACTGGCAAAGGACCCGAGAAGAGGAGGATAGGGGTTGCTTTGTGCAAAACTATTACAAAGAACAGGCGTATGACATGTTTGTTATTTAAAAAAATAAACCTTTTAATATCACTCCAACTAGTATAGGTCGAGATTGCTAATCCAGGGAATATCCAATTTGCCTTCTGGGGGATCAGAAGAGAATGTATTTTTCCCTGCTAGAGCAAATTGGACCATGTTTTAACTGGTCTTTTGCCTTTGTCTGGATCAACTATGGGTATAAGGTTCTGTAATGAGGTTTTCTATTTATTTATTTATTTTCTTTTTTTTTTCTGTTGGTTCAGCTAGATAGATTTGTGTCTTTTTTTTCTAAATCCAACAACTGTACCTATGTGTGCTGCATTTTGATTGCATTGAAAGTGTCCCCTTATCCAGACATCTGTTAAAAAATATGCAGGCATTCCTGTGCTGTGTGTTATGAAACTCTAATTTATTCTATCTTTGTCCCTCATTACCATCCAGGTGGCTCTTCAGGATTTACAGACTAACCCAAAGATTGCAGCTCTGTTGCCTTATTTTGTATATGTTGTGAGTGGGGTAAGTGTATTGCAATTCACATTTGTGTACCAGTAAATAGAGGGGATAGACAAAATAAAAAACACCTAAATATATAATAATATCCAGGACCTAAAAAGTAGGAACACATTTTGCCATCTATAAAGCATCAATTTTAAATGCTATTCAGGACCTAATAAGAAGTAGGAATGCCCTTTTCCTCTAAAAAATGTCAATGTAAATGCTGTCATAGAGGTCCTGAACTGGGTGTACTGCGTTCAAGAAGGTACGACTTTAGTTCCTTGAAAGATAAAAATGTTGATTTATTATTTTGCTTTTTGGAAACGCCTATAAAGATCATTTGATATTTAGATCTAATGATTGGAGAGGAGTGACTCACGTTTTGCAGTGGCATTTGTAATTGTGGTTGTTACTTAAAAGTCAAACTTCTTCTTCATGAGCTTTTCTGTTATATTGTTAACCCACTTATTACAAATCAACAAGGACATCAGGGCCATAATTGGGACGGTTTACATAACATTCAACCCAGTTATCATTGTTGCTAACCCTTTATCTATCTTTAGATATTTTTTCCCCAACTGTAATCAAAACACCAATAGGGTACAGTATGAGAAGATCTACTTACTGAAGTTTTGGGTACTTGAGTCCTAAGGCATCACAGAACGAATGGCTCACGTTTTTTAGGGTTTGACCCCAGTAGAAAATAAAGCAGGCAACATACTTATTCAGAACTAGAAAATATATGCCTGATTAAAGCAATACTCCACCCAAGAGGGGAAGTTCCGCTTTAATAACTCGTCCCCCGCTCCTCGTGCACAATTGCCACTTTTGAGGAGCAGCTGGGGCAGGTACCCTATTTTGACAGGTAAATGAATGAGTATGGAGTCGCGCTATATCAATACGTCAATAATGAAAAATGCTAATTAGGTAGTGGTAAACTGCTAAAATAAATAAATGTAATAATTCACGTGCTTCAACACATATACCATGTATATACAAAACGTATGATGCAAATGTGCATGTGCAAACAGATAGAACATCAACAAATGTTAAACATATTATCCAATCAAAAATGTCAGAGTCCAAAATTATATATAAACATTATAAGTGAAGCTCCAAAAAACATATATAAAAGTGTCCAAACTCTATAGTGCAATAGTGAAAAGTGATCAGCAAAAAATTGTTGAAGAAAGAAATTGTGATCCAAACAGTAATAGCAAATGTCCTTTCTCCACAACCGATATCCAACACTGAGTGCAATGGCCGCTCACCTTAGAAGGAATAATGAACGTTTTTTTTTTCAGTGATCAAGTGTTGGCTGAAGGGGATCACTCCATAACTGGTCAAATGCAGCTCATAAAGATAAAATAGGAATCTCCATAGTGTGATATTGTAAAAACGGAATTTTTGTAAAATCTTAACTGTAAAATTCCTTTCTCTGAGTCCTCCGACAGTCGCCGCCTCCTCTAAGTCATCACTGTTGGGTATTGTCTTCCTATCCGTAGGAATAGCTAGGCATATAGACTTAGTCCAAAGACAAAAGGCATTAGCATATACACACCCATGGGGGCTGTCCCATCTGGTCAATACCCCCCCTGCATCACCACTCCCAACTCAGTTTGGTAGCATAGCAGTAGGTAATAAGAACCCCAAAAGAGGGGCGGGGGCGGCGACTGTCGGAGGACTCCGAGAAAGGATTTTTACAGGTAAGATTTTACAAAAATTCCGTTTTCTCTTACGTCCTCCGACAGTCGCCACCTCCTCTAAGTCATCACTGTTGGGATGTCCCAAAGCAGTATAGACATGAGGGGTGGGAGATGCAACCGTAGAAAAGGCAACGCAGTACCCACATCAGAGAAAGGAATCTTACATGCACCGTAAGAAAACCAACTGGGCAACAGAAAAAAACAATGCTCAATAGGAGCAACAGCCCAGGAAAGCAAATGCCAACAGCCAGGGACCCAGAAAAAAATTCAAGGGTCCATCATGGCACTGCCGCACTGAGAACTTTGCGGCCAAAAGAAGCATCAGCTGATGCCAGAATGTCTACTTTGTAGAATTTGGAAAAAGTGTGCACTGACGACCAAGTCGCCGCCTTGCACACCTGGGCCACCAAGGCCCGATGCCAATAGGCCCAGGACGCACTCAAAGACCTGGTAGAGTGTGCCTTAACAGGGAAGGGTGGAACCCGTTCCTTCAAGGCGTAAGTCTGCTCAATGGTCTGTCTGATCCATTTTGCAATAGTTTCTGCGGACGCAGCCATGCCCTTCCGAGATCCCTCAGGAAGGATAAAGAGGGAATCCGTCTTCCGAAAAGATTCCGTAGACGACAGGTATACCCTGATCGCCCTGACAACATCCAAGGAATGCAAGGCAATCTCCTTTGGATGTTTAGGCTTCGTACAAAGCGAAGGCAGGACAATGTCCTCATTAAGGTGAAATTCAGAGATCACCTTGGGAAGGAAGGATGGGGGTGGTCTCAAAACCACCTTATCCTTGTGAATTATCAAGTAAGGGGAGCGGCAAGACAACGCCGCTAGCTCCGACACTCTGCGAGCCGAAGTGATCGCCACCAGAAAAGCAACCTTTTTCGACAGCAGAGGCAACGATATCTCCCTGATGTTTTCAAAGGGAGCACGCTGTAACGCGGACAGAACCAAGTTCAAGTCCCATGGAGGTAAAGGCTCTTTCCTGGGAGGAGCCAAATGTCGCACACTTTGAATGAAGGTGCGCACCAAGGAATGAGATGCCACAGGACGTTGGAAAAGGACAGCCAGTGCAGACACCTGGCCCTTTATTGTGGCCAGCGCCAGGCGCTGATCCACTCCAGACTGGAGGAAAGCCAAGATTCTCGACACCGAGTAAGAACGAGGGGAGAACCCCCTGGACTCACACCAGGTGAAATAGGCTTTCCAGGTACGGTAATAGATCTTACCAGAGGAGGATTTCCTAGCCTTGATTAGGGTAGGGATAACCTCAGGGAATAGACCCTTGTCCTTCAAGACATGGGTCTCAACAGCCAGGCCGTTAAAGCCAGCGACTGTAAAGCAGGATGGAAGATCGGACCTTGAGACAGGAGATCTTCCCGCAGAGGCAGACGCCACGGAGGCGCCACTGCCAGTTGAACGTCGGCGTACCAGGACCGGCGAGGCCAGTCCGGAGCCACCAGAATCACCATGTGCGGTTCCGAGACCAATCTGCGAAGGAGCCGGGATAGTAACTGAATCGGAGGAAAGGCGTACATCAGACGATACTGATGCCAAGGGGCCACCAACGCATCCGAGGCGTCCGCCCACGGATCACGCGTTCTTGCCACGAACCTTTCCACCTTTCGATTTAGCCGGGATGCAAACCGATCCACGTCTGGGGATCCTCACCTCGCACACAGCATCTGAAAGACCTCCGGGTGTAGGGACCATTCCCCCTGGTCCAGGGTCTGGTGGCTCAGATAGTCGGCCTGCCAATTTTCCACACCCGGGAAGGTGAACTGCTGAGATCGCCGGGACATGAGTCTCGGCCCACGACAGAATGTCGGTCACCTCCCGGGCCGCTCGAGCACTCCTGGTGCCCCCCTGGTGGTTGATGTAAGCCACCGCGGTAGCATTGTCCGTCTGTACGCGAACAGGCAGGCCCCGGAGACGGCCGACCACTGGAAGAGACAGTTTTATCGCTCGTAATTCCAGCACATTTATCGGGAGGGAGGACTCCTCCTCCGACCAAGTGCCCTGGGCAGACAGGTTGCCCAGGACTCCACCCCAGCCCGACAGGCGGAAGGACTTGCCTTCCGCCACCGACGGGGACTGGATCCACCATAGAAGAGCCAATCTGGTCTGGTGACTCAAGGAGACATCCAGATCCAAGGACTGAGGAAGTCTGTCCCACCTGGCCAGGATCTCCGTCTGGAGAGCCCACGTGTGGAACTGGGCAAAGGGAATCGCCTCGAAGGCCGACACCATCAACCCCAGGCCCCGCATGCAGGTCCTGAGTGACGAGGACGGATTGTCCCTGAGGGACCTGAGTTCATCCCACAAAGTCCGGAGCTCGTCCTCTGGCAAGAACACCTTTGCCTGAGCAGAGTCCTGAACCATCCCCAGATAGGGAAGGCGAAGTGATGGAGACAACGCCGATTTCCGAACGTTGATGGTCCATACGAACTCCTGGAGCGTCTGTACCGTGATGGACAGATCGCGCACAAGGTCCTGGCTGGCACGCGATCTCAGAAGAAGATCGTCCAGGTACCCCAGGACCGCAATGCCCTGGACCCGCAGCAGGCCCAGAACCGGCGCCAACACCTTGGTAAACACCCTTGGTGCCGAAGCGAGACCGAGAGGTAACGCCACAAACTGGTAGTGGTCCTCTGCGATAGCAAACCGAAGGTACCGCTGATGACCCTCGAAAATGGGGATGTGCAGGTACGCATCCTTCAGATCTATCGAAGCCAGGAATTCTCCTGGACTCAAGGAGGCCACAACCGAACGGAGAGACTCCATTCGAAACTTCCGAACACGCACAAAGCGGTTCAGCGCTTTCAGGTCCAGAATAGGACACACTTTGCCCTCCTTCCTGGGCACAGTGAACAGATTTGAATAAAACCCCCGAAACCTGTCCCGATGAGGCACCGGGACAATCACTCCCTGAGCAAGCAGGTCCTGCACCGCTTGATGCAAGTCCTGCCGATGCCCCGGAAGCAGATGGAGATTGGAGGGAAAGAATCTGTCCGCCGGCCGGGAAAGGAATTCGATCTTGTAACCTGATCGAATGATTTCCTGAACCCACCTGTCCGATATCCGGAGCAGCCAAGGTTGGAGGAAACCGCGCAAACGTCCCCCCACCCCTGAAACGGGTGAGGGCGCCCCTTCAGGCAGAGGCGGATTGTCCCGCCGAGCCGGCATTGCCGGCCTTCTGCTTACCCGCCCAGGGCTTCTTCTGGTTGCCCTGAGCCTTGAAGGGCTTGCCCTTGGATTGGTTCCGAAAGGCACGAAAGGACCCCTGATTGGATCTAGGCGCAGAACCCCGCTTGCCTCGGAAAGACTTGTTCTTCGGGTTCTGCGGCAGCATAGTGCTCTTGCCCCCCGTGACGCCTTTCACCAAGGTGTCCAACGCCTCGCCAAAAAGGCGAGAGCCAGCATAGGGAAAATCGGCAACAGTTTTCCTTGAGGACTGGTCGGCCGACCAGCTCTTCAGCCATATCAGTCGCCGGTTAAGTACCGCGAAACTAGAGAGGCGAGCCACCAAGGGGCCTCATTTAAGGCTGCATCACACAAATACATGACTCCTTGGTGGATCTGATCCACCATTTCCAGCCGGGCAAGCGGCACGTCATCAGACACGAGATTGCTCCTAAGCATCTTAGTCCAATCAGCCACCGCCTAAGCCACCAGAACGGACGCGAAAACGGGTTTGAGCAGCGAACCCGCCACCGTATAAGAATGGCGGGCTAGAGACTCCAACCGCCGGTCCGTGGGATCCCGGAAAACCGGGGTATCCTCAGTAGGAACCAAGGTAGCCTTGTTCAACACGGCCACAGTGTGATCCACCTGTGGAGGCACACACCATCGTGATTCCGTAGCCAGCGCAAAAGGATAAAGCAATTTGAACCCACTAGGTACCAGGAATGGACGTTTTAACGTGTGCCACATTTCATTAACCGTGTAATGGAATTCCGCTGGGCAGGGAAAAACCTGCGCAGACTTGCAGGTCCTGTGCATCCCAAACGAGGACACAACGCCCGGAGGACAGGGCTCATCCTCTAAATGCAAGGTTACTTTAACAGAAACAATTAACTCATCCATGGTCGCCCGTTCTTCAGGTGACCCTGGGGAGGATGTATCAACACCCTCCAGTTCAGCCTCCCCCTCAGACCCCGGGGGGTCCAAGGATGAGCGGGACCCTGAAAAGGGCACGCTCGCAGCAGCAGCAGCCATATCCCCATCTGAATCAGAAGAGAGAGACAACCTGGGCCTCTTTCTCGCAGCCCGTTCAGACATCAGCATTTCCATATTTGCCACCAAAGTCGCTACCACGGCAGCCAGATCAGGTCACAGCGGAGCCACAGGAGAACTGGGGTCCCCCACTAAAGCTGAAGGAAACTTGCTTTCCTGAGAATCCATGGCTCAAGTTATCAGAACAGTGCAAAAACTGTGTACTGTCCCCTTTAAGAGCGCTGCGGTGTGCGCAGTCCACCGCTACTGCTACAGAAACTGAGCCAGAAGCGATATACAGAGGGAAATTGAGAGTGATAACCTGCAGAGCCCGCAGAGCGTTGCTACCAGTGTCCTTGCTGCTGATGGAAAGGAAGTGCTGCTGGAGAGGGCTGGACTATATGCCAGACCCCGGGAAAATGGCTGCCCCATAGGGATGCATGCGGCCGGACCGATCGTTCCACCGCCCACAGAATGGCGGCGGATGGCGCCAAAATGACATGTATGATCGCCCCAGAGGAGCTATACATGTGTGCCCACAGTAAAGATGGCGGACCGCGCGAAAATGCACCGCTGCGGTCGCCGCACAAGCACAAACGTCTGCACCCCCAACATGCACCTAAGTTGACACAGGGACAGGGACCCCCAGGCAACATACAGATCTGCACAAGCGAACCCCGCAGGGATCGCACAGGGAGTCACACAGGCACAGACACGGGGAACACACAGCAACACAGACTGCCACCCCAAACAGAGGCCCCACACAGAAAAGTACTTACCTGTACCAGATGGCGTGGGGAGCCTCCATGCACGGAAAACCTCTGTCCTCATCTGACAGGGAGTGTCGTGAGCCAGGGACTTGACGCTGCAGCACCGCAGACGAGTCCTGTGAGGTAGCCACCTCACGGCTGCATCCCTGTAGCGAACAGGGATGGGTTGTTCGTAATGCCAGGGCGAACCATAGCTGAACGCTCGATGGCGGGCTGGGGGTCCATCTGACCCTTTTGCTCTGGAGAACCAGGGCGGCCAGTCCGAATCCCAGCACCGCATGATCCATTTTCATCCGAAGAGAAGACTAACACTAGAAGCTGACAAAATAAACAGCTAGTAAAGTAAAAGAAAAAACTGACATTTTCAAAGAAAATCAAATAAAATGATTAGGAAGGCTGAGACTGAAGCCCCAGCACAAGGGAAGCCTGACTATTCCTGACGCTAGGCAGATTAAAACTGAGTTGGGAGTGGTGATGCAGGGGGGGTATTGACCAGATGGGACAGCCCCCATGGGTGTGTATATGCTAATGCCTTTTGTCTTTGGACTAAGTCTATATGCCTAGCTATTCCTACGGATAGGAAGACAATACCCAACAGTGATGACTTAGAGGAGGCGGCGACTGTCGGAGGACGTAAGAGAAATAAGGCTTTATTATAAAACAGTAATCACTTACAATGCAGTATAAAACAGCAGATGTAACCTGGGGAAAAAAACCGAGGGGTCCTAGGGAGATCCCAGTTGAAAATTCTGAACTTCCGGTCTCGGCCGTAGACTGGAAGTGACGCCACCTGGATCCTCCCGACGCATTGCGTCACAATCAAGTGGCTTTCTCAAGGGCCCTGGAGATTCCTATTTTATCTGTATTTGTATATGGCTTCAAGAAAGTTTTTTGCATATTTCCCTAACTGGAATAACTCATTAGTGCTTTTAATAATACCCAACCTTGTACTCAATTCTTCCTTCCTTTTTATTTTTTTTAGGTTAAATCTGTTAGTCATGATCTTGAACAGCTGAGCCGTTTGTTGCTGTTGGTGAGGTCTCTCCTGTGGAACCCCTATCTTTATTTGGGTAGTTATGGATACAGTCTCATGCAGAGTGTTTTGTACTGTGTGACTGAGCCCTTAGCTGCCTCCATAAACCCACTTAATGACCACTGGACTTTGCGGGACTATGGCGCAGGATTGCTGAGTTGTATTTGGTAAGCCCGCCAATATACATACATACATATAGTAGCTATCCTTTTATTCACATTTGCATCTGCCATGTGTTCCTGAAAACATTTAAAGAAATTTTCAGTCGATCAGTTATAACCGCAAACTAACATTAGTGTTGTAATGGCCCTGATTCCTGCCTAATTGGGAAATAAACATCATCCACCTTGCTACCAAGGGCCACCTTAACCACTTGCCGACCGCTCACATGGAGCGTACTGCGACAAAGTGGCTCGTTATCGTCCAGCGACGTAGGTCTACGTCGCTGGACTCCTCCCCTTGTGGGCGGCGCGCACGCGCCGCCGGAGGCTCGCTCCCGCTGTATTCAGACACAGCGGGAGTCGGGCCAGGGGAGGAGAGGCGGTGATCACCGCCGCTCTTCCCCGATCGTCGGCGATCGAGTGTGGAGATCCGCCCGCTTGTGTAAACAAAGCAGGTGGATCTCCTAAGTGACAGACAGTCACAGATTACAGGATTCAGCATAGCTGAACCTGCGATCTGTGCCTGTGTCACACAGTCCCCTCCCCCCACACACGTCAGTAAGCACCAGGCATACATTAACCCCTTGATCACCAATAAAAGTTAACCCCTTCCCTGCCAGTGTCATTTTTACAGTAACAGTGCATATTTATAGCACTGATTACTGTAGTAATGTCACTGGTACCCACAAAAGTATCAAAAATGTCAGTTAGGGGTCTGATCTGTCCGCCGCATTGTCGCATTCCCGCAAAAAAATCGCAGATCGCCGCCATTACTAGTTAAAAAAAAAAAATGACATAAATTTCCCGTAGTTAGTAGCTGCGATAACTTTTACGCAAACCAATCAAAATATGCTTATTGTGATTTTTTTACCAAAAATATGTAGCAGAAACAAATTGGCCTAAAATGTTAAAAAATTTTGATTTTTACATTTTTTTGGGGGGAATTTCATATAAAAAAATGTGAAAAATATTGTTATTTTTTCAAAATTGTCGCTCTTTGTTTGTTTATAGCGCAAAAAGTAAAAATCGCACAGGTGATCAAATACCACCAAAGAAAGCTCTATATATGGGGAAAAAAGGACATAAATTTAATTTGGGTACAGCGTCGCACGACCGCGCAATTGTCCGTTAAAGTAACGCAGTGCCGAATCGCAAAATATGGCCTGGTCAGGAATGGGGTAAAATCTTCCGGTCTTAAAGCGGTTAAAAATACACTCATTGAGAATTTTTTGTCAAAGACATGTAGCTAAATACATTTTGGCCTAAATATATGACAAAAATTGAATATATTGGATATTTTTTAACTGTCAAAGTAGAAAAATATTGTTATTTTTTCAAAATTGTTGTTTTTTTTATTAATATCGCAAAAAATGAAAAGCGCAGAGGTGATCAAATACCACCAAAAGAAAGCTCAGTTTGTGGGAAAAAAAGGACGTAAATTTTGTTTGGGTACGGCGTTGCATGACCGCGCAATTGTCAGTTAAAGTCGCACTGTGCCAAATTGCAAAAAGTGGCCTGGACGTAAAGCAGGAAAATCCTCCAGTCCTAAAGTGGTTAACCATTTATCAGTCTGATGTGGAAACCCCAGTGGCCAATAGAGGCGGTCTCATTGGATTGTTGAATGTTTGAGTGGGGTTTAGCTGCAGCTTAGGCAGAGATGAGAAGCCTACATGGAGAATGGCCCTGGGATACCTCTAGGCCTTGATAAAACTGGTTAAACTAACATAACACTGTTGGCTGCTTGATTAGCTACTAAAATTTAAAGTTAATATAAAAAAAGTGAACTTTTCATACCTAACAAAACCTCCATGTAAGTAGTAACTATTGTGCACATTACATTTATACACCAATCAGCCATAACCTTATGAACACTGACAGGTAAAATGAATAACATTGATTATCTTATTAAAATTGCATATGAAAGTAGGTGGGTATATTAGATTTTTATTAGCAGAAAAAAATGGGCAAGCATAAGGATTTGAGTGACTTTGGCAAGGGCCAAATTGTAATGGCTAGACTTCAGGCAACTCCAAAACTACAGCGCTTGTGGGACATTCTGAGTCTGCAATGGTCAGGACCTACAAAGAGTGGCCTAAGGAAGGAAACCCAGCGATAGGGTCATGAGTATCCAAGGCTCATTGATGCACATGGGAGTGAAGGCTGGCCCATTCAGTCCTATCCAATAGAAGAGCTACTGGAGCTTTTTTGCGGAAAATATTTGTGCTGGTTCTGATAAGTGTCAGAACACACAGTGTATTGCAGTTTGATTTGTATGGGGCTGTGTAGCCAAAGACCAGACAGGGTGCCCATGCTGACCCATGTTCATAGCAAAAAAATGCCTACAATGGGCAAATTGGCATCGGAACTGGACCACCGCACAATGAAAGAAGGTTGGTCTTGTCTGATGAATGATTTGAAGACCACATCAGGGAGTTTTAGTTGTTGACTTGGTTTCCAAATTCTCCCAATCTCAACCAAACCAAACAAGTCCAATCCATGGGGGCCCCACCTTGTAACTTCCAGACATTAGAGGATCTTCTACTGACAACCTGGTACCAGATTCCACAACATACCTTCAGAGGTCTAGCGGAGTCCATGCCTTGACATGTAATGATGGGTGGTCATAATGTTATGGCTGATTGGTGTATGTACATATACTTTAGGTTAACTAGGTGTGATTTGCAGTTTTTTTTTTTTTTGCACTAGTAAATGTTCAGTACTAAGTGTAGTCCATATGAATATACAAATCTAGAACACCAGAAATGTATGCTTGCAGTTGGAATTGCTCATATCTTGCTCCTTTCTCCTGTGTAGGACACACCGAGATTTAGCTGGCTCACTGTATACTCAGGTTTTGCAGTCTTTGCAGAAAGTTCTGGGAGATCCTGTACGCCCACTCTGTTCTCATTATGGGGCTGTTGTCGGTCTTCATGCCCTGGGCTGGAAGGTAACTTGTGTAAAATAAAGCACTGACATTCCAAAGGGACAGAGAATACTATAATGTGTTTTGTATGAGAGGAATAAATATTAGGTCTTTTGTGTAAAATTGTGTAACTTGGTTCTCCTCCTGTATTACATTTAGGCAGTAGAGCAAGTATTGTATCCTTTGCTTCCAACCTATTGGTCCGGGCTTCAGACTGTATTAGATGATCACTCTATGTCCAATGCACAAGTCAAGGCTGATGGCCACAAGGTGTATGGAGCTATCTTGGTAAGTTAAGTAAAACTATAAAATTGCAATATGAAGCAAGGAAATAATAATTTAATTTGTAAATGAAAAATAGTAAAAGGTAGCCATGCTTCTGCCACAGGAATCCTTTTCTATTAACGTTCTACTCAATATAAAGTTATGTGCATTGAAACCATTCAACATTAGATTAACTATATACACATATTTGTGTTGCTGTTGGGTACCTTATGAGTATTTTTGATAAAAGCAGAAAAACCAAGGCTGGACTGGTATAGTGCTTAAAGAAACTATCACTTTAATACCAAAACCTGCTGGTCAAATGAAATGCAGACACTTAGAAGTATACAGCCTATATTATTTTTCAGTATCTTTCGCTTCTATTTAATGTTGGATGTTGTGACAGGCACAGCTTCACTTCAGCTAGCGAGGCATCTCACCATTGTGTTGGGCCAATAGGCGTGTGCAGGGTTTGGGACTTAGCGGCAACACTACCTAGAAGCATGAAAGCTTTGCCTAAATAGAAGGGCCTGACATTTGGTCAAATCAGGAAATACTGAAAGTTGGGAGCTTGCACATCATACCTGTCAGCAGTTTTTAGTATTTGGGATGAGATACAGTCCATTTTAATTAATTGATTAGGGCTTGTTCACACTACTTGTATTGCAGTAATGCACATTATTGCAGCGCATAGTTCATTGGGGTGCCATTCATTTTGTATTGCACCCCAACACATATCCAGAACATACCTGCTTAACACAAAAGTTTGGTGTGTTACAGGCCATTTATTTTATGTGGGCTGTCTAATGCAACATATCTAAATGCACAAAGATGCGTGCACTCAGGTACATTGTATTCAGGTGTGCATGGGCCCTGAAAGGAAATTAAATTTGTGATGTTTTTGTAGATTTGTTTTGTGAAAGATCAGATGGATCTTTTTGGCAGGTGTTGAAGGATAAGTGTTCTTTAATATTGAACACGTATCCTTTTTTGTACCACCACTACTACTACTGACCGAACCAAATCCACCCTTCTCCTAAACAAATGCATGCTGTAACTCGGCAATGATGTGCTTGTAGAACTAGACCACTTTTAGTAAAAATATTAAAGTGTAAAGCTGCAGGTTTTTTAAATATTTAAAAACTATAATAAACTGGTTTTGCTCAGAGCAGCCCCGATCCTCCTCCTCTGGGGTCCCCCACCGGCGCTCCAAGCCCTTCCTCTTCATCCGCTGCCCCAGGGAAAGCCGATTTCCCTGGGGGCACCTGTGTGTGCTTACTCCCGTGTCTCACTGCTGCGTTTATTGACACGGACAGCGGGACTCGGCCCCGCTTCCATGTCACCAAATTTGATTGACAGCAGTGGGAGCCAATCGCTCCCACTTTTATTAGTCTCTCCAATGAGGAGAGAGACAGCGGCAGGAGCTGCTGCTCTCGTGCACAGCAATGGATTGGATTGGCTCAGGTAAGGAAAAGGGGGGGGGGGGGTCTGCGGGGCAGCTGCAGAACAGAAGGGTTTTCAGGCTTTTGAACAACTTTAACTTTTCCCCCCAATGCTGTCATTTCAGCTGTAAGATAAAATCTAGGAGCTCTTCCATTCTACAGACCTCAGAGGCTTTCTCTTAATTCTATAATGGCTGTATTTCTTGTGGGCCAGAAGACAGTTAGGATAGTACAGCTAATAGCACGCATAGCCACAAGGGCTGGGCTTCCACTTAAAACTTTTTTTTTTTTTTTTTCCAAACAATTTGTTTTCAGAAAAAAATGTGTGTACCTCCTATATTGTTACATTATCAGGTTCTTATATACTGTAAGACCAGTGTATGGAATGCTTCATAACCAGTGGTGTACCGCTGTTTTTTCAGGTGGCTGTGGAACGTCTCCTTAAAATGAAAGCTCGCTGTAGTGAATCAGATAAAGACACTCCACCACAGTCATATCCGTCCTTACCATCTGCACCAAGTGTGTCCTTGTTAGAGATGTACAACGAGCTGTATTGCTTCTTTGGAGATAGCTTGGCTGTACGTTTTGGCACTGGAGGAACAACCTTGCAACCAGAGATTATTCCTAAAAGTACACAGGAGCCAAAAAAAGAAGGGTCTGCGGAAGGGACACGGAAAATGCCGCAGCTAACAGCTCATGGAGAGGAAGAAGTAACAAGTACAAACAGACCAACTCAGCGCCCTCCTCAGATACCTCTTGCATCTGCATCCCGCTCTCGTGGAGGTTCAAGGCAAGGACAAAGGGTGCTGGGTGTGAGAGAAGCATTCCAAAGAAGTAGACTTACTCCACGTGGCTCCCCTCGGTTTACCTTTCTCATAGGAGGGAGACAGGCAGGGCGAGGGGGAGGAGGACGCAAGTTTCAGAGTGTCTTTCAATTGCACACTGGACCTGGGGCCACAGCCAGCCGCTATGCTCAAAAGCTGCCTATGATTGGACGAGTGGCAAAAACTGGACGCAAAGGGACTCAAACAGATTTGTCACTTTATTTGCCTCTGTGATACAGATTTTGAGACTAGAAAAAGGTTTGTCTAAAAGTGCGTTATGAGGAATGTTCTGTAGCTCTGCCTTTTTGGACAGAATGACGGTAACTGTTGCCACATGGCAGAGTTTGTTGTGCAGTATTAGGTTAAACATGGGCTTATGGACATTGCTACATTCATCACTGCAAATATTTAAGTCTGTAGAGCTGAATTTTTTGAAGGTGTGAAAATTGCCTCTCTTGTACAAGCATTTTTTAGCCATTTATGTTTTAATGAGCATTTAAATATATAAGTCCATAAAGGGTTTAGTTTGCTATTAATAAGAAGGTATCTGTACATTTTCTGATTTAACATCTAGGCTATTCCACTGCGTAGTCCAGTCTTTTCCTCTCTGCACCACCACTATGAAGCACAATAATGTGTTGGAGGGTAAGAAACACAACAGCTTGGGAAACTGATCATCATATCAGGTGCAATTTTAAAATTGTGAACACATATTACTTATTCAGTGACAGTACAAGTTCTGTAAATAAATCATTTTCCTGTACATGACTTCCCTAATCCATCATCAGACAAGCTTCCCGCTGCCTCTCTGCAATGCAGATCTTTGTGTGTGAACAGCCAGTCACCAGAGGCAGAAGAGCTTCAGAGCCTCCATGTCCTGTGATCTGTGCTGCATGCATGGGAGTAACCAATGCAAATGAATGGGCTTTCTATCTGTCTGCTTGTTGAAAATCTTGGTTAATCTAAGCATTAACAACATAATGCAGAATAGTAATAATAAAAAAAAAGTGAGAGGTTTATTACTTACCACAGTCATGAGAACGTAAATATGCTCTGCCCATTCACCTTAAAAGCAGGCACATGTTTGGTTCAGGAGCACAAGTTGGTCACCACTAAAAGTTTACATGGAGTACATTGATTCCTTATTATTTTCTGTTTAACCACTAGCCAATGGTATCACTTAGATATACAGCGGCAAGGCGACTCTACTGTGCTGGATCACGTATTTGGTACATAATCCAGCACTTCCGGGTTTCGGGGCGCACTGCTAGTGGTTCACTCCCGCTGTAATTATTCACAACAGGGGCCGATCTGCGGGTATGGCAGACTCGATGTCTGCTGGCACCCAGCAATTGTTTGGTACAGAGGCAGAACGACAGTCTGCCTATGTAAACAAGGCCGATTGCCGTTTTGTCAGTAAGGGAAGGCATTGATCCTGGGTTCCTGAAAAGCAGGGACAGGGATCTATGCCTTCTCATAGTAAAAGCACCTCCCACAGTTTTTAGTAAATCACAGGCTAGGCACACATTTAACCCTTTGATCGGCCCTGAGGTTGACCCCCCTTCCCAGCAAGTGTAATTAGTACATTGACCGTGCAAATTTTTAGCACAGATCACTGTATTAGTGTCACTGGTCCCCAGAAAGTGTCGGCTAGAGTCCCGACTGTCCGCGGCAATCTCGCAGTCCTGCTATAAGTCGCTGATCGCCGCCATTTCTAGTAAAAAAAATAAATAACTAAAAATATCCCATAGTTTGTAGACACTATAACTTTTTTGTGCAAACCAATCAATATATGCTTATTGGGATTTCCTTTACCAAAAATATGTAGTGCGAGTACATATTGGCCTAAATTTATGAAGAAACTTGATTTATTACATTTTTGTATTGGATGTGTTTTAAGAGCAGAAAGTAAAAAATATTGTTTTGTTTTCAAAATTTACGCTATTTGTTTATAGCACAAAAAAATAAAAACTGCAGAGGTGATAAAATACCACCCAAAAAAAAATCTCTATTTGTGGGGAAAAAAATTATATATAGCATCGCACGACTGCGCAATTGTCTGTTAACCGCTTCCGGACCGCCCGCCACAGATTTACTGCGGCAGGGCGACGTAGCTCTATATCGGTCGCGCTCCCACGTCGGCACGCTCCCGCCCCCGTTAGTCAGCGGGGAAGCTGATGCATGTGTCAGGTGGCTCCGATTGCCACCGACACTCTCTATCGTTCCCTGCAGTGAGAGGACGGTCGGTCGGCTGTTGTAAACACAGCAGACCTTCCTTCTCCCTGGGATGATCACAGAGCTCATGTAATCCTTCTATATAGGATCACGTCTCTATGGTCATCTCAGAAGCCACGCCCCCCCATACAGTTAGAATCACTCCCCTAGGGTCACATTTAACCCCTTGATCACCCATACTGTTAACCCCTTCCCTGTCAATGGCATTGTTACAGCAACAGTGCATATTTTTAGCACTGATTACTGTAGTAATGTCACTGGTCTCCCCAAAAGTGTTGAAAATGTCACTCGCCGCCATAACTAGTAAAAAAAAAAAAAATACAAATCTTTCCCGTAGTTAGTAGACGCAATAACTTTTGCGGAAACCAATCAAAATCCGCTTATTTTGATTTTTTTTTTTTTTTTACCACAAATATGTAGCAGAAAACAAATTGGCCTAAAATGTTAAAACATTTTGATTTTTACATTTTTTTTTTTGAGAATGTCATATAGCAGAATGTGAAAAATATTGTTTTTTTTTTCAAAATTGTCTTTTTTTTTGTTTATAGCGCGAAAAATAAAAATCGCACAGGTGATTTTAATACCACCAAAAGAAAGCTCTATTTGTGGGAAAAAAAGGACGTCAATTTTATTTGGGTCCAGCTTCGCACGACCGCGCAATTGTCAGTAACGCAGTGCCGAATCGCAAAATAGGGCCAAATCTTCCGGTCTTAAAGTGGTTAAAGTGCCATATTGCAAAAAAATGGCCTGGTCATAAAATGGGGAAAATCTTTGTCTTTTTTTTTGTAAAAAATAAAAAAACCCAGCGGTGATTAAATACCACCAAAAGAAAGCTATATTCGTGTGGGAAAAAAAATGATAAACATTTAATTTGGATACAGCATTGCATGACCACGCAAATTGTTATTCCAATTGTGACCACGCTGAAAGCTGAAAATTGGCCTAGGCACTAGGCAGAAAGGGGGTGAAAGTGCTCTGTATTGAAGTGGTTAAAGTCAAAGATGTGGATTCCATCCACGTTACTCCATCATTGTAAGCAGGGTGTTTATAGAATTGGAGAGTGTTAAGTTCCCCCACCCCAAAAAAACGGAATTTTTGTAAAATCTTACCTGTAAAATTCCTTTCTCTGAGTCCTCCGACAGTCGCCGCCTCTTCATATTCGTCACATATGGGGTATTAGACTTTGCTCCGAAGGAGTAGCTAGGCAACAGAATATGTTAACAATAAAGCTTTAACATATCCCACCCTCAAGGGGTGGTCCCCTCAGTCAATACCCTCCTACTTCCTGCAACCATATCTCAGTTTTAGTGGAATAGCAGTAGAGTATACATTCAAACCCCAAAAGAGGGGCGGGGGCGGCGACTGTCGGAGGACTCAGAGAAAGGAATTTTACAGGTAAGATTTTACAAAAATTCCGTTTTCTCTTACGTCCTCCGACAGTCGCCGCCTCTTCATATTCGTCACATATGGGGACGTCCCAAAGCAGTGCAAACATGAGGGGTGGGAAACGCATCCGCGCCGAAAGGCAACGCAGTCTCCACATCAAAGAAAGGAACCTTACCAAAGGAAGGAAACCAGCTGGGCAACAGCAAAAATAAGTGCTCAACAGGAGCAACAACCCAGGAAAAGACAAAAAAACCAGGGGATACAAAAAAACTATCCCAACAGCCAGGAGTCCCCAACAAGGGACCCTATGGAACAGCCGCACTAAGAACCTTGCGGCCAAAGGAAGCATCCGCCGATGCCTGAACATCTACTTTGTAGAATTTTGTGAAAGTGTGTACGGTCGACCAAGTCGCCGCCTTACACACCTGGGCCACAGAAGCCCCATGACGGCAGGCCCAAGACGTACTCAGTGATCTAGTAGAGTGCGCCTTCACAGGCACAGGGGGAACCTTCCCCTGCAAGGCATAGGCCTGTTCAATGGTCTGCCTGATCCATTTGGCAATGGTAGAGGCGGAAGCCGCCATGCCCTTCCGAGGACCCTCTGGAAGAACAAACAAGGAGTCAGTCTTACGAAAAGACTCAGTCGATTTAAGGTAAACCCTTATCGCCCGAACAACATCCAGAGAGTGCAATCTCACCTCCTTCGGATGTTTAGGCTTCGTGCACAACGAAGGCAAAACAATATCCTCGTTAAGATGGAATTCCGAAACTCGTTTCGGTAGAAAAGAAGGATTAGGTCGCAAGACCACCTTATCCAAATGAACAACCAGGTACGGAGACTTGCAGGACAAAGCCGCCAGTTCCGACACTCTGCGAGCCGAAGTGATCGCCACCAAAAAGGCGACCTTTTTGGACAACATAGACAACGAGATCTCCCTGATCTGTTCAAAAGGAGCACGTTGTAACACAGATAGAACTAGATTCAAGTCCCAAGGGGGCAAAGGATCCCTCCTAGGAGGAACCAGATGCCGCACACCCTGAATAAAAGTGCCAACCAAGGAGTTGGAAGCCACGGGACGTTGAAACAGAACGGCCAGCGCCGACACCTGACCCTTAATCGTAGCCAGCGCCAAACGCTGATCGACACCCGTCTGAAGGAAAGACAGCACACGGGAAACCGAGTACGTGCGGGGTGAAAACCCCCTGGACTCACACCAGGCAAAATAGGCCTTCCAAGTACGGTAATAAACCTTCCCCGAGGAAGACTTCCTCGCGTTGATCAAAGTATGAACGACCTCTGGAGAGAGACCCTTCTCCTTCAGGACCTCGGTCTCAACAGCCAGGCCGTCAAAGCCAGCGACTGTAAAGCAGGATGGTAAATCGGTCCTTGAGACAGTAGATCGTCTCGAAGAGGCAGACGCCAAGGAGCGTCGACCGCCAGATTCACGAGGTCTGCGTACCAGGACCGGCGAGGCCAGTCCGGTGCCACAAGAATCACCGTGCTGCGTTCCGAGTGCAACCTGCGAAGGAACCTGGACAGCAACTGAATCGGTGGAAACGCGTACATCAGCCTGTACTGATGCCACGGGGCCACTAACGCGTCCAACGCGTCTGCCCGAGGGTCGCGCGTCCTTGCCACGAACCTCTTCACCTTGTAGTTGAGGCGAGACGCGAACAGGTCCACATCTGGAAGACCCCACTTCGCGCACAACATCTGGAAGACAGCCGGGTGGAGAGACCATTCCCCCTGATCCAGGGTCTGGCGACTCAGATAGTCCGCCTGCCAGTTCTCCACTCCCGGAATGTGAACCGCCGTTATCGCCGGGACATGAGTCTCGGCCCAAGACAGAATGTCGGCCACTTCTCGAGCCGCTCGGGCACTCCTGGTGCCCCCTTGGTGGTTGATGTAGGCCACCGCCGTGGCATTGTCCGTCTGCACCCGAACCGGGCAGCCCTGCAGCCGGTCCGTCCAGCGATGAAGACAGAGCCTTATCGCACGCAATTCCAGAATGTTGATCGGAAGGGAAGACTCCCCCTGTTCTGGGCGGACAGAACGCCCAGAACACCACCCCAGCCCGACAGGCTGGCATCCGTGGTGATTATCGTCCACGAGATCGGACGAAACGACTTGCCCCCGGACACCAACGGGGACTGGAGCCACCACAGAAGGTTTTCCCTGGTGCGATGACTCAACGAGATCTGAAGATCCAGAGATTGAGGTCGCCCGTCCCACCTGGACAGGATCTCCGCTTGGAGACCCCGCGTGTGAAACTGCGCGAAAGGAATCGCCTCGAAGGCCGAGACCATCAATCCCAGACATCTCATACCCGTCCGCAGAGACGAGTGTGGAACGTCCCTGAGGGACCTGACTTCCTCCTGAAGAGTCCTGAGTTTGTCTTCCGGCAGGAAGACCTTCGCCTGCACCGAGTCCAGTATCATTCCCAGATAGGGGAGACGAACCGACGGACTCAGTGTCGACTTTGGAACATTTATCGTCCAACCGAACTCCTGCAGAGTTTGCATTGTGACAGACAGGTCCTTCTCCAGACCCTGTCTGGTCGCAGACCGAACCAGAATGTCGTCCAGATACCCCAGGACAGAAATGCCCTGGGCTCTCAATAATGCCAGAACCGGTGCAAGCACCTTGGTGAAGACCCGCGGAGCCGAGGCGAGCCCAAAGGGCAACGCCACAAACTGGTAGTGATCCTCCGCAATGGCAAATCGAAGGTACTTCTGATGACCCTCGAATATGGGGATGTGAAGGTACGCATCCTTCAAATCGATGGAGGCCATGAATTCCCCCGGAACCAGGGCAGCCACCACCGAGCGTAGGGATTCCATGCGGAACTTGCGAACTCGCACAGAGCGGTTCAGAGCTTTCAAGTCCAGAATCGGACGAACCTTGCCCTCCTTCCTGGGCACGGTGAACAGATTGGAATAAAACCCCCGAAATCTGTCCCGATGAGGCACCGGAACCACCACTCCCTGAGCCCTCAGGTCCCGCACCGCCAGGTGCAGATCCCGCAGGCGCTCTGGAGACAGTTGAAGATTTGAGGGAAAAAATCTGCTCTCCGGCCGAGAGAGAAACTCGATCTTGTAACCAGATCGAACGATTTCCAGAACCCATCTGTCCCTCACACGGGCCAACCAGGGCTGAAGAAAACCGAGCAAGCGTCCCCCCACCCCAAAACTGGGTGAGGGCGCCCCTTCAGGCCGAACTGTTATGGGCCGCAGGTCCGGATTGACCGGACTTCTGTTTCCCAGACCAGGGCTTCTTCTGAGAGCCTTGGCCCTTGAACGGTTTGCCCTTGTAGTGCGGCCGAAAGGCACGAAAGGACCCCTGAGGGGGCCGAAAATGAGCATGCTTCTTCCCAGAAGCCCCCTTAGCCTTGGGGAAATGGGGCAAGAGAGTGCTCTTACCCCCGGTAATCCCCTTAATCAACATCCAGGGACTCCCCAAAAAGGCGAGACCCATCATAAGGCAGATTGGCTAAGGTTTTACGTGAAGATTGGTCCACCGACCAACATTTCAACCAAACCAGGCGGCGAGACAACACCGCCACGCTGTGCACACGCGCGGCCAACGGAATCAGGTCCAGGTCCGCATCACACAGATACATGACACCCTGGTGGATCTGATCCACCATATCCAGGGTCGCCGCCGAGGCCGAATCGGCCACTAGGACGCGCCTAAGCATCTGCGTCCAACTTGCGATCGCCTGGGCCGCCATGAGAGAAGCAAACAGAGCCTTAAGCATAGAACCCGTAACAGAATAAGTATGACGGGCAAGAGACTCCAGTCTCCTATCCGTGGCATCACGGAAAACAGGGGATCCCTCTGCAGGGATCGCAGTGGCTTTGTTCAAAACCGCAATAGCATGATCCACTGGCGGAGGCACACACCACCGTTCATCAGTGGCAGGCGAGAAAGGATAACGCAGCTTAAATTTACTTGGTACCGCAAAAGGCTTGCGCAAATCGCGCCATTGGTCCTTAACAGCGCTCTGAAAATCAGCATTGCAGGGAAAAACCTGCAGCGTCCTGCGTTTTCTCTGCGTCCCATAAGCCGCCAAGGCAGCTGGGGGACACACCTCGTCCTGCAAACGTAGCGTCTGCTTAATGGAAGCAATCAACTCATCCATGATTGCAAGCTCTTCAGGCGAGCCAGGGGGAGAATTATCAACCCCCTCAACTTCAGCCTCTACCTCAGACCCCACTAGATCAAGAGAGGAGCGGGACCCCGATAGGGGGGTCCCCGCCAGAACAGCCCCATCACCTTCACCCTCAGAATCAAAGGACAGAGCAACTCTGGGCCGTTTAGTAGATTGAGCAGCCACCAGCATTTGCACCTGTGCAGCAAGGCCAGCCACAATAGTGGCTAAATCCCCCCCTGGGGGGGAAACAGCGGTCCCCTGGCTTTCCACCAATACTGTGGGAAACTTGCCCTCCTGAGAATCCATTGCCCCTGTATGCCAGACAACCAAGGGTTAACTGCCCCCTTACAGCAAGCGCGGCAAGCGCAGCCCACCGCACCACACTCAGGCACAATGAGACCCCCACAGGGAATATACAGACTGAATACAGGCAATGGAACACAGGAATAGAAGGATAAAACCTGAGGAGACTCCGCTGCTGCTGCTGCTGCCTCGATCGGTGCTTCCAGGAGAGAGGAAGTGATGCTGCCAGGGCGCTCTATGTAAGCCTATGGAGGCTACAAGAAAATGGCCGCCGTGCATGTAAACCATGCGGCCGGAGCGGGCGCCGGTAAAATGGCGTCGTTTGGCGCCGAAATCGCCGCTCCACAGTGCATAAAATCACACACAATATTATCCCATTATATGGATACATGTTAGATCGCCGCAGCGATCGCTGTATATGCCCCAACATGCCATTAAAAACATGCCCCACAGCACACAGCTCCTCACACTGCCCAGCCTGACATACTCAGTGTCATACAGCTCCCCCCCCCCCTTGCAGCCCACAGCATGCAGCCGAGAGATAGGGAGACAAGCAGTGTGATTAAAGGCAGGTTACACAGTCCCAGACTGAGACCCCCCCCAGACAGACAGGTCCCCACATAGATACACTTACCTCACATGGCGTGGGGAACCCGCACAGGCGAACAAGCCGCTGCACATGAGGCAGGGAGAGTCGCAATTCAAGACGCACACAATGGCGGTTCAGAAACCGCACAGCGTCCGGTGAGGTAGCCACCTCACCAATCATCCCTGCACCGAACAGGGATGGGTCGTTCACTGTGCCAGGAGCGTTACCTGGCTGAACGCTCGATGGCAGACTGGGAAGCCACTGACCCACGACCTGCGACCAGGGGGATCAGCCCGAGACCCAGTCCGCATGATCCTCTTCGTCCGAAGAACTAACTAATGCTGACAAAAATAACAGCTAAGTAAAGGTAGAGAGAAAACTCAAACAAAATATCAAAAAGAAGAAAGAGTCTGGGACAAAAAGTCCCAGCACAGAGAGAGCCAGCCACTCCTGACAAGCTAGACATTAAAACTGAGATATGGTTGCAGGAAGTAGGAGGGTATTGACTGAGGGGACCACCCCTTGAGGGTGGGATATGTTAAAGCTTTATTGTTAACATATTCTGTTGCCTAGCTACTCCTTCGGAGCAAAGTCTAATACCCCATATGTGACGAATATGAAGAGGCGGCGACTGTCGGAGGACGTAAGAGAAAAACCTCATTCCTCAAGAGTAAGTTTTCTTATTACCATAAGGCATCTGCTGTTTAAGATGGGCCATGTACAATGTTTTGTAATTATTTGTACTTTTTACCATCCACTGCCAGTTCTCTTTTGTACTTCAGTCTCTGGTACAGGAGATGCACAGACAGACCTCCCTTAGTTGCAGATTTGCTTTTCTCTGCTTTATTCTTACCACAGGTAACTAACCTTTGTTGCTTCAGATCCTTCTCAGGCTTCAAAATAAATTGGGACAAGTCCACGCTATTATCGTTGGACACTCTTGCTCTACCCTTACCCCACATGGCAGCACAGATCAAAATAGTGGATATATTTTGGTATTTGGGAATAGTTATTCACCCCCACTAACAGCCCATTCAGACTGGCGCGACACGACTTTGTGGGGCGACCTGTGAAGTCGCGGTGACTTGCACGGACTTCATATAATTGAAGTCAATGCAAGTCGCCTCCAGGTGGCCCCAAAGTAGTACAGGACTCTTTTTCTAAGTCGGAGCGACTTGTGTTGCTCCTATTAGAACGGGTCCTGTACTACTCAATGGCGACCGACCGACCGCGCCTGACAAGTCGCGCTAGTCTGAATGGACTCTTATGCCCCGTACACACGTACCGATTGTCGGCTGTAAATATTCGGCCGACGACCGATTGTAGGCTTGTTAGTATGATGCTTCCGACAGCGCACTTTTGGCCGAAAAGAATCTGTCGTGCAGGCATTAAAATTTTTGTACGCCGACAACAGAGCGGCCGATTGTGCGTCAGTCAGTACAGATTTCGGCCGACAGACAGCAGATTAGCAAGACTGGGAATGCTCAGAAAAGAAAAAAAGACAAGGAAAGTTAACCATCACATGACATCACTTCTGCAGTCGGCTGTTGTTGGCCGACAAAATTCGTGTGCAGTCTTTTGCAGTTTTCAACAGACACAACAGCCCTGGACAAAAGACGGCCGATCGTTAGGCCGACAATCAGTACGTGTGTACGGGGCATAAGACTTATATGTGAAGCTAAACATTAACTCATTGATTCAAACATTTCAAGAAAAAATAAATAGTTGGATAGAACTATCAGTGGTGGGACGCTGTAATTTGATCACAATGATATGGAGTCCGCTGCTGTTATATGCGCTTCACAATGCACCAATCTGGATTCCTATTCATATTTAAATATATGCTCACCAGTGTTAATACTTGATTGAAAAATACAATAAATTTATTATTTCTTTTCTACATAAATACAAGGCCATTGTATAAAACAGATGTCACAGTTTCCGATATGCCCCCACTGTGAGATCAAACAACTTGGCATTGGAAACATGTCCTTGCTTGTCCAATAGGTAATACAAAGGGCGACCTTTGATCTTGAGGGGTATCATGGCAGGAACCTCCGAGCGATGAGCCATGCATGAAATGTGTCTTAACGGAAGACTAAACGATGAACTGATCCCAAAAACACCCGCAGTGACGATGGTTACTTTCTCTCCTCCAGCATGAAGGATCACAGAGCTGACAGATCGGCGGGAGAATAACAAACCAGCTGCTATTACGAGGGTACCTAGGAAGATAGAAAGACAATTTACAATGCATCATGCTAGAAAAATAAATACAATCACAATCTATTCCAGTTTCAAATCAGCACTTATAGGGTTTTTTATTGCACTGTGACAATGAAATTCTGCCAGTGTAAGACAACCATGTTAATTATTTTTGATCAAATATTTTTGATCAAATATTTTTGATCAAATATGCAGTCATCGTCTAAGCTTACATTGTTCCTCAAGCTAATATGACCTTCTCTATAATGTTTAGTGAAAGGAATCTTCCCTGTCAAGCTCTAAAAATAAATACTTAGTGGGTCAGAGTAATATGGAATGTATTAAAGCAAGCATGTCCAAAGTCCGGCCCGTGGGCCGCTTTAATACGGCTCCACAGGTAATTTGAAAAAAATCTATTGTTGTGGCCTCTGTGAATCCCCAAGCGCTGCTCAGGACCCCTGAGATCTCTGGATCTTTCAACGCTCCTGTTACTTGTGAATACACTATTGTTAACACCCACTGTCCACCCCCGCCAGCTTTATATCCCTTGCCTAATATGGCCTCTGACGTAGCCTGATTGAGGAGCATTAAAAAACACAAATAAATCCGGCGCTAGTATGACAGGACCAGCGCCCTCTCCATGATAATAACACCTGGGGTGTCAAGTAGCAGCTGTGTGGGAAAAAAAAAAAACCACACCAGGAGGGATGTTCAAAAGGATCAGTCACACAAAGGTTAACCACATAAGCGCTATATGAACCCACCTATGAGGATTTTACTGATGGCAGCAATAATGGTCATAAATGATGCCAATGTAGTAAATAGAACATTAAAAAGTGGTCAGGACAACCATACGAGGAGGAGGCACTCCTCAGGCTCCCCTGCATTGGGTCACCGCACAAGCCGCTCACCCCTAGTGGCTCTATAGCGGTTCAAGCCTTGTTTTGGTCCTCCTTCCCCCAGTCTCTGACGTCACATCCGGGCCCCCTTCCCGGTTGGCACTCAGTCTGTGGCCGCTCCGATCGCCCACGATGAGATTCTCTTTGCCTCCTATACTGGGCATTGTGTGACCCCTTTTCCACCCTTCCTTGTCCAGGATTGAGGCATTCCGTTATCTTCTTACAGCCTGAGCAAGGCACAAGTGTCCACACTGCTGCATTGTTCCTGGCTGGTTTTATGCCTTCACACACACTGGATGGTCACCAAGCTATGAGTTTTTTTCCCTCATTTTGGCTTCACCATTGCAGATCCAGCAGGGGTCATTATACAAGGTGTACTGCTATTTTATACATACATGGAACTGATTTTGAATAAAACTTTTCAATATTCTATTTACTACATTGGCATCATTCATGACTATTATTGCTACCATCATTAATCATCACTGGTGGGTTCATATAGCGCTTATATGTGGTTAACCCTTGTGTGACTGATTAGGGAGCCCGCATGCTCCGAATTGAGATGAGTACATTGCAAAATCTTAGTTAATGTCAGTTGGTCTAAATAGGTTATAAATATATTTGGACACAACATGTATACTTTGTGTTATGTTCCTGTTCATATTTTATGAACTTAAAAGTTGACAGACAACCTATATTACCAATAATATGTAATGTACTTTACAATATTCCTGACATATTTCAGCTTCCTGGATTTTTTTTCATCTGGCCTTCAGATATGAAAGGAAGAGCGATTTAACACCTGCTTAGATTTGTCATCCATGTGACGAAACAAAAAGTATGCGGTTTGCAATAGGCCTGCACGATATTGGAAAAAAAATATATTGCGATATTTTTCTTTCAACGATATATATTGCGATATTGAGGGACCCGTCAATCCAGGCTAAAGTCAACAAGGGATTGGGAAGGATGCTGGGAATGGAAATCATGAAGCATGCAGGCAGCCTTCTAAATTCTAATTGCAGATACAGGGCACTGGGCAGGTCAGGGTTAATAATGGTACTCTCAAATCAATTACTCAGTCTGAGTGACAGTGTGGAATCGATCGGATTATTCAGTCTTTCTCACAGTGGTGGTAGGAGGCTGGAGCGGTGGACTAGGAGCCGGGAAAGGATCACAGCACAGCCGATACACTTACTCACTCGTGCACTGCAGCCCGCCCCACACGTTCAGTGAGTCTCACTCTCCGCCCTAGTTTTCTTAATGGCACATTCAGGGAACCAATCACGCCGTGAGTAGCGGCACAACGAACCAATCAGGTGTGCAGGCACACGTGATTGGTTAGCTGTGCAGCTGCTCAAGGCGTGATTGGTTCCCTGAATGTGCCATTGAGAAAACTAGGGCGGAGAGTGAGACTCACTGAACGTGTGGGGCGGGCTGCAGCCTGCAGTGGGATGGATGTGTGAGTTCTCCTCCGAGTCCCTGCCTAACGGAAGTCAGTGAGTCCTCCTCCGAGTCCCTTCCCCCTGCCTATGCAAAATATCGTGACCTCGACGATATGAATATCGCCTACGGCCGCAGAGCGATAGTCGATATCATATAGACTATCGTTCAGCCCTAGTTTGCAATAACATAGTTAATTTGCATTTAATTTTAATGGTCCAAAGAATGTCAGGCAAAATGGTCAGCCCTCACACATGTTCACTTCATGAAATCTGGCCCTCTTTGAAAAAAGTTTGGACACCCCTGTATTAAAGCTTAGGTGTGGGTAGAAAGTTTATTGCAGCATTAGCTAGGTACTAATATGGTACCTCTAATGATGTGTGCCCCACTATTGGCTACTGCTTCCTTTATAAAAAATGTTATTCTAAATGTGGCCTCTGAAGTTGATGTCATTGCTGAATTTCCAACAGTGAAACAGACAGCTGGGGCTGGAACACTGAGTACTGCAGGTCGCCCACTGTGCAGATCCTCCATTCAGAAAATGACAAAATACAAGGCAATCTGTGACTGGTCAAGGAGAGATCATGATATTCCCACACCCCATGTCCAATCACAGAATGCCTCATATGCTTTGAAAGGAATACAATACAATACAATACATTTTCTGAATTTAGGCAACCTGCTGTTATCATTCTGCTTCAGTCCCAACTGTCAGTTTCAACACCCGAACTTCACTGGTGACATCACCGTCAGAGGCTGCAAGTAAGTAACATTTTTCAAGACAGAAGAGCCAGGCACCAACGGGCCACACATCTTTAGAGATAAACAGTTAAAGGTTAGGATAGCACTCAGGGCTTGTAATGCAGGTGGTCAGATGGTGGTGTTCACCAATAATAGTTTTCAATGCAAACAGAAAATTGTCCTGTGGATAAACAGTTAATTCCAAACTAAAAACCACAAATATTGTCCAGTGAATAAACAATCATTTATTCCAAACTAAAAACCACAGAACATTGCATCAATGTAAACAAATAAAAAAAGGCAGTACCAAGTGTCACTGTGTCCGGGCTATGATAAACTCACACTTGCATTCCAGTGCGAGCCGCCTTGGTGATTTGATAAAGCGCATGCGTGCGAAATACGCGGTCACGGCAACTACCCACGCTTGCAGTCCAAGCCGGCTCCGTGTGGCTTCTCCCTGCTCCTTCCGGCAGCCAATTCCTGGATCATCCGCAGCGCGCCTGGCGAGCCCCATGGCGCTCTTGCAGCCTGGACACAACATCCCACAGCTCAGGACAACTTTCAAAAGTGAGTCCGCAGGCCGATACCTTCACCCCTCATTGCCCCCCACTGGAATGCAAGTGTGAGTTTTCATCTGTGATATTGCAGCAGACATTCTGACACTTTTGGGGAACCAGTAACACTAATACAGTGATCAGTGCACTGTCACTGTACTAATGATACTGGCTGGGAAAAGGGTTAAATAATGAGTGCCTAGCTAGTGTTTATGTGTACAGTGTGTGGTGCTTTTACTAGAGGAAGTAATCCATTTCAATCAATGCTTTACAGGGAAAGTAAATCAATTACTTCTATTGGCCAGCACCCGGTGATCAGCGTTTGCTTTGTAAAGGCACAGCAGAGCCGGGGTGCCGCCAACCCAAAAGTGCCAGATTACGTACTAGGTAAGTTGATCGGGCACAGCAGATCCGCCGTATATCTAGGTTATTCGGTCAGTAAAGCCCCGTACACACAATCAGATTATTGAACGATCTGTCGTCTTTTTTGTGGCATGCTAGTCTGATGTGGAAAGTGAAGAGGTTATTTTCATACGAATTTTCCCCGTACGACAGAATTCTACTTCAGAAGTGATGTCATGTGCTGGATTGTTTTGTATGGGTTCTTTCTCTCTGAGCATGCCTAGTCTTGCTCTTAAGATTTTTTTCTGTCGAAATCTGTACTAATAAGACGAAAATCGGACGTTGTATTACGGACGACAAAAATTTTATAGCCTGCACATCAGGATTTTGTCAGCCGAAAAGTTGGAGTTGGTTGTCGAAAGCACCATACTAACAATCCGAAATTTGGAAGATCGGAGGAATTTTCCCTACAGATTTTCTTATCGTGTGTACGGGCCTTTAGCAGCTAAAAAAACAGGGGGCAGAGAGCTGAAGTTACATTGACATTGAAGTTACACCAGTGAGAGCTGATAGGAGGGGATACACTCTCTTCACACAGGAACAGAGCTGAGGCTGTCAACCACAGGCTGTGCCCTCCCCAGAACAGACTCATGCAGAGGAATGAGGCAGCAGACAGGAATGACACTTAGTACTCTGGATTGAGACAAGTACACACTATTGAGCGATATGCTTTGTTCATATTTCATGTTACAACCACTTTACAGATGAATTCCAATCATGGTATATTGAACCAATGTAACTATGCAAAGTATATCCCCTATGTCACTGATACCCCTGGAAGCTGGAAATCACTGAAGCAGCCACAATAAAATCATAGCTCTAGCCTGTGTACTGATGGAGTGTAAAAAAGGCCGAAAACAAGTAAACTGGAAATAAACCATAAATAGCCCAATAATAATAATGGATATCTTGTCTTGGGGGTGAGGACACATGGAATAAAGTGATAATGGCTGCTTAAAATCAGGGTCAAGCATACATCGGAGGCAGCATCTGCACAGCCAACTTGAGAGCCAGTCTCAGAACAGTATGGCTGGATGCTTCATACTTGACATGCAAGTAAATGCGGTTTTACCCTCAATAAAGTGAATCTAAAGCCCCGTACACACGTACTGATCGTCGGCCGAACGATCGGTCGTCTTTTGTCCAGGGCTGTCATGTCTGTTGAAAACTGCAAAAGACTGCACACTAATTTGTCAGCCAACAACAGCCGACTGCAGAAGTGATGTCATGTGATGGTTAACTTTCCTTGTCTTTTTTCTTTTCTGAGCATGCCCAGTCTTGCTAATCTGCTGTCTGATCGGCCGAAATCTGTACTGACTGGCGAACAATCGGCCGTTCTGGTGACGGCCAACAAATATTTTAAAGTCTGCACGACAGATTCTGTTCGGCCGAAAATGCGCTGTCGGCTGTCGGAAGCATCATACTAACAAGTCTATAATCGGCCGATCGGTATTTACGTCCGACAATCGGTACGTGTGTACAGGGCTTTATACTGACATCACTCTGTCTTTACTGAAGTATACACTGCTAATTCAGCGGTCTTCACTTGCTTCTGGGTCCAGTGCTGAGTGGCCAGCCTGGTGCATTGTGAACACAGGAGGTTGGCTGCTTGGCACAGGCACCACTTAGAGAATGTTTTACATTTCTGAATAAAAGCAAAGTGTTCTCTAATTGAGCAAAGTGGAGAGCATGATGCCACCTGCAATCCTGATCAGTGCATGACAGGCATAGCCACCTGCAGAACTTTCCCATAGCCCCAGTTCTGTATGGCGGTACAGACCTACCATTATGCTGGATGAACTAATCAATGAACTACCAAGTGGGATAATGTCACCAAAATTGTGCTGCACTGAGATCTCCGAGTACTTCTGTTGCAGTGGCCAACAGGACTTGACTTTCCATTCACAGTTCCTGTAAATGGAAGACACGGTTGTACGGAAGGGGCATTCAAGTGCAGTCATCAAGATCCCCCTTGCTCTAGTTGCACAGTAAACTCCAGGGTTTATTTTACCTTTAAATAATACATTTGGACCAAGCTGGTCCACACAAACTATTTCCTTCACTAATACATGTGGCTGCTTCCACGCTGCATTAGCTACATACAGTATACAGCACTGTGTTCTGGCAGCTTCCTGTCCCGTTCTGTGAATGAATGATGCAGCTGTGCAGGCGGAGTCCATGCACAGCCACATCCATTTTAAAACATGACAGTGTCTGGGGGAACATGTGCTGCAACAGGTAACACCCTAAATATGGGTGGAATATGTTCCAAAAAGTAGACATCCTTTAACCCCTTCATGACCACGCTATAGCCAACTGACGGCTACAGCACGGGCGCACATTGCTGGGAGGTAGTCATATGACGTCCTCCTGTGCTCGTGTTTCCCACACACCCCCCTGTGGCATGCATCAGCAGTGATCAGAAGGATGCAGTGGATCACAGATTGGGGTAAAGAGCCAATCACAGCGGCTCTTTACCATGTGATCAGTGTAAACAGGATTTGTTGGTTATTGGCAATCCTCTACGCACATTAATAGCACGTGAGGAGAGCCGATAACCGGCAAATCCACACAGAGGACATCTACACTGATAACCAGGGTAGATCAGTGCAGCCCCAGCAGTGCCCACCAATGCCGCTTGTCAAGTGCCTCTTCATCAGAGTAAAGGAAAACAATGACTTGTTTAGGGTCCTTTTAACATGAATGATACGATTAGATCCGCCTGTCAGTTTTTTAGGTGGATCTGATTGGATCCTCCATGCATCCCTATGGGGCAGCGGATGTCAGCGGAGACATGTCCGCTGACACCCGCTGCCATCCGCGTCCGTGAAATCTGGACGGATGGAAACCCTATTTTCCATCCATCCAGGGGATCGGATGAGAGCAGACAGGCAGTCTGCTCTCATCCAATTCCCCATAGAGAGCAACGGGGCTCTGACACCTCCCTCTCCGCACACAGAGCTGAGACGGAGCGGTCATCCGCTTGCTCAGCGGGAATCGCCGGGTCGATCCCCGCTGAGCAGAGAATGGTCCGCAACGGAATGTGGACTGTGTGAAAGGAGCCTTACAAAATTTTAAACAGAAACTAAGAAAAACTTTTTTTTTTTCTCCAAATTTTCCTGTATTTTTCGGGTTGTTAACCAAAAAAATAAGAAATCCAGTGGCGAGTAAATACCACCAAAAGAAAGCTCTGTCTCTAAAAAAATTATAAAAATATAATTTAGGTACAGTGTTGCATGACTGTGCAATTATCATTCAAAGTGTGACAGCGCTGAAAATTGGCCTGGGCAGGAAGAAGGTGAAAGTACCCAGTAGGCAAGTGGTTAAAGTTAAATGAAACCAGGAGTAATGGCCGGTTCACACTGGTGTGATGCAGGAAACCCTGTGATTCACTGCCAGTTCCCGCATCGCACAGTGGTTCACACTGAGATCTGCGAACCGCTGCAGGTGTCATTGTAAGGTTAATGACATCCCGAGATTGGTTCGTAGATCGCTATGAAATGGTGTAGGAATCGGATGGCATAGGTGTGAACACCCATGCTGATTCTAGTCCAGACCAAAAAAGGGTCCCTCACCAGTTTGGTGCGAATGCGATGCAATTTCAGCCGTACACTGATATCGCATCACACAGACATCGCATGTGATCTGCACAGTAATGTGGTACAAATCACATGCGATGTCTGGCATCGCACTAGAGTGAACCGGCCCATAGGCTTTGACACTTACATAGTGCTATGGGTGCGAGGTGACAGTTTAGTGTGTGGTGAATAGTCTTCCTGCCACTGATCACAGGTGGCAGGAGGGGCCACAGAGCCCAGCGGGCCCAGGTGACAAACCTGGAAGTGAGCATGGAGGGGACTTCATTCTGGACAAACACCTTTTTTTTATGTGAGCAGCAGGATCACTTTAAAAGCAGTGAGAAACATGGAGGCTGTAACTGCTGACTAGTTGCCTGGCTGTCACTGAGCCTCAATGACAGCAGCAGATAGAATAACCTACCCACTGACAGGCAGCCCAAAGTGAACGCCGTCCTCCACAAGGGGGAGCCCATGTTCCTCCCCTTCACCTCCCCGTCCTGTCCCTTCTTGTTCTGTCTGATGTCCCGCAGAGTCGAGTAGCCGAAGTGCGCCAAGTACGCCCAGAAGCCGGTCTGAGCCACACAGAACGCCCCCAGCAGGCGGAAGAATCTCGGCCTCCGGTGCTCGAAAAGCACCACATCTATGCCCACCGGTTCTATCTTGTAGTGACGAGCAAGAAGCGCCGTCCCCGGCCTCCACCGGCAATAGGAGCGGAGGTTTCCTAGTAACCGAATCATGCTGCTCGCTGCCAATGACCCCTGCACGGGGACTGCGAGCCTGAGTCGCGCTTTAGTGACGTAATGACGTGTAGAAAGGTGTGTCGGAGTACTTCTGAGAGGAGGACTTTGGCGCCCACAAACAGGCAGTAAGCCTGTGTGTCTATACTGCTAGCATTAGGTCACTCAGTCACTGAATACATTATTGTGGTTCAGTTATTACTATTAATAAAGTAAAAAATAAAAAAAAAAAAAAACCCCAGCATGCAGCCAGTGAAGTAATAAAAAAAAAAAAAACCCTAACTTGCCCAGGTATGTGTAAAAGAGAAGTTTTACTGGTCCAGGAGGTGGTACTGGTATTGGTCCAACTTGTCACTGGATGCAAAACTCCACAAGGCACAAAACCATCTTCTGCAAATATTGTTTATTGCATTCAAGCAGATCTTCACTTTTTATTCTTTATGTAGCAGTTTCCGCATTCCTCGTCTGGGCGAGAAGAAGGCCCAAACGAAGCCTCCTGGGATAGCCACCTTATGCATTCCAGGAGGCCTCAGGGCAGTGTTGCCAACTGTCCATAAGTTCATGGACAGTTTGTATTAGGGCTTTTTATCGGCACCATGGCTAAAACACACTGGGAGCAAGTTGGGATTATTTTTTAACAGAAGCGGGACAGGCCCCAGCCGCGGTCTGAGCAGGCAGACGCATTTGCCAATACTGCTGCAGCGGTGGAGTGTTATCTGTCCTTCAACTCTGCAGCAACTGTTAAAGCTGCTAGTCCTCTCCACTCTCCTGCTCTTCTGCAGCAACATTTCTTTACCTGGCACTGTCAAGGAGGGGGATATGGGGTGGGAGGAGAGCACTGTACTGGGGAAAGGGGTGATATGGAGGGGGAAAGGGGGTGTCATTTTTGGCTGTAAAGTGGCTAGTGAGATCTTCATAGCGCACTTTTGAATTCTGCTGTCTCTGGAATATGTAGAGAGTTGAGATGGTTTCAGGCATGCTTGGGATCCCACCTGCCCAATCCCGGCAGGAAGCCAACAATGCACACGGCTAATCACAGGCAGTGAGACATTTCCCGATCTGTGCAGCTGCAGATCGGGAAATGTCTCACTACCTGTGATTAGCCGTGTGCAGTGTTGGCTTCCTGGCACGATCGAGAAGTTGGGATCCCGAACACGTCCAAGCCCATTCCTAGTAGAGAGTGCAGAGTTCAAGAGTTTGCTACAATGTACCCATTCCTAGTAGAGAGTGCAGAGTTCAAGAGTTTGCTACGTACATTGTAGCACTATTGGTGCACTCCTGAACCCTGCACTGTAGACTAGAGATCGAGCGATTATCGGCAAAGCCGATATGGACTTTCCCCGATATATCGGAATCGGCTTTTGCTTTACTGATATTGCCAATATTTTCGTAAAACATCATTCCGTATGTTGCGCGCCCACGTTCTGCCTTCTAACACCACCTCCTACGCCTGCGTGGCCCGTATGTGACGCCTTTTCACCACTTAAGACTGCCTCCCACAGCCTCGTGTTACAGCCAGCTGCAGTCTGGTCCGGTCACGCTGCCAGCCATCCATCCACCCACAGGCCCTGGCCTTAGCCACCCACCACAACAGGGTGCCAGCCCAGAGAGCAAGCAACCAGCCACCCAGATGACACCAAGCCAGTCACCCGCAGCAACCTGCCACCATGACCAGTGTTCCAGCAAGCCAGAAGCTACCCGCCACAACAGGCCAGGGTGAGTGAGTGACACCAAGCCAGCCACCCACACAACAGGGTGACCCCAAGCCAGCCACCCACCACAGTGTTCCATCAAGCCAGCCACCCACCCACCCACCACAGTGTTCCATCAAGCCAGCCAGCCAGCCACCCACCCACCACAGTGTTCCTGCAAGCCAGCCAGCCACCACAGTGTTCCTGCAAGCCAGCCAGCCACCACAGTGTTCCTGCAAGCCAGCCACCCATCACAGTGTTCCTGCAAGCCAGCCACCCATAAGAGGGTGACACCAATCCAGCCAGCCACCACAGTGTTCCTGCAAGCCAGCCACCCATAAGAGGGTGACACCAATCCAGCCAGCCACCACAGTGTTCCTGCAAGCCAGCCACCCATAAGAGGGTGACACCAATCCAGCCAGCCACCACAGTGTTCCTGCAAGCCAGCCACCCATAACAGGGTGACACCAAGCAAGCCAACCAGGCACCACAGAGACTGTTCCTGCAAGCCAGCCACCCATAAGAGGGTGACACCAATCCAACCACCCACCACAGTGTTCCTGCAAGCCAGCCACCCATAAGAGGGTGACACCAATCCAGCCAGCCACCACAGTGTTCCTGCAAGGCAGCCACCCATAAGAGGGTGACACCAATCCAGCCACCCACCACAGTGTTCCTGCAAGGCAGCCACCCATAAGAGGGTGACACCAATCCAGCCACCCACCAAAGTGTTCCTGCAAGCCAGTCACCCATAAGAGGGTGACACCAATCCAGCCACCCACCACAGTGTTCCTACAAGCGGGCCACCCATAACAGGGTGACACCAAGCAAGCCAACCAGGCACCACAGAGACTGTTCCTGCAAGCCAGCCAGTCAGCCACCCACCACAGTGTTTCTGCAAGCCAGCCACCCATAACAGGGTGACACCAAGCCATTCAACCAGCCACCACAGACTGTTCCTGCAAGCCATCCACCAATAACAAGGTGACACCAGTCACCAAGCCAGCCAGCCACCCAGAACAGGGTGACACAAAGCCAGCCAGACTGCCAGGCGTCAGCCACCACCAACCCACAACAGGGTGCCAGCATCAGCAGCAACTTCAGCTTCAGCAAGCCATTTCTTTAAGCTATTTTGTGTCTTTCAAGTTTAAATGGAGATGAATGAGGAGAGAAAGAGTAAAAGTGTGGTCTGGGACTATTTCTCGTCTCAACCATCTCCAGGAAAAGCAGCAGTGTGCAACACATGTACAAGCAACATAAGCATGGGATCAGTAACTGCAAAAAACAAAAATACCTCAAATCTTTGGGCCCATCTAAGAGTTCATCATATTGAATTGTATCATGCAGCACAGAAAAAACAAAATGAATATCAATGTGATTTTGAAATACCTCCTCCACTATCCCAGGCAACAATAAGAGATATGTTTGTGAAAAAAAAACAGATGTCCCTGTCTAGATTCAGATGGAAGATCCCAACTGCTGGAAACAGTAATTACAGAGATGATTGTCACTGATAACCAGCCATTTACAATGGTGTCTGACTCAGGATTTAAGCGGTTGATGTCCATGCTTTAGCCAAGCTACACACTGAAGAGTGAGAAGTAGGGATGCACTGAAATGAAATTCTTGGCCGAAGCCGAATAATAATGAAATGCAAGGCCGAATACCGAACGCGGTGTTTCGCATTTTTTCCATTTATTTTGCCAATTTTTAGGGGGCACGCTGATGGGCACATTTTATGTTAGGGTGCACGCTGATGGGCACATTTTATGTTAGGGGGCACTCTGATGGGCAAAACAAAACATTTAAATCAGCGTTGCTCTTAACATAAAATATGCCCATTAGCGTGCCCCTTAACATAAAATATGCTCATCAGAGTGCCCCTTAACATAAAATATGCTCATCAGCATGTCCCTTAGCATAAAATAAGGGGCACGCTGATGGCCACATTTTATGTCAAGGGAGCACTCTGTTGGGCACATTTTTTTTCTTTTTTTTTTTTAAGGGACACTTTATAGGGCACTCTAATGTAATGAGCATGGCAAGTGGCAACAACATATGGCAGTCTGCACACTAATGCTTGTGCAGCTACCGTATTCTCCCCCAAATGTGCTCCACATACCTGAACTGCAGCCAGGTCGGAGCCAAAAGCCGCGAACAGGGGGGCGGGGCATGCACATAGTGTCACGCTCGCTGGACCTAGTGTGAAGGAGCCGCAGTCAGGAGCAGGGGGCGGGACGCGCGCGTGACGTCACACCCCCTACTCGCGGCCGGACAGGACACCGGCGGCGTGTGAGCAGGGAGCCGGGAGCCGCAATGAGGAAGGGGAGCGGTCCGGGCGGAAGCATCGCGCGGGCCGCCATTTAGTGACCGCCGCTGACATTGTTCGGCACAAAATTATTCGGCCTTTTGACTTATTCGGCCGAACACCGAAAGTGCTATTTTTTCTATTTTCGGCCGAATAATGTTCGGCCGCCGAACATTCGGTGCATCCCTAGTGAGAAGTATTATCGAACCAAAATGCTGGCAAAGCTACACCAAAAGGTAGTTGACAAAGTAAAGGCTATGCTGCAACCAGAGAATGCTGGCAACTCTCTCTCATTCACGACGGACTGCTGGTCACAAACAGAGTCCGAGTCACTACTCATTCTTACATGCTACTTCATTGACAGCGAATGGACAAAAAGGCAATTGGTGTTGAATACAAAAGTGAGGCAAGGATCCCACACAGCTGAGTACAGTAGAGAAATGTTTCTAGGCATGCTTGAAGAATGGGGAATCAGCAAAGACCGAGTGATGCTTGCGCAACTTAGAGACAGTGGAGCAAACATGCCTAAAGGAGTGAGGCTTGCTGATAAGTCAGACCTCTGTGTCATCATGGCACACAACAGCCTCCAACTTTCAAATGATGGTCTATCAAGCCAAAGAGCTTTGCTTGATATATGTTTTGAGAAGCATGAAGAGATTAAACATGTTGTGCTTGCAAGTCTTTTGAATCCTCGATACAAGAACCATGCCTTCTCTTCTGATGATGTATTGGCTAAGGCGAAACAATGGCTGACAGAAGATATGGAGGTGCAGGAGGTTTCTGCCGAAAAGAAAAGTCCAGAACACTACTTTTACGAAGAGCAAAAAAACAGACAAATGTCCAAAAATACATCATCGAACAGAAGACAATCTACTTCATCGTCGTCGAATTGATCAGGACATTTTCTGGCCGATAACGATATGCGATCGGCAAAATATCGGTATCGTCAACGAAAAAACGATATCGGTCAATCACTTCTGTAGGCATAGCAAATTTCGGAATTCTGCACTCTGTATGTAGCACACCTTTAAACTCTGAAGCAGACAAAGCTGCGCTATGTTCTTAGCGAAACGCATTGACGTCACCAGCGCCACATGATGCCACTCCTGGAATGCCCTGGTGACAGGGAACCGGGAGCTGATCTGCATAGCGGCAATACTGGAGGATACAGGGATTACCTAATGAGCATACAAGGAGCGTACAAGCTTAGCCCCAGGAAGATGTGACTTCACACACTGCTTAGGCGGGACTTTTATGCAAACTGCTGGGGGCTAGCCTTGAGGAATAAATACAGTTAACCGTGCCAGCTTGGAAAGATGCTTCTTATTGCTTTATAACCTCCTCAACATCTATGCTTGGCTGTTTAAACCTGCACCGCTGCTTTACCTCCATACTACTGCCTGTCTGCAAATTAACTTTTGCTCTCCTGTATACAGACTGCTGCTTGTTTACCCTGCTGACACTACAACACTCCAGATATTTATATCACCACAGTCCCCTTGACAGCCCCACTGAGCGAAAGTGACCCCTTTTTGCTTATTCAAGATTACTTGTCTTAGCCTATTTTAAATCATTTGAACTGTACTGCATGATGGGCCAATAACTGCAATAGACCCTACTACAGCTTCAGGGTTACTTAAGTGACAACAGAGTCATAATAGGGTTAAATAGCAAAAATATAAACTTTATTAATTTCTTGGTATCAAAAATCACTCAAATCAAGCAAAGCACCAACAGTTAAAGTGCATTAAGGACAGACAAACATAAAAAAACATAACACACATATCTACTAATCGTCCGGACGCCAATTCTCAATACACACAAGGTTGTACTGCAATAAATATTGCTTTGAAATTACAAACATGGATGGTACAACAAGACCTCAGTGATGTATAAGGTGTGTAGAGCCCCTGGGGACTTGAGCTCAAGTGTGACTCCCTACTGTATAAGGTACCGTACGGAACACAATTCACTATAGCAAAGTGGATAATTGCCTGGGGGGGGGGGGGGGGTTGATCTACTATAGTGTGTCTGCAATCTCTGGCCATCACCTGTAGTATGTCTGCAATCTCTGGCCATCACCTGTATTATGTCTGCTATATCTGACCATCTCCTGTAGTATGTCTGCGGTCTCTGACCATGTCTCCTGTAGTATTTCTAGCACTAAATAATATGCACAGCCCTTTAGTGTTTTCAGAGTCTGCACTTGAGGCCACCAAAATGTCATCAGTTGACTATCACTGGGATGCAGTCTCAAATTAAGCTATATGTCGAGATAATAAATGGAGTGTATGAGAGTCAGAACAAGCTCTTTGTGGCTTAAAGTGGATTTTTCGCTACAAAGGCCTGTTTCACACATGCTGCAGTCCCTTCCGCCCCTATACAAAGTGACCCACAATGGATTGCTTTACAGAGGCAGTTGTTACGTATCTGACTGTGGGGCCTGAGATGATGAGGGTCGCCTCTTGCGCAATTCCCATCCAACCACCCCAGGGACTGCTAGGGCAGTGAAAGAGTGTAGGTGCCAGGAAGCTGTAGTAGTGAGCTGTAGCTTGAAGACACAGGAGTCCTTACAGTGGTGATGTGGAGTTCAGTCACACCCCTTCTTCAGCGGCAGATAGGCTGTGATCAGGTTCAAGGTCTGGAACAGGCGGAAGTCGGCAACTGGTTGGTGGGGTACCAAATCAGGAAGTGGAGACGTAGTCAGAAATACAAGCCGAGGTTGGTAACATAAAGCAAGCAGAAAATATAACAGGCAGGGGTGATCAAAGGGAGGTGTCAAACATAGCCAGGTTCAGGAACAAGGTTAGCAGATTTTCTAGAATCAGGAACCAGAGCTAAAGGACAATCCAGCACTGAGACCAGGCAGACTCTCAGTTTCAATAGGCTGCTACGCGCCAGAATCCTTGGATGCCTGTGCACACCTACGTGAACACGCATGTTCCCACATGTATGCGCCATTTGCATGCGCATTCTAGTTCTTGCTCGTTTTGGGCTTCTATGCTTATGTCTCTGCGCAGAAGAATGAGTACTTGCTGCACAAGATTCCTGACAGCAGTTTTCAGGAATTAAGGGGGTGCCTCCTTGCATGGCCAGTGCCAGTTGCATGGAATTTTGCATTGAAGCATTGTGTTACAACCGCAAGCCAATCATTTGGCTTGAAGGGTTAATGGTGTTTTCATACTGTATATTCTTCTCTATTTCTCATGTAGCTTTCCTTGATTCATAGTCATAACATCTTGTTTGTTCAGATATGTCTGACTCTGCATAAATAAATTCACATGAGAATATAAGTTTGTTATGGAAAACTCGTGTAGTATGCCAAAAAAAAAAAAGTAATTAAAGAGGTTGTAAACCTCAGAAAAAAAAAAAAACCTGAAAGACAAAGGCATTATGAGCTAGTATGCATCACATACTAGCTCATTATGAAATACCTTAGAATGAAGCCCTCGCAGTGCCTGCCCGTTCACTGGCGGTGATGTCACTGGCTGCATGCAAAGTAAATATCTCCTAAACGGTGCATGTTTAGGAGATATTTACACTACCTATAGGTAAGCCTTATCATAAGCTTACTTATAGGTACAAGTTACAGTTCGTTAAAAATTAGAAGCAATGGCTTTGAAATGACAGAGCTAAATTCTTTTAGGATCCGTGGGTGTATGCTGCCCCAATGCTGGCTCTCACAATTATGTCAGCTACGGCGTCTGCCAGTTCTTTTATAGCAATGGGGCGTGGCCATCCGGTGACATCACACAGAAAGCCCACCCCCCCTTGTGACATCACTGCCCCATCATGCCCTCGGCGGTGACATCAGAAGGGGCAGGGTCTCTGTGTGACGTTACCAGATGGCCATGCCCCATAGCTATATAAGAACTGGCAGACACTGTAGCTAACATAATCACGGGAGCCAGTGTCCGGGCAGCATGTGCTTTATTATTTTGAGTGGGTTGACAATAGTGGAGGAAGAAGAAGAAGAAAACAGCGAAAGGAGAAGACATCACTGGAGGGAGAATGAAGTGGAGGGAGAAGACCAGAGGAGGAAGACAGCAGAGGGAGAAAACTGGAGGAAAAAGACAGCAAGGGGAGAAGACTGGAGGAAGAAGACACTTTGGAACTACGACAATAGACATTCTTCAATGCTGGGATCTGGGGGCCCCCAGATTTCAATAAGCCCCATGTCCGCAGACCCCCACAACCACCACCCAGGTTTGTCAGGAAGAGGCCCTTGTCCCCATCAACATGGGGACAAGGTGCTTTAGGGTGGGGGGCGTAGAGTCCCCGCTGCCCCCAAAGCACCCACCCCCCCATGTTGAGGGCACGTGGCCTGGTATGGTCTAGGGGGTGTATGGGGTTCCCCCTCAAGATCCATACCAGACTCAAAGAACCTGGTATGGAGATCTGTGGGTGGACCCCATGTTGTTTTTTTTTCAATTTTGGTGTGGGGTCCCCCCTCAAGATCCACAAGTCGCATGCCAAAAGTCGGATCAGTTAAGATGATGATCCTGAGTTCCATTCAAATCAGTGCGCTGAAATGGTGCCCAAGTCGGACCGAGGTAGTGCAGGAAGCATTTTCGTACATCCGCCGTAAAGTCCGGGTAAAAGGACACCCTGGCTCCGTTGTATCTGATATCTGCCTTTTCACGGGCAAGACGTAGCACCTTCTCCCTGTCCCGGTAATGTAAAATCTTGGCGAGCATGGGCCTGGGAGCATTACCAGGCAGCGCCCTTTTAGGAACACGGTGTGCACGTTCCACCGCGTATAAAGGAGAAAAGGACTCACGCCCGGAAATCTCACATAGCCAGTGTTCAACAAAGTCCGTGGGGTCTCTGCCCTCCACCTTCTCAGTTAGCCCCACGATTCGAACATTATTTCTACGCAGGCGGTTCTCGATGTCATCCGTCTTATTCCTGTTAGCCTGAGCCTGCCTGGCTGTTTCTCTGGATTCTGTTATTAAAGTGGGCATCTGGTCCTCCAAGTCACAGATGCGACTTTCTGCAGCTGTGGTGCGTTCCCGCATTTTTTGTAAGTCCTGGCGCAAAAGGGCTACCTCCTCCGTGAGACCCCCCAGTCTGTCCTTGACAGTGTTCACTGATGCCGTGCATTGCTGTACAGCCTGAAGAATGCGACTCAAGGTGGGCTGAGTCCCCGTCAACACGTCTCCCTCCAGCCCATCACTGAACTCAGACTGCTCAGGCACCTCCAAATCCCCTGTGCCCTGCTGAACGTCCCCGAGTACCTGAGCTCCAGCCGAGGGTGCAGACCCCACATCACTAGGTCCCGGGAGGTCGCAAAGTTTCTTAGCGTACAGCAGGATGTCGCCAGCACTGTCCTTTCCCCCTGTGCGCACTGTTTTGGGTTTTGTGCCCGTGTCCTTCTGCTTTTCAGGGCCTCGAGATGATTGCTGCGGAGTTCCTATGCCGGCTCCATCCTGACCGGCCGAGCCAGGGACAGGGCCATCCTTTTGCTTGCTCCCTTGGGTCATTGCTGCGCCCGATCGGGACATGCAGAGTCCGTGTGGGTCAAGGGCAAGGGACAGGTCAGGGCAAGCAGCAGGTCAAAGGGGGTAGGTACAGCTGCTCACCGAAGTCACTTTGGTCGCCCGCCGTAGGAAAGGCCGCGGCTTCTGCTGTGAACTAGGCCGCAGTTCGGCCTAGGGATCGGGCCACAGGGATGAGTGAGAGTCCCCCCTAGACGAGCTGGAGCCCGATGATGGGCAATAGAGGCAGGATGGCAGCCGATGGTACTCCGGCGGAGCCGAGCTCTCCCCACGAACCCGGACCTCAGGCTATCCGGCTCCCATCCGGGATCAAAAGGCAGCGACAGACTCAGGGCGCTTCCCTGAGAAGGATCAGACCACAATTGCAGGTATTCCGGCCGGGAAAGGATGCATTTGCAGGGGTAATTGCGGGAGCTCCGTGAGCTAGGTCTGCTCACATGCCTGATCCGGCCACGCCCCCCCAGGAAGCATTTTCAAAGTCGTACCAACTCAAGTTGGACCAGTTAAAGAGATTTTAAAGGCGGAAGGTTTTTTTTATCAATGCATTCTATGCATTAAGATAAAAAAAACCTTGTGTGCAGCAGCCCCCCTAATAGTCACCTGAGCCTGTATTTATCCAACAATGTTGCAGGGGTGTCAGAGAGAGAGATTGGGCGGATCATGGCTTAATGTCTGAAGGGACACAGGGAGCTGTGACTCAGTTTGGGTGCCTCCATTGCAAGCTGCTTGCTGTAGGGGCACTCAATGGGAGGGAGGGGCCAGGAGAGCCCAAGAGGGACCAGAGAAGAGGAGGATCCAGGCTTCAAAACCAACTGCATAGAGCAGATAAGTATAACATGTCTGTTATTAATAAAAAAAAAAAGACGTAATAATCACTTTAAGAAGGCTCATAGGGAACCATTGATTTTGACATTTCCTGCAACCTGTGCTTTGAAAGTCGGCACGCGTTAGATCAGCGTGAACCAGTTCTTAAAGTGAAGTGTTTTTATCTTTCTAGTATGTGCTTGTTGTTTACAACGAACATTAAATGAAATGTCAAGTTAAAACGGACGCACTGTGAAGCTAAGCATCGAGGTCACAGCAATGTGTACTCACCCAAGCAGCTGCTATGTTCCTCTAAAGGTAGTTGGTCAGGGGGTGGTTCAGTTTAGTCAGACTCTTTTAGGCTACTCCCATTATTAGACGCAATCTAGGTATGCTCTCCGTGGCATGCATAGTAGAACCTATTTTTCAACTGTATCCCAGATTGGCTATTTTGTCATGCTGTTATGACTTTTTAGGTGTAAACCAGGCAAAGTACTTGTTATGGTTGTCAGTGTTTTCATATTGTCTATACACTGTTTCAATATTGATGTTCTTAGTTTGTAATAGGAGATCTGTCATTTTTCAGGTTGTCAGTAAAAATGTGCTGTCAGTAAATTTTCCATGTTTTGTCAGTAAAAAAAAGACTCCGTTAGCAACCCTGCTTCGGGACTGTGTAGAACCCACTGCACATGTGCAATGTAGTGTCCCCAGGAAGCCAATGTCCTGATGATGCCACAAGGAAGATGGTGGCGAAGGACCTCAGGTGTGGTGGCTTTTACGTGGATGACAGCAGGACCACGTCGGATTTCGGGGGTGGGCGAGTATGTAATTTCAACTCAACCCAGCATTCCAGGTAAGGATACAGACAAGATGCTTCAAGTCTCCTAGGCTACATTCATACTCTGTGAATTGGGCGACAGTGTGGACACATGCAAGAATCTCAGCAGGGACTGTCTGCACCTGCAGGCAGTCACTCACAGGTAATCGCCGCATAGCAATTACATGCGCGTGGCCACTATTAGCTATGAAAGCCGGCACCCTCTCATCGATTTTTTTAAGCTAATCACCAGAACCACCGCCCCCCATGGGGGTTCTTGCATGTACACGCCGTCGAGCCGAATTACAAGTGTGAATGTGGCCTTATATGTTTACCGGCTGATCGTGTGTATTCAGAAGAGTGGTCTTACAGTTCTCGTTGCATAAGCACAGGCAGCTGTGACATACAAAGTCTTGCAGGTACTTGTCTTTATCCAGTCTTAACGCAATAAAAAAAAAATGTGCGTAAAAGGCTGGTTTTGTAGTCATCCACTATCTGTGTTTTAGATTAAAGCGTCACTCCACTTTTGTGGAGAAAAAAAAAAACATTCCCCTCTGGGTGATCTATGTACTTTGCAAGGATTATAACAACCTTTGTTGCAAATTCTCACCAAAAACTGGATTCATGACTTACCGTAAAATCCTTTTCTCTGACGTTCTTTGACAGAAGCAGCTCCATATTCTTCTTAACCATTGGGTTATGCTGCCCCCTACAGGAGTAGGACACTAGGCAGATGAAATCTTTTCCACGCCTATGGGGCAGTCCCGGGGGGTATACACCCACTCACTCTGCTATAGGCATTCAGTTTTATTGCAAGCAGTGTCAGAAGAAAATAACCCAAACCCAACTCATATATAGAGGAGGGGCAGGTGCTGCCTCTGTCAATGAACTTCAGAGAAAAGGATTTTACGGTAAATAAAAAATCCAGTTTTCTCCATCGTTGATTGACAGATGCAGCTCCATATTCTTCTTAACCATTGGGGCGTCCCAAAGTAGTATTAACATGAGGGGTGGGAAAACAACGCAGAAAAGAACGTAATTCCCAAAGACTAAACTTAGCCAACCAGATAACATGGAGCTCAACCAGGAACAACTGGATTTCACCTAGAAACAACATATACCCTCAAAGAGAATAAATTATGTTTTAAACAGCAGCCTGCAAAACCTTGTGGCCAAAATCTACTTTGTAGAATTTTGTGAATGTGTGCACAGACGACCAAGTTACCGTCTTGCAAACTTGTATCACTGACACCTGATGGCGAAAAGCTCAAGAGGCACTCAGTGCCTAGTAGAATGTGCCTTCACAGGAAAAGGTGGAACCTGACCCTTAATTGAATAAGCCTGTACCACCGTCTGCCTGATCCATCTGGATATGGTCACAGCAGATGCAGCCAATCCTTTCCGAGGTCCGTCCGTGAGCACAAAAGCGAGTCTGATTTTCCGAAGGGACTCAGTAGCCGCCAGGTAAACCCTGATTACCCTAACTACATCCAAGGAATGCAAGGAAAATTCTTTAGGATGCTTGGGCTTAGGACATAATAAATGCAGCACAATGTCTTCATTTAAATGGAAATCCAAGACCACCTTAGGAAGAAACTACTGATTAGGCCGAAGTACCACCTTGTCTCTTTGGACCACCAGATAAGGTGAGCGGCAGCATAGCGCCGCCAATTCTGACACACTGTGTGCAGAGGTAATAGCCACTAAAAAGGCTACCTTCTGTGACAGTGTAAGCAGATAAATCTCCCTAATGTTTTCAAAAGGAGGTTTCTGAACAACTGACAGTACCAGGTTAGGATCCCATGGAGGTAATGGGGACCGTATCGAGGGAGCCATGTGGCGAACACCCTGAATAAAAGTGTGAATCAAAGAATACGTGGCTAAAGAGCTTTGAAAAAACACCACTAGAGCGGACACCTGGCCTTTGATAGTACCCAGGGCCAACCGCTGCTCAACCCCACTTTGGAGGAAAGTCCATATCCGAGCAACTGAAAATAAGCGCGGATGCACCTTAATGGATTTACCCCATGCAATGTACAATTTCCTTGTATTATGATAAATCTTCAGAGAGGTAGATTTTCTGGCTTTCAACAGTGTAGGAATCACAGAGTCAGAAAGATCCCTATCCTTCAATACCTGGCTTTCAACAGCCATGCCGTTAAGGCCAGCGACTGTAAAGCAGGATGAAAGATCGGCCCTTGAGACAGCAGATCTTCCCTGGGAGGATTTCTCCAAGGAGCATCAGCGACCAATCTCACCAGATCGGTGTACCAAGTCCAGCGAGGCCAGTCTATAACCACCAGAATTACTGGAGTCCCTTCCATCTCTATTCTGCACAGAAGCCTTGGCAGAAGCTTTAGTGGGGGAAACACATAGATCAGCCGATACTGTCCCCAAGGAGCCACTAGTGCGTCTGTGGCGTCAGCCAGATGATCCCGAGAATGGGCTACAAACCTCTGTACTGTCCTGTTGAGCCGAGAGGCCAACAGATCCACATCAGGAATCCCCCACCGGACACACAGCAGGTGAAACACCTCCAGGTGAAGGTACCATTCATCCTGATCCAACACCTGACGACTCAGGTAATCCGCCTGCCAACTCTCCACTCTGGGGATGTGCATGGCAGATAGGGCTGGAACAAGGTTTTTTGCCCATATTAGGATCTCGGCCACCTCTCGAGCCGCCAGGACACTCTTGGTGCCCCCTTGATGATTGACGCAAGTAATTGCAGTGGCATTGTATGATTGAATCCGAACCGGACACCCTGGAAGGGGATTTGTCCAGTGAATCAAGCAAAGCTTTATTGGTCTGAGATCCAGAATATTAATCCATAGTCTTGACTCCTTTAGAGTCCAGGTCCCCTGGACATACATCTTTCCAAGTACTCCCCCCCCCCCCCCCACCAGACAGGCTGGCATCCGTGGTAACCACAGTCCAATACAGGGGAAGGAATGACTTGCCCTGACGTAGAGCCAGGGAACGGAGCCACCACAGCAGAACACTTCTCGTGTTTTTAGCTCAGCAGGATCAGATTGTCCAAAGAGTTTGGATCCTTGTTCCACTTGACAAGAATTTCTCTTTGCAAAGGTCTCGCGTGGAACTGTGCGAACTGAACCGCCTCGAAGGTAGACACCAACAGTCCCACCCCTCGCATGCAAATCCGTAGAAAGGACAGTTTGCTGGATAACAGCAGGCGAATTGCCCTCTGCAATTTTTGCAGTTTGTCCAGAGGAAGAAACACTGAAGCTGAGTTCAAAGTCAGTCCCAGATAACCCAGTTTGGAGAATGGGACTAGAGCAGATTTCTGGAAATTGATGTTCCAACTGAACTCAGACTGCAGAGTCCGTACAGCGATCGTTAAGTCAGCCAGCAGGGCCGAATTGGAGTCTGCTCATATGAGGAGATTGTCCAGGTAACCCAGTACCGCAATCCCCCGCTGTCGCAGTAATGTCAATACCGAAGCCAACACTTTTGGTGAAGACCCTAGGAGCAGGCGAGACCAAAGGGTAATGCCACAAATTGATAATGCTCCTCGCCCACATCGAAGTGAAGGAAACGCTGGTGTCCAGCATAAGGTAGGCATCCTTGATATCGATAGAGGCCAAAAGGTCTCCTTGGTGTAGGGACGCCACTACTGTGCAAATTGACTCCATTCAAAACTTCTGTACCCGCACAAAGCGGTTCAGAGCCTTGAGGCCCAAGATAGGACGCACTTCCTGTCTTTCCTGGGCACAGTGAACAGGTTTGAGTAAAACCCTTGAAAGCGTTCCAGAGAGGGAAGCGGCCCAATCACCCCCTGCAACAGTAAACCTTGTACCGCTTCTCGTAGATCCCTTAACCAGTCTGGAGATAGGCGTAGATTGGGTGTGAAGAATCTGTCCGACGGTCGAGACCTGAATCAGTTCATGGACCCATTCATCTTAAAGCAAGAAGGTCCATGGTCCTGGAAAGAAACAAAGACACCCCCCCACCCCTGTTATGGGATAGGGCGCCCCTTCATGCAGAATAGGGCTTAACTGCAGAACTGGAGGGGCCTGCTCTTGGCTTACCCGACCACGTCTTCTAGGAACCCCCGGATGATCTAAAAGTCTTAGATCCTTCTCCTGCGTGCCGGAGGCCTAAAAGGGCCGCTTGTATGCTGAAAAAGATGACCCCGTCGTGATGAGGAGCCTTGCCCTGAGCAGATTAATGAAGAAGAGTACTCTTCTCACCAGTAAGACCCTTGATAACTTCATCCAAAGAATAACCAATTAAGCGATCCTCTGTAAAGGGCAGTCTCACAGAGCCTTTTTGTTAGCCTAGTCCGCAGACCAGCTTTTTTGCCACACCATGCGTCTCATGGTAACCCATACCATGGATATTCTAGCCGCAAGGGGGGTTGCATCTAAAGACGCATCACATATATATTTTAAACCTTGACCATTTTGTCCTCCAGTTCAGCAAAGTCAGGGGGAAGCTATCTCGCTTCTAAATCACTCTTCAAGTGCTTTGCCCATTCTATAATGGTCTAGGACACCAGAGCGATCGTGAAGACTGGTGTAAGTATTGAGCCCACTATCACATGTAAGTGGCGGGACAGAGTCTCATTCTTCTATCAACAGGGTCTTTAAAGACCGGAGACTCCTCCACCGGAATCACAGTGGATTTGTTCAGTCTGGAGACTAGGTGGTCCACCTTCGGTGGAACGTTCCATTTTGTGATCACAGCGTCCGCAAAGGCATAGCGTATCGTGAAACGCTTCGGCACCACTAACATGTGTTTAAGGCACCCCCACTGTTCATTGACAATTTTATCAAAAAGTTCCAGACAAGGGAAAACCATGACAGACTCAGGGTTTTGCTGGTGCCAAAAGACACCTGCGTCCCCGACGCTGTGGAATCATCTGCTACTTTTAGAGTTTCCCGCACTGACAATATAAGTGCCTCCACCAGCGCTTTTTCCTGGCCAGCTGAAAATAAGGATATATCATCCTCGCCATCCGAATCAGAGTGCCATGACGTAGACCCCTCAGGGTAATTCAAGTCCGTGGCGGCCATATCAACCTCAGAATCTGAGGATATAGATGAGGCAAGTGAGGGCATTGGGCGCTTTTTACTAATCCTCTTTTTTTGGACCATAACATTTGACACCAGTGTTTCAAAAACCGCCATTAAGGGAGACAAGGGTTGCGACCCGAAGGTCTCCGCAACACCAAAGGGGGGATCTGTAGGTGATACTTGCTCCTGGGACTCCTAGTTAACCCGGGGAAAGCGCAGTGTCACTTTAAGAATACTGCAAAAAACAGTGTCACACCGCTGCACCAGCAGACTACAAGTCCCAGCACACTAAGCTGCAATATAGCAGTGAGTGAGGGAGCGACCTACAGGGATCCTAATAGACTCACCACCACCTGATATTAGGGAAAGCAGAGCCGGTCTGAACTGATCAGAAAACAATCCTCACAGGAAGAGGAAGTACCTGAATCAGCATCAGAGGGAAAGCCTTGCCACTCACTGCTGAACAGCATTCCCCAGCTCTGAGAAAATGGCCGCCCAATGCATTTCAATGGGGAGACCACAACAAAATGGCCGCCCAATGCATTTCAATGGGAAACTACTAAAAAAAATGGCTGCCGAGCCTTGTACAGCTGAGATCTACAAGAAAATGGTGGCGTCCTTGGCACCCCATGCAGTCTACAGGATCCCCTGAGGGGCCCAGGGATCAAACAGGCATAAGATGGCCCTGGCAGGGATCCCCACCAGGATTAACCCCCCCACTCGGAGAATCATGCGATCAGCGTCATCAGGGCGCCCCCCCGAGGGGCCCCATCGCCTGCTACAGTCCCTGCACCATACCTGACTAAGCTAGGTACACCCCATGAAAGTGGGGAGGATGGCCAGCGGGGGGAGCCTTGGCTGGTTGATGAGAGATGGTCCCTGGGGACCTCACAAACAAGGGGGGGCATGGGGATTGGGGGTAACCCGAAGGTCCAACCGTCCCAGGGAGAGGCCCACGTCCACCCCGAGAGCGCAAGAGATATGGGGGGGGGGGACATTACTCACCATACCAACAATATTCAGGTGAGTGCCACTCTGGACAGACCACCTATCCACCCTGGGTGGGGGTGCTGATGGCCAAGGGATACGCTGTGACTCAAGCCAAACCAGGTCGTGTGCACCCTGGCGAGGTGTTCCACTCGCGGGCCAGCCCCCGTCCAGTGGGGCTATCTCGTGGCGAGGCCTAGCACGGAGCTGCACATGCTCGCTGGCCAGACTGGGAGACCATAAGGATCTAGAATGCCCAGTGTGGCTGTTGATTGTAGTTCTCTCGGGGAACATAACTTGCTAAAAAAAAAAATTAGACAAAAGGTTCCCTTTTTACATAAAAAAACATGCTAGGACCGAAATCCCAGCATGGAACTAGATCCTTACTCCTGACTAGGCAGATAAATATACTAGGGTATTCTAGGGACTAGGTGTATACTAGGGATAGACCGATTATCAGCAAGGCAAGGCCGATATATCGGTGGGCGAAATGCACTTTGCCCGATATATCGGTATCGGCCCTGGAACTTGCTGATATTGCAGATATTTTTGGGACGTCATTCTGCCTTCTTAGGCCGCCTCCCTCACCTTGGATAGGCTTGTCTGGAGTCGGGACTAGTCTCGCGGGAGTGTATCACAGCCATACACCCACCCACAGCAGCCTAGTGCCAGCCAGCCACCCACACCTACAGGCCCTGTATCAGCCAGCCACAGGCACTGTACCAGCAAGCCAGCCACCCACAGGCCCTGTACCAACCAGCCACGCACAGCCCCTGTGCAAGCCAGCCACCCACCACAGGGTGCCAGACAGCCACCCACCACAGGGTGCCAGACAGCCAGCCACCCACATGCCCTGTACCACCTAGCCACCCACAGGCCCTATACCAGCCAGCCATCTACAGCCCCTGTGCCAGCCACCCACCTACCACAGGGTGCCAGCCAGCCAACCACCCACCACAGGGTGCCAGCAAGCCAGCCACCCACCGCAGGGTGCCAGCCATCCAGCCAGCCACCCACCGCAGGGTGCCAGTAAGGCAGCCATTAAGCATTAAACAAAAATTAACATGTTCAGTACCAGATTTGTGTCAAAAATTGTCTTTATTTTTCAAAACTTTAAATGTACAAAATATCAGCCAATACCGATACGTTTTGACCACTGACTGTTCAGTAAACATTCCGTGTACAGAATAACTCCAGGTAGCCATATTGCATTGCATTTTTAGAAAATAAAAGTGGCTGCAGATTGAAAAGGAAAGGTCATTTTTAATAACAATATGATTTGTGTCGCAATTGTATACGCTATAATATTTTTAAAATAATGCAACCAGGTTTGAGTCCCGGTTCACACTAGGGCGACCTGTGAGGCGACCTGGTCGCCTCACAGGTCGCCTCCCATAGGGAAGCTGCGGACCCGTTCTAATAGGAGCGACACAAGTCGCTCCGACCTAGAAAAAGGGTCTGGAGCTTCTTTGGGGCGACCAGGAGGCGACCGCCATAGACTTCAATGTTATGAAGTCCGTGGCGGCCGCTCCGAGGTCGCGGCACGCTGCTCGCACCGCGACCTCGGAGGTCGCGGTGCGAAGTAGCGTCGCCCCTATGTGAACGGGGCCTTAGAGAATAAACATGAAGCTGCACACTCACTTTCACCATTAATTGTTTTTAAATGAATCAGCTGGCATTCCTCTATTTAATAAACACTTGCTGTCCAAGCCAATTCTGACACTTCTCACATACTTGTAACAATCTGCATTTTTTTATTGAAAAATACCTCAAGCATTATGTATTTTCTGAAATCAAAGGCTCTGGAGAAAAATAAAAATGGCAGAAGAGTGATTGAACGATGTATAGTATTAGTCACAATCACTTTTATATTAAAGAGCATCACTGGCTCTAAAAAAATGATACCGGGATCATAGCTGCAGCCGTGATCCTGGTAGAACTAAAATAATGTATCTCTATTTCATTGCCTGGATGCTAAAATTTGAATATTATTTTAATCGCTTGCCTTCCTGCCCAGGCCAATTTTTAGCTCTTAGCGCTGTCACACTTGGAATGACACTTGCGCAGTCATACAACACTGTAACCGTATGAAATTTTTATCATTTTTTGAGACAGAGCTTTCCTTTGGAGGTATTTATTCACCACGTTTTTTTTTTTTGCTTAACAAACGTAAAAAAAAAAGACCTAAAATTTTGAAAAAAATAAAAAAAAAATTTCATTTCTTTTTATAAAATTTTGCAAATAAGTAATTTTTCTTCTTCATTGTTGTGCGCTGATGAAGCTGCACTGATGGACACTGATGTCACCTGTCACAGAAAATACTGTTATTGGTTTTCCTTTCCTCTCACAGTGACAGCGTTGAAGAAATGGAAATGCTAATAACCGGCATTCATTTACATGGGATCAGCTGTAATAGGGCACAGCACATTTTTTTTTCCTAAATAAGTATGTGCATTTATTTGTTCTTAAAAGGTGAGTTTATCCTTTAAATTGTGTTCTCCTGTTCAGTCATCCACTTACCTTGAAAGGCATCAAAACATAAAATAACGAGGATCAGATGTCCCTTTATTCTCTCAGAATGAAGACACAATATGTTCTTATAGCATCAATAGTTTACTTTGCTGTTGGTGGATGAAAAAACATTCCATTTATCCAAGAATCAAATCCTACTATCCTTTACAGCCATAGTAGCTGGCATCTATCCTTTAAAGCGGTAGTATCCCGCTTTTTTCACTTTTACCTACAGGTAAGCCTATAATAAGGCTTACCTGTAGGTACAAATAATATCTCCTAAACCGGCACGGTTTAGGAGATATTTACAGTGCATGCAGCCGCTCGCACGAGCGGCGCATGCGCTCTGAAGGTCCGGGGGGACCTTCAATTAACTTGCTGGGAGCTTGCCGGAAAAATCACTCCCGCGCGCATGCGCGGGAGTGACGTCATCGCGGCTCCGGCCAATCAGCGCGCCGGAGCCGTCTCTTCCGGCCAATCAGCGCGCCGGAGCCGCCGAACCCGGAAGAGACGACGAGGGATCATGGCAGCGCCCGCATCCGGGGGTCCGTGTCGGGGCTTCGTTTTAAGGTAAGTTACACATAATGGGCTAGTATGCGATGCATACTAGCTCATTATGCCTTTGTCTTGCAGGTTTTTTTTTTTTATTTTATTTTTTATAGGGTTTACAACCGCTTTAATTGGCAGTAGACATGGTGCTGCCCTTGTTAGGACACCAACCACCTGATGGCTTAATTCATAGCATGCCTTGAATGTAACCGTTTTTGGAAACCATTAAATCAATGGGTTTAGTTATGTCAGAACTATTGGGGCTAAAAGGAATCATATGAGGCCCATACATATTTTACACATTGTTATATGGGCATCCTGGCAGCCATCTTTGTCATAGGGTGAATGCAAGTTCATTATCCTTGGGTAAAGATTCTTACAGAAAATTTTAGAGTCTTAGCAAATCCCTTTTCAGGCAAATAAATTAAAGGGGCCCAGACAACAAGCCATGATAAGAACTAGCCATGGTGCCAGGCTGGGTTATAATGAGATTGATGTCCTTTGTGTCTCAATTTCAGCAATGGACAAGGGATCAGAATGTTTAATTTTTTTTTTTTTTTTTTTAAAGGCTCATTTAGAAATTGCTTGATGAAACATTATTATTCATTGTAGTGATTGTATTAGCAATAATGTTATTGTATTGTTATATTATATGAAGCATATACAGTGGGTACGAAAAGTATTCAGACCCTCTTTAATTTTTCACTCTTTGTTATATTGCAACCATTTGCTAAAATCATTTAGGTTCATTCTTCTTCCTCATGAATGTACACATAGCACCCCATACTGACTGAAAAACACAGAATTGTTGACATTGTTGCAGATTTATTAAAAAAGAAAAACTGAAATATCACATGGTCCTAAGTATTCAGACCCTTTGCTGTGACACTCATATATTTAACTCAGGTGCTTTCCATTTCTTCTGATCATCCTTGAGATGGTTCTACACCTTCATTTGAGTCCAGCTGTGTTTGATTATACTGATTGGACTTGATTAGGAAAGCCACACACCTGTCTATATAAGACCTTCCAGATCACAATGCATGTCAGAGCAAATGAGAATCATGAGGTCAAAGGAACTGCCTGAAGAGCTCAGAGACAGCATTGTGGCAAGGCACAGATCTGGCCAAGGTTACAAAAAGATTTCTGCTGCACTTAAGGTTCCCAAGAGCACAGTGGCCTCCATAATCCTCAAATGGAAGACGTTTGGGACGACCAGAACCCTTCCTAGAGCTGGCCGTCCGGCCAAACTGAGCTATCGGGGGAGAAGAGCCTTGGTGAGAGAGGTAAAGAAGAACCCAAAGATCACTGTGGCTGAGCTCCAGAGATGCAGTCAGGAGAAAGTTGTAGAAAGTCAACCATCACTGCAGCCCTCCACCAGTCGGGGCTTTATGGCAGAGTGGCCCGACGGAAGCCTCTCCTCAGTGTAAGACACATGAAAGCCCGCATGGAGTTTGCTAAAAAAAAAAAAAAAACACCTGAAGGACTCCAAGATGGTGAGAAATAAGATTCTCTGGTCTGATGAGACCAAAATAGAACTTTTTGGCCTTAATTCTAAGCGGTATGTGTGGAGAAAACCAGGCACTGCTCATCACCTGTCCAATACAGTCCCAACAGTGAAGCATGGTGGTGGCAGCATCATGCTGTGGGGGTGTTCTTCAGCTGCAGGGACAGGACGACTGGTTGCAATCGAGGGAAAGATGAATGCGGCCAAGTACAGGGATATCCTGGACAAAAACCTTCTCCAGAGTGCTCTGGACCTCAGACTGGGCCGAAAGTTTACATTCCAACAAGACAATGACCCTAAGCACACAGCTAAAATAACGAAGGAGTGGCTTCACAACAACTCCGTGACTGTTCTTGAATGGCCCAGCCAGAGCCCTGACTTAAACCCAATTGAGCATCTCTGGAGAGACCTAAAAATGGCTGTCCACCAACGTTTACCATCCAACCTGACGGAACTGGAGAGGATCTGCAAGGAGGAATGGCAGAGGATCCCCAAATCCAGGTGTGAAAGACTTGTTGCATCTTTCCCAAAAAGACTCCTGGCTGTATTAGATCAAAAGGGGGCTTCTACTAAATACTGAGCAAAGGGTCTGAATACTTAGGACCATGTAATATTTCAGTTTTTCTTTTTTAATAAATCTGCAACATTCTGTGTTTTTCTGTCAGTATGGGGTGCTATGTGGGTTTGCGGGTTTATACCGGGATGATGCCTCTAGTTAGAGGCATCATCCCGGTACCGTGGTTTGAAGCCGACGGTCGGCTTTCCGTCGGTAACGACCGATGCGGCTTGGGAGCCGCTCGATCGTTACCCGGGGGGGCGGGAGGGGACGTCCCCCCCCCCTCCCGCCGCCTTCCGTGGCTTTGCCCGGGGCTCCCGTCCCACCGGGAGCCCCGAGCACCCAGCCGGCACGTCCGCCGGCTGGATGGAGTCCCGATGAATGCCGAAAACTGCATCGATCGGGGCTCCGATGACGTAACCCGGAGGCGGCGTCCATGACGTCACTTCCGGGTTACTGTGCTGCAAAAGGCGGCAAATTTAAAAAATGGCTGTATGCAAAAATGCCGTTTTCGGCGTTTTGCATACAGGGAAGTGTAGTGGAGGGGTTTGGGGTCTTTTAGACCCTCGATCCCTCCATAAAGTGTACCTGTCACACATATTGCTGTCACAAGGGATGTTTACATTGCTTGTGACAGCAATAAAAGTGATCAGATTTTTTTTTTTTAAAAAAACCTGTAATAAAGTTAAAAAAAATAAAAATAGGAAAAAAAAAAAAATTTAGCCGCCCCCGTCACCGTTCGCTTGCGCACAAAAAAAACGTATACGCAAGTCGAGCCGCGAATGAAATCGCTGTTCAAACCCCACATGTGAGGTATCGCCGCGATCGCCAGAGCGTGCGCAATAATTAAAAAAAAGAGCTACACTCTACCTCTAAACTGGTAACCGTTAAATAAATTTAAAGCGTCGCAGATTGAGAGCTCTATTGACCGTAGTTTGTCGCCATCCCACGGGGGGGCGCAATTTTAAACCGTAACATGTTGGGTATCTATTTACTCGGCGTGACATCATCTTTCACAATATACAAAAAAAAAAATGGGCTAACTTTACTGTTTAGTAATTTTTAAATGCAGTGAAATGCGATTTTTCAATTTTTTTCCAAAAAAATGGCGTTTTAAAGACCGCTGCGCAAATACCGCTTGACAAAGTTTTGCAATGACCGACATTTTATTCTCCAGAGTCTTTGCTAAAAAAATATACATAATGTTTGGGGGTTCTAAATAGTTTTCTAGGAAAAAATACTGCTTTTAACTTGTAAACAAAAAGTGTCCGAAATAGGGCTGGGGCTTAAGTGGTTAAATACATAGAATTGGGTAAATATGTATACCATATTTTTTTTTAATGCATGCAGAACTAATTGGTATCTTGAACCAAGTTACTTCACTTTCAAGGGATTTGGAGAAGGAATGTTAATTGCTGTGGTTTCATACTTTATTCAAGCAATATATAACTTTATTCAAGCAATATATATCTTAATATAATCTGACAGTAGCCGGCATGCGAGAACGCATCCTAAGAGATTTAGGGTTTTTCCAAGGCTTAGGTCAGAAGGTTATCTTTGAGAAAATAGTTGAATTGAATTTCCCAAACTTATACAGACAAACAGTGCCTCCCTGTTGATAATGGCGAGGTAGAGGTACATAGTAAATGTGGCCCCATCTGACATGTTTTCACGCGTAAAACAAAATCCATGCCCACTTTCACTGAGGATAAAAGTTTGATGAAAGTTAAGAGAGGGGGGATTGGAAAGATCAAGAAGAGAGGAAGTAGTGAGAGTAATCTAAGGGAGATTCTTACAGACTGATGGTAGACATTTGAAGCTGATGGCAGGCTATTCAAGGGAACTAAGGCACCAAGGGGACTTCTCAGACAACAGACATTGAAGTTTTGGTAAAGTATACATTTCTATAGGCAATTTGCTAGCCATATACATCTGACTGAACCGTTCGATTTTTTTTTTTTTTTTTTTATAGCATCAAGATTTGAATTTAGATCATTGTAACTGCAGTATGACCGGTCTATTTTCCAATCTTGGGAGATTATACACATATGTATAAATCTTCGAGGCTGATTTCATTTTCTAGTAAATGGTGCCGTTGTGATGTATACTCAAAATAAATTAACTTAGTAGAAGTTTATCTTCACCCCAAATACATTCTTGGCTTATAGCCAGTTGGTGCATGGTTTAACCATTTTTGTCCATGCATTTTAAATATTGAGCTGTGAACATCTGTTGTCTGAGAGAGGTCACGTGTCAAATCTGTACAATTTTGTCTCCATATTTTGGGAGTTGATAAGAAGCTATTGATTACATTGCAGAAGTTATGGGTTTTGGTTACATTGATGTACTGTAATAATATCCTTTGATTTTATTTTTTACATTACCTGTGTGATGTATATTTTTGAAATTTTGTTCTAAATTGTGTTAATTGCCATTTTTTTTTACATTATTCTGCACTGATTTTTAGTTTAGTATATATATATATATATATATATATATATATATATATATATATATATATATATATATATATATATATATATATTTTTTTTTTTTTTTGCCCAAAATTGTATTCATCTTGTCTTCAAGTTAGTGCCAATAAACGAGCTGGCGTTTGTGTTGATTTGTGGAAATAAGTTGAGAATCTCCCTAATTATAGATTCTTGCTTGTTTGCATAGACACTGTTTATCATCTGACAGTTACACTTTAGGGAGAAGATATCAGAGGTTTCCATGCGTGCATTTAAGTGTTTAAGGGGCAGAAGCTACATACAGGGCTTAGAGACAGGGCAGCACTTAGCGAAGGAAATAGCACACTTGGTCCAGCTTGGTCCAAAGAACTATTTAAACCGACAGGAAACATGGAAATCAGCTTTAATGTGGACAAATCACCAGCGCCACATGGCTTACACCGAGAGTCCTCAAAGAACTCAGCCCAGGTATAGCCAGACCATTGTTTCTAATTTTTAGGGACAGCCTACTGACTGGAATGGTACCAGCAGACAGGTGAAAACCAAATGTGGTGCCAATATCCAAAAAAGGGCCGAGACACAGTACTGTGCAAAAGTCTTAGGCAGGTGTGAAAAGATGGGATTTTTGTCTTACCGTAAAATCTATTTCTCTGATGTTCATTGATGGACACAGATCTTCTTAACCATTGGGTTATATTGCCCCCTACAGGAGTAGGACACTAGGCAGAAAAAAAAGCTTAACTAAGCTATGGGCAGTCCCAGGGGGTATACTCCTACTCTCAGCTATAGGCACTTAGTTTTGTTACAAGCAGTGTCATTAGAAATCCAACTCCACAGAGACATGGGTGTTGTGTCCATCAATGAACATCAGAGAAATGGATTTTACGGTAAGACAAAAAATCAAATTTTCTCGTTTATTGACGGACACAGCTCCTTGATCTTCATAACCATTGGGACGTCCCAAAGCAGTGTTAAACATGAGGGGTGGGAACAGCAGAAAAAAAAAATTCCCAAGGCTTACTCATAGTTAACTAGGTAACATGGAGCTCAAACAAGAACAACTGGCGCTCACCTGAAAAAAATAATTCACCCTTAAAAGAGAAAAAGGTCCTCTTAAACAGCAGCCTTGCAGCCAAAGGAAGCATCCGCAGATGCCAACACATCCACTTTATAAAATTTTGTAAAGGTGTGCACAGATGACCAGGTAGCCACCTTGCAAACCTGCATTACTGATGCCTGATAGTGGAAGGCCCAGGAGGCACTAAGTGCCCTAGTAGAGTGTGCCGTAACAGGGAAAGGAGGAACCTGACACTGGTGACCAACACATATTGGAATGTGAACTGAACCGTCCTTGATTTTGCCAGAAGATCCCCGATAGAGGGATGCCACTACCGTGCAAATGGGCTCCATTTGGAAATTCTGCACCCGCACAATGCAGTTTAGCTCCTTGAGGTCCAGAATTGGACGCACCTTGCCCTCTTTCCTGGGGACTGTAAACAGGTTTAAATAAAGCCCCTGAAAATATTCTGAAGTTGGAACTGGGACAATCACCCCTTGGCTCAGCAAGTCTTACACTGCCCCAAAGAGACTCCGTAAGCGGTCTGGGGACAGGCGCAAGTTGGAGGGAAAAAAACCTTTCAGGAGGATAGGAATGAAACTCCATTTTGTAGCCGGACCGTTTGACTTTGCGGACCCACTTGTCCTGTACCATGGAGGTCCACGGGTCCAGAAACCAGCGAAGATGCCCCCCCCCCCCCCACATACTGGTGAGGGCGCCCCTAATGCTGAGAGGGAGCCTTTTCGGCAGGTCTGGAGAAGTCCTCTCTCAGCCCTGAAGGGTTTCGATCCCTTGTCTTGAGACCCTGGGGGACAAAAAAAAAAAAAAAACTTAAAACACGAGAAGGATGCACCACGTCTACAATGGGACTCCCTGCCCTTACTAGCAAGCAGAAGAAAGGTACTCTTCCCCCGTGAGACCCTTAATTATATCATCCAGGGAAGCTCCAAACAGGCGATACCCTAGGAAGGGGAGATCAGATAAGGCCTTCTTAGAAGTCTGGTCCGCAGACCAGCATTTAACCCAAAAAACAGGCCTAAGGACCAATGCTGAAACACACCGCTTCGCAATCAGCGGAGCCGCATCCAAAGAGGCATCACAGACAAACTGAAGCTCCTAGACCAACTGGTCAGCCAGCTCTGCACATGCAGGGGGAAGCTGCTCCCCCTCCAGGTCCCGCCGTAAAAGCTTGGCCCATTCGGTCAAAGTTTTCGACACCAGGGCAAAAGTAAAAAAAAAACCTGCCTAAGTGCCAAACCAGCCACAGTGTACATATGGCGGGCCACAGCCTCCGCTTTTCTGTCAGCCGAGTCCTTAAAGGCTGGGGACTCTTCAGCTGGAATCATGGTTGCTTTGTTTAACCTAGAAACCAGAGAGTCCACCACAGGTGGGACAGTCCACTTTTTAAGCAGGGAGCCCTTATAAGGGCAAAACGCTTAGGGACCACAAGGGGGCGTGTTGGACAACCCCACTGTTTAGCAACAGTTTTGTCAAAGTAAAGGCCCGTACACACACGCAGATCGTCGTCATACAAACGTCGGCGGACGAAAGATCTGCCGATTGTATGCGTGTTAGTATGGTGCCTCCGACAGATGTCTGCACACAATCTGCGGACAAGAGTCTTTCTTGCAAACATGAAAATTTTTGTCTGCAGACACCAGAACGGACAATTGTTTGCCTGTCAGTACAGAAATCAGCCGACAGACCGCAGATTTGCAAGACTGGGCATGCTCAGAAAATAAAAAACACAGGGAAAGTTAACCATTACATGACATCACTTCTGCAGTCAGCTGAAGTCTGCGGACAAAATTCTTGTGCTGTCCTTGTGCTGTCTTTGCACTTTTCAACAGACACCGACATCCCGGGGAGAAAAGACGAACATTTGTATGACGACGATCTGCGTGTGTGTATGGGGCTTTAGGGGGAAAGGGGAACACCCTTGCTGCTCTGGAGGACTTGTGGGTGCCAAAAGAAACTGACAGCTCAGATGCGGCATTAGCCGCAGCCTCCATTTTTAAAGTCTCACGCACAGATATAATCAGTGCATCCACCAGCGCCTTTTCATGCGCTGGTGGAGCAGAGGAATCATCCTCACTATCTGAGAAACCAGGGTGTGTGGAGTGTGGACACAGACCCAACAGGGTGACTCGCGTTCGCGGAGGCCAAATCAGATTCAGGATCTGATGAGACAGATGAGGCAGGTGTGGCAAAAAAAGGGATCAGGCACCCAGGTAATCTATAATCATTGAACACAAACGAGGAAGTCTAAAAAGAACTGCTGCAAATTAGCTGCAGGTGATCCCACATCAAAAATAGGAGCAAAATATATTAGCGCAAGTTTGTATTCCCCTCAATAAGTGAATATTATCTATTCATCTAAATTGTTAATGCATCACAGTGCCTCATAAGTCTTTTACAACACTCATATCTACATAAACAGTGCAAAACAAAAAATGGCTATTTCAAAAAAAGCTAGTGCAACAAAAGCTGTGCAGTGCAATAAAAAAATGACTATAGATATATTTTTTGCTAGCCTGTTTCCCCAGGACCAAATCCATCTTGGACACCAAGGACTGCCGTCAGTGCAGTAAGGGAACGTTGGGACCCGGAGGGCTCAGCAGCCTCCGAGAGGTGATCAGGTGGGGAAATGTGCTCCAGGGACTCCATGAGTGAAGGGGGACCCACAAAAAAAAAAAAAAAGGTGAAAAAACACTGCTACGGACACCCCCACCGTGCTGTTAGCAACACAGGTCGCCAGGCACAGAGCCCCAACCGGTCCTATAGCAGAGAGGGAGGGAACCCCACCAGATTTACCACCCACCGATCAGGCACCGCAGCACCAGGCTATCCGCACACACATGCGGCGATCAGGAAGAGAAAAATCCAGGAGTCAGCAGCAGGGGATAAGGAGGGGCTCCCACCGCCCATATATGCTACAGTCATGGCCGCCGCTATTAGCAATGAGAAATCACCAGAAAATGGCTGCTAAAGGCTACACAAACATGGCCGCTGAATCTACAGCACACAGGCTACAAGCAAATGGCGGCACCAAGTGGCTCCCGGGGGCCCAGGAGGGGTCCCAAGAGCCCCAAAAACTACACCAGCAGGTAGGGGGGCCCTGGCAGGAGCCCCCACCTTGTACAGCCCCCTCCCAAAAGCCGATCGTTCAGTTACCAGCGGCGAGCCCCACCCCCATCGCCACCTCAGCACCCCAGACCGGCCTGAAAAGGTGGTATGGCCACCCTATGGGGAAGGGGGGGGGTAGGCAGATGATGGGTGAAGTGTCCGTAGGGACCACAGAGAGGGGAGGGTGGTATGGCCACCCTATGGGGAAGGGGGGTAGGCAGATGAGGGGGAGGAAGTATCCTTAGGGACCACTGCATAGGGAGGAGAACCCGGGGGTCTGACCGACCCAGGGAGGGGCCCACGTCCACCCCAAAACCCTCTAGGGGGAGAGGGGGGGACAGCTACTTACCAAACGAGGAACAGGGTGGGCACCGCTCCAGACAGGACCTCCTCTCCATCGAAATGGGGGGGTGTCGGCCAGAAGGAACAATGCGACTCGGGCCGAGACCTGGACGTGTGCAATCTTGCGAGACGTTTAACTCGCAGGCCAGCCCCTGTGCGCTGAGCTATGTCACGGCCGACCTAGCGCGGAGCTGGCCAGACTGGGGTGACTGCTGGATTTTAAAAATTGTCCAGCCTGTCGCTCAGTCAAGCAGTTGATTGTAGATTCTCACAGGAAAAATCCATTAGAAAGGAAAAAATTACCAGGACCGAAGATCCGTGCAAGGAACTAGGTCCTGACTAGGCAGGAAAAAAAAACAAAAACGGTTGAGCTCCATGTTACCTGGTTGGCTATAGTTTAGCCTTGGGGATTTTTTTTCTGCTGTTCCCACCCCACATGTTTAACACTGCTTTGGGACGTCCCAATGGTTAATATCAGGAGCTGTGTGTCAAACGATAGAGAAAATGGGATTTCTGTCTTACTGTAAAATCCATGTCTCTGATGTTCATTGAGGGACACAGCACCCACCCCTCTGTGGCGTTGGATATCTTCTGACACTTGCTTGTAACAAAAGTGAGTGCCTATAGCGGAGAGAGTGGGAGTATACCCCCTGGAACTGCTCATAGGCGTAGTCCAGCTGTTTTTCTGCCTAGTGTCCTGCTGTGGACAGTATAACCCAATGGTTAAGAAGATCAGGAGCTGTGTCCATCAAAGAACGATCGAGAAACTGTCTTTTTCCTGAAGTAGTTAAAAGTAGCGCTTGTTGTCACACGTTTGTTTCGAAGCCATACACACTAAATTTACATACATGAAAATGTGGGTGTTTACTAGCGCTGCTGACATCACTCAGGATCACATTTTCTGAAAACCTTAGATATGCAAACCAAGTACAAACAAATTTTAAGCAGCATAGGCTGCTCATGGAAATGTGAAAAACCTACTGACTCCCATGTGCTCTGATACAAGGTAAACTTTGTTTAATATTGCAGGCCAAAAGCACAACAGGACATCCTAAAAGTGTCAGTTTTGGGAAGACACATCAGCAGAGCACTTTCTTTAGAATGGAGTGAAGTTCAGAGGTTGGAGAGAGCAGTAGAGCCATGTATTACCTTTATTCTGTAACAGGCATAACTTTGTTCAGGAATTTAGTGTAAAGTGACATGGCAAACTGCAGTTTCGGAAAGTATCAACTATTATTGTGAAAACACTGCTTTAGAGTTTTTTTACTATAGTGACCAATTAGAGTGAATGGTAAATTCACCATTTGTGAATATATTGTACAGCCTTTACTACACTGTAGTAGATTACTATAAGGATAAAAATGTATGAAATAAAAAATCTGAAAAAGAGATTTATAAAAACAAAGCACATTTTTTTATTAAACAATTCACAGTGAGCTAGTTTTCTTTTACTTCATACAGTATAACTTTCCAGATACAATCAAAACAATTACAAAGCAAGTCAGAGAAATATGGTGAAGTCAGGACTGACAGTCTCTCACACTGTTGTAGAAAATAGCATTTCTTTACTTTATACATAACATTTATACTAATTAGGTTGTAGTGTTGAAAGGATCATCTGCAGGTGTTAACTTTGTTAAGGCATATTTAAACCCCCTTTGCATAAGAGGTATACAAATAGGCCTCTATAACATCTATGCACCCTCTTAACACAAATCAGGGTAATAAGGTCACGACATGACACAGACTTTATAAAATGAGGCACACTGCTGTGGAATTAAAGACCTTTCTGCATCCCTTTGTCTGATTATATGCATGCTAGTAAGAAATTACCCTGCAATCGTTTATGTTCTCACTACTTAGCAATACATAAACAGACAGAACTATTAGCTTTTTAAATACCCCAACCTTAACCAAATCTACATCCCACCCATTCTTAAAGCACTGTTATACCCCCATAGGATCAATTTCCCAATCTGCATCATACACACAAAACACACTCACCCCCTCATCCATCCCCCCCAGAACAGGTGTCCCAAATGCACACCAATGGACCACACACTCACTTCAACTCAACTACCTACCCAGTCTATGTTCTACAACCAATCGCTCAATTCCTAAGGCATTAGCCTCTTACTTGCCAACTCACAAACCACTGTGGTTCCCCTACATGTATTCTGTAATTATTATACTTCCAGAACACTCCATAATTAAACCTACACTTAGAAATACATTGAGATTACCACTATGACCTCCTCCTGAAAAATACAAATTGCCTGTGTCTGGCTTCTTTGAGTCACTGACCTGGCACAAGTATGCAGATAAGAAGAAGGTTAGAATTCCTAACTTGCACCATTTCGGTTAGTGGCTCATGAAGTATTAAAGCCAAAGGACAAGCATGATAGCCAGAGAAATATTATTTTCAGAAGGAGGTTCCTCTAGTTTATTTTCCCCTCTTTTTTTTTTTTTTTTTTTTTAATGAAAAGTGAGATTGTTGAATGAGGGAAAGGGTTATAATAGGAAAACTCATGTTTGATATAACTGATGGAAATGTAACCACTCAAAACTCACAGGCCCACAGTCCCAACACAAACACACACTACCATCCTTTCAACATTAACCATTATCAAAAAGTTAATATCTGTATATGCAGACCACACAATCTATTCCAACATCCACACACAAAAACGGAGAAAACAACTGACAAGCTTTCGGTCCTACACAACAAAAGGTTCTTCCTAATTCTCCAACACACTCACACACTTTCCAAATCACCCATTATGAAAGGAGAAAAAAAAAATAAAAAAATCACAAAAAACTAAAAGCAAAATGTAACCAGAGACTTAATAAAACTAGCTCAAATGTAATAAAAAGTAAACCAGAATACAAATACTGTATTGAAAAGACTACCAACCAGTAGGACTAGGCCTAGTGCAATAACGCGGCAACTGTAAAATTCATACAGACTGGAGGATATATGCCAAAAAAAAATATTTTTTGGATATTCTATGGGCAACTGTCCCAGTTTATATACATGAGACCCATCATTTCAAATCTTTTTCACAAAATTGATTTTTTTGAATGTATACAAAAATAGTTAAAATAAGCCCAAATGACCAGCTGAAAAATCTGAATTTGCAGATGCTAGAATGCCAGCATATTCTTGCACTGTACCTAGTGCCACTGGACAAGTGGATAGAAGTGTGTGTGTATATATATATATATATATATATATATATATATATATATATATATATACACACACACACACAAACACATACCGCACTATATCGAACAAAAAATATCCATACACACGTTTAGATATGTCAATCAAAAAAGTGTATTTCGGCTTGCTTCACACTTATGCGTTGCAGTAACGGATGGTAAAATGCCGTTTACCACAATGAACAATACAATGTGTTTAGAACAGCAACCCAACGCACAAGTAGAGCAGCCTGCAACGCACCCCTGCTGCAGAACACATAAGCCTTGCATTATGATGGGCTGCATTAAAAAATGCTGCAGGAATGTTTTTCCTTCCGTTGCCATGTGGTTGGCACATCAAAGCGAGTGCAGTAACTCACTGCAAAGGAATGTACAAGTTTAATGCAGCCCATATATTCTTTTTTTTTTTCTTCGTTCAACCAGTGGTTGCACGAAAAAAAAAAAAAAAAAAAAAGGACTTAATTACACCTTCACACATTTCAAGTGAATAGGGAATCCCGCTATGCCTTTGTATTCTGACAGCAGGGAGACTTCCCCACCATTGGTAGATCGACTTCTGTACAACCACCCTGCCTATACATAGATTGAAATTCGGCCAGTCCCTGCTGAACCGCCCAAACTGCGATCTATATATAGCCAGCTTGAAAGAACCCCTTCACAAGGTTGATTCCCACAGCCTATTTTGCCTTTTACAAATTATGGCAAAAGAAAAAAAAAACAAACAAAAATAAAAAAGTGGGTAAAGCTGCAGGAATTCATTTTGTTGACGCTTTGCTATTTGGCATGACCCATAAAAATACTTTTTATGTTTCAATGGAGATACATTTATGTACACTGAAATCCAAAAAAAAAAAATATATATATATATATTATACAGTTTTATACACACAAGTTCAAGGTGAAATGCATGGCTACAACAAACTTTTACTGTCATTTTTCTGCCTCCTTTCTTCCGATGCCTAGCTGTCCTAAAATCCTGGTGGCAGATATTTTTGCTAACTTGTGGAATTCCAATTTCAATAGATAGAAAAAAATAGAAGGAAAAAAAAAAATAAAAAAATAGAAGGAAAAAAATAAAAAAGGATAATGGGTGTAAAGCTTCTGCCAAAATGGAGTAAATAATTATGAAACCTTGTCAGAGACTAGTGTAATTGATGATCAAGAGCCAGAATTGTAAACCTTATTTAGAAACAATGCAAATAAATAACAGAATGCACAAATGATGACAGAACATTCAGGTATACAGTACGTATGCGAGTATGTATTTATACACACATACCTATATACACACACACATAAAACCACAAGCAGACTATTCAGTAGTGGGAAGCATTCTGTATTAAAAATGGAATAGTGAATAACTCAGTGCAGAGGGAATTGAACAGGTCCTTATATCCACAAATTTCAGTCTGTAGCCGATATGCTCCTTATGGAGTCAGCCCACTTGATAAGTGTATGATGGCAAAATCACTTGATGAAGGCAAAATCACTTGATAAAGGCGATATCTGGAATCTTTCCCTCAGCCTGTAAAACATCAAAATGAGAGTTAACACAGTTATATTGTCTGAGCCGGTTACAAATATCTATACAAGTTTTTACCTTTAGCCTCATAAAAATCTGTACAGCCTGTTCCCAGTCCCATCCATTGTCCTGGAGACACCTGGAAAAAGAAATATGGGTAAGAGGACTTGTACTCTAAAAAAACAAGTTTTTGATGTCTATAAATGATATCTGTTACAGTTTCCTTAGAGTAAGGAATGACCCTGTCTGCATTTTTTCGCCATCTGCATCCCATTGGGGAACTCCAAGAAACGGATTTTACAGTATGTACAAAAATCAAATTTTCTCTCATTCATTAAAGGAAATCGGATTCTGAGACAATTGGGATGCCCCCAAAAGCAGTCCAACTAAAGGGCGAGCAACAGTAACAAAATGCTAACAGGCCCACATAATACAAGTTATTTGGGGGGGCCACCTACAGCTCAAAGAGCTGTCTGAAGGACCTTGTGCCCAAAGCTAGCATCAGATTAGGTCTAAACATGGTATAACATTCGAACAGAAAACAGGCGCCTGATGCAGAAAAGCCTAGGGAGGTGTACAGATCTAGTAGAGGGATCTTTATTTGAAAACTATAAAACTACATCCTTAAGACTATATGCATGAACAACAATCTGTCTGAGCCACCAAGAAATGGTTGCCCTTTACAGGGACCATCAAGGATAACAAAAAATGTCTGTCTTTTAAATGGAAGTAGTGCCTGCAAAATTATCCACTACAGCACGAGCTACATCCATACAGTGAAAGGAAATTTTCCAATGTATTGGATCAGAATAGAGAGGCAGAAGGACAATGTCCTGAATGAGATGAAAGGCCGTAGCTACCTTTGGGGGAAGGAAGACTCCCGACCCTATTTACAAGAGAACGCTGCCAGTTCAGACATGTCACAGAGGTGATGGCAACAGGAAAAATACTTTGTCTCTTCCTTGAACACTCAGGGTGCAGAAGGCAGACCAAATGGTAGAGCCACAAAAACTTAGTGCTAAAAGGACCAACAACAAAATGAATGTAGTGTGCTGAAAAGTCTCCCTGGTGGAGGGAGGTTGACAGACCTGGGGGTTTCAATGTAAAATTCTTGGACCCAAATGAGGACATTACATTTTTCAGATCCAAGATGGGACAAATACCCCCTTTTTTGGTTTAACCACTTAAGGACCCAGCCCTTTTCTGACATTCGTTGTTTACAAGTAAAAATCAGCATTTTTTGCTAGAAAATTACTTCGAAATCCCAAACACTATTATATATATATATATATATATATATATATATATATATATAAATAAAATGGCAGTTGTTACAGTTTACTTTTTTGTCACATGCTTTTTGCGCGGTTTTTCAAACGCAATTTTTTAGGAAAAAATACACTTTAATTATTAAAAAAAAAAAAAAACAACAATATGCACCCCAATTTTTATTGTATAATATTAAAGATATTAGGTCACGTAAACAGATACCGAACATATACTTTATTTGCGTGCACTTGTGGAATGGTACTTAAAAATCTCCATACGCGACACTTTAAAACTTCTACTGGTTACCAGTTTAGAGCTACACAGGGGGTCTAGGCACTAGAATTATTGCTCTCACATGTTCGCGGAAATACCTCACGGGTGGCGCAAACACCGTTTACATACAAGAGCGTGACCTACATATGCGTTCACTACTGCGCGCAAGCACGTGGGCGCTTTACTTTTTTTTTTTCTTTTTTCAATTTTAACACTGTCCCTTAAAAAAAAAAAAAAAAAAAAATGTTGTTTTGATCACTTTTATTGCTATTGCAAGGAATATAAACATCCACATGACAGGTCCCCTTTATGGAACGATCTCAGGTCTAAAAAGATCCCAAATCTCTCCTCAACCCTTAAAAGCAAAAAAAAAAAAAAAAAAAAAAAGAAGAAACCCGTATATCTTTTGTTTAAGGAAATAAAAAAAAAAATGGGATTTCTGACTTACCGTAAAATCCATTTCTATGATGTTCCATTGATTGATACAGCTCCTGATTCTTCTTAACCATTGGGTTATACTGCCCCTACAGGAGTAGGACACTGGGCAGGAAAAAGCTCGACTACGCCTATAGGCTGTCCCAGGGGGTATACACCCACTCTCAGCTATAGGCATAAGCAGTGTCAGAAGAAATCCAACTGCAAAAAAATTGCCAAGACCAGTGATCCCAGCAAGAAACTAGGTCAACACTGAAAGCCTATAGCTGAGAGTGGGTGTATATCCCCTTGGACTGCCCATAGGCGTAGTCAAGCTTTTTCCTGCCTAGTGTCCTACTCCTGTAGGGGGCAGTGTAACCCACTGGTAAAGAAGAATCAGAAGGCTGTGTCCGTCAAACGAAAGAGAAATGTTTACATGGCCCGATAACTGGAAATTATGTCACTCCGGGCCTCCCAAGGGCATAGAGATGAGCAGTGGCCATCTTGCCATCGCTCAACTCGATAGCAAGCCACCGCCGGATGGGTCCTGGGCTCAGCTATTAGTAATGTAATCCCAGGAAGCGGAGGGGCACATCTCTCGCCACTTCTAAAAGTGATCCCGCAAATCTGCCAAAGAGACCACTTTTATCTGAAAGCCAGCCGCCTAAGGGAAAAGAAAATACTGGGGAAATGGCATTTTGATGCAGCCATAAACCCAGTATTTAACGTCAGAGTAGTGGCGTAAATTCCTAATTAGGCGGTTGGTAAGTGGTGAAGAACTGTGAAAAGGCACAGCTGGAGCCACCCACAAGGTGATAAAAAAAAAAAAAAAAGGCATGTAGTGCCGCTTGACTAGGAAGAAGAAAAAAAAAGGCTCCGCTACAGGCAGAGCAAGTGGCAACACAGCAGCCAGAGGATTTTCTATTATATTGCCACTACCGACAAGAGGTTGAAAGCCACGCGGCCACTCAATGAAATTGGAGGAATAGCGGTTCAACCTTACTCTGAACTTCCTTCCACAACTAGTGGTGTTAGGAGGAAGTGTCGATAACTTAAAAAATAATCTTATATGGGCATCTTCGCAAATGCAATATGCAGGGATATGGGAAATGGTATGGACTTAAAACACACACACCTACACAGGTTGAACTAGACGGACTGGTATCTTTATTCAATCTTACCACCTATGAAATATCAGGGTCAATCAGGCATTTACCAAAAATGAATTAAAGGGTCGAACGGTTTAAAGCATAGGTAGAGGTGACGATTGGAAATAAATGAGCACATAAAAAATGTCTGAATTTAATGACTCTTTGTTTTTTCAGCTGGGAAATGCGAGTACTTTTCCCCCCCAGTGGCATCCTTTAAGAGGTTGTCCAAATTAGCTCTAAAGAGTTGTTTACCCTCAAAAAAAGCAAATAAATTTCCTCACATTGCTGTTTCACAGTCCAACAATTTAAATAGTTCCCTGCATATTCATGGATAGGAGGCTCATTTGGGAAAAAAATTATAGGATATCAACCAGTCTGTCTACACCATAGTGAAGGGCTGTCAGCATGAACTATAAGACCTCATGTACACTGCTGCTGATAAACGGACGTTTAGGAGCAGTTAGGCGTTTTTTTCAGCAGCCCCTGAACCCTCCTCTATGTTATCTTATCTGTCCATGTACACTGAGTCGTTTACAGTCATTTAGAGGCAGTTGAGTTCAGTGTCATTTTTTGGAAAGCAATTATTTGCGTTCAGGATGTTCAGAACGTGTGTTTACTGGCGTTTCAACGCCAAACGCGGTCACCCGCATTTAGCGCTTGCGTTTTTACTGTTTAAAAAGGGGAATGATTTTTTGACCTCTAAAAAAGGGATCTGAGCGCAAACGCCCGCTAAACGCCGCTGAACGCGGCATCCAAACGCGACAACGGACGTTTTAAATGTCGTTTAGATAGCTGTTAAATTCCAGTGTTCAAAGGAGTTTTACAAACGTCCCGTGTACATTTAGCCTTAACGTTTCCCTTTAACATGAGATTTGTTCATTCCCCGGTAGATCAAAACTGCGAATATTTGACTTTCTGATAAAGGTTTCCTCAAAGAATTGATCTTGGTTGGCAAAACAGCCTGGGGGGGGGGGGGGGGGGGGTTAGTGAATAATTTACCAGGAGTATTCCAGTCTCTGTACAGTATGGCTTTGAATAAGGTTATGTACAGGAAAGGTTTTAATGGTCTTTAGCCTTCTTGGGGTTCCTAGACAAGTAACCGCACTAGTAGAAGGCACAGGCTGCTCTTCAATTTTTAAGGTGATACACACCATGACAGTAAGAATCAATATGTCTTTTTTTAAGCCTGGGAATTGTCAGCTGCCTGTGACTCCTTAGGGTACAAAACCAGCCAGCATCTGTGAGACTCCCAGATGAGCCTTTGCTACAGGAGGCTCAGAGGTTGCTACAGCTGCAGGCATGGCAGACAAGTATCCTTTAAGGGAAGGCACACTTATGGCCAACTGAGGTCAGTCTGCAATCAAAATTGCAAGTTTGCCCATGAAGCCCTGCATAACTGCAGTGAAATCCTTCCATGTGCAAAGGAGGAGGTGACACCCTATATTGATAAGAAAAAAACTCTTAAAAGAATGTAGGGGCTAAAGTAGGGGAAAACAGTCGTCCAAACTATAGGCATCAGGTCCTTGTGAAAGAATACTGGCCACCCCAGAACTGTTAGCGAACCAAATAGAGAGGGACTGCTCCTCTTGAGCTTAGGATGACATGTTGCACTGCTTAACAGTGACCACCTGAGAACACCTAGAAATTTTTTTGAGTACTCACAAACTGGCAGCTGAAAGTAGGAGAGGTTCAATGGCATAAGGTGATTAGTCACAGAAGGAGGTAGGAAAGAATAACCTAGGTGGAAACCGTGTGTCTCCTGTGACTAGCATAGGCGCAAACAGATTGCAGCGTTTGCATGCACCACTTAACTCCTCAGCATGTTACCCCTTCCATAGAGACCAACGGAAGATGGGTTTAAGTATGGAGACCAACGGTCATAACAGAGTCTGTGCTACGGCTTTGGACCTGGATAGAGCCCTGTAGCCAAATAACATAGTACACAAAAGGTATAGAATGCGTCATAAGCAGAACTCAAGGCCTGAAGGTCATGTTCCAGACAGGCCCCAATATCATCCACTCCAGCTGCAAAAGCTATTGCTAAGGATATGCCCATCAAAATAGTTGGCATAAAGAGACCAATTCATGTAGTGTGTAGATAAGGAGATTAAAGACAATCTTGACAAAAATGGTTAAAAAAGGTTAAACCTTTCTCAGAATAGAAAAGGTTACTCCTCCTAGGACACTAAGAAAGAACTAAGGCATGCCGAGAGCTGGAGGGTTTATTCTGGCTATTCACTGTTTTTGTTGCCAGTGTCCAAATCCACCAGTTGGTGGCAGTATAATCCAAATGTCTCAGAATCCTCTGTCCTTTAATAAAGGAGAAGAAAATATAAACAGGAAAGCATTGTTTACCCTGCAGAGAGAACATGGCGATTGTACAGATTCAGAAAAGCATGCAAAGAAACCGTCAACCCCTGCCTGAATTACTTACTTCTGAGACCACTCAAGGTTCATGCCAGAGTGTTGACTGAATGCCTGCACCATGTCCTGGGGTATAGGGGGTACCACAGGCACAGGGCTACTTGATGGAGTTGGAGCTGGTGTGGCAAAGGCTTTGCGAATCTCATCTGTACTTGCATTCCTTATGAATTGTTGATCATTTACCAAAAGAAGCCTAGAAGAGAAGGGTACATTTTGGTTAAAAATATACTTTACGTACGTAGGTAGTGAAAAGATGCTTGAAAGAGTAATGTCCACATAGACATACTTAAATAAGATTTTCCAGGTGCTTAGTGTGCAATTGGAGATTTCCAAGAAGGCATTAGACAGAAGACCTTGGTTAAGGTCTTCAGTTGTTGAAATTCTGCTGTGTAATACCTTCTTGATAATAAAACCTGTGATTTAGCAAAGAACACCTGAAACCTGTTTTGTGAGTTTCCATATTAGGATCTGGGAAGTCTGGGATACATACGTTTTGCCTCTGCAGTGTTCTTACACCAAAGAGCTAGCAATTTCATGCCATAAAGGCCAGTAACTACTGCCTTTTATCTATCAGCAGGGGTACCTCGCCATCCGTTTGTAGCCCTACAGCAAGCAATGCCAACAGCAGCATATCTCTTCCCTGATCATGTGTCATCCCACACCTCATGATTCTCTTAAACCCCGCTCTGCTATTCGGCATCTGTTTATCTGCACAGGGTGTGGTCAGTGGTTTGGGACTGTCAAAGTGGTGTAGCTGCTGACTTTTAATATTAGGAAACTTACCTGTCCTGGAGTCCAGCGATGTCAGCACCACAGCCGATGTTTCCATTGCTGGTAAGGGAACCCGCCAGTGAAGCCTTGCTGCTTCACGGGCGGGTCCCTACTGCGCATGCGCAATGCGCATGCCTGTTGGCTTGGCAGCGGGGGAAGGAGGAGGGGGCCAAACTTCCAAAGGGACGGCGCTGCAACGCCGTATCCCGGAAGTGGGGAAGGGTACCTGTCAAAAACAGGTAAACCCCCCCCCCCCAAAAGGTGCCAAATGTGGCACCGGAGGGGGGGAGGAAGCAAAAGAGCGGAAGTTACACTTTTGTGTGGAACTCTGCTTTAACACACGTTACAGCTGCCACTCATAGGGCAACCTAAAGAACTGCTCATTGGACTACTGTAGACTGCTTGCAGGCAAGGGGTAATAGGGAGTTGTAGTTTTGCTTATGTATACAGCAATACATGCAGAGTGCCCTGCAGGTCCCTTCCTCAGGCTACCACTGCCACTGACCCAGATACTGCATACTGTTTGCAATAAATCACAGTGTAAATATATTTTGGCCAAGACTGCTCTGACTTCAAATTGTCTGTGGCAGACTTAATTAGGGGGATCTGAATTCACTGCTATCCATTGTCGAGGGGGAGGAGAGTGCCCTCCTAGCAGCTGCAGCAAGCCCCTCACTGACAAAGCAGAAAGAGCTGTGTGTGACGTGCAGAAATCCTGTCACCCTGTTATACAGTACTTCATAACATCCTCTCTCTGGCAGAAATCACAGCCTCGTAAAAGTTGTGTTTCATACTTCAGGTGTTGACTTTTGTGAAAAGAATGCAGATAAGGTTTCCTACATATGATGATTGTTTCAAAACAATTTTATTTGATGCAACAGTAGACTAATTTGGATTAATATCTAGTATGTAACAATAGTAGAGACACTACAAAAAAATTGCCAAATTTAGAAAACTGTACTTTTGCATTAACCACTAGATGACCGCCCGCCGCAGAAGTACTGCGGCAGGCAGCCGTTCCTGGGCGAAACCCCGGACATGTACGGCGCTCGCCCTGGAGAGTGTAGGGGGCGCGCGTGCGCACGTCTCAATCTCTCCCCGCTGACAGAAAAGGACAGAGGGCTGATGTAAACACATCGTAGTTAGCAGACACAATAACTTTTGCGCAAACCAATCAAAATACGCTTATTGCGATTTTTTTTACCAAAAAGATGTAGCAGAAAACAAATTGGCCTAAAATGTTAAAAAAAAAAAATTTTAAATTTTTTTTGGGAATGTTATATAGCAGAATGTGAAAATTCTTTTTTTTTTTTTTTTCAAAATTGTTGCTCTATTTTTTGTTTATAGCACAAAAAATAAAAAAAAATAAAAAAATCGCACAGGTGATCAAATACCACCAAAAGAAAGCTCCATTTGTGGGACAAAAAGGACGTCAATTTTATTTGAGTACAGCGTCGCATGACCGCGCAATTGTCCGTTAAAGTTATGCAGTGTCGAATCGCACAACAGGGCCTAGTCATTAAGCAGGAAAATCTTTAGGTCCAGAAGTGGTTAAAGTGGATGTAAACCCGATTCATGAAATTTGACCTGGGCACATATATCTGTAGTGTTTATTATCTCTCTCCAAAGCACTAAGTTCTTTGATTTTCTGCTGCTCCGTTCTTTCATTATCAGCATGATAACTTCTGACAAGTGCTCTGACATTGGAGAATATAGCAGCTGAAAATTTGTGTCGGGGGTGGGTGCTATAAATAGATTATCAGAAAGCTTGTCTATTCACAGTACAGCTATGCAAGAATCTTCATTCTTCTGCCTATGCGGAAATGGGGGGGGGGGGGGGGGTTGCCTTTCCTCCAATCACCTGTCACACAGTCTATGCCAGGACTCCACTCCCACAGCTGAAACAGGAAGAACAGATTCTAAAACGATGTGAACTTTCTAAAGAATAAAGCAAGTGGAAGACAGCAGATATACATGTAAACCCCATGTAGGGAGATTTGTTTCATCCCTGTGTATCATCTGAGACTGTTCATTGCAGCAACCTTACAAAGAACATTAACTGTGGCAACTGGTTGAGGATACATAAAAAAACCACATGAGAAGCAAGAGCGGTTTTCACCAATGAACTACTGAAGAAAAGGATTTTTACAAATGATATAATACTGTATAGATAAGACAGGCTATTCTGTTTGTATAATGTGTTAGATATGCTGAGTCATACTCACCCCGCCGCTTCATTTCCTGGCACTGCTATGAATACCCGAGTGAAAGCACGTACAGGATCATTGGATTGCCCCTCAACTGAAGGAAAAAAAAAAAAAAGGGGGGGGGCATATTAGCATACCAACTCACTATTAGCAATCATTTTCACAGTGATCTGTATATAGAAATAGCCATTACTCTCTATGTAAATGTATCTTCTCTGCATGTCACAAAACCGTACCGTTAGGTTAAAAGAGACAGTAATAGGCATGAAGCAAGCACCAGATTCTACATAGAACAATGTCTTCATTGTCTTGGGAGAATGGGAGTGAAGAAACATTCACTAGCCGCTACTACATTTGTGTTGACTGGCCACAGGACAGGGTGCACAGGGCTGCACATACTAATCCTCTGGCTTCACCGTCTGGCTAGATAGGCAGCCCAGAATCAGGGGATTCTAATCTGTGTAAAACAACAATGTTGTAATCCAGAAAGACAGTCAGTATGAATATGTACTGTATATGGAATGTGTGGTGGGGAGGCTTGGCCAAAGCTCAGGACAACCTGGCAGTGTCAGCCCAATCCAGCTGGATAGCAGCAGGTGAGGAGATGTCATCACTGGGGTTTACCTCAAGACAGCTCTTGTAAAGCAGCTTTTGAGAGAATGGCATTGGAGAGGCGGGAGGTAAACTGAGGTTAGGCTGGTTTTAGAGACGCTAGAGGCAGTGGAGGGCTGCAGAAAGGCACGGGATGAGGAAATGTACGAGGAACCTGCAAAAGCAGCAGTAGTACGTGAAGATGCCTGGTAGGGTTCCATTTTAGTGGGCATGAACAGAAACCAGATACACAATACAAAGCACTTGTGGCTGTGTTTTTCACTAATTTTTCACTTCAATACCAAATAGATTCTGCATCACATAACACTAAAAATTGCAAATTCTTCCCACAAAAATCAAAGACTTTTGAAAGAGACCGTGAGCCACAGAAACAAAAAAGACAGCATCCTTTAGAAAGTGAGATTGTTTTAGTATGCTGATTGTAGTCATTTATGTATTAACACTCACCTTTAAACACTCCATTAACAACGAAGCAAAGTAAGGTGTTCTGCAAAAAACAATAAAATCTCAGTGAGAATAAAAAGGCAGCAAAATGGAGAACAACAGGAACATTTCACACTTGACTGGGGTTTGAGGTTTAAGTATGTAAAATTAACTGACTATAGTGTGAAAAACTACATAAATTGGCCAATCACACTACATATTTTAGGGTAAATCAAAATGAGATTTTACCAGACAAACGTGCTCAAAGATGCTAAAGAAACCCATCAAGACAAACTGTGGTATTGCTGAGGCTATTGGATGGGCAAAAGTCATGTAAAGTCTGATGGACCTAAAAACACTTGTTTATTGTGGCAACGCACGCTAAACTGTGCATGACCACAAAAAACGGCAATGCACCTGCTCTGCTTGCCAATTGTCATTATGTGGTGCCCTACTCTCCTAGAAAAAGGATCATGTATGTTTTTTCATCGTCGTAACTGTATGCTAGCCATACACACGTTGATTTTAAGTGCTTGTTTGATTTTTTTCAAAATTTTAAAAAAATCCAAATGATTGCTCCAGAATTGACTGACTGTTCCATACAGCATGCCCATGGCTTGATAATTATAAAAATATTTCAACCCAATCAAAACGCATATTCCTACTGAGGCAGCCCGTTGATTGGGCCTGACGTGTAAAAGGCGTGGAGCGGGGTCAGTCAGCGACCATCTTGATGTTGGCAGTGGAGGGGGTGAGACAGAGCTGCCTGTGTTTTATATGCGTTGTACATAGCACCGTGTGTTCATGGACATGAGTCATTTTAAGTATTGAATACAAGTTTTTACAGTAGGGAAAGCACACTATTGTTTCATGAATGAAATAACACTTCTTATGTGAGTGGAGGATCCATGGAACAGTGGGAGCCATCTGTGATGGAGTGAACTTGGAGCCATCCTGTTTGCAGCCCAGGAAGGGGGCAAAAGCGCCCATGACCCTTGACTAGCCATTAGGGTCTAGGCTGGAGGTGAGCATTTATGATTCACGGGAGGGGAATGCATGAGTAGCACTGGTGATCGGTTGTAGTAGACGTTGGTGCATGGTGATATTGGGAGGGGATACATGGTTAATTTGGTAGTACACATGGATAATTTAGCAGAAGACCTCACTACTGTGAACTTTATGTTTTGGACTTTTTTATTAAGTCATAGTGAAGGTTTCTGGGTTGCGCGGCATCTTTCATTGCATTATTTACTGGGGAGTGGAGTGAACTACTTTATGGTGCATGCAGCAACCCTATATTTAATCATCAAATATACAAATTTATATTCTCTTTATATATTTGACGATTTGTGTGGTGTAAGGGGTAATCAGGCAGTGGCTGTGCTGATTGCTAAACAGGTTTTTTAATTAAATTTTTTTTATGTCCCATGACCTAAGCTTATATTTATCAAACACAATTCTGCAAACAATTCACTAAAAGTTGATTTCAAGGAACACAAATAGTAAATTAACCAAGCGTGACCGCTGTGCTGGCTGCTAATCCCCTCCTACTGTAGCCCTTAGACGTAGAAGAGAGCGGCCGGGAGTCATGTAAATCGGCCTGAAGATATCAGAAAGAGGGGATTTACAGGCTTTGTTTCAAACAAACACTTATGCTGTGCATTATGACTGCATAAAAGAGAGGGGCGGGCAGTGACATTTTTTAACGCTTGCTGACCGCCCGCCGGCCGCATATATACTGTGGAAGGCTGGCTCGGCTGCGCAAATCGACGTATGGGTGCTGGGGGCGATCCATGGGGCACAGCTGACTGCTGTTCTCTCTGGAATTATCACAGAGCACCAGTGATCGTTCTATATAGGATCACAGGTCTCTGTGGTCATTTCACAAGTCCCTCTCCCATACAGTTAGAATCAAATCAAATTTTTTTGGGTACAGCGTTGCATGACAGTGCAATTGTCCGTTAAAATAATGCAGTGCCGAATCGCAAAAAATGACCTGGTCATTGAGGGGGCAAATCCTTCCAGTGCAGAAGTGGTTAAAGTTTACAAAACCACTAGTAGCATCAGGAGGAGGGGCGCGCAGACGGGGCGTGCGCACACACTTGTTGACAGAAAGGGGGGGGCAGCTGATGACGGCGGTAGGTAAACTGATCACGGTAATCAGGGTTCAGAAGCCATGATTATCGTGGTCAGCACACAGAGGGGGACACAGGAACTGTCAGGATCAGCCAGGTTTTTTTTACAGCTTACAGAGGAGAGGGGCAGATAAGACATCACACGCACTGTGCTGTTTAATCTGCTTCAAGGAAACAGGAGTCCTCTTTTCTTTTTTTTTTTTTTTACAACTACTTTAACTATGAATGATGGCCCAAGAATTATTGGTCTTACTCTGTGTCCAGCGATACCAAACATGTTTTTAACCACTTCAATACTGGCCACTTCACCCCCTTTCTGCTCAGTCCAATTTCCATCTCTCAGCGCTGTCACACTTTGAATTACAATTGTGTGATCCTGCAACACTGTACCCAAATTAAATTTGTATCTTTTTTTTTTTTAAACCAAGCTTTTTTTTGGTGGTATTTTATCACCTCTGTTTAATTTATTGCTAAACAAAGACGACCGAAAATTGGAAAAAAAACAAAACAAAAAAACAAACACGTTTTCCTTAGTTTGTTATACATTTTTGCAAATAAGTAACTTTACTTCTGCATTCATTTTGCAAATCACTAACTTTTCTTTTGCACTGATGGGCACTGGTGAGGCTGCACTGAATATCAGGGCAATGATGATCAGTGTAAATGTGCCCTGTCAAGATTGCAGGTTATCGGCTCTCCTTTCCTCACAGGGTGCTCAATTCACAAGTTATTTTACTCTTAAAATCTGAGATAAAATAACTCAGATTTTGTCACTCATTTTTTTTGCAATTCCCCCAAAAAAAAAACAACACACAAACACAACTAAAATAAAACAGAGTTATGTCATCAAAATGTGAGGCATTTTACTCATAAAACCGTTCAGTATTTTATCTCATGACATGCTGGGATGGATACAGGTAGGAAGGAATTATAATCCCTGTCATATTTAGTGCTAAAGAACAAAAGAAGAAGTTAAATGGTTTATACTGTAGAAATATGCCAACTCACTAGGTCTGTGCGGTCCCTGCAGCATATGTATTAATACAAAAGAAAAAAAGATGACTAGAATACCAGTCAAAGGGAAGCTGCTTTCACAGGACACACGTAGTGTGTGTGTGTGTGTGTGTGTGTGTGTGTGTGTGTGTGTGTGTGTGTGTGTGTGTGTGTGTGTGTGTGTGTGTGTATATATATATATATATATATATATATATATATATATATATATATATATATATATATATATATATATATATAAAAATTACAAGTTAACTTAAGTAAATACAAATCCTCTTTATAAAAAGGTCAAATATTAAATGAAAATAGTTTTAAAAATCACAAAAATATATTAACAGTTTCCCCCCCCCAATAAAAAAAAAAAAAAAAGGCAGCTTTGTCATTAGGGAGCGCCTTCACTTCTTTCCCAAAGCCAAAACAGTAAGAGGAAATCCCTACAAATTAAAAACTCGGAGAAAAGGATTTTATGGCAAGACAAAAATCCAATTTTCTCTATCGTTCATTGACGGACGCAGTCTCTGATCTTCATATCAGCAGGGATGTCCCAAAGCAGTGCCATAAAAATGAGGGGTGGGAACAGCAGAAAAATAATTCCCCAAGGCTAAACCATAGCCAACCAGGCAACATAGGACTCATCAGAACAAGATGAGAGCCACCTGAAAAAACATTAAACACCATCAAGGGAGACTGAAAACACCCTTAAAAAGGCAGCCTGTAAAACTTTGCCGCCAAAAGAGGCATCAGCAGATGCCAGCACATCCACCTTATAAAACTTTGTAAAAGTATGAACAGATGACCAGGGAGCCGCCTTGCAAACCTGAAGCACAGATGCCTGATGGAGAAAAGCCCAAGAAGCACCAAGCGCCCGAGTAGAATGCGCCTTAACAGGGAAAGGTTGAACCTGAACATTAATTGAATAAGCCTGCACAACTGTCTGTCTGATCCACTTGGAAATAGTCGCAGCAGACACAGGCAGCCCTTTCTTTGGGCCATCCGTGAGTACAAAGAGCGAATCTGACTTTCGAAAAAAGACTCAGTAGTCGCCAAGTACACCCTGAGTGCCCAAACCACATCCAAAGTATGTAATGCAATTTCCTTAGGATGTTTAGGCTTAGGACACAGAGGGTAACACGATGTCCTCATTTAAATGAAAACTGGAAACCACCTTTGGAAGGAAGGATGGATCCTTACGAAGTACCGCTTTATCCCTGTGAACCACCAGATAAGGAGAACGACAGGACAGCGCCGCCAGTTCTGACACCCTGCGCACAGAAGAAATAGCCCCCAAGAAGGCCACCTTCTGGGATAAGGTAAACAGCGGAATCTCCCGAACACAATCGTTTGTCTGTCGCCGGCGGCGCACCCCCCGCCCCCCACCTGCGGCCTGGTGCTCGGTCCGAGCCCACGGGAGTAGTTACAACCATCCCACAGCCCCAGTAGTGAGGGGGGAAGGTAGGTGGGGGGTGCGTGACAAGACAGAGGGGAACCCGGGGTTGTGAGGGTCCGACCGTCCGAAGGAGTGGCCCGCTTCCACCCCAAAATCCTCCAGGCGAAGGGGGGAGAACACATTTACTCATCATACCAGGAACAGGAGGGCGCTATCTGCTGACAGAACCCCTCTCCGCCGAGAAGTGGGGGGGGGGGGGGGGGCTGTCAGCCAATAAGGATATAGGAATGCTGCGACTCGGGCTTAGACTCTGGTGAGACATTTAACTCGAGGAGCCAGTCCCCGTCCAGTGGGACTATGTCGAAACCGACCAAGTGCGGGTCTGCACGCGCTCGCTGGCTGGGGTGACCACTGGATTTATATATCCAGCCCATCGTCCAGATCCGGCTTAGTTGCTTGTGGATCCCACAGAAAAAAAATCTGGAGAAAAAGTTAACTAGAAAAAAATATCTAGTAAAAAAACTTTGCCAGGACCAGACATTCCAGCAAGGAACTAGGTCCTTACTCCTGACTAGGCAGATTAAAAACTGACATCCTATAGCAGGGAGAGAGGTTATACCCCCTGGGGCTGCCCATAGGTGTAGCCAGAACTTATTTCTGCCTACTGTCCTACTCCTGTAGGGGGCAGTATAACCCTACTGATATGAAGATCAGAGACTGCGTCCGTCAATGAACGATAGAGAAAAATAGAGGGGGAGTGGAGCTGACAAGGGTGGAGTGGAGCCCCTGGCATGAAGCGTTCCCTATGTCTTTCTCCTCCCTCCCACTGGCTACGGTTCTACATCGAGCTGTCCAGGGAGCCTGCAGCAGGAACTGGCGGCTCTGGATGGGCACAGCAATGGCCCTGAGCTGGACACCACCTCGCAGGGGATCCCCCTCTGGAGGGGCTCTGAGTGCGAATCCAAGTCAGGTCAGTGGAGCCTCATTATCGCACGTTAATAAAGGAAAAAAAGTTACTTTCAAAATTTTAGAACGGGTTTATTTTATTTTTTGTTCTAAATTTTCGGTCTTTTTTCATGTATTTAGCAAAAAAATAAAAACCCCAGTGGTGTCTAAATACCATCAAAAGAAAGCTCTATTTTTGTGAAAAGAGCGATAAAAATTTGTAATGCATGGCAACACAATGGTCATTCAAAGTGTGACAGCGCTGAAGGCCAAAAATTGGCTTGAGCAGGAAGGGGTGAAAGTACCTGGTAGGCAAAAAGTTAAAAAAAAAAAAAAAAAAAGGCTAACTTTTTTTTTTAGCTCACTTTTAGATTTAAAGCAAATTAGTCAAGCCCTTCTTTTTAGTAAATCAGCCCCAATGATTGCGTTTTTTCATAATTAGGTTTTTATGCATTACGGTTGAGAAACTGGTCTAAAAAAAAAAGGTAGAGACTACTCCAAAGCGGCTATTATATTTTTACATTCCTTAAATACCTCATGCCTGGACCACTACTTAACTCATGCTTTTATTTATTTCCTTAGTGAATTTACTTTTTAGGAGTGATTTACCTCATACTTTTGGTTTGTGAGGTAAAATACTGATAGTGAAATGACGTTTTCAGCATCTCATGAGATAATTGCATAAAATGTGTCACCCGATTCAATTATCTCATGAGATATTCTTCAGTGAATTGAGCCCACAGTGACCACGGAAAAGGAAAAGAATGCTGATAACCGTCAAGATTGTTTAAACAGTTGGGCAAAAAAGTATTTAGTCAGCCACCAATTGTGCAAGTTCTCCCACTTAAAGAGGAGAGGCCTGTCATTTTCACCATAGGTATACTTTAACTATGAGAGACAAAATGAGAAAAAAAAAAAATCCAGAAAAATCACATTGTCTGATTTTTAAAGAATTTGCAAAATTTGGAAAAATAAGTATTTGGTCAATAACAAAAGTCCATCTCAATACTTTGTTATATACCCTTTGTTGGCAATGACAGAGGTCAAACGTTTTCTGTAAGTCTTCACACACTGTTGCTGGTATTTTGGCCCATTCCTCCATGCAGAGAAGTGGGAGAACTTGCACAATTGGTGGCTAACTAAATACTTTTTTGCCCAACTGTATGTGATCAGTTGTGATTGGACACAGCTAAATCACATGGTAAAGGCACTGTGATTGGACTTTTACCTTGATCTGTGATTAGCTGTGTCCAAAAGAGACAGCGGTCACAGAGTGCGCACGAAGGGGTGCGCAGGTTGTGTTCTGGGAGGACGGTCACGGACACCCTTCCAGAACATGAGAGCCAAGCTGTAGCCATCTTTCGGCTATGGCGCGGTATTGAGGCGGTTAAGCATTGTTGCTGTATGTAGGTGCATGTGTTTACGTACATACTGTAAAAATTGGGGTTTTTTATTGTTCATTTTTTTTTTTTCTTTACTTATTATTGATATTGATAGCACAACAATGGCAGGTTTTCTTTACTTATTAGTACCTCATTTGATATTGAGAGCACAACAATGGCATTTTTTCTTTAAAGTGGTTGTAAACCCTTTTTTTTTTTTAAATAACAACATGTCTATACTTACCTGCTCTGTGCAATCGTTTTGCACCGAGTAACCCCTATCTTCTTCTGGGGTGCTCTGCCAGTGCTCCAGGCTCCTCCTCTTCATCTCGTGCCCCCACGAAAAAACGCTTTGCCTGGGGGCACCTGTGTGGGCGCGCTCCCGAGTCCCACTGCTGTGTTCATTGACACAGACAGTGGGACTTGGCCCCGTCCCCTGCTTCCATGTCACTGGATTTGATTGACAGCAGAGGGAGCCAATGGCTCACACTGCTATCAATCTGTCCATCGAGGAGGGAGACAGCGGCTGGAGCCGCTGCGCTCGTGCACATCGCTGAATCGGAATTGGGCTCACGTAAGAAAAAGGGGAGGTCTGGAGGGAACTACAGCACAGAAGGTTTTTCACCGTAGTGCATAGAATGCATTAAGATGATGGGGGGGGGAAGAGGAATACTTCCAACAGGCTTAGATGGGTATGACTACTGGTCTTGCTACCCCCTCAGGACCAAGGGTACCTGAAAACATCTTTTGTTTCATAGAAGGCATTAGTCTGACCAAGGGAGTACAGGCAGGCTGTGCTCCTAAGTAGAATGCAAAGAAGCAAACTAACCACGCTGGGATGGATGTGCTTCCATGCCTAGCGTGGTCGGTTTGAAATAGGAAGGCAGGGGGACCGACAGGATCACCAGTTATTTCTCACAAAGGAAGCAATGCAAAGAGGACAGGATAAATTTTTCATACAAGTACATGGCAACACAGACATATTAGGAAAGTGATATGTTAAAGGTAACAGACTTTATATAAATAAATGCAATACATGCAAAGTACAAAAACACCTTTTGCGAAGATATACAGTACACTTTAGAAATAATGTGACTTGAGGGAATGTGGAAAACCTCAGAGCATTAGATTAGTGGAATCTTTACACTCACAGTCTCTGTAGTGACGTCCACAACAAAGGAGTTCAGATCATGCTGGGTCCGTGGCAGTTCATTCAAGAAGCTAACAACATTGAGACGTTTGTGCTTGAGAAGCTTAAATCGAAGCGCTGAGAAAGAGAAGGCAAATAAATCAGAAATGGAACACCTCATATGTAAAAAGACAAAAGTTTGCTTCCAAGCAAAAAAACACTTACTGATATCACGGGGTTCTCGTAATCTCTTTAAGTTCCTGCTGTTAGCAAAGTAATCTCCCAGACTGCTCCTGTGGCAATACATACATCATATTAAAGTTAATGAAACTTGGTATGTGTGTGTCCATTAGTTCTTCCTAGAGTTTGGAAAGAGTGCTACACACCTGGCAGGGTTCTGGCCGGATACATTTGCAATGCTAAGAGAGCAGCAAGCTTCATCATGATAAACATTTAGCAGGCCTTGGCGATCTTCACTATCATAGATGGCATAATATCTGCAGAAGTAAATAAAAACTTTACTCAAACCATAGTCCGGGGAAAAAAAGATAAATAAATACAACTGCCAATTGGACACATTTATCAATAGGGCTGGAATTATTACACATGCATTTTTGACACAAAAATATGAAGGCTAACAGAGTAGGGTGGGGTTATAGGGGAGGCACACAGAGAGCGCATCCTCCAAAGCTTTGCCAGTGTCTAATCACCTGCAGATACGAGCCTATAACCTAGGGCAGTGATGGCAAACCTTTGCACTCCAGATGTTTTGGAACTACATTTCCCATGATGCTCAACTACACTGCAGAGTGCATGATCATGGGAAATGTAGTTCCACAATAACTGGGGTGCCAAGGTTCACCATCACTGACCTAGGGTCTACAAATATACAGGCTGTGTCCTATACAATCATGATAAATAGTTTGCAATAGATTTACTTACAATTCACAACAAACAAAAAAAGTGGGCCCAGAGGAAAAAATATGGGTCTACAAGAAAACTTGGATACTGTGGATATGTAACACAAGACAAATTATGTAAAATAAGTTAATTTAGTCAAAAGACAAGATCTGTATATATCATGTTACAACATACATCATAAAAATCATTAAAGTTTATAATCCGGAAATAAAAACAAACCCCGCTTCATTGCTTTCCTTACAATAGGGGCCCAGATGATATTCGGCAGAGTCTGACATACTAAACTAAACTTGTGCCAGCGCGCACCTCCTTCCATGAATTAATGCCTATTATGACTGATATTAAAATGCCAGGTGCCTGGCTTTCGCTGGTTACAATACTTTAAATTACGGACCTACAGAAAGCATGTTGTTAGACTTCCAGTACGAAATAGAAATACATTTTTATTATTACAGGTCAAGAATTGTGAACTTTGAGGCCTCAAATGAGCTGGTTACAGATTGAGTCAAAACCCCTTCAGTTTGAAGTACACATTGCTGAAATTGTTTTATTTACATGTACTTTGAGATAAGAAGCTATGTCATCTTCCCCAAAAGGAAATTGTGTGTGATAAACTTTGAATATAATGCTCTGGAAAGGCAGGCAACTAAATTGCTTATCCCAGGTGGAACGGCCTTGGGGGGAGGGGGGGGGGGAAGGTTTACATACAACAGACCTCAAAAAGGATAAAAAGCCATTCTTCCCCTGGTCATGAAAAGAGAGAAACCAGAGGGATCATAAAACATTATGTTCTGGCCATGAGAAGTTTTATCACAAAATGGCCAAAACTCAAATTCAGGATAACACCTGTGTTCACCCATGTACTAGTAGATAAACTATTGTTTCTACCCTGAGAAGCCAAACAAACGGAAAACAGCCTGGACAAAGACTAGAATTTGTAATTCATTTACCTACACACACACACAGACGGGGGTAAAGATTGTGTCATACAGACAATTGTCCATTGAAAACTAAATGGTATCAAAGAAACATTGTCACTTAGACTGATGAGAACTGCATCCTCAAATGAATTTCATATAATCATAAGCTTATACAACATCCTTGTCCCACCATATACAAAATGGGGTTGTGGAACTTATGATGTTATGACAATCTTCTATTGAGAAATACATTATATCTATCATATAGTAGTGTCAAATGGTCAGAAATTCTCCCATATTTGATGTCCAGTCCCAAATCATGAATGTATTGTTGTTAACATAATAATCCCTTAATGGATAATATTTTGATCGGAAATAACCCGTGTAGAAAAGTTTACATATACAAGTTGTTGTGTATCAATATATATATATATATATAACTGTATATGTATCTATATAATTCTTACTGCTACTAAATGTAAAGTATATGGGTAAATCAGTCATTTCCAATCAATCTATATTATATATATATATATATATATATACACACACACCTTGTGAAAGTATTCGGCCCCCTTGAACTTTTCGACCTTTTGCCACATTTCAGGCTTCAAACAATGATACAAAACTGTAATTTTTTGTGAAGAATCAACAACAAGTGGGACACAATCATGAAGTGGAACGAAATGTATTGGATATTTCAAACTTTGTTAACAAATAAAAAACTGAAAAATTGGGCGTGCAAAATTATTCAGCCTCTTTACTTTCAGTGCAGCAAACTCTCTCCAGAAGTTCAGTGAGGATCTCTGAATGATCCAATGTTGACCTAAATGACTAACGATGATAAATAGAATCCACCTGTGTGTAATCAAGTCTCCGTATAAATGCACCTGCGCTGTGATAGTCTCAGAGGTCCGTTTAAAGCGCAGAGAGCATCATGAAGAACAAGGAACACACCAGGCAGGTCCGAGATACTGTTGTGGAGAAGTTTAAAGCCGGATTTGGATACAAAAAGATTTCCCAAGCTTTAAACATCCCAAGGAGCACCGTGCAAGTGATAATATTGAAATGGAAGGAGGAATGGGCAAAAATTTCAGTCTCTCGATGTGCAAAACTGATAGAGACATACCCCAAGCGACTTACAGCTGTTTTCGCAGCACAAGGTGGCGCTACAAAGGGGGGGCTGAATAATTTTGCACGCCCAATTTTTCCGTTTTTTATTGGTCAAAAAAGTTTGAAATATCCAATAAATTTCGTTCCACTTCATGATTGTGTCCCACTTGTTGTTGATTCTTCACAAAAAATATCTTTATGTTTGAAGCCTGAAATGTGGCAAAAGGTCGAAAAGTTCAAGGGGGCCGAATACTTTCGCAAGGCACTGTATTGTATTAGTAAGATTCTTAATTCAATGGTGTTACCAGGTCCAATCTTTACTTAGATTATATTAATATATATTAAATTAATATTAGATGGACATGTATAGAGGATGAGAGTATGGATAAATGTTTTTATGATAGTCTTAAATGGAGAAATTATACAGTTTTAATATCCCATATACTGGTTAGCCAATAGAGGTGTCGCCCAATGACCTCGTCAGTTAATGGTTAAGTTATCCCAACCAATGGGGATAAGGTTACTCCTTCTGGGTTTGACTTATGGTAATTTTACAGCCCTTTTGTTCAACACAATATAAAAAGGAACCCCAGATGTAATAGGACACACATCACGACACATCATTACACCATATACATTACACATACAACACATACGCTACTACAGCCATGCATAGACTCATCTATACAGACTCCATCTTGCTCCATAATGTATCTGAAACTGTGAAGCCAAACTAAACTCCTCCCTAACTGACCACCATCTTGGGAAGACAGCCATCTTAAGGACTCTGGTAACGACCATTCTAAGCTAGCAGCCATTTTAAATATGGTAAATATACATTGCTGTGTTATTTGATATTACTTAATATGGTTTATTTCCTTCCTTACATGTTTTATATTTCATATTTAAAAGGTAACGAGATTAAAGTCCCAGCCGTATTAACCATATGTAGATTTTTCTCTAAGAGCTGATTTTTGCTTTTTATACATTTTTATTAATATCAGATTTAACGCATATTGGCGTATTAGTCTCACGATTTGCATAGCCTATTCTCCCTTCATCTGCAGTGGAGTGACTATCGGCTGCACAATTCGCAGACAATTGTGGTCTGATTATATAGCACACTTAAATATGGTTTATACTACTACATCTGGGAAAACGTAATCTTGCTTTATTTTTACTTTCATCATTAAGCTAAATATCGCACTGCATTTATCGTTTTAAGTTTGTCTTTTATGTAAGGTGATCTCTTTGTGTCACTCAAGTCTGATCATTTATTGTGAAGACATGTCTTGTGAATAAATATTCTTATATATTCCCTACTGTAGACTGTTTCACTAAGATTGGTATATGCTTTTAAAAAGAAATTAATCAAAAAGAACTCGTTATACTCCTTCAGAATAATATTCTCGAACGTGTAAAACGCACAACAATGTAGCCAATAAGAAACCTGATTTAGGGCTCTTTCACACGGGCGGTCCGATCAGATCCGCCTGTCCGTTTTTTAGGCGGATCTGATCGGATCCTCCATGCAGCTCTATGGGGCAGCGGGTGTCAGCGGAGGTCACCTCCGCTGACACCCGCTGCCATCCGCATCCGATACTGTGCTGAAATCTGGATGGATGGATGGAAACCCTATTTTTCCATCCGTTCAGTAATCGGAGCGGATCTGATGAGAGCGGACAAGCGGTCCGCTCTCCTCCGATCCCCCATAGAGGGCAGCGGGTGCTGAGACACCTCCCTCTCCGCTCTGCAAGCGGAGACGGAGCTGTCATCCGCCCGGCTCAGCGGGGATAGCGGATCGATCCCCGCTGAGCAACACGGATCCGCCTGCGGAGGCGGACCGTGTGAAAGAAGCCTTACAATATGTGCTTACATAAGATCATGACAGCCAGGTAAGTAGCATTCTTTAGAAAGAATAGCAATAGCAGTCTGCAATTGTTTTCAGACCAAGTTACCACTAAAGTGCACCTTTAGTAGTAAATATTATAGTGTACATTTTCTTAAACTGTAAAATGTATTTCTGAAGCATTATCTTGGTAATCTATTCTAGTTCATCCATACGGTTTGTCTGCATGCCAAGAATAGCAGGGAGTGTTTGAAGCAACAAGATCAAGAGTTGTTTTACAATCAATCCTACGGTAAGGAAACATCCTAGTGATAGAAACTGATGTCGAAGTGGAACAGCAAAAAAAAAAAAAAAATGTGAACAGGCAGGTTTTTTATATATATATATATATATATATATATATATATATATATATATATATATAATGGAGAAGAGACCTGTGTCTTCTGTATTAATGCTGCCTGCCTGCCTATTTACGCTCAAGCTTAGAGTACGACTTTGGCATCTCCCAGGATGGAGTAAACTCATGTCCATGCGCAGCAGTAACATCTAGGTCTAGTCAATGAGAATGGCTGAAGATCGGTACTTGGAAAAGGCTGTCAGTAGCTGCCTTACCCAACCTAAGCTGCTTATGAATTAGTGGCACGAGTCAGAATAACTGTTCTGTAACAATTTAAAAGACTACTATGAATATATTTTAAAAATAGTTCTGGGATAGCCATATGCAAAAAGGTGATGAAAAATAAAATTCACAAAACATTAAATGCTTACAAAAAAGACTTGAGGTGTCACTAAACCCACATCATAAAAACTATATCAGTAAATGCTGCATTACCAGCTATTCATACTCACTCGGTCACGGAGATTTGTTTTCTTTATTCTGCAAAAAACCTGGTTGATCCTGCTCTATTTCCCCCTTCTGTTAATGTCCCCAATACAGCTAGGCATTTTGCAGCTGTGGTGGCGCAACTCTGCACATGCTCAGTTTTTAGTGAGTTTCTATGCTGAGCATTTCCTCCCTATCACATCGGAGCAGCCCATGTGACTATATAGTCACAAGTGGGTGTATCCACAGTGGTAAACTCCCTCCCCCCTCCATGGAGGCTTTACCGCCCTCTTATTCTAAGACACAGGCTGGAGGGGCGTGACACAGCCTGTGAATAGCAGAAATTTGCCCACACCATGTTATTGCCGAAAAATAATAAAGATTTGATTTCAAATATATATACTAGCATGACAATTTAAAACAGTTTATTAATATTATTTTTACTCTGTATTCCAAAGGCTTTTTAATTTTGAACATGTGACTAGTAGCAAAGGAAAAGAAGCTCCTCCCTGCTTATGTTTCCCTGCAAAAAGGCTAGGAAAGATCTTGGTCATGTGACAGCTGTATATCAATAAGGAAAACGGTACTTAGAGGTTTATTTTCCTTTTTTTTTCCTCCAAATTTAAATAATTACAGTGCCATCTTCCACATAAATAGAAGGAAATATGTAAATTAAACAGTGTTTAGTATCACTAAGTTTTACTTACTGTTGAAGAAATAGCAAAACTATTGCTTTAATGTTATCTGTAGACAGGTAGCTGCCCTAAATGAGTAGAAGAACATGAATAGTTAAAAAAAGAAAAGAAAAAAAAAAAAAAAACTGTCCAATGCTTAGTTAAGTCAACCGATACCTCACCTTGCATGGAGGAAGAGTGGTGGGGGTTTCTACATCAAATGCTATTGGTGGAGGAAGCTCATGTCCATCCTGTGATGATGGCAAAAGTAAAAGACACATGGTTAAATATGCTCAAAATTAAGCCTTGCACACGAAGAATAAACCTCTACGCGCTATACAAGGGTACATTGCTTTACATGCCTCCCTCAGCATAAGTAGCATGTTGCCGCCAGGCCGTGGCATAATGCCAGGGGGGACCTCCCATCCCTCCAGGTGGACATCATATAATGTCTTTCCGGTTCGGCTTGATCTGTCACCGGCTGTGTCAACGGGACACAGCCGACTGATCACTGTACCGGCCCACTGCCGGTACCATGTGACCATTGTAATCAATCACAGCAGGTCACATGACAATTGTAAACAATGGATGTCTTCCTTTCAAGCCATCCATTGTGTACAATGGTGTTGCTAGCTGTGATTGGTCAGTGATCACATGGTACAGACTGGGCCAATCACAGCCCATTTGTGCCATGTCATCAGCTGTGGTCAATCACAGCCAATCACAACAAAAACTGAATGAGATTTTTTTTTTACTTACCATAAAATCCATTTCTCTGTGTTCATTGATGGACACAGCACTCCGTAAATCATAACTAGTGGGTTATATGGCCTCCTTCAGCAGTAAAACTAGGCAGAACAAAAGACACCTGGCTACACCCCATGGGCCATCCTCAGCTGGTATATAACCCCCCTCTTTGCTCTAGGTAATCAGTTTAATAGCAAGCAGTTTTAGAAATATCAGAACTCCACAGAGGGGTGGGTGCTGTGTCCGTCAAACTCAGAGAATTGGATTTTACGGTTAAGTACAAAAAGCCCATTTTCTCTTTCGTTCATTGACGGACACAGCGCCCCATAAATCATAACTAGTTGGATGTCCAAAAGCAGTGTGAAAGGAAAATGACAGGTGGGGAAAATAACCCAAGGCTAAACATAAGAGCCCCAAATGAGGGCACAGGAGCCTTAACCAGGTCACAGCACAGGTCACATGAAAAAACACCCCTCAAGGAGGGAACAGCTCCTCTTAACAGCAGCCTACAAAACTTTGCGGCCAAAAGAAGCATCCACAGATGCTAAAGTATCTACCTTATAGAATTTTGTGATATTGAAGCCTGATGATGGAAGGCCCAAGAAGCACTCAATGCCCGAGTAGAATGCACAAAGGTGGAACCTGACCTTTAATGGAATAGGCCTGAGACACAGTCTGTCTGATCCATCTGGAGATGGTAGCCAAAGAAGCGGCCAGCCCTCTTCTTGGTCCGTCTGTAACCACAAAAAGCGAGTCTGACCTCCAAAAGTAGCTGCCAGATGCACCCAAATTGCTGAATGACATCTAAGGTATGCAAAGCAAAATTTCTTGGGATGAGCCAGCTTGGGACACAAGGAAGGCAACAAAATGTCAAATGGAAGTCAGACAACTTTGGGCAGGAATGATGGACACAGACGAAGAACCACTTTATCCCTATGGACCACTAAATAGGGACTGCGACAGAATAATGCCGCCAATTGTAATACCCTGCGGGCCAAGGTAATAGCCACCAAGAATGTCAACTTCTGGGATAACATAAGCAAGGGATCTCCCGAATATTCTCAAATTGAGGTTTCTAGAGAACCGAAAGTACTAGATTGAAATCCCATGGTGGCAAAAAAGAGACCGTACAGGCAGAGCCACATGTTGAACCCCCTGAACGAAGGTACCAACTAAAAAGAGTGTGGCTAGGGGTCGCTGAAAGAAGATAGCCAGGGCAGACCCCTGGTCTTTGATGGTACTCAAGGCCAACTTCTGATCTACGCCCTGTTGAAGAAAGGTTAAGATCCGAGCCACAGAAAAGGATCGAGGATGAGCGCCATTCAACTCACACCAAGAAATGTACGCTTTCCATGTACGATGGTATATCTTGTTGGAAGACTACTTCCTCGCTTTCTCCATAGTAGGGATCACTGATCCAGACAGCACTCTATCCCTCAGTACCTGGCTTTCAATAGCTAAGCCATTAAAACCAGCGACTGTAAAGCAGGATGGTAGATCAGCCCTTGGGACAACTGGTCTCTGAGAGGAAGCCCGCAAGGCATATTTACAGCCACCAGGATGATTTGAAGATCCTCGCTCTTGAATCCTCGCAGGAACTGCGGAAGCCGCCTTAGCCGAGGATGATACTGGCCTTACCATGGCTCTTGGACTCATCAGAGAACCCGGTGACCTCATCACGAACTTCAGCATCCTTCTGTGGAGCCGAACATGCTAAAGGAGCTGCATGTAAGATTGTGCAAACAGAACTGTCTTGAAGGTGGATACCACCAGACTCAGAATCTGTATGCAAAATAGTAGAGAGAACTATCTGTTTGACAGCAGCCGTGAACCATGGCCTGTGGTCCCTGAAGTTTGTGCAGAGGAAGGACCACCCTGATTAGAAATAGAATCAGACCTAAGTAAATCAATTCCCTGGACAGGGATAGGGAGGCCCCCAGGTAGTTCAGACATCACCTGAACCTTTGCAGGAATTAAATCCGTACAAGGAGACTCAGGACCTAAAAAAACCTGAAAAGGACAAGCTTTGTCCCCCTTTCTGGGTACCCCCAAAATAAACATTTTGCGGATCTCCTTGAAGCTCACCAAAGAAGTCCACAGGGCCAGAAACCAGCGAAGATGTCCCCCCACCCCAATAATGGGTGAGGGCAGACCTTCCTGCTGAAGGAATCTTGTCTGCTGGTTCGGGGAAGCTAGCTCTAGACTTACCCAACCAAGGTTGCTTGGAGCCTCCCGGGGAAGATTTAAAAGATCTATTTCCCTTATTCTCCATCCCAGAAGCACAAAAAATGTTCTATGGGCTGAGAAGGAGGGCCCCCTCTATACCCTTAATTATGTCATCCAGTGTAGCCCCAAGCAAGCGATCGCCTTGAAAGGCCAGATCAATGAGAGATTTCTTAGAGGCTTGGTCTGTGGACCAATTCTTAAGCCACAGCAAGCGCCTAATCACCACCGCTGAAACAGAAAGTTTGGACAGCACAGGAGCTGTATCCAAAGCTGCATCACAAATAAACTGTAGCCCATGTACCAACTGGTCCGCTTAATCAACATATGCAGTGGGGACCTGCTCACCCCCAGGCCCTGGTGCAAAAGCTTGGCCCATTCAGTTGAGGTCTGAGACGCCAGGGCTAAGGCAAAGGCTGGCCGCAATGCCGAACCAGCCATAGTAAACATGCTGCGTGCCACAGCCTCCGCTTTCTCAGCCGGGTTCTTAAAGGACGGGCATTCCTCTACTGGGATCATGGTTTCTTTATTCAACCTGAAAACAGGAAGGTCCACCACTGGTGAACTAGTCCACTTTTTTTTTTTTTTAATAAAGGGACTCGTCAAAAGGGTAATGTACAGCAAAATGTTTGGGGACCACAAAGGGTAATTTTGGTTGTTCTTATTCCTTACAGGAAAACCTGTCAAAATAAGACACATTAGGAAACACCTTTGGAGTACGATGCGACTTGTGCACACCAAATGACACAGCCACGTTCGTGGCTACATCAGCCATATCCTCTATTTTTAAAGTTGCACGCACTGCAGTAATAAGTGCGCCTACCAGCGCTTTTTTCATTCACTGCTGCGACCATGGAGGAATCATCCTCACTATCGGATGGATCAGGGGGTGTGATAACAAATCTCCCTGGACGGGCCGCGTCCATGGCGGCATCAGGCTCAGAATCAGATGAAAGCCTGAGCAGGGGAAGGCGGGGGATGCTTCCTCCTGGGCCTTTGCCCACACGCCACTTCCACCTGCGACACTAAGGACTGCAGTGCAACCATGGGAAGCTGGGGTTCCGAGGGAAAATGGCCCCTGTGACATCATCCTACTACACAAACATGGCTGCCTACCGGAGACCAGCAAGACAAAAGAGAAAATGGCCACCATCAGCTGCAAACACTGAAGCATGTTGCCAGGATCTTTCCTGCATCTTTTGCAAGGGGACCCCTCCCTGAAGGTAGGACACACTTTTAGGGGAGACTCTGCTGTGCACTCTGTACTGAGACCCCCCTGCACTATACCCACACTGCAAACAGCAGGGCATGCACCTAGGGGTCTCCTACACTGGGACCCCTCCAGAATACCAGGGCGAGACACACACTATCCCAGGACCCATATAGAGTGGGGATAGTGGGGGGGGGGGGGGGGGGGGGGAGACCCCAGGGGTCTCTGCTGCATTCTCTGTCCTGGGACCCCCACCAGTCTCTAGGTCCAGACAGGGGGGAATGGGGGAAGCCCAGCTCAGTGAGGTCCTACTATCCCTGGAAGTTACCTGAGTACACCCCAAAGAAAAGCACCAAAAAGGGGAGGGGGGGGGGACTGTACTTACCCTTCCATGGTGCGGGTAAAGCTCCAAACAGAAATCCTTGCCACCGAAGTAGGGGAGCTGTCGGCCAAGGGACCGCTGCGACTCAGACCCAAGCCCGGTCGTATGCAACCCTGCGAGACGGTAACTCGCGGGCCAGCCTCTGTCCGTGGGGCTATGTCGCGGCCGACCTTGTGCATAGCTGCGGTCTGCAAGCCCAGCAGTTGATTACAGATCTCCCGAGGGAAAACAAATTCTGATATATATGGAAGGAGAAAATTGCTAGGACAAGAGATCCCAACCAGGAGCTTAGGTCCTTACTCCTGACTAGACTGATTACATAGAGTAGAGAGGGGGGTTATATACCAGCTTAGGACGGCCCATGGGCGTAGCTAGGTGTTTTTTGTTCTGCCTAGTCCTACTCCTTGAAGAAGCAATATAACCCACTAGTTATGATTTATGGAGGGCTGTGTCCGTCGATGAACGAAAGAGAAAAATCTAAATTTCATTCATTAAAATGCTTGCAAATAAATAGCAATGAAATTCATTGCTATAGACAAACAATGTGTAAAAAAAAAAAAATGATCACTTCCCCAGAGTAGTACAGTTTTACTATCGTAACATTATATTGCCTTATATATGCCTCTTAATAAATACATTGAACTGTCTAAATTCCAAAAAGGGGTCATTTGGGGGATATCTTTGTTGTCTTTACATTTTTAGGCCTCAAGAAATGAGACTGGCATTCAGTACATGAGGATAGATCAATTTTCAGATATATACCATAGTTTGTGGGTTATATAACTTTTTTTCCTACAGACTAAATACACTTATTTGGGTTATTTTCACTTAAGAAATGTAGCAGAATAAATTTTGTCCTAAATTTTTAAAGAAAGATTATTTGCAAAATGTTAACAGAAACAAAATGGATTTTTGCCAAACTTTTCTGTCTTTCCGTTTATTTAGCAAAAAATAAAAAACCCAGTGGTGAATAAATACCACCAAAAGAAAGCTCTATCTGTGTGAACACAATTATAAAAAATGTAGTTTGGGTACTGTGCTGCATGACAGCACAATTGTCAGTCAAAGCGTGACAGTGCTGAAAGCTGAAAATAAAGTCCAGACCAATATCATTCAAGCTCTGCAGTGACCTACTAATTCTAGATACCCTTGTTGCCCAGCTAATAGACTGCCTCCTTACAGCAAGCAAGCTAGAGCCAGACCTTGCACAACCCTCTGCACTAGTTACTGAACCATGGGCTGCAAAAAAAAAAAAAAAATTTGAACATGGTGTTGTCAAAGCTTTGCAAGTGTCCAATCATCTGAAGGTACTAGCCTTTAACCCAGGGTCTACGAATATCAAGCCTGTTCCCTGTACTATACGATTACAAAAAGATGATATCCGGTCATGGAAAACCTATAACAAAACACAACACAAATAATTAGTGTCTCACCAGTCGCAGTAGTTTTGGAAAGCGTTCCCTCATAGCACTGTCATTCAGAGCGGGTAAAATCCAGACATTGACAGCCAAAGAAACAAACAAACAAAAAAAGGTTAGTAGCAGCACACAAAGACCCCCAACCCACACTTTGAGCACCATGACCAAACCACTATCATACCATACCCTAGTAGAAGGGAGACAGACACTGATCTCTGTTGTGAGAAGAGAGAAGTGCAGCCCCGCAGTCTGCCAGGACTTTGCTGATGAAGGACACTGATGAATAAAGACTTCCTATACAATATTAAATCTGTGCTTCTACACTACCTCTACCCATCTTCCAGCAAATACTCTAACTCCACAGAGCTGAATAAAAGGTTGTGGCAATATCATAGGGAATGTAAAGACAGCAGTCTTAAAAAGGTAAATTATTTTTTACGCCAGTTACATCAACCAGTGTCAATGTATATATATTTCCCTCCAATACGGTTATCTAAAGGAACATGTATGCAATATTTCTCCACAGCTGGGTCATGTAATGAGAACCATGCAGGAACATTACTAGGGGCTGGTACAAAATTAGAAAATCAAATGGATTAATGAAATTTCTGTTTTTGTGCTACAAAGGGCTTTAAATTGCTTCACGACAATACTCCTATGTACCACTGGTTCAGAGAGAACAAATTAGTGTGGCATAGTATATCTGCATACATAAATTAGGAGTAAATATAAAATAGTGTGGCATTTTCAGCTCTAGAGGCAGAAACCTCACATACAGAAATTTCCCAATGATTAATATAAACCATGTCTACTCAGCAAATGTTTACTGAATGAAATACATATACATGATTCAGGGAATTTCTTTACGAATGTAATACGTTGGAAAGATGGTAATGAGAAAAGAAAATGAGAGACAATGGAAAGATTCGATTTGTGGTATGGATGGGCAATGAGTGATTTAAATGAATGGCAGAGAGGCTTTAGGCTTTGGTAAAAAGAAAAATGGTGGATAGTGAGAAGCATAGACACAGCCTCTGGTCAACACAGGAAAATCTGATATTTTACAACCTTCAGTTAACCCAGTCTCTATCTTCTCCACGTTAGGCCCTCCTATCTCAAAAGCACAGTTGGGGTTATGTGCAGGATCACCCCTCCAAGCACAGTTGGGGTTACGTGCAGGATAACCCCTTTTACAGCAACTCCTATCCGAGGGAGCCCCATCGGCTGTGCACAAGGCACAATTGCTGGTGGTTTTTCTTTTTTCCTTATCCTTGATGATTCATGAAATGCCAAGCCCATCTCCTTGCCAAGAAGGGTACAGGTCGTTTGTGAGACTGACAAAGGGTAAAGGTGCATTCTTTGGGAGTAATGTGGCAACCAACCTCCTTCAGTGATCTTCTCGTGGCTGTTATCAGGTCTGCCTTAGGTTGTTCCCGCATGGGGAATCTTACCCGTCATAGACCAGACAACCACATTGAAAGGAGGCATCAGTGAGTTCATGAGGGCTGAATGAAGAGGCTTTCACAGAGACAAGAGTTTTGAATATGCTAATCGTATTCCTGGCTGAGATAAAGGAGGTATAACAAAGGCAGGTTATTGAACCTGAAACCTAAGGAGATGATGTGAGAGAACAATGGGAAATGGTTAACCTGTGGACTAGAAAGCACTGTGCCACATGAAGAGGGTGGAAAAAAACAAAAAAAACAAAGATGGATGTGGAAATAAAATATAGTGAGATGTGCAGCAAAGGGGAATGGAAATAGAAAAAAATGTGAAACAGGTTTTATGCGTTTGCTTGTGTGCCTGGAAAAGAAACAAAAAGTACAATGCAAAACAAAGATGAAGAGTGAGCTGAAGCCCTTTTAACTGTACATGCCACACATTTTATAAACATTGCTATAAATTATAGCTGAAGTTAATACAAGGCATGGTCTGAATTCTATAAAAATAAAAAAACACCAGTTTTGGAGAACAGGCTACAGGATGTGGTGCAAAAATAGCACTGAAATGTTACTTTCCAGTAAGTTCTTCCTGAATGGATCTCACCAGATGACACTCAGCATTAAAAAGGAGAAGTACAGCTCATCTCAATCTGCAGCACGCTTAACACAACTGCAGACAATATCAGAGCCAGGCCTCTACAAGTTATGTATTTAATACATAAGTGTATGCAAACTAGTGTTAGGGTCAAAGTAACATGAGAATGTCCCACCCAAAATTAAAAGAAAAACTACTAACTTACAGGGTCAGGTAGTTTAGTCAGGTGCAGAAACCAAAAGACAAAAAGGAGTATATAAAATTATTCTAAATGCAACATTACTACCTGGATAAAAAAGATACAGTTTAGGTATGTTAAATATCATCCCATTTTACATAGTACAGAAGTAAAATTAATTACTGCTATCCAGTACAACACAATGAGACTAATGCCCAATTTCTGCCTGTCTCTTCTTGTTCTTTTAGCCCATATATTTTCTCAGTAACCTTTTTTACAATACCCCATTACCTTATGTTCATGAACCTGTAGAACTGCCCCAGTGCTATACTTGGCACATTTTTTTTATGCGTCTTGTTAAATAAAATAATCTCATTATCCCCATTTATGAGATGGGGTAAAATAAAGTATGTTTTTAGGTAAGGGGTTTATTAGAAATATACTTTTGCTGTTTAGTTGTATTACATTTTCTATGCACGGTGAATAATCTCGAATTAAAATCTTTTTGCCAATCTATAGATGACTCAATGGGAAGAGCCCAATCAGAAAAAAGCATTGGATAACATTATATACATGGACTCCAAACTCACCGACAAGTTGAAAAACACAAATGACTTGCTCTTATCCCATAACGGTCGCCAGTTGAGTGTAAAACTCACAGCTGTAACCCCCAATTCACTTCTGTGGAGCTCAAGATTCAAGTTTTTATTGAAGAAACATTTGGAGGTCAATTTCAAAGGCTGCTTTAATGTATTAGGAAGAAAACCAAGCAGCTCAGGTAATGGTCTAGGCTTCAGCAAAACCGCTTTCAGACACATATTGTGTCAAAAGGTAAGAAACTAACAGACTGACCTGATATATGTACTCTGGTCTGGGAAACTGTCGCAGAGTGGGTTTCCATCTAACCACAGCATTTCGAGCTTCAGACCTTTAATCCTATCCAGATCCTTATCCGATCTTAGCTACACAAAAATGTAAAGTAGATATAAATTACTACAACTAAATTGTATTCATCTATGCTAAATGTAATTTGAAAGAAGTAGGGGATTAAAAATAAAAAAAATAAACAAAAAAAAAACACATACTTACCTATATGTGGATGCAGCATCTGTCCGCTTCGTTTTCTGTCTTGGGAAGAGCTTCAGCATTGATCGCGTGATCGTTGAATGCTTGGTTCTCTGTCTGGGAGTGGTGACTGTCAGTATTTTGACAGTGGGACTCTCCTCTTTCAGAATACACTGTCTAGCAGCTGCAGCCGCTGATTGACAAAAAGATTTCCAACACTCCCTTTCGACAGAAGTTGATCTAACAAATCAACTTCTGTCAAAAAGGGATGCCCACACACAAATCACAATACATCTATCCCTCCTGAACCAGATGAATTTCGATCCATCTATGGCCAGCTTTAGAGGTCAGGCATCAGTTTTGTCTGCACAGAGAAATCTAATAATTGGTTGGTAGAGAAACAACAATCGGAAGCAGACTTGTCATATACTACTCTGTAATCCTTGGATGCAAGCAGTTACTAACTTTGTGAGATTCTACTGCAGCTTTAAAACAGTTCAGACTGTATTTAGTTCAGACTGTATTTAGCTTAGCTATCAGAACTGAGATTTTATCCATATATGATTGCTTTTATCCATGTAGTCTTGCTAAGAAACTATTTTTGCATATGCATGTAATCACCCTTTAAAAAGTTAACACAAAAACAGATTTCCAGAAGTCATTGGTCTCTCTGTAAAAGCACAGTTTTGTATATTTCTTTGCATGGGTAATTATTCAGTGATTACATTGGTTTTGTGATGTGGCATGTAAACTATTTATACCTATAGTAAAACTCCAGCTTCTACTAAAGGTGTATGTACCAAAACCATATAATAGGAGGTCAAACTTAAACACTTTCAATTTGTATGCAATCAGGCAGGCCCTTACATAGTTGAAGATAAATCTAAAGGAAATTGAATAAGAAAATTGTATAATGTATGGCCAGCTTTACACATCAGTCAATATCTGCTGTGTCCAGGACCAATCTTTCTCCATCCTGCTTCTCATGTGCTGGTTTGACAGACTGGCTGCTGAAAGCCAGGTTCTGAGAGACAGAAATTAGGGATTCAGTATCCTTACCATGCACAAATATCATAAACCTACTTCTCCAGGGATTCATCATCGAACATGAAAGATGTATTTTCACTGGTGTGGTGGTCTCCCCATAAGCCTTTTCTGTGGGTAATGCCCTTTCCCTCCTTTAGCTTGGGGTAGAACATCACTTGTCCTTAATATCTTCAAAGGTCATTTGTCTGCCCTAACCTTTTTTTCAGTGTTCGCTGACTTGATATCTCGCTGATTCATGCTTTTTTCATGGGATTGCCCTTTTTGCTTCCCCCGTTAGGCATCTACTCAGTCGGTGTTATAAAGATACACATTCAGACCTATATGGAACATGTCCTTTGTGCTGCTATCCTGAAGCGTAGGCTTTCCTTGTGGTCATCCTTTGGCCAGAAATATTTGAGTTATCAGCATGGTCCTATAGACAGCACCATTTGATCTTACATAAAGACAAGGTTGTTAAAGACCAGGGAACTCCTTATATTTTGTTACTAAAGATGGTCTTTTCTTTTCACTTTAATAAGGGTATTGTGTTGCCTCCTGTTTCTGGCACTGATTCATCACAAGATCATTCTCCACTGTGTAGATGTGACCATGGGTTTCAGGGTATACTATTTCGGACACTATTTTAGGACAGCTGGTTTCTGGTTTGTTTTTCCAGAATGTCCTAAAAGAGGTTTCTTTAGCCTCTAGATCTACTGTCGCTATTTGAAAATGACAGGTCATATGCAGGCCCATGAGTTACAAGATAAGTGCCTCCTTTTTTTGCACTTAAGCCCACTCCACTAGAGTAATGAGCGTTTGTTTTTTTTGCTCTTCATCACCAACCCTAGGCGTCACTTATTTGTAAGGCTGCAACCAGGTCTTTAGCTCATGCTTTTTCTTAGTTTTACTAGATTGATCTATATGCTTCAGCAGATTATTTTATTCAAAAGGTTCTATTTAATGGCCTTTTTTTTTTTTTTTTTTGCTGGGCTGGTTCGTCTATGTTGATCGGTTGTACCTAACTCTCTGGTTTGACCGCTTTTTGATGTCCCTAGGTTGCTTCATTTTCATAGAGCTGTGTCTCTCAATGACTGATAGACGAAAAAGGGTTTTTAAACTCAACATAAAATTATTTTCGCAAAGACCATAGACACAGCTCTCTCCCCTCATATGCCTATTTGGCTCCTTGGACAGCTTGCTACAAATGGCAAGGTGCGAGGTGGCAAAGTTTAAAGCATATAGAGGGCAGGCCTCCAGTTTTATACATGCCTAGTGTCCATTTCTTCTGCCGATGGCAGTAAAATCTAGGCTGCCTAATTCATCAAACTGTGTCCCTCAATGGACTCGGAAAAAAAAAAAAAACTACAATTGCACAGTGTGGTTTTTTTTTTTTTTTTCTTAGGCGTAAGACAGAAACAAGTATGAAGATTGAGTAAGGTAAAAATGGAAGCTTGGTAAAAAAAAAAAAAAACTCACCACATTCCTAGACAAGTTCAGGATCTTCAGATTTGGGGCTTTTAGGTGAATATCTGACATGTGATCCAGTCTGTAGAGTTTGTTGTTACTGAGATCCAAAGATAAAAGCTGAAGGATGGGGGAAAAAAGTCACAATGCAAATGGGTGCAGCACACATGAACACGAGATGAATTTTAAAGCTAAAGGGCATTTTTATGCAAAAAGAACACAGGTAAACTCTAAATTAGCTTCACAAACTGTAAACTTTAAAAAATATTTATTGATCTACAGTAACACCAACTATTAGCACAGGTCCTTAAAGCAGACCTTAAGTAATTTTTTCATCTTTCCACCTATAAATCTTCTGCCCCTGTTATTTTAACTTTGGATAGTAAAACATTTTTTTTCTGCCAGTAAATACCTTACACAGCCCACTTCCTCTTTCTTGTCTGGTAATTAGCCTAGGCTAATGACATCATACAAAGCTCTCCTCTCACTTTTGTGAGAGTCTGCCCACAAGGGAGGAGGGGTGAGTCATAGGAGAGCCTATGAGAGCTGCAAAGCTAGAGGAGGCTGGATGAGGGCAGAGATAACAGGAGACTGCAGAAATCCATGAGGAGAAATGTGCAGGCAAGGTGTGTGTGTGTGTGTGTGTGTGTGTGTGTGTGTGTGGGTGTGTGTGTGGGTGTGTGTGTGTGGTGTGTGGTGTGTGGTGTGTGTGTGTGGTGTGTGTGTGTGGTGTGTGTGTGTGGTGTGTGTGGTGTGTGTGTGTGTGGTGTGTGTGTGTGTGTGTGTGTGTGGGGTGTGTGTGTGTGTGTGGTGTGTGTGTGTGGTGTGTGTGTGTGGTGTGTGTGGTGTGTGTGTGGGGTGTGTGTGTGTCCAGGAAGTGAACAGGAAGCAGCTTTGTCTGCCCACAGTTAAGATGGCTGCAGCCAGGCTTAGTGGAGGGAGATTTCTGCAGCATATTTGGCAAGTACAGAATCACAGTATATATAAAATAATATGCAAAGTGGTTTGAGGGAAGCTTCAGAGTGGTAAATGTTTTTATTACAAATCATGTGAGCAGTCTGCAGTTCCTCTTTAAGGTAACAAAAGGTTGATCAGCAAGGCTCAGTTCGAAGCTTACTTTATCTTTTATAAAACAAGTGAGAAAACCCACCTCTGGCACATTCTCTTCAATAATCTGCAGCATACTCTGCATACAGGACTTCCTGTTTAGAATGAGATCTACTTTGTTTGCCACCAGATCTAAAAGAGAAGTAAACAGCATCAGTGAAACCTTTTAACAGGGGAAAGTTTATTATAACAATGCATGTAAAATGCAGACTGTATACCTGGATCAGAACGCAATGAACTCATGTCTAGGGCTTGTTGGGCTCCATCATAACGCTTTTGCATACAGCACTGTTGGTAAACACAAAAACATTGTTCCCAAGATGCAAAGTCAATTAAACAGGAATATCAAAGGAAAAGGTAAATTAAATGAAAACGTTTGTTTTATCTCTGTCCTATGGTAGTTCCAGCAAACAGCCTACACCGAGAATAAAGCCCCATGTACAGATGTTTCAGTGTAAACTGTTTCTATCCATTTTTCAAGATCCTTACCAGCTCCTTCTCACAGTCCATAAACCTGGCCACTCTGCCCCCCCAGTCACAGTGCATCTCTCCCAAGCCACCCACCCCCACTCTTACACTTACTTAAAGCATATCGCATCCTACCCTTTCACCCCCAATCAAAGTGCCTCTTACTCAACCTCACCCCCCTGATCACAGCACATCCCACCACGTTCTTGCACAGCCAGTTCTCCCCCTATTCAGTGTGTTGTCTCCTCTGGTCCACCACAGTGTGCATCCCTGCTCACAGTACACTCTTCCCCAGGAACCTATCCACTCTACACACAGTACATTCTTCCCCAGGAACCTATCCACTCTACACACAGTACATTCTTCCCCAGGAACCCATCCACTCTACACACAGTACATTCTTCCCCAGGAACCTATCCACTCTACACACAGTACACTCTTCCCCAAGAACCTATCCACTCTACACACAGTACATTCTTCCCCAGGAACCCATCCACTCTACACACAGTACATTCTTCCCCAGGAACCTATCCACTCTACACACAGTACATTCTTCCCCAGGAACCCATCCACTCTACACACAGTACATTCTTCCCCAGGAACCTATCCACTCTACACACAGTACATTCTTCCCCAAGAACCTATCCACTCTACACACAGTACATTCTTCCCCAGGAACCTATCCACTCTACACACAGTACATTCTTCCCCAGGAACCCATCCACTCTACACACAGTACATTCTTCCCCAGGAACCTATCCACTCTACACACAGTACATTCTTCCCCAGGAACCCATCCACTCTACACACAGTACATTCTTCCCCAGGAACCTATCCACTCTACACACAGTACATTCTTCCATAGGAACCTATCCACTCTACACACAGTACATTCTTCCCCAGGAACCCATCCACTCTACACACAGTACATTCTTCCCCAGAAACCCATCCACTCTACACACAGTACATTCTTCCCCAGGAACCTATCCACTCTACACACAGTACATTCTTCCCCAGTAACCTATCCACTCTACACACAGTACATTCTTCCCCAAGAACCTATCCACTCTACACACAGTACATTCTTCCCCAGTAACCTATCCACTCTACACACAGTACATTCTTCCCCAAGAACCTATCCACTCTACACACAGTACATTCTTCCCCAGGAACCCATCCACTCTACACACAGTACATTCTTCCCCAGGAACCCATCCACTCTACACACAGTACATTCTTCCCCAGGAACCCATCCACTCTACACACAGTACATTCTTCCCCAGGAACCCATCCACTCTACACACAGTACATTCTTCCCCAGGAACCCATCCACTCTACACACAGTACATTCTTCCCCAGGAACCCATCCACTCTACACACAGTACATTCTTCCCCAGGAACCCATCCACTCTACACACAGTACATTCTTCCCCAGGAACCTATCCACTATGCTCACAGTACATTCTTCCCCAGGTACCTATCCACTTTACACACAGTACATTCTTCCCCAGGAACCTATCCACTCTACACACAGTACATTCTTCCCCAGCCAACAACATGATCATAATATACATTCCTCCCCAGCAATCTCACCTCCCACTCAAGAGCTTGTTCGCATGTGCATCAATACCCTGTGCTTAAGCAGGATTTATTCAGTGTTTTGAAAGCCTTTAAAGCCCTTCAATGCCTGCCATGAACATAACAATGGGCACCACACAGTGCAGTAGCATTATGTTGTGTTAAGCTTCAATGCCTCATAGACGTGACATGCTGCTTGATTTTTTTTATCAGCTGCCTCCAATAATTTCAATGGTAACATTGCGTAAAAGCATCTTAACCTATAGCATTAACGGCATGTTAACCGCTTCGGGATCGCCCAACACATATATACTGTCAATGAAAGCGGGAAAGGGGGAACACCATTGCCACCTTGGAGGACCTGTGGAGAAAATATGGCACAACGGTGACATTACCAAAACTGAACGTCCCTCCTAAATTGATGAAAAGACGATAAGAGAACTGATCAGGGAGGCTGCCACAAGGCCTACAGCAACATGAAGCTTCAGGAATATCTGGCAAGTACTAGCTGTGTGGTACATGTGACAATCTCCCGTATTCTTCATATGTCTGGGCTATAGGGTAGAGTGATAAGATGGAAGCTTTTTGTTAAAAACATCCAGGCCCAGCTCAATTTTGCAAAAGCACCTCTAAAGTCTCCCAAAAGCATGTGGGAAAATGTGTTAAGGTGTGATGAAACCAAACTTAAAGTTTTTGGCCATAATTCCAAAAGATAGGTTTGGTTCAAAAACAACACTGCACATCACCAAAAGAACACCATACCCACAGTGAAGCATGGTGGTGGAAGCATCATGCTTTGGGGCTGTTTTTCTTCAGCTGGAACAGGGGCCTTAGTCAAGGTAGATGGAATTATGGACAGTTTCAAATACCAGTCAATATTGGCACAAACCCTTCAGGCTTCTGCTGGAAAGCTGAACATAAAAAGGAACTTCATCTTTCAGCATGACAACGACCCAAAGCATACATCCAAATCAACAAAGGAATGGCTTCACCAGAAAAAGATTAAAGTTTTAGAATGGCCCAGCCAGAGCCCAGACCTGAATCCGATTAAAAATCTGTGGGGTGATCTGAAGAGTGCTGTGCACAGGAGATGCCCTCGCAATCTGATAGATTTGAAGTGTTTTAGCAAAGAAGATTGGGCAAATATTGCAAAGTCAAGATGTGCCATGCTGATAGACTCATACCCAAAAAGACAAAGTGCTGTAATAAAATCAAAAAGGGCTTCAACAAAGTATTGTGTGCACACTTATGCAACCATATTATTTTAGTTTTTTTTTTTTTACTTTTCTCCACCACCTAAAAGATTTCAGTTTGTTGTTCAACTGAGTGCTACAGTTTATAGAAGTCCCATTAAAGGTGGAAAAAGTTATGAAATTATTTATCTGTCTCATCTTTTGTTACATCACAGAGACCTGACATTTTAACAGGGGTGTGTAGACTTTTTATATCCACTGTGTATGTATGTATGTATGTATGTATGTATGTATGTATGTATGTATGTATGTATGTATGTATGTATATATATATATAGATTTTTTTTTTTTATATATATATTGCACTGTGTTTAGGAATACATTTAAAAACTACTTTTATGCTAAAAGGACATTTTCGTTTTATATTTCTAAGTTTACTTCTTGCAAGCAATAGGTATCAAACTCAGCATTTTGGGACAAAACATTGTATTCATAACATTTAAAATAAAAGCATTAACCAAAACTATTAAAGTCTACTTTATAAATACCTTAAAATGTGCGTTTTCCTCTACAGTCATTTGCATTTCTTTTGATTGAGCAGGCGGCGGAGTTGGTTGTGTAATTATAGTAATCTGAAGAACCGAGAGTAAAAAAGGCACACACAGATATTACAGATATTTCTAGCTTTTTCCAAAATATATGTAAACTAGTGCAAAGTATTTACCAAACATAATATGGGAGGCCTTAACAAGCGGGAAATAAATCAGTTTAGCTAAGAGTTGTATACCTTGAAGTTATCTTTGTCAGTAAAAGTTCTTGAGATCTGTTTCAGAGCTTTTGCAACAGCTGCATCTTCCACATAGAAGTGGGCCCGAGAATGGTCACAATGGTACTATGTATGAAAACACATTAGAAATAGGGAAGTGGATTTTTAGGAGAGAAAATACAATAAGTAGGCATACAAAGAATGAAATGCTTCGGTAGTGTCTGCATAATTTTATACTCACCCCTATAGGAGAAAAGGGAAGTGAACAGCCACTTTGCAAAACGCCTATCAACCAATCCTTCTCATATTTTTTACCATATGGAATCTGTTCAGAGAAAGACAAGAAACAGACAAATAAGCATTGATGTAAAGTGATCTATAGCCAAACCAACATAACTAAAGCACTTAAAAAACTGATTGGACTCTAAAGGCACACCCTTCTGGTCCACTTCCAAAGACTTTAAAATAAAATGACTCAACTTACTTGTAGCCCTTAAAAGAAAGATAGGTTGATTATAACATCTCATCCATCTATAAAAGCCAAGTTTTATGGATACCGATATCAGTGCCGATACGAAGAATTTGCGCCAGTATCAGTACTCGTGCAAATGCTCCGATACCTGAAACCGATACCGGAAGTGATGTCAGCTTGGGGGCGGACAGTTTCATCGCTTGGGGGGGGAGCAGGGGACAACCGCCAACCACATGTCCAAGGCAGCTGCGGCAGCTGGGCTTCTCCTTGAGCCCATGGCGCTTACCCGGCAGCCCATTCAAGTCACAGCCGGAGAGGAGACCCCTATCGCCACGTAATGGGATAGGTGTCACTGCAGGCGAACACACCCCGGACTGCAGAAAAAGTGAGTGCTGCTGTGTTGGTTCACCATGGGTTTGTCACATTACATAGAGCTAATTGAGATAGGAGGATGCTTTGGTCACCGTCCTTCTCTCTCTCTTACAATGTGAGTGATACTGAATTACTGAAGATAAAGAGAAGGCATCAGAGATCAGACATTACCTTCACTTTACCTTCTGTTCAGTATCACTCACATTGTAAGGGAGACAGTTCTTGGACCCAAGAAGGTGTCCTGCATTTAACCACTTCCAGTTCGCCAAACCGTTATGGGCGTCCTCGGACAGGAAGGGTGAGATCTCGGTCATTGCTGGAGCAATGACCAAGATTTCATTCTTTAGCCCCAGCGATTCTGCACTAGATAAAAGTAATTCAGGCAGCTAACAAGCTGCTGGATTACTTTTACAAGTGGCGGAAGGGGGTCCCCTCCCACAACCACTGCCTCTACTGGGCTCATCCATGCGATCGGAGAGCGTGGAAAAGATGCGACCAGTGGCATCCAAAAAAGGAACGGATGTAGTCCCTCCTCCCACTGTGTGACGTCAGAAACAGGAACCCACGAGGATTTCGTCACTTCCTGTTTCGGCTCTTTGTTTACCTGGCCGTTAGTGGCCAGTGAAGCAACCGATCAGACCGATCTGTGTATTCGGCTGCATTAGAGGCCAGAGGAGAGATTTCTCTATAAAGAGGATCTGTCACGTCTCATGCTTTTACAAGGGATGTTGTTCATCCCTTGTATTAGTAATAAAGTTACTAGCCCAGGGTGTACTCCTAACAGCATGCCTCAGTTTTGTAGCAAAGCAGTACCAAGGCTACAATCATATACATAAAACGAGTGGGACTGGTGTGTGAATTATGACGAAGCTGTCAATTCTATATCTTGGAATACAGCACAGGACGTGCAGAAAGACCATGGGTTATATGCCGCTACCTTCAGTTGATTGGACACTGGTAAAAGCTTTGCTGGAATTGTTCCCAGTGCACCCTCATATAAGCCCACAAACTCTTTGGGACTCCAGCTTTGTAGCAAATAAGCAGCTACAGAGGACAGACAGAAGAGACTGGTGTCCTGTACCCCAAAATAACTGGATTTTTTAAATAACTTACCGTAAAATCCTTTTCTCTTGAGTCCATTGACAGACTCAGCTCTTATACTTCTTATCCATTGGGTTATGCTGCCCACTGCAGGATTAGTACTAGGCAGGGAAAAAAGCAATTCACCACGCCCACAGGGCAGTCCCTGTAGGCATAACCCCACACACCCTGCTCCAGCAAAACAGTTTAGTTGCAAGCAGTAAAAGACAACACAAACACCATTCCCATATCAGAGGGGCGGGTCCTGCGTCTGTCAATGGACTCAAGAGAAAAGGCTTTTAAGGTAAGTTCTTACAAAATCCAGTTTTCTCTATCGTCTATTGACAGATGCAGCTACTTCTTATCCATTGGGACGTCCCAAAGCAGTGTAGGCATGAGGGGTGGGGAGAACGCAACCAGATAAACTTAAAAAGGCTAAACTGGGTAACAAAGCTCAACCAGGAACAACAGGAGCTCATCCATGAAAGAAAAACCCCTAAAAGAGAAATAAACGATTCTCTTATGAAACGGCAGCCTGCAAAACCTTGCGGCCAAAGGAAGCATCCGAAGATGCCAACAAATCTACCTTGTAGAATTTTGTAAACGTGTGCACAGACGACCATGTCGCTGCTCCACAAACTTGCACTACCGAGGCCTGATGCTGAAAAGCCCAAGAGGCACTTAGCACTCTAGTAGAATGTGCCTTCACAGGGAAAGGAGGAACCTGACCCTTCAGTGAATAAGCCTGAACAACAGTCTGCCTGATCCTTCTGGATATGGTCAAAGAAGACACAGCCAAACCTTTCCGAGGTCCTTCGGTAAGGACAAAGAGAGAGAGTCAGATTTCCTAAAAGACTCAGTTACTCTGTCAGATAAACCCTTATCGCCCGAACCACATCCAGAGAATGCAAGGCAATTACCTTGGGATGCTTAGGCTTAGGACACAGGGAAGGCAACACAATGTCTTCATTGAGATGAAAATCCGACACCACCTTAGAAAGAAAAGATGGATTAGGTCAAAGTACCACCATCTCTGTGAACCACCAAATAAGGCGAACGACAGGACAGAGCCACCAACTCAGACACTCTGGGCGCAGAAGTAATTGCCACCAGAAAAGCAACTATCTTGGATAAAGAAAGCTGAGACATTTCCCTAATGGTCTCAAAAGGAGGCCTTTGAAGAACAGACAAAACCATCCCACGAAGGGAACGGGGATCTCCGCGGGGGAGCCAGATGACGCACCCCCTGAATAAAAGTGTGAATCAGGGCATTAGTAGCCAACGGACGTTGGAAGTAAATGGCCAAGGCCGACACTTGGCCCTTGATAGTGCTCTTAGCCAATCGCTGCTCAACCCTTTTGTAAAAAGGCCAAAACCCTAGCTATAAAAAACAAGCGAGGGTGCAGCTGCAGCGATTGACACCATGAAATATATGATTTCCATGATGATAGATCTTCCTGGACGTCGACTTCTGGCCTTTAAAAAAGTGTAGGAATCACTGAGTCAGAAAGACCTCTATCCCTCAACACCTCGCTTTCAACAGCCATGCCGTTAAAGCCAGCATCCGTAAAGCAGGATGGAGGATAGGTCCCTGGGACAGCAGATGCTCCCGCAGAGGAAGTCTCCACGGAGGATCGATGACCATTTTTACGAGGTCTACGTACCAAGACCGACGAGGCCAGTCTGGGGCTACCAGAACGATCGGAATTCCTTCCACCGCCACCCTGCGAAGAAATCTCGGCAAGAGTTTGAGCAGAGGGAAGGCATAAATCAACTGATACTGGCTCCAAGGAGCCACTAAAGCATCTTTGGGCGGTGGCCAGAGTATCCCAAGACCTGGCCACAAACCTCTGGATTTTTCTGTTGAGACAAGACACAAACAGGTCTACCTCAGGAGTTCCCCACCAGACAAAGAGGAGATGAAACAACTCTGGATGAATGGACCATTCCCCTTGATCCAGCAGCTGACGATTCAGGTAATACGCTTGCCAATTCTCCACACCCGGAATGTGGACTGCGGAAAGAGCCGAAACATTGTCTTCCGCCCATATCAGGAGCGCAGACACCTTTTTGGCCAACAGGACACTCTTGGTGCCCCAGTGACGATTAATGTAATCCACAGCCCTGGCATTGTCCGATTGTACCCGAACCGGAGAACCGTGTAGCCAATTCGTCCAGTGGAACAGGCAAAGCTTGATCGCTCTGAGCTCAAGAATAATGATCGGCAAGGAACACTCCTCTGTTGACCCAAGTCCCCTGGGCACAGAGCTTCCCCAGCACTCCACCCCAGCCTGACAGGCTGGCATCTGTGGTGACCACCGTCCAGAATAGCAGCAGGAAGGACTCACACAAAGCTGGCGACTGGATCCACCAGGATAAAGCCAACCTCTTGAGATGGCTCTGACGTATCTTCTGGTCCAACGATTGTGGATCCCGGCTCCATTTTGCAAGAATCTCTTTTTGCAGAGGCGTCGAGCGAGACTGAGCAAATTGAACCGCCTCGAAGGTTGATACCATCAAACCCAGGGCTCTTATGCAAGTCCGTAGGGAAGACCGATCAGTTTCCATCAGCAACCTGATCGCCCCTTGCAACGTCTGAAGCTTTTCCAAGGGAAGAAAGACCTTCGTCAAGGCGGGGTCTAGAGTTGGCCCCAGATAAGTCACCCGTACGGAGGGCGTCAGAGCAGATTTTTCCAAATTGATCATCCACCCGAATGCCTGAAGGGTCTGAACTGTAATTGAGAGGTCGCCCAACAGATCCGAGTGAGAGTCTGCTCGTAATAGGAGATCATCCAGATACCCCAAGATCACAATCCCTCTCTGACGTAACAAAGCCAACACCGGGGCCAGAACCTTGGTGAAAACCCTGGAAGTGGAGGCAAGACCAAAGAGTAACGCCACAAATTGAAAATGCTCCTCTGTTACCGCAAAGCGGAGGAATCTCTGGTGTCCTTCGAAGATGGGGACGTGCAAATAAGCATCTTTGATATCGATGGAGGCCAGAAAATCCCCCTGATTTAAAGATGCCACCACTGACTGGACTCCATTCGAAACTTCTGCACCCGCTCAAAGTGGTCCAGAGCCTTCAGGTCCAGGATTGAACACACCTTTCCCTCCTTTATGGGCACAGTGAACAGGTTTGAATCAGTCCTTGAGCATGGAGATCCTCCACAGCCTCCCGGAGATCCTTCAAACGATCTGGAGACAGGCAAAGATTTGACTGAAAGAACCTGTCCGCCGTCCAGTACCCGAAATTCGATTTTGTACCTGGAACGAATCAGTTTGTGAACCCATAGGTCCTGAATGAAAGAAGTCCAGAATTCCTGAAAGAAGCGCAGACGTCCCCCACCCCAGAAACAGATGAGGGTGCCCCTTCATGCAGAACCGGACTGACTGGTCTTGGGCTAGCCCAGGGCTTCTTAGTTCCTCCAGAAGCTATGAACAGCTTACCTTTTTCTTGCGTCCGGAAGGAAGGCCCCCGTTTATTACGGGGTGCTTTACCTTTTGAGGATTGAGGAAGAAGAATACTCTTCCCACCAGTCAGACCCTTGATCAACTCGTCCAGCAAGTCGCCAAATAATCGCTCCAAACCATGCGTCTTAAGGCAATCCCCACAGCCGACACTCTGGCCACCAGGGAAGCCACATCGAAGGACGCATAACACAGGAACGCCAGGGCCTGAGCCATCTGAACCATAAGTTCCATCAGCTTCGGGGGAACTAAGTCAGGATCCAAGTTACCCTTCAGAACCTTCACCCATTCCGTAACCGTCTGATACCAAAACAGACCCAAAAAGTGGTTTCAAGATAGAACCTGCCAACACATTAAGATGGCGGAAAAGGGATTTCACCCGCCTGTCCACCGGATCTGTAGAAACCGGGGAATCTTCCACAGGCACTATAGTAGATATGTTCACCTGGAAACAGGATGATCCACCTTAGGTGGTACCGTCCAAAGTTTGGAAACTGTCTCAGCAAAGGGATAACAGCGTTTAAAGTGCTTAGGCACTACTAGCACGTGCTTGATGCGCCACCATTGGTCATTAACAATATCATGAAAATTCTCAGGACAAGGGAAAACCTTGCCCAATTTTTGGGTCTTACGGGAGCCAAAAGACACCTGTGTCCCTGCCGGCATGGGCTCATCTGCCATTTTCAAAGTTTCCCTTACTGAAACAATCAGGGCTTCCACCAAAGCGTGTTCCTGTGCTGCAGCTGAAGAGGACGGGTCCTCTTCACCATCCGATTGCGAGGACAGCGACCCCTCAGGTGGGGGGCGTCCGTGGCCACCATATCAGTCTCTGAATCAGAGGACCCCACCAATGACGGTGAAGGTAGCGGCCGTTCTCGGCTAGTAACCATTTACATTACAAAATCAATCTTGGTCACCAGGCTTTCCAGTGCTGCTGAAATCGCAGCCAGCAACTGCGATCCGGAAGGTCCAGTAGTTGCACTGAGGGTGAAATCAATGCCTGGGACTCCATATTTAACACAACAGAAAAAAGGAGTACTGTCACTTGAAAAGCGCCAATCGCGGTCCCCACTGCTGATCACCGTGGACTGTGGAGTCCCCCTTAAATATATACAGATAGAGTGCACAGGGGTATGCCCACAAAGACCCCAGTGCTTTACCACCTTCAGAGAAAACCTCCTGAAATCAGACTGTGCAGCAGGAAAGTGAGAGTTACAGGATATGACATCAGCCTGGTATGTGAAAGGCCACGCTGCCTGTGTAGCTTCCATAGGGCTACACAAAAATGGCTGCCAATGCAAATCAATGGGAAACACAGGGAAAATGGCTGCCCTATACAAGTCAATAGGAAAAATAGATTACATTGCCCACACTAAAGATTGCGGTGCCCACGGCGTACCATGAGGTCAGGGACCCCCAATATGAAGGCCGAAAGGGATCTACAACCAGACCCAGCTGAAAAAAGGTACCATTTACACCCCCTCCCCAGGACGCCAGGTGCTACAGCACACCCAGGGGGCAGGAGAGGGGGACAGAGAACAAGGCCAGATAACCTGACAGGCCAGGGGTTCTTTTAGGAAGTCCAGGTCCCATCATCCCCAGGAGAGGGCCCGCGTCTGCCCCCAAGTCCACAAAAGGGACAAGGGGAGGCTGCATTTACTCACCATGCCATGGACCGGGTGTGCTCCGCTCCGGGCAGACCTCCCACCCATAGTGGGGGTGCTGCCAGCCGAGCTGCGACTCAGGGCATTCCAGGTCGTCGCGTCCCAGCAAGACATCCACTAGCAGGCTCGTCCCCATCCAAAAAGGAGGCTCCGTCGTGGCGAGGCCTAGTGCAGGACTTTAACCTGCTCACACTCGTAGGCTAGGCTGGGAGACCTTAAGGATCTAGATTATCCAATGCGAAACCTTAGTCGGCATTGCTTGTAGCTCACCAGGAGGATCCCCCTGAACACTAACTAGCAAAGTGAGTAAAGATAAATAAAACAAAATATTCTTTAAAGAATAAAAAAAAAAACAGACTGAAGTCCCAGCAGGAAACCTACGTCCTACTCCTTCACTAGGCAGAAACAAACTGTTTTGCTGGAGCAGGGTGTGTGGGGTTATGCCTATAGGGACAGACATGTGGGTGTGGTGAACTGCTTTTTTTCCTGCCTAGTACTACTATTGCAGGGGGCAGCATTACCCAATGGATAAAAAGTATAAGAGCTGCATCTGTCAATGGACGATAGAGAAAAATGGATTTTTGTAAAATCTTACCGTAAAATCCTTTTCTCTTAGCTCATTGACAGACGTAGTCCTCGGTGATACAGCACCTTCGGGTTATGTTGCCTCCACAGGAGCAGGACTAGACAGGAAATAAAATGCTCTGGCCACACCCTAGGGGCAGTCCCCGAGGGTATATCCTCTCTCTCTCTGCCACAGCAAATCAGTTATGTCACAAAAGCAGTGTTTAGAGAATTTAACCCAACCCAACTCAAAAACAGAGGGGCGGGTACTAAGTCTGTCAATGAGCTAAGAGAAAAGGATTTTACGGTAAGATTTTACAAAAATCCATTTTTCTCTATCGCTCATTGACAGACGTAATCCTCGGTGATACAGCACCTTCGGGAAGTCCCAGAGCAGTATCACAAATGAGGGGTGGGAAAATGGAAATCAAATCCAAATCTAGAAGGCCCAACCGGTGCCAACTAGAAGTTTACAATGCTCATCCTTAATGATGAGACTCAACAAAAAATTTTTCAACAGAAAAAAACCCTCGAGGTAGACCACCGGTCTCCTCAAATAGCGGCCTGCAAAACCTTGCGGCCAAATGAGGCATCCGCCGATGCCATCACATCAATTTTATAAAATTTTGTAAAGGTATGTACCGACGACCAGGTGGCCGCCTTACATACCTGGACCACTGACGCCTGATGGCGAAAGGCCCAGGAAGTACTGAGCGCTCGAGTGGAGTGCGCCCTAACAGGGAACAGAGGACTCTGACCCTTAATAGAATAAGCCTGTACCACCGTCTGTCTAATCCATTTGGCAATAGTCGCGGCAGATGCAGGCAACCCCTTTCTGGGGCCATCCGTGATCACAAAAAGTGAATCCGTCTTACGGAACGATTCCGTAGCTTTCAGGTATACCCTGATTGCCCGAACCACATCCAAGGAATGCAACGCATGTTCCCGATGATGATTGGGCTGAGGACACAAGGAAGGTAGTACAATATCTTCATTCAGATGAAAATCTGAAACCACCTTTGGAAGAAAGGATGGCTTAGGATGAAGCACTACCTTATCCCTATGAATCACCAAGTATGGGGACTGGCATGATAAAGCAGCCAGTTCTGACACCCTGCGTGCAGAAGTGATAGCCACCAAGAAGGCCACCTTCTGGGATAATGTAAGCAAGGGAATCTCCCTGATGTTTTCAAAAGGAGGTTTCTGTAGAACCGACAAAACCAAATTAAGATCCCAGGGTGGTAAGGGCGCGCGGACTGGTGGAGCCAGGTGCCGCACCCCCTGGATGAAATTCCGCACCAAGGACTTGGTAGCTAAAGGTTTCTGAAAGAAGATTGCTAATGCTGAAACTTGACCCTTGATGGTGCTCAAGGCTAGCTTCTGCTCAACCCCTTTTTGCAAAAAGGCCAATATTCGAGTCACCGAATAGGTACGTGGAGGAAATCCTAAAGATTCGCACCACGCAATATAAGTCTTCCCTGTGTGATAATAGACCTTGCTGGAAGTCGCTTTCCTTGCTTTAATAAGGGTAGGAATGACTGAAGCTGACAACCCTCTGTCCTTCAGTACTTGGGTCTCAATGGCCAGGCCATTAAAACCAGCGACTGTAAAGCACGATGGTAGATTGGTCCTTGAGACCACAGACACTCCCTGAGACGAAGTTCCCACGGAACGTCTGCGACTAGCATGTCCAAGTCGGTCAGGCCGGCTTGACGAGGCCAGCCTAGAATTTCTAGGACCACTGGCGCTGACTGGATCTGAACCAGGCGTCCCTAGAGCTATCTGGCCCCGACCATCCGAGAAAGTCTGGTCGTTTTCTGTTCCCACACATTTATCAGATACCTGATTCCTATCAGGAACGGTGATCTTTTCTGGTTGGACCTCAGGGACCGAAGTCACCCGGCTAGAGGCTTCTTGGTCTGTCTGGTCAACCAGATCCGATTCCTGTGGGGAATAGAGACTAATCTTAGGAAAAGGTAGAGGAAAAGATCTATTCAGGGAACGGTGACTACCGCTCCCTGTAGTACTTAAATGATGGAAGGGAAGAATCGCACCGGTAGTAGTAGTCGATGCTCGATCTAATGTCCTGAATACCGGTGAAAACGTCCCCCCACCCTCAACCCGGGTGGGGGCGCACCTTCAGGCTGTGTAATCCTTTGCTTCGGGTTTGGCTGAGTCGGTCCTCTGTTTGTCCGACCAGCCTTTCTTGAACCCTCCTGGAGGAGTCTTGCCTTTCCCGCTTGTTCCAGCCGGGCGTACGAACCCTTTATGGGCGGTAAAGAAAGGTCCTCGCTTGTTGCGAGGTCCCTTAGCTTTAGCAGCCTGTGGCAAGAAAGTGCTCTTGCCCCCAGTGGCGTCCTTAATAATTTCATCTAGGGTGGCCCCAAATAGGCGATTCCCCTGAAAGGGGAGATTCGTCAAGGTCTTTTTGGAACCTAGGTCAGCTGACCAGCATTTTAACCACAGCACACGTCTGAGGATTACCGCTGACATAGATGCATGCCCTAATAGGGGGGTAGCATCCAAGGCTGCGTCACAGACAAACTGTAGCCCTTGTATAATCTGTTCCATCAAATCAGATGTTCCCTGGGGGATATCTTTTCCCCTTAGGTCTTGGCGTACCAATCTCGCCCATTCCGTTAGTGTCTGGGAAACTAGACCAATAACAATTACTGGTCTAAATGCTGACCCTATCAGGGAGAAGATAGTGCGGGACTCCGCTTCCATCTTTCGATCCACCGGATCCTTAAAGGACGAAGTGTCCTCCACTGGGATAACCGTGGCTTTATTCAGCCTGGAAATAGGTGGATCCACCACTGGTTGTACCGTCCATTTCTTAATGATGGATTCCTCAAACGGATAGCGTCTAGCAATACGCTTGGAAATAGTAAAGGTACGCTTAGAATGCTCCCATTCTCCTTTAATCTTATTACCAAAACACTTGGGTACAGGAAAAACCTTCACCGTTTTAATGGGCTTGTTAGTACCAAAGGGAATCTCTGTTTCAGTTGCCTCTGCCGGTGAAACCTCAAGTCTTAAGGTTTCCCGCACCGCCACAACTAGTGCGTCCACCAATGCTTCTTCCTGAATTATAGCGGGGGAAAGAACGTCCTCCTCACTGTCTGAGGGAGCTTTACCTGAGATAACAGCCCTTGCAGAGGGACCTGCAGCTGCAGTGACCATCTCTGAATCTGAGTCAGAGGTGTCAGATAATATAGGGGTAGGCGGGGGTCGCTTTCTTGACCCCCGTCCCCGACAGGCTGCCTCCACCCGAGCCACCAAAGACTCCAAAACTGCTGTGAATGCATCCATACTCTGTGCACCAGCGGGTCCCGTGGCCCCCTCGAGGGAAACAGGTGGGGGTATTTGTGTGGCAGGGTCCATGATTATTCCAGTAATTTCCCGGAAAATACAATTCAAATTTAAATAAAAAAACTTTTTTTTTTTTTTTTTTCAGACCCCCAGCGCCACCAAAGCCCCTCAGTGTTACCTGCTAGGGATCCCTATCGATCGAGAGAGAGAGAGAGAGATAGACCCCCAGGCTCACCACTTGATGCTCAGAGTTCACTGCAACAGGTTACAGCGCTGTCTTCACAAACAGGAAGTCTTTTGGCTGGCTGCCCAGGAAGAAAGGAGGCGGCTCCGCCCCTCTGCACGCCTTCCGGCGCCTCCCCTAGCTCCACGAGGTGTTTGGATCACCTCAAACATGGCCGCCCCCATGCTGGAGACACGAGGCTACGCCAAAATGGCGGCCTCGTGCGATCTAGCAAACAATGGCGGCGGTTAGTACCGAATAGCGGCGTGACTGCAGAGGTTCACAACACCTTCTCTACATGGGGATTTAGCCTGGTCGGCGGTACCGGCCCTGGCGGACCGCATGGCCGTCCGGAAGGTCTGCTATCGCTGGAGACTTGACTAGGACAGCAGTCTACATGTCCGTGGCTACTGACTGGTAGGATACTTATATTATCACAGTAAGATACCCATACTGCCACTAATTACAATCTTTTTAACATGTTTACAATTAGATTGTCAGCTCCCAAACCAAGCCTCCTGGCTTTTTGCACATAAAATCACACTCAAAGTAGGGGGATCTGTGCCATGTTATAGGATAGAGGGGAACTCATCCTTACCATACAGAGAGGGGCCCGCGTTCACCACAAGACCCGTCAGGGGGAAAGGGGGAACATGCTACTCACCATACCAGAACCAGGCGGGCACCAACTCCTGACAGTACCCCTCTCCACCGGGGCGGGAGGGCTGTCGACCAATACGGACGCCGTGACTCATGGTCCTTGGCGTTTCAGCGAGACGTTTAACTCGCGGGGTCAGTCCCTCCAGTGGGACTATGTCGAGGCTGACCCAGCGCGGAGCTATGGCCTGCACGCGCTCGTAGGCTGAACTGGTGTGACCACCGGATCTCAACATCCAGCCCGTCGCCCAGTTCAGCTTTCTTGCTTGAAGATCTCACAGGAACACTGGAGAAAAAAGCTGTCTAAAAAAATCTTTTTAAGAAAAAAATCTTGCCAGGACCGAAGATCCCAGCAAGGTATCTAGGTCCTTACTCCTGACTAGACAGAAAAAAACTGATTTGCTGTGGCAGAGAGAGAGAGGATATACCCTCGGGGACTGCCCCTAGGGTGTGGCCAGAGCATTTTATTTCCTGTCTAGTCCTGCTCCTGTGGAGGCAACATAACCCGAAGGTGCTGTATCACCAAGGACTACGTCTGTCAATGAGCGATAGAGAAATGGAATTTACAGGCAAGCCAAAGTTCTCATTACCTTAAATGTACAGTACAAGACAGACTAGTTATAGACAATGGAATGTACAAAGCAATCAATGAAGACTTCAACATAGTAAAGAGATCTGAATACATTTAGGTAACAACTTGAAGCACCTTGTGGCTAAAGAGCACTTCAGCAGAGGCCTGAAGATTAACCCAGTAAAACTTAAGGGGTATGAAGAGGGGAACAGGTGGTGACCATGCAAACCTGTGAAACAGATGCTTGCCGCTGAAAAGCCCAAGAACACAGACAGAGCTGGTGGAATAGGCCCCGATAGGAAAGGGAGGAAGATTTTCCTTGAGAGCATAAGCTCTAGAAATGTGCTGCTAAGCCACCTACCAATGGTGAAAGAGGAAGCAAGATGTCCCCTTCTTGGGACCTTAAAGGAGAACAAATGTGGACTGTTTTTTTGAGGAAAGAAGCAGTAGCTAAGTAACCCTAACTGTGCTGACTACATCCAGGCAGTGGAGTGAAATATCCTTGGCTTGCTTCAAGGCAGGACATGGAGAAAAGGAGGATATTATCCTTACACTGAAGTAAAAGGGACCAACCTTGAGGAGGAAGGAAGGTCTGGGTCTCAGGACCACCCTGTCTCTATGCAAGATAAGAAAAGGTTCCTTACAAGAAAAGAATGCCATCTCTGAGACCCATTTGAAGGAGGTGATGGCTACAAAAAATAGCCACCTTACTGGTAAGATCCCCAGTAGGTTATTAGGAATGGGTTCAACGAGAGGTCTTTGAAGAACCTGAAAAACTTAAAGCACCAGCTTAAGTTCCCAGGGGCACACAGAAGGTTGAAGTAGTTGTTTTATGTGTACTTTCATTTCCGATCATTCGCAGTCTTGCTTTTATGATTATTTTCGGACGAAAACTTTACTAATGAAATGAAAATGGGACGTTATGGTCAAGTACGATAAAAATCTTAAAGCCTGCACATTTAGTTTTTGTCGTTCGAAAATTTGCAATTAGCTGTCAAAAGCAGTATACTAAGGATTTTCTTTGTGTGTGTGTGTGTGTGTGTGTACGGGCCTTTGAACGAATATGCCAGTCTGGAAAGATTCCTGATTACATTATATCTTTTTACTCAAGCACGCAAACCAATTTATATACAGGGAAGTGAGAGAGGGAATTGAATAGATCGCTCACGTAGGAAACCAAATTAACGTTCTTCGCTATTACCCACAGGTTGTATGGCGAGTAATCTTCAGGAGAGGCATTTTTAAACTTCTAACCGGTTACAGATTACATCAAAATCAAAGACCACATCAAATTTCTTAAATCAATTTGAATCTATGTTAGCACTGTGTAAAGGAAGCTGGCACTCTGTGTGTTCATTTTCTATTTGTTTCAAAGGAGCCCAGTAGAACCCCACTTCTTGTCCTCTGAGTACCTTAAAGTGAACGCAACACCAAGTTCCCTATATAGAGCACTAATGGATTTGCACATGTTGATCATATGCCCCCTTCATCTCCTCTTCTAAAGAGAGAATAAATTCAGTACTTCTAATCTCCAGTTCCCCAATATCCTTTTTTTGTGAACTAGTGGGCAAAACTGAGCTGCATATCTATCACAGATTACTAATAAATCATGTTTATTTGTGAAGGTACATTTCTCTGTTTTCTTTTCTGTACAGTATACTTTACAATATAATCTTAACACAGATCAAGGGGAAAAAAAAACAAACCCCACACAAGAGAATCTGGTTCTGGGGTGGTTGCTACTGGAAGCATTTCAGACATATGTGGCAGAGAGTTCCAAGAGAGTGGGAACACGCATTTGCTGCACTTACCGTAATCTTGAACCAGCTGTCTCTGTCATTTCTAACATCAGCTCTAGCATGATGTGAATTATCCCTAGCGGGATTTCCATGTGAAGCACCCCTGTTGTCTCTTCCTGGTCTTTCATCTCGTCTCCTTCCTCCACGGCTATAAGGATTACTAGAGGTGGGAGAAGAACAAACAAACTTGGAAAAAGTAGCAAAATATAACTCTGTACTGACACTGTTGAAATCCCAGTGCCAACATTTATGTAACACTTTATATGGCACTCATTTTATGCAATAAAAATAAGGTTAAAGGATAAGTTCACCTTTTGGAACAGGTTACATGTTCCACCCGTTTTTAGGATGGAACATGTAAACATGTTTCAGCAGCTGCAGCCTCTCTCCCCTTCCCACTGTAGCGAGTGGGCCGACCATGTAATTTATTCACAGTCGTCTTTGAATGGAAAACTATAAGTCCCAACAGCCTTTGCGGTTGGCGGCTTCTAGTTTTAACTACCATGGTGCTGCTGAGCTTCCTGCCCATATGAGCAGGCAGATACATTGAGAAGTCTGCAGGAGTCCAGCATGGCACCTGCAATCTACTTATCATGAGTGCAATGCTCTCCAGGCTCCAAGTTAAAATAATACATGCAAATGTTTTTAACTGCAAAAAGATGTGTATTTATTATTTTTTTAAAGGTAAACTTGTCTTTAATTCTTATTTTTTAGTGCACGACATTAAACATTGTGTTGTGTAAAATAACTACGCTAACACTAGGATTGAAACAATTCTCAGCCCATAAAAGGAAACACATTTAATGAAGACAACCAATAATAATCGCTCTTCCCAAAAAATGCTAGTTACAGGACTATATCAACAGGGGGGCTTCAGTACAGAGAGTACAATTACCCTGTGCAAGTAAGCAAATCAGGAGATCTGACTTCATGCTGACTTTTTTGACCTGCATGAGTGTTCCAGGTCAATGACTCAAAGCACTAAAGCCACAAACTTCCAGGCTAATAGCATAGCACCAATAACTATTGAACTACTAATCCTAGCTATTAAAAGCAGGAGGTACTCACAACCGTGAACGGGCTGGATCAAGTACATCACTCATAGGCACATCTCCATCTTCATCATCTAGTCGGGTACGAGGGTTAGGTTGGTAATTACCACGATTTCGGTTTCTTGGACCTGCTTCACTATACATTTTCCCCCGGAATGGGCCACGCCCTTTCCGCTTCTTTGGGAAAAAGCCTCCACCAACTCGGTCATCATGGTCTAAAAAAAAATCAAAATCAAAATCAAAATCAATAAAAAGCAAGAAAACAAAGGAAGCACCAATTATTCAAGTAGTAAATATCCAGTTTAATTTCTATGTATTTCTGGGATAGAGATATATATATATATATATATATATATATATGTGTGTGATGCTTTGTAATTCGTGTTTACTTTCAAGAGCACACCAGTGGCCCACCTACAGGAGTAGGACACTAGGCAGAAAAAAAAAAGCTTGACTATGCCTATGGGCAATCCCAGGAGGTATACGCCTCCTCCTCTGCTATAGGTACTGAAAGATTGTATTAACATGCCTTATTATATTTCATAATATATGTCTTATGCCCACTTATCAATGGAATGTGGTCCCTTGCAATTACATAGTAACGAGCCAGACCTAACACTCATTCATACACCCTGGACAGCAGACAGCTGTATTTTGCATATAGATGGCAAGACGTTGACATGTTAAACACCTTTCCATTCATTCATTTGAACACTTGACAGTTGGATATTTTGCATAGAGATTACTGACACCACCCATAAACAATTGACAATTGCTTACATTAACACATCAGACAAGCTGATCACAGACGGATCGACTCTCCAACAAAACACAGATTCAGATACAAGACACCTCATATTGACACAGATGCATAGGGAAAACAAAAGCCTTTCATGTCTTGTTTCTGTGAGATATGTTCTATTGTTAAATTGACCGATAAATTGTAACCAGTTTAAAGCAGTTTTTCCCGCTCAAACTTGCCTTAAATATGAGCTAAACTTGCAATAAAATCAGATGTTTCTACGATAAGCTTGAGTGCTGTGTGTCGATATGTCTCCTGGCCAGAGGAGAGAGAATTCACTATATAGGGAGATTGGGACTGAAGGGCCGTATATCATCTTGTAAATTGCCTCCTGACGAGATTTGAGTTAACAGGTACTCCGTTTCATCACGAGCAGTGTCCGAAGTATTACAACTTCATAGAGGGGCGGGTGCTGTGTCCGTCAATGAACATCAGAGAAATGGATTTTACGGAAAGTCAAAAATCCCATTTTCTCTTTCGTTCTTCGACAGACAGCTCCTGAGAATCTTGACCAGTGGAACATCCTAAAGCAGTGTCAAAACATGAGAGGTGGGAACAGCAAAAAGTTTCCCAAGGCTAAACCGTAGCTCAACCAAAACAATTGGAACCGAGCTGAAAAAGAGGGAACAGACCCTTTAAACAGCAGCCTGCAAAACCTTGCAGCAAAAAAAGGCACCCACAGATGCCAGCACATCAGCTTTATAAAACTTTGTGAAAGTGTGCACCGACAACCAGGTGGCTGCCTTGCACATCTGCATCATGGACGTCTAGTGACGGAAGGCCCAAGAAGCACTGAGCACCCCTGTAGAGAGTGTGCCTTCACAGGGAAAGGAGGAACCTGACCCTTAATCGAATAGGTCTGAGTCACCGTCTGTCTGATCCATCTAGAAATGGTCACAGACAAAGCGGACAGTCCTTTTCGAGGCCCATCCCCGAGTACAAATAGTGAGTCTGACTTCCTAAAAGACTCTGTAGCTGCCCGGTACCCGAATTGCTCGAACCAAATCAAGGGCATGCACAGCAATTTCCTTAGGATGTTTCGGCCTGGGACACAGGGAAAGCAACACAATGTCCTCATTCTAATTGAAATCAGAGAACCAAGAACAGATCCCAAGGAAGTAGTGGAGACCGCAATGGTGGAGCCAAATGTCGAACGCCCTGAATACAAAAAAAAAAAAAGGGTACACACCAGGGAGTGCGTGGCCGAGGCTAAAACCTGGCTCTTGATGGTAATCAAAGCCAATTTCTGCTCTACCCCCCGTTGAAGAAAGGTCAAGACCCAAGCCACTGTGAAAGAGCGAGGGTGAACACAAAGTGACTCACACTACAAAATGTATGTTTTCCATGTACAATGGTAGATCTTCCTAGCTTTCAACAGTGCTGGAATCACAGACCCAGACAAACCTCTATCCTTCAGCACCTGGCTTTCAAACAGCCAAGCCGTCAAAGCCAGCGACTAATGCAGGATGGAAGATCGGTCTTGTGGACAACAGATCTATCCTGAGAGGCATCCAAGGGACGTCAGCGACCAGCCGCACCAAGTCAGCGTACTAAGACCAGCGAGGCCTGTCTGGGGCCACTAGAATGACAGGAATCCCTTCTGCATCGAGCCTGCGCAAGAGTCTCGGCAGAAGCTTGAGAGGAAGGAAGGTGTAAATCAGACGATACTGGCCCCAGGGGGCCACGAGCGCATCTATGGTGTCTGCCACAAATATTTGCACCTTCCTGTTGAGCCGAGACACCAACAGATCTACCTCGGGGATGCCTCCCCACAGGCACAGCTGATGAAAGACCTCCAGATGAAGGGACCACTCTCCCTTGGTCCAACACCTGTCAACTGGGATCATCCGCCTGCCAATTTTCCACCCCTGGAATGTGTACTGTTGGGAGGGCCGGAAGGAAGCATTCTGCCCATCGGAGAATGCCCGCTACCTCCAGAGCTACCAACACACTTCTTGTTCCACCCTGGTGATTGACATAAGCCACGGTCGTGGCTTTGTCCGATTGGATTTGCACTGGACACCCCTAAAGGCGATCCGTCCAGTGATTCAGGTACAGTCCGATTGCCGAGTTCAAGAACATTGATCGGGAGTCTGGATTCTTCCAGTGTCCAAACACCCTGAGCGGAGCTCTGGCCCAGGACACCGCCCCACCCGGACAGACTGGTATCGTGGTGACCACTGTCCAATATAAGGCGAGAAAGGCTTTGCCCTGACGAAGAGCTAGAGAGCAAAGCCACCAGACCAGAGACCCTTTTGTTTCCTGGCTCAGCTGGATGTGATGTTCCAGAGACTTCAGACACTTGTCCCATTTGGCCAAGATCTCCCTTTGCAGGAACCTCGTATGCAACTGTGCAAATGGGACCGCCTCGAAGGAAATAGAAACCATCAGGGCCAGCACACGCATGCAATTCCGGAGGGACGACCACCTGATGGACAGCAGGAGATGAATTGAAGCCTGCAGTTTCCTGGATTTTTTCCAGAGGAAGAAACACTGGCTAAAGCCAAGTAAAGAGTCAGACCCAGACAGTCCAGCTTCATGAAAGGAACCAGAGCAGACTTCTGATAATTCAGAAGCCAGCCGAACTCCCTCAGAATCCGTATAGCAATTTCCACTTTGTCCACCAGAGCAGTAGGGGACTCTGCTCATAGGAGAAGGTCGTCCAGGTATCCCAGCACTGCAATCCCTCGCTGACATAATGCCAGCACCGGGAGCAACATTTTTGTGAAGACCTGAGGAGCGGAGGGGAGACCAAAGACGTTTTAGCGGTCTGGCCTGCAGACCAACACTTTAGCCACAGAACACACCTAAAGACCACAGCCGAAACAGACAGTTTAGAAATCAGGGGAGCCGCATTCAAAGAGGCATCACACAAACTGCAGCCCCTGGACCAATTGGTCTACCAGCGCAGAAAAGGTAGGGGGGAGCTGCTCACCCTTCAGGTCACAGCAAAAAAGTTTACACCACTCGACCAGAGATTGTGACACCAGGGCAATGGTGAAGACCGGCCTAAGTCCCAAGCCAGCCACAGTGAACATATTGCAGGCCACAGCCTCTACTTTCATGTCAGCCAGATCCTTTAATGCTGGTGATTCTTTTACCAGAATTAGGGTTGCCTTATTCAACCTGGAAACCGGGGGATCCACCACCGGTGGAACAGTCAACTATTTAAAGGAGGGACTTTTCAAAAGGGGTACCTCATTGCAAATCGCTTAGGGACCACAAAGGGACCTACAATACTAAAACTACAAAGAATCAATATTACAAAGAATCAATATTGTCAACCAGAGCTGCACCATTAATCATTAAAAATTCTTGTTTCTCCCCCCCCTCCCCCACGATCTTAAAAACTTAATTTCCTCAATCCAAACAGGGCAGAGCTGTTCTCTGCTTACTCACAGCTGTCAAAAAGAAAAACAAAAACAAAAAAGAGCCTCCTGCAAAGGTTTAATAACATTGCTAAGGCTGGGCGATAACTATAAACACAATGTTTTACATTGTATAATTTCTTTTAGATCAAAGAAATTAACTTACATCTGTAAATGAGGTCAGTTTAACCACTTAAAGACTAAAGCCTTTTTCGGACGTTTTTGCTTACAAGGTAAAATCTGTATTTTTTGCTAGAAAATTACTTAGAACCCGCAAACATATAGAATTGGATTTTTGTCTTACCGTAAAATCCTTTTCTCTGATGTTCATTGACAGACGCAGCTCCAGAATCTTCTTAACCATTGGGTTATGCTGCCCCCTACAGGAGTAGGACACTGGGCAGGAAAAAGCTTTACCACGCCTATGGGGCAGTCCCAGGGGATATACTCCCACACTCTGCTATAGGCATTCAGTTTTGTTGCAAGCAGTGTCAGAAGAATACCCAACTCAATAGAGGGGTGGGTGCCGTGTCCGTCAATGAACATCAGAGAAAAGGATTTTACGGTAAGACAAAAATCCAATATTCTCTTTCGTTCATTAAAAGAACCAGCTCCAGAATCTTCTTAACCATTGGGACATCCCAAAACGTGTTAAACATGAGGGGTGGGAAAAAACAACAGAAAAAAAAAGTTACCAAAAGGCTAAACCTAGCCAACCAAGTAACGTGGAGCTCAACCAGGAACAACTGGAGCTCACCTGAAAACAATACACACTTTAAAGAGGGCCAGGTCCTCTCAAACAGCGGCCTGCAAAACCTTGTGGCCAAAAGCAGCATCTGCAGATGCCAGTACATCGACTTTATAAAATTTTGTGAAAGTGCACAGACGACCAGGTGGCCTCCCTGCAAACTTGTATCGCGGACGCCTGATGGCAGAAAGCCCAAGAGGCAATAAGTGCCCGTGTAAAAAGTACCTCAACAGAGAATGGAGGAACCTGGCCCTTGATGGAATAGGCCTGCACCACCACCTGTCTTATCCATCTGGATATGGTCGTGGCAGACGCGACAAATTCCTGCAAGGTCCATCCGTAAGGACAAACAGTAAGGCCGATTTCCTAAAACTACTTGGTTGCCGCAAGGTACACTCTGAGTGCCTGACCCACATCCAGAGAGTGCAAGGCAAACCCCTTAGGATGTTTAGACTTGGGACACAGGGAAGGCAACACAATGTCTTCATTCAGATGGAAACCAGAAACAACCTTAGGAAGGAAAGACTGACAAGGGCGAAGCCCACTTTATCTCTATGAGCAACCAGGTAAGGTGGACAAGACAACGCCTCCAGCTCCAATATCCCACATGCAGAAGTAATAGCCACCAAGAGGGCTACCTTCTGTATGTAAGCAGAGGAAGCGAATGTTTTTACAAAAGTGGTTACTGGAGAAATGACAGCACCAAACTGAGATCCCACAGAAGGCAACAGAGACCGAACTGGGGGAGCCAAGTGGCAAACCCCCTAAATAAAAGGTGCGAACTAAAGAATGCAAAGCCAAAAGGATGGTAAAAGAAGACTGCCAAAGCCGAATACCTGGCCCTGGATGGAACCCAAGGCCAGGCGCTGCTCAACACCTCGGTTGGAGGAATGCCAAAAACCAAGCCACCGAAAGAGAACGTGGATGACCCCCCCAAGAGACTCACCACGCAATGTACGTCCTCCAGGCGCACCTAGAGGTAGATTTTCTAGCTTTTAACAGTGTGGGAATCACAGATTCAGACAACCCCCTATCCTTCAGCACCTGGGATTTCAACAGCCATTATAGCCAGCGACTGTAAAGCAGAATAGAAGACTGGCCCTCTTCTCTGAGAGGAAGTCTACAAGGGGCATCGGCGACTGTCCGTACCAGATTGGCGTACCAAGACCGGTGGGACCAGTCTGGAGCCAGTAGGATGACTGTATCCCTTCTAACTCGATCCTTCGCAGAAGACTCGGCAGAAGTTTTAGTGGGGGAAAGGTGTATATCAGATGATACTGGCCCCAAGGAGCTACCAGTAAGTCTTTGGCGTCAACCAGAGGATCCCGAGACCTTGCCTCAATTCTATGTACCTTTCTGTTGAGATGAGAGGCCAACCGGTCCACCTCTGAAGTTCCCCACCAGAGACACAGCTGAACCTTAGAATGCCAGCTACCTGCCGAGCCACCAGAACACTTCTCGTGCCCCCTTGGCGATTGGCATACGCCACAACAGTGGCATTGTCCCATTGAATCCTTACCAGGCACCCCTAAAGCCGGATTGCCCAATGAGCCAGACAAATCTTATCGCCCGAAGTTACAGTATATCAATTGGTAGTCTTGACTCCAGAGTCCAGACCCCTTGAGCACAACCGTGCCCAAAACGCCTCCACACCTGGACAGGCTGGCAACCGTTGTGACCACCGTTCAGTACAGGGGAACAAAGAATTTGCCTAGTCTGAATGCCAGAGAGCGGAGCCACCATATCAGGGACCCTCTTGTATCCTGGCTCAACAGGATCAGATTGGCTAGAGACTGGATTCTTGTACCACTTGGCAAGAATCTCTCTATGCAGGTGTCGAGTGGAACTGTGCAAACAGTACCGCCTCTAAGGTAGGCACCATCAGGCACAGTGCAATGCAAGTCCTGAAAGATGACCGACTGCTGGACAACAGGAGCCAAATCGCATCCTGCAGCTTTTGGAGATTTTTTTCCCCTGGAAGAAACACCCTGACTAAAGCAGAGTCCAGAGTCAGACCCAGATAGTCGAACTTGGTGGACGAAACCAGAGCAGATTTTTGGAAGTGCAATTTCCAACCGAACTCCTGCAGAATCTGTACAGTAATTTGCAGGTTGTCCTTTAGAGCAGTCTGAGACTCTGCTTGCAGAAGAAGAGAGTCTCCAGGTACCCAGTACCACAATCCCCCACTGCCGCTACAATGCCAACACTTTTGTGAATACACGAGGAGCTGAGGCGAGACCAAAAGGTAATCTTATTAAATTATAATGCAAAGCAAATGCTGATGACCAACATATATTAGAATATAAAAGGTAAGCGTCCTTTGATGTGGGGATGCCACTACCACACTTCTGTACTCGCACGCACAAGGCGGTCCAGGATTGGACGTACCTTGCCTTCCTTCCTGGGAACTTTAAACAGGTTTGACAAGAAACCTTGAAAAACGTTCCGATTTTGGAACAGGAACAATCATCCCTTGTAGTAGAAAGTCTTGCACCGCTCCGGAAGAGAACCCGCAGGTGGTCTGGGGACAAATGCAGGTCGGAAGAAAAGAACCTCACTGGAGGAAAAGGCCAAAACTCGATCTTGTAGCCGGACCAAACCAGCTCGTGAACCCTCCTGTCCTAAATCAGGGAGGTACATGGCTCTGGAAAGACGTCCCCCCACTTCAGGTAGAAGAGGGCTTCTCTGCCGGTCTGGAAGAACCCGCTCTCAGCTTACCAGACCAGGTCCTCTTGGAACCTCCAGAGGAGGTCATGACAGACTTAGATCCTTTGTCCTGAGATCCTGAGAGATGAAAAGGCTGCATATGAGCCGAGAAAAAAAAAAAAGGGCCCACGTCTGCAACGAGGCTTCTTGCCCCTGGCAGCCTGTGGAAAAAGAGTACTCTTCCCCCCCCCCTGCAAGACCCTTAATTAGATCATCTATATCATGCGCCGAAGGACCACTGCTGTCACGGACAGCCTAGAAACTAAGGGAGCCGCATCCAGAGAGGCATCACAGAAAAACTGCAACCCCTGAACCAACAGGTCCGCCAGCTCCGCAAGGGCAGGGGGAAGCTGTTCCCCCTCCAGATACTGGTGCAAAAGCTTTCCTACTCCATTAAAGTCTGGGATGCCAATGCACCGGCCTAAGGACCAAACAGGTCACAGTAAACATGTGGCGGACCAAAGTCTTGGCTCTCCTGTCAAAGGGGTCTTTAAAAGCCGGAAACTCCTCCACCGTATTAGAGTGGATTTATTTAGCCTGGAACCTGAGAATCCACCACAGGTGGGACTGTCCACTTTAACAGGGACTCTTCAAATGGGTACTGTCTAGCGAATCACTTAGGCACCAACCTATTGCGTTTTGCTCACTGACTCGAGACAATTTTGTCAAAATAGGCAGGAAAAGAGAATACCTTTTCCGCTTTTTGGGGGCTGTGGGTACCAAAGGGGACCTGCGACTCCGACAACAGCAACTGCATCCTCCACTCAGGCTGAGACCAGGTCTTATGCGCCCTTGCGAGATGTTTAACTCGCATGCCAGCCCCCGTCCAGTGGGGCTATGTTGTGGCCGACCTAGCGCAGAGCTGAAGGCCTGCGCATGCTCACTGCCTGAACTGGGGAGACCTTAAGGATCTAGAATATCCAGTCTGTTGCCCAATCCAGCTGTTGATTGTAGTTCTCACAGGAACAGAAAATAAGAGGAAAATAAATTCTAGGATCAGAGATCCTAGCACAGAACTAGGTCCTTACTCCTGACTAGGCAGAAAAAAAAACAATGCCTATAGCAGAGTGTGGGAGTATATCCCCTGGGGCTGCCCCATAGGCATGGTAAAGCTTTTTCCTGCCTAATGTCCTACTCCTGTAGGAAGCAGCATAACCCAAGTGTTAAGAAGATTCTGGAGCAGTGTCAGTCAATGAACGAAAGAGAAATATACATACATACATACATACATATATATATATATGTACACACACACACACACACACACATACACATTTATTTTAGCAGAGCCTTGAGAATAAAATGGCAATCGTTGCAATATTTTACGTCACACTGTATTTGCGCAGCAGTCTTTTAAACACAATTTTTTTGAGAAAAAATAAAAGGTTATGAATTTAAAAAAAAACTAAACGATAAAGTTAGCCCAATTTTTTTGTATAAATGTGAAAGAAGAGGTTACGCCGAGAATCCTGATCTTTATTCTAATTCTAAAAAAGAAAAAAAAAAAAAAAAAACAATTTGCACTACTGTCAACAGATGACATTTAGGGGAGGCGTCCGACGCCCAATACCAACATTTAGATAAGTCTTTTGTTTACTTTTATGCTCCATTTTGGACTGCTCACTTTAGCCACGACCCAGATCCACTCCAAGCTACTTTTCCTGTTTCAGATAGCCGTTGCCATTAGAATCACGTCTTACTAATTACCATCTTAATGGTGCTTTTAAATTAAACATCAACATTATTGAGTTTCCACGCACTGCACAGTGATTACCAGACACACAACAACTCTTCCAGGGAAATGCTACAAAACACAGTCTGAAGCACTGCTGACAATACAGGCTACTGAGAATTTAAAAAAAAAAAAAAAAAAAAAAAGTTGCTTTCCTTATAATAGCATAATACCACAAGTTCCAAATAAATTCTTTGCTTGACATGCTGGTGAAGAATATCCGACTACAAGAACACACTGGGCATAAAGATTGCACAAGTCTAAATTCACTGCTGACAGCCAAATAGGCAAGGTGTACATCACTTACCTAAATTTCCTATCATGAGAGGAGACCCCGATGCTCACAAGTCAGCCATAGTCCTAATCAAGAGCGGTCTGCTCCAACTGGACTCCTAACTGCAATTCCCTGCCATCAGCCCAATCTAATTTACCCAGTGTGGCCAAGTGCTGTCAGCCCATTTTAGTTTATCTAACCACATCGGTTTCTTGCTGCATGCTCAATGAAGGGAATCACCGTACCCCCAACCCCCCCCCCCCTCAAGATTTTCCTTTGGGGATATCCCTTCTAGGGTATTCTGAGAAAGAAAACATTCAACCCGGTTCCTTGTTACACTTTTATGCACGTTCAGGTAAACGTCACCTTCTACTCTTTTCTAACCTCTTTATTCACTGTCCCCAGCCCTACCGGGGGTACACCCCACCCAGGATTTTCAAGAGGCTTATTAAGCAGCCCAAAACATTTTCCACATAGATGGCCCATATAAACATTTATCCCTTAGGGCTTGTTTACATTAGCCTTGATTAGTAACACACATTAAAGTCAGGTGAGAGAAGAAAAAGTGCCTCTAAGTGCAAACTGCAGTTTACAGGTTTATTGGGTGCAATAAAATAGAAGGTACAACTCACATGGAGTGAAGTAAAACAAGCTAACCGGGAAGGGGAGTCCAGAACGTCAGCGCTGGATTTCCACGATTTGGACCACCAGGATCTGCTGCTGCATGGAGGAGGCCAAGAAGAAGTTCTTAGGTGGAGGGCAGAGCAGAGGGGATGAAGCTGGAACGCGGTGTGGACCACATCGCATGCAGATGACGTCACCGGAGGGGGTGGGATCACATCGTAGGTCAGAGTCTGTGCGATGCCGATACTGGGCATGCGCACTCTTTCGTCAGGCAGGAGAGTGAAACAGGGGGAGCTGTATTTATGGAGAGGCACCGGGGCTAGCAGCGTTCTAGTGCCTGCCATGTGTGGTGGAGGCCCCTAAGCTAGCAGGGTCCTAGTGCCTACCATGTATAGTGAAATATAGAACCAGATATTATACCAGCTTCATCCCCTTTGCTGGGCCTTCTACCTGAGGACTTCTGCTTGGCCTCCTCCATGCAGCAGCGGATTCTGGCGACCCACATCATTGAAATTCAGTGCTGACATCCCAGACTGCCCTTCCTTATGAGCTTGTTTTACTTCATTCCATGAGTTACCCCTTGTATTTAATTGCACCTAATAAACCTGTAAACTGTCTGCACTTAGATGCACTTTTTCTTCACTCTTCTGCCTGCCATTTAGAGCCTGCTTCTGCAAACAAGCCTGCCCTAGTGCTTGGACACCATGTCTCAGGATCCCCCCCCCATTCTTGTTTGAGGACTTCCTCCTGTCCTATGAACTTTTTACTAATATGGACTTCTTATTAACTTCTTATACAGAGACAGCCCTGCTAAGACAGTGCCTGGTTACCTGTTGGCGCCTTCTATCCTTGTCGTGTTTACACACATCACACATTAAAGTTCCTATGAATTTAACAAGCATTTTGTATGTTTATTATGCTTTTTGAAGATTTAAAGTGTTTATAAAGCCTATTTTTTTTATTTACCTTAACCAATTTACCGCTGCTCACTAGAGCTCTACTGCGGCAAAGTGGCTCTTGTAGGTCTGACGACGTAGACCTACGTCGCCGCCGGAGGCTCGCTCCCACTGTATTCAGTTCCCTGATCATCGGGGAATAGAGTCTGGAGATCCGCCTGCTTGTGTAAACAAAGCGGGTGGATCTCCTAAGTGACAGGCAGGGTCAGATTGCAGGGTTCAGCATAGTTGAACCTGCGATCTGTCCCTGTGTCACTCAGTCACCTCCCCCCACACACGTCAGTAAGCACCAAGCATACATTAACCCCTCCCTCTCCAATAAAATTAACCCCTTCCCTGCCAGTGTCATTTTTACAGTAACAGTGCATATTTATAGCACCGATTACTGTAGTAATGTCACTAGTAACCCCAAAAGTGTCAAATGTCAGTCAAGGGTCCGATCTGTCCCCCGCAATGTCACAGTCCCGCAAAAAAAAAAAAAAAAAAAAATTGCAGATCACCGCCATTACTCTTTTAAAAAAAAAAAAAAAAAAAAAAAAACACACACCAAAAAACGACAGAAATCTTTCCCTTAGTTAGTAAACGCAATAACTTTTGTGCAAACTAATCAAAATACGCTTTTTGGGATTTTTTTTTTTACTAAACCTATGTAGCATAAAACAAATTGGCCTAAAATGTTAAAAAATTTTGAATTTTACATTTTTTTGGGGGGAATTTCATATAAAAAAATGTGAAAAACTATTGTTATTTTTTCAAAATTGTCGCTCTTTTTTTGTTTATAGCGCCAAAAGTAAAAATCGCACAGGTGATCAAATACCACCAAAAGAAAGCTCTGTTTGTGGGAAAAAAAGGATGTAAATTTCTTTTGGGTACAGCGTTGCATGACCACGCAATTGTCAGTTAAAGTTTCACAGTGCCGAATCGCAAAAAGTGGCCCAGACGTAAGACAGCAAAATCCTCCGGTGGTAAAGTGGTTAATGCATTCCTGCAGTTACAGCAACAGTTTTTCTTCTTTGGGGCTAAAGGCTTTACATTAATAAATAAAAGCTAATCATTGTATGCACTGCTGTCAATAGTAAACAGCTTGTCTCAACACTCTTAGCCCCCGTTCACATAGAGGCGACCTGTGAGGCGACCTGGTCGCCTCACAGGTCGCCTTCCATAAGGAAGCTGCGGACCCCTTCTAATAGGAGCGACACAAGTCGCTCCGACTTAGAAAAAGGGTCCGGAGCTTCTTTGGGGCGACCAGGAGGCGACCGCCATAGACTTCAATGTTATGAAGTCCGTGGCGGCCGCTCCGAGGTCGCCACCCGAAGTCGGATCGCCCCTATGTGAACGGGGGCTTAGGATAAGTTCACCTTTTTCAAAAATAACTGCATATTTATTTTTTTGCAATTAAAAACCAAACATGTAAAAGCATTGCACGACCAGCAGATCAGGGGTGCAAGGTCAAGCTCCTGCAGACTGTCCATGTAGCTGCCTGTCCATACCTCTGATATGGTCAGCGGTTAATTCAGTCCAAGAACCTCAATGGACTACAAGAACGCTCACCAGCGCCCTCGCAGTTCACTAAGAACTACAATCCGTCAGCAACCAAGGCAGAACTCTGCTTGCACGGCCAGGCTCTTTTCAAATTGTGACAGAGGATGAGGGGTGAAGATCCCCCGGGGAGGATAGATGGAACATGTAACATGTTCAAAAAGGTGAGTGGAACTTGTAACATGTTATACCAAAGTATACCATGTATGATTTTTTAAACGTTTACAAGCATCAAGCATTTGTGGTAATTTCTTTAAGAAATTATTTGAAATGTGCTCCATGTATTGCCAGTTTTAGCCATCTTGGAAATAAGAATTCATGCTTATATTCTATCATAGTACTAAGGCACAGACGTGAGAATCTATTTACCACTTGCTGCCAAAGTCAATTCTGACAATTCTCACATACATGTAAAACTGCATTTTTTTTTTTAAACTAGATAATTACCTGGAACCCCCAAACATATATTTTCTGAAAGCAAAGGCCCTGGAAAAAAAATGGTTGTTGCAATTTATTGTGTCACATGATATTTGCACAGCAGTTTATCAAAGGAAGATTTTTAGGAAAACATACACTAAATTTTAGTGCACACAAGCACAATACCCAATGTTTTGGTTAAATACTAAAGAGGATGTTATGCCAAGTAAACAAATGCGTCGCGCTTAAAAAATTCATGCGGATGTGGAATGGCGACAAACTATGGTATCCAAAAATCTCCATACGTGACATTTTTAAAAGCATTCACAGGTTACCAGTTTAGAGTTAAACTGGAGGCAATATTGTTCTTGCTCTGACGTTTGCAGAAATATCTTACATGTGTCGTCTGATCACTGTTTACATAGGTGTGCGAGACCTAGGTATGCATTTGCTTGTGCGCACAGGGGTGCTTTAAATGTGTTTTAATTTCATTCTTTTATTTTTGTTTTTTTTCAACGGTTTCTTTAATTTCAATTTTAGCACTATCACAAGGGATGAACAACAATTACTTGCGATAGCTTGGGAAGTTTACAGGTACCATTTACTGTGAGATCTGTGGTCTATTACACCTCGGAGCTCTCCTCTGCCCTCAAAAGCATCTGATCGAATCAAGATCAGTTCAATCAGATACTTTAAAAGCCATTAAAGGCTTGTGAACAACTAACAAACCAGAAGTGACCAAATCCTTGTCGCTCCTGGTTTCATACACCATGGAGACGATGAAGTTCCTTCACCTCTATGGTGTGCTGATCTGACAGGTCACATCAGTCCTGGGCTACCCGGTGGAATGGGAGAGCCCAGAAAAGGCAGCAGGCCTCGGGCGGCCCCCTGTAAAAGTGATCTGATGACTTGACGAGGTTGTAAACCCCCGGACGGAGAAAAAAAAAAAACCTATAAGATAAAGACATAATGAGCTAATATCTAGCTCATTATGAAATACTTGTCCTAGAAAAAAGCCCTTCCAGTGGCGCCTGCTCACCACTGAGACAGCTGACACCTTCCTCAGGGTTTTTTTACAGGTTCGCGGATTCCGGCACTCTGAGTGGCCGGAGCAGAGATTAAATCACTTCCACACATGCAAGCGAGAGCCACTTCTTTGCGGTATGGGCTCTGAAGGACCGCCACGGTAAGCTGGACCTTCATGCGCCAATGACGTCATCGGCTCCATGCACTCAGAATACCTCCTAAACTGTGCAAGTTTAGGCGATATTAACAGTACCTACAGGTAAGCCTTATTATATGCTTACCTGTGGAGGTACAAGTGGTGTAACAAAGTTAACAACCATTTTAAAAACGCTGGCTCAAAAAAAAAAAAAAAAAAAGGAGATACCCAGACCATGGCTGCAGCTGGTAACATGAGCTGGTGGAGCCACAGAAACCAGAGGACATACAGGTAGAGTAAAACACTGGATTGTGAGCATAATACCGTCCACAAACATGCTTGTATGTAAACCAAAGCACTCTTATATCAAAGTGAATTTCCCCATAAGAAATAATGGAAACTCAAATGATTCGCTCCGCAACTGTTCATTTCTAAATCCTTCAGTTTATAGTCCATATAAAAAGATTATAGCAATGGTTTAGGTTGTTGAACCATAAAATGTCCATCCAAATGGCAGCCTTTACAAGGGGATTTGGAAGCAAAATTCGGCAGGAGTTAGAGTATAAAAGAGAAGCGAGGCGCTTCTAAGTGTAGCAAAATGGTTACATTTAATTAAGGTTCAACATTTAGCAACGCACATAGCTGATGATTAAGGCTACATTCACACCTGAGCGTAGCGTTTTCGCGCGTTTTTTACCGCGATTTACAGGTGTTTTTAGATTGAATAGAAACCAATGGAAAACGCCTGTAATCTGCCCAAAAAGAAGCTCATGTACTTTTTTGAGCGTTGGGCGTTTTGCTTACAGCGTCAAAACGCTCAGATGTGAACAGGAGCCATTGAAATGAATAGGATTTGTCTTGTTGGGCGTTTTGAGAGCTGATCCTAGAGCAGAAAAACTCCCCAAAAACGCCTAGATGTGAACGGAGCCTAAGAGGCACATCTACATTATCTCACAAAAGTGAGTACACCTCTAACATTTTTGTAAATATTTTATTATATCTTTTCATGTGACAACACTGAAGAAATTACACTTTGCTACAATGTAAAGTAGTAAGTGTACGGCTTGAATAACAGTGTCAATTTGCTGTCCCCTCAAAATAACTAGACAAAGCCAAAAATGTCTAAACCGCTTGCAACAAAAGTGAGTACACTCAAATTAAAAATGTCCAAATTGGGCCCAATTAGCCATTTTCCCTCCCTGATGACATGTGACTCGTTAGTGTTACAAGGTCTCAGGTGTGAATGGGAAGCAGGTATGTTAAATTTGGCCTTATCGCTCTCACTCTCTCATACTGGTCACTGGAAGATCAACATGGCACCTCATGGCAAAGAACATGCGTTCTGCAGGCTGTCAGTGCTCAGACCATACGCAGCACACTGCATCAAGTTGGTCTGCATGGCTGTTGTCCCAGAAGGAAGCCTCTTCTAAAGATGATGCACAAAAAGCCTGCAGTTTGCTGAAGACAAGCAGACTAAGGACATGGATTATTGGAGCCATGTCCTGTGGTCTGATGAAACCAAGATAAACGTATTTGGTTTAGATGGTGTCAAGCGTGTGTGGCAGCAACCAGGTGAGGAGTACAAAGACAAGTGTGTCTTGCCTACAGTCAAGCATGGTGGTGAGAGTGTCATGGTCTGCGGCTGCATGAGTGCTGCCGTCACTGGGGAGCTACAGTTCATTGAGGGATCCATGAATGCCAACATGTACTGTGACATACTAAAGAAGAGCCTGATCCCCTCCCTTAGGGAACTGGGCCGCAGGGCAGTATTCCAACATAATGACCCCAAACACACCTTCAAGATGACAACTGCCTTCCTAAAGAAGCTGAGGGTAAAGGTGATGGACTGGCCAAGCATATCTCCAGATCTAAACCATATTGAGCATTTGTGGGGCATCCGCAAAACAGAAGGCGGAGGAGCGCAAGGTCTCCAACATCCACCAGCCCCGTGAGGTCCTCATGCAGGTGTGGAAGAGGACTCCAGTGGCAACCTGTGAAGCTCTGGTGAACTCCATGCCCAAGAGGGTTAAGGCAGTGCTGGAAAATAAGGGTGGCCCCACAAACTATTGACATTTTGGACATTTAACTTAGGGGTGTACTCACTTTCGTTGCCAGTGGTTTAGACATTAATGGCTGTGTGTTGAGTTATTTTGAAGGGACAGCAAATTTACACTGTTATACAAGCTGTACACTCACTACTTTACATTGTAGCAAAGTAATTTCTTCAGTGTTGTCACATGAAAACATATAATAAAATATTTACAAAAATGTGAGTAGTTTACTCACTTTTGTGAGATACTAAGTATGCAGGCTTCCAGGGTAAAGCTCTCCACATAGACCATCCTCCGCACCACAGGCTCTCACTGCTGTCAAGTCTGCAGTTGTGACCGGAAAGACTACCCTGCAATAGTGGGATCTGACAGCGAGGCTTGAAGCACTCGTGGAGCGCAGTGTGGAAGGGATGACGTTGATGGTGTGCAGAGGACAATCTAGGTGGACAGCTTTACCCCGGATGCCTGCATACTTAGATGTGCCTCGTTCTGGGCTAACTTCATACAACGTCTGCCCATTCAAGCAGGGCATGCGCTCGATAGGGTGCGACAGTGTAGCCCTGCACTGTCTGTGGCATGTCCCCGAGACACAGTTCCTCACCTGTTGGCATTCATGGATCCCTCAATGAACTGTAGCTCCCCAGTGCCGGCAGCAGTGCCGGGGGTACACAGCCAATGAGCGTGGCTGTTTACCACGTGATCGGCTGTGATCCATTCACAGCTGATCACATAGCTCTGCCCCCTGTGTAGGCTGCGCATGTGCGCGATTGGGAGCGCACTGGGCAGTCATGCCGGTGGCAGTGTGTTCCCAGGAACACAGCTCGTCACCGACAGTGGTAAACAGCCATGGTCATTGTGATCCATTCACAGCCGATCACAAATGTAAACAGAGCGGAACTGGCTGTTACCAGCTATTCTTGCCTCACACACTGTTTCCAGTGTGAGGAGAGAAGAGCCAGGAGCAGCGACTTACCGATCTGTGTATCAGTCAGTGTACTGCACAAGCACATAAAGAGAACCTGTCCCGATACAGCCTTCAGCCCCCCCCAATTGCACCTGTCACCCAACAGTGCCCATAAATTTCACCCATCAGAGACTGCCATCAGTACAGTCATCGCCCATCAGTGACTGTCGCCCGTCATCGGTCAACCATTGCACAGTCTTGCACAAAGTACCCGTCGCACAGCCCATCAAACTACCGTCACACGGCCACCATCATGTCCAAAAAAAGTATACAGCAGTTAGGCGTTTCAGATCCTCTCCATGACTGATGAGAGCAGCGGGGTGTTCTCATAAGATTCCAATTCAGAATTTGAACCAATTTAAAGCAGTGGATCGGCGACGGAATAAGAGCAAGAATGGGTCCCTCCTAAAAGGGCATGGCGCTTTGGAAACCAGGCAGTCACCAGCAATAGACCCCAGGATCAGATGCCCAGGCCCAGTTCCAGCACTCCTACCAGCGATAGACCCCAGGATCAAATGCCCAGGCCCAGTACCAACACTGCCACCAGCGATACACCCCAGGATCAAATGCCCAGGCCCGACACAAGCGCTGCAGTATCACCCCCAAGTACTAGCGCAGGAATTTCAATTCCCTTAACTACCAGCACTTGAGTGTCACATCCCCCAAGAGTCAGGGCGACTACATACCTCCCAGATGCTCTTGCCAATCCAACATGGCTGCCTTCCAACTCCGTATCAGCAAGCATTCCTCCTTTCACCGCACAGCCAGGTGTGCAGGCCAATCCAGAGAATTTCTCAGAAATTGATTTTCTTTATTTTTGCCCAACACTTTGCTGAAATTTATTGTGGACCAGACCAATCTCTATTCCCAGCAGTATATTGCAAACAACCCCCAATGCTGTCCATTTTAGTGGAGAGATTTGACTTTGGAGGAGTTCAAGTTGTTTATGGGCCTCACAAAAAAAAAAAAATGAAGGACATGCCTATTGATCCACCAACCCCATCCACCACGTCTGGCGCCAGAAAAACTATGGCTATGCTAGTAGTATGCTTAAAGTTATAAATGCTGCTGATAGACTGCAAAATATGGCAATAAGTGAAAACAGAAAAAAATAAGCGCAAAAAACATCTAGTGAGTACTTTGAAAATATTAAACATCAAAAATCAAATAATATTAGTGATTATAATAAAGTGTGATGTGCTTAATATATTGCTACTAAATCCTCATTCTATCTCTAGCATACATCAAAAAAATAAATATTAATATTCAAAATATTTGTGCAATCTGTGCAAAAAAAACTATGTAAACCATCAAAAATTCATATATGTGCTGGAAGTAGCACACAGGGTGCTTCTTGGCACACATCGTTTTCGGAAGATTGGCTGATACAGATATTTATTTTTCTGCACAAATTTGCACTTTATTTAACCTTTTTTTGGGACTTTCTTAATCATATCTGTGTTATTTGTCCATGAATTTATATTTGACTATTTTTTGCGTATATGAATTGTTGACAGTCGGCCACATATATGAATTTTTGATGGTTCACACAGTTTTTTTGCACAGATTGCACAAATATTTTGAATATTATTTATTTATTTTTTGAGGTATATTAGAGATAGAATGAGGATTTAGTAGCAATATAGCACATCGCACTTTATTATAAATCACTAATATTTGAGTAATTTAATATTTTCAAAGTACTCACTAGATAGAAGTTTTTGCGCTGATTTTTTCCATCCACCACATGCCCATTTATTCTGCCGTAATGTCCAGGTCCCGATATGAGATGATTATGCTCTTCCTTCACTTCAGCATGAACACCCAGTGTCCTCCCCGAAACCATCCAAAATATGTAAAATTCGCCCATACATTTGTTTCCCCAAAGATTTGCAGAACTTTATGTTCCTGATCAGGACATATGTCTGGATGAGTCCCTGGTACACTTTACAGGCCGGCTAGGAATAAAACCGTATATTCCTAGCAAAAAGGCCAAATACAAGGTAAAAATGTAAAAGATATGTGAAAGAGCCACAGGATATATGTATACTACTATACCAGCCTGCCCCAGAAAGAACAGGAAATGCTTTCCACAGTCTTTGGTCAACAAAAAAAAATGCGAAGGGGAAAAAGCAACTTTGAGAAGCAACAAAGTGCTGGCCTTGAGGTGGAAAGATAGCAGAAATGTATATATGATGTCTCCCATCCATAATGGCACCACAGTTGAAGTTAAAAAAAAAAAAAAAAAAGACAAGGTCCCATTCAAAAGCCAAACATGCGTCCAAGAATATAATCTTTACATTGGAGGGGTGTGGATTTCAATGACCAAATGCTTCAGCCCTATTTGGCAACAAGGAGGTCCCGTTTCTGGTACAATAAAGCAGCAATTTATTTAATTAATTTGGCCATTTATAATGCATATATTATCTACACCAAATCCACGGAATGCCCCACCCCCTTCCTAATTTTTTTTTTAAAGAAATGGTCATGTCCCTCATCAACAAAGACCCCCCCCCCCCCCCAGAAGACCTTCGCTCTGATGCTGTTAGCCGACTTCATGAGCGCCACTTCCCGGAAAACATTCCACCATCTAAAGCAGGCCGAAGACGCCAAAAAAGATGTTGCATATGCAGCAAAAAAGGATCTCATAGAGATACCAGCTACTATTGTCCCCAGTGTCCCTCCCAATCCGGCCTGTGCACTGGAGAACACTTCCGACTTTATCACACATCCCTAAAATATTAGCCCACATTTTTATTCATTTCCCCATTTTCATCATCTGTGCTGACCATTTTTCATGTTTTCTCAAATAACCATGCCACTGCCTTCCACGTAAACTGACCCTGGCCTGTTTTATCAACTACGCTTCTGTTTAGCGCTTGAACTGCTTGCATGTGAACTGACCCAGGCCTTCTGAATCTACTATGTTTCTGCCTACCGCTTGGACTGATCTGCTGCCCTGCTACTGTAGTACACAGGGGTCGCAAATATGTGAGGGGCTGCAGAATTGTTTTTACGGATGGAGAAAAAAAATTTTTTTTGTTCTCTCCGGGTTTCCTAATTTCCGGATAAGGTCCTGGAGTCCGAAGGCTTCAAAGAGATTTGGGTGGGAGAAGCATTGACCCCTGTGCCCAGGCCTTACCTGACCGATGCCAAAACGTTCTGCCCAACGTAGAATGCCGGCCACTTCTCTGGCTGCTAGGGCACTTTTGGTGCCCCCTTGATGATGGACATATGCCACGGCTGTGACAATGTTAGACTGAATCCTTACCGGGCACCCCTGCAGATGATCGTCCACTGGGACATGCAAAGCCCGATCACCCGAATCTCCAGGATATTGATCGGCAGACTGGACTCCTCCCGAGTCCAAACCCCTTGAGCCAAATCTGTGCCCAAGACACCTCCCCACCTGACTCGACTAGCACAGTCCAGTAAAGGGGAAGAAAAGGCTTTCCTTGTTGCCGGGGAATGAAACATCTGTTACATTATACAAAAAAATTGGGTTACATTTACGGTTTCGTTTTTTTTTAATTCATTAGTGTGATTTTTCCCCAAAAACTGCATTTTAAAGACTTCTGTGCAAATACAGTGTGGCATAAAAGATTGCAACAATCGCCATTTTAATTCTCTAGGGTCTGTTAAAAAAAAAAAAAAAAAACATGTTTTGGGATTCTAAATTATGCTTAGGTATCCCAAACCATGCGTTTCGGGGGAACCCCCACTGACTTGCAAAAATATTGTCTAAATAGGCAGGAAAGGGGAACACCTTAGTCACCTTGGATGGGTTGCGGGTACCAAATTGCACCGGCGCTGCTTACCCAGCATTTGTTGTGTTTCCAATTTTAAAGCTTACCGCACTGATACAATCAGTGCCTCCACAAGCGCCTTTTTAGGTGCGGTTGTAATGGAAGAGGACTCATCCTCACTTTCAGAGTACTCAGGGTGCGTGGACGCAGACCGAGCGGGTCGACTCGCATCCGAGGCGGCCAAATCAACCTCAAAATCTGAGGAGGCAGAGGATACAGGGGCACCTTTTGCTAGGCCTCTTTTGAAGAGCCATATCAACTTTGGAAACCAGTGACTGTAGGACCGCTGCCAGGGCGGACAGACCCAGAGGTCCCGCGACTTCTGAGATTGGGTCAGGTGGTGACACACATTCCAGGGACTCCTTGGTTAACCCAGGGACCGCCAGCAAATTCTAAAAAAAAAAAAAAAAAAAAAAAAAAAAAAAAACACTGTAAAATACCCTCCATTGCAGCAGCAGTGGCACCACAGGTCCCAGCGCACCAAGCACTGCTATAGCACAGAGACAGAGATTGCACACCCCCAGGGACTCAGCCCCACCGACTGAGGAGCGCCAAATTGCATGCCGTGCGGCGATCAGAAAGGAAAAAGAAACGCAGGCACCATCACTAAAGGCCCACCGCCGAACAGCGATCCACAGATCTACAAGAAAATGGCCGCCGCATTGACTTTGATGGGAAACTACAAAGACATGGCCACCGCACTACACAAACATGGCCGCTAGGCTCATCAGCAGCCATCCACAAGAAACTGCCGGTGGCCACGCGACTCCCGGGACCCCCAACGGCCCCTCAGTTACATGTAGTCAGTCAGGGGGGGGGGGGGCGAACACATGAGTGTAATAACTTTTAATAAATTACCTTTGTTTTAAATGGTATCACGCTATTTGCCCTGTGTTCCCTTTTTACATCTATGTGGCTCCCATGTGTCTTCCTGAGAATACATTTTGAAGGTCTTCTCTGATGATCTGCACCTGATGGGTTTAACCACATTATGCTCATTTGGCTTTTCCATTAGTTTGGAAGCCAACATCATCTGGTAAGAAGCCATTTGTCTCTTTGCTTCACTGGGGGCTTCTATTTGTTTTCTCTGCCGTGAGAGGAGCGCCGTCTCCACCTGCATGCTGGGACTTGTGGTTCTTCTAAACAGCACAAAGTTTTACCATTGGATTTTCTCATATTCATGGATTTTTCATATGGACTTCTCACTTTCAAAAATGTTTCTGGATTTATGTGCACCCAGATTTAAGAATTTTCTTTGATACTCATTACTATTTATCGCTATACGTTTTTTAATATTACCTTTATGAACATTTTCTATAGGTTTGCGTGATCCGCTTGTTTTTTATCTATTTACATATTTTTGATTCACCATTTCATCAGTAATAGCGCAGAATTTTATGAATGTAAACATATTGTTACACTTATGGCGCTTTTCCACTGCATGGTACGGCTCGGTATGGCTCGCTTTGGTGCTTTTCCTTGCATGGTACATGTTTGAACAGTTCCGTACGGTTTGGTACAGCGTCGCTTTTCCACTGCATGGTACGGCTTGGTATGGCTTGCTTTGGTGTTTTTCCATTGCATGGTACCGCATCGTACGTGTTTGAAGAGTTCGGTACGGTTTGGTACAGCGGCACTTTTCCACTGCATGGTACGGCTCGGTATGGCTCGCTTTGGTGTTTTTCCATTGCATGGTACCGCATGGTACGTGTTTGAAAAGTTCACTACAGTTTGGTACAGCGGCGCTTTTCCACTGCATGGTACGGCTCAGTATGGCTCGCTTTGGTGCTTTTCCATTGCATGGTACCGCATGGTACGTGTTTGAACAGTTCGGTACGGTTTGGTACAGCGGCGCTTTTCCACTACATGGTACGGCTCGCTTAAACAGTACCACCTCGGTTGGGGTTCCAAGCAGGCCGTACCTATACCATATCCCACAATCCTTCGCATGCAGCCTTGATTGTTTGTCACTACTAGCCACTGATTGGTCAGAGAATCGTTGTAATCCCACCCACTTACTACTTTAGTGGAAGAGCAAACCGAGCCGAGTAGAGCCTATACAGTGCTGAAACATGCCGACTGGTACCACGCAGTGGAAAAACAAACCGAGCCGAGCTGGGCCAAGCAGTGCCGAGTGGAGCCGAGCCGGTACTCGCAGTGGAAAAGCACCATTAGAGACCCCTCCCTTCTCTTTTATACTCAGCTACTTGTATATCAAGACATCGCTTGTTTATCAAGTCAAAATTATATATATATATATATATATATATATATATATATATATATAGCTTGTCTTGCAAAACACTCTCAATCCAAGGTTTTACTGTAAGCCCATTAGCCAAAAGTGGCTAAATTGTTATGGGTAACAAAGAAAGGAAATAAAAACATATTTGCTCTGGCAAACACTTTTTGCCTATATCACCATGACTATATTGTGATCAATATTATATAAACAAGCCTCAGCTTGCCTTTGGTTACTTTATCATATTTCTATGACACTGAAAAGCTAAAAATGATTAAGGCTTTTGAGATTAAGCCAGGTGGAACACACAGGAGACTACCTGAGCCACTAAATCGGTTGCCAAAACAACTACAGTACAAATCATGTGTTTCCTCTGAGACAACTCATGGGTTGTCTGCAACCTATGGAAATCACCTAGGAATAATATAAAAAAGGGAAAACTGAAAATAGCAAAATAACTGTAGGTCTTAAACTCATGATCTTTTCTCTTTAAAGTGATTGTAAAGTCAGAAGGTATTTTTTTATCTTAATGCATTCTATACATGAAGATAAAAAGCCTTCTGTGTGCAGCAGCCCCCCCTAATACTTACCTGAGCCCATCTCAATCCAGCAATATTGCAGGAGTGTCTCGGCTGCCCAGGACTCTCCCTACTCATTGGCTAAGGCAGCAGCGCCGCACCATTTGCCCCCTGCTGCTGTCAAAGTCAGTGAGCTAATGAGGAGAGAGGGGGGGCGAGTCGCAGCAGTCTGAATGGGCACAGAGAGCTGTGACTCGTCTTGGGTGCCCCCTTAGCAAGCGGTTTGGTGTGGGGGCACTCAAAAGGAAGGGGGAGGCCCAGTGAGACGAAAAGGGACCCGAGAAAAAAAACCTAAGTTTTTAGTATCACTTTAATTCAAAGAAGCTTCAGCATATTGCCATTAACAGACTTGTATTACTTTTTTTACAAAATGTTTATTTCTCTATTCAGCTATACAGTCTACAGTTTTCTGATGACAGAACCCGGGACTATAAGTGACAATACATACCTGGTTTATGAATCACTTGATTTAGTATTATTTAAATAGCGGCATGATTGTTACAAAGGTGTGGACCAGGCAGAACCAGCCAGAGGCTGGAGTGCACTGGACTGACTCAGCAGCTAAGGTTTATCTGTATAAGTAGGCTGTGTTATATAAAGGGCTTTATGGAAATATAAAAGACAGCAGCTTATACACACGAGGAATGGCATGCTGCCATTGTTTAAGCACATGATCCAACTAATGACACGTTCTTGTAACAGAGGCAACGGTAGTATCGCCAGCAATGACATGTAACTAATTATCAGATCTGAAATGCTTTTACAGCTAACACACTAATACTCCATTTGCTTTTCATGCTTAACCACTTGCGGACCGCCACAGTACATATACTGCGGCGGTCAGCCCCTCACAGGCAAAGTGACGTAGGGGTACGTCACTAGCCTGTGAGGCTCTGGGGAGCAAGCGCGCCGCCGGTCGCGGGCTCCCGCTCGGTCACGAGCCCCCCCCCCCCGGACCCGTGTGCCCGGCGGACCCGATGTCCGCCGGGCACTCGCGATCGTCCGTTACACCGGGAGAAAGGCAGGCGGCTAATGTAAACAAAGCCGCCTGTCATTCTCCTCTGTGTAAAAATTGTGATCATACGGTTCTGCTATGTAGGACCGTTGATCACTGTTCTTACAGCTCATGCCACAGCCAATCACAGTTAGAAACACGCCCCTAGGGACACACTTAACCCCTCCCTCTCAAAAAAAAGTTAACCCCTTCACTGCCAGTGTTATTTTTACAGTAACAGTGCATATGTATAGCACTGATTACTGTAGTAATGTCACTGGTAACCCCAAAAGTGTCAAAAATGTCAGTCAAGGGTCCGATCTGTCCGCCGCAATGTCGCAGTCCCGCAAAAAAAAAAAAAAAAAACGCAGATCGCCGCCATTACACATTAAAAAAAAAAAAAAAAAAAGAAAAATCTTTCCCTTAGTTAGTAAACGCAATAACTTTTGCGCAAACCAATCAAAATACGCTTTTTGCGATTTTTTTAACCAAAAATATGTAGCAGAAAACAAAATTGGCCTAAAATGTTAAATTTTGATTTTTACATTTTTTTTTTGGGGGGGGGGGATTTCATATAAAAAAAATGTGAGAAATATTGTTATTTTTGCAAAATTGACGCTCTTTTTTTATTTATAGCGCATGATCAAAAAAAAAAAAATAAAAAATCACACAGGTGATCAAATACCACCAAAAGAAAGCGGTTTTTGGGAAAAAAAGGACATCAAATTCGTTTAGGTACAGCGTCGCACGACCGCGCAATTGTCCGTTAAAGTCACGCGTTGCCAAATTGCAAAATAGGCCCTGGTCAGGAAGGGGGTTAAGTGGTTAATGCCAATGTACCATAAAAGAGAGGAAAAAAAAAAAAAACCCACACACCCACGACCCTCCTTTGGGAACAAAAATGGATGTAATGCTGTGCGTTTTCCTGTACTGCACAGTGCACTGGAGTGCCATTCACAATGAAGGTCACTGCACCACAGTATACAGGAAAGGTGAGGGTACAACACACAATACCAGAATGCACATATTACCATGCTCCCCATGATATCTGTAGCCAAAAAATTAAATTTGTTTCTTCAGCCCAGAAGACTTGGTTTTAAATTGACTTTAAATTGTGGAGGTGATTATTTCAAACATTGACTTTTGTGGTCAGATAGCAGCAAGCTTTTCTGCTGGTGACTCTTCATGATAATTTGAATATAGCGTCTGAAATTGCCAACAAATGGAAGAATAAAAATATATTTGTATCTGCTACATTTTATGTTTTGCATTTTTCCTGAACTGCGAAATTCAGTGGTGCATTCAAAATTGAATGTGTCCATTTCAAAGCAAGTGTGTTAATTGCAGAGAAAGTGTTGGACGTGCAAGATTAACCCCTATATGTTGTGTGCATTGGTGCACCCCAACACATCTGTATTTCAGTGGGCTGTAACCCATTACTGTGTATGCGCTGCACTGTGTTGCTAAAAACAAAGCACATCCAGGTTTTTTGCTCATTCTGGTGTGTTGACAACCCAATGAGCACTAAAACGTGAATCCTGACTTAACCCCCTGGAGCCTAAGGGCTCTTTCATACGGAGCGGACCGCATTGCGATTCGCTCCGGCACTTTTTTTTTTTTTTTTTCACGGAGTGGATGACACTTGTGTCATCCGCTCCGTATGTCCGCATATCATCCCATCCGTTTGCGGATGATATACGGACATAATGTATGTCTATGGGCATTGCGGATGTCAGCGGATGACACCTATGACATCCGACTTTGCATCCGTTCAGTTTTTTTAAACGGAACAAAAATAGGGTGGTGTTCCGTTCCTAAAAACTGAAAGGATGAAAATTGGATGACCATCCGCTGATATCCGCAATGCCATTGACATACATTATGTCCGTATATCATCCACAAAAAAAATAGGATGATTTGCGGACATGCGGAACGCCCGTGTGAAAGAGCCCTTAGCCTTTTTCTGACATACAGCATCTCAATAAAGTGAGTACACTGCTCACATTTTTGTAAATATTTTATTCTATCTTTTTATGTGACAAAACTAAAGAAATGACACTTTGCTGCAATGTAAAGTAGTGAGTGTACAGCTTGTATAACAGTGTAATAACTCAACACACAGCCATTAATGTCTAAACCGCTGGCAACAACAAGAGTACACCCTTAAGTGAAAATGTCCAAATTGGGCCCAATTCGCCATTTTCCCTCCCCGATGTCATGTGGCTCGTTAGTGTTACAAGGTCTCAAGTGTGAATGGGGAGCAGATGTGTTAAATTTGGTGTTATCGCTCTCACTCTGTCATACTGGTCACTGGAAGTTCAACATGGCACCTAATGGCAAAGAACTCTCTGAGGATCTGAAAAAAAAAAAAATTGTTGCTCTACATAAAGATGCCTAGGCTATAAGAAGATTGCCAAGACCCTGAAACTGAGCTGCAGCACGGTGGCCAAGACCATACAGTGGTTTAACAGGACAGGTTCCACTCAGAACTGGCCTCGCCATGGTCGACCAAAGAAGTTGAGAGCATGTGCTCAGCGTCATATCCAGAGTTTGTCTTTAGGAAATAGACGTTTGAGTGCTGACAGCATTGCTGCAGAGGTTGAAGGGGTGAGGGGGTCAGCCTGTCAGTGCTCAGACTGTACGTTGCACACTGCCGTCCCAGAAGGAAGCCTCTTATAAAGATGATGCACAAGAAAGCCAATAAACAGTTTGCTGAAGACAAGCAGACTAAGGACATGGATTACTGGAACCATGTCCTGTGGTCTGATGAGACCAAAATAAACTTATTTGGTTCAGATGGTGTCAAGCGTGTTGGGCAGCAATCAGGTGAGGAGTACAAAGACAAGTGTGTCTTGCCTGCAGTCAAGCATGGTGGTGGGAGTGTCATGGTCTGGGGCTGCAAGTGTGCTGCCGGCACTGTGGACCTGCAGTTTTTTGAGGGAACCATGAATGCCAACATGTACTGTGACATACTAAAGCAGAGCATGATCCCCTCCCTTCGGAGACTGGGCCGCAGGGCAGTATTCCAACATGATAACTATCCCAAACACACCTCCAAGATGACCACTGCCTTGCTAAAGAAGCTGAGGGTAAAGTTGATGTACTGCCCAAGCATGTCTCCAGACCTAAACCCTATTGAGCATCTGTGGGGCATCCTCAAATAGAAGGTGGAGGAGCACAAGGTCTCTAACATCCACCAGCTCCGTGATGTCGTCATGGAGGAGTGGAAGAGGACTCCAGTGGCAACCTGTGAAGCTCTGGTGAATGAACTCCCTGCCCAAGAGGGTTAGGGCAGTGCTGTAAAATAATGGTGGCCATGCAAAATATTGACACTTTGGCCCAATTTGGACATTTCCACTTAGGGGGTGTGCTCATTTTTGTTGCCAGCAGTTTAGACATTAATGGCTGTGTGTTGAGTTATTTTGAGGGGACAGCAAATTTACACTGTAAGAGTCAGTTCACACTATGGCGACACGACTCTCTACTACTTCGGGGGCGACTTCTTAAGTCCTGTGCACCGCGACTTGCACGGACTTCATATAATTGAAGTCTATGAAAGTCGCTCCGAGGTCACCCCCAAGTAGTACAGGACCCTTTTTCTAAGTCAGAGCGACTTGTGTCGCTCCTATTAGAACCGGTCCTGTAGCAGTCAATGGACCGCGAGGGACCACGACTTGTCAGGCTGACAAGTCGCGGCAGTGTGAATCGAGTCTTAGGCCCCATTCACACTAGTGCGACTTGTCCCGCGATTTTGGACCGCAAAGGTCGTTTTACATTATTTTCAATGAGCCCCATTCATATCAGTGCGTTTTGAAGTCGCACTGACTTCAAAGTAGTTCCTGCACTACTTTGCCACGATTTTAATGCATTTTGAGGCATATAGCCTTGCCCATGCTTTCAAAATCGCGGCAAAAATCGTGCCGCGAAATCGCGGCAAAATTGCGTTGCAATAGTGTGAAAGGGGCCTTATACAAGCTGTACACTCTTTACATTGTAGCAAAGTGTCATTTCTTCAGTGTTCTCACATGAAAAGATAAAATAAAATATTTACAAAAATGTGAGGGGGTGTACTTTTTTTTGGTGAGATACTGCATGTTGCTTACAAGGTAAAAATCTGTATTTTTTGCTATAAAATTACTTAGAACCCCCAATCATTTTATATATTTGTGTATATTTTTTGTAGGTTTTTTTTTAATTTATAGTTTTTTGTTATTACATACACTTGACCTAACCTCATGAATAAAATTGTTGGCTCCATTCAGTGTCCATAGACCATAGTTGCCTATAAAGAGGCTCTGCTGCACTCCAGGAGCCCAGAGCAGTTTTATACCAACACCGAACTTACAGTAAGTCAAGCAAAGCCACAGCAAACGCACTGAACCATCGCATTCTACAGTGCAATGTGCGTACTTCCAAAATGGTTTCTTAGACACCTGCATTGCAATTAGTAATGCTGCCCCTCTTTTGAATTACATAGCTGGCAACACTGGAGAGACCCTGCAACGCTGCAAAGGCATTTCAAGGCAATGAATAAGGGGTCTCCTCTTATCAAAGAAGCTAGTTTAATTTATTTTATTTAGAACATTGCTCTAAGGCATATCTAAACCTTAGTTATACCACTCCCCTAGCTGGTTCAAAAAGTTAACCTCTTTCCGTCCGCATATATACATCCTCTGATAATTGTGTTAATCTTGGTCATCACTGCAGCGATAATTGAGATATCATTCTTTAGAGCCGATGATTCCCTACAAAGTAAAACTGATACAAGTGGCTATACAGCAGCTTGATCACTTCTACAGGTGGCACAAGAGGGTCACCTTTCAACCCCCCAATGCTTTTACCAGGCTCTTTTGCCCCACCGTGAAGCCCAATGATGATGCAATCGGTCGCATCAGATTCCCTAGACTGAGTGAGAGGAACTTCCATTATTCTTCCCACTCTGAAAAACAGAAGGGACAAGGATTTCGTTCTTGATTTGATCAGATGCTTCGAAGAGCAGAGTAGAAATCTGGGGTCTAATATACACCATATCTCTCCATAACAAGGACCTGTCATAGCCCATGATATCACAGGAGATGCTGTTCACCCCTTGTAATAGCAAAAAAGTTCAATAAAAAAGAAAAAATTCAAAGTAGTGTCAACATTTTATAGTGCCCCATCCCACATTCTTTTTCGGCATGTTATGAAAAATTGACAATTTTTAGTTATAAATTTAATTGGCGCAGTTACTCTTCATGGGATTAAAGAACAGCAAGGGAGGGAAAAATAAAAGATTATAGTTCAGCTTTAACCTCTCCAAAAATGTAACAAAATTTAATTTCCGCTCCCATTAAGACCATGTTTTTGGGAACACCCAACCCCTCCGCCACCTGATGTCAACCCAGCCAAACATGAACGTGAGCCAAGTCTCTCTCGTTCGTCATTGTTTCAGATACAGCAGCAGGAGCCATTTGCTCCCAGCGAGCCAGTGAGTGGGGCCAAGCCCCAAACCCCCCCCGTGTGTCACACGGACACAGAGTGAGACTCCTGAGCAAGTGCACACAAGTGCCCCAAATAGCTAGTGGCACTCGGCAGGGGGTGGAGCCCAGAGTAGGAGGATCGGGGCTACTCTGTGCAAAACTATTGCACAGAGCAGCCGAGTATGACATGTTAATAAAATAAAAAATAATCACTTTAAATCTTTGTTTAGACTAGGGGTGCAGAAACAAAGCTAGTACACACTAGAGCTACACGATATGAATCATGGAAAAACTGGATTAGGATTGTGAGGGTGGGTGAATCGAGATCGGGATTTTTTTAACGATTAATCGTGAAGCTCTAGTACACACTATCAGATGACCTGGACAAAATTTGCTAACTGGGTGACCCTCTCTGCTACCCCCGCCAATCATCTGAGCCAGGCAGACAACTGTTAGCCAAGCAGTGACTGCAACCAATAAGATGCAGGCACTGTTCAGGTTTACTGATATGTGCCAGCTGCAGCTGTCAGGATAAAAACAGCCACAGCTGTACATTTTTCTTTCATCTGCACCTCCTTTCAAAGGCAGTACTGCCTCTTCTACGTATAATAATATACTCTTCTACTTCCTCACTCCAAGCAAAAAAAAAAAAAAAAAACTAACAGTATGTTCTTCTAATCCACACTATCAGATCCCCCCCATAATGAAGGCAGAAATCCTCAACCTAGTTCCCCATCCAGGTTCCTCACTACTGCCGGTACCAATGTGCAGGACTGCTGATCCAGAGCTGCGATGGTGCTCTAAGACCACCGTTCCACTGCAATGACATTGTCCCCTTCTCTCTCCGGAGAGGACCCTGTAGGCGGCCATCCATATGAAGTGTCCATGTCTCACAGATAGTGACATGGACACCCTAAAGAGGACCATTCCAGGAAGCACACAGAAGACTCGGGCTTGCAATGTCATATGATAGCAGTAAATTAAGAATGGGCTTTCAGTTTTTTTTTGTTTTTTGTTTTTTACACTAACGGGATCATTTACAAGGTGGCAGTCAGTACCCAGAAGCAGTACTTTAAAGGAGAAGTTTGCAGCAAAAAAAAACGTTAGGAGGTACATCAATTTGATTTCTCAGGAGCCTACAGAGCATTGCACCCTTGATCAGTGGATCGCAGGTGCAATGTCATGCTCCCGCACTCTTGCTACTGCTCTGGGCCCGTAACTCTGTACATTTCAGAGCTGTAGAAAGAGTGAATGGACTACATAACAGGCAACATGTTACTAAAGCTGACCCTATGTTCTAAAAAACCTGGCTGATCCTGCCTGTTCCTGTGTCCCCCTTGGTGTGCTGACCACAATAATTATGGCTGCTGATCAATAATTACCTGGGATCATGTTTTGTGCCTCAGTCATCCCGCTGCTCTCATCTCTCCTCCTCCATCCCTGCCTGTCAGCTCCGGAGTCTTTGTGTGATCTATTTCCTCCTCGCCCCTATAGCTGTAACATTACTACTGAGAAATCCTGTAATCCCCTCTCTTACAGGATTATATAATGTGCAGTATCTGTGTTTTTTAAAATTATTCTGCAAAACACCTTATTTACAGTGCCACAGGGCATCAAGTGACCTCCCACCGTTATCCTCCTCTCTCCCCTGCTGACGCCAGCGGGGAATCTCGGCCCCTCCCACTGTAGTGCTCGGTGGGAGGGAGGAGAGCACCAGGCAGGTTGTGGGAGCTCCCAGCAGCGCTATAAAATAAGCTATTTTGCGGAATAATTTAAAAAAAAAAAAAAAAAACAGTTACTGTACATTATATCTTCAGCGCATCTCATGTTCTCATCTTCCCTTTTTGGGTGGAGATCCGCCTCTACAAACTCTGCAGTGCCTAAAATAGGCAGAGCAGTGATATCACTGGGTTTTAAACAGCATAGGAACTTATTTTTAAAGTGTAAGTTCACCTTTACAGAAAATCAGTAAGGTGAACTTAGAATGAACGCCCCCTTGTACCGGAGTTCTGTGATTCCCCCGCATCACCAGTCCGGTGATCTCAAATCTCCTATCCATATCTCTCAGTGTGTACAAATAGGAGGCATTCTAATACATGCAACGGTGCTGACCAATCAGAATCCGCCTAGCCCATTCCGTCAGCGCTGGAGGAGAAAAAGCCAGGAGGATTTCAAATACCCAGATCGGTAAAACTAGCGTTGCCACCTCATCCCTTCAAACCAGGACACACATTAATTACACAGGTTCTGTGGCTGATTAAGGTGGTAATTAAACTCACTTAGTGCCTTATATGTATTATATTAGCCTCAGAACCTGTGTAATTCATATGTGTCCTGGTTTAAAGGGATGAGGAGGCAACCCTAGGTGAAGCGCGTCCCGATGTCTGACAGCGGGGGTATGTGGTCCAGTGTAAGTTCACCTTAGGCCCCTTTCATACATACGGTCTGTTCAGATCCGCCTGTCCGTTTTTCAGGCGGATCTGAACGGATGCCCCATGCATCTCTATGGGGCAGCGGAGATATGTCAAATTCGGACGGAAACCCTATTTTCCATCCGTCTGGCGATTCAGACAGGCGGTTCGTTCTCATCCGATTCCCCCATAGAGGACAGCGGGGATCTGACACCTTTGTCTCCACACACAGAGCGGAGACTGAGCTGTCATCCGCCTGCTCAGCGGGGATCGACCCCCGCTGAGAAAAATGGAGTCCGTCAGCGGAACAGACTGTGCCAAAGGGGCCTTACAGATTACCCTTAAAGAGGAAGTAAACCCTCCTCTGACACTTTTACCTATAGGTAAGCCTATATTAAGGCTTACCTATAGGTACTGTAAATATCTCCTAAACATGCACCGTTTAGGAGATATTTACTTTACATGCAGCCAGTGACGTCACTGGCGCATGCGCTCTGAAGGAACGGCCGCTGTGCCGTTTTTCAGAGCCCCGTGCCGTGACTGTGCGCGGGAGTGACGTCACCGAGGCTCCGGCCAATCAGATGGCCGGATGCCGCGATCCCGGAAGACGGTGACTAGACATGTTGCCCGTCATACAGGTGAGCGGGCGGAACGGCGGGGGCTCGTTCTAAGGTAAGTATTGCATAATAAGCTAGTATGCGATGCATACTAGCTCATTATGGGTTTCTCTTTCAGGTTGCAGAAAAAAAAAAAGTTTTGAGGTTTTTACAACCTCTTTAAAGCGGAGTTCCAGCCATTTACTCACCTGTCCAATGGTCCAGCGATGCGGCCGCCGGAAGCCTCGATTCTCTCCCTCGGCATCACTGCTGTGGGCACCCGGCTGTTACAGTTTGCGGCTTCACAGCTGGGTACCCACTGCGCATGCGCGAGTCGCGCTGCGCACCGTGATTGGCCGGCAATCTTCTGGGACCTCTGACGTGTCCCAGAAGATTGCAGGGAGGGAGGGGGGAGAGGAGAACTTCCGCTCAGGGCGCCGCGGCGCTCCGAGCGGAAGTGGGAGCGGGTACCTGTCAAAACTAGGTACCCGCTCCCCCCCCCCCCCCCAAAAAATTACATGCCAAATGTGGCATGTCGGGGGATCAGGACTCCCTAAAGCGGAAGTTCCACTTTTGGGTGGAACTCCGCTTTAAGTGGGTCCAAGTCAGCAACTACATATTTGTAACTGATTTTTATTTATTTATTTTTTAGAAACAACCAGAGTTCCTCTTGAAAACATTTTTGTTTTTGGGTTTATTACAGCTTTAGAGCAGAACGAATCCCTCCTATCCTTACAGCCAAGAAAGAGGCCATCTTGGTTCCTTTCTATTGGATCTGCAGTTGCCATGTGATGAGACATAAGGAGACCAGTAACAGTTCTTATCAGGACATCATTGGATTGGGATTTTTTTTTTTGGGGGGGGGGGGGGGGACAACTAAATCATTGGGTTTCCTATCCTTCCAAGTAATAAAAACATGGAGGCGGGCTACGGGTTGTCTCATGTCTGGAAAGCAGGAAGAAGTGGCGAGCTTTCTATCACCTATGGCGGTGTGTCCACACTACAAGTCCCAGAGGCCTCCAGCCCCACATACCGCCCCGCCCTACACACACATAATGGACTACAAAGCGTCCGGTGAGCTGAGGTCACTGACTCTAATCACCTCTGAGCTCGGTCGCCGGTAAATCGCACTAATCAAATCACTCACCGATATAATTCCGGCCACCTTCCGCCATCTTTACCTCGATGGAATACGGTCACTACGTCACTTCCTGAAAGAAGAACCCGCCCAAACCTTTCCACAAATCACCGAGGCAACCAGCCGGGCTTCCCGCCAGCAATGACGCACGGCCGAGAACACAAGGCCGAACACTAGAGGAGAAGACACGTTCACTGCATGTCCGCAAAGGAGTGCCTGTGTTCAGTATGTCCTTCCCAGCGCTGAGAGTACGGGGATTTCTGAGGACTTTCCTTATTATAGGAGATTTTTCAATAGGCTGACTAGTGTGGTCTCCTAAATACGGGCACATTGATGTCATTATTTTTATTGTGTGAAAGTCTTTTCAGGCACTCCTGTATGTTTAACAGGGCTCTGTGCTTTTGTTGTAGTTTAAGCCCACTTTACAGTACCTTGGAAAAAGTATTTACACTATTGATCGACCGATATTGTTTTTTTTACCGCTGATACTGATATTTTGGTCATCGGTATCGGCCAATACTGTCAGACATTAAAAATATATATATATATATATATATATATATATTTTTTTTTAATGTCTACAGGTACTGTGGTTGAGGGATCTGGGGGTCTAAAAGACCCCAAACCCCTCCTCTGCCCTCAAACGCATTCAAAACGCCAAGTTTGGCTGTTTTGAATGCTGTAAGTTTTTTGAATTCGGCGCCGCCAGTACCCAGAAGTGATGTCATGTTCTGGGTACTCGGCGGTGCCAAATTCAAAGAAATGGAGTCTCGGTCAGACGGCGGTGCAGATGGAGACCCGGTCAGATGGCGGCAGTGGAGGTATAATGCCCGGGTCTCCAGGTGGGACGGGAGACCCGGGCGAGCCGCGGAAGGAGGCGGAACGTCCGCTCCCGCTTTTTGGAATGACAGCCGAGCTGCTTCTCAGCCGCATCGGTTGTCATTACAAGGCAGCCGACCGTCGGCTATGGACACCGGTACCAGGGTGATGCCTCTAGCTGCAGGCATCACTCCGGTACAAGCACTTTCCCAAAATATCGGTAAATCAAAAGGCTGATTCCGATATATCGGGCAAAGTGCATATCGGCCCTCGATATATCGGCTTTGCCAATAATCGGTCGATCACTAATTCACACCGCTTGAAATTTTCCACATTTTGTCATGTTACAGCCAAAAAAGTAAATGTATTTTATTGGGATTTTATGTGATAGACCAACACAAAGTGGCACATAATTGTGAAGTAAAGGAAAATGATAAATTATTTTTAATTTTTTTTTTTACAAATATGTGAAAAGTGTGGCTTGCATTTGTATTCAGCCCCCTTTCCTCTGATGCCTTAACTAAAATATAGTGGTACCAATTGCCTTCAGAAGTCACCTAATTTGTTAATAGAGTCCACCTGTGTGTACTGTAACCACTTCTGGACCTGAGGGGATTTGCCCCCTTAATGACCAGGCCATATTTTGCGATTCAGCACTGCGTTACTTTTTACGGACAATTTTGCGGTCGTGCGATGCTGTACCTAAACAAAATTGATGTCCTTTTTTTTCCCACAAATAGAGCTTTCTTTGTGTGGTATTTAATCACCTCTGCTATTTTTTGCGCTATAAACAAAAAAAGCGACAATTCTGAAAAAAAAAAAACAATATTTTTTACATTCTGCCATATAACGTTTTAGGCCAATTTGTTTTCTGCTATATATTTTTGGTAAAAAAAAAAAAACGCAATAAGCGTATGAAAGTTATCACGTCTACTAACTATTGGAAAGATTTTTGATTTTTATTTTTTATTTTTTTTACTAGTAATGGGGGCGATCTGCGATTTTTTTTTTTTTTTGTGGGACAGCGACATTGCAGCGGACAGATCGGACCCCTAACTGACATTTTTGACACTTTCGGCCAGACCAGTGACATTACTACATTACTACAGTAATGCTAAAAATATGCACTGTTACTGTAATAATGAGGGGTTAACATTGTGGGTGATCAAGGGGTTAAATGTGAGGCTAGGGGAGTGATTCTAACTGTGGGGGGCGTGGCTTGTGAAATGACTATAGAGACCTCCGATCCTATATAGAAGGATCACAGGGGCTCTATGATCATTCCAGTGAGAACGGCCGGCTGTGTTTACAACAGCTGCCCATCCTTCTCTCTCAGCGGGGAACGATCACGGGTGTCAGGCGGCAATGGGAGCTGCCTGCCCCTGTATCGGCTTCCCCGCTGACGAGCGGGGGCAGTAGCACGCCACCAGCTGCGCGCACTCGCCTACTAGCTCCCTGCGTGCGACCAACGTATACCTACAGTGGTTCGCGCAGGAACGGCTGCCTGTCCGCCCCAGTATAATTGTGTCAGGCGGTCATAAAGTGGTTAATCTCAGTATAAATACAGCTGTTCTGTGGAGCCCTCAAAGGTTTGTTAGAGAACCTTAGTGAACAAACAGCATCATGAAGGCCAAGGAGCACACCCGACAGGTCAGGGATAAAGTTGTGGAGAAGTTTTAAATTAGGGTTAGGGTATAAAAAAAAAAAAATATCCCAAGCTTTGAACATCTCACGAGCAGTGTTCAATTCATCCTCCAAAAATGGAAAGAGTATGGCACAACTGCAAACCTACCAAGACATGGCCGTCCACCTAAGCTGACAGGCTGGGCAAAGCGAGCATTTTTTAGAGAAGCAGCCAAGAAGCCCATGTTAACTCTGAAGGAGCTGCAGAGATCCACAGCTCAGGTGAGAGAATCTGTCCACAGGACAACTATTGGTCGTGCACTCCACAAATCTGGCCTTTATGGAAGAGTGGTAAGAAGAAATTGTGGTAAGAAATTAAATTGAAAGCCTTAAGTAGTCCCGTTTGCAGTTTGCGATAAGCCATTTGGGGGACACACTAAACCTGTGGAAGAAGGTGCTCTGGTCCGATTAGACCAAAATTGAACTTTTTGGCCTAAAAGAAAAATGCTATGTGTGGCGGAAAACTAACACTGCACATTACCCTGAACACACCATCCCCACTGTGAAACATGGTGGTGGCAGCATCATGTTGTGGGGATGCTTTTCTTCAGCAGGGACAGGGAAGCTGATCAGAGTTGATGGGAAGATGGATGGAGCCAAATACAGGGCAATCTTAGAAGAAAACCTGTTAAGGCCCGTACACACGTACCGATCGTCGGCATACAAACGTCGGCGGACGAAAGATCTGCCGATTGTACGCGTGTTAGCATGGTGCCTCCGACAGATGTCTGCGCACAATCCGCGGACAAAAGTCTTTCTTGCAAACATGAAAATTTTTGTCTGCGGACACCAGAACGGACGATTGTTCGCCTGTCAGTACACAATTCGGCCGACACACAGCTACAAATCCCAACACGCATGATCAAACCAAATGAGTTCCCGGAAGAATTTTCTCTAGTAAACTCAACATTTTATTCAGAAAGAACTTTCGGCTCGCGGAAGTCCAAGAAATAGGTGAAATGCGGAGCACATGCTCATCTTGATAAATGTGAGAAGAAGGAAGATGCTGCTCATAATGCCATACTTTTCTAATAAAAAGGCATGTGTTCTGTTATGATGAAGATAATGTTTGTCTATTCTATCTGTTCTATCAAATTTTATAATTAAATAATTTGAACTCTTCACCATTATTTTTGTATTTTCACACCAAAGATCTAACTATTGATATGACCCTTTATTCTTGTATGAATTAATGTCTAAAACATATTTTTCAGGTTATGCACAATATTAAACATGTTAACAAATTCAGATAGGCCATTTTTTATTTTCATTTTCTTTATTTTTTGTATCTCAGCAAAAAAAAACCAAAGAAAACATCAATACTTTCCGTATAACTAAACATAAAAAAGTTCCATTTGGACAAAATTAAACTAGAAACTGGCAAACAGGGGTAAAATAAATAATAGGGGGTTACAAAAATTAAAGTTGCTGGTAACTGAAATCAGGTTGCCATGAGGGCAGGTTTGGATCCTGCTGGCCATATTGCCACTGGCCATGTGGCATTTGGCGAGGTGGTGGGTGTTGTGGAGGTGGAGGTGGAGGTGGAGGGCACGGGTGCTCCTGGCATGCATGGCTGTGCTCATTAAGGATCCCGTTTTCAGCCTTTTGCAGCACATCGAGGATAATTTTTCTGGCATACTGACACTGCCTGAGGTCCACCTTATCCAAAATTTTTGCCGTCATGTTGCCGAAGGACTCATTGGCCTCCGGTTTCCGACGTAGGGCTATGGTGGCCTCCTGGATAAATTCATCGGTTATGTCATCCACGTGCTTCCTCTTTTGCCTCCGTTTGGCAGGAGGAGGTGGTGGTGGAAAGAGTTCCACAGGCTCCGCAGGCTCCCCAGGCTCCTGGCTGCAACCTGGCTCCTCCTCAGTGACACTTCCCTGTTGATGAAATGAACAATTGATTAGAATGTTATAGTGTATATAAAAAGTCATGTTTGTTATATTATTGTGAACAAATAGCAGACTTTACATACAGTGGCGTATCTAGGGTCTCCAGTGCCCTTGTTGAGGAGCTGTATTTGGCAACAACCCCCCCCCCCCCCCAAGATCAATGTAAAACTGTAACCCACCCCCCAAAAAAGAAATTAAAGGGCATTAAAAGTTTCTAATTTGCCCCTTGTTTGCCCAGTGTAGAGCTCTCTAGTGGGCAATCATTGTCTCAGGTGTGAAAAAGAAAGAGAGGGTTGAGAGCTAGAGAGAGGGAGAGAAAGAGGGGGTGTGAGAGAGAGAGGAGGGGGTTGCAGAGAGAGAGGGGCCTGAACTTGCAGAGGGCTTGATGTAGGGCATTGAGGGTGAAGCAGTGCAGGGAAACAGGAATAAGGAAGCCACCTGCCTTGCTGACCCGGAGTGAGAGACCAGAGACATGGAAGCAAGGATGGATGTATCATTTGCAGGAGCTGTTAGTTTTGTATTAAAAAAGGTTGAGCCAGAGGAATGCTGAGGCTACAGCAGTGTTTGTTAGGACCAGAGGTGTGCTGGGGATGCAGCAGTGTTTGTAAGACCAGAGGTGTGCTGGGGATGCAGTGAGAGGCAGTCTCAGTCTCCTGGTCTTTTGGCTCAGCTGCTCTCAATGTTTTACACCTGCATGAAGCAGCTCTCAATGTTTTACACCTGCATGAATCCGCCTGCAAACTGGGGGTTCTAGGGTGTGCAGGCTGAGTGGATTGTTAAAATAAACAATAAAACAATGCCAATGTTTTTGTGACCCACCCCCCTTGGCCTGCGCCCCTGGCGGTTGCCTGTCATGCCAACCCCTTGCTATGCCCGTTTACATAAAGGGTCAATTATGGTTTAGCTTATAATTTTGTTACATGATTACATTTTAGCAGACAATATATTGTGAAATGCCATACCTGAGTAAAACTCTCCTCCAGGAAATCCTCATCCTGGCTTGGATCAACCGACACTGAGCCCTCTGCCGAAGTAGAAGGCAGTGTTGAAATTGACGGCCTGGATTCCATGGTGTCTGCCAGGAATCGCATGTTATCATAGTACCACAGCCGTGGTACATATACATTCCGTGCACCTGCTCCAGACTGGGTGGACTCCTCTATTTTTTTTAACTCCCGCCTGTAGGCAGTGCGAATACTGTTTATTTTTTTGCGTATATAATTAAAATTTGCCCCAGGACAGACGGGCTTGTAGAAGGCCACCAAATGTTCCATGGCCTGTTTTTTGAGTTTTTTATTTTTATAATCTGCGGACTTCACTTGCCACAAACACGGCAGTTGCCTGAACTCATCAATAAAACTTATTAGAAAGTTGTGGCTGGTGTAATTGTCCACCATATTGCAGGACAGTATATGCCTGCAAGACACAAAACAACACAAAACATATTAAAATAGCATGTATTTTGGCACATAATAAAGATATTCCTAATAAAAGCTGTATAGGGCCCAAAACACACACTTTCTATTAAAAGAGTCGTACCTTTGTTTGTGGGGAAAAGTCGTGATTCGCCGCTCGATCGTGCTCCAACTCTCGATATGTCCGCTAGCGAATCGTCGGCCGAACGATCTGGCGTCCTTTAAATACAGCGCAGGCGTCAACTCCTCCTCCAGTGGCGGGCTTGTGCAGGGGTGTGTACGTGCCGAAGATCAGGCCTACATGCGGCACTCACACCTGAAGCAGTGGAACAATCGTTTTTTAATTACGAACCATGTCTCAACAATCTGGGAGCTCAATTAGTGTGGGCCGAAGTGATTGGGCCACCCGAAAATCAAGGGCTACACCCATGACAAAGCCAGAAATGGTGGAGATGGTCTCCATTTTAGAAAAAATGGACTATGATGGCAAGTTGGCAAATTACGATCGGCCCAATGCCAGGAAAGATGGCATCATGGATAAGGTGGTGGCCTGTTTGGTAAAAAAATTTGGTGTGGAGCGATCGAAAGATCAGATTCGTAAACGGTGGTCTGACCTGAAACACCGTGAGCAGGATCAGCTTTCCCAAATCCATAGGATTTTGAAAAAAAGTAAGTTTTTTTTTTTTTTTTTTTTTTTTAATCATGCAATATGTTTTTTATAATTTTGTGTATGTTGTATTAACATGTCTAGATTATAATGTCTATGTAAAAAGTTAGATTACTCATTTTAGTTGTCATGTCGTGATTTGATCGATCTATTGTTGATGTTTTAGTATATGACATTAAAAGTCAGGAAGCCATAGTTAAAAATATATGTATTGTGTTGCAACGAACGTTCTTTCCTGCACGAATCTTCTCAGCAAACATTCCTATTAATCACAGATTATTATTCAAACCTTTAAATAGGAGAAAAACGTAAACTCCGTGCCAAACAATGGGAAAGGAGGAGGAGAGGTTTGGCAGCTCCATCGGCAGTTGTGGAAGAAGAGGAGGACATGGGCCCAGATGGTGGCACAGATTCGACTAAAGGTAATTGGTTCCTATGCACTGTCAAACATTAATGTACCATATTTTTCGTAGATAACCATGTACATGTCTTCATATTTGTTACTAAAAGAGCTATCAAGCAGGGCACCATGTCCTAACAAATGTACCTCTTGTGACTTTTATGATATGGCCAATGTTTTGTATTATGTAGATGAAGACATTATGCCTGAGGTGATTCTGGTGGAGCCAACAAGTGACCAGACACCAGAGCAACAAGAAGGTTGGTAGTCACAGATTTTTGTGTAGTGGGATCATAGAAATATGTGTATTTGCAATGAATGTTTAACCTTATATTCTTGTATTCCCTTACAAATTTACATTGCAGATGTTGCATCATGCCAGGATGTGGCATCCCCAGCCAGCTCAGAAACAAGATCTCCTGGCAACGTGCCAAGCAGCGTGGAAGCCACTTCCCCAAATCTTGAGGATCCCGGACCAAGTGTCCAAGAGCCAATTGTGTGCCCACGTAGGTTTTTTCAGAATGATTTTTATCAGTGTTATTTTTAGCCTCCAATTGTCAACACTAGTTCCCTATGGGAGCCTCTTTATTTGAATGGAAGTCGCACCGTAAGTCGGATCAGGATGCTCTGACTTGCGGGGCCACTTGCGTTGTGAAGATTTTTGAGGGGGAACTACACCAAAAAATTGAAGAACCCACCGTGGGTGTCCCCCCCAAGTTCACAACCCGGCCTTTTGTGTGTGGTATTGAGTTTGAGGGTATGCCCACAACAAAAAAACAGCGTGGGTTACCCCCAAAACCCCTACCAGACCCTTATACAAGCATGCAGCTTGTCAGGCCAGGAAAGAGAACGAGCAACCGGAACAAACACCCCCTGGACCACAGCAGGACACATGCCCTCAACATGGGGGGGTTTTGTTGCTTTGGGCCAGGGGGCCTCTGCACCTCACACCCAAAAGCACCTTACTCCCATGTAGAGGAGGACAAGAGCCTCATCCCCACAACCCTGTCTGGTGGTTTTGTGGGGTCATGCGGCCAGGGGATTCCTAGGACTTTGGAAGCAACCTTCAACAAAGGTTGGCCCCCAGATCCCGGACACCAATCACTGTGTGAATGGGTATGGGGTACATAGTACCCCTACACATTAACCACATAAATGGAAGTGTATGTGAATAACGACAGGAGACGTTTATGAAATGTTCTTAAATATCTTCATCCGGTCTTCTCCACTCTGCTCTTTGGATCTTCTCCTCTCCACTCTTCTGCTGTCCAATCTTCTGCTCTTATGTTGTCTGCTCTTTTGCCCTAGGCTCTTCTTCTTCCTCCTGTCCTCCTCCAATGCTGTTGCCGTGCATTTTGGCCGTCTCTGTTCTCTGTAGCTTAATATATATACATTACGACCATGCCCTCACAATGACGTCATCATGCGTTCACACCCCTAATGAATATATAGTAAGCTCAGGAGACCGGCAGAATCATCAGCAACAGGATCAGAGGAGGACAGGAGGAAGAAGAAGAGCCTAGGGTAAAAGAGCATAAGAACAGGGTAGGTATTAACTCGAGAGTAATTCAAAATAACCTGGACACCAAATGTTTCTCTATTATGACCTCATGTAGGTGATTCACATTGACTCAGTTGTATATTTTTTTACAGATCATGATTTACCTACTTGCACTTTAGCAAAACTAACACGTGAGGCACTGCAATGTTGCTCAGACCTCGAGCAAATCAAGGAAACAGCAACGGCATTGCAATCAAAAATGCGAGATTTTGTCGACATGATTGCCAAATTTTAAAAAGTTTTAAAGACATTTTTTATGTTTTTATTGGTTCCTTTTCTTACAAAAGTTTTGTAATATTTTATGATATTTTGATGGCACTCAGTTGTTAAGAGTGTACCCACGTTTTCCTATGTAAGGGGTTCTGGGGGGTCGGAATGCTTTTGTATGAGTTTAAGGGGCTATACGCCCCCCTTGTTTCATTGTGTTATTGTCCTGTTATTCCATGAGATATGAATGAGCCGAAAGCTCTGTTTTCTACCTTTCCATTGTTATTGTTTACTGTGTTTATCTGGTGACTTGTAAAGTGCCTTATTGTTCTATTTGTTTCAATAAACGAATTTAAAAAAAAAAAAAAAAAAAAGAGTGTACCCACGTTTGGGAAAAAAAATTGAAAACACACTAACCCTAACCCTAACCCTAACCCTAACCCTGTGAATGTTTTAAAAAAAAAATTTTGTACATTCAACAATGTGTGTTCCATTCTTTATTTGACTTTCCTTGGGGGGTCGAGATCTAAAGCTGTGTAAAGAAGCATTACATGTATGATGGCTGTCCTATTCCCATATTTACATGTTAATGACAGCATTTTGGACACTGCCATATGCGAGTTGCTGGAGGTGGCAATGAAATGTTAAAGATCCCAACCGTTTATACGCATATCACAATGCGATCTGACATTTCATACAGGATTGGATCGTACAAGTGTGAACGACTGTGCAATCCTATCCTGATGCAGCTGAATAAATGCATCATGTGCGAGTGTAGTGCGAATTGAGACATACACTTTGTATGGCTACATTCACACTGAACACGCACACAAGTCGCACATGACCCTTTATTTCTGATGTATCAGGATTGGATGGCACAGTTCTTCAGACTTGTGTAATACAATCCTGTGGAAAAAGTAAGTGTCGGGTCACCCTTATGCGATGCAGGAAGGATGCAAAGTCGCAGACTTCCCACATTGCATAAGTTTGACTCAACACTCAAGGTACTAGCAGTCCTAGTATTCAATATGGCATTGATATTGGCAGTAGAAATCAGTGTAGGGAGATCAGTGTAATCTATAGTGTATTGCTTTTTCGTTGCTCTAGTTCACTTTCCATTACTTATATATATATAACACTTTGAGATGAACAATGATCAAGTTTCACATAACACTGACATATCCTAACATTGGTGGGCAGTGAGAAGGATGTAATAAATGAACACAACATAACAGGTGTAGGTACGTTGTTAATACCCTAATGTATTATATTAAATATATAGTATGGGCAACTTCTGGACAAGAACCACCAATGTAAGGTGACATTAGATGAACCTTGGGTGTGACCTAGTTCTCAATGTGACAGGGTTTGTGTACATTTTGTGGGGTGCAGAAGGCCCTTGTATTTACACCACTGGCTCAAAAATAACACATGGCCATCATCACTTTGGATCAGCTGGTGAGAGACTACAGTCAAGAAACACACTGATGAATGTATTAACCCTTCCAAAGTCACACATATATAACACATGATTAACCCTAATAATTGTGTTTGGCATATGTGCCCAAATGATTAGAATCCACAATACAGAATCATTGCAATTTTTTTTTAATGTGTTGAAAAATAAGATATCTCTGACATTTATCTTGTGTGTCCAATCTTTAACAAGATTAATGGGTGTGTGACAGTGATTGCTGCCAGGACACAGCTCCTCTCCCCACGAAATAGTCCAGATATTCCTGGCGGATCTGACGGGCCCTGTGTGATGCCAATGCTGACCGTCCAACTTCCATTGACGTCATGGACTCCACTTGGTTAGAAGGTTGGGCCTCTCCACTTGTACCTGGCATAGCAGGGTCAGTATCCAGTTGCTGCAATACATAATTTTGTGCATTCCTGCGTAGGAAGTTGTGCAAAATGCAGCAACACAAGACCACATTATCCACTTTGTACAGTGCCAGGTTTATGGACGTCAGGAATATCCGGAACCGGTTGGCCATTATCCCGAAGGCATTCTCCACAACTCTGCGAGCTCTGGACAACCGGTAGTTGTAAATCCTTTGGTCGGGGGTGAGGTTCCTCTGAGGGTAGGGCTTCATGAGATGCTCCCCAAGCGCAAAAGCCTCATCTGCGATAAACACAAAGCTCATACCCTCAACAGTTTGCTCCCTGGATGGCAGGTTCAGAGTGCCGTTCTTTAGACGACGAGCGAACTCCGTCTGATCAATAACTCCCCCATCCGAATTGCGGCCATTTTTGCCAATATCCAAATAAATAAACTCATAGTTTGCATTAACTATGGCTAGCATGACTATACTAAAAAAACCTTTATAATTATAATAAAATGTGCCGGAATTCGGAGGGGGGACAATGCGGACGTGCTTCCCATCAATAGCACCCCCACAATTGGGAAAATTCCACTTCTCCAGAAATTGATCAGAAATCTCCAGCCATTGCTCTGCGTTTGAAGGAAACTGTGGGGAAAAAAAAAAAACAAAAATTAGTGCTTGAGCACATCACATTATTAATTACACACACAGTTGTCTGTTAAATGCTTATGCAACTTGCTAAAAAAATAAACAACAGGAAGGCAAAGGTTTGGATATGGGGATGTAACATCTACATACATTTATTTTCAACCTCCTATTGTTCTTATATTGTAAAGGGCCATACACACTAGAAGATTCTCTGAAGACTTTTTCGTGCAGATTTACCTTTTCTATGTAGTGCAAGGGCCTACCAGATTGCATAGGATTTGAAAGTGTTTGTTGGACCTCATATTATTTGGTTTTGGTAAATCGGAAGGATAAATTGTTCTGACAATCTTCTAGTGTGTATGGCCCATTATACTCACCAGCTAGAGCTGAGATTTACAAACTACGGCCATCCAGCTGTTGCAGAACTACACATCCCATGAGGCCTTGTAATTCTCTGACATTCACAGACATGACTAGGCATGATGGAAATTGAAGTTCGTGAACAACTGGTGGGCCATAGTTTGAAGACCTCTGAACTTGAGCTTTGGTATATGCTGACTTGGAGATTTAGCATGTGGGTGGGGGATGGGTAAGTAAAACTGGGCATTTATACATCAATAAGGGCTTGTGGTCAGTGAAGGTTTTAACATCATTACATAAACATACACAATCCTAGGTGGGAATGGATGGACTGATGTATTTTAGATAAATCATTAACTAGGTACTAAAACATTGGCCAAGGAATAATTGTTTGAGGGAAAGCAATAAAATTAGATAAATTCGACATACTGTTAACAGGCAATGCGTTTAGGGACACATAGGAGAGAATGGTGGGGTTGTTAGTGGGTAATTTTACAAATGGTTAAAGATAATCTACATCTTTACTACTATGTGCATGCGGACAGAGGGTAGTTTACAAATAATGGCCTGTGTCAATTGCTGTACATCCAAAAACATCATAATTCGGGTGAAACTAGTAATACATGTAATGTAATGTAAAAAATCAAACATACCTTGATATAGTCCTTCTGCAAGACCTTGATGATGGCAGAGCAGGTCTCAGGGATGATGATACCAAGAGCTTGGGGGGAGATGCCTGTGGTGAACTTCAGATCCTGCAGGCTTCTCCCTGTTGCAAGATACCTCAACGTCGCAATTAACCTTTGCTCAGGAGTAATTGCAAGCCGCATACAAGTATCCTGCTTCAGAATATAGGGGGACACCAGGGCAAGAAGACGGTAAAAGATGGGATCCGTCATCCTCAAATAATTCCTGAAGTCATCAGGATTATTTTCCTGGAGCTCCCTCAGCAAGGACATATGAGAAAATTGATCACGGTTAAGCAACCAATTTTTCGTCCAGGAGGTCCGCTTCTTCTTCCTATTGCTCGTACGTCGTCTCAGAGCCAAAACTCCAACACTAACGACAGCAACGGACGAATTCACGGTCGCCATAATAAATTCTCGAACGATGTCTCGGAAAATAGCGAAATGTCGTCAACCAAACAAATGCTACCGAAATCAGCGCGAGATGCCCAGAAGGGTCACGGCCAAACACTCACTTCCTCTTTTGTAGCGGCGAACGTGCGTGGAACGTAGTGACGTCATTTTCTGTCGGCAGACAAATGTCCTGGGCAAGTTTTGAGCACTTTTCAACAGACAAACAACAAACACACCAGCCGCGAACATTTGTAGGACGTTCTGTCGGCCGACGATCGGTACGTGTGTACGGGGCTTTAGAGTCTGCAAAATACTTGAGACTGGGGCGGAGGTTCACCTTCCAGCAGGACAACAAACCTAAACATATGCCAGAGCTACAATGGAATGGTTTAGATCAAAGCATATTCATGTGCTAGACTGGCCCAGTCAAAGTCCCAACCTAAATCCAATTGAGAATCTGTGGCAAGACTGAAAAATTGCTGTTCAGACGCTCTCCATCCAATCTGACAGAGCTTGAGCTATTTTGCAAAGAAGAATGGGCAAAAATGTCACTCTCTAGATGTGCAAAGCTGGTAGAGACATACAAATAAATAAAATCCCAATAAAATAGATTAAAGTTCTTGGTTGTAATATAACAAAATGTGGAATTTTAAGGGATATAAAATACTTTTTCAAGGCACTGTACATTAAGTGCAGCTTTGAAATCGTGCCATTTCACCTGAAAATTTCCAAGCTACATCTCAATGTGAATTTAAAGACATCGGGTGCGACTTTGAAGACGGCGTTGCATCAATTTGAACACTGCCATTGCCGACAATAGGATGCAACTTGCCATGCGATTTCATCTGTCAGATCGCTCTAATGTGAACGGGGGCTTAAAGTGATTGTAAACGATCACCCTGTAAAATAACCCATTTAGTTTGAAATCAAAGGCAGATATTTGTGTATAGATATAGAAAACCATTATAAATAAATTTTTTATCAATTATCACATTCCCTCTGTTCTCAGCTGCATAAAAGCTGGGGGGGGGGGGGGGGGCAAGAACACAATGATCTTTACAGTGAATGGCTGTTTAGTGGGGGTGGGGAGTGTGTCCACACTTTCCAACTTTTTGAGATGGCAACGAGAGACATTTTTTAACAAAAGTTTATAGTCATAGGACACACCCCCTGCCACGCTCCTTTTAAGAAAAAAAAAGAATGTTCAGCTAACTAAAATTTACAAGTGTGCTTTTTTTTTTTTTTTTTTACCACTACTATTCCTTTATATTGGCTTTTGATATGTGCAGATGCAGCCATTTAGAAATTAGATAAAGGGTTTAGTTCTGGGAAACGCTTTTTAAAAGACATATAGTGCATTTTAACTACAACTATATAAATCAGACCAAAATGAGGAGGAAAGAGGGACAGATGGATTTTGTTACAAATCAGGAACAGTCCCTTGAAATCAGGGACAGTTGGGATATATGCAAGTGTGATCATTGGAGAAAAGCAGGCTGAGCTCATAGCATAGCTAGAGAACTGACCACGGTGTGCTCTCCTGCTTAGTTTGGTCAGTTTTTAACAGGAAAGCACAGAGCCACTGCTAAGTCAGTACAGCCAGCCCTCCTGTACGTGGTCCAAGCCCCATTAGTTTTAAAGGAGGGCCTGATCACCCACTGAGTAGGAGGACCGGCTGTACTGTTTTTTTGCTGACACCGATCCTCCTCTGGCTCCCCCCGGATTGGTTCTAGTACAAGCACTGCTTCCATCTGCTGTCCAGGCCCCCCTGTGTACCTCTTTCTCTTGCAGCGCTACCGGCTTCCCTCTACTCCTCTCCCACCGGCAGCGACTGCAGGCACACAGATGGATGTTTCAGGATATAGAGCGGGGGAAGGGGCTGATAAATATGTAAATTTCTGGACCCTTCCTTTCCTAAATGAACAAAGTGAGTGATCAGTACTAACCCATCCTGTGTATATTCATCACTGAAGCATAGTAAACTGTATTTACTATGGTTCAGTCTGTTAATGAGCAGGAAGCCTCCGAGCGCTTCCTATTCTTTCATCTGTGCAGCTGATTTTGTAGAGAGAGGGACTGATAAATCTATGTCCTCATTCACTTTGGGCCTGGGGGGGCGCCCTATCAGGTAGGCTGTATGGGGCTCCGTGATTTCTAACAGCAGCCCTGGGAAAGCAGAGGGACTGGCAGGAACACCAGGGATTTCACACAAAGGAAGCAATACAAAGAGAACAGGAGAATTCCTCATACAAGTACATGGCATAGCAGGCACATATCAGGAATTTGAAATACTGGGATAACAAACAGTTTAAGCAGAAGAAAAGGCATCACAAGGAAGCTTGTATCTAAACCAGTGTTTCTCAACCTTTTTCCAGTCAGGGCGCCCTTGCAAAGTATTATGAGTCTGGAGGCACCCCAGTCTAAAGCTTGGTTCACATTACTGCACGTCACAGGAATGCAAGCAAAATTGTACGCGTTCCTGATTCGCAAACACATTGCTCTTTAGCAGACACGCAGGGGGGTAATGGTAACCCCAAGAATTGGTGAACGAAAAAAAGATAAGGGAATTTTTCACTGTGTTTCTGTGGGGCAGCCCACTGAAATTAATTTGCTGCCCCATATGCAGCACACAGTTGCAAAGATGTGAAGTAAAGGCTTGTTCACGTGAGGTTGAGGGGCAGAAAATCCACACGCTTTCTTTACTACCCCAATTGCTCCTCCTTTAGCTGCAAAAGAAGCAGGTGGGGGTGTAAACTTGTTGTGGCTGGAAGCAGGGCTGCTGTTAGAAATCGCGGGGCCCTGTACAGACTACCTGGCAGGGCCCCCCCAAGAAAATATTAAAGATATATTTAGCTAAAATTACAACAAAATCACTATTAGCAGACACAATTATAACATAACTCGCATAATTCCTGCTAAATCTAAAAAAAAAAACTATGTTAAATAAAAAAGATGAGATGAGAAAAATATACAGGCTGGGCAGTTGGAGCTCAGTGATCAGAGAGACAGAGAGAGAAACAAAGTTACAATTTACAAATAAACTCCTGAGCAGAGATAAGTGCTGGGGGGGGGGGGCACACAAGGGAGGGGGATTAGTGAGGGACGACTGTCTCTTTCTCAACAGATAAAAGCTGATAGCAGGGAGAGGGACAGATCAGATTCAGTTGCTGGAGGAAGATTTCTGTATTTGTTGTCCATCACTAATCCCCCTCTCTGTGTGGGCCCCCCCTGTGTGCTCGGGCCCCCTACAAGAGGGCTGGTGGTCCCCCCCTATCAGCTGCCCTGGCTGGAAGTATATCCCCATGTGAATGCGGTTGTGCTGCAACCACCCCGCAACTATGTGCATTGCATACAGTTGCAGCATAGTGATAGTACAGATAGTGAGAAGGTAACATATTGCCTTTTCACTGCCTGTCAAATGCCTCTGGAAAGCGTCCTGAGCATAGATTGCTTTCCAGGGGAACAGCATTTTCTAGTATTATGAAAAAGCCGTTAAAAAAAAAAAAACATATATACAGTACACAGTATCCAGTGAGCGGCAGTTGTGTGGACGAAAATGCCTTGTTGATGTCAGAGGAGAATGGGCAGACTGGTTCGAGATGATAGACAACAGTAACTCAAATAACCACTCGTTACAACCATGGTATGCAGAATACCATCTTTGAACACACAATACATCAAACCTTGAAACAGATGAGCTACAGCAGCAGAAGACCACACCGGGTGCCACTACTGTCAGCTAAGAACAGGAAACTGAGGCTACAATTTGCACAGGCTTGCCAAAATTGGACAATAGAAGATTGGAAAAAACGTTGCCTGGTCTGATGGATGTAGATTTCATCTGCAACATTCAGATGGTAGGGTCAGAATTTGGCATAAACAACGTGAAAGCATGGATCCATCCTGCCTTGTATCAACGGTTCAGACTGGTGGTGGTGGTGTAATGGTGTGGGGGATATTTTCTTGGCACACTTTGGGCCCCTCAGTACCAAGTGAGCATCGTTTAAATGCCACAGCCTACCTGAGTATTAGCTCTGAAGAAGAGGGGGTCACCCTCGAAACGTGTCCGCTTCATTTGGAGATTTACATCCCACAACTGTCTCCAATCAGTAGAGTATGCTGCATGGACAATTGGTGGACTTGTATATATGTATATAAATATATACATTTTTAATCACGCTTGAACGAGTCATCTCGTTTGTGAGTATGTTGTACAAAAATTTATTTTTTTAATAAATTGTTGCAAAGGTAAAAGCCCTCTGTATTTTTATCGTTTTTAGAGTCTACCTGAGTATTATTACTGACCATTTTTATCCCTTTATGACTACAGTGTACCCATCTTCTGATGGTTCCTTCCAGCAGGATAATGCACCATGTCACAAAGCTCATATCATCTCAAACTTGTTTCTTGAACATGACAATGAGGTCACTGTACTCCAATGGCCTCCACACTCACCAGATCTCAATTCAATAGAGCACCTTTGGGATGTGTTGGAATAGGAGATTTGCATCATGGATGTGCAGCCGACAATTCTGCAGCAACTGCGTGATGCTATCATGTTAATCTGGACCAAAATCTCTTAGGAATGTTTCCAACACCTTGTTGAATCTATGCCACGAAGAAATAAGGCAATTTTTGAAGGCAACAGGGGGTCCAACCCAGTACTAGCAAGGTATACCTAAGAAAGTGGCCAGTGAGTGTATATTTAAAACACACATACATACAGATAGCCTTTTTAAAAATCAGCAGTACTGTACATTAACTCTCCCTGACTGGTACTGCACTGTAAGGGGAGGCAGAGAGTACAGCACATACTGTGCAAGACACCTCTCCCTTGCTTTAACTTTCATAGGTCTAAACACTGTCCCTGGTTTTCTCTTCGCTTTGAAGGGCTGATCCTGGGCGGGTGCACCATAAGCTGGGGCAGAGGGGGGCGCCCAGGGCCAGCCCTACCATGGGTCCCCCTATGCCCATTGTGCTGCCTCGGAGGGGAAGGGGGGGGGGGCGAGCGCCACCAGATTACACAGAGCAGGGATCTCTCGCTTACCCAGCGGCTGCTGGCATATGAAGTCCCGCCTCCTGAACTGGCTCCTATGATATACAGCACACTGGTGACATCTATCATAGGAGCCCGTCCAAGAGCCGGGACCTCATTACAGCGGCTGCGCAAAGTAAGCAGGAGATCCCTGCTCTGTGTAGTCGGGCGGCTCTCCTCTCTCATTGATGGGCACTGATCAGGCTGCATTGATGGGCACTGATGAGGCTGAGCTGATGGGAACTGATCAGGCTGCATTGATGGACACTGGTGAGGCTGCCTTGATGGGCACTGATCAGGCTGCATTAATGGACACTGGTGAGGTTGCACTGATGGGCACTGATCAGGCTGCACTGGTGAGGCTGAGCTGATGGGCACTGGTGAGGCTGCATTGATGGGAACTGATCAGGCTGTATTGATGGACACTGGTGAGGCTGCATTGATAGGCACTGATCAGGCTGCATTAATGGACACTGGTGAGGTTGCGCTGATGGGCACAGATCAGGCTGCACTGATGTGCACTGGTGAGGCTGCATTGATGGGCACTGATGAGGCTGAGCTGATGGGCACTGGTGAGGCTGCATTAATGGGCACTGATCAGGCTGCATTGATGGACACTGGTGAGGCTGCATTGATGGGCATTGATGAGGCTGCATTGATGGGCACTGATGAGGCTGCATTGATGGGCACTGATGAGGCTAAGCTGATGGGCACTTGTGAGTATAATACACTCTTCAAATGTGCTTTAAAATGCATGGTTTTCCCTTTAATGAACAAGAAAATAATGACGTTATGCTGTTGGGCTGGTATAATAATGCTATGGGGCTGGTATGAATTTATTTCCAGGGCAGGTATTTATAACCAGTCCGGCCCTGACCGTTTCCCTCTAAAACTGCATCAATGCTGCTAAGTAAATGTATGTCCCCTCCATATAAATACAGCGCTGCTATGTGACTACAGCGCTGACATGAAGTCTCCTCCCTCCGCCTCTCTCAGCACCCCTGTCAGTGTCCTCCAGTGCTGCCTGCAGAAAGACTATAGAGGTGGAGGCGGAGCTTCCGGCTGCTAATAATCCCTCTGGGAGGATGCCTTAAGGAGTTTGTTCTGTGGGATGTGTGCAGGGGCTTGAGATGGGGGGTGGAGCAGTGTCTGCAGCAGCATAGGAGGCCAGTACTAGTGCTGTACAGCTAACTTCAATTGCTCCATGTATGCCACTGCTAAGTGGCCTCTGCAGTGCTGCAGCAATGAATTAGGACTCGTTCTCACCATATACTTTTATATCATCTGCCCCCCTTTTCTGCACAAACTACCCACACTCCACACCCCTCTCTTACAAGTACCACTCACCGCCATACACTCTGCACTCCTCTCCTACATGGACCACCCACCACCATACCCTCTGCACCCCTGTAATACTTTATAAAGTTTTTTCTCTATCTTATCTTCTTATTATTTGGTAGTCATATCCCAAATTCTAAGAAGCACAGTATCTTTTTTTTATCCCATGGACGAAATGTGAGAAATAACGTACAGTATCTGACAAAAGTGAGAACACCCCTCACATTTTTGTAAATATTTTATTATATCTTTTTATGTGACAACACTGAAGAAATGACACTTTGCTACAATGTAAAGTAGTGAGTGTACAGCTTGTATAACAGTGTAAATTTGCTGTCCCCTCAAAATAACTCAACACACAGCCATTAATGTCTAAACCGCTGGCAACAAAAGTGAGTACACCCCTGAGTTAAAATGTCCAAGTTGGGCCCAAAGTGTCAACAGTGGCAACCCTTTTTTTTCAGCACTGCCTTAACCCTTTTGGGCATGGAGTTCACCAGAGCTTCACAGGTTGCCACTGGAGAGCTCTTCCACTCCTGCATGACGACATCAAGGAGCTGGTGGATGTTAGAGACCTTGAGCTCCTCCACCTTCTGTTTGAGGATGCCCCACAGATGTTCAATAGGGTTTAGATCTATAGACATGTTTGGCCAATCCATCACCTTTACCCTCAGCTTCTTTTAGCAAGGCATTGGTGATGTTGGAATACTGCCCTGCGGCCCAGTCTCCGAAGAGAGGGGATCATGCTCTGCTTCAGTATGTCACAGTACATGTAGGCATTCATGGTTCGCTCAATGAAATGTAGCACCCCAGTGACAGCAGTACTCATGCAGCCCCAGACCATGATACTTCCATCACCATCTTTGTACTCCCCACCTGGTTGCCGCCACACACGCATGAGACCATCTGATCCAAATAAGTTTATCTTGGTCTCATCAGAACATAGGACATGGTTCCAGTAATCCATGTCCTTAATATGATTGTCTTCAGCAAACTGTTTGCAGTCTTTCTTGTGCATCATCTTTAGAAGAGGCTTCCTTCTGGGATGACAACCATGCAGACCAATTTGATGCAGTGTGCGGTATATAGTCTGAGCACTGACAGGCTGACCCGCCCCACCCCCCCGCACCCCTTCAACCTCTGCATCAATGCTGGCAGCACTCATATGTCTATTTCCCAAAGACAACCTCTGGATATGATGCTGAGCACGTGCACTCAACTTCTGTGGTCGACCATGGCGAGACCTGTTCTGAGTGGAACCTGTCCTGTTAAACCTCTGTATGGTCTTGGCCACCGTGCTGCAGCTCAGTTTCAGGGTCTAGGCAATCTTCTTATAGCTTAGGCCATCTTTCTTTATGTAGCAACAATTCTTTTTTTCAGATCCTCAGAGAGTTCTTTCCTTTTGAGGTGCCATGTTGAACTTCTAGTGACCAGTATGAGAGAGTGAGAGCGATAACACCAAATTGAATGCACCGACTTCTCATTCACACCCGAGACCTTGTAACACTAACGAGTCACATGACACCGGGGAGAGAAAATGGCTAATTGGGCCCAATTTGGACATTTTCACTTGGGGGTGTACTCACTTTTGTTGCCAGCGGTTAAGACATTATTGGCTGTGTTTTGAGGTATTTTAAGGGGACAGCAAATTTACACTGATATACAAGCTGTACACTCACTACTTTACATTGTAGCAAAGTGTCATCTCTTCAGTGTAGTCACAGAAAGATATAATAAAATATTTGCAAACATGTGAGGTGTGTACTCACTTTTGTGAAATATTGTATATATCACACAATAATTCCATAAACACGTGCCACATACACTGCATATATAATTAGAGGAAAATATGCTTATAAAATAGTTAACCATTTGCCAATAAAAACAAATATGTCCCCGAATTTCATTATAAAAATCTAGTCACCTTAGTAAACACAGTCTAAGGTGTTTTTCTTTCACTTTCACTTTTAGGCTACGTTCACATGTGGGCGCAGTGGATCGCGGGCAGAATCACCGCGATTCTGCCCGCGATCCGGAAATCATTGCAAATCGCGGGACGCCTGTGTGATGCCCCTGATTTGCAATGGCACCCCAAACACTATGCGATGTTGCCACGATTTCCGGTAACATCGTGCAAACAGAATCGTGGGCGTCATGCGTCCCGCGATTCTGTTTGCGCGACATCGCACAGCGTTTGGGGTGCCATTGCAAATCACGGGCATCGCACAGGCGTCCCGCGATTTGCAATTATTTCCGGATCGTGGGCAGAATTGCGGTAATTCTACCCTGATCCGATGCGCCCACATGTGAACATAGCCTTAATGATTACAGTAAACATGACAAATAGAGAGGGTGAATCTCCCTAATAGGGGGCACAGACAGCAACAAAAGCTGACAGGTGTTCTAATCCCCTCTTCATCCCATCCAAAACTAAAGAAAAATAAAAAACAGAGGCAGGAGCAGGTGCACAGATCAGAACGAAGACACAGTGCTTTCAAATCTGTGCTCCCGCTACTGTCAAATTTTTGACACGAGATTGTGTCTGTTCAGCCACTGCGTTTCCATCCACTTCTATAGGCTGCCTGCGTGCAGCTCCAAGGTGGATGCTTTCACAGCAAAAAGCCGCTCAGCACGTAAGATACGTCCCAGCACCATCTGAATGAGCCCTAAAGCAGAAAAAAAAGTCTAAGATTAGACTTGTGTCTAAACTGTCATGTCTCTGAAAATCGATCTGCATTTGGATCACATTGTCAGAGGTGTTTGACGGGCGATGAAGAGATGATATGACTGTCTGTTTTAACCCTGTGAATGCTACACACACACTGCCAATGTGCAATACAGATGTGGCCATGCATCCCCTTTCGCCTGAATGGGTCGTGCTTACCATTGGTACCACCCGCTGATCTTGACAGAAGCATTTATTTTTGCCATGGGTATGAAGCAAATCATCACAACCATGGCCTGTAAAAAACTCTGTCCTTTACCCTTGTAGCTTAAGGGGGTGCAAAAATCGAGGCTCAAATTCACATTTTATAAGGCCTTCCCCAACAGCAAGTCTAAACCAGCCCTTACACACCAGTCAAATGTTATTACCCCTTTGCTCTGATCCTCCCTGTAGAATTTGTCTGAATTGTCTAATAAATACCCACTTCAAGCGGTTCTAAATGCAGAAGGTTTTTTGCCTTAATGCATTAAGGCAGGGGTGTCAAACTCAATTTCATTGTGGGCCGCATCAGCATTATGGTTGCCCTCAAGGGGCCGGTTGTATCTGTAAGACTAGTTTGTACAGAGAACCCCACTCCCCCTTACATCAGATGTCAAGAGCCTCCATCAGAAACAGAGTCCCCCCTCCTCCAATACATCACAGTGCACCCCCCTTACCTTGTGCTGCTGCCAAAAAGAAGCTAGGGGCGGAGCTGAGAAGCAGAAAGTGCAGGATCTGGAGGAGGACCTGGAGTCTGCGGAATGCTGAAACCAGGGGGAGGCAGAGAAGAGGGGGTGCTGCGGATGCCCAGAGAGGCACAGAATCTGTAGAAGGAGTTCTGTACTCCTCTCTGCTGCTAACTGTTCAGAGTGGGAAGGGGATGGGGGCAGAGACAAGCACCTATGGGGCTGCAAGGAAAAGCACAGGATCTGGCATAGGAGTTCTGTCCTTCTCTCTGCTGTTGACTGCTGAGACATGGTGGGGGTAGAGACAAGGGGGTTGCTGCAGCTGCAGGAGAGGTGCAAGGCAACATGAAATGGCCTGGAGGGCCAGATTCGGCCTGCGGGCCTTGTGTTTGACATGTGCATTAAGGTAAAAAACCTTCTGGGTACAGCTCCCCCCAGCCCCCTTTATACATACCTGGGCCATATCTCGATCCAGCAATGTGCATGAGAGCAACAGCTCTCCCAGGTCTCTCTCTCCTCATTGGCTCACGTTGCTGTCAATCACAGTCAGTGAGCCAATGAGGAGGGGGGGCAGGGCTAAGTCGTGCTCTATGTGTGAATGGACAATGTCCATTCACAGGAGTATGGCTTAGGAGCGAGCCTGCATGAGTGCCCCATAACAAGAGGCTTGCTCTTGGGTGCACTCAGCAGGGGGGAGGAGCCAGGACCGCCAGCAGGAGACCCAAAAAGAAGAGAATTGGGGCTGCTTTGTGCAAAACTATTACAGAGAGCAGGTAAGTATAACATATTCGTTTTTGGGTTTTCTAACTACAACCTTTAGAATCACTTTAACCACTTTCTGACTGCACTTTAGCCAAAGGACAGCTACAGCGCAGTCATCCAGTTCTGGGAGGGCTATTGACTTCCTTTCAGAATCCTACCCCCCTGTGTGCCCCTTTAGACATAACTGATCACAGATCAAAGTAAAGGTCCAATTACAGCAGCCCTTTACCATGTGATCAGCTGTGTCCAATCATAGCTGATCCCATGTAAACAAATGCTGATTATCTGCATTCTCTTTCCTTTAGCGCTGTTATTGTGTGAGGAAAGAAAAGCCAATAACCGGCAATCCTGTGACAGCACACATTCAGTGCTCTGATGATCAGTGTAGCCCCATCGTTGTAGCTTATTAGTGTCCATCAGTGCAGCCCCATCAGTGCCACTTCATCAGTGCCCATCAGTGAAGCCTATCAGTGTCCATCAGTGCAGTCTCATTAGCGCACATTAGTGAAGAAGAAACATTACTTATTTGCAAAAATCTTTAACAGAAACAAAGAAAAACATTTTTTTTTTTTAATTTAAGCCTTATTCTGTTTTTGTTTTTTTTAAACAACAAATTAAACCCCAAGTGGTGAATAAATAGCAACAAAAGAAACCTCTATCTATCTAAAAAAAATAATAAAAATTTCATATGGGTACAGTGTTTCAAGACTCTGCAATTGTCATTCAAAGTGCGAGTGCGACAGTGAAAACTGAAAATTGGCAGGAAGTGGGTGAACGCAGTGGCGTAGCATGCGGGGTGCACTGGGCGCAACTTCTGGGGGGGGGGGCGCATCCGCAGTGTCACTCTGTCTGTCTGACATACACAGTTCACACACTGTCTGCGGCTGCCTCCATCTTTAGGCTGGGAGATGTCCAGCGCGGCCGCCCTATTGCTGAAAATGGCGGGTCGGGGCTGGACTGTGCCTCACCTGTCCATTAGTGTAGGGTGGGGTGGCGTTGCAAGCCAAGCCCCGCCTATGCCGCCTCTCCTCACTGCTCAGTCAGTTTAGCAGTGAGTGAGTCAGCAGCCTGGCGCTGTCACGGAGTGGGTTTTTTTTTTTAATCACCTGATTAGAGCCAGGTTTGCTATTGTCACACAGATCCTCCTCCTGGCCAATCAGGAAGAGGGTCCGAGACCCGCTTCCTGATTGGCCGAAAGGCGAACTCATGCCATTGGCCGAGGAGGAGGCGGGAGGACTCGAGGAGACGCGGGGAACTGAGGAGAAGCTGCCGCTGCAGGTAAGTCTCTCTGCATTGAAGGGGGGTCACGCTGGTCTCTCTGCATTGAAGGGGGGTCACGCTGGTCTCTCTGCCTTGAAGGGGGGCACAATGATCTCTCTGCATTGAAGGGGGGTCACGCTGGTCATTCTGCATTGAAAGGGGGCACGCTGGTCATTCTGCTATGAAAGGGGGCACGCTGGTCATTCTGCATTGAAAAGGGGCACGCTGGTCTCTCTGCATTGAAAGGGAGCACGCTGGTCATTCTGCATTGAAAGGGGGCACGCTGGTCTCTCTGCAATGAAAGGGGGCACGCTGGTCATTCTGCATTGAAAGGGGGCACACTGGTCATTCAGCATTGAAAGGGGGCACGCTGGTCTCTCTGCATTGAAAGGGGGCACGCTGGTCATTCAGCATTGAAAGGGGGCACGCTGGTCATTCTGCATTGAAAGGGGACACGCTGGTCATTCTGCATTGAAAGGGGACACGCTGGTCATTCTGCATTGAAAGGGGGCACGCTGGTCATTCTGCATTGAAAGGGGGCACGCTGGTCACTCTGCATTGAAAGGGGGCACGCTGGTCTCTCTGTATTGAAGGGGGGCACGATGATCTCTTTGCATTTAAAAGGGGCACGCAGGTCATTCTGCATTGAAAGGGAGCACGCTGGTCATTCTGCATTGAAAGGGGACACGCTGGTCATTCTGCATTGAAAGGGGGCACGCTGGTCATTCTGCATTGTAAGGGGGAACCCTGGTCATTCTGCATTGAATGGGGGCACGCTGGTCTCTCTGCATTGAAAGGGGGCATGCTGGTGATTCTGCATTGAAAGGGGGCACGCTGGTCTCTCTGCATTGAATGGGGGCACGCTGGTCATTCTGCATTGAATGGGGACACGCTGGTCTCTCTGCATTGAATGGGGACACGCTGGTCTCTCTGCATTGAAGGGGGCACGCTGGTCATTCTGCATTGAAAGGGGGCACGCTGGTCATCCTGCATTGAAAAGGGGCACACTGGTCATTCTGCATTGAAAGGGGGCACGCTGGTCATTCTGCATTGAAAGGGGGCACGCTGGTCATTCTGCATTGAAAGGGGGCACGCTGGTCATTCTTCATTGAAAGGGGGCACGCTGGTCATTCTGCATTGAAGGGGGGCACGCTGGTCACTCTGCATTGAAAGGGGGCACGCTGGTCACTCTGCATTGAAAGGGGGCACGCTGGTCTCTCTGTATTGAATGGGGGCATGCTGGTCTCTCTGCATTGAATGGGGGCACGCTGGTCTCTCTGCATTGAAAGGGGGCACGCTGATCTCTCTGCATTGAATGGGGGGAACGCTGGTCTCTCTGCATTGAAAGGGGGCACGCTGGTCATTCTGCATTGAAAGGGGGCACGCTGGTCTCTCTGCATTGAAAGGGGGCACACTGGTTATGCAAACTTGTATTTAGATGCATTTTACTTTAATTACATCAGTATTTTCATAACAAACAATACATGTGCTTAGGGGGTAAGGGTTTCTTTAACTAATCTAGTGGAAGAGACTCAAGTGCTAAAATCCCGCGGGTTAGGGGGCGCAAATTACTTGCCTTGCCCCGGGTGCTGACAACCCACGCTACGCCACTGGGTGAATGTGCCCAATAAGCAAGTGGTTAAAGAACTAAGCAAAACTAAAAGTCCTCCCTTGTAGCCGGCTGTGCCTACACTGCAAAGGTTAACTGCTGTACCTGCTCCTCCTAGAAATAAACAAGCAGTTAACCCTTGCAGGATAGACACAGCCCCACTGCCAGGGAGGGTTTTTAGTTTCCCAGAGTTGAGCTTTAACCACTTAAGCCCCGGAGGATTTGGCTGTTCAAAGACCAGGCCCTATTTTGCGATTCGGCACTGCGTGACTTTAACGGACAATTGCGCGGTCGTGCCACGCTGTACCCAAATGAAATTGACGTCCTTTTTTTCCCCCACAGAGCTTTCTTTTGGTGTTATTTGATCACCTGTGCAATTTTTATTTTTTGCACTATAAACAAAAAAAGAGCGACAATTTTGAAAAAATAATATTTTTCACAATATTTTTATATGAAATTCTCAAAAAAAATAGTAAAAATCTAAATTTTTTAACATTTTAGGCCAATTTGTTTTCTGCCACATATTTTTGGTAAAAAAAAAATTGCAATAAGCGTATTTTGATTGGTTTGCTCAAAATGTATTGCGTTTACTAACTACGAGAAAGATTTATGTCATTTTTATTGTTTTTTTTTTTAACTGGTAATGGCGGCGATCTGTGATTTTTTTTTGCGGGACTGCGACATTGCGGCTGACAGATCGGACACCTTACTGACATTTTTGACACTTTTGGGAGTACCAGTGACATTACTACAGTAATCAGTGCTATAAATATGCACTGTTACTGTAAAAATGACACTGGCAGGGAAGGGGTTAACTTTATTGGTGATCAAGGGGTTAAGTGTGTCCCTAGGGGTGTGATTCAAACTGTAAAGGGGCGTGGCTAGTGAAGTAATCACAGAGACATCGCATAGCCTTAGGAGGATCGCATAGCCTCTGTCATTACTTCAGGGAGAATGACAGACGGCTGTATTTACATCAGCCGTCTGTCTTTATCCCTCTCCTGTGGGAGATCGCGAGTGGCCGGCGGACATCGGAGCCGCTGGTCACACGCGCTGGCTAAGCAGGGAACAAGCGGGGGCGGGAGCGCACCGGCGGTGGCACGCGGTCGCCCCCTACAGGCTCTTGGCCGAGCGACGTACCCCTAAGTCACTTTGCCCAGGAGAGGCTAACTGCCGCAGTAAATAGTCGTGCGGCAGTCGGCAAGTGGTTAAAGAGCAGCTTTGCTTCCCAGTGTGACCTTTTCTATTCATTCTCCACTTACCTCTTTCAGTGGGGAATCCTAAATGTATTTTTTTATTGTAGGTATTTATAAAGCCCTGACAATCTACGCAGTAAATACGGGTTCCCCTGGGTTACCATTAGCAACGACATGACAGTTTAACATTTTCCCAAGTGTTTTAGCTCAGTCAGGAAACAGTCCAGTAGTTTTTTATGTTTTATTTAGAACTTGGATGGGAGAAGGGAATGAGTGGGATACTCCAACTTAATACAGCTATGCACAATTAGCTGGGACGACTTGAAAATGCTGAATAACGCTGAGAAAGGCTGTGTAACACTAGTCACAGCTAGTCCGTTGCTTCACTTTGCCCTTGGATGTGAAGTAGAATTAAGTGAGCTTTCTGAGGTAAACTGTACTGTACTGCAGAACAATCTTCAGGGTCCTTCCTGGCACCCCCTTTGTTCCTATACTTCAGGGTCAACTACACGGCACCCCCCCCCCCTTTTACTGATACACTTCCTGTGTGAGCTAGCTCCTTGATCCCCGAACTTCTCTGGAGTGGCCCTCTCTCCTAGGCAGACCCTTAGGCAGGACTCCTGGTACAAACTATACTGTTTTTCCCAAAAGTCATTGCCAGCAGCTCCACTTGTCAGCACTCTGGATCCTCTGCAGCTCAGCTTCACACACACCCGGTTCACTAGGCCGACTGCCTGAACCACCTTCCTCACACCTACAGGAGGAGAGACAGCCGTCCACCTCCTCCTAGGACTTTGCTCCCACCAAAAGTCACCCTGCCTCGATTCCCTGGAGAGCGGTCTGTTGGAGGCCCTATTTTGGCCCCCCTCTCTCTGGGCGAGCCCTGTCGGAGGCCCCCAATGGGGTGCTGTTCCTATTCCTGATTTTTTTTTTTCTCCTTCTCGCACGCCTGGCAGACTGAGTGCTCCTTTTTTTTTTTGTGTTCACCACTGACGCCTGGTGGCATGCCTCTCGCCCCTGGGCTATGGTTCACCAGCCCTTGTTGTTTAATGAAGTTTACGGAACCATTACACCTTTAGATGCTTGGGATTGTTGTTCCCCACATGCATCACTTGTCACTTTGCCTATTGGTTAATTCGCTGCTTTTGCTATGCATTTTCTTCTTGTACTGAGTGTTTTTTGTCATAAGTTGAAAATAAAGATTGTTTAAAAAAAAAAAAAGTCACCCTGCCTCATGCGCTCCCCGCTTTTATCATCAATCCCATGATGCACCTCTTCAGGTGCCAACCCACTGGGACAGTACAAAAGCTTGTGTATCATTGGCCAGGTTTCCTCCACTGTCCAACAGGACTCCCCATTGGACACAGTGGGGACACTCCCTCAGACCAGATGAATACACACTGAGCACAGAGAGCAGGCCTAACTAAAGATCAGGTTCCCCTGATAAGCAGCAGGAGCATAGATGCTTTTACCTAGCACCTGTTTAGGAGGGTGCTACATGTATATTGTACATTCACATCAATCCCTGCCTTCAAGGAGCTTACGAACATGTCTTTGGAATGTGGGAAGAAACTGGAGTACACAGAGGAAACCCACTCTAGCACAGGCGGAACATGCAAACTCCATGCAAGTAGTGTCGTTGCTGGTGTTAAAGCCAATGACCCTAGTGCTCCAGGCAAACATGCTAACCACTAAAGTGATAAAAGGTGAATCAGCGCTTGTGAAAAAAGCAGCAGCTGGCAAAAAAGTGTAAAATATACATACACAAAAATACAAGAATAAAAAGAATATTGCAGCGCTGAAAATGGTATATAATAAGAAACTATCTCAAATAAACAAAATGAACAAAATGAGACAAAATTAAAAAAGAAATGTCTCTTATGATAAAGTTCATAAATTAATGTGACGATATTCAATGGATGTAATCCAGTGAAAATGTGGATACCACGATGAAAAGGAAAATTATTTCTCCACCACCAAAAACGAGTGAAATGCAAACTCACCAGAGCCAAATGCTGTCTAGATTATAGGACAGCAATCGAGTATTGTGCGACCAGTCTCTTTGGGAGATCTTTGGGACATCAAGGTAGTCAGCAACCTCCAGCCTCGTGGATAACCTCCAATGGGTTGATTGACTCAGTACGTCATGAAAGGGTTAAATTGCAAAAAAATGGGAGAGGCTCATGGTGTAGTATGAAGTAAAAATCAATTTAATAAAAATAAATAATAATAAAATATTCGGTATCACTGATACATAAACAGTGTGTATAAAATATAAAATCAAACAGCGGTAAAAAAGAACTCACATATAAAGCCACCACTAAAATGAAAAGTGATGGCTGGGACCTTAGGTGTTTGAGATGACAAGCTCTACGGCCGTTTCGTGTCCAACGAGTCCTCAGGACGGTTGGTGAGTTTGCATTTCACTCGTTTTCGGTGGTGGAGAAATCATTTTCCTTTTCATCGTGGTATCCACATGTTCACTGGATTACACCCATTGAATATCGTCACATTAATTTATGAACTTTATCATAAGAGACATTTCTTTTTTCATTATGTCTCATTTTGTTTGTTTGAGATAGTTTCTTATTGTATACCATTTTCAGCACTGCAATATTCTTTTTATTCATGCTAACCACTAAGCCACTATGCTGCTACTCTGAAAAAAAACACACTCACCCACCTGGAGAATCCAGCATTGCACTGCTGCAATCCCCTGCCACAGGCTGGGTTCTGCCCTGCCATCTTCTCTTTATGCCTCATTGGGAGCCAGCTGTCTCTTCCAGGTATTTGCAGTTAGCTCCAGATGATGCACTACCAAGTCCTTCCTCTAGCTGCAGTGTTCCCTTCTTATGCAGCCTTCTGGGATATGTGACGGGATGCAGAGCAGATACATGTAATTCTTACTCAGGGCTTTAATTCTTCCACAGGGCTTACTCAGGGGCAGGAGAAGTCTTTTCTGCCACTGCTCTCCATATTCTTTGCAAGACTGATCTGTTAAAATAAAAATCATCACTGTTGACTGTTTATGAAAATCAGGGCTGATTTGTCACATTGATCTTCCAGTGTAATAAACTCTCTTGCATGATTTTTACCTATAGGTAAGCCTATAATAAGGTAATAATAAGTAAATATTTCCTAAATGTGCACTGTGTGGGAGATATTTACTTGCGAAGCTGCCGGTTACGTCACCGCACATGCGCTCTGAAGGAACGGCATACCCGTGCAGTTCCTTCAGAATCATGTGCTGTAAACAGCAGCTGCCGCGCTCATGCACAGGAGTGAAGTCATTGCGGCTCATCCAATCAAATGATCGGAGCCCATCAACCTGGTAGGAAAACTGGGTAAAGGTGGAAACCCTTTCAGTAGTGACAGCGCGTCACTGGAGGGCTTTGTCTTAAGGTAAGTTTTATATAATGTGCTAGTATGCAAAGCATACTAGCACATTATAACTTTGCCTTGCAGGTTTAAAATAAAAAAAATTAAAAATCTAGCAGTTTAGTACCACTTTAGGGCTCCGTTCACATATGTGCAAGCACGTTTATGCATGCACATTGCTGGTATGGCCACCAATTAATTTAAATAGGCTGCCCTACCCACGAGAAATGCAGGGGAAAACTCCCCATCCCTTTTTTAGAAATTGCACTGCACTGAATCACATAGAGCTGCATAGGGCCATGCGGTTTACCACACATGAAATCATGCTGTGGCTGCCAATGCGTGGGGGTACCATAAGGAATTAGCACCCCCGTGCCTTTCCTAAAGTGAAGTGCAGCTTTGCTTATATTCCCCACTTGCAGAGATGTGAACCTATCTTAATTTATGAATATAAGCTACAGTTATAGATATTATTCATAAATGAGTGCTCTGCTTGAATTGTAACCAAAAGCGAATTTTGGTTATCACTATGTAAAAAAATAAATAAAGGAGAAGTATAGCCAAAACTATTTTGGCTATACTTCTTCTGTAGGTCACAGGAGGGCAGTTTGTTTTATGCACACCTGTTACCTGTTTTCCGCTGACAGCAGGCTAAAGTCTGCTGTCAGCTGACGTTGCTCTGCTGGTCCAGGCTTTGAAAAAGATCCTGACCATATGGTCAGAATCAACCCAGTTGCCTGGACCAGCACCTGGCTTAGCCTCAGCGCTGAGAGGCCGAGCCAGCCCCTCCCACTCCTTCCACAGCCCAACACTCCAGTGAACACTGGAGGGGCAGAGCAGAGAGTCAGTGACTGACAGTCACAGCTCTCTGCTCAAAGCGGTGGGGGAGAAGTGGGTGATCAGCAGTCTTTGATCGCTCAGTTTTTACTGCAGAGTCGGCGGGGGACAGATGCAGCATCTGATCGATGCTGCATACACCTAGGTGAGTGTAATTGTTTTTGTTTTCAAGTCCATACTTCTCTTTTAATTCTGCTTCTGCTTCCCCATGCTTATTATGACTAAATCTCAATCTAACTATGTTGCAACACCTTCCCCATCCTTTTCCGTTTCCCATGGATCAAACAAGGTAATCTTAGATCTGTCATTTCTGTGGTGGCTCAGGCAGTATATGCATGAATGTGCGAGTTTTATCCATCTCAGCTCCATGGAGGAGTGCATTTTGACATTTCACCTTGGGGACCACAGCACCTTGTTCTGGCACAGTGGCAGGTTGTCCCTGGAAATATCACTCTCTCATCCCTGACCCAATACTGCAGTGTACTTGGAAATGTATCTTTCCTATCCTAGCTGAGCTCTCCCAAGGCCACTAAGTGATAGCATAAGTACAGTATAATCTTGCTTTTGCTTTCCACTGAAGAGAAGTAATGAGACATTGCATAGAAGTAATGAGACATTGCAGAGCAAAAAGCAGTAATCCACTCCAAGCCTCACCCACCCCAGCAATGCCAATTATTTTAGCTCAAGTAATACAGGCATAGCTTGAGATGCACAAAATTGTAATGCAAGTAGTGGAGACCCAGGCAAACTTGCAGATGTCTTTCTCAGATGTCCAACAGGCAATAGTAGACTTTGCTACAGGAAAGAAGGTATCGGAAGAAGTTAGGCCTCAGAGTTGGAGATTGAGAAGCTGGTCTCCAACTGCCCACCAGAGAAGCAGCCAAATTGCTGTAAACTGCCCTCTAGTGAACAGACACAGGATGTCAATGCACACCATTCTGCTGGGCTCAAGAAAAAGCCTCAGCAGACTGCCCCTCGCCAGTAATCTCTATTCAAGTTGAAGGAATATATACAAAAGCTGTTCGATATGGGAGCCCAAGTAACACTGCTATATAGAGACTTTAATAATCAATACATGAAGCACATAGCATTGCAAAAGCTAGAAGAATTAGAAATTTGGGCACAGAAGTTCCCTTATGATGAATACATCCCAGTGAAGCTGACCTATAGCTCTCCAGTGATGGAAAAATCTGAGACCTTTGATACTCTAACAATTGGGTGCTCTCGCCCCCCTGGGTTTTAACAGAGTTCCCTACTAATAGGGACAAATACCAACCTGGTATAGAGGCTACTTACTCCTATAGCCAGGAAGAAAGATGTGCCTGTTGAGAGTATTTATCCTCAGTTGTGACAAGCCTATCAGTGTGAGAGCTGAAGAACACTGACGGGTGAGTTGGGAAGATGTGGAAGCTCGGCTCTGAAGAGAGAGTACTGCAACCGGGTAAAATCACCTGTTTGAGAGCGACTGTCAAGTTAACCTGCGATCAGCCTGGGCCCTTTGTTGTCCTTGAAACCATTTCTCGGGGAGGGAGAGCTGGCATTGAGGTGATTCCAGAAATAATCTCGACCAAGGCTCTTAACCTGAAGTCCTGGGAGGATACCTATCAGTGTGAGGAACATCACTGAATCTCCAATCAGATTATCCCCCCCCAGGTGCTACTCGGCAAGTGAATGCAGCAACCCCAGTGGGAGCAGCTGGTATAGTGGGGGGAGACTTGGGAGGAGTGGATGAAGACAAATCTTTTTCCCTCATGACTGTCAACAGAATGGAAAGAGAGGGTTAAGGAGAGACTCTTGCAATGGAAGGAGATGTTTTCGAAGAGTTACTATGATGTGGCCTGTGCTAAGAGCTCTCAACATAGAATTAGACTCAGCTAAGATAAACCCTTCAGAAAGAGCCCAAAGAATTCCCTTGAGTGACCTGGAGGATCTTTTGAGAGCAACTGGCTGAGCTGAAGCAGACAAATATTATTAGAGAATCTCAAAGTCCGTATGCCTCCCCTATTGTTCTGTTGAAGAACCCTCCGCATGTGTATTGACTACCGAACCATTAATTGGAGGACGATCCCAGATCAATACGCCACCCCCCGTATTGAAAATGCCCTTCAAAATCTGTCAGGAGCTTAATGGTTGAGTGTGCTAGACCTAAAGAGTGGATATTATCAAATTCCCATGCCCTCTGAGGTTTCTCAAGTTCAATAGGATGCCACAGGGTCTGTCAGGAGCTCGAGCCATCTTCCAGCGTTTGATGGAACGTACGGTTGTAGACATGAACTTGAGTGAGATCTTAATTTACTTAGACAATACCATTGTATTTAGTAGAACCCTGGAAGAACATGATGAGAGACTCGATAAGGTGTTGCAGAGGTTTCATGAGGAAGGGTTGAAATTGTCCCTTGAAAAATACCAGTTTTACCAATCCTCTGTCACATACTTGGGACATGTCGTTTCCGCTGAAGGAGTCGCTACCGACCCAAGAAGATTTAGACTGTTGCCACTTGGCCCAGACCCAGGCATGTTACAAACTGAGATCCTTCATGGAGTTTTGTTCATACTATCAAAGATACATAGCAGGATTTGCTAAAGTAATTTTTTCCTCTCACCGAATAACTGAAGACCAATAAGGAGGGCTCAGAAATGGTCAATACATTGAAACCCAACAAGGGTCCTCGGAGGCCTCTGGAACCCAATGGACAGACCAGTGTGAGAGTGTTTTTACACAGCTGAAAGAATTAGGGAAAGGACATTGTACATGTAGCACTGCCCCCGTAGGAACTGCTGAATATTCACTCTTTAGGTTCCCCCTGGTTACCAGCACCCCACCATAAGTAAAGACCAGTCCTTGATTTGGCTTATGCTCCAATAATCAATCCAGGGATTTTTGGTTGTTTTTGTTGTTTATTTTAGAACGGGGGTAGGAGAAGGAAATAGTGGGATACTCCAACTTTAACTATTTACAGTGATTAAGTACTCCTATCTTCTCTGCTTCTCTATAGGTGGGAAACAGCCAGGCTGTTGATTCATCCTGCCACTTGGATAAATGTAGATTAAGTCTCTTATTCTCAAAATGACTTGGTGAACACTAATTCTCTTCAGGATAATCTCCCTAGTATCCTCTCTCTCTTCCTCTGCTGACACCTGTACACTGACCGTCCTACTAGCATGGATGGCCCCCCTCAGGTCACGCCCCTTGACACGAGTCCCTGTACTCACGATACTGCAGTCCCAGGATTTCCAGTGTCTCCCCTCCCAGTCAGCTTCCCTGGACCTCTGAGTTCAGCTCTTCTTCTCTGCTCCTCTGGCCCTCAGGATGACCTCCTGCGACCACATGGCATCTCTGCAGAGGAGGAAACAACCGCCCCTCCCTCTGGGACTCCGCTCTCCAGCCAAAGACCCCGCAGCACATGTGCTCCTGGATTTTATACAGTATCCCAGAATGCACCGAGGCGACCTGCCCTCTTCCAATAATCAGGACTGTATCAAAAGCCTATACACCCATTAGTCGGGTTTCCTCCCACCGTCCAACATGCCTCCCTATTAGACCAGTGTGAAACACTCCTCAGACTGAATGAATTGCATACCGAGCACAAGGAGCAGACCTCACTAACAGATCCTGCTCCCTGGTAGGCAGAAAGCTATTTAGATTTACCTGCAGCCCTTCTGGTAAGCAGACAGAACTCAAAACTATACTCTCTCACTAGCACCTACCTAGGAGGGTACTACACTCACCCCCCAACTAAACGAGCCATGTCCTGACTGGCTCTGGGCAGCCGACCCCTTCAAAAATTCTTTGCACCAAAAATTTCACAGAGTGTCCAATAAACTTGGAAAAGGGAAAAAGGGAAGTAACATATGTACAGGGCCATGGGGCATACCTCATATGTGGCCAGTGAATACAATAAATTACGTGGAAAAATATATAACTATGCTGTACAAACATTCACACATTTATGTACATACACGAGGTGCATTTAAACCAATGCAACCCCCGCCAAAGAAAGAGCTGCTTGACAGGTAAAGACATTACCCTATCTGGCTAACTAAATACAATATCTACAACAAAAAGAAATCCAACTTGCCCTTATGTGACAAGTACAAGAAAATCAGTAGCGCAAACAAAAATTCCATCCATAACTTATACAATAATAAATCATATATCATACGGTGATGCTCAATAAATAAATAAATTAATAAATGTATTTTACTCCATCACACAAGTCCATCACACATGATCCATTCAGGGAATAGTCCGTCATGCAGGACAATTAAATATAAGTTACCCACTCCGGAGATAAAGGTAGCCCAATGTGCTATAGCTTGTACACCTCACATGCCACCACCAATGTGTGATTCACTCCCAATAGATTGGCCACTTTAATGGATAAGGCACAAACACTTCATAGATTGCCCAGATAGTCAATTGGAAAGCCTCTCACCTTCTCCTCTCATCCCAGGAACCAGATACGGACATATGTAAAAGAACAACTTCCACTAGTGTGATACCGTTTTCACATATAACACTTTTATTAAAACTTCAATATTTGCACTTACAAAGTTCAAGTCATAAAACCGCCAGTAAAATTCAATACAGGCCACTCGGAAATCTCCTTATTGATCTCACCCTCTCCACTCTGGTGTGACAGATCGTTCGGAGATGCTCGACCGTTGCCTTCGGCTGTTTCCGGATGCCGTATAGTCATACCTCAACGCGTATCGTCATTTTGGACTTCATCACAGTATACAATATTACAATATACAGTATAAGCTGCTACATTGTATGGTATACTTTTTGACTAAATACAATATCTACATTGCATAGAAATTTGCATTGAACAGTGGAGGGCCTATCCAGACCCAGAAGTTCCAAGCAAGCCTGCAAAGGAAATAGAGTTAAGCACAAACTTGTACATTGTTACCTACTCACGGTGAGACTGCCCTCTCCTCAAAGGCAACCTTCTCAACACATTATCTCTAACTGCGACATTCTCGTAGAGATCTTCATCATTCCTGGCCCCCTAAGGGCATGCTTGACTCGACGTTCTGTTGTTATACCTGCAATAGACAACAAACAGACCCTACCAGGCTGACTATCTAACACTTCACCATTGATTCCTACCAAGAATCTTTTTGTTGACTAAATAATAGGCACAGTCCCTCTCAAAAACCAAGGCAGTGACTTTCTCTCCTATTATAGTCAGACCCACAATTTCTGAAGTAAGAAATGCAGAGTACACCTGACTGGTGTTCACAGTGTCCTCTCCTTCTGTAACACTGAGGCAACACATCTTCTTCTGCAACAAGCTATTTTGCTGGAGCCTGGGCAAACTTGTCCAACTTGTGAGTTCTGCAAATCTCTTCAAGGGGCCCTTCAGTCTAACATCCCCTTCTCTGAAGAGACAATGACAATGCCCTCTTCCACATAAGAAACTGCACAGTAGTACTTGTTCTGCTGATTCCCAATCCTTCTTGCAAGGATAGAAGGGGAAGATTTGGAAATAGGGCTTCCGGCCCTAGCAACAACGTATCTCTGGTGAACTTTCTTCGGGCTCTCTAGGCCCCTGTAACTCAACAACACTCCAACAGGAGGGGAACCCTGCATCCTCAACATTAGTAGTCAGACTGCGGTACCTGAACAGTCTTTCCTGCTGAATCCTGAACTTGAACAGCCCAAGCCTGGTCTGTTTCATTTGGGAAATGAACTTCCAGCCGGTCAATTGAATGGAGCGCCTAAGGTTTCAATTAGCCTTCACAGATAAGAAAGTGTCCCACAACTCAGGCCTTTTGCGATTTCGATGCAGCTTGGGAACATACAGGATGTCCCAAACTGCCTCATTACACCATCCTTCTCCCTTAGCCTTGATCTCCTCCATAATCTTCTGAGGAGCGTAGGGGTAGACATACCCATATTCCAGGGCCACCTTCTTCTGTATTAGGCGTTGACATCTAGAGAACCTGGGAAGCTTTTATCTGTCTCCTTTCCCAGGTGGGGTGTACAGGGTCTCCTCTCTTTTGATGAGACTGGCGTAGGCCTTATTCTGATCTCAAGCTCGGGTGTAGGTGCGAGGTGGGGCTAAGTCTGGGACCCTCGTAGCATAGGCCTCGCAGAACCCCAAGTTCCTGGCACATTGCATACGCACAACAGCCCCCTCAGTATCATCATCGAGTGAACTGGGACTTGCAGAGCTGCTCCTCTTCTCTGTTCCCCAGTCCCACTCAGTCTCCTCTTCGGATTTCCACACATCGATACCTTCTTCCAGGGATCCAAATCGGCATTGGAAACGGGGTAACCCTATGTCAATGGCTCCAGCTTCTTCCTCACTGAACACACTAGAGGCCTTCCTGTCCGAAGCCCGTTGATCCCCCTCTTCCATTTTTAGAGTAACGGATTCTGCCTTTGCAGGGATTGCTGGCCCTTCTTGTGGTCGCGACTCTGCCTGCACAATCTGGGTGCATCTAACCTCCGAGATGCGGGTCTCCCTGGCCTGGCATTTGGTGGTGTAGGTCTGCAGCCCCAGCAGTGGTGTCAACACTCCTCTTCCTCTGCCCACAGGGATCCCCAGCGCCAACAACTCCTGAGTGACTCCTGTCTCCCAGCTCACACTCAGCCTTCTGGGCCGACAATCACTCCGCACTGCCTGCATCAGCATATCACCGCAATGGTCACACTAACTCCATGCCCGCAGCTGCCTAGACACGTTCAAGCATCGGCTACATACAAGCCCAATATGCTCCTTGTCCCCTCTGCTGCACAACGCCAGTCTTCCGATGAGCACTAATCACACTCCTTTATCCCACAGGATAGAATCTGGCGATACCGCTCTCTTTCTAGGTACTCCGTCAACAAATAGGATAGCCCCTGCGCTCTGGTTCACTCTGGCATCTGCCATCTTGCTCCTCCACACACGTGTCTGCTCCTCAGCTACACCCGATGGCAGAAGTGATGTCTCAGCTCTCTTCCTCCAGTCGGATTGGCAGCTCGCGGGCAGCGACTCTGCCCATGACTCCAGACTAGCTGACTCTCTGGCAGAGGCTCCTCCTGTAGGGCAGATCTCTTCAGTGGGCGCTTTCCCACGCGATGCAGTAACCCCTTCACTGCTGCTGCTGCAACTCTGCTCAGCCAGCACGAATGGCACTGCATTGCAGACTGTGCCCACCGACACACACACACATCTGCCTCCATCTGCACTTGGGCCTCAGTTGCACTTTTTCCTTCACAAGCCAGCTGATCTCCCATACCGCCAGTGAAAATTGTCCCACTGTCATTAACTGCACAGCCAACACTTTCCTCTACAGTACATGTACAGACATGACCCCCGACGCACCAATCCCTGCGTCTCGGGTAACTGCTTTCTCCATCAACACTTGAAAGTACTCTTGCACTGATTACTGTAAAGCAGACACAGTTCTCTTGTACAATGCAGCACATTCCTTCTCCATCAACTCTCCAACACTTTACTTGGGAAAACATACTGTTTATTTGGTAAATGTTAATTCGTTGCCCATAGCAACCACTGCTGCAATCATGACTTATCAACACACTTTCACTGATCACTATAGAGCAGACATTACTTGGAAAAACATGGCATTACTTGGTGTGACTGCTCGGCCGTTGCCATTAGAAATCTTTGCTGTAACCCAGGGGTACATCCCGGATGACGCCCCCAAATGTAGCACTGCCCCTGTAGGAACTGCTGAGTATTCACTCTGTAGGTTCCCCCTGGTTACCAGCACCCTACCATAAGTAAAGACTAGTCCTTGATTTTCCTTGGCTCATGCTCCAATAATTAATCCAGGGGTATTTGGTTGTTTTTTAGTTTATTTTAGAATGGGGGTAGGAGAAGGAAATAGTGGGATACTCCAACTTTAACTATACACAGTTAATGAGTACTCCTATCTTCTCTACTTCTCTATAGGTGGGAAACAGCCAGGCTGTCGATTCATCCTGCCACTTAGATGAATGTAGATTAAGTCTCTTATTCTCAAAACGACTTGGTGAACACTATTTCTCTTCAGCATACTCTCCCTAGTATCCTCTCTCTCTTCCTCTGCTGACACCTGTCCACTGACTGTCCTGCTAGCAGGGATGGCCACCCTCAGGTCACGCCCCTTGACACGAGTCCCTGTACTCACGATACTGCAGTCCCATGGTCTCCAGTGTCTCCCCTCTCAGTCAGCTTCCCTGGACCTCTGAGTTCAGCTCTTCTTCTCTGCTCCTCTGGCCCTCAGGATGACCTCTTGCAACCACATGGTACCTATACAGAGGAGGAGGAAGCCGCTCCCTCCCTCCAGGACGCCGCACTCCTGCCAAAGACCCTGCAGCACATGTGCTCCTGGCTTTTATACAGTATCCCAGAATGCACCGAGGCAACCTGCCCTCTGCCAATCATCAGGACTGTATCAAAAGCCCATGTACCCATTCATCAGGTTTCCTCCCACTGTCCAACATGCCTCCTTATTGGACCAGCATGAAACACTCCTCATACTGAATGAATCGCATACTGAGCACAATGAGCAGACCTCACTAACAGATCCTGCTCCCTGGTAGGCAGAAAGCAATATAGATTTACCTGCAGCGCCTCTGGTAAGCAGACAGAGCATGGCTAGGGGCCGAGATGTAAGCAGCGCGGCTTCTGAGCTCCAGCAGCACCCATGGATCCTACAGCGTTTCTTGCACAGATCCTGACTTTTGATCCCCCAGATCTGCTTCCTCAACCTGCCTACCATCTCCCGCTGCTGGCACCATGGTGAAGATCGGCTCACAGGGGATGAATTCCTCCACGTCCTTGCGGCCTAGTCCAGGCCGCGAAGCCTCCCAAGATGGCGCCGGACAGTCCTCACAGCCTGCGCTCTCGCCCAGGGAGAAACAGGGCCCCACAGGACCAGCTAATTTGCGGATCTCCGCGCCCTCTGGCAAGCCTGGCACCGCACCCCAGAAACCCCCTGCCACTATCAAGGAGCATTTTGCGGACTCTCCTGTGTCCTCCCGCGGGCCTTCCGCTGCCTCCCCGGGTCTGCTCAAGGGGCCGGATCCCTGGGGCGCTGAGGGGGACGTGGGATGTGGGGGTCCCTCACACTGCTATTACTCAGGATGGGACTACGGAGGTGGGGGAGTCTGATTGTGAGGGGCTCACGCTACAACACATTATGGAAGCTATTCATACCTGTCAGGCTGCCCTAACTACACAAATAGAGACTATCCGGCTGGACCTTTCTATAGTTAAACATGAAATGCAAAAAATTTGTGCCAGGATTTCTACTGCTGAACAGTGTATTAGTTGAAGTACGCTCTCAGCAGTGGGATTTGAAAGACCATTCTGATAAATTAGGGGACCTGGAAAATCAAATGCGTAGAAACAATCTTCACTTCATTGGCTTTCCTGAAAAGTCTGAGGGCAGGGATGCTGAGGATTTTTTGGAGACCTGGATAAAGAATGTTATTGGAGTAGATCGCCTTTCCCCACTGTTTGCCATAGAGAGGGCGCATCGGGTTCCCATGCGCCCCCTGCCCCCAGCTTGCCTCCCCCCCCCCCCCCCGGGCACCTTCTGGGACTTCTCCAATTTTTCTTGTCCCTCTTTTTTAGGGTGTTTCCCTTTTTTTCATTTTGTTTTCCTTTTTTTGGGGGGGGGGTCACTCTGGCGTAGTTATGCCTTTTTGGGCGGTTACTGTTTTTGGGCTAAAGCTCTCTGCCGGTTTTTATGGCAGGGCGCCGGGTGGGTGGGTGGATGGGTGGGGGGAGGAATATTGAGCTCTGTGGTATGTTGTTATTATTAAGTACGGTCTGTTTTTCTTTTATCTACTTAGCCTTATATTCTATAGCGGTGGTCAGATTTTCCTATGGTCAGTTATTAGCGGTGTTGCGGACCAGGTGGGCCCTCCCAGGGTGTTCCTTGCCCGCGCGATCCTCGGTCTTGTTATGTATTTCATGTTTTTTATGGTTGGGGCTGTGCCAATGGGGGACCCCTCCTCAGGACATTCTGCTCATTCATGTCTATTATTGCCTACTTATGACTCTCAAACTGTTAACCTGGAATGTTAGGGCTTTAAACTCCAAAATTAATAGGTCCCTGGTATTTGACTAATTTAAACGCACTAAGGCCAATATCCTCCTTTTGCAGGAAACCCATTTGATGGATCCCAAAATGAGGGTGTTGAAAAGGCCTCATATTGCTCATGCCTTTCACGCTACCTATTCCACCTACTCCAGGGGTGTGTCTACCCTGATTTCTAGGGACTGTCCTGTGCAGTTGGTGGAAGTGAAAACTGATCGGGCTGGGCGCTATTTTATCGTAGTGTTGACATATATGGATCAACTGTATACTATTGTTAATTTATATCTATCTCCCTCCGCCTGTTGAAGCTCGGCGACTTGATGACTGTATGCGAGCTGTGCTCTTGATAGCCCAGGGATCTATAGTTATAGGGGGGATTTCAACGCGATGTTGGATCCCCTGCAATTCCAGACTGGGGATTTAATCGACTTTTCTGCTGAGGAAGAACAACCTGATGAGCCTCCAAACATCACTGAGCTCTGTTCAACACCAACAGCAGCTTCAGCCTCTCTGAGAGAAGAGGCAGCCAGCCTTTCTCCTACACCACTGACAGAGAGATGGGATTTCCTGCCAGCAGCATCTGTGGGGTTACAAGAAACTTCTCCAGTTGAAGCGCTGACAACTGGACAGAGGGTCCAAGAACTCTGCCCCACACCTGCGGCAGTTCCGGAGGCCCAAGGTCAGAAAGCGGTGATCGGCCCTCAGCAGCAGATCAGAATCCATGGGGGGAGGAGATTGTCCTTCCTCCCCAACAGTCAGCCAGAGCAGAGGAAACAATCACTCCCCAGTAGCAGATCTACAGTCTGGGAGTAGAGGAAGCCAGCCTCCCTCCCCAACGGTTAACCGGAGCGGATGATGTGGCGTTCCAAACAAAGTGCTGACCATAGGGCAGAGTGCTACCAACCTCTGCCTAGTATTGCCAACAGCTAACAGAGTTCCAGGGAGCTGAGGCAGTCGGCCCCTCTCCCCAGTGACAAGCTGATGTCGTGAGGATTCTATTCCCAGCTGAATCGCTGGCAACAGGGTAGAACACCGCTGGCCTAGCACCTACTGTGTCTCCACAGCTTCAGGGAACTGGGGAAGTTGGCCCCTCTGCCTAGCAACAGACCGAACCCTGGAATGGTAAAAAAAAAAACACCCAGCTGAAGCGCTGGCAGCCGGACAGAAAGTCAATTACCTCTGTCCTACACCTAATGATTACAACTATTCACTGCAGCCAAGAATGGGGAACATGCAGGCTGACTGTGTGAGTTCACTCTGCCCGACTAACGCATTTCCAGACCAGGTGGAGTTCTGGACTTGTTAGTGGACTTTTGATGGGGGATAAATGTGATAGACTCACTCGGGACAGAGGCTTTTGGAGGGGAATGCAGGCTAGCCGCTTTTCTACTGCCTATGGGCCCTGGATTTTAAGGGAACACTACTCTTTGTGAAGTGTATGCTGGGGGGACCCTTGGAGAAATGTTACTTTGGATTCAAGTCCATGTCTCCCCAAAACACACAGACTCTGGGACTCTAGGCCCAGGGTCCCTGTTGGGCCCTAGTTGCCTATTACCAATAAGGACTGGCAAAAAAAGTTATATTTGTGGGATAAAAAGGACATTAATTTGATTTGGGTACAGTGTTGCACGACCGTTTAATTGTCAGATAAAGCAATGCAGTGCTGTATCACATAATGGCCTGGTCAAAAAGGGGGTAAAACCTTCCGGAGCTGAAGTGTTTAAAGCCTAACAATGAACTTCTCTTTTTAACTCCTGATTTATCTGTTAAATATACCATTTTGCTCTATCTGTTTTATATTGTGATTGTGGTTGGCTGTCAAAGTGTCAAAGTGGTTGCATGATTGGGTGCCCCCCAACCAAGCTCCCATTTATAACTAGAGACCAGGAGCTGTTGGCGACAGCTCATTCACTGTGCTGAAAGTGCACCGTGAGTGCCCTCTCAGAACAGAAACATCAGCTGCCATGGAAGCCTATGTGCTTCGAATGGCCTTTAAAATCTACCCTCCTTGCCAGCATACTTATAAGTTGCATATGTAGCCAGCAAGATGTTAATCTATTTCTGTATGCATATCTTGCCAGGAAAACCCATTGGATAGTCACAGAGAGACTGCTGTTCAAAAGCGGTGGGGAAAGGAGGGGGGCCGTCTCCTGAAAGAGGGGAAGGGTATCTGTCAAAAACAGGTACCCGTTCCCCCCTTTCCCCTGAAAGGTGCCAAATGTGGCACCAGAGGGGGGCGAAGATCAGCGGAAGTAACACTTTTGGGTGGAACTCCTCTTTAAGTAACAAAAAAATTGAATCCAACTCCAGCTATCAGTTAGCACTCGTTCACTCTTGTGTTGAATATGAAAAACAACGCAATGCTCATTTACGTGTGTTTTTGACAATTATTGTGTGTGTTTTCAAGAAATTAAAAAAGCATCAAGAATGCTTGTTAAATGTCCATGAAAGTGTTGTTTTTCTAATAGGAATTGCTTAAAGGGGAAGTGATGTAGAGGAAATGATCTGCTTTGAGGCGTGGTTAGGTTGTGGTGTGATAGCAGACATTTTTGTGAATTCTCTGCAAGATGGATTCGTATACTTTGATCTTTTTGACACTTGGCGTGGTCCAGCTCTCGATGATCATACATACAGTATATCTTGATATATGATACAAGAGTTCTCTGATTGGATGAAAGAAGAAGAAAGTGACATCACTGTTCCCCCTTTCCTCCTCATCCAATCCCAAAAATCTTTACATTTTTGAAGTAAAAATACAAGGCCTTCTCTAAATAGCAGGCATGCCAAGCATGTGACACCCTGTGGTTACTAAGGGCAGCCACTTGACACAGAATCTGGAAGACTGCTGCTATCACTGTGGTAGCCTATGCTACAACAGTCATTCACAGCTTCCACAGAGGTTAATCAGGAATCACGTGCATACCGACATTGTGCCAAGCTGGCCCAAAATAACTGCAAATATATCATGGCTGAAGTTCAGTTTTAAACTACAAACTTTCTGCACCAAGTAAATATTTCTAATGTTTATTTAAAACTGCCTTCCACTCTCCTGCATTTGGCACCTTGTATTAAATGTAAATGGATGGGATATGCAGTTTATTCCTGAGATTTTAATCCATCATAAATGGTCATGTAATGCCCCTCGTGTGTGATTATCACGTGTCCTAGGAACCCATGTAGCAGGATGTATTATTGTTTCCTTACTGCTAAGCTTATGATTTTTGGTCATGTAGCAGGCTCATCTTCCATGTGGCAAATTTCGTGCTCTGCGTCTCACCTGCTGCTGTCCAGTCTAATTAATAACAACAAAGAGATCTTCCCTGCCTTTGACTTTAACTGGTTTACTCAAAGGGATTACACAGTCTTAATCTCAGCGATAATAGCAAAGCCGTGCTTTATATCACTTCATTATGAAGGCCATGCTTTGTAAACACCCTTAGGTGTGTAACTCCCTCAGACTGAATCCTAAAGCTGGGCATACATAGATTGAAATTTGGCCAGTTGAGCTGGACGTCACCGTTTATGTTAGCTACTCAAGATATGGGACAGGATGAAGGCCATGTAACTTATCTCCTCGCACGTCCCCTCTGGCTGGATACCCATGGTTTCAGCCTGGAGAAGATGTAAGCTTGTTAAGAACCTTGGATGGTAAGGGTATCATAGCCGGTGTACATATAGCATAACCCTCTGATCGTCTTCTTACGTTAGACCTACTAGGTCAGCATCTCGGGGCTTTTCCTAAGGACCAATGGTGCCACCAACAATTATTAATTGTTAATGATTCTTAAATAAATTAACCACAAGGCTTCGCTTGGTAACTTCCATGTCAAAATTTGAATCCTTCAGTGCAGTGGATCAACAGTAATGCCACCTCCTATCCTCCATGTGTAAGCTTTTATTGTCACAATGCTCTCAGCAAACCCCATACTTTATGAGAGAGTGGGAGGTGGAACTGTGACTGGCTCAGGTACAGAGAATGCTCCAGTTGATACACACCTCCTCAATCTGTTCCAAAATGCAGTAAATGAAGGTAATCAGAGGAGGCCCAAGTCATCACACAGCAAGCCCTACAGGGACAGTGCTACACACAGTTGGAAAGATCACTGCACCAACATTGCTTGTGTTGGTACAGCGATCTGTGAGGTTTTTTAACCACTTGCTGACCGCCCCACTGTAGTATGGTAAGCAACGGGTTAAGTTGCTGTCTGCAAAATGTTACAATTATGTATATGTCTGGGAGCTGGGTGTGGCTGAAGTTTAGTTGCATGCGTGATGTTCAGTGAATAAAGATGCAACCTGTACAGCCTGGTCCGTGTTAATACACTACATTTTGGCAACGAGGATGGCTAGCTTTCTGGATTTACCGGCTATTGGACCGTTTGATGTCTCTGGAGACCACACTAGTCTCTCACAGCACTGGGACAAGTGGAAGAAGGGATTTCAGCTCTATGTTATAGCCACAGGAGTGACTGCACCTGCTCAGAAGAGAGCCATGCTGCTGCATCTAGCTGGACCTCAAGTTCAGGACATTTTTGAAACCCTGGGAGCAACAGGGGAAGATTCAGACTATGAGACAGCCATGAATAGACTGAGTGAGTACTTTGAGCCAAAGAAAAATATTCCCTATGAAAGATATAAGTTTAGACAGGCTGTGCAAGAGCCGGGAGAAACCACAGACAGTTATGTGACTAGGCTGAAATATCTGGCAAAGTCGTGTGATTTTGGGACTGTAACTGAGGAGATAATCAGAGATCAGGTCATAGAGAAATGCACATCTGTGCACCTCAGGAGGAGATTATTGAGAGAACCTAGTCTCACACTTACTAGTCTGCAGGAGATTGCAAGAGCCATTGAACTGTCTGAGCTCCAGGCTCTGCATATTGAAACCAAGGACACTGCATCTGTCAATACAGTCTCCAAACCTACCTATAATAATAGGAATATCTGGAGTAGGAAAGAGAGTTTTCCAAAGAGGACTTTACATGTAACCTGCAGTAAATGTGGCAGAGAGGGACACACAAGTCAGGACTGCACTGTGGTGCAGAATAAAATGTGCTATGCTTGTGGAAAGACAGGTCATTTTGCAGCTGTGTGTAGAAGTACACCCAGAGATAACAAACCCAAAGGACCATCAGCACAAGTAAATGTTATAGCTGAGGATAAAGAGAGTGCTCCTGACTGTGAATTTATATTCTCCCTGTGTTCTCTGCAAGCTGGGACATTAACCATTAAGATTGGAAATACAGATGTGTCAGTGTTGATTGACTCTGGAGCTACATGCAATGTTATGGACTTAGCTTCTTGGCACAGTCTTAATGGCAGAGAAAATCACCTTAAATTGTGTAACACCACTAAACAGATTTATACTTATGGCTCCAGTACACCACTACAACTTAAAGGCAAATTTTATACCTCTGTTCAAACACATGAGACTGGTCCTCCATTGCAGACCGAATTCTATGTTGTAGATGGCACAGGGTCGCCTCTGCTTGGTCGTCAAACCGCAATGGCACTAGGGGTGTTAAAGATTGGCCGTGATGTAGGCAGCGCAAGAGTGAATATGGTGTCTCCTGCTATTTCTGCATTGACAGAGGAATTTAAAGATTGCTTCTCTGGGTTTGGAAAATTAAAGGATTTTCAGTTGGAGCTTCACATTGATCCACATGTAAAGCCTATTGCACAGCCAGTACGCAGACTTCCTTATAGCCTGAGATCACCTGTTGAGCACAAACTGGCAGAGCTGCTAGACCTTGACATTATTGAACCTGTAGAAGGACCCACTCCGTGGGTATCGCCGTTAGTTGTTGTACCAAAGGGCACAGATATTCGGATTTGTGTGGACATGAGATGTGCTAACCAAGCTGTGCAGAGAGAGAGACATCCAATTCCCACTATTGAAGATGTTCTACATGCAATGAATGGGGCAAGTGTCTTCAGTAAACTGGATTTGAAATGGGGTTATCATCAGATTGAATTGACCCCAGCATCTAGAGTCATCACTACATTTGCAAGCCATAAAGGTCTTTTTAGATACAAGAGGTTGATGTTTGGCGTATCGTCAGCACCGGAGGCCTATCAACATGTGATTCAGCAGGTGCTACATGGTTGTGAAGGCACGCATAACATTTCTGATGATATAATTGTGTGGGGAACAAACACACAGGAGCACGATGAACGTCTCCGTGCAGTGCTAAATCGCTTGAAGGAGAAAGGGTTGACATTAAATGAGAAGAAGTGCACATTTCAAATGAATAAAATTACTTTTATGGGCCATGTGCTGTCTGACAGGGGCATTGGTCCGGAGGACTGTAAAATTAAAGCTGTGTCTGATGCCAGAAATCCTGAAAACCCTGCAGAAGTACGCAGTTTTCTTGGGCTAGTGAATTACTGTGCCAAGTTTATTCCAGATATGGCGACTGTCAGTGAACCTTTGAGATTGTTGACTCGCAAAGCAGTCCCTTGGCAGTGGGGCCTTTTGGAATAAGGTGCATTTGATGAACTTAAGAGACGGCTGACTTGCGCCACAACTTTGGCTTATTTCAATCCTACTGCACACACCCAAGTTATTGTCGATGCTAGCCCTGTGGGGTTGGGCGCCATCTTGGTTCAGAGACAATGCACAGGCGATTACATGCCTATTCAGTATGCAAGCAGATCCCTTACTGATGTAGAGAGACGTTATTCTCAGACCGAGAAAGAAGCTTTGGCTGTTGTTTGGGGATGTGAAAGGTTTCACACCTATCTCTACGGCCTTGATTTTGAAATCATCACAGACCACAAGCGTCTGGAAGTGATATATTCGCCACGCTCAAAACCATCTGCCAGAATTGAAAGATGGGTTCTCAGATTGTCACCGTATCGATTTACAGTGCGGTACAGACCTGGACCAACTAATGCGGCAGATGCACTTTCCAGATTGCCTCAGTCTTCAGCACCTGTTCATAACCTAGCAGAAGAGTACATTCGTTTTGTGGCTACTAACGCCATGCCTCAAGCATTGACACCGCGGGAGGTTGAAGAATTGTCATCTGTGGATCCGGAAATTGCTCGGTTGAGAAAATGTGTAAGACAAGGGGTTTGGGTGGATTGTGACCCAAGCTATCACAGAATCAAACAAGAGCTGAGTATTGCAGGACAACTAGTTTTACGTGGCAATCGTATTGTGATGCCTAAAGACTTACGGAAACGTACATTACATTTAGCCCATGAGGGCCATCAAGGCATTGTACGCACCAAACAAAGATTACGTGAGAAAGTCTAGTGGCCAGGAATTGACAAGGATGTGGAAGGTTTGGTTTCTTCATGTCGAGCATGTCAGTTGGTGGGCAGCAAACCTAAACCAGAACCAGTAACTCACACTGTTCTACCTGAGGGACCATGGGAAGATTTAGCCATTGATCTGTGTGACATTCCATCTGGACACCATCTTTTAGTTGTTGTGGACTATTATTCAAGGTGGCAAGAGGTGGTAGTTCTCACTAAAGCTACATCATCAACTGTAATTGAGGGGTTGGAGAGCATTTTTGCCTAAACGGATTGTGAGTGATAATGGTGCCCAATTTATTTCTCAGGAATTTCAGGATTATCTGAAATCAAATGCTATTGAACATCATCGTACAACTCCATACTGGCCACAGGCTAACGGGGAAGTGGAACGCCAGAATCGAACCTTGCTGAAAGCTTTGCGGATTGCTCATTTAGAGAGAAGAGACTGGAAAAAGGAACTGTGGCGTTTTCTTTTGGCTTATCGCACAACTCCGCATACTGTCACTGGAGTTAGTCCTGCGGAACTTCTTTGTGGTCGCAAATTCAGGACAAAATTGCCAGACATTGGGGGTCCTCCTACGAGACAGAAACCTTTTCAGCATATTGATGAGGAAAGGAAGATCCGGGCTGAACAGTATGCAAACCACCGCCGCCAGTGTCAACCTAGGGGCCTTCAACAGGGTGATAAGGTGTTGCTTCAAAATGATCGGTTTAACAAACTGGCTCCGTCCTTTGAACCTGAGCCTTATGTTGTAAAGGAGAAAAGAGGTACTTAAGTGGTTTTAGAGGATTTAGATGGACACACAAAAGTGCGTAATTCCTCATTTGTGAAGAAATTTATTGAGTCAGAAGGTCAAGTATCGGAAGACGGCGAACAGGCAAAGAGTAGTGATGATACTGCCAGTGATCCAGACTTCAATCCACAACCATCCACATCGGAATGGCCAAGAGAAAAATGAGCAACTAATCCACCGGCCTACCTTAAGGACTATGTGTATAGTCAGGAGTTTATAGTTTAAATTTCTAGTTGTTCATCCATGCATTTTGTTAATCTTATTAATACGTTGTGCATGTTATGTTTTATTCAAAGAGAGGAGGGAATGTAGTATGGTAAGCAACGGGTTAAGTTGCTGTCTGCAAAATGTTACAATTATGTATATGTCTGGGAGCTGGGTGTGGCTGAAGTTTAGTTGCATGCGTGATGTTCAGTGAATAAAGAAGCAACCTGTACAGCCTGGTCCGTGTTAATACACTACACCCACGCAGATTTACTGCGGCAGGGTGGCACGGCTGCGCATAATCACATAGATCTATGTGCACGCAGTCTCGTCGGCACGTAATTAGACACAGCGGGAGCCAGGCAGCGGGAGGAGCGGCGGTGATCGTCGCCGGCCTCCCGCGATCGTCACAGAAACTGACAGAAGACCCACCTGCTTATGTAAACAAAGCAGGCAAGTCTTCTGTCACACAGGCAGAGAGAGATCATGATTTTCAGCTAAGCTGAAACCCTGATCTCTCTGTGCCTGTCACAAAGCCCTTCCCCACCACAGTCAGTAAGCATTATTAGGCATATATTAACCCCTTTGATCACCCCCAGTGTTAACCCCTTCCCTGCCAGTGTCATTTATACAGTAACAGTGCATAATATTTAGCACTGATTACTGTATTAATGTCACTGGTCCCCAAAAAGTGTCAAAAATGTCAGTTAGGGGTCCGATCTGTCTGCCGCAATATTGCAGTTCCGCTAGAAATCCCTGATCGCCGCCATTTCTAATAAAAAAAATAAATAAATAAAGAGTCCAAAAATCTATTCCGTAGTTTGTAAACGCTATAACTTTTGTACAAACCAATTAAAATACGCTTTTGGGATTTTTTTTTTACCAAAAATATGTAGCAGAATACAAATTGGCCTAAACTGATAAAAAAATTAGATTTTTAAAAAAATATTTATGGGAATGTTTTATAGCAGAAAGTAAAAAATGTTGTGTTTTTTTCAAAATTGTTGTTTTTGTTTATATCGCAAATTCGAAATACCGCAGAGGTGATCAAATCCCACCAAAAGAAAGCTCTATATGTGGGAAAAAATTGTATTTGGGTACAACATTGCACAACCGTGCAATTTTTCGTTAAAGTAACGCAGTGCCGAATCGCAAAAAATGGCCTGGTCATTAAGGGGGTAAAACCTTCCGGAGCTAAAGTGGTTAATTCAGCCTGCTGGGTTGAACGGAAAAAAAAAAACAGTATAAACACATGTTCACATCTTTGAAAGTTTGCAACTCGAAGGCTCGTATGTAGGGGACTTAATGTATATGATTGAAGGTCTATGATACACTATTTAATTTCTTTGTGTAAACCTCATCATATGGTGTAAATGTCTGAATACAGAACACATTGTGAATGTGTGAAGAGCAATGCCTCATGGGACATGTAGTCCTGGGCAGGAAGTGAGTGGGCAGAAATTCTTTTTACCTTGCCATAGGGGCACTCTATACTTTACTTTGAAGCTTGCTATTGGGTCACTCTAAAGGCAGGAGGAGCCAGAAGCGTCAGTGGGGGAATGCAGAAGAGGAGAATTCAAAACCATTGCACAAAGCAGGTAAGTATAACATGTTTGTTGTTTTTAAAAAAATCACTTTAAAGACTACCCAGAGAAGGTAAAGGGCTGATAGACTGAAGGTAATATAGGACGCTACAAATACATTTAAAGTAAACTTTTACCAGTATTGTGCATTATCTTTAAAATGATCATATCCATGAAAAAAAAAAGTCTCAGCTTTTAGTGCCACTTTTAACATAAAAGATTTAAATCTCCCTTCCACCCTTCATATAGCTTCATGTCTGACTCCTAGTTAAAATGCCCATATATCCTACTTTTGGGTGTATTTATTATTATATATCTGATATAAGTAATATATATTATTACTTTTACTGTTTCACAGTACAAATTGACCCCTTATAGTAGCCATTTTCTGCTCTTTTTGTTATATAAAGGGCTAATTTTAGTTTTTTTTAACCTCATTATGGCAGCTGATAAAAAAAAAAAAAAAAACACACGCTGCTGCTACTAAACGTCTAAGGCCATGGTTCACACCAATGCGTTTTTTTGGTGCTTTTAGCAGAAACGCACTACAGTTCATTTAACATGGTTTCCTATGGGACACGTTCACTTCTATGCTTTTTTCAGCTGATGCATATTTGGAAAGGGTTAAAGACTTCAATGGAAAAGCTGCAGAAAATCATGTAGTGCTTTTTTTTCTGCAATTTGCATTTTTTAATCTGCCCAACAACAAATTGTCCAAAAGCATAAAAATTGCAAAACACAAATCTCACCAAAATCGCATGTGCAAAAATGCAAAACGCACAGCAAAAAGCACTATAGAAATGACTCAAACGCAAACTGCTTAGGTGTGCTGGCCATACACATATCGATTTTTGGACGAGAATATTCATACGAAAAATCTTTGTACATCCGCTGAATGAAAGAACGACGTTTGAATGCCGTTTTGACACGTGTTTCTGAACAAAAATGACATACACTGTCTGAAAATTTACCAAGAAGTTTTGTATTCTGCTCCTTCTAATTTTTCCGTCACGAACGTCGAACTTCGATTTGACCCAACTAACGATTAGAAAATTGAACGAACATTCTTAAAATTAACATTTTTTTGAAGGAAGACATTGTTTTTGTATTAGCCAGTATACGTGACAGCAGGCGCCGGGAGCTTTTATCAAACCACCTGCCTTTTACTACGGAGTCTGTCATACATAATATATTACAGTTCTGCCTGAAAATCAGCAAAACAGTCTTTATTTTTTAATTTTTTTATTTAAATAAAAAATGTGATCTCTGAGTTTTATCATATTTTCCAGATTCAACCTTTGATAGTATATACAGTATATCTATTTTGTCTGTTATTCTCAGAATGGATTAGAGATTTTGCTCCCTAACCATATAGTTGGTTATTTATATTTACCACTGCATATAGATATTTAAGAATAAATTGCCTTTTTCAAAACTTTACATATTACCTAAATTATACACCACACTTTTTTTTAAGGTTATTATCCGATTATTCAAAACAATAATCAGCCAACTAATCGATTATGAAAATAATCGTTAGTTTTACCCCGAATACATGGCATTCTTTAGCCAATAGCTGTGAAGCTGAACATTTATATACTTACAGCTACAAATATTTTTGAACTAGTCTGAACTGTTCTGCCTTTAACCCATTCTTCTTCCAGTATGTAAGGGCTCATTTACATTTGTGTTGCCCTCTGAAGAGCAATCGGTAATGGTTCACTATTCAGAGGGTGTTTAACAGGTGGCTGGGAGGTGTTATGTTGCCTCCTACCCTACTGTTTAACCCTGTAAAACCCAGACCACCACATGTTTGCAGCACAGCCCCATTCACTTGAATGGGTCATGTTTAGGGGCCGCACTGCCTTCCAAATGCAACAGGAGTATAATTCTTGCTGTTGTCACAAAGCAAGACATCATGGCCATGCTGTGTGTACAGTCCCCTCTGGTTGCTGTGTTCAGTTAAGGGTGGTCAGGGAACAGTAAAACCGTGGCTCAACTGCCTGTTTTCACCATCCCCTGGCCAGAAGTGTAAACTAAGCCTTAAACTATCTTCCAGTGCTAATATATATTGAAGTGCTGCTTCTGCCAATCAGTAATTATTAATAAAATTCTTACTGTAAAAGTATAGTGTATTTATATGGAGTACCTATTTTGAGCTACTAGCCACTTGAACACCAATATTATAAACCCCCTTCCTATGCAGGCCATTTTTCAGTTTTAAGCATTGGTATACTTTGACTAACATATACTCTTTCCTGCAAAACTGTACCCAAATTATATAAATATATATATATATATATATATATATATATTTTTTTTTTTTTTTTTTTCTTTTACACAGATAGAGCTTTTTTGGTGATATTTAACCACCTCCCGCCCGGCCACTGCATACAAACAGCCATGTGGGAGCTTCCTTGAGTCGGGGGGATGTACCCGTACACCCTTCCTTTTGCAGCAGCACGTTCTGATAGTCAATGAAATTGGCTATGTGTGTCAGGAAGCTAGTTCAGCTAATGCTCATTTTCATACAGCTAATGCTAATTCTCATACAGCTAATGCTTATTCTCCTGCAGTTGCTGCTCCTTCCCGTGCAGCTAATGCACATGCACCAATACACAGACAAGCTAATTTTAATATCCAGTGTGCACTGACATGTAAGCACATTTCTGTGCACCAACGCACAATGGTGCACACGTCTTCACGCATTGGCCCCAAACGGAATATTTAAAGGAGACCCTGCTAGATTCTAGCTGCTGGATGATCTTCAGCTTCCCCTGATCCCTGTTCCAATGTTCCTACTTGCGCTAACTGATCTTCTGTTGCTGACCTGGCTTGTTCCTGACCTTGTTCTGTGTATTCTGGATTCTGACCTCAACTGGCCTCTGACTATTCTCTGCCTAATCTCCTGGTGTTGGCCTCGACTTGTTACTGGACGTTGCTCTGCCTGCTTTCCTAATACTGCCACTGGCCTGCCTCCTGACCAAGCTGCTGTCTCACTTTGTATGACCCTGGCTCATTTTTTCTACGTCGCTGACCGTTGGCGTCATCTGCTATCAAGCTACCAGCACCCATGCTTCTTTGAGCCTCATACCTCTGTCACCACTTTTAGGGATTCTTGGACCAGAGCCACAAGGGAAGCCATCTCGTCAACTTGGACTCCAACCAAGGTACGTGACAATGTGTCATGTGATTGCTGTGACCAATCACAGTGATCCCAAAGGTAAACAAAGGCTAAGTGTCGCAGCCATCGACTATTTCATCGACTATTTCCTTTCAGACAAAGAGCTCATGTGAAAGGAGACAGAGCAGATCTGTCAGTTACTGTTAGTTTACTGTGAGTTGATGTGATTTTACTGTAAAACACCAGTGTACCATCTACAGTGTGCTGATTCATGTCCACGCCAGTGTGAAGTGTCACACACTAGTGAAGTATCACTAGTTCAGCCAGCAACACTTCTATTAGTGTCACCAGTTCAGCCAGCAACATCTGTACCAGTGTCAGATCAGTGTACACAGCAGCCATGTACCTGATAACTTTCACACCAGTACAGTGTAACCAGAGCCAGCATAACTTGATCACCAGCCAGAACCAGTGTCCAGAATGTCATGTCCAAAAAAGGCTTACAAGTGAGGAGGCCTTTCAGATTCTGAGCATGACAGATAAGAGTAGTGAGGAGGAGCGCTCACTGCCAGTTTCAGATTATGAACCCGTGGAGAGCAGCGGTTCAGGCCGAGTACAAATAGTGAGGTGCGTGTCAGCCACAAAGGATTAGGGCCTATACTAGTGTCCCAGAGGGACTTTCAAATCCTCTTAGTCTTCCCTCTACTTCAGCAGAACCTATCATTCCCTCATTTACAGTGCAATCAGGCATTCACATAGAAACCAAACGTTTTACACCAATTCTGTTTTTTTATTTGTCTTTCATTGAAGATTTATTCAATTCTGGACCAATATAATCTGTATGCCCAGCAGCACATTGCCAATAATTATTATTCTTTTATGCCCATCCATTTGAGTGGAAGTCCATCACAGTTGAAGAAATCACAGTTGATTGAAGGGCAGTCGGGACCAGAACAAGTCTCAGAAGCTGATGCAGGGCTGGATCGCAACGCAGAGCAAATGTTGTGTGATCAACAGCCCACAAAAGGGAAAATGGCAGCCATGCTTGCAGCACTAGAAAAATCCTTAAAAATAGAATTGACAACAATTCACAGCAACCTGGGTCATCTATTAACATGAGTGGAAGACCAAGAAAAAAAGACAAGACAGCTACATACAAATAATAAAGGATCTAAAAAGAGAGATGAAAGATTTAAAAATGGATCATAGAAACCTCGCATATAAAATGGAGGTTTAAGAAAATCGGAGTAGGAGGAAGAATTTGAGAATTCATGGCTTGCCAGAACTGACACATGGAGAGGATTTAACAGACAAAATGGTGAAAATTTTCAATCCACTGATGGGTAGAAGAGAAGCGGAACAGATAAAGGTAGAGAGAGAGAGTACATCGGGGCAGAAGACCCAAAGGTATACCAGCGGACGCCCTCAGAGATGTTATTATAAGATTTCAGAGCTATGCAGAAAAGGCCCAGATCTGGGAAAGTCACCCATAAATTATGAAAGCACAAATATTTAGTTCTATACAGACAGATCACAGCCCAACTTAAGAAGAAGGAAATTACTGACACAACTCGTGGAATCAATGCAAAAACAAGGAGTACAGTACAACTGGGGGTTCCCAGCCTGTCGGATAGGCAGGCTGGCCCGAAGATACAGCAATGTAACGCTCATGCGTTTCATGTATGGTGTGGATTTTCAGCTGCAGAAATATTCCACTTCAGTAGTCATGTAAGAGAGATGCTGAGATACCATTCCCAACCTCAATGACTCATCATGTGTGGAAGGTCTTAATTCAGCTAGTAAATACACACACTCAACAAGCTGGTTCCTAGAGTGACTTTATGTATGTAGTAACACAGTGATGAAGATTTAAGAGACAGGTTGAGTGGAGGTGGTAGGTGACAGACACTTGAAGGTAAGACAGTAGCAGATGGATGCAGGTAGGTTTAGCAATCATGTATGGTAGCAGATGACAGAGTAGCAGGTGGACATACAAGAGAGATCAACCCAGTGCAGGAATAAGTAGCAGTAGTCTTAAGAGCTAGCAATCTAGATATGCAGATGTGATAAATAGTCTTTACTATGCAGAGCTAGATAGTGTAAGCTTAGTATAAGTTTATAGAGGGTTCCCCTGCGGGGTACTTAGCACTAATAGCAATACAGCCGAAGGTTGGTTCACAAGGAGCGGATGATCCGGAAGCGGGATACAGGGATCAGCGCAGCGAGGTTCCGTCAGCGAGGTATGCTTGCAAGCACGAAAGCTTCAAGCCAAGTTAGCATCCAGGTAAGGGTGTTTGAACGAACACATGTGAGTGAGAACCGGCGATTTAAATAGCCATCTAGTCCGGCGCTGAGTGATGACAGCTTCAGTCTTAAAGGTGTATGCGCACCTTTCCAAAAGAGAATGGTGGGGCGCATACACTTGTGAAAAGAGTAATTTAGGGTACCAAAGGTACGGGAACATTACAATACCCCCCCCCTTAAGGCCGGCTCCTGAAGGCCTCTGGAGCTGGTTTGTCTGGGTATCTCGCATGAAAATTGCGGATTAATCTAGGGGCATGTATTTCAGAGGTGTTTAGCCAGGTGTCGTCTTGGGGCCCATAGTTCTTCCATCTAACCAAGTACTGAAGTCTTCTTCTGTAGATACGAGAATCCAGAATTGCCGGGAAATCAAATTAAGAGTCTTTGTCATACCCATATGTCCTGCCATAGGCACATCATGAGATAATTCCAAGATCTTGGTGCGTAGGGTAGGTGGTATGTAAAGTTTGTCGTTGTAGTAGAGGAAGCCTTCTGCATCAGTATTTAGTTGTGGTGGGGGTGAATCCAAACTTATACCATGCAAAACCTCTTCCTTCAAGGAACGGACAACTCCAATAATGCGTTTGTGAGGTATTATAGGAACGGAAGGGATTTCAAAGTAGTTTTCTTCAGTTAGTCGTGATAGTGCATCCGCCTTTTTGTTCTTATCTGCAGGTGTGTAAGTCACTAGGAAGTTAAACCTTAGAAAGAATAGTGACCATCGTACCTGTCGGTGCGAGAGAGTTTTGCTAGTCTGAAGATATTGGAGGTTTTTATGGTCCGTGTATATAATTATTGGTAATTGGGTGCCTTCGAGTAAATGTCGCCAATTCTCCAGAGCCAATTTTATAGCAAGCAGTTCCTTTTCACCCACGGGGTAATTTATCTCGGGACTGCTTAGGGATTTAGAAAAAAAGGCGACTGGATGAAGTGGTGAAGTGTGGGTTGGTCGTTGGGAGAGTATTGCTCCTACTGCCATGTTTGACGCATCTACCTCCAGAATGTATTGGAGGGATGGGTCTGGATGGCGTAATATGGGAGCGGAAGTAAACCTTGTCTTTAACAAGTGAAAAGCTTTATTTGCTTCTTCTGACCATTTGAATGTTTTTTTTATGCTAGTGAGCTGTGTGAGGGGTCTCACAATAGCAGAAAAGTTTTTAATGAACTTCCTGTAGAAATTTGAAAATCCCAGGAATCGCTGTAGCGCCTTGCGTGTGGTTGGTGTAGGCCAATCCTGAATGCAGGATATTTTACTCATGTCCATCTCGATTCCTGTTTTGGATATGATGTAGCCTAGAAAGAGTACCTCGTCTTTATGAAACAAGCATTTCTTCAGTTTCACATAAAGGTTATGTGCAAGCAATCTCGATAATACAAGTCTTACATGTCTTATGTGTTCAGACAGGGATCGTGAATATATAAGTATATCGTCCAGATATACCACAACACAGACATCTAGTAAGTCTTTAAAAATATCGTTTATAAATCGTTGGAAAACTGCAGGGGCGTTGCATAGCCCGAATGGCATCACAAGATATTCGAACAATCCGTATCTGGTTCTGAATGCAGTCTTCCACTCGTGTCCATCACGGATTCGAATGAGATTGTATGCTCCTTTCAGGTCCAATTTTGAAAAATAGGTAGCTCCACGCACCTGCTCAATGAGCTCAGGGATAAGCGGTAGAGGATAGCGATCTTTTATTGTGATAGCATTCAATTTCCTGTAGTCGATGATAGGTCTGAGACTTGAGTCCTTATTGCGAACAAAAAAGAGTCCTGCTGCTGTGGAAGAAGTGGAAGGTCTAATAAAACCTTTTTCCAAATTCTCATCCAAATAGGTTTTGAGATGGGAAAGTTCATCCTGTGAAAGAGGATAAACATGACCGAACGGCAATTTGCTATTTGGGAGTAGATCAATGCTACAATCATAGTCTCGATGAGGAGGTAATGCTTGAGCATTTTTCTCAAGAAAAACCTCAGAAAGATCCTGATAACATAGTGGTGCAATCTCATCTGTCACCACAGACAGAATCTTCCCGGAAGACGGGAGGTTACACGTATCCTCGCAATAGCAAGAGAGGAAGGCCAAGGACCGTTCCTTCCAATCTATGGTTGGTTGGTGTGTGTGTAACCAGGGAAGTCCCAACACAATGGGAAAGTGGGGTGAAGGTATTAAATCGAAGGTACTAGTCTCCCTATGAGACTCGTTAATAGTGACTAGAAGTGCTTGTGTCTGATCGGTGATCGGACCAGAGGATAACGGAACACCGGTAATAAGACTTACTGAGACAGGTTTAAGTTTAGAAATAATAGGAATTTTATTTGAAGCAGCAAAACATATATCAATATGATTTCCACAAGATCCTGTGTCAATCATGGCCTTAGTAGTAATCCTGTTCTGGTCCCACTGTAATGTCAAACAAACAGAAATGTAAGGGTTAGTGAATGAAGTTGTCAATCCCCCTAGGAGGACATGTGAACACTCACCCTTCTTTTTGTTGACTAGGGGACAGACGTTTATCTTGTGATCCGAGGATGCACAGTACAAGCAGAGATTTTCATATAGTCTTTTGGCTTTTTCCATAGTTGATAGCGGTGGGCGTATGGTTCCTACCTCCATAGGAACGGGGTTAACGGCCGGAATCCGAGAGGAAACGGATAATGGCATTCCCATTTTCTCAGCCTTCCTTTCTCGTAGTCTTCTATCTATGGTAATACTGAGTTGTATTAATGCATCCAGGGTTTTTGGTAGATCCGCTCGGGCGAGCTCGTCCTTAACGGCTTCTGATAGGCCAAGCCTAAATTGGGTTTTCAGAGATGCATCATTCCATTCTGAATCAAGGGTCCATCTCTTGAATTCCGCGACAAAGTCTTCTACAGGCCTCCTTCCTTGTTTCAAGGATCTTAATTGAAGATCGGCAGTACTCTGCCTATTGGGGTCATCATATAGGCTAGTGAGTTCTGCTAGGAACAACGCATAGGAGTTGAGAAGCTGGTCGTTTTTCTCAAAAAGAGAGTCTGCCCAGGCTCGAGGATCGCCTGTTAGGTAAGAAATAATAGTACAAACCTTAATGTGATCAGTAAGGTAGGTACGAGGTTTTAGCAAAAAAAGTAACTCACATGCGTTTTTAAATTCGCGAAATTTTTTGCGATCGCCTGTAAATACCAAAGGGGGATTTATCTTGGGTTCAGGGGACTGAGCAGAGGTAAGTTGTGTCAGTCTAATTACCTGCTGCGACAGAGCCTGATTGTCTTCTTTTAATTCAGCAAGTGCGTGTATTAACGCAGTTACTTGCTGTTTTAATTGTGTCACCTGAGTGGTTATTTCTGCTGAATCCATTTGTGGGTTCGTTCAATCTGTAACGCTCCTGCGTTTCATGTATGGTGTGGATTTTCAGCTGCAGAAATATTCCACTTCAGTAGTCATGTAAGAGAGATGCTGAGATACCATTCCCAACCTCAATGACTCATCATGTGTGGAAGGTCTTAATTCAGCTAGTAAATACACACACTCAACAAGCTGGTTCCTAGAGTGACTTTATGTATGTAGTAACACAGTGATGAAGATTTAAGAGACAGGTTGAGTGGAGGTGGTAGGTGACAGACACTTGAAGGTAAGACAGTAGCAGATGGATGCAGGTAGGTTTAGCAATCATGTATGGTAGCAGATGACAGAGTAGCAGGTGGACATACAAGAGAGATCAACCCAGTGCAGGAATAAGTAGCAGTAGTCTTAAGAGCTAGCAATCTAGATATGCAGATGTGATAAATAGTCTTTACTATGCAGAGCTAGATAGTGTAAGCTTAGTATAAGTTTATAGAGGGTTCCCCTGCGGGGTACTTAGCACTAATAGCAATACAGCCGAAGGTTGGTTCAGGAGGAGCGGATGATCCGGAAGCTGGATACAGGGATCAGTGCAGCGAGGTTCCGTCAGCGAGGTATGCTTGCAAGCACGAAAGCTTCAAGCCAAGTTAGCATCCAGGTAAGGGTGTTTGAACGAACACATGTGAGTGAGAACCGGCGATTTAAATAGCCATCTAGTCCGGCGCTGAGTGATGACAGCTTCAGTCTTAAAGGTGTATGCGCACCTTTCCAAAAGAGAATGGTGGGGCGCATACACTTGTGAAAAGAGTAATTTAGGGTACCAAAGGTACCGGAACATTACAAGCAATAGAAGAAACAACACAAGAAGAACAACAATGGCAGTTGGCTTCAAAGAAAAGAAACTGAACTCAGCAGCTGTCAAAAGCTGGCAAAAAAAAGTAATTGGGGGGGGGGGGGCGTGGCGGGTGGGAGGAGATGGACAGGGAGGGACAGGGAGGATGACAGAGAACAAAGGATGGTAACCTAGCTGGGCCCTGGTCCTCTTTTCCCTAGAGGAGCAAGGGGTTCACGAGCGGGCAGGTAGAGCTCCACCCAAAGGTAAAGGAGTAGAAGGGCAGGGAGTGCTTAAGAGTCTATTCTTTTACTACTTCAGGACCATGAGATGGTCAAACCAAGATCAAATCAAACATAGCGGTAGAAGGTTGTGGGTGGGGGGGGAGGTTGAAAGGGAGAAGCCTTGTGGGAGGATAGGGGACAGGGGAGGGGGAGGGAAGGAGGGGAGGGGGAGGGAAGGGGGAATTAAGGGGAAAACAAGGTTGTGCTGACTCCATGGAAACACTTGTTGATGTCGCCTCCCCTTCGGAACTCAGGTTTAGATCCCTGCAGAGGACTTTAAGAGGAGTCCTTCGCACCCGCACCCGGTCTCGGCTGGGTGGAAGAAGGAGAGGCAATAAATTTCAGGAGGCGGGAGGGGAAGGAGAGACGACATGAGCACCCTAAATTTCTTGACATACAATGTTAGAGGTCTAAATACGCCAACTAAAAGACACAAGGTATTAGAAGAACTTAGATGAAACTCTGCGGGTATAGTATTTTTACAGGAGACATATATTACACAGGATACAAATGTGAAAATATACTCAAAATATTATCCGGTCTGGTATTATGGAAACTCACCAACCAAAAGAGCAAAGGGGGTAGCAAACGGCTTTGCGAAGGATGTGAGGTTCTCCTTGGGGGAAAGGTTGGTTGACCCAGAAGGACAATATATATTCCTGAAGGGACAACTACAAGGACTGGATTGTACTCTGGCAAATGTATATTGCCCAAATAAAAACCAGAGAGGATATTTGAAAAAAATATTAGATAAACTGATTTTTTTTAAAAAAAAGGTAATTTATTCTTAGCAGGAGACTTTAACTTCTGCATGGATCAGATTCTGGACTTTACATCGAGTGCACGGGTGATAGGGGGGGGGACATTAACTCAGGATGGTAAGGAACAAGCTTTTTCAGTGTCAGCTGGTAGATGCTTGAAGAATCCAACATCCTGGGGAGAGAGATTACTCCTTCCATTCACCTGTACACCCTATGTACTCAAGGTTAGACCATGTTATGATAGAACACAGGTTAATAGAAGCACTCGTCAGTACAGCAATAGGGACAATGACCATATCAGACCACGCCCCAGTTACCATGAAAGTAAAACTTTCAGATTCTCATATTTAGCAAGAATACTAAAGAGTAAAAAGTCGAACAATTATATAGAAAAAATAATAGGGGGGAAATGGTCTACTCAACAACAGAAATAGCCAAAACATTTCAGAGTTACTATGACGCTTTATACACAGTGTGGCAAAAGGATTCATATGATGCAGAACAAATCAGAAAACAAAGGATACAAAAATATATTAGAGAATCAAAATTACCTAAATTATCAACTGATAAATTATTAGCTCTAGAAACACAAATCTCTCAGGAGGAGATAATAGAGGCACTAAAAAGTTCACCTTCAGGAAAAAGCCCAGGACCAGACAGATTTACAACGCGTTATTGGATTGGATATCTCCATGCCAAAAATGTCAGGCTTGCCTGAGGAAGTTGAGATAAAGAAGATAAAGGACATGAAGAGGAACAGTGGCAATTAGCTTAAAAAAAGTGAAGTGAATCTGAAATTATGGAACTGAGATGGAACTGATCAGGAGTGTGTGTGTGTGTGTGTGTGTGTGTGGGGGGGGGGGGGGGGGGGTTGTGGAGTTGGTGGTGGTGGGGGGTCGGGGGGAGGAGCAGGCAGGGTAGCAGGGATATGGGTAAAGAGATTTTTTGGATGGTATTCTAGCTGGGCCCAGACTTTTTCTTTCTTGAAGGAGAGAAGGAGGCTCGTGTGTGGGCTAGCAGAGCATCAGCATGAAGCAAAAGGAGTAGGGGGTAGGGAGTGCCAATGTGAAAACCTTCCAGCTACTTCAAGACTATAAGGTGTCAGACCAACATCTTACCAAGGACAGAGGAGGAGGGAGAGGATTAGGGGGTGGAGGGGGGTAGGGGAAGGAGGGGAAGGAAGAGATTAAATGGGGAAGGAGAAGGTAAACAATGTTGCACATATCCTCTAAAGGTTTTAATAGGTGTCATCGTCCCGGTTGAACTCAGGTATAGATTTAATTATTCGGTTAATGTCATCTCTCTCCCGGATTCAGGATGAAGCTTCTGTTGAGAATTTACGGAGGCCTGTGCTCACTCATCAGGCATTGGCTAGATGGGAGAGAGAGAGGATACAAATCTCTGGAGGTGAGAGGGGAAGGAAAGACAACATGAACTCCCTAAAATTATTGACATATAATCTCAGAGGTATAAACACTCCAACGAAAAGATACAAGGTACTAGAAGAGCTTAGACGAAATTCTGTTAATATAGTATTCCTACAAGAAACATATATTAAACAAGAAACAAACGTGAAAATATATTCAAAATATTATCCGGTCTGGTATTATGGAGATACACCAATTAAAAGAGCAAAGGGGGTGGCAATCGGTTTCTCGAGGGAAGTGAGGTTTTCCTTGGGGGAAAGATGGGCCGTCCCAGAGGGTCAATTTATCTTCTTGAAGGGTCAGCTGAAGGGAATGGACTGCACTTTGGCAAATGTGTATTGCCCAAATAAAAACCCAGGAGGCTATCTGAAGAAAATATTAGATAAATCGATGTCTTTCAAAAAGGGCAGTCTACTCTTAGCAGGAGATTTCAACCTTTGTATGGACCCGTCCTTAGATAGTACTACGAGTGCACGGGCAATGGGAGGATGTCAACTCAGGGGGGTAAGGAATAAGTTCTTCAAATGTCAATTTTTAGATGTTTGGAGAATACAACATCTGGGGGAGAGAGACTATTCCTTCCATTCCCCAGTAAACTATATTTACTCAAGATTCAATTATTTTATGATAGAATATAGGTACCTAGTCGCTAGGACATCAATAGGAACAATAACTATATCAGACCATGCTCCAGTTATGATGGAGATAAAAATCCCAGGATCCCAGAGAAGGATATGTGGAGGATGAATGAAGATCTAATAAAAGACATTGAAGTAGGAAATGGTATAGAGAAAGAATTAGAGCAATATTTCTTAGACAATGAAACCCCAGACATCATGGAGTCCATTGTATGGGAGGCCCATAAAGCCTATATCAGAGGAGTACTTATTTCAATAGGTTCCAGGAAAAAAAAGGAAAGATCTACTAATATAAAAAGATTAATAGCAGAGATTCATGAGATGGAACAGAATCATAGGAGTTTAGATGATGGGCAGCAACAAGCTCCGGTATTAAAAAGAGATAAATTAAAAGAACTATTAGAAGAGGAGAGCAGATGCAAGTTTAATAGAGTGGCAAGGGAAAGATTTAAATGGGGAAACAGACAAGGGAAAAATTTAGCAAGAATGTTAAAAAAGAAAAAGTCAAGAAAAAATAAAAGATCATAAGGGGAACATGGTAAATTCGACAACAGATATAGCTAAAGCTTTCCAAAGGTATTATGATGTTTTATATAATGTACAGCAAAAAGAATCAAATTAAATTGAACAAAATAGGAAAAAAAGGACACAAAAATATAAAGAAGAGTCAAAATTGCCAAAATTATCAGCAGATAAACTATTAGCACTAGAAACACCAATCTCGTAGAGGGAGATAATGGAGGTATTAAAAAATTTGCGGACTGGGAAAAGTCCAGGTCCAGGTGGATACACTATCTGATAATACAAAAGGTTTAGGGAAATACTAGTGCCAAAATTATGTATTTATATGAATAAGATAGGAGAAAGAGAGGAAATGAGATCAGAATCATTGCAGGCCTATATTACGGCAATACCCAAAGAAGGGAAAGATGTTACCCTTTTCTCTAGCCTTAGACCAATAGCATTATTAAATGTTGACATGAAAGCTCAAACAAGCTGTATTAATTCTGCGGGGGGTGTGGCTAGGTAATGGCGCCGTGAGGACGCAGCAAGCCGGAGCTCCGTGAGTGAGAGCGGTGCTTGTACCTATGCAGCCAGCGTCCCGGCAAGCATGCGCGCAGCCTACATGCCGGCAACCCAAATGCCAGTACAGTCAGGGGTTACCACAAAGCGATCGGATATCACCGCATACTTTCTGAGACGACCCGCTGCCATACAAAGTTGTACAGCTGCCTCTAAGATGGCGCCGACGCGACCCCCGCCAACCGGAGCTGCAGGCTCAGCTTCTCAACAAAAAAAAGCATCTAAAACAAGTACGGATCAGAAAGGAGATTCCCTCCTCCCCACACAGGATTTTCCCCCTCAGGATCCAGCCATGGAAGAACATGGGGTAACATCAGCTCCTCAAACCTCGTCACCTCAATATCTGCCGGTCACAGAAAGGAAGGAGTTTGTATCCCGTATTCCAACAAAGCAAGACATCAGTGACATGGCGACCACAATCGTGAGTAACCTAAAAGGTGAAATCAATTCTATTAAGTTAAAAGTGGATCAGGTGGATGACAGGGTTGGACTAGTGGAGGAGGCACAATCCCTATCTGATTCTAGAATCTACGAGCTAGAGCATTCACAGTTGTTACTACAAAAACAGATTACCATATTACAATTTAAGCAAGACGATAATGAAAATCGTAACTGCAGAAACAATATTAGACTTAGAGGTTTACCGGAGTCTGTTCTGGACCCTGATCTCAAGGAATATGTGGTGAGTATTATAAATGGATTAATGGAGTGTCCGCTCACAGAACCTATCGAAATAGATAGGGTTCACAGGGTTAAAGCCCCACGCAGCACAGGATCAGAACATCCACGCGATGTCTTAATTAGAATCCATTTCTATGCCTTCAAGGAAGAGATTATAAGGCGCGCCTGGAACCAGGGCCCTTGGGACTTTGAGGGAACCCAATTGCGATTTTTACCAGACCTCTCTCATAACACCTTGCGGATGAGGGCCATGCTGAAACCTCTGTTAGAAGAGATTTACAGGGTAAAGGCTACTTATAATTGGGGCCATCCATTCCATTTAGTGGTCATACGAGATACTTTTCTGCTAAGGTGGTATGACCAACTTCCTGATCTGTTCTCATTTCTGGGGATCTCTCCAGTTCCTGTCCCTGACTGGCTGGGTGTGTATGGAGGATGGGGTCCCGGAGGACTTTTACCAACCCGTTCATTAATCCGCCCTCAACGCCGTCGGAGGAATTGTTCAGAGACAGTAATAGAAGAGGCCTCTATTCCATCTCAGGACTTGTAAAGAACCTTGGTTCCCAGAGATGTCTGTTCAGAATATGGGAGATAGACTTAGAGCTCCCCCCTTTTTTTTTTTTTCCTTTTTGGGGACCCTGTCTATGTCTTGGACTGTGAGCGGTTACCTCTTTATTCGTTTTTTTTTTTTTCTGCTGACTTTTTATTTTTGTTGATGACTGCTAAATACAACGAAATGCTGTTATAGCAGGCTTGTGATCTCTCCCTCCTCCTCTTTAAGATTCTTTTTTTTTTTTTAGAGGGGGGCAGAGGGCTAAAATTATAATGCCACGTGGTGAATTTGACTGGTCAGTGACGGGGAGCCGGGTGATGTGGTGGGGGGTGATTGGGGGGGGGGGGTTTCTCTTCCTTTGCTTCCCTCCCTCTCTCTAGCCCCCTTCCCCCCCCCGCCCTTGTTTGTGGGTGGGGGGGGATTTTTCCCCCCCTTTTTCTCTCCCCCTTCTATATATTAGAGGTATGCCCGCTCTGCTCGCAGCTCCGTATATATAGTGGTGAAACTGTTTTCTTTAGCCTTTTTGTCTATTTAAATCCTCAGGGTTTCATATCTCACGGAGCCGCCAATCACACCTACCCCACGGTAGGGCGCGCCCGGTTGCGCAAAGTTTTTCTTTTTTAGTTAGATTGTATATACAAGGGTTGGGAAGAGGGTGGGGGTATATGTATAATTAGTCTCCCCCTTTTGGGTTTTTTTTTTCTTCCCTCTTTTCTTTTTTCTTTTTTTGTTCTATGGCCCCGGTTGGGCCTGCGAGAGGGGGGGGGAGGGGAGGAGGCGGAGGGGATAGCTATAACATCGAGTCCCCATAGACGCACAGATGCTGGCTGTAAGATCTCCACACTTAATGTCAGAGGTTTGTCCACTCCGCAGAAGCGTACACGGCTGTTGCAGGCCATAAAACGCTGCCATACTCAAATAGCATTTTTACAGGAAACATATTTTAGGAAGGATTTCTTACCTAATCTCGGTAATAGAGATTTTCCTAGAGCATATCATGCCCCTTCTCCCATCACTAAATCTAAGGGGGTTAGTATCCTTATTTCCAAAGCGATTATGTGGACTCCCAAGGAGGTACTGGCAGACCCTATGGGAAGATATTTGCTAGTGAAGGGGAGTGCTGGCCACACAGAACTTACACTGGCAAATGTCTACCTGCCTAATTCAGACCACTTGGCATTCCTACAGCGGTTAATACCTGTTATCCTGGGATTTAGGGAAGGTCATTTGGTGATGGGGGGAGATTTTAATTTTGTTTCGGAACCTCTTATGGATACTTCGAAGAAGTCTTCAAGCATCTCGTATGCTCGGTTGCGGCGCCTACAGCGAGAACTTTCTATCTTAAATTTGGTTGACCCCTGGCGGCTAATGCACCCGAACGTACGAGATTGTACTTATTATTCTCCGATCCACAACGCCTATACCCGAATTGATCGTATTTTGATTCCTCAGTCGGACTTACCTCTAGTCCTCTCATCTTGTATTGACAACTTCTCTATGTCGGACCATGCTCCGGCACATGTATGCATGGACTGGGACTCTAGACTTCCTAGACCTGCTTCGTGGCGTCTGAATGAGTAATTGCTGCAATCCCCAGAGACTAGGACAATAATAGAGGAGGCGTTGGGCAATTATTTTTCGGAAAATAGGGATTACTCTTTGTCCCCCTCAACAATTTGGGAGGCGCACAAATGTGTGGCTCAGGGGGTCATAATGCGGTTGGCATCTCAACATAAAAAAATTCAGGAGAAAGAGGTAAAGGAGTTGCTTTCTCAAATTGAAGATCTCAGCAGACAGCACAAAAGATCACTGGCTATCGAACATTTAGCCCTTCTTACTTGAGCAAGAGAGGAACTAAATAGTCTCCTCTTTCAAAAGATAAATAGGAGTTTGATATGGTCTAAAAGACACTTTTTTGAATTTGCAAACAAACCAGGGGCAATGTTGGCAAGGGCATTAAGGGGTCCAAGGAAACAAACGTATATCTCCCGCATGAAGAAGGTGGGTGGTGGAGAGGTGCATACCTCGTCGGCGATTGCAGACGAGTTCTGCTCATTTTACCACTCCCTATATAATCTACAGACCCCAGGAGGTGGAAAACTAGATCATGCAAAAAAATTAGAGCAGATAGAATCTTATCTTCGAGATTCTGGAATGCCCGTATTATCGGCGGAACAAACATTAGCTATGGAAGGAGAGATTACAGAGCGAGAGTTGGTTGCTGCAATATCACAGGCTAAAACACATAAAGCCCCTGGTCCCGATGGGTTTACATTACCTTACTATCAACACTTCAAGACACATTTAATAAAACCTCTTTTAAGGCATATGAATTCAGTTCAGGATGGGACGGTGCTGCCCACAGATTCACTACGGGCTTATATTACCTTATACAAAATGGCTAAAATCAACTTTGAGAGACAAATAGCGGAGGATAGTAAAAAGAACCCTTATAAATTCTTTAAGTATATCAACAGCAAAAAAACAAGGGCAGAGCATGTTGCACACATAATTAACAATGAGGGGAGGATGGTTACAGAGGATACTGAAAAGGCAACCGTGCTTAATGCTTTTTTCTCCTCAGTCTTTGCACAGGAAAAGGAGGGGTACACTGACCATGACTGTATGGTTAGCAGTAATTCACAGGACTTGCCGCTATGGCTAACAGAGGGTTAAATCAGGGAAAGGCTGGATAAATTTAACACAAATAAATCACCAGGCCCGGATGGCGTACATCCGAGAGTATTTAAAGAACTTAGTAAAACTATATCTAGACCACTGTTCCTGATCTTTGCTGACAGTATTATGACAGGAAATGTATCGGGGGACTGGAGGAAAGCTAACGTGATACAGATATTCAAAGAAGGGCAGAGGCATGTCCCGGGAAATTATAGTTGGGTCAGTCTGACATCGATAGTATGTAAACTTCTGGAGGGGATGATAAGGGACTATATCGTAGAGTTTGCTAAAGACAACAACATCACCAGCAGTAATCAGCACGGGTTTACTACAGGGCGTTCTTGTCAAACCAATCTCTTAACATTCTACGAGGAGGTGAGCTGTGAGCTAGATAGGGGGAGACCAGTGGAGGGGGGTGTACCTGGATTTCGCTAAGGCGCTTGATACAGTTCACCACAAGCGCTTAATTTATAAAATAGGGTCTGCAGGTATCGACCACAAGGTTTGCTCTTGGATACAGAACTGGCTAAAGGGGCTTGTCCAAAAGGTGGTAATAAATAGCACGTACTCAGATTGGTCTGGGGTGGTAAGTGGGGTCCCCAAAGGCTCAGTCCTGGGACCAACCCTGTTCAATTTATTCATAAACAGCATTAAGGACGGGATCAGTAGTTCCATATCAGTTTTTGCAGATGACACAAAATTGGGCAGGGCAATAACTGCACAGCATGAGGCAGATATCCTACAGAATGACCTTAACAAAATAACAGAGTGGGCAACGACATGGCAAATGAGGTTTAATGTGGAGAAGTGTAAGGTTTTGCACTTGGGGACTAAAAACATAAAAGCACAATACACTTTAGGGGGGGGGGAACCTTTGGAGGAGTCAAGAATGGAGAAAGATCAAGCGGCAGCTGCCAAAGCCGGCAAAATATTAGCATGCATAAAGAAGGGGATATTCCAGAGATAAAACTATAATCCTACCACTTTATAAAACTCTGGTCCGACCGCATCTGGAGTATTCTGTCCAGTTCTGGTTGCCAGTCCTCAGGAGGGATTTGTTGGAGCTGGAGAGAGTCCAGAGAAGGGAAACTAAACTAATTTGGGGATTGGAGGACCTTAATTATGAAGAGCATCTACAATTGCTTAATTTATTCTCCCTGGAGAAGAGACGCCTGAGAGGGGACATGACAGCAATTTAAAAATACCTCAATGGTGATCTCAGCATAGAAAGAAAGCTATTCATTCGCAAGGATTGCATGAGAACTCGAGGACATACAATGCAATTAGAGGAGAAGCGTTTTGACCTCAGGCAACGCAGGGTTTTTTTTTTACTGTTAGGGATACAAGATTGTGGAATTCTCTACCACAAGAGGTAGTTTCTGCGGGAAGTATGGCTACTTGCAAAAGACTCTTGGACGTACATCTCAAGGATCAGAACATTAAGGGGTATGAGAGATGATTACAGCCACGCCGCCTACACAGGTTGAACTGGATGGACTATTGTCTTTATTCAACCTCAACTACTATGCAACTATGTAACTATGTAAAACATTTTGTGAGAACTCTACCACAACCTATTAGATCCGAGAAGGATCTGCGTTTAGTGGAGAAATTATGTAATCCACTAATAAAAAAAAAAACACGGTATATCTCCGATATACAGCATGTTAACAGAGATGGGGGATCTGGAGGGACCTCCATTCATAGAAGCATGGGAAATAGAAATAGGATCATGTTTGGATGAGCATGAGGTGAGCACTGTGCTGAGAGAAGTGTACTGTTATGTGATGGATGTAAACACCATTGAAATGAATTACAAAAGTATTTCAAGATGGTATATAACGCCGGTAAAAGCACATAAATACTACCCAGAGAAATCTGAATTATGCTGGAGGGGCTGTAATATGAGGGGTACAATGTATCATATTTGGTGGGACTGCCATAAGATCCGCGTTTACTGGCAGAAGGTACAACAATATATCAGGGAAACTATAGGAGAATACATTTTAGATGATCCATGGACGTGCTTTTTTCATAAGATAGTCAAACCACATAAGCAGTACAAAAATACGCTGATTCAATATTTGATAAACGTGGCAAAAGGGGCAATATAAAAAAAAATGGTTAAAAGCAGAAAGTCCCACCCTTAGGGATTGGTTTAACAGAATATATTATGTATATAATATGGAATATTTGGGCAGTAGAGACGAGGAGCAGTCTGAGAATTCCCAAAATAAATGGAGGTAATGGATAGACTTTAAAAAAACAAATGAATATATAGAAGTTTGGATGGATAAAGGGTAGACTGATTTAAAGGAGATGAGGATGAAGTTTAGCACAGCAACTTCAGTATAGGAGGTATAAGGTTAGGGGGGGGTGGGAGGAGGGGGGGCAATTTTTTGAATTGAGAAGTACAGTATTTATGAATGTTTTTGTCATTTTTTTTATATTTTGGATTGGAAATTTAATAAAATGTATATAAAAAAAAAAAGAAAACATACTACCCGTTATCATAGAAGGTTTAAGAAAATATTGATACCAAAACTCTGTACATTTATGAATGGGATAGGAGTAAGGGGGAAAAGGAGAGTAGAATAATTACAGGCTCATATAATGGTACTACCTAAAGAAGGGATAGATGCAACCTTATGTTCCAGTTATAGACCAATAGCACTGTTAAATGTTGATACAAAACTTTATGCAAAAGTTTTAGCAGCTCGATTAAAGGACCTAATGGCAGAATGGATCCATGCAGACCAGACAGGATTTATCCTAGGCAGGGAGGAGAAAGACAATGGGATTAGAACATTATTGCTATTACATAAAGCTAGAGGTATTAATACCCCTGCCCTCCTACTGTCAATAGATGCTGAGAAACCGTTTGATAGGCTGGATTGGGAGTTTATGCTGGAAACAATAGAGGATTTGGGTATCGGCCCAATAATCACCCAGTGGATAAGAGCATTGTATAGGAGCCCAACCGCATCTGTAAAGGTAAACGTCAATCTATCCCCCAAGTTTGAGATGAGCAATGGGACAAGACAGGGGTGTCCTCTCTCGCCCCTACTGTTTGTCCTGTCACTTGAACCATTAATAAAGGTGGTACAGGAGGAACACAAAGTAGCCACATATGCTGATGATGTTCTATTTTACATTACTAACCCCAGAACAATACTCTCAAATGTTATTAAAGAGTTAAAAAAATATTGGGAATTGTCAAATTTTAAGTTCAACCCAATTAAGTCAGAAATATTGAACATCCGGCTAAGTAAGAAAGAAGAATAGGCTTTACAGAGGGAATTTCCATTTTCCTGGGCAAAATCAAAAATAAAATACCTTGGGATACATTTAACTCCATCATTAGAAAATCTATACCAGGCCAACTATATACCCATGTTAAATTAGATAATAGCAGATAAAAAAAATATTGAGTCGCCCACTGTCTTGGTTGGGGAAAATAAACATAATTAAGATATTGCCCAAAATCCTATTTGGTTTTTAAATGCTACCAATTGCCATCCCATTGGCATATTTTAAAATAAAAAAAACAATGATATTAAAGTTCATTTAGCAGGGAAAAGCCTAGAATACAGTATAGGGCTCTCAGTAGAGATAAATCACAGGGGGGATTAGCGGCACCAGACATTAAAATATATTATTTTGCAGTTATAATTTCACGTATGATAGAGTGGACAAAGATAAATTCAGGCAAAAGATGGGTTAAGATTGAAAGCACACTAAGTAAAACACAGTTAAAGCGGTTGTAAACTCGGACAACTTTTTTTTTTTTTTTTTTTAAACCTGTAAGAGAAACACATAATGAGCTAGTATGCATTGCATACTAGCTCATTATGAAATACTTACCTTAGAACGAGCCCCCGCCGTGCCGCCCGCTCATCTGAATGACGGCCGACATGTCCAGTCGCCCGTCTTCCGGGATCGCGGCATCCGGCCATCTGATTGGCCGGAGCCGCGGTGACATCACTCCCGCGCACGCGCGCGGGAGCCGACAGTCACGGCACGGGGCTCTGAAGGAACGGCACGAGCGGCCGTTCCTTCAGAGCACATGCGCCAGTGACGTCACTGGCTGCATGTAAGGTAAATATCTCCTAAACGGTACATGTTTAAGAGATATTTACAGTACCTATAGGTAAGCCTTGATATAGGCTTACCTATAGGTAAAAGTGTCAGAGGAGGGTTTACTTCCTCTTTAAGTAAGAATATCTGGATTCCAATAAAATATAGGAAAATGCAGAAAGACACACATGAAATGACAAGAGTGGTATATGAAATATGGGACACGATTCCCAGACAAGCTAATTGGGAATATAACTCTCCTTTAATATCACTAGCAGGAATAAAATATTTTGCAACTGGGAACGAGACACAATTTGATAATTGGATAAAAACCACTCAGTTAAAAGACATAACACAAGGAGGAAAGATTAGGCCATATCACGAACTTAACACTAGGGTTAGAAACATGATACTTAATGAATGGAGATATCTTCAGTTAAAACATTTTGTGAGATCGCTGCCTCAACCCATCAGATCCGAGAAGGACCTGCACTTAGTGGAAAAACTTTGCAACCCACTAACAAAAAATAAAACATAAAATATCTCAGATATATAAAATGTTAATGGGAATGGCAAGACTGAGGAAACCTCCATTCATAGAAGCATGGGAAAAAGAGATAGGTTCATGTCTAGGTTCATGTCTAAAAGAACATGAAGTGAATGCTATACTGGGAGTCGTACATTATACAGCGATACATGTGAACACCATGGAAATGAAATATAAATGCCTATCGAGATGGTACATAACGCCGGTAAAAGCACATAAAAGCCACCCAGAGAAATCTGCACTGTGCTAGAGGGGCTGCAATGTGCAGGGCACAATGTCCCATATCTGGTGGGATTGCCCTAAGATTCCAGATTACTGGCAGAAAGTGCAACATTTTATTAGGGAAATTACAGGAGAGAGCATTGCGAATGATCCATGCATGTGTTTATTTCATAAAACAGATAAATCACAAAAGCCGTATAAAAACACGATTGCTCCAAACCTGATAAATGCAGCAAAGGGGGTAATTCCGAAAAAATGCAGAAAGCCCTACCCTTGGAGATTGGTTCAATAGAACCGAGCATATTTATAATATGGAATATCTAGGTAGTAGAGATGAGGAAAAGGTAGAGAATTTCTAAAAAAAATTGAGAAAATGGGCAGACTTTAAAAAGACCAACAAACCTTTTCCATTCTGAGAGTGCCCCCTATCTGCTATAACCAATCCTAAAAGTCGGAGGTTCAGGTGCAGTCCATTGTCGCAATATAAGTAGGCGAGCTTGGAATAGGGCGCAGGAGGCCGCCTCCCGCTGGTATCTGTCTTCCACTTGTAGGTGTAGGATGCCCAGAAGGCAATGTTTAGGGTCCCCAGGTATATCTATTCCCAGGGTTCCATTAATAGCAGAGCGTACCTCAGTCCAGTACCTGTGCAGCTTTGGACAGCGCCATAGCAGGTGAATCAAGTCACCCACCTCCCTTTGGCAACGACCACATATGTCGTCGTCCCGGACCCCCATAGTGTACAGTTTCAGAGGAGTATGGTGGACTCTAAGTAAAATATACAATTGAGATACCTAATGTGAAATATTCAAAGAACACGTGCGGACCGACTCTAGGGCCTCCTCCCACTGCTCACCCGGGATCTCTCCCACATCAGTGCTCCATTGGTCGCAGGCCCTGCTAGGGTATTTTGCTAAGTACGTGCTCAACAGGGCGGTATAGCAGCTAGATATGAACCCCTTGGTGTCAGTAAACTGTTGCATAAGGTAGAATATAGGAGAAGGTGACAGGTGAAGCTGTCCTGTGGCAGCCTGAGCCTGCAGCGCATGTTATAATTGTAGGTAGTAGAATTTCATGTGGTCAGGTAGGGAGAATCGCTCCTGTAGCTGCGCAAAGGATAGCAGGACTCCTCCACGGAGGATGTGCCACAAATGAGTCACCCCTAAAGCCCTCCATCTGTCTGCCTGATCTAATTTGCACAGTTCCGGGTAAGCGCGGTTGCCCCAGATCGGACTAAATTTGGTGTAACCCGTCACTTGTTGAATTTGTTTTGTCTTATCCCATACCTTCTGTAAGAGGCGATACGTCGGGTATCGCCGATTGGGTTTGGTGAACAGCTGTGCCTCCAATCCCCCGGTACCCCACTCGCCCCCGTAAAATTCCTGCATAACTGTCAGCGCTGCACCAACCGGAGTCCCCGACATCGCACCTACCAGGTGTTGCAGTTGGGAGGCCAGACAGTACAGCCAGGGGTTGGGTAGGGCAAGGCCCCCCCCCATCCCGGGGCTTCTGTAGTTGTTCCAAGCGGATCCTAGCCGCCTTTCCCTTCCACAGCAAGGACCGGAAGAGGGTATTCACAATGCGAAAAGTTTGTAAAGTAATAACAATCGGGGAATTGTGCAGGAAGTACAACAATTGAGGCATCAAAATCATTTTGATAAGGTTTACCCGTCCCGCTAGGGTGAGCCAGAGCTTAGTCCAGATCCTAATTTTATCCCGGAACCTCGTTAGAAGAGGGCTTATGTTGAGCACGCTATACTGAGTCGGGTCCGCCGAAACCACCACCCCCAGATATTTAAATTTATCAACTACTGGAACCGGGCATTGAGAGTTCAATGGCTGAGCGGCGACCGCATCCAGATGTAGCAGTGCCGATTTGGACCAGTTGATGGTGAGGCCCGAAAACCTCCCAAACTCAGTGATCTCAGACATAACCGCCCGTAGTGAGCCACCCGTGTCTCCCAGTGTCAGGAGCATGTCATCCACATAGAGGAGTATTTTGTCCTGAAGAGGGCCGTATTTGAAACCCACTATGGAATCCCTGTGTCTGATACGCGTCGCAAGGGGTTCAATTGCAAGTGCGAATAACAGAGGGGAAAGCGGGCAACCCTGCCGCATTCCCCTGCCTAGGCTGAAGCCCGCAGAAATCCTTTCTCCCTCTCTTATCGATGCCCGTGGTTGATGGTATAGCAGCCGCACCCATGACAGAAACACTGGGCCAAACCCAAACGCCTCCATCACCGCCCACAGATATCCCCATTCCACACTGTCAAACGCCTTATTGGCGTCCAAGGATAATAACGCTCTTTCGCCCATGTTATCCGCAGGCGTTTGAATCGCGACAAACAGTCGTCTAAGATTAAGGGCCGTGGACCTATTGGGCATAAATCCCGCCTGATCTTCATGAATAATATGAGTGATTACAGAGTTTACCCGCCTTGCCAAAACCTTAGCTAACAACTTGACGTCTGCCTGGAGCAGCGAAATGGGTCTGTACGATCCCAGGTCCGTGGATGACTTCCAGGGTTTAAGCAGAAGCACAATGCTCGCCTTGGACATGGACTCCGGGAGTGTCCCAGCCTCTCTAGCTGCCCGGAACACTTCCAGAAATTTTGGCATCAGCAGCCCCGAGAAGGCTTGATACACCTCCACGGGGAGGCCATCATCCCCGGGTGCCTTGGCTCCCGGAAAGAGGGCCAATGCTTCCACCAACTCCTCCTCCGTAATGGGTGCCTCTAGCCCCTCCCGCTGTTCAGCCGTGAGTCTCGGAAATGGTATGGTACCCAAATACTCCTGCAACTCCTCTGAAGTGTACGTTACCCTCGTAGAATAAATGTCAGTGTAAAATCTAGTAAGTTCCTTCATAATCTCCTCCTGTCTATTCACCAGCTGCCCTGTTGGTAACCGAAGTGCCCCTATGGGGGGAACCGAGGGGCGCGCCCCCACCAAACGAGACAGTAAGCGGCCCGTCCGTTCCCCCTCCTCATAAAACATGGTCTTGGTGAAAAAGCGTTTCTTGTCAACTTTAGATCGGATTTCCCCCAACCACACCGATTGAGCCGAGAGCCAGGCTGCCCTCTTCTCCTCAGTAGGGTCAAGAATATAATCCTCCTCCAGCCTCTGCGCGTTACCAGCTAAATGTTCCTCAAAGTGCTTAGACCCTGTCTGAACTTTTCGTATGTGGGTAATCAACACACCTCGGAGGAAACATTTGAAGGCATCCCATCTCGCTATCACATCCCCGTGTTGGCCATGGATCTCAAAATACTCCCCGATGGCAGCGGCAATGCTGCCGTCCTGCGGGAACAGCTTCAGCCAAAACGCGTTGAACCTCCAGGGGGCCCTATTCAAGGCCACCCGGGGGCGCACCGCAAGCTGAGCCACCAGCGGAGAGTGGTCAGAGATTCCCCTAAGGGCATATTCCGTCTCCTCCACAACCGGGAGGGCGGCCCTATTACACACACAAAGGTCAATCCTAGACAGGGTGGAGTGCATTTTAGAAAAACAAGAAAATTGAACCACTCCAGGGTGCTTCAAACGCCAGGCCTCCGACCACTCCACCTCCTCCAGGAAGCGCGAAAGGGCAGTGCCCCTGTCAGCCACCGAGGAGGGGGATGGCGGATGCCTATCCCGGGCGGGATCCAGGATACCATTAAAATCTCCCATAACAATCAGCGGGGTGCCCATTTTGTCCAGCGTGAAGTTAAGCAATTCCCTAAGAACTGAGGATAAGAACGGGGGCGGAATGTAAACCACCGCCAACACACATGTAAACTGAAACAGTACACAATGCAAAAAAACAAACCTCCCCTCCGGGTCCACCTGCACCCCCAGCTCCCGGAAAGCCAGCGCCCTGTGGACCAGAACGCTGACTCCCCTGGAATACGTGGAGTGGGTGGAGTGATACCCCCAACCCACCCAAGAATATCGCAAACATCCCACAGTGTCCCCCTGCAGGTGCGTCTCTTGCAGGCCTATGATGGCCGGGTGGTATTTCTTCAATTGTTTAGCAATCATAGCCCGCTTTACTGGGCATCCAAGGCCACGGACATTCCACGAAATTACAGGTACTCCAGCCATGGCAAAAGAAAAGAAATTGTGGGGCCTCGGCCCCCCTGCACCGCCGTCGTGCAACAGAGCAGGGAGCGACATCCAGCAACAAGAGTAAAAGAGGTAAGGTGTGTGGAAGCATAGAATCCAAAAAGTCCAGTGTGGGTGAAGTTCTCTCAAAAACAAAAACAGAACACAGAATGAGAAGTTTCAGTCCAGCAAGGCACAACGGTGCCTCGTCACAAAACTGAAAGCGGGCGGGCAGATCAGGTACGGTGAACCCGACAATGTCCGGACAGTCGAGTGGTGTCCACCCACCCAAAAACGCACAACCGTGCGAAAAAATCATAACATGCCACACCAGCAGTGTGGGTAGATACTGCAAAGTACAGATATGCATACCTTGCGTAGAGCATCACTTTCCCAACAGTTAACTGTAAACGTCCCCAGCCGGGCCAATTTGTAATCCAAACGTGTAATTACTTGTATAGGGGAGCAAACCCCGAAACTCAGCAGGAACCGATCACGCCACCACTCCAGCTCAGTCTCCCGCATCCTCAGGGCGTCTGCGGCGGAGAGCGGGCTCGTGCACGTCAAGCCAATTCACAGCGTCTGCGGCTGTATCAAAAAAGTGTGCCCTTCCCTCAGCCGTGACACGTAGGCGAGCAGGGTACAGCATGGCATACACCAGACCAAGGCGGCGAAGTCGCTGCTTCACTTCAATAAACTTTGCTCTTTGCTTCTGCACCTCGGCCGAAAAGTCAGGGTAGAATGACACTCTGACCCCATTGAAACGTATGTCAGCCTTCTCTCTGGCCAGCCGTAAGATCTTTTCCCTGTCACGATAGTGGAGTATTTTGGCAAGCATTGGTCTGGGGGCATTGCCAGGCAGGGCTCTAGTGGGGACCCGATGTGCCCTCTCCACTGCAAACAGGGGGGAGAAGGAGGCCCTGTCAAAAGTATCGCACAGCCAAGTCTCAACAAAGTCAGTGGGGTCCCGTCCCTCCACCTTCTCCGGGAGTCCCACTATGCGGACATTATTCCTGCGCAAGCGGTTCTCAACATCGTCCGTCTTATTCCTGTTAGCTTGAGCCTGCCTGGCCGTTTCCCTGGATTCTGAGAGTAATGTGGGCATCTGATCCTCTAGGTCGCAGATGCAACTCTCAGCGGCAGTGGTGCGTTCCCGTATTTTTTGTAGATCCTGACGCAAAAGGGCCACCTCCTCCGTGAGACCCCCCAATCTGTCCTTGACAATATTGACGGAAGCCGTGCACTTCTGAACAGCCATCAGGATATGTCCCAAGGTGGGCTGAGACCCCTCCAGCACGTCTCCCTCCAGCTCAGCACCAAACTCAAGCTGCTCAGGTGGTTCCAGAGCCCCCGGGCCCTGTTGTGCGTCCTCTAGTGCCTGTGCATCTGGTTGGGGAGCAGCCTCCACAGCACTGGGGCCTGGGATGTCACACAATTTTCTGGCGTATAGGAGGATATCGCCAGCACTGTCCTTTCCCCCCGGGCGCCCTGTTTTAGGCTTAGTGCCAGTGTCCTTCTGCCTGTCAGGGCCCCTCGAGGTGGGCTGTGGTGTCCCCACGCCGGCGCCATCTTGGCCGGCCGAGCCTGGTACCGAGCCGTCCTTCAACTTGCTCCCACAGGTCATAGCGGCCCCCGCCCATGACAAACAGGGCACAGAGAGGTAGGGCCCAAGGTGAGGAGCAGTCCCTGGTGATCAGTGGGCCTGGAAAGGGGAACCGCCGCTTACCGGATCCGCGCCGCTACGATCGGGCGTCCGCTGCAGGAAAGGCCGCGGCTCCGGTCCTCGACTAGGCCGCAACCCGGAACTCGGCTAAAAACGGTCCTCCACAAAAAATAAAGTCAGGCTTGTGTAGCAGGATAAACGACAGTCCCAAAGGAGGTGAGCCAGGTCCCAAGTCCGTAAGGAGAGGGCAGGATGGCGAAGGATGGCAATCCGCCGGCGCGGCCCGGTCCCCGCGATTCGGAGCAGCGGGTTGTCGGGCACCTATCCGGTAGCGGTAAGCAGTGCTAGGTTCAGGGGGATCCCCTGAGAAGGATCATAGGCCAAAAGAACGTATCCCGGCCGGGGAAAAGGATCTTTAATCCGGGTAATGGAGGGAGCTCCGTGAGTTGCTTCTTCTCACATGCCCGGTCGGCCCCGCCCCCCCTAAACACGTTTTCTTAGTATCTGTTATAAAATTTTACAAATAAACAACCTTTCTTCATACATTTAGGCTAAAATGTATTCTGCTCCATTTCTTTGGTAAAAATAACCGAAATCAGTGTAAATTATTTAGTCTGTGTGAATGTTATAGAGTCTACAAACTATTGTGTATATATTTGAAACTTGATCAATCTTGATGTACTTACTGACTGCCTCTCATTTCTTGAGATCCTGAAATGTCAGGACAGTACAAATACAAAAATTTTATAGGACATTTATGGCCAGTTTGTAAATCAGCTTATTTTTACAAACTGTCTGTTTGCCGCTAGCAAAATTCACCTGTAAAATCCTGCAAGCTAGTTGTGCCCAGGTTGATCAATTAATCAACTTGGGTACATTCAGCCTGCTCTTACATGGTTCCAATCTCGGTCGGTTCCTGCTGAACTGGCCAAGATTTGAACCATCTATGGCCACCTTAAGGAAGTGTTAATTATTATCTGGAGAACAGCTGGGCACATTGAAGACATTTGACATACCTGCCCTAAATTTTACATGTTTCCTAAACTTGGAGCCTCTGTCTGTTGCCTTGTCCTCACTTTTGTGTTCCAGTGCCTCCAGCATTTTGGTGCTTCCGATTTTCCACAATGCTATCCTGTCTGATATTTCATAACCATTCACGAATCCCTGTTGTACTAAGCCCCTGGCCATGATCAGTTCCCACTCTGTCTTCTCCATAACCGGTCTACAATTGACCTTCTAATCTGCCCCCTGTCTTCTCCTCACCACTCCAAAGTTCCCTTTCTACCTTCTTGACTTTGACCAGCTCGTGCTTTTACTCCTCTCTCCTTCATCCCTGGCCTGCAGTCAGCTCCTGCCCTGCCTTTTTATAAACATCCTACAAATCCTTGAATTTAGTAAAGCTTTCATCTGAACATAAAATCGGAATTACAGCAGAAATATGAAAACAGCTAACAGCACTTTATATGAGAAAAACAGACAAAGTGTTATAACACAATCCACACCTGAGTTGAGCTTTTACAAAACGTATGCATGAGCTATTGTTATATAACTGGTCCATTGTATACCAGTGAGGAAAAATGCTGAGTGGGCCGAATCTGCAGATTACAGAGCATTACACGAGGCTTTAAAAAGTAGAGCTTGTCTAATGACAATGTGATGAGTGTAGAGACAGATGAGAAGGAAGACCGAAGGGAGTGTATTAAAAACAAAGAGCATCTGAAAACTGAGCCATAGAAAAAGGTACAAATAAGGTGCCAAGGAATAAGAAGAGATACAATCTGTGGCTGATACCATTGGCCCTGAACAGGAGAAATACCAGGACTGGGCATACTTCAGGAATACTTTGAGAAGGACCCAGGTAATTGAGCATCCACTGCTTTAGATAACATAATTTACCAGGAAAGAAACTGGATGTTATCAGCATTGTGTAGATGACTATTTCTTTATTTTTATACTATGTGTATTAGAATAGTAGTTTATAATATTATAGTAAAAATTATAATATTTTACTCTATCAATATGCTTTTAGAACTGGCTTTTAGAAATCCTATTTCTCTTCAATACTTTACGTATTCAGCATGGGTCAGTGACAAATTTTTTGACAAAAAAATGAAATATGGCAAATGGTCAGGCATCTGCAGTAATTCATTTTGCAATGTATGGGAGAAGGGGTTGAAGAGAACTAGACACCATTTGGCATCTGTAATAATAGGAATTCCCACTCTTGGTTTGTTAGGATACTGCACCTCCATGGAGGATGTGAATTTATTTATTTATTTTGCTTGTATTTTCTCTCGGTCAGAACAGAAATATCAGCCCACAAAGCTTTCAAATCATGTACCTATGGCTCAGTGCTGATAACAGATACCCAAGAACAAATATACAATGAACGATCTGTCTGGATTACACTAAGGAAAGCAAAAGACCGTGTTAACATACTGTTTCACCTTCTTTTACTGGCCTACACAGAGTATTCATTATCAGCCTTGAGCTGGAGAGGGAGACATATCAGCTTTGATGGGGGCTTACAGCCAAACCTACACTGGCATGCCTGCTCTGACAAGGAGAGAATACATGTGAATAACAGCAACTACTGCTGCATTATTATGAAAAAGAAACGCTCATTGCTTTCCTTTAATATCTTAAAAGTGCTGTTTATTTGAATGACCTGTATCCTAAGGCTGATATTGTCGTTACTAGGTCCAGAGGATGTTCCTGGCAGGACTCTTTGGTTGGAATGACTCCGAAAACTCTGCAACGAAACTAGCACCCAGGAGTAGTGCAGAGCTGGTTACAGAGACTCTGATGTTAGAACTGGGAACCCATCTCAAACGTGCTGAAAAGCAGCAACGAGAGCGCTTTATTGAGTACCGTCGAGTGAAGAGTGGTGTGGACTATACATGGCTTGCTTCTGTACCACGCCAAGGTTATGAGATCACCCCAGGTGACCAGCTGGAGCTTAGAGACATATGCTCCAAAATAAGCCCCTCGCAGTGTGGTCCTGCCATTCTCAGGTACAGTGACAACCATAGATATGCTTTTTCTTTTTTTTTTTTTTTTTTAAATCAAGATAAAAAGTTTATTGAGAAATCGCACATAGAAACAAAGATTGCAACAAGCAGATTGGATCAAAAGCACATCTACAAATAAAGGCACAGAATCGTAGACAGATCTCAGCAACATAGCCAGTATACAGCATGAATCAAAGAACAGCCTGAACCAAAAACATAACGCAAGGCAACAGTCCCATAACCCAGATCAAAATAATTCCCCCCAATCTAACCTCCAGTGGTCTACCCCACCCCCAGCAATTAAAGTAACAGGCGATCTAGGAGCAGATCCGTGGGAGCCATCCCCGGACAGCTCAACCAGACTCCCCAGACTTTCTGGAATTTGGCCGGGGCACCCCTATGCAAGTAAATGTATTTCTCCATGCGAAGAGTGTTGCCCAGTTGCTCCAGCCAGAGTCTATATGTAGGAGGTTCCTTATCAATCCAACGTCTCAGAATAAGTAGTCTGGCTTGAAACAGAGCTTGCGCCGCTGCCTCCCGTAAGTAGCAGTCATCTATAATGTGATCCAGTATACCCAAGAGGCAGTGCTTGGGATCCAAAGGAATCGCCAAGCCCAGAACCCTGTTTATAGTGGAGGTCACTGAGGTCCAATACCGATGCAATTTCAGGCATCTCCATAATAAGTGTATAAGGTCCCCCACATCCCTCTCACATCTATTGCACACATTGTCCGGGCGGAGACCCATAGCATGTAATTTTGCCGGGGTATGATGTACTCGTAGTAAGATATATAATTGGGATACCTGATGGGAAACATTGAGTGAACATATTCTGACTGACTCCAAGGCCTCCTCCCATTGCTCAGCGGGTACCTCCCCCACATCTCCGCTCCATTGGTCACACGCCTTGCACGGATATCTGTCTAAGTATGAACCCAGTAGGGCTGCATAACAAGCTGATATAAAGCCCTTAGTAGAGGTATATTGCTCCATAAGGAAAAATACTGGTGTGGAGGACAAGCTGGAGTGGGACAAGGAAGGTTGAGCCCGGCACGCATGCCGAAGCTGCAGGTAATAGTACTTCATATTATGTGGCAAGGAAAACCGAAGTTGCAATTGCTCAAAGGGCAGTAACTCCCCATTGAGCAGGATGTGTTTAAGATGGGACACCCCATACGTCAGCCACCTACCAGCCTGATCCAGCTTGTCCAGCTCAGGGTAAGAACGATTATGCCAAATGGGACTATAAGAAGTATATCCGGTAACCAGTTGTAGCTGTTTGGCCTTATCCCAGATATAGATATGCTTTTTCAGTAGCGTTTTTTCTGGTGTGATGTGTTTGCTAGTCTTCAGGAATCCTGTTCGCTCTGACACATTTCATTTATTATAATTGCATGTTTTTATAAAGCCCCGTACACACGTTGCGATTGTCGGCCGCAAATATTCGGCCGCCGACCGATCGGCCGATTGTAGGCTTGTTAGTATGATGCTTCCAACAGCCGACAGCGCATTTTTGGCCGAACAGAATCTGTCCTGCAGGCATTAAAATTTTTGTAGGCCGACAACAGAACGGCCGATTGTTCGCCAGTCAGTACAGATTTCGGCCGACAGACAGCAGATTTGCAAGACTGGGCATGCTCAGAAAAGAAAAAACACAGAGAAAGTTAACCCTCACATGACATCATTTCTGCAGTCGGCTGTTGTTGGCCGACAAAATTCGTGTGCAGTCTTTTGCAGTTTTCAACAGACACGACAGCCCTGGACAAAAGACGGCCGATCGTTCGGCCGACAATCGGTACGTGTGTACGGGGCTTAATTGCTACTATAAAAGGATGAGTCTGTTGTGCAAAGCAGGAGACAGAACTGTATGCGTGATAAAATAGCTCTAAAATAGCTCTTTGCGAGATAAAGAATGAATTCCAAGAAAATAAGGCTTTTAACAGTTCTTTGGTCATTTTATGCAACAAATACGATTCCACACCCATGCAATATTTTTTTTTTGTGTATAAAATATTATTAGGAGAAAACCAAGACAACATAATGAACAAGGTTTAAATACCTCATCGTAATAAACTGGGTCTATATCATTTTGTAGAAGTTTAAGGAACTAATTCACATTGGAGCAATTGTAAAGGAAATATTATCATAGTAGGATAAATGTCTTGGTCATGGAACATGGCATTAAGAGCACCAGGGAGTATTAATATAGTAGGGCAGCCCACACACTGATCAGTTTTTTTTTTTCGCTCAACCGGTGGATTGAACAAAAAAAATGATCCCCCATTCACTTAATGTAAATGGGGGAATCCTTCCCGCTGGCATCAGTAGCGCAATCACATTATGGTTATATAAACATATAATATAACTATAAAATAGTTAATATAAAATACAATGGCCCATAAGCAAGTAATTGCACACAGGAGAAAGTAATATGGAGGAAACAGTCTATCACAAAAGTGCCATTACAGAGCAGAGTCCATATCCAGATCAACTCCAAATTCAAGGTGAGGGAGAAAAAGTCCAAAAGTCCCACTTGTGCAGTTCTATAGAAAGGGAACACCTTGTAAGCCTCCACCAGAGTGATGGTCACCCCAAGGGAATTGGACACTCACCAGAGATATCTGCCCCCCCCCCCCCCACTCTCATGGACAGGGCTTGCTCGCTTATAAAAATGGCTCTTTATTCCGGGTCAGACAAATCCTCTGCATTCAAATTACATCATTCCCAACAGGTTACACGTCCTCCTTCTCCTCAGTACCACACCGTTACCGCGGTCAGATTACAATGATAAGTGCTAAGCCGGCCATACATTGATCAAAATTCGGCTGGTTTAGCAGAGACTGGCTGAATTTCAATCCATATATGGGCAGACTGGTTGTACACAAGTGGATCTATCAAAATGATGTACAATCAGCCTGTCTGGTTTTTCCCGAATGATCAGTACCCCCGGATATAGCCAGCAACACTGATCATTGTATTCTGACAGCGGGGAAGGCTTCCCGCTGTCCAAATACAATACCAGAGTGGGAGAGCTTCAGATCATGTTTTTTTTTGTTTAACCACTTCTGGACAGGAAGGTTTTCCCCCCTTAATGACCAGGCCATTTTTTGGGATTCTGCACTGCGTTACATTAACTAACAATTGCGCGGTAACTCCACACTGTACCCTAATAGAATAGATGTTCTTTTTTTCCCCACAAATAGAGCTTTTTTTGGTGGTATTTGATCACCTGTGCAATTTTTATTTGTGCTATAAACAAAAAAAGAGCGACAATTCTAAAAAAAAAAAAAAAAAACTATATTTGTTACTTTGTGCTATATAACATTCCCAATAAAAAAAAAAGTAAAAACCTAATTTTTTCCTCATTTTAGGTCATTTTGTATTCTGCTACATATTTTTGGTAAACTAAAAATCATAGTAAGTGTATATTGATTGGTTTGCGCAAAAGTTATCGCGTCTTCAAACTAGGTAAAAGATTTAGGTCATTTTTATATAAAATTTTTTTCTAGTAATGGTGGCGATCAGCAATTTTTAGCGGGACTGCAACCTTTCGGCGGACAGATCGGACACCTAACTGACATTTTTGACACTTTTGGGGGGATCAGTGACATTACTACAGTAGTCAGTGCTAAATAATATGCACTGTTACTGTACTAATGACACTGGCAGGGAAGGGGTTAACACCAGGGGCAATCAAATGGTTAAATGTGGCCCTAGGGGGGTGCTTTCTAACTGTGTGGGGGATGTACTTATGGAATGAACACAGGGATCTGTGTTCCTAAACAGGAGGAGCCCTGTGTTCATTGCTGACAGAACATCGGGTGCCGTGTTTACAACAGCAGACCGTCGTTCTGTCTGCACGGGGAGTGATTGCGGGTGCCCGGCAGCAATTGTGGGTGCCCAGCGGCAATCGCAGCCTCTGGACCCACAGATCAGCTTCCCCTGTGGCGAATGGGCATGTGCGCGCCCCCATACAGTTACGTCCTTTTGTGGGACAGAGCTGACTTGCCACAGTATATGTATTGCTGGCAGTCAGCAAGGGGTAACCAGCTGGTTGAATGAAAAAAAAAAAAAAGAACAATGTATTAGGCTGCCTAAGACTTTTCTTTCTATTTTTGAAAGACTAATACTGGGTATATATTTACAGAAAATCAGCTGGTTCAGCAGAACAATCCAAATTTCGGTACACTGCCTGTTCAACAGAAGCTGGTCTAATGACTGGCTTCCATCAAAAGCTCACACTGGAAAACCAGCACTTGATCAGCACTTGCAACCAATGGCTGCAGCACTGATCTGTGCATTCTAATACGGGGAAGTCCCCCCTGTCAGAATATAAAGACACAGTGGGAGAGATCCCTGCATCAGCTTTGCTTGGGTTGATGCAGGGATCTGTGAGTTTTTTTTTGTTCAACCCACTGGTTGAAAGAAAAAAATCAGTGTGTAAACCCTGCCTAAGGCAGAGGGTTAAAACCATTGCCATTTTTTTTTTTGTCAGACACAAAAAGAAGTGAAAGGAAAACTACTCTCAGATAGTCACTGAAAAAGGTCTCTCTATTAGAAGATTTCCCCTAAGCTCCTGTTCTGGTAAGAACTTTAAAATGTTGGATTTCCCATCACATTCTGTCCTCATGATGTTACCAGGACAAATAGAGAATGTGAATTTCACCAGTAAGGGTCCTTTCACACGGGCGGTCCGTATGTCCGTTTTTCCTCCCATCCCTTTGCGGATGAAAACGGACATAATGCATGTCAATGGGATTGCAGGTGTCAGCGGATGACCATCCACTGACATCTGATTTGCGTCCATTCCGTTCAGTTCCGTTTCTTGAGACGGAAGAGAACCCTATTTTCCTTATGTTTAAAAAACGGAACGGACGCAAAAACGGATGTCAGCGGTGTCATCCGCTGACATCCGCAATCCCATAGACATACATTATGTCCGTATATCATCTGCAAACAGATGGGATGATAAACGGACAAACGGAACGGACCCTCCAAAAGTGCATCCGTGTCCGCTTGCGGTATTTGCACAGCGGTCTTTCAAACGCCAATTTTTTTGAAAAATTACGAAAAATCACATTTCACTGCATTTAAAAAAAACTAAACAGTAAAGCTAGCCTTGTATATTGTGAAAGATGATGTCACGCCAAGTAAATAGATACCCAACATGTTACGGTTTAAAATTGCGCACACCCGTGGAATAGTGACAGACTACGGTCAATAGAAATCTCCATAGGTGACGCTTTAAAGTTTTCTAACGGTTACCAGTTTAGAGTGTAGCTCTTTTTTTTAAATTATTGCTCACGCGATCGTGGCGATACCTCACATGTGTGGTTTGAACAGTGATTTCATTTGTGGCTCGACTTCCATATACGTTTTCTTTCGTGCGTGAGCTAAGGGCGACGGTGGCGGCTAAAACATTTTTTTTTCTCCTATTTATTTTATTTTTTTTTAAATTTTAACACAGGTTTAAAAAAAAAAAAAAAATTCTGATCACTTTTATTGCACAAGGGATGGTTACATTGCTTGTGACAGCAATATGCAGTGACAGGTACTCTTTATGGAGGGATCGAGGGTCTAAAAGACCATAGACCCCTACACTACACTTCCATGTATTCAAAACGCCGAAAAAGGCATTTCTGAATACACTCACTTTTTGAATCTGCCGCCTTTAGCAGTCGAGTAACCCGGATGTGACGTCATGGACGTCGCCTCCGGGTTACGTCATCGGAGACCCGATCGAAGCCACATCCGGCTTAGATCGGGATTCCATCTAGCTGGCGGACGCGCCAGCTGGTTGTTCCTGGGTGGGACGGGAGACCCTGGCAGAGCCGTGGAAGGCGGCGGGAGGGGTGGGGGGGGGACGTCCCCTGCCGCTCGCCGGGGTAACGATCGAGCGGCTCCCGAGCCGCATCAGTCATTACCGGCGGAAACCTGACCGCCGGCTCTAAGCTAGCTAGAGGCATCATCCCGGTATAACCACGCAAAGTCAGCCAACGTAGGGATACATCACTTTGCGGTAAGTGGTTAAGATGCAGACAGCAGTATAAACCTGATAGAGTTTCCAGCTATTAGAGACATGTTAACACACCTGCTGATAAAAGCTGAATTCCAGCCACATACATCTATAAAAAATAAGTAACTTCTTGTCATGGGGTATACGATGTCCAGATCGGGTTTGTTGTAATATAATTAATTAATTAGTAGACTATATTCTGCATACTACAGCCAGCCACTTCAGGCTGTGCAGCTATGAGAGCCGCGGCTCCCATATAATGAAAGGAACCTATAATTTGCCTGCCCCTCCTCTCACCTTGTCCATTCACAAAATGACTTGTTTTCTGTAAACAGAAGTACAGCACTGGCTGTAGTAGCTGGCATTTACTAATAAATTAATTATATGACAACAAAAACAATCCAAATATATGACAAAAGAGAACGGTTTTCTTTACCTTAAGAGATTATATATACTATATGTGTGTGGATGGAGTTCTTCTTTACCCTACCTGTACAATAATAATAAATAAAGCCCACACTAAATGCATATGGCTCCTAAAAGGGCAATCCATTAGGAGGGGATCATTCTAGTAAATCGAGTTTTATGTACAGATTATACTCATTAGTGTTCCCCTGCTCCACTGTAATCTGTAACTATCAATGTAATGGAGGAGAAGGACAACAGGTAAACAAACTTAAGTGTATGTTATTGAAAGATTGTATTAACATGCCTTATTACATTTCATATATATATTTCAGCTTATGCCCATTCCATGATGAAATATGGGCCCTTGCATTTACATAGTAACGAGCTAGACTGACACCCATTCATCCACCCTGGACAGCAGACAGCTATATTTTACATTTAGACGACATGTTAAACCACCTGTCCATTCATTCATTGGAACACTTGACAGTTGGACATTTTGCATAAGAGATTGCCGACGCCACCCATAAACAATTGACAATTGCTTACATTAACACATGACAACTGAATGCAGACGGGGCGACCCTCCGACAAAACACAGATTCAGATACGGGAACACCTCATATTGACACAGATGCATGGCGAAAGCAAAAGGCCCTTTCATGTACTGTTCTGTCTGAGATGTGCTATTGTTAATTTGACTGATGAATTGTAAACCAGTTTGGATCAGTTTTTCCCGCTCAAAACATGCCTTAAATATGAGCTACACTTGCAATAAAATCAGTTGTGACTGCACTAAGTTTGAGTGCTATGTGTCGTCATAACTCCCGGGCCGGACGAGAGGGAATTCACTATCTATTGGGGGGTTAGCAACTGAAAGGCTGTATATCATCGTGATTGCCTCCTGACGAGATCTGAGCTAACAGTTATTAATAAAGTACAATTTTTGATCTGGGCTCTAACCAAAAACAAAACCAAAGATATAAGCACTGAACACACATTCACTGGACATTTCTTGTTAACATTACTGTGGTGAGCAAAGAATCTTTATGCATTCCATGTAACATTGCTGGTCATTAGAACCTTCTTCCAAAGACCAACACCATCTTTTCACAGATGACAATGGAGGTTTTTGACTCACAGTGTAAGCAACTATATTTTCAGGTTGGACCCCATACAATGCTACTCTACAAGATCCAGTTTCAACTTTGACTGCTGTAGACTCTCATGCTAGGCCATTGGTTCAGCTACTCTGTAGAGCACAGGTGTCAAACACAAGGCCCGCGGGCAGAATGTGGCCCCCCAGGCCATTTCATGTGTCCCTCGCACTTCTCCTGCAGCTGCGGCACCCCCCTTGTCTCTTCCCCGACCTTGTCTCTGTAGTCGGCAGGAGAGAGGACAGAACTCCTTTGCCAGATCCTGCACTCCTCTGTGCAGCTGCAGAAAGGTTAATCTTTGCCAACCCCCCCTTCTTAGCAGTCCACAGAAGAGAGGGCAGAACTCCTCCTGCAAATCCTGTACCTTTCTGTGCAGCCACAACAACACCTTGCCTTTGCCTCCCCTGGTCTCAGCATTCAGCAGACTCTGGAAGCTGACTCCAGCCCTGCTCTGGTTCTTCTCCAGACCCTGGACTTCTTCCCAGATCCACCCACATCTTCTTCCTGGCAGCAGCACAAGGTAAGGGGGTGAATTGTGATGTAAGGAAGGGTGGGTGAATCTTGACTTCTGATGGTGGGAGGGGTTCTTGACATCCCATGTAAGGGTGTAAGGGGGCGTGGGGTGCTCTGGACATCTAATCCTACAGATATAACCGGCCCTTTGAGGGCAACCATAATGCTGATGCAGCCCACAATGAAATTGAGTTTGACACCCCTGCTGTAGAGCTTACCTGTGTAAACATTTCATAGTATATGACTTCACAGTATGGTCAAGTCAGTTTACAAAAGGCCTCTGCAATTTTTAGCATGAATAATTTTTATTGTAAAAAATGTAGTTGAAATTACCTGGTTTTAAATGACTTTTGGGTTTTGGCTTAATGTGCAGGTTTCGCAGATTGATGTTGGAGTTTGAGCCTGAAGGAGCAGAGATCCCGCGTCTATTCCGTTCAGTTGTACAAGATTTTCTGGACCAAGAAGAGGAGCAGCGCAAGAAGAAGCAAGATGTGCCCTGGGAGAAGCGTAGGAGAGCTAAGAGCCTGGCAACATTCAATTTTAAGCCTCCTCGTCTACGTGTCAACCCCTTCCAACTAGAGGACAGTCATGGGTCAGATACTGAAAGTGAGCTGGCAGGTGCTTCAAGAGCAAGGAGCAAGAGTATGCCAGTAGTTAGCATGACAAGGGAAGTACATTGTGATTGAAGCTAGTGTACCTCCAAGGGTGTAACATACAGTCATTGCACAGGTTCTTATTAACAGTACAGTATATGTCAAAAAGCAATGCATATTGACTACAACAGTGTTCAGACTGTATATTCCTGGAGTTCCTGTAAAGATCATCTCCACCTGTTATGTGTACATACGTAAAAGTTAGAGTGACTTTTATTCTTTTTACTTTTTAAAGCCAATTTATGCTGATTTCATTTTGTCAATCGGTAAAATTTGCACCCAATTTTCTGTTGTGTAGGAAGAAGGATCTGTCATTCAAAGTGAAGTTTGAGTTAAAAGAAATGGGTTGCAATGAAACACTTCAGCTCTCGATTACACAGATTAATTATATCATTTTAGTATTTAAATTATTTAAAACTGTCCCTTGTTAAAAGGAACCTGTTAGGATAGAAACATGGAAGATGCCATTGCTGATTTGTCTCTAAATATGAGGGTGAGGGACTGTTGTCCTTGTCTTTCCTTTTACTCAGGGCTTTTTTTCTCAGAGAAAAGGTGCGGGAACTCCCCTTTCTAAGTTACTTTGTGTCTCCGCCCCCTACCCACCTTCGAGCACTAACCCTTGGTTCCATCCCTACCCACCTCTGAGCACCGACACTTGGATCCACCCCCTACCCAGCTTCCAGTACAAACCCTTTTAGAGAATATAGAGCCAAGTATAATTTTGTAGTGGAATGTATGGAATTTGGTTATGATAACAAGAAAAGCAATAAAATTAATCCCCCACAGCCAGCAGCAATAGACCCCCAGCAGCAGCAAAAGATCTCTCAGCAGCCAGCATCAATAGACTCTCTGGAAGCCAGCAAAAGTAGACCCCCTCCCCAAACAGTACATCCCTTCCAGCAACAATTAACCCACAGTATCAAAAGATCCTCCACCAGCAACAATAGATTGCCATCCAAAAATAGATCCCCTCCAGCATCAATAGATCCAGCATCAGTAGACCCTCTAGCATACCCTTGCCATGGCATACATTCAGTGCTAGAGGTGCCGGAACTGCAGTCCCCTGCGTTCCCGCTGAAAAAAAGCCCTACTTTTACTACTTGGTAAATCACTGACCTGGCACATGCATGTGCATTTCACATAGCTCCCAAACTGTCCCTGATTTCGAGGGACTGTCCCTGATTTGGAACAAAGTCTCTCTTTCCTCCTCATTTGTCCCTTATTTTGGTCTGGTCTATATAGTTGTATATAAAATTCACATTTTATCTATCCAAAAAGTGTTTCCCATTGCTAAACCTTTCATCCGATTTCTAAATTGCTGCATTTGTAAATGTTAAAAGCAAATATCAAGGAATAATAGCGTTAAGAAAAACACTTGTTGATTTAACGAACCATTTTTTTCTTTAACCACTTCAATACCGGGCACTTTTCCCCCTTCCTGCCCAGGCCAATTTATAGCTTTTAGCGCTGTTGCATTTTGAATGACAATTGCACGGTCATGCAACACTGTACCTAAACCAAATTTATGTCATTTTTTTCCCCACAAATAGAGCTTTCTTTTGGTGATATTTGATCACCGCAAGTTTTTTTTCTTTTTTTGCTAAACAAATAAAAAAAGATCGAAAAGTTTGAAAAAAAAAAAAAGTTTTTTTGTTTATGTTATAAAATTTTGTAAATAGATAATTTTTTTCCTGCACTGATGAGGAGGCACTGATGGGGTGGCACTAATATGCAGCACTGATAGGCAGCACTGATATGCAGCACTGATGGGCACTGATAGCTAGCACTGATATGCAGCATTGGTGGGCACTGATGGGCGGCACTGATAGGCGGCACTGGTGGGCAATAATGGGCACTGGTGGGCGGCGCTGATAGATGGCAATGATGGGCACTGGTGGGCAGCACTGATGGGGAGGGCACTGGCGGGCAGCACTGATGGGGAGGGCACTGGCGGGCTCCCTGAGCCCTGATTGCCATCCCTGGTGGCCATGGTGAGCATCCCTGGGGTCATGGGTGGGCATCCCTTGTGGTTCTAGTGGTACCCCCCCAAGGGTCTGCACTGGTAATCAATGCTCTGATTACCAGTGCAGACCCCCCCCCCCCTGTCAGGAAAGCCGCAGATCGTCTCTCCTCTACTCGTGCCTGTCAGGCACGAACTGAGGAAAGCCGATCAACGGCACTTCCTATTTACTATGTGACCAGCTGTGATTGGACACAGTTGGTCACATGGTAAAGAGCCTATGTCAGAGTGACACACGGCAGCACGGCAGCATTATCCTGCCGCCGTCATATTACGTCCGGTCAAGATAATGTAACCACCTTCCCGCCGTCCTTTGCCTATAGGGTGGGCGGGAAGTGGTTAATTCTCCTTTAATGGGGCGTGGCGGGGGTGTCCTATACCTACATACTTTTACTAATAGTTGTCCCTCATTCCCATTTCAAAAAGTTGGGAGGTATGCATTTCAGGTGTCATGTCTTCTAATATACTTATTCTGGATCCATGAACACTGAAGAAAGAATAAGCATGAAAGCCCCAGAACTTGCATCAGCAAAGGCAGCTCCCATATCCCTATCCAGACAAATTTAAGTGAGAATGACACATGTGGGCAATAGTATAATAGTATGAGCCTATGTGCTTAGAGGAAACACATTGAAATGTCTGTATGTAGCAATCTGGGTACGCTTTATAACAAAATTATCCCCCTTTGACATCTTAGCGCTTGCTTTGAAAACCACAGATTTTTTTAACTCACATATCAGAAGATATGTGAACAAAGCCTTAAGAATTAAAAATTAGGGAAATGCATTCCAACCATTGCAGTATTTTATAGAAAATGTTATTACCTATTATTGGTTTCTAGATTTTCTTCATTACTATATAACTGTCACTGGCATCAAAATCCCTGCAAGATCCTACATGCACCTTATGCACATGTTCATGCACCTTAAGCTCTCGCAGTTACATGTATAGGCATATTCACAAATGAAAGCTTGCACCCAGCACAGAGGGGAGCATGTGAGTTTTAAAAGAGCTGTCTGCTGTAATGAGAGCTCTGCATGGCACAGGTTATGTGCCAATTCGGATACGCAGTTGTCATGGGCCATATATATATAAAAAAAAGGAAAACTCTATTCATCACTCTCACAATACACACATCACTTTACTTTCCTTCATAATGGAGGTCCCATGTACTGTATGCTGTGACTTTATGAAGATTTGGGAATTTTAGATACACATTTGCATAGACCAAGATGGTGACTAAGCATTGTGGAAAGAAGAACTGTTAACTGGCTGAAGAGACGATGGCAACTTCTACAAATATATATGCACATGTATATAAACTGCCCATAATTTGAATGTAATTATATCTAGATGCAATTGTAAGCCTGTGCGGCTGCAATCCCTCAACGTTAAGCAATTATTTTGTAACTTTTTTTTTTTTTAAATAAATTTACATTTGTTTACAATAAAACACATTGTCTAGCATTTTTTATGGACACAAAGTACCTTATGAATACATTATTATTACAGGTACTTACATAGCACCATGTATGTAAACTCAAAGTTACATAGTTAGTCTGGTTCAATCAATAAAAGGGGAAAAAAATTATACAACCCTATAATAGGTACACAATTCTATACGCACAGTTGATCTAGAGCAGGAGTTCCCAAACTGTGGGTCGGGACCCACTGGTGGGTGGCGAGCTGTGTTTGAGTGGGTCGCGCTGAGCCGGAAATCACTGAGAGCGGGCCTGCTTAAATTGTGCTGTGCGAGCCTGCGCAAAATACAGAGAGCCAGAGCAGTCAAATCTCAATGGATTCAGGTCCCTGCCCACGCAGTTTACGGAGGCTGGTCTGCATTTTCTGCGAGGAGGATACTTGCATCAGTGAGTACATATGTGGGCTGTTATGTAGGTTGTAGGATATGTTCATGGGGTGCAGAGCCAGCTCCTCGTCCTGCTGGCAGGAGCGGTGGTGGCTATACTGGCAACAGGATCTTTCAGCTATAGTGGGCAGAGATGGCAGCCTCTGTGTCATAGGAGGACCAGGTGGCCCGGCTGTGTCAGGAGTCCATGGCAGCTTCTATTTTTAATTTAACATCCCTCTCCCTTTAAAATATGCATTATTATTACTATTTGCATTTATATAGTGCCAACAAATTCTGTAGCGCATTACAATATTAAATTACAAGCAAGTCGGTCACGAAAAATAACTGTATTCAGAAGTGGGTCTCGGCCCCAAAAAGTTTGGGAAGCCATGATCTAGAGGAAGGCAAAAAAACTAACAAAGCATGATCCAATTTGCTCCAGCAGGGGAAAAAAATTCCTTCCAAGAGGCAATCAGATATTCCTTGGATCAACTTTTCCTATAAATTTTAGTATCCAGTTATATTATGTACATTTAGGAAAGAATCCAGGCCTTTTTTAAAGCAAACTACTGAACGGGACAGAACCACCTCTTGAGGGAGTCTATTCCACATTTTCACAGCTCTTACCTTACTCCAAATTTTCTTCATAACTGAGCTCCTCCATGCCTCTTATCGGTTTGGTTGCTCTTCTTTGCACTTTCTCCAGTTCCCCCATATCCTTTTTGTGAACTGGTACCCAAAACTAAAGGGCATATCCCAGGTGAGGTCTTACATATGATTTGTACAGGGGAAAAATTATATCTCTCTCTCTACCTCTCCTAATACAATAAAGTCAGATCCTTCTCCACCATTGACTCCCCCAGTTGTACTCCCCCTAGTATGTGTGATGTATGCATATTCTTAGCCCCCAAGTGCATAACTTTACATTTATCAATATTAAAACTCATTTGCCACAGTTTCCCAAATAGGTCGGGTTCACATATGTGCGAATTGGATGCGGTTTTCACCGCATTCAATTCGCGTTTTACACATGTAGGGGGCGGGCGCGGTGTGGTTTCTAAAAGGGTCCTGTGCATTTTTGGGTCAGGTTCAGGTGAGAATTCAGGCAAAACTCCAAACCTGAATCGCACCTGAACCGGTAAAAACAGAAACCCACTGGACCCCAGGCTGGAAAAGGCAGCCGCACATATGTGAACGCGGCCTTAAACAGTGCATTAAGGTTTGCTTGTAAGTTGGAGACTTATATTGATAGGTCTTTGAATCATGTGCAGTCCAAACACTTATCGGGTTTTTGTTACATCTAATGTAAGCAGCTGAAAATGTCTCAGTATTTGCCTACTGTAATGTTTTATGCAGCAGCATTCAAACTGCAAGAAGAATGGCCTGCAAAAAAAGGAGCCAATTAGGCTGTATGTAAACTGTATACAAACCCAAGAACAAAAATTGATAGTATTATAGCTTACAGGTCCTTAGATGTAGTGGCTGCATTAGTCCTGTCCTAGGGTGACAACTGAACAGAGCAGTGTTGTCACCCTAGGAAAGCAAATGTGTTAGGAATCCATAACACTATGTTAGTTCAGATTTTGTCACCGTCACGTCTCTCAAGCTTATATAATCAGAGAATGCTTTGCATTCTTTGAGAAAATGCCACATATTCTGTGAATGGCGCCCATGGCAAGCAGGGGATCTCTTGTGTCCACAATGCAGCTGCTCAGCATGGGCTTTGGAAGCTAGTGGTGATCGCTGGAGTAGCGGTTCCCTCTTCCAGTGATTACCATCTTTTAGGAGGATCCCAAAGGTTTTGTATATGTAGTTACATTGCTCCAGGCTGGACCAATAAAAGCAGGTCTTTTTTTCAGTCTTTTCTGTCCCTAGGACTGCCCCTAGGACCACCCCCTAGAACCGCCCTCTTAAAGTATTCAGCAAAGACACATGCCTAAATATTCAGCAAAGAGACAGCCCAATCGGGCAAAAAGACAGCCCCAAATATTCAGCAAAAAGACAACCCAATCCAGCAAGGAGACAGCCCCAAATATTCAGCAAAAAGACAGGCCAATCCAGCAAAGTGAGAGCCCCAAATATTCAGCAAAAAGACAGCCCAATCCAGCAAAGGGACAGCCCTAAACATTCAGCAAAAAGATGACCCAATCCAGCAAAGAGACATCCTCAAGTATAAAGAAAAGTGACAGCCCAATCCAACAAAGAGACAGCTCCATATATTCAGCAAAGAGACAGCTTACTCTGGCAAAGAGACAGCCCAATCCAGCAAATAGACATCCCCAAATATTCAGCAAAAGGATGGCCCCAAATAGTCAGCAAAAAGACAGCCTAATCCAGCAAAGAGCCATACCAATATCCAGCAAAGAGACCTCCAAATATTCAGCAAAAAGAGACATCCTACAATATTCAGCAAAGAGATGTCAATCCAGCAAATAGATGGCCCAATCCAGCAAAGGGATAGTTTAATCCAGCAAAGAGACAGTACCAAATATTCAGCAAAGAGACAGCCGAATCCAGCAAAGACATCCCCAAATACTCAGCAAAGAGACAGCCCCATCCACCAAAGAGACAGCCCAGTCTATCAAAGAGACAGCACCAAATATTCAGCAAAAAGACAGCACCGAATTTTCAGCAAAGAAACAGCTTAATCCAGTAAAGAGACCCCCCGAAGCCAGCAAAGAGACAGCCCAAGCCAGCAAGGAGCCCAATCCAGCAAAGAGACAGTCACAGCACAGGTCCACATCCAGGCAGCATTACCAGACAGTGCACACACAAACCCATTCAGCAGCATTGTCAATTTATTTTACCAGAATATATCTAAAAGACAGTTTCATGTTCCGCCTGAAAAAAAGCCCTGAACTAAACTATGTATAAAATGCCATCCCTGAAATTCTTCTTTAATAGACCAAAAGGGAGAGAATAATTAATTATTGTTATAGTTTACATACACAATAGATGTGCCAACATCTAAGCCTGTAGATCTAAGCCTTCATGTACAGGAAAAATTTGAGTTGACAGTGAATAAACACCGTAGCAATGTTAAGTATGTTAAGAGTGCCATATGTAGAAAAAACAATATCTTGCTTCTATTTTACTATCTCACACTCGCCTACAGACAGACCTGAAGAAACAGGAAAAAGCCAAAGTTCCAGGATGTGCAGATGATTGCAATCTGAAAAAACAAAAGTTCCAGGATTTTGCCATGCATGTGTCTTTCATATGCCTTATAGAAGAAACGTATAACATAGTGCTTTCCAACATCTGCAGGACTACAAACCACAGGTTTCCATATCCACATTTGCCATAGTAATGCAGGAAAGACAAGAATGTACACAGATTTTCCAATGGATGATAAAGCAGGCGCTTTAGATCAATACAAAAGGAAAAACAACATTTGAGTTATTTGAAGTTCTTGCAATAACCAATGGGCTATAGTGAGCAATATCAGAAGTGAGCTATAGGGAACTTTTTTGCTTTGTTGTGCTTAACAAAAATGGTGCACGCAGAATCTGGAACAGCTGTGCAAAGTAACCAATCAGCTTCTAGGTTTTATTGTCAAAGCATAATTGAACACGCTGAAGTTAGAAGCTGATTGGTTACTATGCACAGCTGCACCAAATTCTGTGTGCACCAGGTTTTAGTAAATCCCCCCAAAAAATGTTGTATTGTTACTGTTAACTGCTAATATTGATTAAAGCGGAGTTCCGGGCACAGATCTCATTTTTTGCTGAACATACCCCCGGGACAGTCAGGGCTAGCACATTCCACAATGGCTAGCCTCTGATCTGTCCCGGTTCGCACTTACCTGCAAGAAGAAATACTTACTTTGAAAATTTCTTCCACAGCGTTTCCATCTCTCTTGTGGGCAGCTGAAGCCGGCGCGGTCCTCTTCGGTGTCTTCTTCCGCATCTTCTTCTCCCAGAATGCGCCGCACCGGCCCCTCTCGTCACTTCCGGTGCGGCGCCGCATTCCTAAACAGCTTCTGGGCATGCCCAGAAGCTGTTTAGCAGGGGAATGCGGCGTCGCCCGGAAGTGACGTGCGGGGCCGGTGCCGTCGCATTGATTCCTGGGAGCGATGACGTTCAGCTCCCAGGAATCATCGCGAGGCAGGAAGTGACGGGGTGAGCCGCGGCGCTGGAGGAGGAAGTACCCTGAGGTGAGTATTTACGATCTTCGATTACAAGGTGAGTGTACAAAAAAAAAAAAAATAACTATCCAATTCCTTTTCAGGTTATGTGTAGCTAGCGGAGGGGCACAAAAAAAAAATACCGATTTTGTGCCCGGAACTCCGCTTTAACAGTAACAATACAGTTGCATTTCATAAAATTAGCATATCGTCAAAACGTTAATTTATTTTTAGTAATTTAATTTAAAAAGTGAAACTCATATATTATATAGATTCATTACACACAGAGTGATATACACTATATTACCATAAGTACTGGGACACTTGCCTTTACATGCACTTTAACTGCATCCCAGTCTTAGTTCTTAGGGGCTAATATTGAGTTGGCCCACCCTTTGCAGCTGTAACAGCTTCAATTCTTCTGGGAAGGCTGTCCACAAGGTTTAGGAGAGTGTCTATAACAGGGGTGGCGAACAAGTTAGACAAAAGGAGCCAAAATTTTAAAATGTGAGAGTCAGAGAGCCACACCACGCAGTGACCTGCCAAAACAGACAAACACACATAAATGTCCCCCATCAGAGACCCCCACACACATAAATGTCCCCCATCAGAGACCCCCACACACATAAATGTCCCCCATCAGAGACCCCTGCACAATAATGTCCTTATCAGAGACCCCCACACACATAAATGTCCCCCATCAGAGACCCCCACACACATAAATGTCCCCCATCAGAGACCCCCACACACATAAATGTCCCCCATCAGAGACCCCTGCACAATAATGTCCTTATCAGAGACCCCCACACACATAAATGTCCCCCATCAGAGACCCCCACACACATAAATGTCCCCCATCAGAGACCCCTGCACAATAATGTCCTTATCAGAGACCCCCACACACATAAATGTCCCCCATCAGAGACCCCCACACACATAAATGTCCCCCATCAGAGACCCCTGCACAATAATGTCCTTATCAGAGACCCCCACACACATAAATGTCCCCCATCAGAGACCCCCACACACATAAATGTCCCCCATCAGAGACCCCCCCTCCTCACCTGCTGCTGTTGATATGCGCAGGGGAAGATGTCAGCGGGCGGCTGTCTCGGCTGAGCTGAGCTCTCGTCAGTCACTCAGACACGTGACAGGCAGCTGAGGTGGGAGGGAGACACACGGGTCCCCACGCTCTCTGGCCCGTGCAGTGTTGGGAGATGGGAGACGTGATGTCGCAGCCTGGGGGCGGGACTACGCGCTTGGAGATCTCTCCTCAGAGGTCCCGCAGCATCCAAACTTGGCAAAGACTACTAGAGCCACAGTATACCAAATAATAATGATAACCAAAGAGCCGCATTCAGTTTGGCCGGGAGCCGCATGCGGCTCGAGAGCCGCGTGTTCGCCACCCCTGGTCTATAGGAATGTTTGACCATTCTTTCAGAAGTGCATTTGTGAGGTCAAGCTCTGATGTTGGAGAGAAGGCCTGGCTTGCAGTCTCAAATTCATTCCAAAGGTGTTCTATCGGGTTGAGGACAGGACTCTGTACAGGCCAACCAAGATTCTCTATGGGGTTTAGGTCAGGTGAGTTTGCTAGCTAGTCAAGCACATGATGCCATGATCATTAAACCAGGTATTGGTACTTTTGGCAGTGTGGGCAGGTGCCAAGTCCTGCTGGAAAATGAAATCAGCATCTCCATAAAGCTGGTCAGCAGAGGGAAGCATAAAGTCCTATAGAATTTCCTGGTAGAGTAGGCTGCGCTGACTTTGGACTTGATAAAACACCAGAAGATGACATGGTAGAGGGCTGCACTAGCTTTGGACTTGATAAAACACAGTGGACCAACACCAGCAGATGACATGGATCCCAAAATCATAACTGACTGTGGAGAATTTTGCATTTCATTTGGAAATCAAGGTCCCTTGAGCCTGGAGGAAGAGTGGAGAGCCACAGAATCCAAGTTGCATGAGGTCCATTGTGAAGTTTCCACAGTCAGTGATGATTTGGGGAGCCATGTCATCTGCTGGTGATGGTCCACTGTGTCCATAAAGTCAAGTCCAAAGTCAGCGCAACCCTCTACCAGGAAATTCTAGAACACTTCATGTTTCCCTTTTCAGTTTGCAGTACCTGTAAGGCATAATCATCAAAATGAAACTAAAGAAATCCTTGAAATAGATCAATGAATGAATCTATATAAAATATATGAGTTTCACTTTTTGAGTTGAATTACTAAAATAAATAAACTTTTTGATGATATTCAAATTTTTTGGGATTCACCTGTATTTACATATAAGGGAGAGATTTACTAAAACTTGTGCACAGAGATTTATGCGCAGCTTTGCATGGTAACCAACCAGCTTCTAACTTCAGCGTGTTCAATTAACCACTTGACCTCCGGGAGGTTTAGCCCCCTTCATGACCAGGCCATTTTTTGCGATACAGCACTGCGTTACTTTAACTGACAATTGCGCGGTCGTGCGACACTGCACTGTACCCAAATAAAATGTTTGTCATTTTTTCCCTAAAAATAGAGCTTTCTTTTGGTGGTATGTGATCACCTCTGTGTATTTTTTTTTTTTTTGCATTATAACCAAAAAAGCTGACGATTTTGAAAAAAGAAAAACAATATTTTTTACTTTCGGCTATAAAAGATATCCAAAAAAATGTAAAAAAATAAAAATTCTTCATCAATTTAGGCCAATATATATTCTTCTACATAATATATTATAGCATCTACAAACTATAGGATATTTATTTAGTTTTTTTACTAGTAATTGCGGCGATCAGCAAGCTATAGCAGAACTGCGATATTGGGGTGGACAAACTGGACACCTAACTGACACTTTTTGGGGACCAGTGACACTAATACAGTGATTAGTGCTAAAAAAATATGCGCTGTCACTGTACTAAAGACACTGGCGGGGCTGGGGATTAAAATCAGGGGCAATCAAAGGTTTAACTATGTGCCTACTTACTGTGGCAGAGGTGCTTTGGCTAGGGGATACAAAGATCCATATTCCTGCTTTGCAGAAGCACAGGATCAAAGCCTTCGTTGACAGAGCAACAATCTGCCTTGTTTATATATGGCAGATTTTTTTTCTGCCTGTGTCATCGGTGGGTGCCAGCGGACATCGAGTTTGCGGTACACGCCGCTGGGTTTCCACTGTGTGTGATCATAGTGGGAGCAGGTTGCTGGCGTCGTGCGCGCACAAGACCCGGAAGTGTCAGAACATGTACTAGGCACGTGATCTGGCGCAGAGCGGCCCCCCTGCCGCAGTAAATGTAAGTAGAGCGGTCCGCAACTTTGACAATAAAACCAAGAAGCTGACTGGTTACTATGCACAGCTGTACCAGATTTTGTGTGCACCAGTTTTAGTAAATGTCTCCCATTTATGTTGTATATACACTATATTGTCAAAATTATTGGGATGCTTGCCTTTACATGCACATGAACTTGGCATTCCAGTCCTGCCAGAACAGTGATCAGTGCTCTTGAGACCGGCTTTTGTCTGACAAGGAGCTGTACACACAGGCTGAAAGTTGGCCAGGTCATGCTGTTTTTGCCCGATTTTCAGGCCCATGTGTACCCAACTTAATAGAAAAAAAAGCGTGCCAATTATGCTCGCTCTTTCTGCTCCATTCATAGAAGCCATACTACAGCTTCTATGAAAAGTGGTCTATGAATTAAGAGGGTGGACCTTTCAAATATCCACCCATACTCCACTCATAGATCACAAAAGATTGCAGCAGCAGGGGTGGAGGGGGGTATGGGCAGAGGAGAATTTCACCTAACAGAAGAGGTATCAGCACAAGGGACATATCCTACTGACAGAAAACAATGTCCCTTGTGCTTATTTTTGTGTATGTTTTTTTTATTTTGGCTGCACTTAGGATTTAAGCTGACTTAAGAAGGAATGCCTAAAACAGAGGTACAGTCCCATAAAGGAAGAAGAGAAAAAACATTTAACGTTCCCATAAAGATAATTTAGCATTATGGCAGCCAGGAAAATATGTAATGGAAAATACTTTGAGTGGTGAGAAAGTGCAAAGTAGTTGCTTTTAATAACCAACTAAAAAAAGAAAATTACAATGGCTTCAAAATGATCAATAATTTCTTTTTTGTAATTTGGATATACAGTCAGGTCCATAAATATTGGGACATCGACACAATTCTAATCTTTCTGGCTCTATATACCACCACAATGGATTTGAAATTAAACAAGCAAGATGTGATTTAACTGCAGACTTTCAGCTTTATTTGATGGTATTTACATCCAAATCAGGTGAACGGTGTAGGAATTACAACAGTTTGTATATGTGCCTCCCACTTTTTAAGGGACCAAAAGTAATGGGACAGATTAACAATCATAGATCAAATTTTTCACTTTTTAATACTTGGTTGCAAATCCTTTGCAGTCAATTACAGTCTGAAGTCTGGATTGCATAGCAATCACCAGATGCTGGGTTTCATCCCTGGTGATGCTCTGCCAGGGCTCTACTGCAACTGTCTTCAGTTCCTGCTTGTTCTTGGGGCATTTTCCCATCAGTTTTGTCTTCAGCTAGTGAAATGCATGCTCAATCGGATTCAGGTCAGGTGATTGACTTGGCTATTGCATAACATTCCACTTCTTTCCCTTAAAAAACTCTTTGGCTGCTTTCTCAATATGCTTCGGGTCATTGTCCATCTGCACTGTGAAGCGCTGTCCAATGAGTTCTGGAGCATTTGGCTGAATATGAGCAGATAATATTGCCCGAAACACTTCAGAATTCATCCTGCTCCTTTTGTCAGCAGTCACATCATCAATAAATACAAGAGAACCAGTTCCATTGGCAGCCATACATGCCCAAGCCATGACACTACCACCACCATGCTTCACTGATGAGGTGGTATGCTTTGGATCATGAGCAGTTCCTTTCCTTCTCCATACTCTTCTCTTCCCAGCACTCTGGTACAAGTTGATCTTGGTCTCATCTGTCCATAGGATGTTGTTCCAGAACTGTGAAGGCTTTTTTAGATGCTGTTTAGCAAACTCTAATCTGGCCTTCCTGTTTTTGAGGCTCACCAATGGTTTACATCTTGTGGTGAACCCTCTGTATTCACTCTGGTTAAGTCTTCTCTTGATTGTTGACTTTGACACACATACACCTACCTCCTGGAGAGTGTTCTTGATCTGGCCAACTGTTGTGAAGGGTGTTTTCTTCACCAGGGAAAGAATTCTTCGGTCATCCACCACAGTTGTTTTCTGTGGTCTTCTGGTGTTGCTGAGCTCACCGGTGCATTCTTTCTTTTTAAGGATGTTCCAAACAGTTGATTTGGCCACACCTAATGTTTTTGCTATCTCTCTGATGTTTTTTTTTTTTTTTTTCAGCCTAATGATGGCTTGCGTCACTGATAGTGACAACTCTTTGGATCTCATATTGAGAGTTGACAGCAACTGATTCCAAATGCAAATAGCACACTTGAAATGAACTCTGGACCTTTTATCTGCTCCTCGTAAATGGGATAATGAGAGAATAACACACACCTGGCCATGGAACAGCTGAGCAGCCAATTGTCCCATTACTTTTGGTCCCTTAAAAAGTGGGAGGCACATATACAAACTGTTGTAATTCCTACACCGTTCTTCTGATTTGGATGTAAATACCCTCAAATTAAAGCTGAAAGTCTGCAGTTACAGCACATCTTGTTTGTTTCATTTCAAATCCATTGTGGTGGTGAATAGAGCCAAAAAGATTAGAATTGTGTCAATGTCCCAATTTTTATGGACCTGACTGTATACTTCATTCTGCCCTCAAAACGTGCCATAGGACAAAGCGACCTCAGTCCTCTGAAAGTTTACACTGTCATCTTTTTCAGTTTGTTATTAACACTGTATTTTCAGAACCAATTATAGGAGATTAAAAGTATTAAAACACATGGTGCTATTTTGCCCATTTAGATGTGCTGTGGACCATGCAAAGGGAAATTTCTACTTTCTTGGGCCACCATATCTGACAATCAGAAGATGTATATTTGTACCCCAGCACCAGTACACGCAATATCTTATTTATTAGAAACTGGAGTTAGGTGATGTACTTTCGCAATAATGGTCAATACATTACCAATTTTCTGTCATAAGGTTGGCAGTCTGGACATTCTTAAAGCAATTGTAAAGTCTTGTTTTTTTTTTTTCCAATAAAAATAACAAAATGTTATATGGAGGTATTGGTGTGAGTCTTGCGCTGTCTAGAGGGTTTGAATATATGTATAAATATATGTCTCTATGGTGCCCCTTATTGCTGCAAATACCGGTTCTGTAGACCATACAGTATCAGATATAAATAAATGGGGGAGGGGTATTGCGCTACAAGGGGATGGTGATAAGTTAGCAGAAAATTTGCATAAAATTACTCTATGTCTGGTGATCAATAAATAATTATAAATAAAGACCATTATAATTTGGTTTTATTATTTGTAATTGATTATAAATAAGTGTGCAGTATATCAATATTAAATAAACCTTATGAATATCTAAAACATGATCCTTGTGCATATATCTAAAAATACACATGTGATGGGTCATAAATAAATCAACATAAATTTAAATATTAAATATATTCAACAAAAGTGCTCTGTGCTCCAAACTGTAAATAGATGAGTGACAGTCTCTCAATAGCCAGTGTTAGCTTAAAGTGCTTAGTTGTCCAAATTAAACTTCATCAAAAAATGCGGTGAAATTCTTCTACATCCAAGTGATGGACCTCCACCATACACAGTGAAAAACAAAGCAGGGTGATTTTCTGCTCCTAATCACCCTTCTGGATGTCCTAGCCGCTCACCTTCAATTAGATAATATTGTGCCTTTATTATTATAGTGCTTGGATCCTCCTCTCCTTCCTCTTTACTCTATATCCTCTCAAAGTGGTACTTGGTTTCAGTCTCTGGATCGGGTTCAGGACTGTCAGGACCCTGTCAGGACTTGGGCTTGAGCCTGGGACCTGTTTGGTGTCTGCGGCTAGTGTTGATTCTTCTTGCTGAGCTATCTGGGATTCAGAGTCTGGGTCAGAGCCGGAAGTGACGTTTGTTTGCGGAAGTAGGTCCGCGATTCCCTGTACCTTAAACCAAGCGGAGAAACCACGGTTGTTTGTAAGTGTGTTTTTATTGTAATAAATGTTTGAAGTCTATGGCAATACTGCACTATGTGAGCACTTTTATTTGAGATATCTGGGACCCCGGTGTGAGGAGGGATACCCCGATCCAGAGACTGAAACCAAGTACCACTTTGAGAGGATATAGAGTAAAGAGGAAGGAGAGGAGGATCCAAGGACTATAATAATAAAGGCACAATATTATCTAATTGAAGGTGAGCGGCTAGCACATCCAGAAGGGTGATTAGGAGCAGAAAATCACCCTGCTTTGTTTTTCACTGTGTATGGTGGAGGTCCATCACTTGGATGTAGAAGAATTTCACCCCATTTTTTGATGAAGTTTAATTTGGACAACTACGCACTTTAAGCTAACACTGGATATTGAGAGACTATCACTCATCTATTTACAGTTTGGAGCACAGAGCACTTTTGTTGAATATATTTAATGTCTCATCTACATACAGTTTGGAGCACAGAGCACTTTTGTTGAATATATTTAATATTTAAATTTATGTTGATTTATTTATGACCCATCACATGTGTATTTTTAGATATATGCACAAGGATCATGTTTTAGATATTGATAAGGTTTATTTAATATTGATATACTGCACACTTTATAGTTTTATTTATTTATAATTATTTATTGATCACCAGACATAGAGTCATTTTATGCTAATTTTCTGCTAACTTATCACCATCCCCTTGTAGAGCAATACTCCTCCCCCATTTAATTAACAAAATGTTATACTTACCTGCTCTGTGCAGTTGGTTTTGCACACAGCAGCCTGGATCCTCCTCTTCTCAGGTCCCTGGCTCCTCCCTCCCTGAGTGCCACCACAGCAAGCAGCTTGCTATGGGGGCACCCGAGCCGAATCACAGCTCCATGCGTCTATTCAGACACGGAGTTGCGGTTCGGCCCTGCCCCACTCTCCTGGTTGGCTTGTGGACCTAGACTGACAGCAGGGGGAGCCAATGGGGCCGCTGCTGTGTCTTAGCCAATGAGGAGGGGAGTTCCAGATGACTGAGACAGTCATGCACATCGCTGAATCGAGATGGGGCTCAGGTAAGCATCAGGGGGGCTGCTGCACACAAAAGGTTTTTTTTTTAGCCTAATGCATAAAGATGAAAAACTTTCTGACTTTACAACCCTTTTAACCCTATCATTATGACAAACTGTGACTTATAGCTAGTGTCAATGGATAAACTTGATTTTTTAGTAGTCTCTGATATTATGAAGAGGATTGTTTAATAATTCTAATTTATTTAGGTCGTATATGATTCATGTAATCCCAGACAGACTCAATGTTGAGATCAGGGATCTGGACCATCACTTCCAGGACTCATTGTTCTTCATTATGCGGAAGATAGTTCTTAATGACATTGGCTGTATGTTTGTGGCGGTTGTCCAGTTGCAGAACAAATTGGGGGCCAATCACATGCCTCCCTGATGGTATGACATAATGAGCAAGTATCTGCCTGTATTTCCCGGCATTGAGGACACCACCGATCCTCACCAAGTCTCAAACGCCCTTTGCATAAATGCAGCCCCAAACTTACAAGGAACCTCCACCATGGTTCACCGTTGGCTGCAGACAGTCATTATTGTACCGTTTTTCAGCCCTTCAGCACACAAACTGCCTCCTGCTACAGCCAAATATATTTGATTTTGACTTATCAGTCTAGAGCACCCACTGCCATTTTCCTCACCCCAGTTCGTGTTATCATGCATATTTAGCCATGTTTCCAAGTCTGAGGTATGGCTTTTTGGTCTTCTTTCTTCCATGAAAACCACTTTTGTCCAGACTTCTCCAGACAGTAGATGGGTGTACCTGGGCCTCGCTGGTTCTGTGCCGATGGCACTGCTGGACATCATCTGATATCGAAGGAAAGAAGGTGTGATGTCTTTCACCTGCTGCATTGTTTCCTAGTTTCCTGGGCATGCCCGGCGGTTGCCCAGGGGGCCCCACTTGCCAAGGGGCCCCACATGGATGGTGGCAAACTGGCAATTACTGTCCCTGGTGGTCTAGGGCCCCCCTGTTGTCCACCGGCCTGGGCCCCCCCCTTGTTGTCCCCCGGCGGTGGCCGTGGTGGCTCGAGTCTGCACTGCACAGACACTGGTTGCTAAGGCCAACCTGATTGGCATCTAGCAACCAGTGACGTTAGCAGAGCAGACCCATGATGCACAGCGCCGCAGCGGAGGACTCGGAGGAGGATCCTCCTCCTCGTCGGCTCGTCCTCCTCTCCTCTCCGTCGGTCTCCGCGCCTAGAAGACTGGCTCCGCCTCCGACTCCACCCACCTCCTCCCATGTGCAGCCGTTGTGAAAAAGGTAAGGCAGCCAGCCCAGCTGCCAGGCTGCTTGATATTCTTTTTTTAACTCTCTCTCTCCATGGCATGATGATGATCGACACAAGAGACAACTACCTGTCCTGGAGGATATACCTTACTATATATTGGTCCCTGTAATATGTATATAGTAAGGTATATATATCCTCCAGGTAGTAGTTGTACTCTCTTGTAGTATAGTGTTCCCTGTAATGAGTATATAGTCTATATACATATTACAGGGAACACTATATACTACAAGAGAGTACAACTACTGCCTGGAGTATATACCTTACTATGTACATATTACAGGGACCAATATACAGGTCCCTCTCAAAAAATTAGCATATTGTGATAAAGTTAATTATTTTCTGTAATGTACTGATAAACATTAGCCTTTCATATATTTTAGATTCATTACACACAACTGAAGTAGTGCAAGCCTTTTATTGTTTTAATATTGATGATTTTGGCATATAGCTCATGAAAACCCAAAATTCCTATCTCAAAAAATTTGCATATTTCATCCAACCAATAAAAGAAAAGTGTTTTTAATACAAAAAAGTCAACCTTCAAATAATTATGTTCAGTTATGCACTGAATACTTGGTCGGGAATTCTTTTGCAGAAATGACTGCGTCAATGCGGTGAGGCATGGAGGCAATCAGCCTGTGGCACTGCTGAGGTGTTATGGAGGCCCAGGATGCTTCGATAGCGGCTTTGAGCTCATCCAGAGTGTTGGGTCTTGCGTCTCTCAACTTTCTCTTCACAACATCCCACAGATTCTCTATGGGGTTCAGGTCAGGAGAGTTGGCAGGCCAATTGAGCACAGTAATACCATGGTCAGTAAACCATTTACCAGTGGTTTTGGCACTGTGAGCAAGTGCCAGTTCGTGCTGAAAAATGAAATCTTCATCTCCATAAAGCTTTTCAGCAGATGGAAGCATGAAGTGCTCCAAAATCTCCTGATAGCTAGCTGCATTGACCCTGCCCTTGATAAAACACAGTGGACCAACACCAGCAGTTGACATGGCACCCCAGACCATCACTGACTGTGGGTACTTGACACTGGACTTCAGGCATTTTGGCATTTCCCTCTCCCCAGTCTTCTTCCAGACTCAGTTCACTGCTTCCGCAGGTCCCCCAAGGTCTGGAATCGGTCCTTCTCCACAATCTTCCTCAGGGTCCAGTCACCTCTTCTCGTTGTGCAGCGTTTTCTGCCACACTTTTTCCTTCCCACAGACTTCCCACTGAGGTGCCTTGATACAGCACTCTGGGAACAGCCTATTCGTTTAGAAATTTCTTTCTGTGTCTTACCCTCTTGCTTGAGGGTGTCAATGATGGCCTTCTGGACAGCAGTCAGGTCGGCAGTCTTACCCATGATTGCGGTTTTGAGTAATGAACCAGGCTGGGAGTTTTTAAAAGCCTCAGGAATCTTTTGCAAGTGTTTAGAGTTAATTAGTTGATTCAGATGATTAGGTTAATATCTCGTTTAGAGAACCTTTTCATGATATGCTAATTTTTTGAGATAGGAATTTTGGGTTTTCATGAGCTGTATGCCAAAATCATTAATATTAAAACAATAAAAGGCTTGCACTACTTCAGTTGTGTGTAATGAATCTAAAATATATGAAAGTCTAATGTTTATCAGTACATTACAGAAAATAATGAACTTTATCACAATATGCTAATTTTTTGAGAGGGACCTGTATACTACAAGAGTGTACAACTAGGCTCAGGTTGGAGTATATACCTTATTATATACATATTACAGGGAAAAATATATACTACAAGAGACAACTACCTGGAGTATATACCTTAGTATATAAATATTACAGGGAACACTATATACTACAAGAGACTCTTGTAGTATATAGTGTTCCCTGTAATATGTATATAGTAAGGTATATACTCCAGGTAGTTGTACTCTCTTGTAGTATATATTGGTTCCTGTAATATGTATATAGTAAGGTATATACTCAAGGTAGTTGTACTCTCTTGTAGTATATATGGGTTCCTGTAATGTGTATTCTCATGGGTGATTGTGTAGGCAGGGGGCCCCAGTGCACTGCATTGCCCAGGGGCCTATAAGGCTCTTAAGATGGCACTGCGACCACTGCATCTAAGGTCCTCAATATTGCCAGTTTGTTTGTGCTTCTTCAAAAGAGCTTGAACACTACCCCAGTTTGCTTTGAAATCCTTCCCTGGGAGAGACCTTGCTGATGCAGTATAACTGCCTTGTGTCTTGTTGCTGTGCTCATCTTTCCATGGTGTACGATTTGAGACCTGAAACTGTCTTCCACAAATTCACCTTATGGCTGTTCCTCACTCAGTTGTAAGCCTCCTACACAGCTGCTTCTGTTTCAGGTAATGACTGTGTTTCAACCTACATATGAAATTGGTGATTATTAGCCCAGGCTTGATATAATAATTGGTTAAGCATATACCTGACTCCTGCAAAATCTCTGACTTTGTTTAAGTGTTAAGTATTGATGCTAGTCACAACAAATATTTATTTGATTTAGATTTTTCTTCTGTTCGTTCCCTTTGCAGTTTGTAAATTGATAAAAATAAACAATTAAAATCTATAATTTGAAAGCATTCTTACTTTACAGCATTTCTTCATACCTGCCTTTGCACAGTACTTTATCTTTCTGTTTTATTCCAGGGCTCAGGAGCATGACATACAGTGTATGTACAGTATCCAACAAAAGTGAGTACACCCCTCACATTTTTGTGAATATTTTATTATACCTTTTCATGTGACAACACTGAAGAAATTACACTTTGCTACAATGTAAAGTAGTGAGTGTACAGCTTGCATAACAGTGTAAATTTGCTGTCCCCTTAAAATAACTCAACACACAGCCATTATTGTCTAAAACGCTGGCAACAAAAGTGAGTACACCTCTAAGTGAAAACATCCAGATTAGGCCCAATTAGCCATTTTGCCTCCCTGGTGTCACGTGACTCATTAGTGTTATAAGGTCTCAGGTGTGACTGGGGGAGCAGGTGTGTTAAATTTGGTGTTATCGCTCCCACTCTCTCATACTGGTCACTGGAGGTTCAACATGGCACCTCATGGCAAAGAACTCTCAGAGGATCTGAAAAAAAAAAAAAGAATTGTTGCTCTACATTAAGATGGCCTAGGCCAGTGATGACGAACCTTGGTACTACAGATGTTTAAGAACGACATTTCCCATGATGCTCAACAACACTGCTGAGTGCATAAGCATCATGGGAAATGTAAATCCAAAACATTAGGGGTGCCAAGGTTCACCATCACTGGCCTAGGCTGTAGGAAGATTGCCAAGACCCTGACATTGAGCTGCAGCACAGTGGCCAAGACCATACAGCAGTTTAACAGGACAGGTTCCACTCAGAACAGGCCTGTCAGTGCTTAGACCAAGCACCGCACACTGCTTCAAATTGGTCTACATGGCTGTCGTCCCAGAAGGAAGCCTCTTCTAAAGATGATGCACAAGAAATCCTGCAAACAGTTTGCTGAAAACAAGCAGACTAAGGAGGACATGGATTACTGGAACCATGTCCTGTGCTCTGATGAGACCAAGATAAACCTATTTGGTTCAGATGGTGTCAAGCGCGTGTGGCGGCAAACAAGTGAGGAGTAAAAAGACAAGTGTGTCTTGCCTACAGTCAAGCATGGTGGTGGGAGTGTCATGTTCTGGAGCTGCATGAGTGCTTCCGGCACTGGAGAGCTACAGTTCATTGAGGGAACCATGAATGCCAACATGTACTGAGACATACTGAAGCAGAGCATGATCACCCCTCCCTTCGGAGACTGGCCGCAGGGCAGTATTCCAACATGATAACGACCTCAAACACCTCCAAGACGACCACTGCCTTGCTAAAGAAGCGGAGGGTAAAGGTGATGGACTGGCCAAGTGTATCTCCAGACCTAAACCCTATTGAGTATCTGTGGGGCATCCTCAGACATAAGGTGCAGGAGCGCAAGGTCTCTAAAATCCACCAGCTCTGTGATGTTGCCATGGAGGAGTGGAAGAGGACTACAGTGGCAACTTATGAAGCTCTGGTGAACTCTATGCCCAAGAGGGCTAAAGCAGTGCTGGAAAATAATGGTGGCTACACAAAATATTGACACTTTGGGCCCAATTTGGACATGTTCACTTAGGGGTGTACTCACTTTTGTTGCCAGCGGTTTAGACAATAATGGCTGTGTGTGGAGTTATTTTGAGGGGATAGCAAATTTACACTGTTTTACAAGCTGTACACTCACTACTTTACATTGTAGCAAAGTGTCATTTCTTCAGTGTTGTCGCATGAAAAGACCTAATAAATATTTTCAAAATACTATATATCACTTTTGTGATATACTGTATATAAATATACACAAGTCTTTTTTTTCTGGCAGAACATGCCAGAGCGGTGCTCCGGCACCTCTGCCACAGACATTGTGGGAGTAAAGCAGGGTGGCCACGGAGTAAGCATAAGGCAATACAGCTCCGTTCTGGCTGCAGACAGAGATTATCTGCACTCGGCTCTGCCTCTTCTTTCAGACCTGATACTCATTTTGGTGCCAGCCAAATTTGGCTGGTCCAAACCATTTGCTGGGGGGGGGGGGGGGTTATGGTGTGGTGTGGGGTAGTTTTTCAGGGGTTGAGCTTGGCCCCTTAGTTCCAGTGAAGGGAACTCTTAAGGCGTCAGCATACCAAGACATTTTGGACAATTTCATGCTTCCAACATTGTGGGGATGGCCACTTCTTGTTCTAACATGACTGCACACCAGTGCACAAAGCAAGGTTCATAAAGACATGGATGAGGGAGTTTGGGGTAGAGGAATTTGATTGGCCTGCACAAAGTCCTGACCTGACAGAACACTTTTGTGATGAAACAGAGCGGAGACTGCGAGCCAGGCCTTCTCATCCGACATCAGTGCCTGACCTCACAAATGCGCTTTCCCCTAGACACTCCTAAACCTTGTGGACAGCCTCCCCAAAAGACTTGAAGCTGTTAAAATTGCAAAAAGGTGGGCCAACTCAATATTGAACCCTACAGACTAAGACTGGGATACCATTAAAGTTCATGTGCATGTACAGGCAGGCGTCCCAATTCTTTTGTTAATATAGTACACACACACTGGAGATCAAAATTAGAAAATTTATGAGCACTAGATTTTTTTTTTTTCAGGAATAACAATCTTCATTGCTCAACATTTGATGGAATTTTTGTAGTGGCTACACCAGGCTAATAGAACAGTGTTTTTTAAAATAACCAAAGCACTTAAAAAAAATAACTTTATTTTGTAGAAAACACAATGATCAAAATTAGAGAACAGCAGTGACTGTAGCACAGAGAAAGATTACAACTAAAATTTCTGAAGGTTACAAAAATCAACAATTAGTAGGAAGTGTACAGGCCATTGCTTTGAATGACTTCAGCACATCTGCGGCCACATTACATCGCTAGTCTCTCACACTGCTCTGGTGTGATTACGTTCTACTTTTCTTCCAGTTAGGTGACTGACTGTAGTGGGTTTCTTGGCCATAACTGTCTCGCCAAGGATTTTACAGAGGTTTTCTATTGGGTTTAGATCAGGACTCTGGGCTGGCCAATGTTTTCAACTTCAAGGAACTGCCTATCCCGTTTTCCTGTGTGACAGGGGGCATTGTCGTGCATGAAGATTGCTGGCTGATTGGGTGATGAATGCAGGGAAGGAACTGCATATTATCGAAGAACGTTCTGAAACAGTAGCATTCACTCTGCAAAGTAGCTGTATATAAAGAAGCCCAACTCCTTCTGCAGAAAACATCCCCCCCCCAAACCATGACACTTCCCCCTTCCCTTTTTTACTGACTTTACACACTTTGGGTTTAATAGCAGGGGGGGGGGGGGGAGTACCGCGCTTTAAAGGTGCTTAATAAAATTAATACTCAAGAGCTCTATTATTTTATTACTTCCTATGTTATGAGCTCACTGGCACTTTAATATTTTTTACCAGTTTATATATGGATTGTGGATTTTATTAAGCACTATAGTTACATCACCTATAAGAGATTATTTATGTATTGAAGAGAAATCAATTTTATCACTAATAATTAAAATTATTTTACAAATGATGGTGGGATGCACATAGGGATATATAGGATTATTATATTTGGAAGCACTAAAGCACTTTTATTTAGCATGATCAATACGTATTAATTAATTTTATTAAGCACCTTTAAAGCGCGGTACTCCCCCCCTGCTATTAGTATCTGTATTGTGTAGGTTACCAATAACAGTACCTGCAGCATTAAAGGAGATAAATAGTTTGCAGATAGTGACAGCGCGAGAATTTCACCAACCTCTTGTATATACACTTTGGGTTTAGTTTCTCCCCAGTTTTACGATGAATATGTTCTCAACTGACCCAAATAAATTAAACTTGCTTTTATTACTAAAGTGAACTTTGAACCAGTTCGCCTCTGTCCACACAACATGCTCCTAGCAAAGGTTAAGGCCCGTACACACGTACCGATCGTCGGCATACAAACGTCGGCGGACGAAAGATCTGCCGATTGTACGCTTGTTAGTATGGTGCCTCCGACAGCCGTCAGCGCACATTCTGCCAACAAGAGTCTGTCTTGCAAGCATTAAAATTTTTGTATGCCGACACCAGAGCGGCCGATTGTTCGCCAGTCAGTACAGAATTCGGACGACAGACCGCAGATTTGCAAGACTGGGCATGCTCAGAAAAGAAAAAACACAGGGAAAGTTAACCATTACATGACATCACTTCTGCAGTCGGCTGTAGTCGGCGGACAAAATTCTTGTGCTGTCTTTGCACTTTTCAACAGACACCGACAGCCCAGGGACAAAAGACGGCCGATCGTTCGCTGACGATCGGTACGTGTGTACGGGCCTTTAGTCTACCCTTTTGATTCTTTCTGCTAATGAGAGGTTTGCTCACTTCAGAGTGGGCTTTTAGTCCAAAGTTCAAAGACAGATCCTTGCTCTAATCAGCGGAGCTGAGCTGAACTGGTGAGCAATCGCAGCTGCAGTGTTGAACCAATAATTGCCCATTGAGATACTCCACATTATCCTGTCCTTTCTTGCATTTGTCTTGTGTGGACAACCAGCCTTCTTAGGGGACTTGGATAAGTTTGTGACGTTGTAAATATTCTAGAAAAACCAGAGTTAAGGCCCGTACACACGTACCGATCGTCGGCATACAAACGTCGGTGGACGAAGGATCTGCCGATTGTACGCGTGTTAGTATGGTGCCTCCGACAGATGTCTGCGCACAATCCGCGGACAAAAGTCTTTCGTGCAAACATGAAAATATTTGTATGCCGACACCAGAACGGACGATTGTTCGCCTGTCAGTACACAATTCGGCCGACAGACCGCAGATTTGCAAGACTGGGCATGCTCTGAAAATAGAAAACACAGGGAAAGTTAACCATTACATGACATCACTTCTGCAGTCGGCGGACAAAATTCTTGTGCTGTCCTTGTGCTGTCTTTGCACTTTTCAGCAGACACCGACATCCCGGGGAGAAAAGAGGAACATTTGTAAGCCGACCATCGGTACGTGTGTACGGGGCTTTAGACTGACCAGTAACTTGGTTTCTAGGAGTCGTCCAGGACAGCATAGGAGAGTTGGTTCCACCTCCGAAGGTAGGAAACCCACAGCATCAAGTGTATAAAGGAGCAGTCAACATCCCAATTCCCCAGTTTTTTTACTCGAGAACTCCTCCGGAAACGGTTTCTGAAACAAGAAAAAACACTCGTCCAAGATATAATTAGTATATAGGGAAGGAAACCCTGCGGTCCTGGATGACTCCAAGAAACAGAGTTACTGGTAAGTCTAAATCTGTTTTTTTCTCCAGACTTCTGTCCAGGACAGCATAGGAGAGGATCAACGAGAGCTTACCAGATTTAGGGGGGGCGGAGGAGGGAACTACCGCCTGGAGGACCTTTCTCCCAAATGCTTAATCTTGCACTGGGAGGATGTACAGTCTATAATGTTTAATGAAGGTCGAGTAGCTAGACCATGTTGCTGCTCGGCATATTTGTTCTGGTGTCACCCCAGCTTGCTCTTCCCAAGAAGCAGATAGTGCCCATGTAGAGTGAGCTAAAAGGGAAAAAGGGCATTCCTTTCTAAGGCTTTTATAGGCCTCTATAATTACTTGTTTGATCCATCGAGCAATTGTGTTCCTTGAGGCCTGAAGTCCCAATTTTTTACCATAATGTAGAACAAAGAGCATTCAATTTTCTAAAGCCTTTGGATAATTGTAAATAGTGTAAGCCACAAGCTTTCACATCCACAAGGTGGAATTCTGCTTCTTTAGAATTAGTTGGAGACGTACAGAAAGAAGGTAAAACAATCTCTTGGGCCCTGTGAAACTTAGAGGCCACTTTCGGTAAGAACCCCAGATCTGTAAACATTGCCTGTCTGTCTTCAAAAATTTGTAGAAATGGTTCCTTTATTGAAAGCACCTGCAGCTCGCTAATGCGTCTGGCTGTAGAAATCGCAACCAGGAATACTGTCTTGAGTGTAACCCACTTTAAGGACATGGATTCCTACTGCGAATGTTTTATACATCCTTGTAACGCTATTGCCAAATCCCATTTAGGTAAAATTTTAAATGGGACTGGTCTAATTCTTGCCAAACCTTTAAATAATCTGCACACTAGGGGTTCCAGTGCCAGAGATTGTTCTAGAAATACCGACAAGGCTGCCACTTGGACTTTTAATGTACTAATTGCTAGTCCTTTGTCTGCTCCTTCTTGCAAAAAATCCAGGATGGTTGGGACACCTGCTATTTTGGTATCCAACTCGGAACAAAAACACTTTCCCATATTTTAAATAAAATTGTCCGAGTAACTTTTTTTCCTACTAGATAGGATTGTGAGAACCCCCCCATCTGAAAGTCCTTTTGACTTTAAAAGACTTTCCTCAGATACCAAGCCGATAACTTTAGCCTCTGAGCTTTCGGCAACTGGATCGGTCCCTGAGCCAGCAGATCTTCCCTCTCAGGTAACAAAAGGGGAGGTTCTGACCCCAGGTGCAAGAGGGTTGAAAACCAAGGCCTTTTTGGCCAATATGGGATCACTAGGATCAAATTGGTGCTCTCCTGAGCAAACTTCCTTTGGACTAGGGGGAATGAGTGAACGGGGGAAAGGCGTAGCACCAGTGAAAGGTCCATTTTTGTGCCAGGGCATCTATGCCTTTGGCCCCACCATCCTTCTCCGGTGGGAAGTATATTGGGACTTTGTTGTTCACCTTGCTGGCAAACAAGTCCACATTTGGGAGGCCCCACCTTTGAGTTACTATCTGGAAGGCATTCTTGTTCAGAGACCACTCTGATTGGTGCACTCAGTGGCAACTTAAAAAGTCTGCCAGCAAATTGTCCACTCCCGAGGTGGACTGCGGAAATTGAGTTTAGGTTTGCATCTGCCCAAACAAAAATGGTGCCGGCCAGTCACATTAAGGAAGAGCACCGTGTCCCTCCTTGTTTGTTGATATACACTACTGATGACCTGCCAGATCTCTTGCGAATGCCCTCAGGGCTTCCCATATCGCTCGTAACTCCTCCAATTGGCCGAGCTTAGGGATTCTATCCTGTACCAAGCCCCCCGGGCCACTTTTGTTCCCCAATGGGCTCCCCATCCCCAGGTACTGGCATCTGTTATAATACGGATGGTCACCGGGATGGACCACTTAAAGACTTTTTTAAAGGTTTTTCTCATTCCTCCACCACCAAAGCGTCCGCTTGGTCTTCTGGGAAAGGCAAAAGATTTCATCCAAAGACTGTTGACTTCTGTCCCAAACATTTAAGGTTTGTTTGGAGACAGCTGAAGTAGGCTCTTGCCCAAGGAACCACTGGAATCATTACCACTAAGAGCCCTAGGCACGACATGGCTGTACTGAGGGACAATCCTTGATTGTTTTGAAACGCAACCGCTGTAGCTTTTACTTTTTCTACCGTGAGAAAAATTTTTGCGCCACCGAGTCAATTTTGTACCCCAGATAACAAAGGTTTTGTGTTGGGATTAGGTTTGATTTCACTTGATTTATTAACCAGCCTAGATCCTCTAGCAACAGAATGGCTACCCGTAAATCCTCCTGTAAATGGGGCAACGACTGAGCGAAAAATAAAAGGTTAGCTAAATATGGGATAATTGAGATCCCTTTTAGTCTCAGGGGGGCCAATGCCTCTGCGAGGACCTTCATAAATATTCTGGAAGAAGCAGAATGGCCAAATGGTAGAGCCCTGAACTGAAGATGGCATACCTCCTTTCCCCAATTGATTGCTACTCTCAAAAATTCTTGCTATTCCTGGTGAATCGGTATGTGCAAATAAGCGTCCCTTAAATCGAGGGAAGCCATATAGCAATCGGGGGGGGGGGGGAGAATTGCTTTTACCGTAAAGAATGGTTTCCATACGAAACCTCCTGTAGGTTACCCATTTGTTTTGAGATTTTAGGTTCAGAATGAGATGAAACTTGCCCAATGGTTTCTTCACCACAAAAACGTGTGAATAAAAGACCTTGATTTGTCTCTTCCTGAGGCACCAGAATTAGGACCCGCTGATCCATCAGGTTTGCCAATTTGAGACAGAAGTGCAGACGCCTTCCGAGGATCTCTGGGGGGGGGGGGGGGGGGGTGTCAAGAACCTCTTTGCAGGTGGAGTGTTCTTGAACTGGATCAGAAAAAACTGAATTTTTGTAAAATCTTACCGTAAAATTCCTTTCTCTGAGTCCTCCGACAGTCCCGCCCACTCATACAGTCTTCACCAATGGGGATGTCCCAAAGCAGTGTAGACATGAGGGGTGGGAAATGCAACCATCAGAAAAGGCAACGCAGTACCCATATCAGAGAAAGGAACCTTACATGAACAGCAAGGGAACCTTCTGGGCAACAAAAAAGCTCAACAGGAGCAATAACCCAGGAAAGCAAAAAGCCAAGGGGGTAAACAACCCCAACAGTCAGGGACCCACACATTTTACAAAAATTCCATTTTCTAACGTCCCCTGACAGTCGCCGCCCCTCATATAGTCTTCACAAATGGGATGTCCCAAAGCAGTGTAGACATGAGGGGTGGGAAGCGCAACCGTCACAAAGGCAACGCAGCACCCAGGTCAGAGAAAGGAACCTTATCTGAACCAGAAAGGTAAACTCTGGGTAACAAGAAAGCTCAACAGGAGCAACAACCCAGGAAAGCAAATCAACAAAGGGGAAAACAACCCCAACAGACAGGGACAGGTAAACGCCATGTCCCCCTCAAGGCACGGCCACGTACAGGACTTTGCGGCCAAAGGAGGCATCTGCCGATGCCAAAACGTCAAGTTTGTAAAATTTGCAAAAGGTGTGCACGGACGACCAAGTCGCTGCCTTGCACACCTGGGCCACCGAAGATTGATGCCGGAGTGCGCCTTGACAGGGAAGGGCGGTACCCGTTCCCTAATCGAGTAGGCCTGCACAATTGTCTGTCTAATCCATCTTGAAATGGTTGCCGCAGACGCAGCCATACCCTTCTGAGGGCCCTCGGGAAGGACAAAAAGAGAATCCGACCTGCGGAAGGATTCAGTAGACGACAGGTACACCCTGATCGCCCAGACAACATCCAAGGAATGCAAGGCAAACTCCTTAGGATGTTTAGGATTCGCACACAGCAAAGGCAAGACAATATCCTCGTTAAGATGAAAATCGGATACCACCTTAGGAAGAAAAGGTTGCAAGACTATCTTATCCCTATGAACAACCAGGTAAGGAGAGCGGCAAGACAGGGCCGCCAACTCCGACACTCTGCGGGCAGACGTGATCGCCACCAGAAAGGCAACCTTCCGTGATAGCACAGGCAGAGGAATCTCCCTGATGTTCTCAAAAGGAGGACGTTGCAAAACAGACAGGACCAAATTCAGGTCCCAAGGAGGTAAAGGCGCTCTCCTAGGAGGAGCCAAATGACGCACCCCTTGAATAAAGGTGCGTATCAAAGAGTTTGACGCCAAACAGCGCTGGAAAAGGATTGCCAGCGCAGACAACTGACCCTTAATAGTGGTTAGCGCAAGACGCTGGTCCACACCAGATTGCAGGAAAGCCAACAGACTCACCACCGAAAAGGAGTGAGGATGGAAGCCCCTTGATTCACACCAGGCAAAACAAGCCTTCCAGGTACGGTAATAGATATTACCAGACGAGGCCTTCCTAGCCTTGAGCAGGGTAGGAATGACGAGAGACCCCGCCGACGAGAGACCCCGATCTCTCAAGACCTGGCTTTCAACAGCCACGCCGTTAAAGCCAGCGACTGTAAAGAAGGATGGAAGATCGGCCCCTGAGACAGTAGATCGTCTCGAAATAGGAACCACCAGGGAGGCTCGACGACTAGTTGCATGATGTCCGCGTACCAAGACCGGTTTAACATGAGAATTACCTACCCCGTAAGAAAAACCTACCCTCATCACTTCCGGGCAGAAACAGCTGAGCAGCGCAGCATGCGCATGCTCAGAGCCGCGGATACCTAATGGAAGAACTGAGGAGCTTACTAGTGCGCATGCACACTAGTATGAAACGATCACGGTGTACCGTGAAAAAAACCTACCGAGGCGGCGGTTACATAAAACAGCTGTGCTGAAATACGAGTAATCTCCGCTCCTGTGCCTGTCACTTCCCTGATCTCGGCAAGTAAATATAAAAGCGGCTCTCGGCTCCGTGATTTATGTTTTCATACACCCGCCGCCGCTTTTATATTTACTATCCGAGATCAGGGAAGTGGCAGGCACAGGAGCGGAGATGACTCGTATTTCAGCACAGCTGTTTTAGTGTAAAAGCTGCGTTACATATAGTGCCGAGCACCGGAAGTGACGAGGGGTAGGTTTTTCTCACGGGTAGGTAATTCTCACGGAACACCGGCGCGGCCAGTCCGGGGCCACCAGAATCACCAACTTCGGTTCCGAGACCAACCTGCGAAGGAACCTGGACAACTGAATCGGGGGGAAGGCATAGATCTGTTGATACCGATTCCAAGGCACCACCAGCGCATCCGCGGCGTCCGCCAGAGGATCGCACATTCTTGCCACGAACATTCCCACCTTGTTGTTCAGCTGAGATGCGAACATCCGGGGATCCCCAATGCGCACACAGCATCTGAAACACCTCCGGGTGTAAGGACCATTCCCCCTGGCCCAGGGTCTGGCAGCTCAGATAATCAGCCTGCCAGTTATCCAAACCTGGAATGTGAACTGCTGAAATCGCCGGGACCTGCGTCTCGGCCCAAGACAGAATTTTGGTCACTTCCTGGGCCGCCCAGGCACTCCTGGTGCCCCCTTGGTGATTGATGTAAGCCACCGCAGTTGCGTTGTCCATCTGCACCCGCACAGGGCGGCCCCGAAGATGATCCGACCAACAGAGCAAGCGTAGTCTGATCGCTCGCAGTTCCAAGATATTTATTGGCAGGGAGGATTCCTCCTCCGACCAAGTGCCCTGGGCAGACCGAGTGCACAGAACGCCACCCCAGCCCGACAGGCTGCCGTCCGTGGTGATCACTGTCCACAACAACGGCCGGAAGGATTTCCCCTCTAGAGCCGGAGACTGGAGCCACCACAGAAGATCCTCTCTGACTTGGTGACTCAAAGATATCCTCCTTTCCAATGAATGAGGATGCTTGTACCATCTGGCCAGGATCTCCGCTTGAAGAGATCGTGTGTGGAACTGTGCAAATGGTATTGCCTCGAAGGCTGACACCATCAACCCCAGGGACCGCAGACAGGTCCAGAGCGATGAGGATTAGTTGTCCCTGAGGGACCTGATCTCGTTCTGCGGAGTCCGGAGTTCGTCCTCCGGCAGAACGACTTTTGCTTGGGTGGAATCCAGGACCATCCCCAAGTAAGGGAGGCGAAAAGAAGGGGACAAAGTCGACCTCTGAAAGTTGATGGTCCACCCAAACTCCTGGAGCGTCTGAACTGTGGTTGACAGATCGCACAACAGACTCGGACTGGAACTCGATCTTAACAGGAGATCGTCCAAGTATCCCAAGATCGCAATCCCCTGTGCCCGCAACAGGGCCAGAACTGGAGCCAACACTTTGGTTAACACCCTTGGAGCCGAAGCGAGACCGAAAAGGTAACGCCACAAACTGATAGTGTTCCTCCGCGATTGTGAATCGGAGGTATCTCTGATGACCCTCGAATATGGGGATGTGCAAATACGCATCCTTGAGGTCGATTGAAGCCAGGAAATCTCCCTGGCTCAAGGAGGCTACCACTGAACGGAGTGATTCCATACGGAACTTCTGAACCCACACGAAGCGGTTCAGAGCCTTCAAGTTTAGAATCGGACATACCTTGCCCTCCGTTCTGGGCACAGTGAACAGATTCAAATAAATCCCCTGAAATCTGTCCTGATGCGGCACCGGGACGATCACCCCTTGGGCAAGGAGATCCTAAACCGCCTGTTGGAAGATCTTGTAAACGATCTGGGGTCAAACGAAGAATTGAGGGAAAGAACCTGTTCGCTGGGCCCGATAGAAATTCGATCTTGTATCCTGATCGAATGATTTCCTGAACCCACCTGTCCTGAATCCGGACCAACCAAGGTTCGGGAAAACCGAGCAGACGTCCCCCCACCCCTGGAATGGGTGAGGGCGCCCCTTCAGGTCGAGACGGACTGGGCCGCCGTGCCAGCGTGGGTGGCTTTGGACTTGTTCGCCCAAGGCTTCTTCTGGCCACCATGGCCCTTGAAGGATTTGCCCTTGTCCTGTGCCTTGAAGGCACAAAAGGACCCCCGATTTGGTTTAAAGGAAGGGCCCTGCTTACCGCGGAAAAACTTACCCATGGGAGCTTGGGGCAGCAGAGTGTTTTTTCTCCCAGTGACCCCCTAAGGCTCGGTTCACACTGATGCGATGCGGGAAGGCTGCGAATTCGCAGCCTGTTCCCGCATCGCACACGCACCCCCGGCAGTTCACACTGCCATATGCGATCCGCTGGGGGTGTCAATGTAATCTTAACGACACCCCCAGTTTGATCGCATATCGCAGTGCGATCGTGCAGTTCGCACAGGATCGGATCGCACAAGTGTGAACCGCTGTGCGATCCGATCCTGATGCGGCAGCAAAAATGCCTCCTGTGCGTGTTTGCTGCGGGTGCGATGCGAATTTAGCCATACAAACTGTATGGCTAAACTCGCACCGCACAGCTGATCGCATGTCATGTCGGAGCAGTGCGCTCCGACATGACATGCGAACCCCGCACACGCAGTAGTGTGAACCGGGGCTTAACCAATTCATTCAGGGAGTCCCCAAAAAGGCGATTCCCCGCATAAGGGATGTCTGGTCAGCCGACCAGCTCTTTAGCCATACCATACGACGGATCATCACTGCGAAAGCAGATAGTCGGGAGACTAAAGGGGCCTCATCCAAGGCCCGCGTCACACAGGTATAAAACAGCTTGAATAATCTGGTCCACCATCTCCAAAGTAGCAGGAGGGGCGGAATCAGCCACAAGGGTGCGTCAGAGCACCTTGGCCCACTCTACCACAGCCTGAGAGACCATTACAGAGGCGAAAACAGGTTTCATCAAAGAATCCGCCACCATATAGGAGTGGCGAGTAAGCGATTCCACCCGCCTATCAGTAGGGTCCCTAAACACCGGAGAATCCTCCGCGGGCATCAGAGTGTTCTTGTTCAACCTGGACACCGTGTGATCCACCTTAGGGGCCACGGTCCAGCACGAATCCGTTGGAGACGCAAAGGGATAACGGTACTAAAACCGCTTTGGCACCACAAAATTGCGCTTCAAATTGCGCCATTGTTCGTTCACCGTTTTGTGAAATTCAGCGGGACAAGCAAACACTTGTGCCGCTTTCTGGGTTCTGCGGGTAACAAAAGAAGCCCGCTTACCCGGCGGGTGGGGCTCATCCTCTAAATGTAGTGCATCTTTAACCGAACTAATAAGCGCAGACATAGCTGCGCGTTCTCTGGCCGTCCCGGGGGGGGAATATCCCCCTCCTTATCCTCCGCCTCCCCGTTCCGACAGAGGACTGAGACCCTTCAGGGGGTACGCTGTCCATGGCAACCATATCCGACTCAGAATCAGAGGAGTGAGAAAGCCTAGGCCTTTTTCTAGAAGCCCGTTCAGACATCAACAGATCCACGTTGGACGCTAAAGTCGCAAGTGCAGCAGTAATCGCAGACGATTCAGGCGTACCTGAATCTTCCACCAGAGCTGGGGGGAATTTGCTGTCCTGGGACTCCATAAAACTTTATGGCACTTGCCCTTTAAAACCGCGATAGCGGCGAATCCCACCGCAATGAGGACTAGCCTGAGACACCCCACAGGGAGGAATATAACCGATAGCATAAAAAGTCCCCCAGAAGTGTAGCTATACAGTTACCACGCTTGCTGAACGATCTGGCTGCATGAAGAAAGGAAGTGATGTCACACTGCTAGAGGCTAAATAGTACTCGGGCCAAGGAAAAAAGGTTGCCAATAGAAAGTCATGGGGAGGCTCCTGGAAAATGGCCCCCGAACACATGTACAAAAACCTTGCCACACTAAAGATGGCGCCCGAAAGTGCGAGATACACTACATGGAAAATGGCTGCTGAATGCCCTTACTGAAGCCAGAACAGCCTGCCCACACCCAAAATGGCGGCCCCACGATTTTTCACCGCAGCGGCCCCCACACGCATGCCTGCACCCCCAAACTCAAACTAAACAGTGCCGAAGGGTTCAGGGACCCCCAAAACCCCCCACAGCGCAGTGCAGCCGCAATAGCACCCCCGCAGGGACCGGGAGGAAAGGCAGGGCCCAGACACACAGACATGAGGGGGATAACACAGACTCCAGCAGACTGTCGTCCCCCTGACAGAGGCCCCACATACACCCCGGACATGCAATGTCACAAAAAAAAAAAAAAAATCCCAGAGGTGGTATCATGGTTACTTACCGATCCACAATGACGTGGGTGCCTCTCTGCGACGGGAAGCCTCCCACCCCTGGTGGTGGGGGTGCCGTCAGCCAAAACAGGATTCTAGTAACACGCGGGAGGACACAGTTGAGACATCCTAGTGAAGTGGCCACTTCGCGGGCTTTTGTCCCTGAGGACAGGACGTTTGCGAGGCCAGGGCGTAAGCATAGACTGCTAAACGCTCGATGGCGGGCTGGGATTCCGTAAAGCTCTAGTACAACCAGTCCGATTCCCAGCTCCACAAACGCTGTAGTCTTCCGAAGTTCTGACTAACTAGCGCAGGAAACAAATAAAAAAGCTAACAGTGCAAAGATGTAGGAAAACAGAAGAAAAGGCTGAGACTGTAGCCCCAGCATAGGGAAGCCCATCTTACTCCTAACTAGGCAAAAGACAAACTGGGTTGGGAATGCTGATAGCAGGGGGGTATTGGACCAGTGGGAAAGCCCCCTACAGGTGTGTCTATGCAAATTGTTTGTGTTTTTTAACAAGTCTTATGCCTAGCTTGCTCCTGTGGATAAAAGGTCAATACCCATTGGTGAAGACTATATGAGGGGCGGCGACTGTCAGAGGACGTAAGAGAAAGATTTTTTTCTCCGGCTCCAACCATTCTTTTTTGATGGAGTCCGATAAAGCATTAGGCACCGGAAAAACCCTAGATTGACCTTCCTTCAGGGTTTGGTACATTTGGTCATGCAGGGACAATAAAACCTGTTTTTCTTTAATGTCCAGAGTTTCACAAATTACTCCTAGCAGGGCTTCCACCTCTTCAAGTGAAAGCTTGTATCTAGGTGATTTTGTCCCAGACTCAAGGACATCTCTGGAAGAAGCAACTTCACTCAGCTCTTCCAGGGAATCCAAATTCTCCTCCCTTTCCCTACCCCAGCATGCCCCAGTTGCCTCTTTGTAAACCAGTTTGTCTATACAGGGTTTACAGAGTGGCTTAGTCCAGCCTTCCTTAAATTTGGAAGCACAGGCAGAACATCTTTTTCCCCCTGGCTTCTCCGCTTCTTTAAGCTGAGCCTAAACAAAAAGAAAGGAAGAAAGGCAAAAAACATCACACCTTAAAAAAGGAAAAAAGGGTGCACCATCACCAGTGAAAAAACAATGGTGCTGGATCCAGGGCTCTCTAGCCTGGATCCAGGCCGAGAGAGAGTCAAAGGCTAAAAATATCAACCCCTTTTGAAGCTTGCTTTTTTCCCCCCCTCTCCCTCACACCCAGCTCTATAGGTTAGCCATCCCTGTGGTTCCTACCTGAGCCAGGCCGGCGCCACGGATCCTTTATTCTCCTGCATCATAGCACCGTTGTGCTCGTGTAGGAGTGGATCGTCCTCTGTCAGCGGTTGGCGTTTTTAAATAACCTGCCACAGTTCCAGCGTCCTCGCCACTGCGAGACCCGGGACAGGAAGTGTGACGCCTCGAGGCCCGCCTTCCTCCTAATGCGCTCCAAAGGCCAGAACTTAAGGCCTGCGCATGCACCCCCCCCCCGGTTTCTCTTGCAGAGAGATGGCTCCTCATCACTGCTGCAAGACTTTAAACAAAGTCACCTGCTCCTCCTCCGGTTTAGGAAACACAAAAGACTGGGGAAGTGGGATGGTGACCACCCCTTTATACATCTGATGCTTTGTGTTTCCTACCTCTGGAGGTGGAGCCTATCTCTCCTATGCTGTCCTGGACAGACAACTGTAGAAATCATAGATTTGAAATGACAAAACCTCTCTTGCTATGGCTGAAAGGGTCATCCCTTTGGCCTTCATCTGGACAACCTGGTGCCAGAGGGCTTCAGTCACTTTAGAACGGCTCACCATCTTTTAAAATCAGTGAAAACTGGAAAATTAGCTTGCCAATTTAATAAGGTTTGTCAGATAATTAAATCAATTAGCACAAGGTGCCAGATTAACACCAATAACTGGGAGTAAATCGGAAAGTGTTCTCTAATTTTGATCAATGTTCTTTTTCAAATCTCATTGAAGTTTTTTATTAAAAATATATGTAACTCATGAAATATGCTTAACAAAACTGCTATTTTTCAAATAGGACTGAGCAGTGACTTTGAAATCTAGGAAATTGTAGGTTGTTCTTTAATTATAATCTCCAATGTAGGTCTGTGTATATCTATCTAGATACACACATTATACATTCCTCTCTATTTTCAATTGAATGCGATGAGAGCTCTAAGGAAGTAGGGGAGGAGAAGTAGCAGCACACTGGTCTTCCGTGTGTGTGTGTGTGTGTGTGTAGGGGTGCATGTCAGCACAAGTCTAATCATTTGAGGAGAGCAAGCTGAGCTCTCAGCACAGCTAAAGATTTGACCACAGGTTGCTCTCCTGCCTAGTGTGGTCGGTTTTTGATAGGAAAGCAGAGGGACTGTCAGGAACAGCAGGGATTGCACACAAAGGAAGCAATGCAAAGAGAACAGGATTACTTTGTCATACAAGTACAGCAGGCACATATCAGGCATATGAAATGTTGGTTTTACATATTCTTTAACTGCATCCCTCTGTTTTCTCAAACAGATTACAAGGAACATCTGTTTTATATGAAAAGATAAATGAATTTCCAGGTCTGAAACCTGGTACTCCTAGATAAACTAGGAATTGAGAAACCACATGCTTTTTATCACAAGGTGCACTTATTTTCTTTACCTGCATCTGTACAAATAAACAGGACAAACACAAACTGTTCAGCTGAAATGTGTATTACTCATCTGTATTATATACAATGTGTACATCGTATGAAGGTCACAGTCTTTATCCTAAGGCATTTGGGGAGAGATGGGTTAGAGTCCTCCATGGTTGAGTTCTGGAATGTGTTAAAAATATAACCGTCTCTCCCGGGTCATTTAATCCATCTACATGGGACCTTCCCCTTTGAGAGAGGGCAAACCTGCGTATTAGCAATTTTTTTAATGCTAAGGAATAGTTAATAATTTAAAAGCAAAAAACAGTCTACAAAAGATTAAAATAAGAAAGAGAAGTCTGTATATGTTGGAGGAGGCTGGCTGATCCTTTCACATGCCTTGGGTTCATTTTAGGGAGTTCCAGTAAGACACCTTAGAAATGTCAACCTAACTTTCATACAATCGTAGCCACACCCTTCTCACTCATTCACTTCACATACATTGGCAAATAACATAGCATCTGTATACATGTGTCAACCGTTCTGCCATTCATAAGCAATATACAAACACTCATACACCACTTTCACTACCTAATCCGCTTATGACTGTGTGTGCAGGCATATATATTTACAAAGCCTAAAATCTATATATAGTTCGATATATATATTATTTACACATACACACACAATCATCCACTGTATATTCTTTCATTAAACCATCAAATATGTGCACTTTATATTTCAAGGATAACCTTTCTATGGCACCAAACAGCAGTGCTGGTACCATAGTGGGCCTGCCTCTTTATATAAAAAAAAAAAAAAAAAGGAGAACAAGTGCCACACACAATTTATGTCCCTCACACAAAAGCCACGATCCACATGCATACAAAAATGACAGCACTGCAATGTTCCGGTGGTTTCAAAGGATCGAGCTGTCTGGAGGTAGCATGGAGTGTGTGTGGACCATTGTACGGATTTTCTGGGGGTTGCCTCAAGCCAGGAAGACTACGAATATGATGAAGAAAACGATAAGTATAAGAAAAATCTTGATCATGAGCCAGCGGTTTGATGTAACGGACTGAAAATATTTCAGGATTTCAGAGTGGGCTGCTTCCACATTCAGCTGTGTATCCTCTATATTCCCATCAATTCTGTTAAAACAAAAGCAAACACATGTAACAGCTATAATGTGGATTTAACCACTTAAGGTAAGGGCCAGGCCTATTTCTGACACTTGTTTACAAGTTCAAATCAGTTATCTTTTGCTAGTAAATTACTTGGAACATACATGCATACACACAAATATAATTATATATATATATATATATATATATATATATATATATATATATATATATTTTTTTTTTTTTTTTTTTTTTTCTTAGCCGAGACCGTTGCAATACTTTATGTCACACCGTATTTGCACAGCAGTCTCAAACGCAATTTTTTTGGAAAATAAAAAATATAAAAAAAAAAAAAAAAAAACACAGTAAAGTTAGCCCAATTTGTTTCTATATTGTAAAAGATAATGTTATGCCGAGGAAATAGATACCCAACATGTCATGCTTCAAAATTGCGCACGCTTGTGGAATGGCAACAAACATTGGTACTTAATCTCCATAGGCGACACTAACAATTTCTACAGATTACCAGTTAACAGTTACAGAGGAGAGGTCTAGGGCTAGAATTATTGCTCTCCCTCTAACGATCACAGCGATACCTTACATGTGTGGTTTAAACACCGTCTACATATATGGGCGTGAGAAACAGGGCGCTTTAAAAAAAATGTTTACCTTTTATTTTTACACTGTCCCTTTAAAAAAAAAAATTTGATCACTTTTATTCCTATTACAAGGAATGTAAACATCCCTTGTAAAAGAAAAGCAGGACAGGTCCACTTTTATATGAGATCTGGGGTCAAAGACCTCAGATCTCACATCTACCCTTAAAAGCAAAAAAAAAAAAAAAAGCCGTTGGGAGTAAGCGACATATGTCGTCACTCTGGTCCTCCAAGGCCATAGAGTAGAGTGGGGGCCATCTTGCCCTCCCTCGACTTCCTGCACAGCACCTAAGAGGACCAGGTCGTTCTCCCCGCTACCGACAGTTCCGGTAAGCGGAATAAATGATCGGGAAGCGGGGACCTCTCCCACTGCCCATAAAAGTGATCCCATGGCGAATCCGCCGCTGGGACCACTTTTGTGAAAAAAAGAGGACTGCCCGCCCTGTAAGAAAATACCGGCTGCCATAACACCGGTATTTAAGATCAAAGTAGTGACGTAAAATATTTCCCTCTGGGTGATCATTGCAGATATTTTAACAAAGTTTGCTGCAGATTCCCACCTTTTGTTATTCTAAAGAAATAGCTGTTTGACTGTCTGTTTTCATGTGCAAAGTGTATGTGAATAGGATTGATTTTTATAAATTATCAATCAGCTTCTGCACTTGCAGGGTTTTAATGAGGAAAGTGGCAGGGCCTGCATTCCTTTAAACGTGATTTCCCTTTGGAAGTATCTCGCCAAAAAATACATTTTTGTTGCGGGGGATACCAAAAATCTGACTTGTATCTTAGCGCATACGTTTGGGAAAATCAGCAAGTCAATCACACAAGCTGGCAATTACATTTCTGGGGGGCGTTCTGTGCACCATCTGTAAACAGACTGCCTCCAGGTTGCCATATTGTATTTTTTAGAAAATCATGCAGCAGATTGAAAAGTAAAAAAGGTAATTTTTAATAACATTCAATTACAATATATTTTTTTGCGATTTCCACTGGATAAATCAGCGGATGGATCAGGTACTCACCTTTGTATAGTTTCTTCCTGCTCCTTTACCATGTGTGCCAGCTGTTGAAAGATGGAACCTAGTTCGACTATGGTGGACTCTATATTCTGCATAGTGTCTGCTCGACTCTGAATATAGGAATCCTAAAGAAAGAATTGACAAAGTTGTATTTGTGAACTTTATGGATGCTGCAGACCACAACAGTCCAGTTTTTCCTCTTAAAACAACGTCCACTGCTCTTACCTGCTCATCTATTAACTGCAATTGTTGACTAACTTTTGAATCCATGTCTATTGTCACATCCCCATGTCTGCGAGAGTCATCTTGTAGGAGGACAGAGGGACCTGCAGTAAGATGCAAGAAATAGCTAAGAATGCAAAGCGGAGCTAAATAATAGGAAATGGAAACAAGAAGAGAAAAAACAAAAAATAGTTCTGCTGGTTGGAAAATGAACATGCTTGATGGACTTTCCAAAAAAGATAGAAGGTGTACAAAGAACAATGTTAGAGTCGTAACTTCTGCCAATGGACCAATTTTACTGTAAATAAAGAGGTTTTGTAGTGTTGCCATATGTTTTTGCATATGTAATGGATAACCCTAAAGGTGTCAGTCGATAAAGTTCTAAAAGACAAATATAAAAATACACTATGGCACACATACCCATGTTGTTGTGATGGAGTTGTAGAGCGGGGACCTGATGATGAGAAAATTGCTCCCTGCGACTTCGCTGATGCTTTAGATTCTAGAGAGGAAAACAAAAAGGTTTAAATGTTGGAATTTTAAAAGATAAGTAGCTGGGGGGGCAAACATGAGATAAAACCTACACGATACAATCATTTCCACTCAATCATGCAATAGTTTCATAGTGCAAACAATTCTGTTGGGGAGCCTCAGGTTACTAAAATTAGCACTGCAGGGAACACCCAAGTCGTAATATTAAATCTATATTTCTTTGCCGAAAAATAAAACATTGATCTCAAAGGGTTATTCAGAGTGCCGCAGTGATGAGAAGATAATCTTGTATGACCTGAATAGTAAATATGCATGCGGAGTAATGGGCCAATCAAGTAGAAACAAACAATCAGATAGCTGCTCCAAATGAGGCAGACTTTTTTTCTAATTTGGTGCAACCAATTTAAAAAAAACTCACCTCTGTTCTTACTTCTAGTACAGACTTGAAGTCATTAGACATGGATGCCAGCTTTGACTAGAAAGACAATAATAAAAGGATTACCTTCTGAAAATAAGAACACGGCTAACGAAAATGGTTAGGAAGATTGTTTATGCTGTCACAGTGAATTGATTAATAAAGGCCATAAAATGACCATGTATGGTCTGTGTTGTACCAACACTACATATATGTTTTCTAAAGTTGTGAAGTTCTATCACTACTCTTTTACACCACCCTCAAACACTTCATTCATGTGTTTGTACGTGCAGCAGCCTGGAGATGAAGCACTTTCACTTGCATGCATTCACTTATTTCTGGCTTTTCACCTTTTAGTCTATACTACCCAATATGTTAAAGAGTGATTTTTGCTCCTTTTGCTAGAATGTAGTTTGAACATTAGGCCCCACACTCGCACATGACCTTTGTAATGCAACACAAAACTATGTATTGGTGATCGACTGATATCGTTTTTTTACCGCCGATACCAATTTTTTAGTCATCGGATATCGGCCGATCTTTTTTTTTTTTTTTTTTAAATGTCTACAGGTACTGTGGTGGAGGGATCTGGGGGTCTAAAAGACCCCAACCCCCTCCTCTTTACTTAAAAGCATTCAAAACGCCAAGTTTGGCTGTTTTGAATGCTGTACGTTTTTGAATTCGGCGGCACCAGTACCAGGAAGTGATGTTATGTAAGGACATCACTTCCGGGTACTCAGCGGCGCCGGATTCAAAGAAATGGAGACACAATTAGACGGCGGCAGCGAAGGTAGGATGCCTGGGACTCCCGGTGGGACAGGAGACCCGGGCGAGCCGCGGAAGGCGGCGGGAGGGGGGGTTTGGGGAAATCCTTGGAATGACAGCCGAGCCACTTCTCAGCTGCATCGGTTGTCATTACAAGACAGCCGACCGTCGGCTATGGACACCGGTACCGGGGTGAAGCCTCTAGCTGCAGGCATCACCCCGGTACATGCACTTTCCCAAAATATCGGTAAATCAAAAGGCCGATTCCGATATACGGGGAAAGTGCATATGGGCCCTCGATATATCGGCATTGTCGATAATCGGTCGATCTCTACTATGTATTGCAATGCGCTACAACATAACTTTGTTGCCTTACTATTCAGGAGTATCATTCAACATGAACTGCAATACAACACGCATTGCTCGCATTACTGAAACACGAAAAAAGGATTTGGTCTTAATACCTATATTTTAAATTCCACAGATAATTATTAAATGCTATGCTAAACATTGCATTTGTCTTGCATGCTCATTTGCTTTTCATGCTTATAACTACTAGTCTCCGCATACAGATATTTTCCAGGACATGCGTGGGTGGCCTTGTGTGTTTCGGCAGAGCAGTGCGTTTTCACTGCGGGTGGGGAACTTGCTGCAATTCCCACAGCCACACGCATAGGTTTAAACCTAGCATTAGACAGGATTTTCACCCAAGTTAATGGTCAGAAAAGGTTATAAGAAACCGCAGGGTGGCTGAACTTGCACGTAACCTCTAATTATTGATAAATCAGAGTTGAATTATCTTTAACCAGTTGGCGAAAAAAAAAAAAAATTTAGGACACCAAGAGGGGCATTGTCAATCAATACAAGCTGAAGCGTGACTTAACTCTCAAACAAACATTCTCTTTTACAGCAGGCAGCACTGGCCCACCTACAGACAACCAATGCAATAGGAAAAGTGTAAGCAGGCAGCCACAGCGTGCCATTTTGGAAGAAACTCATCTCAGTGACTGCACTGAATATCCATGTGTTTCATGGATTGATCTGCTATAGTAGAGATGTTTAGGATCTGGCATCTGCTTTTGTCTCAGCATCACACTTGTTTGATCCAATACTTTTGCCACTCGTTCTGCTGCATTACTACTGTCATAATAGACACTTGGGATCACCTCACCTGAAGGGAGACCACCACAGTATTTGAGTGAGTTTGAACATGACGCCCATTCTGATTGCCTCGTGCTCTTACAAAGGACTGTAACTGAGCAATCTGCTGATTCAGGCTTCCAATGTCCTGCATAATCAGACAGGTGGAGATTAGAAAACAATATATAATTAGAACATAAGACATGTAAGGAATCAGCATAATCTATTGACACCTACTTGTTTAATAATGTATGTCAATTCCTCAATTTCTACTGCTTTGTCATCAAACAGAGATTTCCTTTTAGCCACTAAGGAAAATAAGAGAATAATCAAAGAAACTATATATCTGGCACCATTTGTTGTTTATAGACAGAAAAAAGATTATAATCAAATGGTTTGTGCATATTTATTAACCCTTTTGCTACAGGAGCATTTTTTTTTTTTTTTGCACACTATAAAATTCAAATTTTAGGCCTTATATTTAAATCCCCCTAATGAATATGTTTTCTGAAAGCATAGGCCCTGGAGAATGAAATGGTAGAGGTTACAGTTTATGTCACATGCTAATTGCACTATTGTTCATCAAGGCTATATTTTTAGTAAAAAAATATACACATGCATATTAGTGTATACAAAACACAATGATTTTTCAGTTTTTTGGGAAAAGTTTAAGTATATAGACACCAAATTTCAAGCCTTAAACATGCAACATAGAGAAAAATGAAGGCACCCAAAACTGTACATAGGTGGCTCCTTAAAAGCCTTCACAGGTTGTTGATGTAGAGTTAACAGTAAATGATGGCCTTGAATTATTGCTCTCACTCCGATATGTGTGTGGCAATAACCAATATGTACAGCACAATTGTCGTTTTTGTATGTGTGCGTACCCATGCACAAGGGGGAGTGGGCTTTTAAAATTTTCTTGCAATAGCAGCTGAGTGTTTGTTTACATGCTGATGTTGCTGTATCATAGTGGAAGGGAAAGCGTTAAAGCAGAATAATGGCATACAGAATGGTTGACAAATATGTTTTTACTAGTCTAGAAATTGATGTCATTAGACCACATGATGGAACATCTAGATGGATATTTTATAATTTTGAGCAGTCAAAGAGAAAGTAAATAGAAATGTATTAGACTTACATATAGTCAGTTTTTCCAGCTTACTGAATGTGTTGCTAAGATCTTTTCCAATTCGTCTGCAAAAGACAGAAACGTGCAAACAATTTGAAAAAATCAAGTAAATTATTATTTTGTTTTTTAAGAAACTGAAAGAGGCAGAAGACTGAAAGCATAATAAAACTGATGTACATTCTTGCTTTATTATAGTAAACCAAAATGGTATCGATTCAGCATCAATGTGCATGAATACATCACCAATTTAAAAATAAACATTAAATACAATATTGAAGTGATAGGTACTAAAATAGGGCAGTATGGTAGAAATAACAGCTTTGTCCTACCTAGATCACTTGCAACACTTCCTGTTCTTGAAAAGTTGTATATTTGAATAGTTTAAAGGATAAGTTAACTTTTGGGAAAATGTTCCATCCGTTTTTAGGGTGGAAAATGTAAACAAGTTTCCAATGCTGCAGCCACTGCCGATTCCTCCTCTCCCTGTGAGGGCAGTATAAGGAAACGTCCCCAGTACTAGCGGTCACGTTTTAAAATCAACACGGCCACGTCATTCATTTGCACAGCTCTGTGCGTGAATTACAAACCCAGATATCCTTTGCGGCTGTTGGCTTGTAGTTCTCAATGAACTACCATGGCGCTGTGGTAGTTCATTGATTCTTCCTGTCAGATTGTATATGCTTGCCTGTACGGTAACACAGATACGCTGACACATCTGAAGGAGACCTGCATGGCATCAGTGATCTGCTAATCGCTGGTGCAATATTTTACAGGTTCCAAAAACAAATAAATGCACGTTTTTTTACCTCCTAGAAAATGTGCATTTTTTTTTTTAAAAAAAAAGTGAACTTATCCTTTAAGCTGGCTATAGATTAACCACTTAAGGACCAGAGGGTTTTACCCCCTTAATGACCAGGCCCTTTTTTAAGATACGGCACTGCGTTACTTTAACTGACAAATGAGCAGTTATGCTACACTGTACCCAAATAAAATGTCCTCCCCCCCCCAAATAGAGCTTTCTTTTGGTCGTATGTGATCACCTGTGCGATTTTTATTTTTTTGTGCTATAAAAAACAAAAGAGCGACAATTCTGAAGAAAAAAAAAACAATCTTTTATTTTCTGCTATAAAACATTCCCAATAAAATAATTTAAAAAAATAAAAAATTTTCATCATTTTAGGCCAATATGTATTCTGCTACATATTTTTTGGTAAAAAAAAAAAATCCCAAAGTGTATATTCGTTGGTTTGCGCAAAAGTTATCGCGTCTACAAACTAGGGGAGAGATTTAAGTAATTTTTTATTTATTTATTTTTTTTTACTAGTAATGGCGGCAGTCAGCGATTTTTTAGCGGGACTGCAACATTGCAGCGGACAGATCGGACCCCTAACTGACACTTTTTGGGGGGACCAACGACATTATTACAGTAATCAGTGCTAAAAATATGCACAGTTACTGTACTAATGACACTGGCAGGGAAGGGGTTACCACCAGGGGTGAGAAAAGAGTTAAGTGTGTGCCTGGGGCACTGGTGACAAACCTTGGCACCCCAAATGTTTTTGAACTACATTTCCCATGATGCTTATGCACTTTACAGTGTAGTTGAGCATCATGGGAAATGTAGTTCCAAAATTTCCGGGGGCCCAAGGATTGCTATCACTGGCCTGATGCTTTCTAACTGTGTGGGGGTTGTATTCACTGGATGAACACAGAGACCTGTGTTCCCTAAATAGGAGGAACACAGGATCCCTGTGTTCATCACTGACAGAACAGTGGTCTGCCGTGTTTACATCGGCAGACCGCCATTCTGTCTCCATGGGGAGCGATCGCGGGTGCCCAGTGGACATCACGCCCATCGGACCTGCTGATTGGCTACCCCTCTAGCCAAACGGCGCATGCGTGCGCTTCCGGCGGAGTGTGCGCCCCCACACTAACTGCTACATGAAACGGCGTACATGTACGTTGTTTCGCGTAACAGAGTCTACCTGCCACCTGGCAAGTGGTTAATATTTTTATTTTATTTTTATTCAACCAGCAGGTTGAATGGGAAAAAAGAAAAGACTCTATTCCCCATCTATAGCTGAGCTTTTTTGTTTTGATGGCGGGGAGACTTCCCTGCTATCAGAATACACGGATCAGTGCTGCCGGCTATAGCTATAGCCAGTAGCACCAATTAGGCTTAGGATCGGTAGATCGACTTCCGTACAACCAGCCTGCCCATACATGGATTGAAACTCAGCCAGTTCCTGCTGAACTGGCAGATTATTGATCCATGTATGGCTGGCCTAACTCTTCTATAGACTATTAACCAAAAAACTGACTGCCAACATCACCAAAATGTACTTTCTCTAAGGTGGTAAGTTTTATTAGGTCAGCCTTTTTCTATCATGCCATAGAATGTAAGCACTTAGGATGTGGATAAACTTAGATTGCTTACTTTTATCAAAAGGCAAATACCTACTGGTGGTGCTTTTTTTTTTTTTTTTTTAAAAAACTTATGGGCAGAGAAGGAAAAATAGTGCAAGTTGTGTTTCTTACTTGGCCATTAGAGTAAATTCACTTCTCTGTTTCACAGCATTGAGAGAAGGGTTGGACAGCTGAACACCATTCTGCAAAGTATAAATTAGATCAGAGTGAAAATGACATTATGAGGTAATTATTGCTCTATATAAATGTATTTCTATGCATCAGTTATTGTCAAATGTGAGCTGTGTGGCCACATCCAGAAGACCTTCGTTTGCATGTCTTAAACACATTACCCCAACACATATTATGCTTACAATAACTTGGACGATCACAATGGTTTCTGCACATAGGAGGGTTGACAATGTCTGCACCATCATATCCGATTCCATGCATGAAGGTAAAAAACCTCTGTGCACCAGCCACCCCCCTCCTCTCAATACTTACCTGAGACCCATCAGGATCCAGCAATGTGTGCAACAGACTCGGCTCTTCGGGGACTCACTCCTCAGCGGCTGGGGCAGCCAGTGAGCCAATGAGGAGAGAAAGGGGCAGGGCAGAGCCGTGGCTCTGCGTGTGAATAGACACGCAAAGCAGCAGCCCAGGAGCGAGCCTGCTCAAGTGCCCTCCACAGCAAGCTGCTTGCTCGGCAGGAGGGAGGGGCCAGGAGCACCGGCAGGGGACCAGAGGAGTATCGGGGCTGCTCTGTGCAAAACCGCTGCACAGATGAGGTGAATATGACATGTTTGCTAAACAAGTCTTTAATATCACTTTAAGTAACAAAAGGTCACATTCTAGGCTAGCCTCGCCAAGTCAAAAGGCCCACTGACAGAGTCAATCTTCAAAGACTGAATCGCCCCTAAAGGAGTGTCATGGCTCTGGACCTGGACAGCACTCTGCATATAACTAACACAGTAGACAAAGGTCTGGAAAGCAACACAAGTAGAGCCCAGTGCCTGAAGGCCAAATTTCAGCCTAGCCCTACAATTCTCTAGTCCAGTGGAGTCTGGGAGCAGCCCCCCCCCCCCAAAGCGTTTGCTGAGGAATACACCAATCTGGATAGCTAGTTCCAACAGCATTCTATATACAGAAGATACACAAATAACTTGGCCGAAGAAAAGAATAAAAGCTAGCAAAAATATAGTCAAAGTATTTCTCAGCAAAGCGGAGGAAAAAAGGTGTCCAACATTCTAGGACACCATCAAAAACTGAAGCACGATGGCTGAGAGCAGGGTTACACAGGGGCTGGGGACTTTGTTCAAAACTCCTGTAGGCAGCAGCATATAACCAAAACATCTAAGACATTCTACATTTCTGTGTGCCTTTAAGAAAGCGACATACAATATTTTTTGGAAACAAAAGATTTCTGTATTTTAAATTTTCACGCTTTATTATGCTAACCTGGCGTCCACGTAGAGACTTGCAAGCAGATATGAACTCGGCAGTGCGGTCCCGGCAGGACATCACGTCAATTGGAGGAGGAACCGGTGGAGAGAAAACTTCAGTCGCAGTGGAGGGCAGGACTTGAGTCTGAGGGGGTCCTACGTAAACTCCGTTATCAGTGTTACGGGAGCCGTGGCGTTTACGAGTGTTCATGAGTCCTGGGCCAGCTGAAAGATAAACAAAGATTAATCTATGCAAATCTAAAGTTGAAGTGCAATGTATGCATATATTACTCCAGTCCCCCTTCCCGACCAACACGAATAAAAAATGTTCAATCAAATCATTTTGTTTTTAGCATATATCTACTTTGAGACATCAATCACTGGATCTGTATACTGGTCTTTACTCTGAGTTTAGTAGGAGAAGCAAGCAGGCTCCTTTGAACATCACAGCCAGGGCTGCCGCTAGAAATCCTGGGGCCCCATACAGCCTACCTGACCGGGCCCCCCCCCCCCTCCACCGAAAATATCAATCATATTATCACCCCCTCCCCCAATCCCTCTTCCTAGCAGAAATCCCTACCAATCACCCCTCACAGCGCAATCCCCCAAATCGACAACCCCATCCCCGTACAGAGTGCAGGGGTCAGGAATGCATTACATACAGAGTGCAGGGGTCAGGAATAAGTTCAGGAGAATGCTAGATACAGAATGCAGGGTTCTGGAGTGCATTATGCACAGGGTTCAGGAGAGTGCTAGATCGGGAGTAGTGCCTTACTAAGCTGACCAAGATTTCCCATAGATGCAAATGTTAGACAGGGAGCAGTGCCATACCAAGTTGACCAAGATTCTCCATTGAGGCCAATGTTAAAAATCAGGAGTAGTGCCATACCAAGCTGTACATAGTAGCGAATGTACGTAAATGCCTCTGTACTGCACCTCTTCCCAGCTGCTACAAACTCTGCAACACACACACACACCTCTCCTCTGCCCTTATCTTCCCCAAAGGGTCCCCATCTTCCACATGATTTCCTTTCTAAAATACCTTTCTGTTGCTGGCTGCCATATCTTCCTTCTCCTTCTTCCCTATGCACGTGTTGCTTGACATAGGGGGCGGGTCTGAGTAGCAGTCCCGCCCATTACCGACATCACAGCATGAATTTGACAGGTGCAGTCTCTCATTGTGGCTGCATAGTGCACACCCAGCTGGTTTGTTAGCCAATCCCTGGCTGTTCTAAATGTTCCTACTGCTGCAGGTCCTTCTGAGCTAGAAGGTAACATTTATCACCAGAATTATGCCGGACAAAGCCTCTGGACAGCGGGACAGTCCTGCCCAGGTTGGGAGGTATGCTGTCATCCTACCGATCTTCCTGCTGTCCGGGCCCCCCTTTGTGCCGGGGCCCCATACAGGAGTACTGGCTGTACCCCCCTGATGGCAGCCCCGATCACAGCTCCCTACTTCAGATCCTCTTTCACAAGCCAAAGCATTATATGAAACATATCCTTGGCACCTCTTTAGGACTTGAAAATGCCTTCCTCCTGGCCACTGGATCCTGCAGTCTTGAGCTGTGGACACTGCTCATCAGCTGTAATCCCCTTATCTCTTGCCTGAGCAACTTGAAGCAGTTGTAAAGGGTTTCTTTTTATTAAAATAATAAGCATGTTATACTTACCTGCTCTGTGCAATAGTATTGCAAAGAGCAGCCTGGAACCTCTTCCTCTGTGCTCCACTACCGGCGCTCTTGACCCCTCCTCTGTGTGCCAGAAAAGGAAGCTGCTTCCTATGGTGGCACTGGAGAATTGTAAGTAGGAGCGCTTCTGCTAGAAGGGTCCTCCGGGTATATACACATTCAGGATCACCCAAGATAGCAAGGTAGCAAGCAGACAGGCATTGGAGCAGAACTTACAGGAAACAGGCTCTGGATAGACAAAGATATGGAGAGAACGGTGCTTCTAAGTGGAGTAGGTCAGCAATTTTTACTAAAAGGCCATGGTTAAAAAAAAAAAAAAAAAAACACCTTACAGGATTAAAGAGTAAACAGGCTGATCAATGTATGAAGTCCCCTCCAAGATGATCCTTCCTGAAACCACAGTGGAACACAGAGGGCGGAATTGACGTCAACAAGGGGAGGTGACTAGTTTTGGAGCAGGCTCTTTGGAAAAGGCAGCATTTAATTTATCAGTAGGGCAAGCACCTGGTCACTAAACAATTCAATAAATTATAAGAGTTCTGACCCTAGTCCGTGTATCCAGGTACTGTCCCTTTTGATAGCCATTATGCCCCGTGTTCTAACATGTCCGGCACCTTCCACCTACTGTAGGCATGCCCAGTAATACAATTTCTGGGTCCAGGTTGTACAATTTCTTCATGACCAAAATGGGCTCCCTTTGACAATGCTAACTTGGCCTTCTCCCTGATATTCATAAATTTCTGACAATATTTCTGCATTAGACACTTTGTGCGAGAAATGGGACTTGCACGCAACTGGATGCAGGCACTTCCCCCCCCTACATTTCAATCTGGGTTGGTAGATGTAAACGCCACCCTTCCAGACAAGAAATTGATATAAAGTGGCATGAAAAAGTATTCATAACCCCGCCCCCCCCCCCCCCCCCGCCGCCCCAAAGTCAATACTTTGTAGAACCACCTTTTGCTGCAAATATCTTTGGGTATGTCTCTACCAACTTTGCACATCTAGAGAGGGAAAGGTTTGCCCATTTTTCTTTGCAAAATAGCTCAAGCTCTGTCATATTGGACAGCAATTTTCAAGTCTTGCCACGGATTCTCAATTTGATTTAGGTCTGGACTTTGACTGGGTCATCCTAACACATAAATATGCTTTGATCTAGACCATTCAATTGTAGCTCTGGCTGTATGATTAGGGTCGTTGTTCTGCTGAAAGGTGAACCTCCACCCCTGTCTCACATCTTATGCAGACTCTAATGGGCTTTCATCTAAAATTTACTCGGTTTTTGGCTCCATCCATCTTCCCATCAACTGACCAGCCTCCCTGTCCTTGCTGAAGAAAAGCATCCACACAACATGATGCTGCCACCACCACGCAAGGATGGTGTGTTCAGGGTGATGTGCAGTGTTAGTTTTCTGCCTCACCACGTTTTTGATTTTTAGGCCACAAAGTTAAAATTTTTATGTCATCTGACCAGAACACGTTCTTCCACATGTTTTCTATGCCCCCCACATGGCTTCTTGCAAGCAGGATTTTTTTTTTTTTTTTAACAATGGCTTTCTTCTTGCCACTGTTCTATAAAAAGGACAGATTTGTGGAGTGCATGACAAATGGTTGTCCTGTGGACAGATTCTCTCACCGGAGCTGTGGATCTCTCCAGCTCCTCCAGAGTTACCATGGGCCTCTTGACTGCTTCTCTGATTAATGCTCTCTTTGCCTGGCTTGTCAGTTTAGGTGGACGGCCATGTCCCTTCTTTAAGTTTCTCAGTTTACTATAGATTATACATTTAGGGGGAAATGATGCGCTAGCTCAGTTGTCTGAATAGACCTTCAGTGCCTCTGGGATGCTAATGACAAGCTGCTACCTTTGGTGTGTTAAAAACAGTTTCAAACCAAATAATGTGAAACTTTTCATAAAGTGCTATTTGCTAAAAAAAAGTGCTTAAGAACAATAAAGTGTCTGTGCATTAATTCTAAGGAAAAACGCTCAAATCCGTAAAGAACTTAAAATATGAATCACACAAAAAGTATAGAAGAAAAATATCCATATAGTAATGGCTTTGGAAGTTATCCACTTTAAATGTAAAGGTTACAATTCTACTTAATAAAAGCAATATAAATAAAATAAATATTACAAAAATTGTTTTTTTTTTTTTTTTTTTTTTTTAAAGGGAACTTTATTGTACACAAAATATGCAAGTTTTTCAATATACCCTCAGCCATCAATACAAACTATAGAATGTTAGTATAATAGTGTATATAACTATAGCAATCTGAAAGGAGAGAAAGAGGGATCTGCAGAAAACCCTTTATCTCTAGTCAGTACCTTATGTATAAGGTATAATACGTTCTGAACTCACCCGTGAGTCCCATATCCTTTGGAACTTATGAGGGCAAACCCTGGCTTCATATGTTACTTTATACATCGGTAGTGCCTGATTGACCAAGGTAAGCCAGAAAGTTATAGAAGTACTCATTGGAGACCTCCATTTCTTAGTTATAGATTTTTTTTTACAATAGAAGGTAACACAGAAAAAGTTGGGAGTGTTTAAAAAAAGGGATTTATCATCAACATATCCAAGGAAGGGTTACAGATTAGGTATTGGGATAATTGAACTGATAAAAACGGTGACTTCCAACCAGAACTCTCTAACCAGTGGACATTCCCATACCATATGATAAAATATGCCATCATGATCTGAGGAGCATTTAGTGCAAACAGGAGAAGACAGCTTATTTAGAAGACATGGTGTATATATAGTATGACCTGTATAACTTTATCCCTAGAGGAGAGAAATGCGAGAACTTGCAGGGGAAGGAAATTGCTGCCACGCTTCCTCTGAGAGTTCTGGTATATCTGAGCGCCATTAGGATTCTGTACTGCTAAGCCTATCAGTCTTGGAGTGCAATAAAGAATAAAATAAAAAAAGTTTAGAGTGGGAGGAGTCATTAATAAGGTGCTCTCAGGGAGAGGGCTGTGTAACAATATTTTGTAAACCAAATGGGACCGCGGCTGTATGCCATAATTGGAGAGATCAAAAAAAAAAAAAAAAAGTGTGGAGGGAAGGTTAACCACTTAAGCCCCGGAAGATTTTACCCCCATTCCGACCAGGGGGTATTTTGCGATTCGGCACTGCGTGACTTTAACGGACAATTGCGCGGTCGTGCGACGCTGTACCTAAACAAATTTGGCGTCCTTTTTTTCCCACAAACAGAGCTTTCTTTTGGTGGTATTTGATCACCTGTGCGATTTTTTGATCACGTGCTATAAACAAAAAAAGGAGCGTCAATTTTGCAAAAATAGCAATATTTTTCACATTTTTTTATATGAAATTCCCCCCCAAAAAAATGTAAAAATCAAAATTTTTTAAAATTTTCGGCCAATTTGTTTTATGCTACATATGTTTGGTAAAAAAAAAAAAAAAAAAAAAAAAAAAAAAAAAAAAAAAAAAAAAAATCGCAAAAATCGTATTTTGATTGGTTTGTGCAAAAGTTATCGCGTTTACTAACAAAGGGAAAGATTTTTGTCATTTTTTGTTGTTTTTTTTTTAACGCGTAATGGCGGCGATCTGCGATTTTTTTTGCGGTACTGCGACATTGGGGCAGACAGATTGGACCCTTGACTGACATTTGTGACACTTTTGGGGTTACCAGTGACATTTCTACAGTAATCAGTGCTATACATATGCACGGTTACTGTAAAAATACACTGGTAGTGAAGGGGTTAACTTTATTTGGGAGGGAGGGGCTGTGTGTATCCCTAGGGGCGTGCTTTCTACTGTGATTGGCTGTGGCTTGAACTGTAAGGACACTGATCAACGGATCTACATACTAGATCCGTGTGATCAGTGTCTTTACAGCGAGGAGAATGACAGGTGGCTTGTTTACACAAGCTGCCTGACATTCTCCCTCTCCCCCGCCGATCGCAGAGTGACCGGCGGACATCGGGTCCGCTGGTCACACACGCGGGGGGGTCCGTGACCACGCGGGAGCGGGGGCGCGCGCTCGCTCCCTAGACCCTCACAAGCTAGTGACGTAGCCCTGACTGCCGACGTAGATCGGCGTTAGGCAGTCGGCAAGTGGTTAAATTCCCTGTGAAAAGCATCTGCTAAAAACAGGTGCGAGATTAATTTCACAGCTTGTCTAAACCACAATGTCCCGTCTGTTGTGTGCAAAAATTCCTGCAAGGGTGGGTTGTTCCATAACAAAAATGTTTCATTCTAAAAATTCCAATGTGCTTTACCCAAAACTAAATATTTTTTTCATCCATGGACAAAAGTCACACCACTGCTGTGCTTCTATCTAAAAGGATCAAAGTAAGTTCCAATATGCTCTACTCGAAACGGATTACATTAAAAAAAAAAAAAAGATTTTGTATAGTGGAGGGAGAAAAATGAAATGTTCAGTTTCCAGTGGAGCACACTGGGAAAAAAAATTGGGGGTTTCAATTTCAAGTTAGACAAATGTTTTTTGCCAACTAAGAAACTGGCCTTTTCAAATGACGTTTGAGACAGTAAATATGTTCTTTGCCTACACTATACAATGGTATACAGTAAGTAAAATGCATCAAAAACAAAATACCATTTAATGTATTGCAGATTACCAGTCCTTAGATTGGGCAACTACTTTAGCTTTTTTTCTTCCTGTTTTTATCCTTTTATTTTCATCTAATGATCCATCCATGCACAAACTTCTTGTCTTATAAAGCCGCTTCCTAATGTGGTACACCTGCGGGCTCAATTCCGAGCCGCTCTGCCTGTGTTTCTGGACAAAGACCGCAAGGCTCAGCCCTGCCCCCTACTCACTCCACACAGGGTGTGATTAACAGCCAATGGCTCCCACTGCTGTCTCTGAGCCAGGAGGAAAGAGAAAGCGCAGCTCTGCTGCTCTCGGGCACATCACTGGATCGAGAGCAGGCTCAAGTATTAAGGGGAGCAAATATGAAAAGGTTTTTTACTTGGATGCAAAGAATGCATTAAAGTGTTACTAAACCCAGGACTCTGCATTCACTATATCTTGTCTCCCACGGTACACAGAACATGGAAATGCTATTTTAGTAAATATAAAAACAGATAAATACCTTTTTTTCATCAGCAGTTAGAGCAGTCTTGCGACTTGAAAAGATTATAGTGTTTGTTTTAAAGAAAAACAACAAGGTACCAACATCCCAATTGTATGTAAACAATGTAAGTAGGGAAAGAAACCCTACAAGGAAACTGGAAAATTGCTCCAGGTGTCAGGGCCAAGAGAACCAGAGAAAAAGGGGGAAGAGAAAAAGAAAAGGAAAAAAGGGAGAAGAAAGCAAGAATATAGAGAAAAGGAAAAAAAGAAAAAAGGACAAGTCTTGTGACTTGTATCACTTTCTGCTTAAAGCTTGTAGGAGGGAGTTTTCATTTTCCCCTGTCCCTCTGTCTGGACAGTGCTGGTTGGCCCTGTGCTGATAACTCTCCCAAGAGAAAAAAAAATAAAAACTCTAGCAATACACAACAAACTGAACATGTGCAGCCTCCAAATGCTCTGTTCTATCAGGAAATGGTCTGGAGTCAGTGGAAGAAGGGGAGGATCAGAGAAGACATGATCGCACAGCCTTTATACACAATGCAGAGGAATACCCCTTAGGTTCCACATTGAGTATAACAAGCATGCTAAACTGCATATACAGACTGATTTTACTGTTGTGGGTTAAGCAACACTAAGGTAAAAAAAAAAAAAAAACTTTAGCCCTTACAACCTTACTTTAACCACTTGGCCACTGCGGCTCGTTATCGTCTGGCGACGTAGACCTACGTCACCAGACAATCCTACTCTTGGCGGCGCGCGCGCGCCGCCGGATGGTCGCTCCCGCTGTATTCAGTCACAGCGGGAGTCGGGCCAGGGGAGGAGGCCGCTGCTCTTCCCCGATCGTCTGGGATCTAGTGTGGAAATCCGCCCGCTTTGTTTACACATCTCCTAAGTGACAGGCAGGGTCAGATTGCAGGGTTCAGCATAGCTGAACCTGCGATCTCTCCCTGTGTCACTCAGTCACCTCTTTCCACATACGCCAGTAAGCACCAGGCATATATTAACCCCTCCCTCTCCAATAAAAATTAACCCCTTCCCTGCCAGTGTCATTTTTACAGTAACAGTGCATATGTATAGCACTGATTACTGTAGTAATGTCACAGGTACCCCCAAAAGTGTAAAAAATGTCAGTCAAGGGTCTGATCTGTCCGCCGCAATGTCGCAGTCCCGCAAAGAAAAGAAAAAAAAAAAAAACACCAAAAATGACAGAAATCTTTCCCTTAGTTAGTAAACGCAATAACTTTTGCGCAAACCAATCAAAATACGCTTATTGCGTTTTTTTTTTACCAAAAATATGTAGCAGAAAACAAATTGGCCTAAAATGATAAAAAATTTAGATTTTTACCTTTTTGGGGGGGGGGGGGGGAATTTCATATAAAAAAATGTGAAAAATATTGTTATTTTTTCAAAATTGTCGCTTTTTGTTTATAGCGCAAAAAGTAAAAAAAAAAAATCGCACAGGTGATCAAATACCACCAAAAGAAAGGTCTATTTGTGGGGAAAAAAAGGACGTCAATTTGGGTACAGCGTCGCACGACCGCGCAATTGTCTGTTAAAGTAACGCAGTGCCGAATCGCAAAATATGGCCTGGTCAGGAATGGGGTAAAATCTTCCGGTCTTAAAGTGGTTAAAAATACGCTCAATGAGAATTTTTTTGTCAAAGACATGTAGCTAAATAAATTTTGGCCTAAATATATGACAAAAATGTAATATATTGGATATTTTTTAACTGTCAAAGTAGAAAAATGTTATTTTTTCAAAATTGTCGCATTTTTTATTACTATCGCAAAAACTAAAAATCGCAGAGATGATCAAATACCACCAAAAGAAAGCTCTGGGGAAAAAAAGGACATAAATTTTGTTTGGGCACGGCGTTGCATGACCGCGCAATTGTCAGTTAAAGTCGCACAGTGCCGAATCGCAAAAAGTGGCCTGGACGTAAGACAGCAAAATCCTCCGGTGGTAAAGTGGTTAAAGAGACAAAACATGGGGAAATGTGCAAGTTTTGGAAAAATGTATTACAGGTACCTATAGAGCCATCAATTTATGCAGCGCTTTACACATATACAGTATATTGTACATTTACATCAGTCCCTTACCCTCAAAGAGCTTACAATCTAATGTCCCTAACTCACATACATTCATACACATACTAGGGCCAATACAGACAGGAGGCAATTAACCTACCAGCATCTCTTTGCAGTGTGGGAGGAAACCCACGCAGGCACAGGGAGAACATGCAAACTGCAGGCAGGTAGTGTCGTGGCTGGGATGTTTTTTTAGATTTTGCCCGTATGTGTCCTTTAAAAACAAGACTGAGCCCTTGTTTACAGTGAATGCGGCTTTGAAATTGTGTGGGTCCAGGGTTTCAAATCTGCATTTCAGTCCAACTTCGGGGGAGACTTCAAATATATCTGTGCAGCTTCATGCATAGATGTCTATTGCAATTGCCCCTAAAGTCGCCAAAAGTGGTGCAGGAACTAATTTTGGAAATCAGTGCGGTGCCACAAAGTCGTCGTTGCACCGACTGGGACTCTACCTTTGCCAGGATTAGGCTGCAATTTGACCTGTCAAATCGTGCCGATGTGAACGGGGCTGAATGTTCACTGAACAAATAAGAAGCTGTGGCCACTTTAATCTGCCAATTAGGTACTAGCTAAAAACCCTGATTTTTTTTTTCCTGCAAGCTACTGGCGATTTAATATGAACACTGGTTCACCTTTTTACTATCCTTCACTTTGCTAAATGAACAGCCTCTATTCTTTTAGTATATTAACCCCACTGGTTTAACAAAGCCTAGCTGCTATTTAGTGTGTATATCTACCAAACTGTATGTATAAGTAGATTTTCACTCTACAGAGCAGAACATTGCTGATCTTTAGGTCACATCGTATTTGCGCAGCGGTCTTACAAACGCAATTTTTTTTTTCACTTTTAAAAATTACAAAACAGTAGAGTTAGCCAAATTTTTCTATAATGTAAATGATAACATTACGATGAGTAAATTGATACCCAACATGTCAGGCTTTAAAATTTTGCACGCTTGTAGAATGCGACAAACTTTGGTACTCAAGAATCCCCATAAGCGACGCTTTAAAAATTTCTAACAGGTTACCAGATTACAGTTACAGAGGAGGTCCAATGCTAGAATTATTGCTCTCGCCCTAACGATCGCAACAATACCTCACATGTGTGGTTAGAAAACCGTTTACATATGTGGGCGTGACTTGTGTATGCGTTCGCTTCTGTGCGCAAGCTGAGAGGATTGGGGCGATTTAATTTTTTATTTCCCTTGCATTAATAATAAGCAGGACAGGTCCTCTTTGGGGCCAAAAAAAAAAAAAAAAAAACTCAGATCTCCTATTAACACTTAAAAGAAATTAACAAAAATAAATAAATAAATCGACCCTTTAAAGGCCATTGGGCGGAAGTGATGTTTGACGTTGCTCTGGTCCTCCAAGGGCATGGAGTCGAGTTGGGACCATCATGCCCTCACTCGACTTCCTGTCAAACAGGAGAGGGGATCAGATCTTGTTCCCCGCTACCGACAGCTCCGGTAAAGCAGGGTAAACAACTGGAAAGCGGGCACCTCCCCCACCCCCCATAAAAGTGATCCCGTGGCAAATCCGTTGCTAAGACCACTTCAATGTTAAAGTGGACCACCCGGTGTGTAAAAAATATACCTGGGTTATGCCAGTTATCTGCCGGTATTGAACGTCAAAGTAGCGACATAAATACACAGTGGGCAATCCGGAAGTGGTAAAGGGATTGTAAAGTGATGTTGCAGGAGTTCCTCAGCTACCCAGGACTCCCCTCCTCATTTGCTTAGACAGCAGCACGCCGTGATTGGCTCCTGCTGCTGTCAATCAAAGCCAGCCAATCAGGAGAGCAAGAGAGGGGGCGGGAGCGGTTGCGGCTCCGTGTCTGAATGGACACAGGGAGCTGTGACTCCATTCAGGTGCCCCCGTAGCAAGTCGCTTGCTGTGGGGGGCACTTAACAGGAGGGAGGGGCCAGGAGCAGAGAAGAGGAGGCCACTCTGTATAAAACCAACTGCACAGAGCAGGTAATTAAAAAAAAAAAAAAAAAAAAAAAGAGACTTTACAATCACTGCATGATGGTTGCAAACAAGGCAGACCGCTGTTCTGTCAGGGAGTAAAAAAAGAGTGATCTTGTGTTTCAGCTGAAACACAGATCTCTTTTGTCCTCTAGTGCATCCACTCCCCCCACAGTAAGGCTTTATGTACACGGGACGTTTGAAAACCTCTCCTGAGTGCTGGAACTTGACAGCTAGTAACCGACGGTTAAAAATAGGGATAGAGCGATATGTTTTTTTTAGGGCCGATACCGATATTTTGGTCACAACGTATCGGTATCGGCCGATATTTTGTACATTTAATGTTTTAAAAAATAGAAAATTTTTGACACAAATCTGGTACTGAACATGTTAATTTTTGTTTAATGCTTAATGGCTGGCTTGCTGGCACCCTGTGGTGGGTGGCTGGGACCCTGTGGTGGGTGGGTGGCTGGCACAGCGGCTGTGGCAGACTTCAGACGAGGCTGTCCAAGACGAGGGAGGCAGCCTAGGAAGGCAGAATGACGTCACAAAAATATCGGCAAAATCAGACGGGTCCGGGACCGATACAGATATATGGGGGAAAGTGCATATCGGCCTTGCCGATAAATCGGTCTATCCCTAGTTAAAATCGTCAGTTTCGCAGTGTTTACATGCCGCGTTTGCATTTAAAAGCTGGTCAGAAATGTATCCTCGTTAAAAACACCTATAAGCGAAATGCTTATAAAAACGGGAGTTACGGCGTTTGCACACTGTCACAAGGCTCTGGCGCTTCAAAATGCCAATAAACTTCCGTCTGAGCGCATTTTTTGTGCACTTTGTGTACTGGTGCGCAGTCATGTTGGAACATGAAAGGGCCATCCCCAAACTGTTCCCACAAAGCTGGGAGCATGAAATTGTCTAAAATGTCTTGGTATGCTGATGCCTTAAGAGTTCCCATCACTGGAACTAAGGGGCCAAGCCCAACCCCTGAAAAACAACCCCACAATCCCCCTCCACCAAATGATTTGGACCAGTGCACAAAGCAAGGTCATAAAGACATGGATGAGCGAGTTTGGGGGTGGAGGAACTTGACTGTCCTGCACAAAGTCCTGACCTCAACCCGACAGAACACCTTTGGACTGAATTCGAGCTGAGACTGCGAGCCTGGCCTTCTCATCCACATCAGTGCCTGACCTCACAAATGTGCTTCTGGAAGAATGGTCAAACATTCCCATAGACACACTCCTAAACCTTGTGGACAGCCTTCCCAGAAGAGTTGAAGCTGTTATAGCTGCAAAGGGTGGGCCAACTCAATATTGAACCCTACGGCCTAAGACTGGGAGGTGTCCCAATACTTTTGGTAATATAGTGCATTTGAACAACAAAACCATCAGGTTTTTATTGCTGTCTGTGTCCCCACTGGCAACTTCACCCTCTCTATTTTTTTTCCAATGGCCATTGTTTTAGTCCTTGAAAGGAAGAAAATAAGGCCTCATGCACACAGCGTGTTTTTACAGCTGCTGTTGCAGTAGCATTAGGCGTTTTTTTTTTTGCAGCTTAAAAACGCCCTCCATGTTATTCTATGGCCTCATGCACACACAGGCGTTTTTGAGCTGTAAGTGGCATAGGCGTTTTTAAGCTGCAAGAAGAACCCACAGCCTGCAATTCTGAGGACCAGCGTTACAGCTGTAAAAATGTCTGACGCTGCTAAAGGCTAAATAACGTTGCTATAACGTTGCTTAACGTGCGTTAAGCCACGTTATACGTTTTTTTTTCTTCCATTCAAAATCAATGGTTCCCTATGGGAGCCTATTGATTTGAATGGAAGGTGCCCTCCATTCAAATCAATAGGCTCCCATAGGGAACCACTGATTTTGAATGGAGGCAGAAAAAACGCTGCTAAAAGCGACGTGGCCAAACGTGCAATAACGCAAACGGAAAAAGCAACTGAAAGCATGTTTTTACAGCTGCTTTTTACCGGCGTCAGAACTAGCTTTGCAGCACGTTTTTTTCTAATGCCCCATGTGCATGAAGCCTTAAAGTTTTGAGTTGTCACCAGAACACAAATAGAAGGAAATCAGCCTATGTGGACACAAGTTCCAAAAACTGTCTGGAAGAGAGATTTCCCCTAACTTACCAGACCTTTCCTTTGATCACTTGTTTCATTTTCAAGACTGAAAGCGAAAGATAATCGCTCTATTGGAAAACAAGCATAAAAAATGTTGCAGCTTTAGATATACTTTACAGCCAATCTCCGGGATAAAGAAAAATCCCTCCTCCCCAACGGATTGCTGTAATAAAAATCCCCAACACAATGCCTCTTTCTTAAAGTGGAACTGAACAAAATGACGTTTCCCAAAACACTTACATTTAAGAGATGCCTTCAATGATAACCATTACAGTTACTAGTGTGTCTATGTGAGCTCTAAACTAGGGATGCACCGAAATGAAATTCTTGGCCGAAGCCGAATAATAATAAAATGTTTGGCCGAAGGCCGAATACCGAACGCGGTGTTTTGCATTTTTTCCATTTATTTTGCCAATTTTTTGTCCTCTCTCTTGTCCTCTCGTGTGTCTCTCTCTCTCTCTCTCTCTCTTGTCCCCTCACTCTCTCTCTCTCTTGTCCTCTCATGTCTCTTGTCCTCTCATGTCTCTTGTCCTCTCATGTCTCTTGTCCTCTCATGTCTCTTGTCCTCTCATGTCTCTTGTCCTCTCATGTCTCTTGTCCTCTCATGTCTCTCTCTCTCCCTAAATGTTACTGTAGGGAATGGGATTCAGTGCACACTGCAGCCTTGCACCATAGGGTTAATGTTAGTGACACTGTAGGGATTGGGAAGGATGCTGGGAATGGAAATCAGGAAGCATGCAGGCAGCCTTGTAAATTTTAATTGCAGATACAGGGCACTGGGCAGGTCAGGGTTAATATGGTAACATCAATTACTCAGTGACAGTCAGTCAGTGTCAGTGTGGACTCGATCAGATTATACAGTGACAGACAGTCTCATAGTGGTGGTAGTAGGAGGCTGGAAAGGAGCACAGCCGCATACATACATTACTCACTCGTGCACTGCAGCCCGCCCCACACATTCAGGGAGTCTTACTCTCCTCCCTAGTTTTTTCAATGGCACATTCAGGAAGCCAATCACGCCGTGAGTAGCGGCACAGCGGAACCAATCAGGTGTGCAGGCACGCGTGATTGGTTCGCTGTGCAGCTAATCACGGCGTGATTGGCTTCCTGAATGTGCCATTGAAAAAACTAGGGAGGAGAGTAAGACTCACTGAATGTGTGGGGCGGCCGGAGCAGTGCACGAGTGAGTAATGTATGTATGCTCATCGCTGAAGTGTCCGGGCTTCCCCTGCCTAACACGGAAGTCTGTGAGTCCTCCTCCGAGTCCCTTCCCCCTGTAAATATCGTGACCTCGGCGATATGAATATCGCCTACGGCCACAGAACGATGGTCAATATCATATCGACTATCGTTCAGCCCTATTATTCGGCACAAAATTATTCGGCCTTTTGACTTATTCGGCCGAACACCGAAAGTGCTATTTTTTCTATTTTCGGCCGAATAATGTTCGGCCGCCGATTATTCGGTGCATCCCTACTCTAAACTAAACTGTCAGGCCATAGCTCACTGGTGAGGCCCCATGGCAACTGCAGACCAAACAGAGGCTATAGCCCCGTACACACGTACCGATTGTCGGCCGTAAATATTCGGCCGATTGTAGGCTTGTTAGTATAATGCTTCCGACAGACGACGGCGCATTTTTGGCCGAACAGAATCTGTCGTGCAGACTTTAAAATTTTTGTTGTCCGTCACCAGAACGGCCGATTGTTCGCCAGTCAACTCAGTACAGATTTCGGCCGACAGACAGCAGATTAGCAAGACTGGGCATGCTCAGAAAAGACAAGGAAAGTTAACCATCACATGACATCACTTCTGCAGTCAGCTGTTGTTGCCTGACAAAATTCGTGTGCAGTCTTTTGCAGTTTTCAACAGACACAACAGCCCTGGACAAAAGACGGCCGATCGTTCGGCCGACGATCAGTACGTGTGTATGGGGCTTAAGCACTCTCGCTGTTTGGCCATAAGTTTGGTCAAGCTTTTCTACCTTTTTTGGAGACATTGCTCATCCCTATTTCTGTCCTCACACCTTTCATTTTGTGAAAGTGCACAGACAACCAAATGGCCGCCTTGCAAACTTGCATCACCGACGCCTGATGGCGAAAGGCCCAGGAGGCACTAAGCACCCACGTAGAATGCACCTTAAGAGGAAAAAGGAGAACCTGACCCTTGATTGAATAGGCCTGCAGCACCGTCAGTCTGATCCATCTGGAAACGGTCGTGGCAGACACGGCCAAACCCTTGCAAGGTCCATCCGTAAGGGCAAATAGCGAGTCAGATTTCCTACATGACTTGGTTGCCGCCAGGTACACCCTGAATGCCCAAACCACATCCAGAGAATGCAAGGTCATTTCCTTAGGATGCAGGGAAGGTAACACAGGGTCTTCATTCAGATGAAAACCAGAAACAACTTTAGAAAAACGACTAACAAGGACGAAGCACCACTTCATCTCTGTGTGAACAACCAGTAAGTTGAACGACAAGACAAAGCAGCCAGCTCCGACACCCTATGTGCAGAAGAAATAGCCACCAAGAAGGCTACCTTCTGGGACAATGTAAGCAGAGGAATCTCGCAAATATTTTCGAATGGCGGTTACTGAAGTACCAACCAAGCTGAGATCCCACAAGGGCAAAAAAAAAAAAAAAGTCTGCTTAAAAAGGAAAAAAAAATGCTAGGACCAGAGAACTCAGCAAGGACTAGGTCCTTACTCCTGACTAGGCAGAAAAGAAACTGAGTGCGTATAGCAGAAAGTGGGAGTATATCCCCTGGGACTGCCCCATAGGCATGGTAAAGCTTTTTCCTGCCTAGTGTTTTACTCCTGTAGGGGGCAGCATAACCTAATGGTCATGAAGATTCTAGAGCGGTGTACGAAACAGAAATACATTTTTTCACTTTGGTCAGTTGGTGCATGCCATAATTAGAATATTGCTCACTTTCCAGGACGTAAAGGACATCTATGCTCCCTCCAGACAAGCCTTCACACCACTACACACAATCCCTTATGAATAGCCTCCAATTCTCAAAATTGATGAGGTTTGAAAGGCGAATCCTCCAAGGGTATGCTCTCTCAAGTCTATAGTCTCCTTGTCTCTATTTCCACTCTACCCACAGCTCATTATGCTTCTATGAGAAAGTGGGAACAGATCTTGGGAGAAGAGCTGCCCCTGAAGACGTGGCAACTAATCTGGTCTCAGGCGTCTAAAAGCTAGATTGGCTCCCTATACAAGGAAAACCAGTACAAAATTATTTTAAATGGTATAATAATTCTGCTCCACTCACCTACCCCTATACTGATAGCCACGGTTGGCGATATAAACGGGGCCTAGGTACATTGCATCACATTTACTGGTCATGCTCACTGATTGTCCCCTACTGGCGGATGGTCCATACCTTAGTCCAGTGGTCATCAACCCTGGTCCTCGGGGCCCACTAACAGGCCAGGTTTGCAAGATAACTAAATTACATCACAGGTGATCTCATTTGCTGCTCAGCGATTGCAGTATTCTAGTCTGCATCTCCCCAAGGTAAAACTTAAAATCTGGCCTGTTAGTGGGCCCTGAGGACCGGAGTTGAGGACCACTTCCTTAATCCACTCCATCTTTGTAGCCTGGATCCCCTTCAACCCCCAAAATCTTTCTTCTAGAACCCCCCCCCCTCAATTCTCCAAAACCTCTAAAAAGCATGCTACTTGGTCGCATTCAAATGGAAAAGCACACAAGGATGAAGAATATAAAGAAAATAAAACACTGAACAGCTTCCTTAAACAACTCCCTAGACATTAACAACCGGATCTGGGAATTGCGGGACCTTCTAGAAACGTCCCCTTCCTGATCTGCTGTGGGTGGCTCGGGTTGATGGTCATTGTGGGGTGCACAGTGAAAGTCGTCTCATTTTGGTTGGGCAATGCAGCAAGTGGCCTCTTTCCTTTCTCTCTCCCCTCCTTTCATATTCTTATCTTCTGTTATCTCCTATTTCTCTTTTACAATTGGTACAGCGATCAATAGCTCACAGTTGAGAATCTGAGTATGGACAAGAATTGCATTTGAGCACCTACTCTCACATACTCCTACTAGAAGCACTACTGGTGATCTAATTTTGTTACTGCAGACCTACCTAGTTGTCACTCTATCATGCGCTTAGCCTGAGGTTTATTTGCTATTCTATAACTCCGATACCTGCGTTTGGGAATATTTGAACTCCTGCAGCCACATTGTACTGTACTTTACTTTTATACATTTGAAAAACAAAAAAAATTGTCAGGAGGGTTTAGTTCCACTTTAAGCTGCAGTCAGGTGATGCTTAAGGAGCCTTCTTCATTTCTGTTTACTTCCTGAATGGGTTCTTCTTAGGTGTCCACATCACTACCTGCGGGCGTGGACACTGCCTTTTAGAATTCGAGCCACAGGGATCTCAAAGGATCCAGAAAAGGGACAACAACAGAGGGGATCTTTGGTGGATTAGTGGTCCCTCACCCTTGGAAACAGCAGTAGCGAGGTACCTGGACCAGAGACTAAGGTAAGTATAGCTGGCTTCAAGAGGTACGAAACAAAAGAGCCTGACGGGATGGGCAAGAGAGAGATTGGAAGGAGTTGTCTAGAGTGGGGCTTTAAAGAATAAGTGCACTCTTACTTAATATTTTTGCCCTGTTGCTCTGACCTAAAGCAAGCATTCCTCCCCTCCACAGATGCATACTTCACTTCGGATCGGATGGCCATAGCCTTACATTATTGTTTACATCAAGTACCACAAGTATCACTTTCCTGGCCATGTTCACACAACATATCCCCACAGACTTCTATGGAGCTATGGTCTGGGGCTGGAGATGGTGGGAAATACAGCCTCATAAAAATGTATAGGGGTGTAATGCAAGGGCGCATCCAGAATATAATCAAACAAGCCACTAGATCCAGGTATGTAAAGATGATATCTTAACACCTCTCTCTTCAGAGGCCTATCCTGCCCCCATCTAACAACTGTACTTTTATGTTCCTTATTAGCTCATCTCCCACAGTTATTACCATTAACCACTTGACCCTCCCTCTTAGATTGCAAGCTCTAAGGAACGGGGCCCTCTGACTCCTCCTGTATTGAATTGTAACTGTACTATCTGCCCTCATGTAGTAAAGCGCTGAGCAGACTGTTGGCGCTGTATAATATTAATAACTGTGGAGGTGGAATGTAGAGTAGGTTGGTCAGGGCACAGGAGCAAAAAGAATAAGTGCCCTTTCACAAGAGTGTTATATTCATCTGTTTTCAGATAGAAAAGTGCAGCAATTTATTCCAATGGATGATCATCTGTTTACATCTGTGTCCGTTCAGGTCAGTTTTTTTTTTTTTTTAAGAAACAAGGTTGCGTCCTTTTCCATTTCGATTTCATTTCGATTTCTGAACGGATATCATCCTTTTTAGGCCCCTTTGACACTTGTGTGACTTGTCCTGCGACTACAAAGTTGCATGACATGTAGTACCCCATGATTTCCAATGAGTACAGTTCCATATCTGTGTGACTTCAAATTGTAGCAACTTCAGAGTAGTGCCTGCACTATGGTCCGGCTTTGATGGGACTTGAGATCCATAGACCTCAAAATTACACAGGCATTGCTTCAAGTTGCGTCAAAGTCACGCAACTTTCAGGTTGCACAAGTGTTAAAGGGGCCTTATGCCCCGTACACACGTGCAGATTATCTGCAGACTTTTGTCTGCAGACTTACCTTTTCTATGTAGTGCAAGGGCCTGCCGGATTGCATACAAATTGAAAGTGTTTAGGTTTGACCTCATATTATATGGTTTTGGTAAGTCTACAGACAAAAGTCTTCAGATAATCTGCACGTGTGTACGGGGCATAAGACTAGAAACCGTTTATGGTTTATACTTTTTTCACCTACGATTAGTTTCTTTAAAAAAAAAAAAAAAAGTTCCAAAATAGGTGTAAACTGAACTACAAACTGATGAAAACTGAACTGAAGACAGATGTGTAAACTGCAGCAACCTGAATCAGTACTCAATTTTTCTTAGCAAAAGATGTAACTGAAATGATGCCTGTGCGAAGGGACCAGTGCGCTTATAAACTAAATCGGCAAGGTGTACAAAATACCAATCCTCCCGATAACTCACCACCGCTGCTCCTTTCATGGCTTTAGCTGGTGACAATACCAGTTGCTTCCAGATATGAGGGATTATGTGATCTCCTCTCATGTGACACAGTTAAGTCTCGTACACACGCACCGATTGTTGGCCGTGAATTTTCGGCCAACGTCCGATCGTCCGATTGCCGGCTTGTTAGTATGATGCTTCCGACAACCGACTTTTCGGCCGAACAAAATCTGGTGTGCATGCTATAAAATTTTTGTTGGCCGTAAACAGAACGGCCGATTGTTTGTCAGTCAGTACAGATTTCGGCAGACAAAAAAAATCAGATGAGCAAGACTGGGCATGCTCAGAGAAGAAAAAAACACAGGGAAAGTAAACCAGAACATGACATCACTTCTGCAGTTGGTTGTTGTTGGCCGACAAAATTCGTGTGCAGTCTAGAGCACATTTCAACCAACACAACAACACTGGACAAAAGACGGCCGATCGGTCGGCCAACAATCGGTGCGTGTGTACGAGGCTTTAGGGTCTAGCTGTCAACATGCTAACAGATCGGTAACATGTCAGCGCTAAGCCTCCAACACTGGGGATGTCAGTGCTGCCTGTGACAGAGGAAGGAGATGTGGGCGATCTCTACCGGAGGGGGGGGTGGGGTTTGGTTTGTTGGAGAGTCGGGACCCCTTTACTACTCACAGAGGCAGGGGAAAATTGAGTAATACAAAGCGTTAGATCAACTAGTTCTCTATTGAGAAAATTTACCATGCGACTCATAGCGGTAGGTAATTTTTTTACACTTCAACTACCTGCCATTCAGAGATGTATAGTAACTAAGTAGAAAGATACCGCCTTTCGGTACTTAAGTACAGTAGTGAAGTAGTTCTACTGTAGAACTACTTCACTACTGTACTTAAGTACCGAAAGGCGGTATCTGTACTTTCCTAGAGTAGAATTTTTTTCTCCTACTTCCACTTTTACTTCACTACATTTTTTTCAATGATTTCAATACTTCTACTCTGATATTTTTTTTTTGTGCTGCATAGTTACTCGTTACAATTATAAAAATTACCACTGCCAGAACAGTAGATGGCAGGTTTCATGAAGCTCAAAACGTGTATTATCAGCGCATACGAAAATAAATGCTACTGTATGTATAAATAAAAGCTGCAATAATAAAAAAATATGATGTTCAAACTTTTGACTTCTTTCTTTAATACCTACATAACACAGTACTTGTACTTTTACTTTCAGTACTTGAGTAGCAATTTTTTTTTTTCAAAACTACTGGTACTTTTACTTTCAGTACTTGAGTAGCAAAATGTTTAAAAAAACTACTTGCAATACTTAAGTACAAAAAATGTTGAATACTTTAGTACTTCTACTCAAGTCACTTTTTGATCGAGCACTTGTACTTTTACTCAAGTATGGGTTTCGAGTACTTTATACAACTCTGCTGCCATTTCACCCCACTCATGCCGGTGCCTTTTTGAAAATGTCCTCAAGTTTGCTTCCGCCCTTCATAGATGTCATCCTAAAATCTCACGCATGTGCAGTCGGTAGTAAGGAGCAGTGAGAAAGTTAGGAGCTTTCTGCAAACACACAAAAACAAGCGCCTATGCCAGAGACCTAGGATTACGTCACCACAGAAAGACTGCAGCATGAAATGCAAGATAAACTGATGATGCGCACGTGCCTTCCTCGACTGAAATAAACAGCGTCATCTCAGGAAAGGAGCAGATTTAAAAAAGGTATACCCAAGAAATATGTGCAGTATACATGCAGGTGGGGCAAAGTAAGTAGACTGCTTCTAAGCCCCTATTCACATCTGGCCAATTTGATGTGTCAAACCGCATAACAAATCAGAGCCTATTGCCGGCAACAACACTGTCCGAATCAGTGTGGCGCTGCACCGATTCCCAAACGTAGTTCCTGCACTACTTTTGGTGACTTCGGGGGCGTTTTCAATAGACATCTGTGCAGGAACCAGCACAGATGTCTGTCAAATCACCGCCAAACTCGCACTGACATGTGGGTTTCAAATCGTGTGAGTTCAGCTGAGCTCACACGATTTCAAACCCGCCGTCAGTGTGATTGAGGGCTAATCTGGGTTTTATTAGACGTGTTTGTGTGGCTGCCTCACATCTAATGGATTCAAAGGTCAATGAGCTCTGTTCACAGGGATACAAGAATTCTATTTTCTCTTTCTCTCATTGAAGGACTCATTGGAATTAGGATACTCTGTGGTGACAGCAATGTCTAATGAATCAAGCATTACCTCCCAGTATTGTCGGAGACAAGAATCTTACATAGAAACATAGAAGAACGATGGCAGAAAAAAAGACCAAGTGGTCGATCAAGCTTTTTTTTTTTTTAAATTTATATATGTTTTTTTTTTAACCGAGTATGTAGATTTGTTTGTTGCAAGTATTTTTTAATCCACTTACTGTTGTCTGCCTCACTACATCTGCTGGAGGTCTATTCCAAGCATCAACTACTCTCTCAGCAAAATAATACTTTCTACTAATACTTCTTGATCTTGGCTTCATATTAAAAAAAACTTCCTGTCTGAACCCTATTCACCCCCTCGACGTATTTTGAGGTTTCAAGCATGTTTCCCATTTCCTTTTATTCCTCCATACTGTACATTTTAAAGCAGATGTTGTCATTTTTTTAAATAAATTAAAAGTCAGCAGTTACAAAAACTGTATCTGCTGACTTCTAATTGAACACTCACCTGTCCCAGGATCCAGCGTTGTCACCACCCGGCTGGTTTCTTCACCGTGCTTCAGTCCCCAGCATACTAACTGGGAAGCTGGCAAAGACTACTTGCACCTTCACAGCTGGCTGCTCACTGTGCAATCATTCCCCCCTACGGGGGAAGCAGGGTGGGCTAACCTTCTGCAGCAATTCGGACGAAAGTGGGGGAGTGGGTACCTGACAAAACCAGGTAACCGCTCCACCCCCCCCCCCCCCGAAAAAAAAAGTAAAGTCCCAAATGTGAAGTAAGAGAAGAGCTGAACTTCCCCTTTTGAGTGAAGTTCCGCTTTAAGTTCCTGAAGTCTCTCCTGATACGTTTTATCCCTTAGACCTATCACTATTTTTGCTGCCTGTCTCTGGACCCATTCTTATCAATATCTATTTGTAAATGAGGTCTCCAGAACTGGACACAGTATTCTAAATAAGGTCCAAGGACGTCTTCATACTGCCCCGCTGTCTTCTGGCCACATGACACGTGTGGCGCTCTGTACCGCTGGTTTTGATGCAGTTTAAATGCGCTTTCCTATAGACTTTTATTCTGTCCCACAGTTTTGGTGCATTTTCCAAAAGTGCATCAAAAGTCCTGCATCCAGTGTCTTTGCTGCGTTTTCAGGAAAACTGCAGGATGTCATAGAAGTCTAAGACAAAACGCAGCTAACCTGGAGGTACACTGTGCTGACAAACAAGACAGTGTAAAGCCATCCTAAAGACCTTTAGGGGAACCGGGATCACCTTCCTCCTGCTGGTGACCCCTCTACTGATACCTAATAATCTGTATATGGGAACCAGGCCTTCCTTCCTCCTGCTGGTGACCCCACTACTGATACCTACTGATCTGTATATGGGAAACGGGATTGCCTTCCTCCTGCTGGGGACCCCTCTACTGATACCTACTGATCTGTATATGGGAACCGGGATCACCTTCCTCCTGCTGGGGACCCCTCTACTGATACCTAATAATCTGTATATGGGAACTGGAATCACCTTCCTCCTGCTGGTGACCCCCCTACTGATAACTAATTATCTGTATAGGGGAACCAGGCCCTCCTTCCACCTGCTAGTGACCCCTCTACTGATAACTAATGATCTGTATAGGGGAACCAGGCCCACCTTCCTCCTGCTGGTGACCCCTCTACTGATAACTAATGATCTGTATAGGGGAACCAGACCCTCCTTCTGCTGGTGACCCCTCTACTGATAACTAATGATATGTATAGGGGAACCAGGCCCTCCTCCCGGTGACCCCTCTACTGATAACCAATGATATGTATAGGGGAACCAGGCCCACCTTCCTCCTGCTGGTGGCCCCTCTACTGATAACTAATGATCTGTATATGGGAAACGGGATCACCTTCCTCCTGCTGGTGACCCCTCTGATAGCTAATGATCTGTATAGGGGAACTGGAATCACCTTCCTCCTGCTGGTGACCCCTCTACTGATAACAAATGATCTGTATAGGGGAACCATGTCCTCCTTCCTCCTGCTGGTGACCCCCCTAATGATAACCAATGATATGTATAGGGGAACCAGGCCCTCCTCCCAGTGACCCCTCTACTGATAACCAATGATCTGTATAGGGGAACCGGGCCCTCCTTCCTCCAGCTGGTGACCCCCCTAATGATAACCAATGATATGTATAGGGGAACCAGGCCCTCCTCCCAGTGACCCCTCTACTGATAACCAATGATATGTAAAGGGGAACCAGGCCCTCCTTCCTCCAGCTGGTGACCCCCATCTCACAAGGAATATAAACATTCCATGAGGGGACTATGAGGCCAGTAACCACCTGGAATGAACACCTCCATTATGACAGACAGGAAATGGGGGACATTCTTCCTAGAGACCCCCATGACACTTCTACAATGAAGCTGATGCTTTACACTTTGGTGGGGGAGGGGGGTTAGTAATAACACACCAACAAGTAGGGGCAGTGCAGTCATTCATGTGGAGTGACCACAGCTGACACAACACTAATCCCTTTCAATGTCTCTCCTCCCTCGGCGACTCTAGCTAATGACGTCACCCGCTTGTTTAACAACGACCCCCCTGGTTTTCTCAGAGACTACACACCGTGTCCATACGAGATACGCGTTCAACGCCACAAACAACCAGGCCAGTCTTCCATTATCAACACTTACTGTCCTTTCTGATCTATCACAACTCCCTCCTGCTTCACCGGTCGCCTTTGCAGTCCTCGTCGTCCGTGCCGGGGGTTTCGCTGACGTCAGCGCCACGTACTCACGCGTCACTGGCTCCTAAGCGGCTAGAAGCGCAGGGTGATGACGTATTGTTGAGACGCTTCTATGACAACCCGGAAGTGGGCCGAGACAAACCGAGGCAATGGGAGTCTGGGAGTAAATAGTAAATACTGGTGGAGCGTCGCACAATGAATGCTTAATTGTCATTCTTATGATAGATAATCCTTTACACGGAGGCTTCCAATACTGAATACTCTCTGCAAGAATGCTAAAGGGCAGGCTGACACGGTGCTATTATTTCTCAGTTATAGAAATGATTAGATGGTGCATTACCAGGGGTGGCAACCTGAATGCATAAGGTAAAAAATGTGCCACATCCTAATGGAGAATATTGGAACTGGGAGTGAAAATATTGACTTTATAGGCACATATATGAAAAATATCAAAATGTATTCATGCAAATAAAGGACATTTTACATACAATTTAAAAAAGAGGAAGACATTAGCAATAGTTACATGATCATAATGTAAAAACCATAGACTCTAATAGTAACTACGGTCATATAGCCTGCCCCTAATCTAAGGTGACCAGATTTTTAAAATCAAATCCGGGGACATATTTTTTTTTTTATTGGCAAATGACACAGTACTACCTAATACACAGCGCTGGGCACAGGAGTGCATAATACACAGCGCTGGGCACAATACTACATAATACACAGCGCTGGGCACAGGAGTGCATAATACACAGAGCGCTGGGCCCAGGACTGCATAATACACAGAGCGCTGGGCACAGGGCTACATAATACACAGAGCTGGGCATAGGACTGCATAATACACAGAGTGCTGGGCACAGGACTGCATAATACACAGCGCTGGGCACAGGAGTACATAATACACAGAGCGCCGGGCACAGGACTGCATAATACACAGAGCGCTGGGCACAGGACTGCATAATACACAGAGCGCTGGGCACAGGACTACATAATACACAGAGCGCCGGGCACAGGACTGCATAATACACAGAGCGATGGGCACAGGACTGCATAATACACAGAGCGCTGGGCACAGTACTACCTAATACACAGTGCTGGGCACAGGACTGCATAATACACAGAGCGATGGGCACAGGACTGCATAATACACAGAGCGCTGGGCACAGGGCTACATAATACACAGCGCTGGGCACAGGACTGCATAATACACAGAGCGCTGGGCATAGGACTGCATAATACACAGAGTGCTGGGCACAGGACTGCATAATACACAGCGCTGGGCACAGGAGTACATAATACACAGAGCGCCGGGCACAGGACTGCATAATACACAGAGCGCTGGGCACAGGACTGCATAATACACAGAGCGCTGGGCACAGGACTACATAATACACAGAGCGCCGGGCACAGGACTGCATAATACACAGAGCGATGGGCACAGGACTGCATAATACACAGAGCGCTGGGCACAGTACTACCTAATACACAGTGCTGGGCACAGGACTGCATAATACACAGAGCAATGGGCACAGGACTGCATAATACACAGAGCGATGGGCACAGGACTGCATAATACACAGAGCGCTGGGCACAAGACTACATATTACACAGAGTGCTGTGCACAGGAGTGCATAATACACAGAGCGCTGTGCACAGGAGTGCATACTACACACAGTGCTGGGCACGGGACTGCATAATACACTCAGCTCTGGGCACAGGACTGAATCCGGCAACAAAACCCGGGACAGACTTGGTCCGGGGACAGTGTCCTCAGCGCTGAGCACAGGACTGCATAATACACTCTGGGCACAAGACTACATATTACACAGAGCACTGGGCACAGGACTACATAATACACAGAGCGCTGGGCACATGACTACATAATACACAGAGCGCTGGGCACAGGACTGCATAATACACAGAGCGCTGGGCACAGAAGTGCATACTACACACAGCGCTGAGCACAGGACTTCATAATACACAAAGCTCTGGGCACAAGACTACATATTACACAGAGTGCTGGGCACAGGAGTGCATACTACACACAGTGCTGGGCACAGGACTGCATAATACACTCAGCTCTGGGCACAGGACTGAATCCTGCAACAAAACCCGGGACAGACTTGGTCCGGGGACAGTGTCCTCAGCGCTGAGCACAGGACTGCATAATACACTCTGGGCACAAGACTACATATTACACAGAGCACTGGGCACAGGACTACATAATACACAGAGCGCTGGGCACATGACTACATAATACACAGAGCGCTGGGCACAGGACTGCATAATACACAGAGCGCTGGGCACAGAAGTGCATACTACACACAGCGCTGAGCACAGGACTTCATAATACACAAAGCTCTGGGCACAAGACTACATATTACACAGAGTGCTGGGCACAGGAGTGCATACTACACACAGTGCTGGGCACAGGACTGCATAATACACTCAGCTCTGGGCACAGGACTGAATCCTGCAACAAAACCCGGGACAGACTTGGTCCGGGGACAGTGTCCTCAGTCCGGGGACTGTCCCTGGGGACATCTGGTCACCCTAGCCTAATCCCCTAAGGGGATAGTGATAAATACCAAAACCCCTCAGGGGATCTCGGCGTGACTGTGATGCTATACGGGGGTCATAGGAGTATTAGCGCGACATGTTTCGCGATGCCGCTTCTTCAGGAGCATAACTCCTGGTAAAGGCTGGTAGATAAGGATGGTCTACAGCAGCGGTCTTCAAACTATGGCCCTCCAGTTGTTAAGGAACTATAATTTCAATCATATCTGTGAATGACAGAGTGTTACAATGCCTCATGGGACGTGTAGTTCCGCAAAACAGCTGGAGGGCCGTAGTTTGAGGATCCCTGGTCTACAGTGTGGACCCGCCAAAGAAAAGGTATGGCCAGCAGAGCTGACAACTGTGTCATGAAATATTATTGGATATGGTACTGGGGTACAGAAACAAAGTACCCTCCCCTAGTAAGTGGACCTGTAATATTTAATTTAAGATATACAGGGTGGTCCTTGGAAGGGAAATAATCCCAATAAATCTCAGAGGTATCAGAAATGATTATTTCTTGATGAAGGCTTCTCGATAGCAATGATCTCCACAAACGTCAGAAGTAGGGATCTTAGTATTCCAAGGAAAGTCACGGGGGAGCGGCTGCCATAGTATCGGATTGCAGGCGCTCTGTGGATCTACCATCAGATTCAAACTACTACCCTATGGATCTAATACCCTTCTACACTGTGACTTTCCTTGGAATACTAAGATCACTACTTCTGACGTTTGTGGAGATCATTGCTATCGAGAAGTCTTCATAAATAAATAATCATTTCTGATACCTCTGAGATTTATCTGGATTATTCCCCTTCCAAGGACCAACCTATATATTAAATTAAAATATTACAGGTCCACTTACTAGGGGTGGGCACTTTGTTTCTGTACCCGAGCACTATATTTAATAATTCATGACACAGTTGTCAGTTCTGCTGACCATACCTTTTCTTTGGCGTATCCACACTAGGGCTGCACGATGTTAAAAAAAAAATCACATTGCGATATTTTTTTCCCAACTATATATATTGCTATATTTTTTTGCGGTGGATCCTCTTCGTCGTGCATTTTTAGTAGTGCAGAGTTACTACAGTGTGCCCCCATTCGATGCAGAGTTACTACAGCATGCCCCCATTCAGTGCAGTGACCAGCGTGCCCCCCATCAATGCAGTGACCAGCGTGCCCCCCATCAATACAATGACTAGCGTGCCGTGTCCCCTTCAATGCAGTGACCAGCGTGCCCCCCATCAATGCAGTGACCAGCATGCCCCCCATCAATGCAGTGACCAGCATGCCCCCCATTAATGTAGTGACCAGCGTGCCCCCCCCATCAATGTAGTGACCAGAGTGCCCCCCCATCAATGTAGTGACCAGCGTGCCCCCCCATCAATGTAGTGACCAGCATGCCATGTCCCCTTCAATGCAGAGAGACTTACCTAAGGTAGAAGAATACAGCCTGACATCCATCCCACATGTTCAGTCTGCCCCGCAGCTAGTTCTCTTGACGGAGCGGTGAGCGCGGCACAGCGAACCAATCACGTCATGAGTAGCGGCACAGCAAACCAATCAGGTGTGCAGGCAAGCGTGATTGGTTAGCTGTGCAGCTGGTCACGACGCGCTGCTCACCGCTCAGTCAGGAGAACTAGGCTAGCTGCAGGTAGGCAGACTTGAACGTGTGGGACGGATGTTGGGCTGTGTTCTGCTACAACCACTGTGAGCCCTCCCGAGTCCCGACTTCTCCCTGCCTAATGCCTATGCCTTACTATCGTATCTTCGGTGATGTGACTATCGCCCACGCCCGCAGCACGATAGTCGATATCACATCGACTATCGTTCAGCCCTAATCCACACTGTACGCACCGACCATCCTTATCTACCAGCCTTTACCAAGTTCAGTGGTGAGTTATGCTCCTGAAGAAGCGGCATCAACCTAGATGTTAATCACTTCCCAGCCAGTGTCATTAGTACAGATCATACAATAGTATTGTATGATCACTTTATTAGTATCACTGGTAATGTCAGTGTCAGTTCTTCCCCCACGTCAGATAGTACACTGCACTATTGCAGTCCCATTATAGGTTGTTGATTGCTGCCATTAGTAGTATAAAAAAAAAAAAAAAAAAAGATTCCAGTGTATATACCATAGTTTGTAGATGCTATAACTGTCACGCAAACCAATCAATATACACTTATTGGGATTTTTTTTTTTATCAAGAAACATAGCAGAATACATTTTGGCCAAATTTTATGAATAAATTAGATCTTTTTTATTTTTGTAATGGATGTGTTTTATAGCAGCAAGTAAAAACTATTTTCTTTCAAAATTCTCAGTCTCTTTTTCATTTATATCGCAAAAAAAAAAAAAAAAACAATGGTGATAAAATACAACCAAAATAAAGCTTTATTTGTATGAAAAAAAAAGTAAATAAACGTCATTTGATTACAGCATTGCATGACCGCGTAATTATCAGGTATAGTAGTGCAGTGCCGAATAGGAAAAAATGGCCTGCTCATGAAGGGGGTACAACACAAGTGTCTACGCGCATATGCCACCACCTAGCTGGGAGGAATGCAGTCTTCATAGGTTGCTGCTATTTCAAATTCATAGAACAATGAGATTAAAAGAAGGAACACAAATGGGAAAGAGCGCTGTACTATAGCAGAGCCATAAAACCAGTGACCAGATGATGCTGGGGTTATAGCTGGCTGGGGACAGGTTGAGTTGTCAGATGGAGTGCATAGAGCAGGGCTCCGGGGGGGAAACGACAGTTTGTCATTGCCCAGCTAAATGAATAGAGGGAATCGAGGTGGAGTTCCTGCAGCAGTGGAGGAGCCAGCCAGGGACTTCACGTGGATAAGATAGGCTGGGGCACCTGGGAATGATGGTCGCTCCACAGAGGAAGCTGCGCCCATTGCCCCGGAAGTGATGTCACAAACTGGCAGAAGTGGTAGGTGGTGGGCCTCGGACGGTGGGCAGCGTTGGGATTGCTGGGTGATCTGGGACACACTAAAGCCAAAGAAGTATAAGACAGGAACAAGCCAGCAGCTACAGACTACATGTTTTGGGGCGTGGCCCCTTCTTCGGTTCATAAAGTGCCCATAAAGAGCACTTTTGTGACATCACTGACGGTCATGGCTTCCCCCGTGGAGCGACCATCATTCCCAGGCACCTCGGCCACTCTCATCCACACTAGGGTGCCTGGCTGGCTCCTCCACTGCTGCAGGAACCCCACCTTGGTTCCCTCCATCCATTTAGCTGGACAGCGACAAACCCTCCCCCCCCCCACCCCCTTGGAGCCCCGCTGTATGCACTCCGTCTTACAGGTCAGCCTGTCCCCAGCTAGCTATCATCTCAGCATCATCCGGTCGCTCATTCAGCATTTACCTCCAGGTAACACACTTGGGTCAGCCATGCTGCTGTTTACTGGATGTTCCTTGTCCACTCTGTGCCTTGGAGTGGTAATAAATATACATGTTTTTATTCATTCAAGATTGGATTTATGGCTCTGCTATGGTACAGCGCTCTTTTTCATTTGTATTCCTCATGAAGGGGGTAAACTCTTTTGGAGCTGAAGTGGTTAAAGTTGTACACGCCTCAGAGGTTGTGGTCAGGAGAATATAGCTTTTCACCTTTGGTGGACATGTCCAAAACTCAAAAGATTTTGGATTCACATCCATACTTTTATTTTCTCTCTTACTAGTGTCAACCTTATTAAGTCTCCACAACAGGCAAAACTCAGCCACTCAGTTGTGGGAGCCTCAAAATCAACAAGAAGATTGATATAATTTGTCTTTGTAGCTGCAAGAATCACCATAGCTAGATCATGGAAATCCCCTATGATCCAGTTTGAATTACTAAATGCGAAGAAGCCTTGGATCATGATGAGTGAAAGCCTTTTGGCACTATTGCAAGATAAAATGCCTTTGTTGGAAAAAGCATAGGACCCTTGGATAAAATACAGCTGCAAGAAAAAGTATGTGAATCCTTTGGAATGATATGGATTTCTGCACAAATTGGTCATAAAATGTGATCTGATCATCATCTAAGTCACAACAATAGACAATCACAGTCTGCTTAAACTAATAACACACAAAGAATGAAATGTTGCCATGTTTTTATTGAACACACCATGTAAACATTAACAGAGCAGGTGGAAAAAGTATGTGAACCCTTGGATTTAATAACTGGTTGAACCTCCTTTGGCAGCAATAACTTCAACCAAATGTTTCCTGTAGTGGCAGATCAGACGTACACAACGGTCAGGAGTAATCCTTGACTATTCCTCTTTACAGAACTGTTTCAGTTCAGAAATATTCTTGGGATGTCTGGTGTGAATCACTTTCTTGAGGTCATGCCACAGCATCTCAATCGGGTTGAGGTCAGGACTCTGACTGGGCCACTTCAGAAGGTGTATTTCTTCTGTTTAAGCCATTCTGTTGTTGATTTACTTCTATGCTTTGGATCATTGTCCTGTTGCAACACCCATCTTCTGTTAAGCTTCAGCTGGTAGACAGATGGCCTTAAAGCGGAGTTCCGGCCTCAAATACCTTTTTAACTAAAAATACCCCTATAATACTAATCCATCGCCCTTTACAGAACCGCTTTTCCCATACTTACAAGGTGTACAGTATTGGATTTTAGTCAAAATCTTACTTTTAAAAACGCTGTCTGGGCGCGGCCATCTTAGACGTGGGCATCTGAAGCCGCAGTGTTATCTGCTGTGTCCTTCTTCCTGATTCCAGGGAGTGTTCTGGGAGTTCTTCCTGATTCCAGCCTCCTGGGAGTGATGACAAACAGCTCCCAGGATGCAATGCAAAGGCGGAAGTGATGTCCGTGGCCGTGGCCACAGAGGAGGAAGAAGGAGGAAGTACAATCAAAAAAGCCCTGAAAATAAGGTAAGGGACCCCCGAAAAAAAATTGAAAATGCCCAATTGTTGATCAGCATAGCAAGCACTCCAGGAATCACTAAAGTTGCAAAATGGGCCGGAACTCCGCTTTAAGTTCTCCTGCAAAATGTCTTGATAAACTTGGGAATTAATTTTTCCTTTGATGATAGCAATCCGTCCAGGCCCCGACGCAGCAAAGCAGCCCCAAACCATGATGCCCCCACCACCATACTTCACAGTTGGGATGAGGTTTTGATGTTGGTGTGCTGTGCCTCTTTTTCGCCACACATAGTGTTGTGTGTTTCTTCCAGACAACTACATTTTGGTTTCATCTGTCCACAGAATATTTTGCCAGTACTGCTGTGGAACATCCACTTGCTCTTGTGCAAACTGTAAATGTGCAGCAATGTTTTGTTTGGACAGCAGTGGCTTCCTCTGTGGTATCCTCCCATGAAATCCATTCTTGTTTAGTGTTTTACGTATTGTAGATTCGCTAACAGGGATGTTAGCAATTGCCAGTGACTTTTGTAAGTCCTTAGCTGACACTCTAGGATTCTTCTTCACCTCATTAAGCAGTCTGCGCTGTGCTCTTGCAGTCATCTTTACAGGACGGCCACTCCTAGGGAGAGTAACAGCAGTGCTGAACTTTCTCCATTCATAGACAATTTGTCTTACCGTGGACTGATGAACAGCAAGACTTTTGGAGATACTTTTATAACCCTTTCCAGCTTTATGCAAGTCAACAATTCTTATTCTTAGGTCTTCTGAGAGCTCTTTTGTACGAGGCATCATTCACATCAGGCAATGCTTCTTGAAAAGCAAAGCCAGAACTGGTGTGTGTTTTTTATAGGGCAGGGTAGCTGTAACCAACTCCTCCAATCTCATCTCATTGATTGGACTCCAGTTGGCTGACATCTCACTCCAATTAGCTCTTGGAGATGTCATTAGTCTAGGGCAGGGATCCTCAAACTACGGCCCTCCAGCTGTTGCGGAACTACACATCCCATGAGGCATTGTAAAACTCTGACATTAACAGACATGATGGGAATTGTACTTCCTGAACATCTGGAGGGCCATAGTTTGAAGACCCCTGGTCTAGGGGTTCACATACTTTTTCCACCTGCACTGTGAATGTTTACATGGTGTGTTCAATAAAAACATGGCAACATTTCATTCTTTGTGTGTTATTAGTTTAAGCAGACTGTGATTGTCTATTGTTGTGACTTAGATGATGATCAGATCACATTTTATGACCAATTTGTTGTAACGCTCCTGCGTTTTTATAGTAAGCTGGATTTGCAGCTGCAGAATCTCCACTCAGTAGTCATGTAGAGATGTGTTGAATTACCAGATCCAACTCTCCAGACTCATCACTGTGGACCCGCCTGCTTCAGCATACAGATATACACACACTCAATAAGATGTTCCTGGAGTGATAGGATGTATATGACAGTATAGAGGTGATGTGCTGAAGGGACAGGGGTGAGCAGTGATAGCAATGATAAGCACTTGATAGTAATGTTCAGGAGAGTAGTAGACGGTAATAGGTAGGATGCAGATAGGTTAGTAATCATGTATGGTAATAGGTGGTAAGGACAGCAGATGATATACAGGAGAGACTAACCCAGTGCAAGGATAGATGGTAGTAGACTCAAGAGCTAGCAATCTATGTAACAGTGCAGATGATAGAATTAGTAATGCATAGATAGAAACAGTCCTTAATGTGCAGAAGTAGATAGTGTAAGTTTGTTATGGAGGAATCCCCTGTGGGGTACTTATCACTAGTAAGGTAGTAAGTAGAGGGGTCCGGTAGCGAGGGAGTGATCCGGTAGCGAGATACGGGATCAGTATCGAGGTTCCGGTCTGTTCCAGGTAAAGAGAATAGCTGGAGGCTCCGGCAGCATAAGACAAGGCTTGTAAGCATGCGGTTTGAACGAACAACCTGAGAGAGAAAGCCAGCGATTGAAATAGCCGCTCAGAGCGGCGCTCAGTGATGATGTCATACGGCTTAAAGGTATATGCGTTCCACCTAACTAAAAAGGTGGGACGCAATATGAAAAGGAAAATGGGCAATAAGGGTACCAAAGGTACCAGAATCTTACAGTACCCCCCCTTTAAGGCCGGCTCCGGAAGGCCTATAGCACTGGTTTCTCCGGGTATTTAGAATGAAACCTTCGTATAAGCCTAGGTGCGTGAACATCAGAAGTATCCAACCAGGTGTCGTCTTGGGGTCCATAGTTCTTCCATCTTATGAGATATTGGAGTCTTCCTCTGTGGATACGAGAATCCAAAATCTCCCTAATCTCAAATTCTTCTCCGCCTTCAACTTGTATTGGAGGTGGAGGCAAGATGGTAGGCCTTATTCCTTGGTTAGGAACATGTGGTTTCAGTAGCGACACATGAAAGATGGGATGTATTCTGAGATTTGCCGGTAAAGTGAGTTGTACTGCAGCTTTTCCAATGAGTTTCTTAATTGGGAAGGTTCCCAGAAATAGAGGTCCAAGCTTTTTGCTAGGGATCTTTAACCTTAAATTTTTCGTCGATAGCCAAACGAGGTCCCCAATAGCATATTGAGGAGAAGGTCTTCTACGAAGGTGGTAGTACCTTTTTTGTTGACTATGAGCGTGTGAGATGGTGGTATTAAGTAAACCCAGAGAGTCTTTTATTTGGGTAAGATAATCCGAGGCTACTGGGTTACTTGATGGTAGGATGCGTGGTGGAAGAAGTGTGGGATGAAACCCATAGTTTAAGTAGAACAGACTTTGCTTAGTAGTACTGTGGGTTGCGTTGTTATAAGCAAATTCCGCCAGAGGGAGGAGATCCACCCAATCATCCTGTAGGTATGAGGTGTAGCAACGTAGATATTGTTCGATGCACTGGTTGACTCTTTCAGTCTGTCCGTTGGTCTGAGGGTGGTAAGGAGAAGTGAGCTTTCGCTCAATCCGTAGTATGTGACATAGAGCTTGCCAAAACTTGGAGATGAACTGTGAACCACGGTCGGATAAAAGAGTCTTTGGAATTCCATGTAACTTAAACACATGTTTCATTAGTAATTCCGCTGTTTGCTTAGATGAAGGTAGTCTGCGAATAGAAATGAAATGTGCCATCTTTGTCAGATGGTCCACTGACACTAGAATGGTATTAAATCCTTTGGAAGGTGGTAGTTCTACTATAAAGTCTAAGGACACAACTTCCCATGGAACCTGGGGTATTGGTAGACTGCAGAGTAGACCAGATGGTTTTGTAGTGTCAATTTTGGACCTTGCACAGATGTCACATGAAGAAACAAATTTTTGTACAGACGTCTTCATATCAGGCCACCAAAACTGCCTGGTAAGCAAATTAAGGGTCTTAGTCATACCCATATGTCCTGCCATATGCACATCATGTGACAATTCCAAGATCTTGGTGCGCATAGTAGGGGGTATGTAGAGTTTGTCGTTGTAGTAGAGGAAGCCTTCTGCATCAGTAGTTAGTTGTGGTGGAGGTGAATCCAATCCTATACTGTGCAAAATCTCTTCCTTCAGGGAACGAACAACACCAATAATACGTTCATAGGGTATTATAGGAATAGAAGGAACTTCAGCACAGTTATCTTCGGTTAATCTTGATAGCGCATCCGCTTTTTTGTTTTTGTCTGCAGGTGTGTAGGTCACTAGGAAGTTGAATCTTAGGAAGAATAATGACCATCGTACCTGCCGGTGGGAAAGAGTTTTGTTAGTCTGAAGGTATTGAAGATTTTTATGATCTGTATATATGAGTATTGGTAATCGGGTACCTTCAAGTAAATGTCGCCAATTCTCTAGTGCCAGTTTTATGGCAAGCAACTCTTTTTCACCCACTGGGTAATTCACCTCTGGGCTGCTTAGTGATTTAGAGAAAAAAGCAACTGGGTGGAGTGGTGAAGTATTAGTTGGTCGTTGGGAGAGAACTGCTCCTACTGCCATGTTTGACGCATCCACCTCCAGAATATATTGGAGGGATGGGTCTGGATGGCGTAGTATGGGAGCAGAAGTAAAGCTTGATTTTAACAAGCGGAAAGCTCCATTTGCTTCTTCTGACCATTTGAATGGTTTCCTTATACTTGTAAGTTGTGTGAGAGGTCTCACAATAGCAGAGAAGTTCTTGATGAACTTCCTATAGAAGTTTGAAAATCCGAGGAATCGCTGTAATGCCTTACGAGTTGTTGGTATAGGCCAATCCATAATACACGATATCTTGCTCATATCCATCTTTATTCCGGTTTTAGATATGATGTATCCCAGGAATAGAGTTTCTTCTTTATGAAATAGGCATTTTTTTAATTTCACGTATAGGTTGTGTGCGAGTAATCTGGATAACACAAGTCTTACATGTTTTATATGTTCAGACAAAGATCGAGAATAGATAAGTATATCGTCCAGATATACCACAACACAGACATCAAGTAAGTCTCTGAAGATGTCATTTATGAATCTTTGAAAAGCTGCGGGAGCATTACACAACCCGAAAGGCATCACAAGATATTAGAATAATCCGTATCTGGTTCTGAATGCTGTCTTCCACTCATCTCCGTCACGGATTCGGATTAGGTTGTATGCCCCTTTTAGGTCCAATTTAGAAAAGTAAGTAGCCCCGCGCACTTGTTCAATGAGTTCAGGAATGAGCGGTAAAGGATAACGATCCGTTATCGTAATGGTATTTAGTTGCCTATAGTCAATAATAGGCCTAAGACTTGAATCCTTATTGCGGACAAAGAAAAGTCCTGCAGCTGTGGAAGAAGTAGAGGGTCTGATGAACCCTTTCGCCAAATTCTCATCCAAGTATTCCTTGAGATGAGAAAGTTCATCCTGTGAAAGAGGATAAACATGGCCGAAAGGCAATTTGCTATTAGGGAGTAGATCGATAGAACAATCATAGTCCCTATGGGGAGGCAACACTTGAGCATTTTTCTCAAGGAAGACTTCGGACAGATCCTGATAGCATAGTGGTGTAATCTCATCTGACACCACAGACAGGATCTTTACATAAGATGGGAGGTTACACGTGATCTCGCAATAGTGAGAAGGGAAGGTTAGAGTCCGTGTTTTCCAATCTATGGTTGGTTGATGTATGTGTAACCAGGGAAGTCCCAAAATAATGGGAAAATGTGGTGAAGGTAGTACATCAAAAGTGGTGGTCTCCATATGAGACTCGTTAGCAGTGACAAGGAGTGCTTGTGTCTGATTGGTGATTGGACCAGAAGATAACGGAATACCGTTAATGAAACTAACAGAGACAGGTTTAGGTTTTGAAATAATAGGTATTTTATTTAAAGTAACAAAACGTGTATCGATATAGTTCCCACAAGATCCTGTGTCGATCATAGCCTTGGTGGTGATCCTAGTCTGGTCCCACTGCAATGTCAAATGAACAAAGAGGTAGGGATTAGAAAAGGAAGTCGTTAATCCCCCTAGTAAGACATGTGAACACTCACCCTCTTTTTTGCGGACAAGGGGACAGACGCTTATCAAATGATCCGGGGATGCGCAGTACATGCAGAGATTTCTGGATCTTCTCCTGGCTCGTTCAGTGGTCGATAAAGGTGGGCGTATGGTTCCTACCTCCATAGGAGTAGGGTCAACGGCCGAAATCCGAGAAGGACTGGACAATGGCATTCCCATTTTCTCAGCCTTTCTTTCTCGCAGTCGCCTGTCAATGTTGATACTAAGTTGTATTAAGGCATCTAAAGTGCCAGGTAAATCCGCTCGGGCGAGCTCGTCTTTAACGGCTTCTGACAACCCGAGCCTGAACTGAGTTCGCAGAGATGTATCATTCCACCCTGAATCAAGGGTCCATCTTTTGAACTCTGCTACAAAGTCTTCAACAGGTCTCCTTCCTTGTTTTAAAGCCCTCAATTGGATATCAGCAGTACTCTGCCTATTGGGGTCTTCATATAAGCTAGCGAGTTCCGCTAGGAATAAGGGATAGGAGTTGAGAAGAGGATCATCTTTCTCAAAGAGAGAGTCTGCCCAGGCCCGTGGATCACCCGTTAAATATGAGATAGTGGTACAGACTTTAATTTGATCAGTAGGGTAAGTACGAGGTTTTAGCAAAAAAAGCAATTGACATGCGTTTTTGAATTCACGAAATTTTTTCCGATCACCTGTAAACACTAGAGGAGGGTTTATTTTAGGTTCAGGGGGCTGAGCAGCAGTAAGCTGTGAAAGACGGGTTATCTGCTGTCTCAGAGTCTGATTTTCATCTTTTACTTCAGTAAGAGCAAGTACTAATGCATTTACTTTTTGTGTTAATTGTATCACTTGAGTGGGTAATTCTGCTGAATCCATTTTTCTGGTTCGTTCAATCTTTAACGCTCCTGCGTTTTTATAGTAAGCTGGATTTGCAGCTGCAGAATCTCCACTCAGTAGTCATGTAGAGATGTGTTGAATTACCAGATCCAACTCTCCAGACTCATCACTGTGGACCCGCCTGCTTCAGCATACAGATATACACACACTCAATAAGATGTTCCTGGAGTGATAGGATGTATATGACAGTATAGAGGTGATGTGCTGAAGGGACAGGGGTGAGCAGTGATAGCAATGATAAGCACTTGATAGTAATGTTCAGGAGAGTAGTAGACGGTAATAGGTAGGATGCAGATAGGTTAGTAATCATGTATGGTAATAGGTGGTAAGGACAGCAGATGATATACAGGAGAGACTAACCCAGTACAAGGATAGATGGTAGTAGACTCAAGAGCTAGCAATCTATGTAACAGTGCAGATGATAGAATTAGTAATGCATAGATAGAAACAGTCCTTAATGTGCAGAAGTAGATAGTGTAAGTTTGTTATGGAGGAATCCCCTGTGGGGTACTTATCACTAGTAAGGTAGTAAGTAGAGGGGTCCGGTAGTGAGAGAGTGATCCGGTAGCGAGATACGGGATCAGTATTGAGGTTCCGGTCTGTTCCAGGTAAAGAGAATAGCTGGAGGCTCCGGCAGCATAAGACAAGGCTTGTAAGCATGCGGTTTGAACGAACAACCTGAGAGAGAAAGCCGGCGATTGAAATAGCCGCTCAGAGCGGCACTCAGTGATGATGTCATACAGCTTAAAGGTATATGCGTTCCACCTAACTAAAAAGGTGGGACTCAATATGAAAAGGAAAATGGGCAATAAGGGTACCAAAGGTACCAGAATCTTACATTTGTGCAGAAATCCATAGCATTCCAAAGGGTTCATATACTTTTTCTTGCAGCTGTATGTAACCTAGAAAAGACATTTACTGGGACCAGTGAGGGTGCTTGCTACTACTACCCTTCTTTTCTCCTCTCTTTTCTTTGTCTCTGTGAATATTTAGGGAATCTTCTCAGTTAACAAATGGCTGCTTAGGGTTCTATTCTACAGGGCTTGACAAAGCCCAGGCGCTAGGTCACCAAGGCGAGCCGAAATTGGATCCCCGTGCCCCCACCAGCCCATCCCCTGCTGGAAGTGGCACGAGCGAGCAAATCCTCGGGCATCCGCCCACCGAGCTCCTCCCCGCCTCATCTCCAATGGACGCGTATCACATGTCTACCTTGCGAGAGGGAACGATGATTGGGCAGCCTGCCAGCCTCTCAACTGGCTGGAGCTTTCTGCCCCCTTTTAACACTCCCCCAGTCAGAAGGTGAGCTGGGGATATCAGCTTCTCTGATTAGCCTGCCAGGAAAATGGCAGGAATGTATGACTCTGACCACATGGTCCCAGCAATAAGTGTTCCCTGCCTGATGTGTCCTGCAATTTTAGGACTGCAGCATAGAGATCAGAGTCCCTTTATGTTAGCACCCCCATTGGAGACCCCCAATAGGATCAGAGTCCCTTTATAGTAGCATCCCTCTTAGAGACCTCCCCCATTATATTAGAGTCCCCTTTTACCAGCAACCCTCTTTAGAGATCAACGGTTCGCCATCTCTTTCGTCTAAAACAAAGCCCTACCAGTCAAAAAAAAATAGATAAAACTGGCTAACTTTTTTTTAGCTGGCTCATAAATTCAAAGCAAATTTGTCAAGCCCTGGTGTACTATATTTGTACTTTTCTCTTGATTCCTGATCGGTACTATATGGTGTAACAATGGCGTCAGTAGACCTTCCATATCTGTTAGCTTATGTTTTGACAGACTTCAGCCTCAGCTCCCAACTCAATGTTATTGCCACTGTGTCTCTCTGTTATCAAGCACTTGTTTAAAAGTGTGAGCAGTTGATGGCCTGTTGTATTTCTGTACCTTTTATCAACAAAACTTTAATAAAAACATTGGAAATGAAAATTATGCACGCCTGTGAAATGGAAACAAATTGCAGTACCTAAAATTGACCATAGGAGATGCTATAAAAACCTTTACAGGTTACCGGTTTAGAGTTAAAGCGGAACTAACCCCCACTATTCTTTTCAGCCATGGAAGCTGCTATCTTAGCTCTAGTTTCATCTGCAACTACCATGGTGCTGTGCATGTGATCAGTTATAACACCAGCCATTTGATGGTTTGACAGTTAGGTTGAGAGCACAAGAAATTGTGCCAGGTAAATTCCTGTCACGCGTTTTTTGAAAACTGTTAAATTGATGGAGTGTTTCTAGTGCAGGTGGCAGCCATCTTGGCTGGGTCTGGATTGATCCTGGAGGACGGTATTTGGCTGATGCAAGAAAGCAAAGGATGTGTGTCTGGAGGCTGCTGAGGGCAAAGGAGGGAACAGTCAAAAAGGGTAGCATGGGTGTTGGAATAAGACTGGGCCGTTGACTAAACTGAAGCCTGCCATAGCTGACCACAAACAGATGGGACCTGAGAGAAGCAAAGAGACTGCTCATTGCGCAGGACCTTATCTCAAAAACTGCAAAAATTCTCCCTGGGAGGGTGTGTAATCAGACTGTACTGAAAAAAGAGCACTTTCAAGGCTTGCAAGGAAGGAAAAGAGGGACTGACTCAGCAGGATTGAAAGATGGAAATCACAGCAACTCTTTTCTTGTCAGAGGATTTAAACTGAACCAAAGCATGTGTCTTGAGATCCAGAAGAGGGGGCTCGGGGTCTGATATTAGACTAACATTGTACAAGTTCATATGTTGTCTGCTGGTAACTTTTGTGCTTTCCAACTTTGCCAGTCAACATTTTTTTTGTAATCAATCACTGGCCTGTGGGATAAAACTAGGACTGTTATAACAAGTTAGGACTGTGTTTATATACTGTTGCTAAAAAAAATGCATTCAGCTCTCAGACTTGTCACTTGGTGAATAATAACAGCCTACACCTCCACCACATAGACGATAAGCCTCTTACCAGAAGCCGTGGATCACCATCAAGAGGGTGATCAATAAGGCCTTTTTGTGTATGGGACCTGGGTAAGTACCACGTGGAACTCCAATGAACTACTCCCAATATGCAGCAAAAAGACAGGATATTCTTTTCCCAGTGTAAGTGTCTGGAAACTCCAGAGAAGCTAGAAGTATATATGGGACAAGAGAGAGGCTGATAGTGAAGAATGTTTGGCACACAATATTTATTTAAAAAAGGTTACACTCACCAAAAGCGAAATATATGAAAGCCAAAAGATCAAACATAACACCGGAGCCGCTATGAAAGCGGTGGACCTCTTCTGGCGTGTGACGTCTGGTGCAGGGTAGCTCCACCCACATGTTTCGTAGCAAGACTACGTTGTCAGGGGGCGTATCCTGTCACAATCTAGACATTACTTATACTTTTGACAGCGGAAGAGGAAGATCACTCATAACGCCGCATTTGAAATACAGTGCCTTGAAAAGTATTCATACCCCTCAACATTTTGTCATGTTACAACCAAAAACATACATTTATTTTATTGAGATTTTATGTGAACCAACACAAAGTGGCACATAATTGTGAAGTGGAAGGAAAATTATAATTAGTTTACAAAATGTTTTAAAAATTTGTGAAAAGTGTGGCGTGCATTTGTATTCATCCCCCCGAGGCAATATTTTGTAGAACCACCTTTCGCTGCAATTACAGCTGCAAGTATTTTTGGGTATGTCTCTACCAGCTTTGCACATCTAGAGAGTGACATTTTTGCCCATTATTTTTTGCAAAATAGCTCAAGCTCTGTCAGATTGGATGGAGAGCATTTGTAAACAGCAATTTTCAAGTCTTGCCACAGATTCTCTATTGGTTATAGGTCTGGACTTTGACTGGGCCATTCTAACTCATGAATATGCTTTGATCTAAACTATTCCATTGTAGCTCTGGCTGTATGTTTAGGGTCATTGTCCTGCTGGAAGGTGAACCTCCGCCCCAGTCTCAAGTCTTTTGCAGACTTGCCACACATAGCGTTTTGCTTTTAGGCCAAAAAGTTAAATTTTGGTCTTAGCTTATCAGAACACCTTCTTGCACATGTTTGCTGTGTCCTCCACAGGGTTTCTCACAAACTGCAAACAGGACTTTTTATGGCTTTCTTTTAACAATGGCTTTCTTCTTGGCACTCTTACATAAAGGACAGATTTGTGGAGTGCACAACTAATAGTTGTCCTGTGGACAGATTCTCCCATCTGAGCTGTGGATCTCTGCAGCTCCTCCAGAGTTACCATGGACCTCTTGGCTGCTTCTCTAATTAATGCTCTTCTTGCCCAGCCTGTTAGTTTAGGTGGACGGCCATGTCTTGGTAAGTTTGCAGTTGTGCCATGCTCAACAATGGGGTTTTACCACCCAGCAACCTCACTTTTAATCCGTTTTGGCTTATATCCATCTCCTTATCAGGCACAGGGAAACTTTCCAGCTGTGGTGAGCTGCTGAGCCAGGAATAAGGGTACATAGATATTTTCTGGATATAATGTGCTGCTGAGCCAGGGATGAGGCTACATAACAGAAAATTGTTGTTAAATACTTACCGTAGTTTCCTTTCCTGGCCTATCCTCACATCAGCACACAATGGGTAACACCTCTTCTGGAACCCAGAGGACCTCCTCTTCCTAGCTAAAAGAAAGACAGCTCCTTCCCCACTGAAGTGTTCGATAACCTAGCCTGAGACAGGCCACTAGGGAGGGAGTCCTATGCTGACGTGAGGATAGGCCAGGAAAGGCAAAATAATGGTAAGTATTTGATCATTTTCAGTTTTCCTGGCCCTACCTCACTTTTGCACACAATGGGATATAACTAGCTGAATAAATGGGCGAGAGAGAACACATGAAAAGAAACATTGACAATTAAAAATAAGCTGCCAAGGACAAAAATAATTTATATGTCTTGTCCCAAACTTTGCAGAATTTGCTGACTGCACGCCTAGCTTGTAAAGTCGAATGAAGGGCTAGCTGTCTCATTTAACCTTCACTGAAATCCTGGTATACCTGCCCCAAAGGCTGCCGCCCCAAAGGCTGCCACCCCTCAGGTCGAAGGAATGAAATGAAAAGATTGTCCACTTTTCTCACGTCTTTTGACCCTTGCATGTCCACAATTAGCAACTTGTCCATGTGTAAGGAACTGAAGTCTTCCTGTTGTGTACTCAGTGACTCTGTGTGAATGCTCGGAGGGACTGCTCCCAGTTCTCCTGAAAACTGGATACCACTTTAGATTTGAACTTTGGAGATGGACGTAGTATCACAATTTCTGGTAAAAGGACACAAAAGGCATCTTTGCAGGAAAGTACTGCAATCTTTAAAATCCTTCTGTCTGAAGCAACTGCTGTCTGAGGAACTAGTTTTACCACCAGGATTCGCAATGGAAATGAAGCTATTGGAGAAAAGGATGCCTGTACTAGTGCTTTCAGAACCAAGCTTAAGTCCCATGAAGGGAACAAGAATTTCCTTGGTGGTCATATATGGACTACTGCCTCCATGAAGCATTTGTTCAATAGCTCTTCTACCCATCTGCAGCCTGAAAAAAAGGATAAAGGCAGAGACCTGTACTTTAACTAAGTTATATGCCAGACTAATCTTAAGCGCTGATTGTAAAAGTGTCCAGGATATTGTGGGGACACAGGAGAGAAAACTTTGGTAAGCAAACCAAACAAACTTCCTTCATATCCACGTGAAAGATTTTTTGGGGGTGCCACAAGGGGGGACTTTTCAATTGGGGTGCTTAAGTATTTCCTTGATATATAAAGTAAGACTAGAGAAAATTTATTTTTAGTAAAAAAAACATGAAAAAAATTTTATTCTGAAACAACAGTAAAAAGTATACTGTAATTGAAAGGATTACAATATACTGTACAAAACTGAATTGTATTAAAAACATATACAGTAAACAGCCATACAGTATCATACAAATATATATATACTCTCCTAACACAAGGGTAGATGGTATATATGCTTTATACCCAGTTGCATCCACAATGGATGGTCTTTGTGCAGGAGGCGTAGTGGCCCACAGCCATTAACCCAACATGTTTCGCGGCACTGCCGCCGCTTCTTCAGGGGTATCTTTGAGGGTATCACATAGATATATTTGTCATGAAAATAACGACTTAAATGAGGAAAAATAAAAATAAAAAGAAAAAAAAAAGAAAAGAGAAATCAATACAAAATCATCAAACGTATGTTTACAGTGACTTATGCAATTAATGATATACTATTACAACATATAGAAGTCATATCTATAGTAAACAAATATTGCATGGTGTCCATGATAGAGAGGCAGCGAGAATAATACACATCATCATACCTGTTAAACATGCAGTACAGCACGCTGCAATGGGAAATACGACCACAAGGCACAGGGGGGAGACCCCCGGGGGGCGGACACGGGAGACCGACCACAAATAGGGCACAAAAAGTACGGCTGAAGAGAGATGAGGTCTGGAAATTCAAAGTAAAAAGATATATTTTCAGTTCCATATACGGCCATCTAGTGAAGAAGCGGCGGCAGTGCCGCGAAACATGTTGGGTTAATGGCTGTGGGCCACTACGCCTCCTGCACAAAGACCATCCATTGTGGATGCAACTGGGTATAAAGCATATATACCATCTACCCTTGTGTTAGGAGAGTATATATATATTTGTATGATACTGTATGGCTGTTTACTGTATATGTTTTTAATACAATTCAGTTTTGTACAGTATATTGTAATCCTTTCAATTACAGTATACTTTTTACTGTTGTTTCAGAATAAAATTTTTTTCATGTTTTTTTTACTAAAAATAAATTTTCTCTAGTCTTACTTTATATATCAAGGAAATACTTAAGCACCCCAATTGAAAAGTCCCCCCTTGTGGCACCCCCAAAAAATCTTTCACGTTATAATATTTACTAGGGACGTGGTGCTTTGTATCTGTTATAAATTTGTAGAGATAGCCTCTTTCCTTCATATCCACCCATATGTGTAGCGTTCATGGTCTTGTGGTCTTCACCAAGCTCTGAACCACCTTGGAAGAGAATCCATGCACCTCTAGTCCAGCCGATTCAATAGCCAGGCCTCAAAAGGGTCTCACTGGATTTGGGTGTTGCCATTGACATAAAAGATCTTGTTTGACCGGAAACAGGATCCCCACGCTGCCCCCTCATACCTTTTGCAAGTCTTCTGTGCCACTGACAGGTGTGGTGAGCGCATACAAAAAAAATACAGAAAAAAAATTGTAACTCTTATACCAAGAAAAAGCAGGTACACTGTCCCTTTAAGACCCATCTGCTTTCATCCACATGCTTCAGAAGCAGCAGCAGGTGAGGTCAGGAAGCCCTTCCAGAGGCAGACAGGAGACACAGATACTGAGACAAAACCAGTCAGATTGTCTAACCCCCAGGAACACACAGCAACAAGTCTTTACCTCACAAGAGAAAACTGGCAGCGAGGAAGAGAAACCAGTCCCCCTGCCGGCTCTAAGACTGTTTAAGCTGCTGCTGCTTCTACTGGTAACCACCCTTACTTGCCGCATCTCCCTGTCCTCTACGACATCATCAACAAAGCCAGGAGAGCAGTGTGGCACGTTGCCTATACAGGACAGGAAAACCCCAAGGAAGAGGCCAATGGTGACATTGCAAAGCTTACTAATACCACACCTGTAGAATATTTGTACTGTTTAGGCAACATTGCCTGTGGCCCGGCACCCAGTTTCAGGAAAGTTTACCATCCAGCATTCTGGGTCTTCCAACTCCATAAAAGGCTGAACATGGAGGGGTGGTGTGGTAGGGGGTATATACTTGCAGCAACCAAAGTACTTACCAACTGCAATCAACAGGTGGCCTGGAGCATGACCAAATAAAAAAACACTTCAGTGGGGGAGGGGCTGTCTTTTATTTAGCTAGGAAGAGGGGGTTCTGTGGGTTCCAGAGGAGGCGTTAATCCATTGAGTGCTGATGTGAGGTAGGGCCAGGAAAGAGATTTTACAGGTACATTATGCTTCTGAACCAGGGATGGGGGTAGATAGACATTTTACAGGTACAATATGCTTCTGAGCCAGGGGTTAGAGTTCATGGAGAATCTACAGGTACAATGTGCTTCTGAGCCAGGGATGAGAGTACATAGAGAATTTACAGGTACAGTGTGCTTCTGAGCCAGGGATGTGAGTACATAGAGAATTTACAGGTACAATGTGCTTCTGAGCCAGGGATGTGAGTACATAGAGAATTTACAGGTACAATGTGCTTCTGAGCCAGGGATGAGAGTACATAGAGAATTTACAGGTACAATGTGCTTCTGAGCCAGGGATGTGAGTTCATAGAAAATTTACAGGTATAATGTGCTTCTGATCCAGGGATGAGAGTACATAGAGAATTTACAGGTACAATGTGCTTCTGATCCAGGGATGAGAGTACATAGAGAATTTACAGGTACAATGTGCTTCTGAGCCAGGGATGAGATAACATAGAAAATGTACAGGTACAATGTGCTTCTGAGCCAGGGATGTGAGTACATAAAGAATTTACATGTACAATGTGCTTCTGAGTCAGGGATGAGAGTACATAGAGAATTTACAGGTACAATGTACTTCTGAGCCAGGGATGTGAGTACACAGAGAATTTACAGGTACAATGTGCTTCTGAGCCAGGGATGAGGGAGGGTACATAGAGAATTTACAGGTACAATGTGCTTCTGAGCCAGGGATGAGAGTACATAGAGAATTTACAGGTAAAATGTGCTTTTGAACCAGGGATGAGAGTACATAGAGAATTTACATGTACAATATGCTTCTGAGCCAGGGTTGAGAGTACATAGAGAATTTACAGGTACAATGTGCTTCTGAGCCAGGGATGAGAGTACATAGAGAATTTACAGGTACAATGTACTTCTGAGCCAGGGATGTGAGTACACAGAGAATTTACAGGTACAATGTGCTTCTGAGCCAGGGATGAGGGAGGGTACATAGAGAATTTACAGGTACAATGTGCTTCTGAGCCAGGGATGTGAGTACATAGAGAATTTACAGGTACAATGTGCTTCTGAGCCAGGGATGAGAGTACATAGAGAATTTACAGGTACAATGTGCTTCTGATCCAGGGATGAGAGTACATAGAGAATTTACAGGTACAATGTGCTTCTGAGCCAGGGATGTGAGTACATAGAGAATTTACAGGTACAATGTGCTTCTGAGCCAGGGATGAGGGAGGGTACATAGAGAATTTACAGGTACAATGTGCTTCTGAGCCAGGGATGAGAGTACATAGAGAATTTACAGGTAAAATGTGCTTTTGAACCAGGGATGAGAGTACATAGAGAATTTACATGTACAATATGCTTCTGAGCCAGGGTTGAGAGTACATAGAGAATTTACAGGTACAATGTGCTTCTGAGCCAGGGATGAGAGTACATAGAGAATTTACAGGTACAATGTACTTCTGAGCCAGGGATGTGAGTACACAGAGAATTTACAGGTACAATGTACTTCTGAGCCAGGGATGTGAGTACACAGAGAATTTACAGGTACAATGTGCTTCTGAGCCAGGGATGAGGGAGGGTACATAGAGAATTTACAGGTACAATGTGCTTCTGAGCCAGGGATGAGAGTACATAGAGAATTTACAGGTAAAATGTGCTTTTGAACCAGGGATGAGAGTACATAGAGAATTTACATGTACAATATGCTTCTGAGCCAGGGTTGAGAGTACATAGAGAATTTACAGGTACAATGTGCTTCTGAGCCAGGGATGAGAGTACATAGAGAATTTACAGGTACAATGTACTTCTGAGCCAGGGATGTGAGTACACAGAGAATTTACAGGTACAATGTGTTTCTGAGCCAGGGATGAGGGAGGGTACATAGAGAATTTACAGGTACAATGTGCTTCTGAGCCAGGGATGTGAGTACATAGAGAATTTACAGGTACAATGTGCTTCTGAGCCAGGGATGAGAGTACATAGAGAATTTACAGGTACAATGTGCTTCTGATCCAGGGATGAGAGTACATAGAGAATTTACAGGTACAATGTGCTTCTGAGCCAGGGATGTGAGTACATAGAGAATTTACAGGTACAATGTGCTTCTGAGCCAGGGATGAGAGTACATAGAGAATTTACAGGTACAATGTGCTTCTGAGCCATGGATGTGAGTACATAGAGAATTTACAGGTACAATGTGCTTCTGAGCCAGGGATGAGAGTACATAGAGAATTTACAGGTACAATGTGCTTCTGAGCCAGGGATGAGAGTACATAGAGAATTTACAGGTACAATATGCTTCTGAGCCAGGGATGAGAGTACATAGAGAATTTACAGGTACAATGTGCTTCTGAGCCAGGGATGAGAATACATGGAGAATTTACAAGTACAATGTGCTTCTGAGCCAGGGATGAGAGTACATAGAGAATTTACAAGTACAGTGTACTTCTGAGCCAGGGATGAGAGTACATAGAGAATTTACAGGTACAATGTGCTTCTGAGCCAGGGATGAGAGTACATAGAGAATTTACAGGTACAATGTGCTTCTGAGCCAGGGATGAGAGTACATAGAGAATTTACAGATACAATGTGCTTCTGAGCCAGGGATGAGAGTACATAGAGAATTTACAGGTAAAATATGCTTCTGAGCCAGGGATGAGAGTACATAGAGAATTTACAGATACAATGTGCTTCTGAGCCAGGGATGAGAGTACATAGAGAATTTACAGGTACAATGTACTTCTGAGCCAGGCATGAGAGTACAAAGAGAATTTACAGGTACAATGTGCTTCTGAGCCAGGGATGAGAGTACATAGAGAATTTACAGGTACAATGTGCTTCTGAGCCAGGGATGAGAATACATGGAGAATTTACAAGTACAATGTGCTTCTGAGCCAGGGATGAGAGTACATAGAGAATTTACAAGTACAGTGTACTTCTGAGCCAGGGATGAGAGTACATAGAGAATTTACAGGTACAATGTGCTTCTGAGCCAGGGATAAGGGAGGGTACATAGAGAATTTACAGGTACAATGTGCTTCTGTGCCAGGGATGAGAGTACATAGAGAATTTACAGATACAATGTGCTTCTGAGCCAGGGATGAGAGTACATAGAGAATTTACAGGTACAATGTGCTTCTGAGCCATGGATGTGAGTACAAAGAGAATTTACAGGTACAATGTGCTTCTAAACCAGGGATGTGAGTTCATAGAAAATTTACAGGTACAATGTGCTTCTGAGCCAGGGATGTGAGTTCATAGAAAATTTACAGGTACAATGTGCTTCTGAGTATAATGTGCTTCTGATCCAGGGATGAGAGTACATAGAGAATTTACAGGTACAATGTGCTTCTGAGCCAGGGATGAGATAACATAGAAAATGTACAGGTACAATGTGCTTCTGAGCCAGGGATGTGAGTACATAAAGAATTTACAGGTACAATGTGCTTCTGAGCCAAGGATGAGAGTACATAGAGAATTTACAGGTAAAATGTGCTTCTGAGCCAGGGATGGGGGTACATAGAGAATTTACAGGTACAATGTGCTTCTGAGCCAGGGATGGGGGTACATAGAGAATTTACAGGTACAATGTGCTTCTGAGCCAGGGATGAGAGTACATAGAGAATTTACAGGTAAAATGTGCTTCTGAACCAGGGATGGGGGTACATAGAGAATTTACAGGTACAATATGCTTCTGAGCCAGGGATGAGAGTACATAGAGAATTTACATGTACAATGTGCTTCTGAGTCAGGGATGAGAGTACATAGAGAATTTACAGGTACAATGTACTTCTGAGCCAGGGATGTGAGTACACAGAGAATTTACAGGTACAATGTGCTTCTGAGCCAGGGATGAGAGTACATAGAGAATTTACAGATACAATGTGCTTCTGAGCCAGGGATGAGAGTACATAGAGAATTTACAGGTACAATGTGCTTCTGAGCCAGGGATGAGAGTACATAGAGAATTTACAGGTAAAATATGCTTCTGAGCCAGGGATGAGAGTACATAGAGAATTTGCATGTGCAATGTACTTCTGAGCCAGGGATGTGAGTACACAGAGAATTTACAGGTACAATGTGCTTCTGAGCCAGGGATAAGGGAGGGTACATAGAGAATTTACAGGTACAATGTGCTTCTGAGCCAGGGATGAGAGTACATAGAGAATTTACAGGTAAAATATGCTTCTGAGCCAGGGATGAGAGTACATAGAGAATTTACAGATACAATGTGCTTCTGAGCCAGGGATGAGAGTACATAGAGAATTTATAGGTGCAATGTGCTTCTGAGCCATGGATGTGAGTACAAAGAGAATTTACAGGTACAATGTGCTTCTGAGCCAGGGATGTGAGTACATAGAGAATTTACAGGTACAATGTGCTTCTGAGCCAGGGATGAGAATACATGGAGAATTTACAAGTACAATGTGCTTCTGAGCCAGGGATGAGAGTACATAGAGAATTTACAAGTACAGTGTACTTCTGAGCCAGGGATGAGAGTACATAGAGAATTTACAGGTACAATGTGCTTCTGAGCCAGGGATGAGAGTACATAGAGAATTTACAGGTAAAATATGCTTCTGAGCCAGGGATGAGAGTACATAGAGAATTTACAGATACAATGTGCTTCTGAGCCATGGATGTGAGTACAAAGAGAATTTACAGGTACAATGTGCTTCTGAGCCAGGGATGAGAGTACATAGAGAATTTACAGGTACAATGTGCTTCTGAGCCATGGATGTGAGTACAAAGAGAATTTACAGGTACAATGTGCTTCTGAGCCAGGGATGTGAGTTCATAGAAAATTTACAGGTACAATGTGCTTCTGAGCCAGGGATGAGATAACATAGAAAATGTACAGGTACAATGTGCTTCTGAGCCAGGGATGTGAGTACATAAAGAATTTACAGGTACAATGTGCTTCTGAGCCAAGGATGAGAGTACATAGAGAATTTACAGGTAAAATGTGCTTCTGAGCCAGGGATGGGGGTACATAGAGAATTTACAGGTACAATGTGCTTCTGAGCCAGGGATGGGGGTACATAGAGAATTTACAGGTACAATGTGCTTCTGAGCCAGGGATGAGAGTACATAGAGAATTTACAGGTACAATGTGCTTCTGAGCCAGGGATGTGAGTACATAGAGAATTTACAGGTAAAATGTGCTTCTGAACCAGGGATGAGAGTACATAGAGAATTTACAGGTACAATATGCTTCTGAGCCAGGGATGAGAGTACATAGAGAATTTACATGTACAATGTGCTTCTGAGCCAGGGATGAGAGTACATAGAGAATTTACATGTACAATGTGCTTCTGAGCCAGGGATGAGGGAGGGTACATAGAGAATTTACAGGTACAATGTGCTTCTGAGCCAGGGATGAGAGTACATAGAGAATTTACAGGTACAATGTGCTTCTGAGCCAGGGATGTGAGTACATAGAGAATTTACAGGTACAATGTGCTTCTGAGCCAGGGATGAGAGTACATAGAGAATTTACAGGTAAAATGTGCTTTTGAACCAGGGATGAGAGTACATAGAGAATTTACAGGTACAATGTACTTCTGAGCCAGGGATGTGAGTACACAGAGAATTTACAGGTACAATGTGCTTCTGAGCCAGGGATGAGGGAGGGTACATAGAGAATTTACAGGTACAATGTGCTTCTGAGCCAGGGATGAGAGTACATAGAGAATTTACAGGTACAATGTGCTTCTGATCCAGGGATGAGAGTACATAGAGAATTTACAGGTACAATGTGCTTCTGAGCCAGGGATGTGAGTACATAGAGAATTTACAGGTACAATGTGCTTCTGAGCCAGGGATGAGAGTACATAGAGAATTTACAGGTACAATGTGCTTCTGATCCAGGGATGAGAGTACATAGAGAATTTACAGGTACAATGTGCTTCTGAGCCATGGATGTGAGTACAAAGAGAATTTACAGGTACAATGTGCTTCTGAGCCAGGGATGAGAGTACATAGAGAATTTACAGGTACAATGTGCTTCTGAGCCAGGGATGAGAATACATGGAGAATTTACAAGTACAATGTGCTTCTGAGCCAGGGATGAGAGTACATAGAGAATTTACAAGTACAGTGTACTTCTGAGCCAGGGATGAGAGTACATAGAGAATTTACAGGTACAATGTGCTTCTGAGCCAGGGATGCGAGTACATAGAGAATTTACAGGTACAATGTGCTTCTGAGCCAGGGATGAGAGTACATAGAGAATTTACAGGTACAATGTGCTTCTGATCCAGGGATGAGAGTACATAGAGAATTTACAGGTACAATGTGCTTCTGAGCCAGGGATGTGAGTACATAGAGAATTTACAGGTACAATGTGCTTCTGATCCAGGGATGAGAGTACATAGAGAATTTACAGGTACAATGTGCTTCTGAGCCAGGGATGAGAGTACATAGAGAATTTACAGATACAATGTGCTTCTGAGCCAGGGATGAGAGTACATAGAGAATTTACAGGTACAATGTGCTTCTGAGCCAGGGATGAGAGTACATAGAGAATTTACAGGTAAAATATGCTTCTGAGCCAGGGATGAGAGTACATAGAGAATTTGCATGTGCAATGTACTTCTGAGCCAGGGATGTGAGTACACAGAGAATTTACAGGTACAATGTGCTTCTGAGCCAGGGATGAGAGTACATAGAGAATTTACAGGTAAAATATGCTTCTGAGCCAGGGATGAGAGTACATAGAGAATTTACAGGTACAATGTGCTTCTGAACCAGGGATGGGGGTACATAGAGAATTTACAGGTACAATATGCTTCTGAGCCAGGGTTGAGAGTACATAGCGAATTTACATGTACAATGTGCTTCTGAGTCAGGGATGAGAGTACATAGAGAATTTACAGGTACAATGTGCTTCTGAGCCAGGGATGAGAATACATGGAGAATTTACAAGTACAATGTGCTTCTGAGCCAGGGATGAGAGTACATAGAGAATTTACAAGTACAGTGTACTTCTGAGCCAGGGATGAGAGTACATAGAGAATTTACAGGTACAATGTGCTTCTGAGCCAGGGATGCGAGTACATAGAGAATTTACAGGTACAATGTGCTTCTGAGCCAGGGATGAGAGTACATAGAGAATTTACAGGTACAATGTGCTTCTGAGCCAGGGATGAGAGTACATAGAGAATTTACAGATACAATGTGCTTCTGAGCCAGGGATGAGAGTACATAGAGAATTTACAGGTACAATGTGCTTCTGAGCCAGGGATGAGAGTACATAGAGAATTTACAGGTAAAATATGCTTCTGAGCCAGGGATGAGAGTACATAGAGAATTTACAGGTACAATGTACTTCTGAGCCAGGAATGAGAGTACATAGAGAATTTACAGGTACAATGTGCTTCTGAGCCAGGGATGAGGGAGGGTACATAGAGAATTTACAGGTACAATGTGCTTCTGAGCCAGGGATGAGAGCACATAGAGAATTTACAGGTACAATGTACTTCTGAGTCAGGGATGAGAGTACATAGAGAATTTACAGGTACAATGTACTTCTGAGCCAGGGATGTGAGTACACAGAGAATTTACAGGTACAATGTGCTTCTGAGCCAGTGATGTAGGTGTATATAGAGAATTTACAGGTACAATGTGCTGCCGAGCCAGGGATGTAGGTACATAGAGAATTTACAGGTACAATGTGCTTCTGAGTCAGGGATGAGAGTACATAGAGAATTTACAGGTACAATGTGCTTCTGAGTCAGGGATGAGGGTACATAGAGATTTTGCAGGTGTAGTGTGCTCCTGAGCCACTAGGGGGATACATTCCAGGTACAGTGTGTTGATGAGCCATGGATAGGATGCACCAAAACTTTGTAGGTACGGTATGTTGCTGAGTCAGGGATGGGGTGCACAGACACTTTCCATGTACGGTGTGTTGCTAAGCCAGGGATGGTGATACATACAGATTTTCCAGGTATAGTGTGCTGCTGAGACAGGGGTGGGGTTAAAATGGAATATTCAGAAACATTTTAAACCTAAACCAGAAATATGCAGAAAAGGCAAAAAAAAAAAAAAACAGGCAAAATTCATTTTTATCTTTTTTTTGTTTTGTACATTGATTGAGCAAGCACACTTCTGCTTAAGCTCTTTATATTATTAGTGAGTCACATTTGAAGGCTGTAGTTTAACAGAAATCTTTGGTCAAGCAAGGATCCAGGTCTATAAATAAATGTACACATACAATGGTTATCAGAGTGATCTAACAATAACCAGATTAAGAGGAGTTGCTTACTCAGCATGCATTTAATTACACGCCACCTGTCTCTACACACCACCCCAGAGTTCAACACACTCTACTCACCGATGCTGAGTATAATCCACAGATAATATACAAAGGCAAGTGATAATAGACAATGCTTAATTCTCTAGAACATTTAAACACATTTTCAATAGGCCAGAACAATGTAGTAAACAATAATAGCCAATGATAATGAATCTCTGATTTCAGTATCTGCTCTCTGCTCATTTCCTATTGGTTACTACACTTTGTACTTTGTCACTGCTTTATCAGAAGGCATGCAAGTGTGCCAACCTGGTGAACAGTAAAAAGGAATAAAAATAAATTGTAAAGGGGCATGTTTAAAATTTGTGTATGTAAAAATTGGGGGTGCATTTACACAATTAAATTATAAATCCTTAATAATGAAGTTAACATGTAGCTGACATGCCCTAAATCGGGACACTATTATGCCACTGAGTCACTCTTAAACCTTAAAAAAAAATCAGATCAGTGTTTGGGGATACTTAATCAGTAAGTATCTGTTATAATCATCTACAGAACCTGTGTAATTCATAGGTGCCAGGTATAAAAGGGACGAGAAGGTAACCCTAAATAACCTTTGTTGTGTATGCAAAATGTGCAGTCATCTAAGCAAGGGTTGAATAGAGGAATTTAGCACAATTAAAGCTAATAGAAAGAAATGTATAGGAAGGCAAGGAGGCGTGACTGCTACTAGTCTTGAGCTTCAGAGAGAAGATTATGATCACGTCATGAGGGTATCCTAGCAGTCTAGCCCTGTTGTCTATTTCTCGGAAGTTGAAGTGTCTAAAAATGAATTATGGGCATGAATTCGCACCCTAAGGGCTGCTTCAAAATGTGGCATTGGACACACTTTTTTTTAAAGCACTCTGAATGCCAATCAAAGCACCTGTCTTTAACCACTTAAGCCCCGGAAGATTTTACCCCCTTCCTGACCAGGGGGTATTTTGCGATTCGGCACTGCGTGAGTTTAACGGACAATTGCGCGGCCGTGCGATGCTGTACCTAAACGAATTTGACGTCCTTTTTTTCCCACAAACAGAGCTTTCTTTTGGTGGTATTTGATCACCTGTGCGATTTTTTGATCATGCGCTATAAACAAAAAAAGAGCGTCAATTTTGCAAAAATAACAATATTTTTCACATTTTTTTTATATGAAATTCCCCCCAAAAAAATGTAAAAATCTAAATTTTTTAACATTTTTGGCCAATTTGTTTTATGCTACATATGTTTGGTAAAAAAAATCGCAAAAAGCATATTTTGATTGGTTTGCACAAAAGCTATCGCGTTTACTAACAAAGGGAGAGATTTTTCTAATTTTTGTTGTTTTTTTTTTAACGCGTAATGGCGGCGATCTGCGATTTTTTTTGCGGTACTGCGACATTGGGGCGGACAGATCGGACCCTTGACTGACATTTTTGACACTTTTGGGGTTACCAGTGACATTACTGCAGTAATCAGTGCTATACATATGCACTGTTACTGTAAAAATACACTGGTAGTGAAGGGGTTAACTTTATTTGAGAGGGAGGGGCTGTGTGTGTCCCTAGGGGCGTGATTCTAACTGTGATTGGCTGTGGCTTGAAGTGTAGGAACAATGATCAACGGTCCTACATAGTAGAACCGTATGATCACTGTTTCTACACAGGGGAGAATGACAGACGGCTTGTTTACACTAGCCGCCTGCCTTTCTCCCGCTGTCACGGACGATCGTGAGTGAGCGGCGGACATCGGGTCCGCCGCTCACACGCGCAGGGGGGTCCGTGACCGCGCGGGAGAGTACCGATACGTCACTTTGCCTTTGAGGGGCTGACCGCCACAGTATATGTACTTGCAGCGGTCGGCAAGTGGTTAAATAAAATGTTTAGCTTACAATCCTGTTTACACATCGCCTTTGCTTAAAAAAATACAACCCATGTCACTTTCTTGGACATCAAAGTGTTGCTTTCTTGGCACTTCAAAGTATCTCCAAAGCCTCCAAAGAAGACTATGACAAAGCTCACTAGCAGCACCTTCAGGTTTTGAGAGACTTTTATTCAGCTTAAGCTTCACTTTGTTTTGGAGGTATTGCAGATATGAGATATCCCAGGATGCACTGGGAAACCAAAAAGCCAAAGGATAAACTCACAAATTGGATGACTGCAATCCCACAAACGATGCAATTAACTTTATTAAGATAAATAAAAGTATAGCACAATGGCATACAGGCAGGGGAGGAAGAGGTTGACACGTTTCACACGATGGACATGCTTTATCAAAACCATACAGGATAGAACAACCACACACAATTAGAGTTGGGCGAACCGATCGATGAACACCCAAATTATCAAGGTGTTCAACCATTTGTTCGGCTTGCCGAATGACAACAATGCACTGTGCCACCTTACAGTGCATTGGAAGCCCTGATTGGCTGAAGCAATGAAAGATTTGCCCAATCAAGGCACAGAGCACTGTAAGAGCCATGATTAGAGAATGTAATGATGACTCTATCCAATCATTGTGCTTAGTCCCACTCCACACTATAAAAATATTCTCCCGATAGCGGCCATTTGCAGTGTGATATTGTTGTGGAGAGAGATAGAACAGGGCTCTGTTCAGTGCTACTAGTTAGTATGCTGTTGTGCTTCTATTGTCAGTGTAGAATATCAGTTTACTGTGAATCTAGTGATGTTTCACTGTCAGTGTAGTGTGACAATTAATTTTACTTTAGTGTCAGTTTTGTGAGTGTAGTGTAACCATTCATTTTTACTCTTTTGTACATTTCAGTGCATTACTGCACGTTTAACGCAGTATCTGTGCATTACTGCATGTTTAACGCAGTATATATCAGTGCCTTACTGTACCTTTAATGCAGTAAATATCAGTGCGTTTCTGCACGTTTAATGCAGTATATATCAGTGCATTACTGCATGTTTAACCTAGTATACATCCGTGCGTTACTGCACGTTTAACGCAGTATATATCAGCGCGTTACTGCACGTTTAACGCAGTATATATCAGCGCGTTACTGCACGTTTAACGCAGTATATATCAGTGCATTACTGCATGTTTAATGCAGTATATTTCAGTGTGTTAGTGCACGTTTACCACAGTATATTGCAGTGTGTCAGTGCAGTTTTATTGCAGTATACGGTAGTGTGTCAGTGGAATATGTCTGTGTAGTGAGTACTCAAGTTAAAGTGCACCTCACAACACTTTCCATTGATTAAAGTGCATCCACGTACACATTTCCACATCTTTATTACAGTTTGTTAATAATCACCCCCCCCCCCATCATGTCTGGGAGGCCAACAAGGAGAGGTAGACATTCTCATGGCACTGTGAGGGGGCCAGCAGCGCATGTGTCCACAGGGAAAGGTGGACGTGGTTCGTCCTCAGGCAGGGCATCATTTCCACTGTTTAGTAATGTTGCCTGTGTCATCCAGCCACAGCATGCAGAGGAGGTGGTGGACTGGCTTAGTAAACCATCATCATCCTCCTCATCCTTCGTCACCCAAGCAGAGACTAGTGAGCAGTCCACTGCTGCTGCCGCCAGAGTGGCTTATTCTGCCTCGTCCACAGCTACTCCTGCCATAGCCCCAGCATCAAGCATGGAGGAGACAACTGACATATTTGAACACAGCATCAGCTACCTGCTCCTTGACAATGCACAACCATTGCTTGATTTAGATCTTGGTTCTGAGGTTGAAGAAGGTAGGAACATGAGCCTACAGAGAGGGTAGAACACTGATAAACAACAAATTGGCAGTCATGTTCCCCCAGCCGCAGCATATTGCCAAGTTGTCTCCAGTGATGAGGATTGAGGGGATGATGATGACGATGGCACTGACGCAAATTGGGTGCCGAATAGAGCAGAGGAGGAAAGGGAGAGTGAGGCACAACCCCAAAGAGGCAGCCATCGTGGAAGAGTAGAGAGCAGCCACCCTATTTCACCAGATTGTGGAGCTGTTTTCTCCCAGCCCACTTTCCACAGCTCAGCTGTCTGGGCCTCTTTTTAGCACATGTGCAGCCGATCACACTGTTGCAATTTGCAAACTTTTCCTCAAGCACATCAAGCGTAGCAAAAACACCAGCTATTTGGGTACCACATGCTTGGCAAGGCATTTAACCTCCCACCACTCAGCCCGTTGGCAAAAGCACCTGAAAGCCACACAAAAAGGACACAATTCTGCTCCTCCTCACTCCATACATTTCCAGTCTAACCCTGCTATACCTCATGACCTTTCAGCAGCCTCCAGGAACAGGGATGGTGGTATAGCGCAGGGTGTCCCAGGTCTTTGCAGCACAACTGCCAGTAGCACACCATCAGCTGTACTGTATACTACAGCAGGCAAATTTCTCTGCCCTATCTGCTGCAGTGAAAAAATACAGTCGCTGCCACCCACATACCCAGCATCTAAATTCAAGCTTGTCAAATCTGCTGGCTCTTCAACGCCTGCCTTTCCATCTGGTGGATTCTGCCCCCTTCCATGAATTTGCAAAATGTGCTGTACCACAATAGCAGGTTCCCAGTTGCTCTATTTCTTTTCATGTAAGGCCATTCCAGCTGTCTACCATCACGTGGAAGGCAATGTTATGGCATCATTAGGCAAGGCATCCAGCCGCAAGGTTTACGTTATTGCTGACACATGGGCCAGCAAGCATGGTCAAGGATGATATATTTTGTTCACAGTACTCTGGGTAACTCTGCTTCCAACTCGAAAAAATGCAGGACAGGGCTCAGTGCTGCAGCTTGTTGTGCTGCCACGTCTCCATACAGCTAGTGGTGATGATGCAGGATTTGTCAGCTCCACCCCCTCCTCCTCCATGCCCTCCTTTGCTGAATTGTCTAATGAACTACAAGTACCCCCCTAAGCGTTCAAGAGGCTATTCAATGAGTCAGGCTGAAAGGTGCCGTGCAGTACTTCAGCTGATCTGTCTAGGAGACAGGAGCCACACTGGAGCAACGATTCTGACAGCTCTGCAGCGGCAGGACCAGATGTGGTTCACGCCACACCAGCTGGAGCCAGGAATGGTGGTGTACGATAATGGCACAAATCTCCTGTCCGCCCTTAGACAGGGAAAGTTGACACGTGCCATGCCTGGCACAGGTACTCAATTTAGTGGTACAGCATTTTTTAAACAGATACCCAGGATCGGAAGATCTGCTGAAGCAGGCCAGAAAAATCTGTAGCCATTTCAGGCGGTCATACACAGCCAGTGCTCGGTTGGCTGAAATTCAGTGGGAATTCCATCTGCCCGCAAACCGCCTGATTTGTGACATGCCCACAAGATGGAACCTGACGTTGGCAATGCTGCAGCGGCTGCACATGTGTGAATATGGCACAACGACAGGCTCAGGCCGGCTCTGCTTTTTTTCCCCACGCCAATGTCTGTTGATAAAGGATGCATGCACTTTACTGTCACCATTTGGATGGTGAGCCATGACAACGCATGCATCAGTGACACAATCCCTGTTGCGTTCCTGCTGGAGCAGACTCTGTGTAGCATTATGGACTGAGCAGTGGGAGGAATAGGACGACTTCCTTTCCTTCTCAAGGCCCATTTTATGGATAGACACCATTCTTCCTATGCTACAGAACACACAAGAGGAGAGGGAGGAGGAGGATTCTGGCAGACATTGAAGCAGAGCAAGACATAAGTCAACCCTTAACAGATGTTTTTTTTTTTTATCCCCAGAACCCTTGGGAGTAGTACATGGCTGGGAGGAGGCAGTTCCAGATCCTGCAATCCTTTTCAAGTAAAAAGGGTGGAGCGCTGCAGTTTAAGCAGAAAATGTGCAAAAAAATACTTGAAAAAAACGCTCATGTCACATTTTTCAGGCGTTTCTATTGAAATCTATGGGGACAAAAATGCTCAATTCTTCCTGAAAAGTAGTTCATGTACTTTATAAGCAACAGGCGTTATGCTGCAAGCGATAGGATGCTCAGATGTGAACAAGGGCTATTAAAAACAATGGGTTTTTGCTTGTTAAGCGATGAAGAAAACAAATGCAGCCATCATATCTAGTAATGAACAAGCTGCAATGTAATAAATGTTGCTCTTGGGTTTAACACCACTGTATATGCTACTGCACCTGACTAGGCTCAAAAATGTTGTACAGATGAATGTACTGACAATAAAGAGGTTATGCTTTTGAGCAAGAATCTTTAAAGTACTATGACTCTCTTGGGAGGTACCATATAGTATCTATCTATCTCTCCAATAAATAACTAAGAATGCAATTTTATTTGTGTAAGGAAACAGTTTATTTGGTTTTGAGTTTCCTGGAAATAGACCTATAATTAAAGATTTTCATAAGGGAATAAGGCATATTTGTCATCATTGGCATGAATACCTCTTTCTTGCCATAAGTAAAAAAAACAAAATCTACTGCCGCATCTAAAATGGGAATCCTAATTACAGGCCTAATTTCAGGAACCGCAAAACCAAACAGCTTCCATAGTTGTGTTTTAAAAACTATTATATTTTTACCATCATGGTTGGGAAGACAATGCATGCAGTGTTTTAGTTGCTAGTTCAGACAAAGGGTAACTCCACTTTTTTGGGAAAAAAAATAGCACATAGAAATAAAATAATATAGCATAGACAATTGGGACGTAATTTAATGGTATTTAAAAATGACCTTTCCTTTTCAATCCGCACCACTGTAATTTTCTCTAAAATTCAATGTAATATGGCAACCAATAGGAATTCTGTACACAGATGGCATACAGAATACCCCCCCCAGAAACGTAATTTGCCGCTTGTGTGATTTGCATCCTCTGCAACAAAAAATGTCATTTTTGGTGAGATACTCCCAAAGGGAAAGCACGTCTAAAGAGATGCAGAACAATTTTCATTAGAACCTTGAAAGTGCAGTAGCTGATTGATAATTATATTATCACTCCCATTCATATTCATTTTGCACATGGACACAGGCAAACAAACCGCTGTTTCTTCAGAATAAGAAAAGTACAGGTGCAATGTACATAGGTCACCCAGAGGAATGTTTCTCAACAAGAGTGGAGTTACTCTTAAAGTGCACTCTAAATGTATATTTGAGATGCATCTTTAAATACATGCATTAGGAGAAAACTCCTTCCCCATAGTATACCTCTTTTTTGCATGCGCTCTTTTTGTACTGTTTAAAAGAAAAACTAGGGTTTTCTTGGAGTACAAACTGGGACATAGAGCATCTTTAGATTAAATATAAATAGGGTTATGCTGCCACCTTCAGGTGATTTGACACTGACAAAAAAAAAAAAAAAAAAAAACACAGACAGGAAGTCCACTCCCAGGCATAACCCCTCCCCCATTAGGCAAGGCTTCAGTTTTTGTAGCAAACCATGAACTGCAAAGAAAGAGGGGTAGGATCTCTGTTACCATGAAGCCACCAGAATTGTATCCAGGGCATAATTAAATACTGGGACCTCATCCATTGGGGACATGAGGGTCTTGATGATACAGGACACTGCTGGTTCTACCAAAGACATACTCCATTTCATATTTAACTCACTTTCTATGGGGCATTGCTGAGGGAACCTTTTTGGCAGAATAAACACCTTGTTAGCGTGAGCTCAGTGCATGCACAAAACATCCTTTCAATGAGGATGTGAAGGGAAGGAGTTGGGATGCTGTGGTGAATGTTGTGATCCCAATCCTGTAACCTTTGAAGTGAAAGATTTAGAAAGCAGATACTTAATTAGTCTGGACAACTTCCATGAGAGAGTTCACACAGGCCTTTTTCAGGTCTGAGATACCTCTGACCCTAAGGTTCTTCTGCAGAATATTCCACTGATGAGGATACTTTGGCATTTTCGTCAACCAGAAAAGGCTTGTTTTTCTCCACAATCTTCTCAATTGATTCCTCCTCTGATCAGGAGAGGGAAGGAGAAGGGGAACACATTCATTTGTAACAAAAACTGCTCCAAACCACAAGTATTCATCTGCTGCTGAATCACTGCGATAGCAGATGAGAATTCCTCCATTGTCACAAAGGAACTGGAGGAAAAAAGTGGCACAGGAGCAGGGTGATACCAAATAGCTGGGGAAAAGCAGAATTGCACAAAAACTAACAGACCCTCTGGGGATGCATTGCATAGGGAGCTGCACCCAGGTTCCTCCATACCTGAAGAAAGTATTTGCAACCCCTCCTGCTATCAGAAAGACAGTGGCCTGCTGATGAGCTTATAGGGACCCTTGCTGGGAAAAGCAGTCTAAGCCAGACAATAAGGCATTGAGCTAAGATGCACCAGTAAGGTAACCCATGAGATTTTCTACTAAAATCGGTTAGTGATTCCCCCCCACCTTAATGGATGATATATGGCCATTTATTCACCCCACTCACGGCTGCACTATGCAGTCCCAAACATACTAAGTGAATGCAGAGAGCTCTCTGCCTCCTGCATTTAGTCTTCTAGACCATCCCTAAACTCCACTATATAGCACCCAGGGCACTCCGGGAAGCAATAGTAAAATGAGGAAATAAATACATCAAATAACTCCTGAGGCCCACTTCCCTGTCCTGTGTCCAGAAAGGGGAGGGTTTCCAGGGCCACTAGTAGAAAGCACCAGCAGGAACTATCCCAGGTTGCTCATCAGCCCAGGATGTCCAATCTGCATCCATAACAATGGGCTGTGCCACATGGGCCTTCAGGGACTCTGCCCTGGGCCTGTATAGCACCCTACAAGTCCACAAGGCATCACCATCATTGCGCAGGGGGCCAATGCCAACTGGCAAAGTTGCAATGCATCCCTGCATCATCCACTGCGGGACTGGGTACCCTTCCTCCAAGCATTGCCAAGCGGTAGAATATGCATCCAGAAAAAAATGTCTCCAAATCCCAAATGGAACTGCTGAGAAGCTAGCTATTTTTGTGCAGACAAAGTCCTTCAGACGCTAGCAACAAACTGAAGCCTTGCCTAACAGGGCGGGGCATTGCCTGGGAGGGGACTTCCTGTCTTGTTCTTTTGCCAGGGTCAAGTCACCTGCAGGTGGCAGCATAGCCATATGCATAATGAATATAGAGACACTGTGGGTCCCGTGATGTACGATAAAGAAAAATATATCCACCCCCCGAGATCAGCTTTGTACAGTTGTGATCAACCAGCTCTTGCTGCACTTTGAGGCCTAGGTTATCAGATCTGCCATCCAGGTGCTGTGTGTCCCTGTTCCTGCAATATGTAATGGGGATATCTCAATATCCCAGAAGGCTGCAGAAACAGACACATCAGAGGCAGGAAGGGGAGGGGAGGGGGGGGGGGGAAAGGAAACAAGAAACAGACTTGTAGACTTGAAATTAAAAATACATGTTAACTTTCCAAGATGCTTAACCACTTGCCGCCCGCCCGCCGCAGTTTTCCTTCAGCAGGCGGGCTTGGCTGCGTGAAATGACGTAGGGGGTAAGTCAGTCGCGGGAGTGGTGCTGGGGGAGGGAGCGAACGTGGGGCAACTAGGCAGCGGGGATGCCGATCATGGGACCAGTGGCCGCGATTGCCCCCTGCTGAGAGAAAAGGACGGGCAGCTGTTGTAAACACAGCTGAATGTTGTTCTCTCTGAAATGATCACAGAGCGCCTGTGATCCTTTTATTTAGGATCACAGGTCTCTATGATCATTGCACAAGTCCCTCCCCCCTCCCCCATTAGAAAACACTCCCCTAGGCTCACAATTAACCCTTTGTTCACCCCTATGTTAACCACCCCCCCAAAAGTGTCAAAAATTTCAGTTAGGGGTCCAATCTGTCCGCTGCAATGTTTCAGTCCCGCTAAAAAACCCAGATCGCCGCTCTTACTAGTAAAAAAAATAAATAAATAAAAAATAAGACAAATCTTTCCCCTAGATTGTAGACGCGATAACTTTTGCGCAAACCAATCAAAATACACTTATTGCGATTTTTTTTAACAAAAATATGTAGCAGAATACAAATTGGCCTAAAAGGATGAAAAAATTGTTCATTTTTTTGGGGGGGGGAATGTTATATAACAGAATGTGAAAAATATTGTTTTTATTCAGAATTTTCGTAATTTTCCGTTAAAGTAACGCAGTGCCGAAACGCAAACAAATGGCTGGTCATTAAGGGGGAAAATCCTTCCGCTCCAGAACTGGTTAAAGAATGGAATAAATGGGTTTTACTGAAAACAAAAGATTTTCTTGTGTCCAAGAGTTTAGTCTGCAAGGGGTATGGTCCCTCGGTGGGACTGTGGTACAGAAAACCTTTGTAGCAAAATGCAGGCGCTATAGTCAGAGCTTATTCTACAATATTACCGTGTTTCCCCCGAAAATAAGACCGGGTCTTATATTAATTTTGGCGCTAAAAAACACAGTAGGGCTTATTTTCGGGGTAGGTCTTAACATATAATGTGCTTTCTTCTCTCGCCCCCTCTCTTTCCCTGCCTGTCAGGAATCCCCTGTGTGAACCAAGGAAAGTGTTTGTAAAATCCTAGAATCCACTCTATTACTAGTATACAATGTCCAATGTGTGTGTTCCTGTGCTTCCGTGAACCCCCCCCCCCCCAGAGCTCTCTTCTCCAAGTATATCATGACCAATGTCTGCATTTCCTGTATTATTTTTGTGTCAAATATCTTAGTCACATCGCCACTCGTCGCTTCCGTATGCTCCAAGTCAGAGTTTTTCAACTCTGGTCCTCAGGGCACACTAACAAGCCAGGTTTGCAAGGTGATATCATTTGCTGCTCAGTGATTGCAGTATTCTAGTCTGCATCTTCCCAAGGTAATACTTAAAATCTGGCCTGTTAATGTGCCCTGAGGACCGCATTTAAGAAACCCTGCTCTATGCACTACAGAGGGGAGGGGCTGAGATCCCCCGCTGACAGCAGGGAGAAGAGGAGGAGAGCAGCAGGAGATCAGCTGAGGGCCGATACCGAAGGTATTTAACACAAATACAATACAACACAATAACACACACATTGGACATTTTATAAACAGTAAGTGTGGATTCTATGATTTCCAAACACTTTAAACTAGGGCTTATATTGCAGCCCTCCCGGATAATCAGACTAGGTCTTATTTTCGGGGTAGGCCTTACTTTTGGGGAAACACGGTATCAATTAATTTCTCGTATTTAAACTTTACATATATAGCATCAGTAGGACTTGTACATAAGCCAAAGTGGATTTAGCTAAGCATTAGAGGAACAATAAGCCAACCATCCAAGAACAAAAATGCAACATACGGCAGCTTGGCAGTCCTTCAATGTGATGGCTGCAGCTTTCTTTTTTTTTTTTCCTTCTTCAGCAGGGATGGCGAACCTTGGCACCCCAGATGTTTTGGAACTACATTTCCAATGACGCTCATGCACTCTGCAGTGTAGTTTAGCTTTATGGGAAATGTAATTCCAATACATTTGGGGTGCCAAGGTTCGCCTTCACTGTACTAGGGCGACAACACTCACTGACTCAAATATATCTATGGAGAAACAGTGCAATCACCCTAGTACAGAAGTGTTTTAGGCCTACAAAACAACTCCCTCTCCATAACAGGGGGAGGGAGGTGTTATGCAGTCCAAAGACAGAGCCGAAACACTGATAACTGATAACAGTAAACAGAGAGCACAGGAAATTATCAGCTAACAAGATTTCTGGTAAGATTAAGTTCCGGTTCACACTACCGCGGCACGACTTCGGGGGCGATCTGTGAAGTCGCGTGCACCGCGACTTCGGCGCAACTTGCACGGACTTCATATAATGAATGTCAATGCAAGTCGCTCCGATGTCGCCCCGAAGTAGTACAGGAACTACTTTCTAAGTCATAGCGACTTGAGTCGCTCCTATTAGAACGGTTCCCATAGCACTGCATGGACCGCGACTTGTCAGGCTGACAAGTTGCGGTAGTGTGAATGGGCACTAGCAGACATTTCTTTGTACTTCTCAAATAGATACAATATAAAAAATTCTTTACAAAAAAGTAAGCAGATAAAAGAAGTTTGTTGTTGGAGTTCAGCAACTGTAAACACCCAAAGAGCACTTTATGAAGTTCATGACATTTCAGAAGACATAAGATAAATTTACAATATAATCTTAGCAATTATGTTCATATACATATATAAAAATATCAAATACACAAACATATGCTTTTTTTAAAATCTATAACAGATTCTTCAAATCGGTGTAATTTAACTGCTGTCCAACCATGTCTTATAGTACATGGAACCATAAAACTATGAAGGGTAGATAAAGTTCAGTGGAACTCAATAGGTGCAGTGTGCTGTCTTGTCACTGCTTGTAAGAAAGAGAACCAGTCTTCCAGGGCGTTTTTAACATTTTCCACAATTCATAGTCCCTTCTTTTCCTTCTTCTTTTTAGGAGTATTTGCAGTTGCTATATCCTCTGCCGCACTCCCTCTTTTCCCTCCTTGTTTCTTGGTAGAGGTTTTACACATCACAGTTTCCATGTTACCCCAGACTTCATCATCTTCCTCATCCTTCACATCCTGTGCAGGAAGTGGAGTCAACTCTTCTTCCTGAAGAGGAGTCAAATAATAAAACTTAATGCATAATTATTAATAACTATTTACCTGTATGACCCAAGAACTGCTCCACCCCAAGTCCCAAGAACTGCTCCACCCCAAGTCCCAAGAACTGCTCCACCCCAAGTCCCAAGAACTGCTCCACCCATAACCAAACATTTACTATGTTGTAACATGATCTCATTTTTCAATAAATAATGGTTTTGTACACAGTAAACAATACAGTAACATAAAGCCCTCATGTGGGTATGGTTCATAGTGAGGTACAATAAGTAGCAACTCTCCATGCATGCATAGCTAAATCTCAAGAGTAAATACGAAATGCACACCACTATGTATGGTGGAAAACGAGTCCTTAAACAATTTAAGATCCAGGGGTTCCAAATCTATTTTTATTTTTTTATCACATAAAGTGGCAGTCAGTTTCTCAATCATTAAATACCATGACATTTTATGTTTGACCTGTGCTATGGTCAGGACTCCCGACTTCCGAGCCCTAGCCAAAGCGTGTTTGGGCTTTAATTTGAGCAAGGACTTATAAGTGGAATGCTTTTCCTTAGGACTGTATACATTAAAGGGTACATCCTTGTTCAAAGGCGTTTAATCGTTGGACAATCCCACCACACATGTACCAACATACCAGGCATACTGCTGCCCCAAAGATCCGAGGCATCCTGCACAAATTTTGCTATCCAAGAAGTAGAAGCTTGTCTCCAGAAAGGGAGAATATATCACCCATGAACAAAAATCATACCATATTTAGGACTATTGATTGACTGACTGATTAGGATTACCCAGGTCCCTTTCCAATTGGAAAACACAAGGCAGGGAGTCTGGCATGTCACCAGTGAATACAGATTTGTTAAAGACGTCACTATGGCAGACGTACTCAAACAAACTAAGACTGAGTGGCAAATCCATGTGTTTCGGGTTCTATTTTTCAAAGCAACATGATCTCTTAGGCTCCATGTACACGGGACGTTGTTAAAAGTCCCTTTGAATGCTGGAATTTTTTGGACGTTTGAAACGTCCGTTCGGTCGCGTTTGTGCGGGCGTTTAGCAGTGTTTGCGTTTAGAAGCGCTCCTAGGAGGTCAAAAAAATTATTCCCCTTTAAAATGGAAAAACGCGAACGCTAAACGCGGGTCATCGCGTTCAGACGCGTTTGTGCGTTTGAAACGCCGGGAAACACACGTTCGAACGCAAATAATTGCGTTCTAAAAACAGTCCCTGAACGCAACCACCTGCAAATGACTGTAAACGACCTGGTGTACATGAACAGATTAGATAAAATGTAGATGGGTTCAGGGGCTTCTGAAAAAAACGCCCAACTGCTCCTAAACGGCCATTTCCAGCGTCCCGTGTACATGGAGCCTTAGAGGTAGTATTTACCGTAGTTTTTTTTTTTGTTTTTCAAACATAACCGTATAAAACACAGCAGTATTCTAAATAGTATAAGTGCTTTATAACATTTTGATAAAAAAAAAAAAAAAAGTGTGCATTAGTGAATATATACATTATCTCACAAAAGTACACCCCTCACATTTTTGTAAATATTTTATTATATCTTTTCATGTGACAACACTGAAGAAATGACACTTTGCTACAATGTAAAGTAGTGAGTGTACAGCTTGTATAACAGTGTAAATTTACTGCTCCCTCAAAATGACTCAACACACAGCCATTCATGTCTCAACTGCTGGCAGCAAAAGTGAGTACACCCCTAAGTCAAAATGTCTAAAATTGGGCCCAAAGTGTCAATACTTTGTGTGGTCACTATTATTTTCCAGCACTGCCTTAACCCTCCTGGGCATGGAGTTCACCAGAGCTTCACAGGTTGCCACTGGAGTCCTCCTCCACTCCTCCATGACGACATCATGGAGCTGGTGGATGTTAGAGACCTTGCACCACTCCACCTTCCATTTGAGGATGCCCCACAGAGGCTCAATAGGGTTTAGGTCTGGAGACATGCTTGGCCAGTTCATCACTTTTACCCTTCGCTTCTTTAGCGAGGCAGTGGTCATCTTGGAGGTGTGTTTGGGGTCCGGATATGACGCGGAGCACGTGCACTCAACGTCTTTGGTCGACCATAACAAGGCCTATTCTCAGTGAAACCTGCCCTGTTAAACCGCTGTATTGTCTTGGCCACTGTGCTGCAGCTCAGTTTCAGGGTCTTGGCAATCTTCTTATAGCCTAGGCCAGGCATGTCCAACCTGCGGCCCAGAGCCGCAGGCAATGCGGCCCACTGCCCCCTGAAAATTTTTTTTTGCTGGGGAGGAAGGAAGTTGGGTCCGGGGCACAGCCACAGCAGCTTCCAACTAATGGTAGGCAGAGGCTGCCTCGGAGGGGGGGGGGGGGGCGAGCATGTGCAGTGTTTCCTATCACCATGACTCCTATCACCATGACCACTTCAAATCACTGAAGTGGTCATGGTGGTTAGAGTGTTCCTTTATTATCTCTCAGAAGACGTAAACCTCTGTATACTGATTCCATTTCATTTGATCATCCTCTAGTTGTGTTAAATTAGTGCGGGGGGTGCGGCGGAGCGGGAAGGGCGCAGCAGCATTTTATTACATACCTTAACTATAGTATATATTTTATATGTGGCCCGAGAAAATTTCTCTACACTCAATGTGGCCCAGAGAAGCCAAAAGGTTGGACACCCATGGCCTAGGCTATCTTTATGTAGAGCAACAATTCTTTTTTTTTTTTTCAGATCCTCAGAGTTCTTTGCCATGAGGTGCTATGTTGAACTTCCAACGACCAGTATGAGAGAGTGAGAGCGATAACACTAAATTTAGCACACCTGCTCCCCATTCACACCTGAGACCTTGTAACACTAACGAGTCGCATGATACCGGGGAGGGAAAATGGCTAATTGGGCCCAATTTGGACATTTTGACTTCGCGGTGTAATCACTTTTGTTGCCAGCTGTTTAGATATTAATGGCTGTGTGTTGAGTTATTTTGAGGGGACAGCAAATTTGCACTGGTATACAAGCTGTACACTCACTACTTTACATTGTAGCAAAGTGTCATTTTTTTCAGTGTTGTCACATAAAAAGATAGAAATAAATATTTACAAAAATGTGAGGGGTGTACTCACTTTTGTGAGAATATATATAAATATATATTTTATTTTTTTTATTAAACACTTTTTGAAAACCATGACCCAAAAGCATGTACCTTCAAAAGCAAGCCAGCTTCCATATTTGTATCTTTAAAGGTTTCCTGCAAAGTAAGGAGGCTGGCACTCTGACCAGTTATTGGTATTTTAATAACTGGGTGTAGTCTTGCTCCGTGATAACTTGCTAATTGCAAAAACCTCACACATGAAATAATAAAATATACTATAAACCAACTAAAGGGGTGGGGCCAGGTGATGTCACTTCTGCTATGGATCGAAACCCGAAGCTGGTGAAACTGTGAACTGCAAGTTCCCTGACGGATACTGTGTGTTTGTACTATGCTGGATAAGAGGTTTTTAATCTGCATATTATTTGAATAAAAGAGTGTATTTCTTTTAACAATATAGCACTATTAGTGATATTTCTTTTTCTCTGGGTGTGATAACTTTCACTATAGAGACATGAGCTGGATTCTCTAAAAGGGACCTGTCCATCATTACCCCCCACTAAAGGATTGTTCCCTGGGAGGAAGAGAGGAAGACTTAATTTCTGATCCACGGTTAGAGATAACAAGTTCATGTGACCTATACTAAGTAAATCATATGGGTCGAATACCAAACGTGAGCATGTAAGGCAAACAGAGGTGGAACACCGGTGACTCACAGCTATGTGGGCCCGGTAATATAAGGGCAGAGAGGCCTGCACAAATGAAGTGGACTCTTTAAGGACTTGGATTTATGGACTTTCAATATTTGGATTGTGAACACTGATGGTGTTACAATTTCATTGTATTTTACATTATGTGATTACGTTTACCATTGGTTTATCATTTTGGGAGTATTATTAACACTAGGGTGGTGTTATTATCGTTATTTATTCAAGAATGTTTTTGTTCGTTCATAGTATATTTCATTATTTCACATGTGAGGTTTTGTAATAAGCATGTTATCACAGAGCAGCACTACACCCAGTTATTGATATACACATGTATCAAAATAGCGAACACACCACTTAAAATAAGAACACCAAGCAGCGCAAATACTATATAAATACATAAAAATACAAATAAATGTTTCAATAAATATATATCTCATGGAAGTCCAAAAAATGATAAATATTGCACAGTTCCGTGAAAGAAGTGCTTAATTTAGTTCATCATCCAATGCCGTGGATCCCGTGAATAAAGCTGTCCAATGCAGTCCTACTGCACCTTGTGTGAATCTACACTTATTTTATTATTTAAGCTATAAAAAAAAAAAAAAAAAAAAAAATATTAAGTCCAAATTGCAACTTTTAAAATTTAAAGGGACATCAACACAAGCATGTGCCTAGTTTTAAACCTGCAAAAGTTGCTTTCTTCCACCCCTTTCTCCATAACCCAGGGGTGGGGAACCTTTTTTCTGCCAAGGGCCATTTGGGTATTTTTAAAATCATTTGGGGGCCGTACAAAATTATAAAACTTAAAAATGTGCCTGTTATATTTGGTCAAACATTTAATTAACTCACCCCTAATGCGATGGCTGCAACTGCTTTACATTGGTGAGGTGTGTGATGTTAGCAGATATTGATGATGTCACTGCTCTTTGTGATGGTAAGTTTTAAAAGAACTGCTGGCTGGTACAGCTGGTGGGTACAGCTGGCTGGTACTGCTGGCTCAGGCTGGTACTGCTGGCTCAGGCTGGTACTGCTGGCTTGTACTGTGCTGTGGGTACTGCTGCATGGTACTGCTGCGGGTACTGCTGGCTAGTACTGCTGTGGGTACTGTTGGCTCAGGCTGGTACTGCTGTGGGTACTGCTGACTTAGGCTGGTACTGTGCTGTAGGTACTGCTGACTCAGGCTATTACTACTGGCTAGTACTGCTGGCTGGTACTGCTGTGGGTACTACTGACTCTGGCTAGTACTGCTGTGGGTAGTGCTAGTTCTGCTGTGGGTACTGCTGGCTCTGGCTGGTACTGCTGGCTCTGGTTGGTACTGCTGTGGGTACTGCTGGCTCTGGCTGGTACCGCTGGCTCTGGTTGGTACTGCTGTGGGTACTGCTGGCTCTGGCTGGTACCGCTGGCTCTGGCTGGTACCGCTGTGAGTACTGCTGGCTCTGGCTGGTACTGCTGTGAGTATGGCTGGTTCTGGCTGGTACTGCTGTGAGTACTGCTGGCTCTGGCTGGTACTGCTGTGTGTGCTGCTGGCGCGAAATGCTGGCTAGGAGAAGTGTATCGGCACCGCGCTGGAGGAAGAGGCGATGTTTCCTGTATTGGTCACAGCTGGAGTGCATTTGATATAACTCCAACTGACTCACCCAGACTGTCAGAACGGAGCCAGAACTATTCAGGAAGCATCGGCTTCATTCTGACAGATCAGCTGAGAGACACAGACTCAGCTACACAGGGGGCCGGACCAGATGACTTCGTGGGCCGCATACGGCCCTCGGGCCGTAGGTTCCCCACCCCTGCCATAACCTATTAGTTACTAAATTCTTCATAGTTAGGTGATCTGACAAACAACCTATTGCTTCTACCTATTCCGTGCAACTACATACTCTGTGACTGGGATGCATGCTCTGCCTTTTGTTTTTGGCTCTGAAACAAGGAGACCAGCAGAAGCAGAGAATATAGCAGGAAGGTCTCACAACCTCACTGTGAATGTCCAGGTCTACATGAAACCCAATTGGCAGATCCAGAGGTGAGCAGCAATTTGGAGACAAGCAGGAGTACAATCCTCTGAATCTCATACATCATCAAGGGGGATTGCAGTTTGCCATCTTTGCACTGAATGCTGGGTGACCTGGTCCTAGCACTGCTAACATGACCCCATTTTACATTCTAAGTATCATCTACCAAACGCAGATATTTTTTGTATTTACAAGTCAAACATTACATTTCCTCTACTGCCTACCTCTAAAATGCCAGGTTTTTGCTTACGCCATTTGAATTCCGATGCCAAGACGATTTACACTTACCAGGAATGATATAGATACTTTATACTACATGTCCAATTTTGTCCTGACATTCAACAATTATGAACAGAGCTGGGAGGCAGATCTGGAAGTTGACCTTGGATACATTGACTGGCCAAAATATGGAGCACAACCAAATCTTGCTCCCAGAATGTCTCAGCAGCAGAGACTAAATATAAAGCCCTGCTCACATCGATATGTAGTTTGCCTTCACGTAGCCCATGTGCTCCCAGGTCACTCTCCAAAACGGTTTCTGTAGCCACATTTTGCCATATTTATTGAACCTGCCCATTCACTAAGGTGTTCAGGTTTCAGGTTTTCAGCTACGTGTCTTCCTAAACAAATCACTCCCTACAAGCTTCTGCAAAGCACTCTTAAAACTAAAGAATGAGGACATTACAAGGCACCAATTTATACTTATGACTCATGGCCTAATAACCGTGACAAGCTATTGTAAAACTGTGGCTTTCTAGGACACCTTATATTTTTGAGATTAATTCTAGATTAAACTAACCCCTAATGAAAAAAAGCTTACAGCCAAACTTCAGGGCTCCAGATCCCAATTCTGAAACCTGGGTTACCCATTTCCTGCCTGCAGATTTTGATAGGCGCCTCCTTGACCCGTAACACGTAACACAAAACCTCCAAGCAGCTCACTGGACTAACCTGGATCCCCTGGACCACCCTTTCCTCACACTAGCCTCAGCCCCTGGCCCCCTTATCCTCTCCTCCTTCACTCTTTATGCCAAATAATTGCAATGGTATGAGTCCAAAGACCTATAGTATAGCAAATCAACAGCATGAGTCACGAAGTGGTCTATCTTGTTTTATCATATAAATTATGCTCCATGCTGTACTCCTGCACTTTTTATATTAAAAAAATCTCCTCAATAAAAAAAGATAGAACACAAAACTTACTGTGAGGACTAAGCAATTACAGAAGATAGAAATCTGGTCATGACTATTTTCCCTCTCGTTAGGCATAAATCTGAACACTCCAACCAATGGATATTACAGTACTAATAAAACTCAAAAGTGCAGTGCTAAAAGATTTAGCAATCATGTAACAAAAAATAAACACAAAGAAAAAAATTAAATCTCTTAACACAGATCATGTATGTATTAATATTGTGATCTTATAGAATCTCATAAAAGATCCAAAAAGTCCACAAACGTGAAAGAATGTATTACAAAGTCCACAAAATGCAGGAAATAAAGCACAAATTAGAAAGTCCTCTGAAGGTGACACTTCGCAGTGTAACAATATAAACATGTAAAGTGACTTTAGTGCTCATTCACTAAAAGTTGACTTCAGTGCTCTTCCTTCACCAATATGCACTCACCATAATGCCACTGATAAACAGCATTAAATGTCAATCCAAAATAAGAGAAAATCCCAGGAGTCTTTTCGATTAATCCACCAGAGAGATAGTGCTCAACCAGGGGGAATCCTAGCCAGAAAATGAAATGCTCCCCCATGGAGCCCAAAAAAAGCGGTATATAGTGTAGTATATTTATTGGGATATATGGCAATTTAAAACGGCTAGTAAAACATTCCATATGGTGTACACCACAGTATAAAACAAACGGCTGGACTTACTGCAGTGGCCACAAAACTGAACCTCGAATACGGCAGCGTGACTTTAGCACGCAAGGCCCCTCCCTCAAACACGGCAGCGTGATGTCAGCACGTAAGGCCCCTCACTGGGAAGGGCCTTACATGCTGACACCACACTGACGTATCCAAGGTTCGGATCGGTGGCCACTACTGCAAGTCCAGCCGTTTGTTTTATACTGTGGTATACACCATCTGGAATGTTTTACTATCTGTTTTAGGGTGCCATATATCCCAATTAATATACTACACTGTATACTGCTTTTTTTGGCTCTGTGTGGAGAGCATTTTCTGGGTAGGATTCCCCCTGATTGAGCACGATCCCTCTGGAGGATTGATCGAAAAGACTGCTGGGTCGTCATCAGAGGAGGTATAGAGGGGAAATCTTCTAATGAGGATACTAGTTCTGGTGACAAACATGACCTCCCCTACTTGGAAGGATTTTCTCTCACTTCCCATTTTGGCTGTGGGACAGGTAGTGAAAGGAAATCTCCCTAATAGGGCATAGATGGTAAAGAAAATATTAACAGGGGTTATAACCCTCCCTTACTCTGCTTGCTTTTATCCAGCCCTTAGGGCACTATTTTCATCCACTAATACCAACAATGGGGCATAATCCCCCTTCCCCCCAAAAGCATTGAAATGGCAGAATTCCTCCAAATGACACCAATAATGGGGCACAATTGCTCCCAATGACACAATTAATGGGGCACAAAGACACCAACAATGGGGCACATTTTCTCCCAATCACACCAATGATGGGATATGGTTTATTCCCACTAGCATTGGGACGCTTTCTATACCCAATCCCCACGCATTCTGACCGTTTCCCATACTAGCTTATAAGCCAGATAATAAATACCCCTCTGTGGTGTGGGGAGAGCAGCCATGATGGGAAGGAGATTTCACAATCAATTCAATGTCAAAGGGATCAACAACAAATGGAGCAGCGTTCTGAGCTCCACCTTCAAAATACTTTCTACACAAGTATATAAACTACAGATACAGTGGATATAAAGAGAGTCTACACACCCCCGTTAAAAAGGTCAGGTTTCTGTGATGCAAAAATTAAACAAGGATCAATCATTTCAGAAATGTTTCCACCTTTAATGTGACCTATAAAAACTGTAAACTCAATTTAAAAACAAACTGAAATCTTTTAGGGGGGTAAAATAATGTGGCTGCATGAGTGTGCACACCCTCTTAGAACTGGGGATGTAGCTATGTTTCGAATTAAGCAATCACATTCAAACTCATGTTTAAATTAGTCAGTACACATCTGCCTTCATTTAAAGCGGAGTTCCACCCTGGATTTTTTTTTTTTTTTTTTTTTTTTTTTAATACCCCCGGGACAGTCAGGGCTAGTACATTCCACAATGGCTAGCCTCTGATCTGTCCCGGGTTGCACTTACCTGTTAAGACAAATACTTACCTTGCAAACGTCTTGTCCAGCGCTGCCATCTCAGATGTGGGCAGCTTGAAGCCAGCGAGATCCCCTTCGGAGTCTTCTTCCGCCTTCTTTGGTCCCACGATGCTCTGCGCCGGCCCCGACGTCACTTCCGGGTCGCGCGCGTCATCCCTCTACAGCTTCTGGGCATGCCCAGAAGCTGTTTAGAAGGGGATGACGCGCGCGACCCGGAACTGACGTCGGGGCCGGTGCAGGCGCAATGATTCCTGGGAGCTATGACGTTCAGCTCCCAGGAATCATTGCAGAGCCAGGAAGTGACGACGGGCCGCGGCCGAGGAAGGAGGAAGAAGGAAGTAAGGTAAGTATTTTTTCTTCGCTACGAGGTAAATAAAAAAAAAAAAAATATGCGATTATCCATTTCTTTTTCAGGTGACCCGGAGCGAGAAGATGGAGGTAAGTATAAAAATAGGGTGGAACTCCACTTTAAAGTGCCTCTAATTAACCCCAAATAAAGTTCAGCTGTTCTAGTAGGTCTTTCCTGACATTTTCTTAGTCGCATCCTTACAGCAAAAGCCATAGCCAGCAGAGAGCTTCCAAAGCATCAGAGGAATCTCGTTGGTAAAAAGGTATCACTCAGGAGAAGGGTACAAAAGAATTTCCAAGACATTAGATATACTATGGAACACAATGAAGACCGTCATCATCACCAAGTGGAGAAAATATGGCACAACAGTGACATAAAAATTACAGCTCGATCTTTTTAGGTCCCCTGCCAGCAGTCCTGTCTGCTCCCCCCCGCCGGGTGCCCACAATAGCAAGCCTCTTGCTGTGTGGCAATCAAGCAGACTCGCTCCCGAGCTGCGCTCCTGTAAATGGACATTGTCCATTCACAAGGAGAGCGTGGCTAGGCCTCAAACCCCCCCCCCCTTTCTCCTCTTTGGCTGTGATTGACAGCAGCCTGAGCCAACAGCTTACTATAATGCATAGAATGCATAGAATGCATTAAAGTAAAAAACCATCTGCCTTTAGAACCACTTTAAGGAAGATGTATCTTTTTTTATATACATTTGTGTAGTAATAAAAACATGACAGGAGTTCTAATCTTCAGCTGAAGGAAAAAGGTTATGCAAACACTTTAAATTGCCAATGTGCTCTTGTTGTCTTGTGTTTCAGGGTCTATGACATCCACTACACACACTTTTTAAAGTAAATTCTTATTAGGCCGCATCAGCATGCTTCCAGCTTACCTCCCACTTGTCACGTGATGTCAACAGAAGACAATTTAACCGTGATTTTAGGTACACCTGTAAAAGGCACAAAAAGAAAGTTTGTTAGTCAGATAGTCGACTGCAAGATAACCTCTTTACTATCACACATTTCACTATATTTACATATTACCCTGGGAAATAATATAGCTTTACTGGAGTTCCTTCAATATGTAATAAATGTGTGTTATGTAAGGAGTTCTTTAATAAAGAAAAAGTAAATAAAAAGTGGAGCATTAGCAAGGACAGATCTGTCAACAAGAGACAATCTTATACTATGCATAGTATACATCCATAATGTATACTATGCATAGTATAAGATTGTCATAACTATTCATTCTATGCAGTAACTATGCAGTTTTCACGCAATGCAGTTGCAACATAATTCATTTTAGATGTGTCTTGCATGCATTTTTTATACACTACTATTTATTCCTGTGCAAAGTGATTCCACACCAATGATGTAGGAAACAGAATATTTTTTAATGCAGCACTCCAAAATAAAGGTGTTTGCATTTTTGGTACGATGCAGTGTGCAGCAAAACACAACTATAGGGAACCATAATTAGTGTAACATTTGTCTAAAACATACTGCAATACAACTACAGAACAAGAAACACAGAGGTATTCATGTAGCCCTACTCTATAGTGATGCAACCAAAAAGCAAGGAAGCTCCACCAAGTGAACTGGAATGATCAAAAAACCCGTTTTATCAAAGAATATAAAATACAATACATAGCAGGTAACTGCCAAAAATATTCTCTTTCATTTAATATGTTTAACGAATGGTTTTCTTTTATAAGATATTCAAGGACTGAAATACAACTGAACCTAGGCGGATACCATCTTGTATATTGGTTCCATCTTGTATATTGGTTCCTTAAGAGTGAACTGTTTGGGCTTTATAGCCACAGACAATCATTTACTGGCTGTACACACTGTCAGTTTTGCTGTCAAGTGCTCTCTTACAAGAAATTTGATTGCGCTTTTTAGTCCGTTATTATATGTTGGACACCTGTGGAAGACATGTACTCTTTGTTGTATCATTGTATTCTTTGTTATTGTGAAATACTTTAACCGGTTGCCGACTGCGCACAGTATATTTACTGCGGCAGTCAGCCCCGGCCAGGCAGAGTGACGTAGGTCTACGTCGCTCGCCTGTCACTGGGTTTTGAGCCAATAGCGGGCGAACGCGCGCCCGCTGAGGCGCGCGCCTGCTGAGGCTCATTCACGGAGGAGTGTGGGTGTGTGACCGGCGGACCCGATGTCCGCCGGTCACACTACGATCGTCGGTAGAGCGGGAGAAAGGCGGAGCGGCTTATGTAAACAAGCCGCCTGTCATTCTCCCCTGTGTAAAAATGGAGATCAGACGGTTCTACTATGTAGGACCGTTGATCTCTGTTTTTACACTAGTAGCCATGTCCCACTACAGTTAGAATCACGCCCCTAGGACACACTTAACCCCTCCTTGTCCAATACAGTTAACCCCTTCCCTGCCAGTGTCATTTTTACAGTAACAGTGCATATGTATAGCACTGATTACTGCAGTAATGTCACTGGTACCCCCAAAAGTGTCAAAAATGTCAGTCAAGGGTCCGATCTGTCCGCCGCAATATCGCAAAAAATCGCAGATCGCCGCCATTACTCGTTAAAAAAAAAAAAAAAACACCAAAAATCTTTCCCTTTGTTAGTAAACGCGATAACTTTTGCGTAAACCAATCAAAATACGCTTTTTGCGATTTTTTTTTACCAAACATATGTAGCATAAAACAAATTGGCCGAAAATGTTAAAAAAATTTTGATTTTTACATTTTTTTTGGGGGGAATTTCATATAAAAAAAGTGAAAAAAAAATATTGTTATTTTTGCAAAATTTACGCTCTTTTTTTGTTTATGGCACATGATAAAAAAAAAAAAAAAAAAAAAAAAAAAAAAAAATCGCACAGGTGATCAAATACCACCAAAAGAAAGCTCTGTTTGTGGGAAAAAAAGGACATGAAATTCGTTTAGGTACAGCGTCGCACGACCGCGCAATTGTCCGTTAAAGTCACGCAGAAAAAAAAAAAATAAATAAAAAAAAAAAAAAAAATTCGCAAAAAACCCCCTGGTCAGGAAGGGGGTAAAATCTTCCTGGGCTTAAGTGGTTAATAAAAAAAAAAATTTGAAACAAATTTGATTGCAATATGATCAAACCAGTGGTGGAAGAAATATAAATCTATAATACCACTGCTGATCTCTCCTTCTAAAAAGCTAGCTGCCCATCTGTTGGAATGATCCAGTGGCTAAAATGGAGTTTCTGCCACAAAACAAGCATGTAACAAATGAAGGCAGACCTCTTAATCAGCATAGTAGTCCTGGGTCAGTGACAAAGTATTGAAGCCAGTAGATCAGCGTGAAAGACTAGAATCTTGCAAAGAAAAAAGGTCAGAAACCGCAGGATACATACATTCTCTTAGCACGTTTCTGGTATGGCAGATTGCTAAAACACAACCATAATTTTAGAAAGAGAAAGCTCAACAGGCGTAGCCTACATATTTCTCATCAGGTTTCTGATAATGTGCACATTTTCTAATCAAAATATCGGCTGCCATTGCGAACTATGTTCGGTCATAAAATTTATAATTACCTTGTGTAGAAGTTTCTTGTCACTGAGGCTATGGAGCCGCATAAACCTGTCTAGACCACAGGAAGCAACAACAGGCATAGACTTGTGACACTGAATGGAGCGCACAGAACCAGCACTGCCCTTCAGGGAACATAAAAGCTGACCTAAAAGTGAAAAAATACAAATCATTCAGTTAAGAGACTTTTCCGACAATGGATCCTGGCACAGAATTTATGATCAAACTCTCCCCTATACACAGCAGTAGCCAACATCGCTGCAGTTATTCAGTAGAGAAATCCACAGACAGAAGGGATGGAGACGCAAGAAGCTTGCATTTTGTTGTATATGGGGACAACTCTGAATATCTGTTCACTGTGTTTGCTTACTAGTCACCACTACAGGCAGGAGACTCGGGAGATATAATAATGCGCATCTAGCGGAATACTATGGATAATGTCTGTTTTAAGCACACATCTAAAGCTGCACGATTCTGGATAAAATGAGAATCGCAATTGTTTTTTGCTTAGAATAAAGATCACAATTCCCAGCGTAACATCATCTTTTACAATATACAAAAAAAAAAAAAAAAAAAAAAAAAAAGTAAAAAATTAGGCTAACTACTTTTTTTTTTATTCATTAAAATTTATTTTTTTCACAAAAAATTGTGCTTGAAAGACTGCTGGGCAAATTACAGTTCGACACAAAATATTGCAACAACCAACATTTTATTCTCTGGGGTCTCTGCTAAAAATTATTATATATATATATATATATATATATATATATATATATATATATATATATATATATATATATATATATATATATATATATATATATATATATATATATATATTGGGAGTTCTAAGTAGTTTTCTAGCAAAAAAAATGGATTTTTGTAAAATCTTACCGTAAAATCCTTTTCTCTTAGCTCATCGACAGACGTAGTCCTCGGTGATACACCACCTTCGGGTTATGTTACCTCCGCAGGAGCAGGACTAGACAGGAAATTAAAAAACTCTGGCCACACCCTAGGGGCAGTCCCAGAGGGTATATCCTCTCTCTCTCTGCCTCAGCAAATCAGTTATGCGAAAAAGCAGTGCTTAGAGAATTTAACCCAACCCAACTCCAAAACAGAGGGGCGGGGACTACGTCTGTCGATGAGCTAAGAGAAAAGGATTTTACGGTAAGATTTTACAAAAATCCATTTTTCTCTAGCGCTCATCGACAGACGTAGTCCTCGGTGATACACCACCTTCGGGACGTCCCAGAGCAGTATCACAACTGAGGGGTGGGAAAATGGAAATCAAATCCCAATCTAGAAGGCCCAACCGGTGCCAACTAGAAGTTTACAATGCTCATCCTTAATGATGAGACTCAACCAAAAAAAGAGAAAACAATTTTTTTTTTTTTTTTTTTTTTTCAAACAGAAAAAAACCCTCGAGGTAGACCACCGGTCTCCTCAAATTGCGGCCTGCAAAACCTTGCGGCCAAATGAGGCATCCGCCGATGCCGTCACATCAATTTTATAGAATTTTGTAAAGGTATGTACCGACGACCAGGTGGCCGCCTTACATACCTGGACCACTGACGCCTGATGGCGAAAGGCCCAGGAAGTACTGAGCGCTCGAGTGGAGTGCGCCCTAACAGGGAACGGAGGACTCTGACCCTTAATAGAATAAGCCTGTACCACCGTTTGTCTAATCCATTTGGCAATGGTCGCGGCAGATGCAGGCAAACCCTTTCTGGGGCCATCCGTGATCACAAAAAGTGAATCCGTCTTACGGAAAGATTCCGTAGCTTTCAGGTATCCCCCGATTGCCCGAACCACATCTAAGGAATGCAACGCATGTTCCCGATGATGCTTGGGCTGAGGACACAAGGAAGGTAGTACAATATCTTCATTCAGATGAAAATCTGAAACCACCTTGGGAAGAAAAGATGGCTTAGGATGAAGTACTACCTTATCCCTATGAATCACTAGGTATGGTGACTGGCATGATAATGCAGCCAGTTCTGACACCCTGCGAGCAGAAGTAATAGCCACCAAGAAGGCCACCTTCTGGGATAGAGTAAGCAAGGGAATCTCCCTGATGTTTTCAAAGGGAGGTTTCTGTAGAACCGACAAAACCAAATTAAGATCCCAGGGCGGTAAGGGCGCGCGGACTGGAGGAGCCAGGTGCCGCACCCCCTGGATGAAATTCCGCACCAAGGATTTGGTAGCTAAAGGCTTCTGAAAGAAGATTGCTAATGCTGAAACTTGACCCTTGATGGTGCTCAAGGCTAGCTTCTGCTCAACCCCTTGTTGCAAAAAAGCCAATATTCGAGTCACCGAATAGGTACGTGGAGGAAATCCTAAAGATTCGCACCACGCAATATAAGTCTTCCATGTGTGATAATAGACTTTGCTGGAAGTCGCTTTCCTTGCTTTAATAAGGGTAGGAATGACTGAAGTAGACAAACCTCTGTCCTTCAGTACTTGGGTCTCAATGGCCAGGCCATTAAAACCAGCGACTGTAAAGCACGAAGGTAAATTGGTCCTTGAGACCACAGACACTCCCTGAGACGAAGTTCCCACGGAACGTCTGCGACTAACATGTCCAAGTCGGCCAGGCCGGCTTGAGGAGGCCAGCCTAGAATTTCTAGGACCACTGGCGCTGATTGGATCTGAACCAGGCGTCCCTAGAGCTATCTGGCCCCGACCATCCGAGAAAGTCTGGTCGTTTTCTGTTCCCACACATTTATCAGATACCTGATAGTTATCAGGAAAGGTGATCTTTTCTGGTTGAACCTCAGGGACCGAAGTCACCCGACTAGAGGCTACTTGGCCTATCTGGTCAACCAGATCCGATTCCTGTGAGGTATCGGGACTAATCTTAGGAAAAGGTAAAGGAAAAGATCTTTTCAGGGAACGGTAACTACCGCTTCCTGTGGTACTTAAATGTTGGAAGGGAAGAATCGCACCGGTAGTAGTGGTTGATGCTCGATCTAATGTCCTGAATACCGGTGAAAACGTCCCCCCACCCTGAAACCGGGTGGGGGCGCACCTTCAGGCTGTGTACTCCTTTGCTTCGGGTTTGGCTGGGTTGGTCCCCTTCTTGAACCCTCCTGGAGGAGTCTTGCCTTTCCCGCTAGTACCAGCCGGGCGCCCTTTATGGGCGGTAAAGAAAGGTCCTCGCTTGTTGCGAGGTCCCTTAGCTTTTATCTTTCGATCCACCGGATCCTTAAAGGACGAAGTGTCCTCCACTGGAATAACCGTGGCTTTATTCAGCCTGGAAATAGGCGGATCTACGACTGGTGGTACCGTCCATTTCTTAATGATGGATTCCTCAAACGGATAGCGTCTAGCAATACGCTTGGAAATAGTAAAGGTACGTTTAGAATGCTCCCATTCTCCTTTAATCTGATTACCAAAACATTTAGGTACAGGAAAAGCCTTCGCCGTCTTGATGGGCTTATTAGTCCCAAAAGGCCTCTCTGTTTCAGTTGCCTCTGCCGGTAAAGCCTCAAGTTTTAAGGTTTCTTGCACTGCCACAACTAGTGCGTCCACCAATGCTTCTTCCTGAATTATAGCAAGAGAAGAAGCGTCCTCCTCACTGTCTGAGGGGGCTTTACCTGGGATAACAGCCCTTGCAGAGGAACCTGCAACTGCCGTGACCATCTCTGAATCTGAGTCAGAGGTGTCAGATGGTATAGGGGTAGGCGGGGGTCGCTTCCTTGACCCCCGTCCCTGACAGGCCGCCTCCACCCGAGCCACCATAGACTCCAAAATTGCTGTAAATGACTCTATACTCTGTGCACCGGCGGGTCCCGAGGCCCCCTCGAGGGAAACAGGTGGGGGAATATGTGTGGCAGGGTCCATAATAACTCCAGTTACTTCCTGGATAATATAATTCAAAAGTAAAGAAAAAAACTTTTTTTTTTTTTTTTTTTTTCTTTTCTGACCCCCAGCGCCACAAAAAAGCCCCTTAGTGTTACCTGCTTAGGGATCCCTATCGATCGAGAGAGAGAGAGATAGACCCCCAGGCTCACCACTTGATGCTCAGAGTTAAACTGCAACAGCTTACAGCGCTGTCTTGACAAACAGGAAGTCTTTTGGCTGGCTGCCCAGGAAGAAAGGAGGCGGCTCCGCCCCTCTGCACGCCTTCCGGCGCCTCCCCCAAGCTCCACGAGGTGTAGGATCACCTCAAACATGGCCGCCCCCATGCTGGAGACACGAGGCTACGCCAAAATGGCGGCTCGTGCGATCCAGCAAAAAAAATGGCGGCGGCCTAAACTGAATAGCGGTGTGCTGCAGGGCACACAACACTCTCTCTGCATGGGGATATGGCGTGGTTGGCGGTACCGGCCCTGGCGGACCGCGTGGCCGTTCGGGAGGCCTGCTAATAGCTGGAGATCTGATTTGGAAGGCAGTCTACATGTCCGTGGCTTCTGAATGGTAGGTAGCTTATACTTAACCCATAAGATTCCCAGAAAGCCACAGATTACATCTTTAAAACATGTATACAATAGATTGTTAGCTCCCAAGCCAAGCCTCCTGGCTTTTGCACACATAAATCACACTCAAAGTAGGAGGATTTGTGACATGTTATAGGATAGAAAGGACTCTTTCTTACCATACAGAGAGGGGCCCGCGTTCACCACAAAACCCGTCAGGGAAAAAGGGGGAACATACTACTCACCATACCGGAACCAGGCGGGCACCAACTCCTGACAGTACCCCTCTCCACCGGGGCGGGAGGGCTGTCGACCGATACGGACGCCGTGACTCATGGTCTTTGGCGTTTCGGCGAGACGTTTAACTCGCGTGGACAGTCCTTTAATGGGACTTTGTCGCGGCCGACCCAGCGCGGAGCTATGGCCTGCACGCGCTCGTAGGCTGAACTGGGGTGACCACCGGATCTCAACATCCAGCCCGTCGCCCAGATCAGCTTTCTTGCTTGAAGATCTCACAGGAACACTGGAGAAAAAAGCTGTCTAAAAAAAATCCTTTAAGAAAAAATTCTTGCCAGGACCTAAGATCCCAGCAAGGTGTCTAGGTCCTTACTCCTAACTAGACAGAAAATAACTGATTTGCTGAGGCAGAGAGAGAGAGGATATACCCTCTGGGACTGCCCCTAGGGTGTGGCCAGAGTTTTTTAATTTCCTGTCTAGTCCTGCTCCTGCGGAGGTAACATAACCCGAAGGTGGTGTATCACCGAGGACTACGTCTGTCGATGAGCGCTAGAGAAATACTGATTTTAACTTGTAAGCAACAAGTGTCAGAAAAAGGCCTGGTCTTTAAGCTATTAAAACGGACATCATTTAGGGCCCGTTCCCACTGTAGCAATGCCAGACATCACATGTGATTCACCCTGCACTGTTGTGCAAATCACAAATGCGATGTCTGTATGGCTGAATTCGCATCGCATTCGGACCAAACTCGTGCAGGATCCTTTTTTGAGCAGCACCAGAATAGGATCGCTTGGATGTGAACATCCATGCGATCCGATTCCTGTCCGAATTCACAGTTTACACTGCGATATGCGAACTGATCTGGGGGTGTCATTAACTTTGTACTGACACTCCCAGCGGTTTGCATAGGCAGTGTGAACTGCCTGCGAGTCGGGTGCAATGCATTAGGCTCCTTTCACACGATGCGCCGTCCGACGAGGTCCGTTCTCTGCTCAGCGGAGATCAATCCGCCGATCTCCACTGAGCAGCTCTTTGTGCGGAGACGGAGCTGTCATATCCTTGCTGTCCTCTATGGGGGAATCGGATGAGATCCGCTGGACGGATGGAAAATAGGGTTTCCATCCGTCCGGATTTCACGGATAGGATCGGAAGCGGATAGGAGCGGGTGTCAGCGGAATCTCCGCTGAGATCCGCTGCCCCATAGGGATGCATGGAGCATCTAATCAGGTCCACCTGAAAAACTGACAGGTGGATCTGATCGGATCGTTTGTGTGAAAGGACCCGTACAGACAAAGTTCAACCCTTTGATCTAAAGGAACCAAATGATACATTGTAAAAACATGATACATTGTTAAACATGCTTATAGTGATCTCTAAGCGCTAAGGAATTTTTGACAGCTTTGAGTGAGCTGTATGAATCAGGGAAATGCCAGATTAAGATCGTGAGGGGGGTTAAATTGAGATTTTTTAACAATTAATCGTGCAGCTCTACACACATTTTAAAGGGTCTGCAGGCCTCCCTTTAATGGCCAATATCCAGGAAATCGAACCTGCCTGGACAGGTGGGTTTCCAGTTGAGTTTTCAGGGAGCAGCAGACGAAAGAAAACAGACTATATTATTTGAAAACTAACTTGATTTGGTTTGATGTATTTATCTTTGATATTCTAAGAGTACGCTTGTTACATAATTAAAAAATGCTTACCTTTCCTCAAGTCAATTACACCCATGTTACCATGAGAATTTCCAACCACTACAGACCTATACAAGGAAGCAAAGTGTTCCAAGTTAAGCGATTTTAAACATGCAAATAAATTAAAGGGTCAGGGAAGATGCTGACACCTTGCACTATCTGTTATATTACATAATTAAGAAGAAAACAGTAAAAGCGCGACTGTAACAAGAGGAGGAGTAGACTCTGTGATAAGCAGCCAGGGTTGTGAATAAGCTCACTGCTGCACTTTCCAAGACATGTAAGAAGCCAATGAGAAAAGCAACCCGAGAACAACTACCTAGAAGCATATTATAACAGTTCTGAGCGAGGTAAATATCCACAGCTTACTTTTAGGGGACACAAAAAACGCAAAGAATTACCCAATTGTTTGGTAAAATTTAAAAGATGAGGTGGCATCCAATAAATAGATACCATACATGTGAAACCTTAAAACATTTCAGTACCCTAAATTTTCCATAGGCGACACTTTAAAAGTCCCATAGGTCTTCAGTTTAGCATTGCGAAGGAGGTCTGATGCTAAAAATATTGCTCTCATTCCAGCGTGCACGGCGATATGCAACGTGCGTCGCAATCAACGTTTTCAGGAATAGGCTTCCTATTCAATTTTTTTTTTTTTCTGGTGACAGGTTCTCTTTATTGAGACATTAATGGTCTCATGCAGGACCCTGCATGCCTCCCTTGTGCTCCACTGAATGTAATGCAATGCACATCACACTGCATTACATTTTTTTTTTTAATTCTTTATTAAAGGGTATGCAGCATAACACATTAGCATAACACACCTGACAGCACAGTTCCAACAAAGATTATCAGCAGTGACCTAATCTAAATTAAAATAACTGAATAATTGTCACTAACCAATTTATATACTCTGTCAATTTGATGATGAGCCTTACAACTCAGGGTCTGCATTACATTCTTGATGGCCGGGGAAACTGTCAACTGGGACCCAGGAGTGATGCCAGACGTTACTTCTGCATCAATAACTAGAAGGGGAGGGGGGGGGGTGGGGAGCATTCTTGTCGCCATGGCGACCCAGCGCCGGGGGTTTGTTGAGCCCTGTTCATAAGGATATGCTCACAGAGAGGACCGAACACACGAGTGATCATTTATAGGAGGGTTTCTAATATAGGAATCTACTTTCAAATACCTCATTACTACACAGACTTTAAATTTAGGAATTTTAATTAATTTAATTTTAATTAATGTTTTGGTGCGAGAAGTCAATTTCATCCTTAATTTTCTAAACTACAATAATTACATCGTTCCACTTAAAAGATAAAAGGTAAATATACTGATTTCTTATTTACCGGGCTAGATAGGTTAGTGTTAGGATCGTGGCGATAGATGCAGGGATTATAGTTTTAGGGTGGACTTAGCCTTTAACTGGTTTTTCTTCTTTCGGGCTTGCAAATAATGTTCAGTTTCTCCAGGGCCACGAAATGCATTACAGTCTTTATTACAATATGGGCATACAGGGAAACATGCTGCAGGAAAACAAAGCTTATTAAAAAAAAATAAAAAAAAAAGTACCTGCCATCCGGAGTAATGCTCAATGCTGTCAGTGGATCCTCACCAAATAAAGCCTCCAAAACTGGCCTCCTTTGTGGAGTATTGGGGTCATATACCCTAACCTGGTGGAAAGATCATATCAGTAAAAGCACTGCATAAAGATGAACTTTATGCTAAACCAATTTTGTCCAAATACAAAAGCTATGTGTATTTTTACTTGAATCATGGGTATCCTTTATGTACTTCTTCCAGATCTGTACAGCAATCCAGCACAAAACTCCTCCTGCATTTTGCCTTTGTGCCAAAACTTTCCATAATAAAAGGCCAGTTACCGCTGCTATCTCCTTGTGTAGGGCGATTGGTCCTGGTGTGCCCCTCCCCCAGCTCTGCTGTCCACACCGGCTATATGCGCGTGTTTGCAAATAAATTAGTTATACACAGGTCTTTTTTTCCAGCAGGAATGTGGGGGAAACGCAGTTCCGGCACCTCCACCACTGAATGTATGTAATGGCAAGAGTGCTGGAGGGTCTTATCGATGATGGCTGCTGCGGGATCTATTGTTGCTATGGAGAGGGGGTCAATTGTTTGGGCAGAGGTCCATTTTTGCTGGCTGCAAGAGGGTCGATTGATACTGGCTGCTGGGAGATCTGTTGTAGCTGCAGGGGGGTCTATTGTTGCTGGGGTGGTATTTTGTTGTGAGGAGGGTCCATTGTTGTATGGAGGGATCTGTTGTAGCTGGGGGGGGGGTCCATTGTTGCTGGCTGCAGGGGATCTATTTTACTGCTTTTCTTGTTCCATGCAAATTATTTAGCATCACTAAATGATACATATCTCTGTATTCTCTAAAAGGGGTGGTACTGGGAGGTGGGTATGGGGTGGAACCAAGTACAAATGCTCGGGGGTGGGTAGGGGGTGGAGACAAGGGGTGTCTCAGAAAGAGGGAGTTGCTGTGCCTATTCCCTGAGAAAGAAAGCCCTGGGTGTACACAAAGTGGATGTTAAACCTTTGTAGCCATTAAGGAACACATTTACATGAAAAGGTTTCTGCCTGGACTTCAGATTTAAGTACGCTCTAGTCTTACTCTATGCACACCGACATGTACAACCTTGAAGTGCAAGGGCTATGCTTTATTAATTTTAGGACCCAGTCTAGTAATGCTTGGCTGCCATGGACAGCCATGGAGGGACAGTTTTCTGGCATATGTCGGTTATAAAGCCTGCATGCATAATCATTAAGGCTCCATTTGCTTGGGCACAGAGCCCCATACAGTCTGAAGAGCCATTTGTTTATCTTTTTGGAGTAGTGTGAAGCTGCATACTGGCACCCTATAAAAGTGAATGGAACAGCAGTGGCTGTACTAGCCTATTTGAAAGGCTTTTCTAAAAAAGGACCCTATGCAGTCATCACAAACAACACAATTAAATATTTTAATTATGGTCACCAAATAAAATCTGACAGGTTTAGCACTCACTTGATGATAGCTTGTACAGGTGACGATTTTGTCTGTCTCTGGGATAAAATCCAAGTCACGAATCCACACAGGTACACGGAGATCTAGCCAATCGTTCCTCACCTGAAAACGAAAAAAAATAAAGCAACATTTGAATGTTTGCAATAGAAGCTTCTGCGTTCAAATTACTGCATTAAGGAAAGTCATGGTTTAACAAGCAAGCTTAGTCAGCATTATCACATGGGCTAGTCGTTTTCTAATTAAACAAAAAAATTGTGTTAAGAAAGCATACACTCTACTTGAATTTTTTTTTTTTTTTTTTTTTTTTTTTAGCCTAAAAAGTCTGGATGAATTTGATACATAGGAAAATATGTAACTAGGGATATGAAATAAGTAAATAGAGATTTTCTTTTCAATTAATTGGATAATTGAAATTAATCTTCACCCAATTTTCTATGTGAATATTCTATCATCCTTTAATAAATAAGCTTCACGTGTCAAGTTTGCAAAGCAAAAGAAAGCAGTCATTTATGAGTTATCTGAGCGTGATTTCAGACCAAACCAGGGAAGCACTTTCTAGCTACAGTACAAATATTCTTACAAAATTGTACATTTAAAAGCCTGTGTCGATAAATAAAACCCAATTAAAGCAGTGTGCATGCAGCTGGTAAAAAAATTCTGAAGCATCTCAAATCGTTGTTATTAACAAGCCCAAATCCGGTCAATACAAGCAAAAATTATGACTATAGGATGTTCATAAAGAGTCATTTAGGTCATCTGTTCTAATCAAAAAGCAGGCTGACTGGTAGGCATCCTTTAATTCTCTCCATTTGTAATTTGTATTTAGTGCAAACTATGTAGGGAGAATGTAATTGAAACACACAGTTAACATTCTACATAACAATAGTTTTATAGCGGTTATACGTTCGCTAACTTACATTTTTGGCTTTAAAGATAGGCTCCTCTGCTCTTTCCAAATCCCAGATTTTCAAGTCATTCTCTTTTCCTCCAGTCCCAACTTTGTTACGTTGAACATCACACTGACGCATCTTTGCAACTCCAGGACCAACCTGCACCTCAAGCTAAAACAAATACATTTACTCTTACTTACCATTCATGAACAATATTGCACTTACAACCAATAAATGTCAATTTGGAAAACCTCTGCTGTAGACCGCGTGTTGGATCAGCACCTTGGCCAGGTGATATAGTGCAGCACAGTGTGCAAAAATATGAGGCAAGTCTGTATTCCTGCCTTTTATTTCTATACACGTTTTACAGCACTAAACCAAGTGATATGGAATGGTTTATTGAAGAAGGGTGTGGCTTAAAGTGCTTCACACTTTATACTGAGGATGACAATTAGGCAGCTTCACCAACTTAGGCTAAATGTACCAAAAAAAAGAGAACTAAAGCCGGCCATAGATGGAAAGATTTTCTTTACTGCAACCACGGGTTGAGGAAAAGAACATCGATTGATTCCCCCATCAGCAAAGTCAGTGTTGATGAGGGAATCCCTCCTGCTGAGCAGTTGTGTTCTTCCGGGGAAGGTGAGGGGGGCTGGCTTACCTGCCGGGGAAACAGGGATTACTGCTAGTGGTTATAATAGATACTAACAATAATCCCATGTAAAATCCGATAGGCTGGTTGTACCCAAGTTTATCAATTGAACCACCTTCGGTACATTTAGTCTGCCCATACATGGTTCAAACCTTGGCTGGTCCCACTTGCCGACCGCCCACCGCATATATACTGTGCCAGGCTGGCTGAGCGAAACACCGTACCTCTACAGCGGTTTGCGGGAGCGCTCCTGGGGGGCGAGCAAATGCCGCCGGAGGCACGCGCCCTCGCCCCCACTAGCAGTAGGGATGCCGATCCACGGGGCCAGCGGCCACGATTGCCACTGGGCACCAGCTGGGAGAGTATGACGGTCTGCTGTTGTAAACACAGCAGACCATTGTTCTCTCTGAAATTATCAGAGAGTGCCTGTGATCCTCCTACATAGGATCACAGGTATCTATGATCATTTCACAAGTCCCTCCCCCATACAGTTAGAAAACACTCCCCTAGGCTCACACTTAACCCTTTGATCACCCCTTGGTTAACCCCTTCCCTGCCAGTGTTATTACAGTAACAGTGCATATTTTTTGCACCGATTACTGTAGTAAGGTCACTGGTCCCCCCCAAAAGTGTCAAAAATGTCAGTTAGGGGTCCAATCTGTTCCCCGCAATGTCGTAGCCCCGCTAAAAATCGCAGATCGCTGCCATTACTAGTAAAAACAAAAAATGTAAAATAAAAATTACATATCTTTCCCCTAGTTTCAAAATACGATTATAATTTTCTTCTTAAAGTATGTGATTTTTTACTTGGTATCAGCCAGTTGTACTCCCACTGTGGAGGCTCTCATAAATCTACAGGAGTTAGGACTGCAAGTAATACAGCGCGCTGTGAAGTAGCCTTGCAGCTTACGCATGCATTTGCAAACGTGTGCTAACTAAAGCCCCGTTTTTTATACTGTTGGACAGCTTAATTTAGTTGGTAAGCAGACTGGTTGGTGAGTTGAGCTGGGAATTTTCTCTGGTTTTGTCTATCAGCCTCTTGCAGTCCCTGTAAAGCCGAACTCAGACCAGTAGAGGGAAGAGCAGCACCAGGAGCCAGTCAGCTGTGCTGCAATGCTCATGTGCTAACAAGAAGCATGCTGACAGCGGAGTAAAGCCCCGTATACACATACCGATTGTCGGCCGTAAATATTCGGCCGACGACGATCGGCCGATTGTAGGCTTGTTAGTATGATGCTTCCGACAGCGCATTTTCGGCCAAACAGAATCTGTCGTGCAGGCATTAAAATTTTTGTTGGCCAACACCAGAACGGCCGATTGTTCGCCAGTCAGTACAGATTTCGGCCGACAGACAGCAGATTTGCAAGACTGGGCATGCTCAGAAAAGAAAAAAGACAAGGAAAGTTAACCATCACATGACATCACTTCTGCAGTCGGCTGTTGTTGGCCGACAAAATTTGTGTGCAGTCTTTGCAGTTTTCAACAGACACGACAGCCCTCGGACAAAAGACGGCCGATCGCTCGGCCGACGATCGGTACGTGTGTACGGGGTTTAAGTCTATCACTTTCCTTGAAACTGAACAGTGAAAAGCTGGGGAAAGGACAAGAGCTTCAAGAGAAAAACTGGGTCTTCTGCCCTGCCAGACAAGGTTGTTCTATGTGGCAGATTTGGGTAAATCTCTGGGCTGGATGTACAAAAAATGCAAATTCTCTGGCATGTAAACAGCTATATTGTATGCATTTCATCAGTGTATTTAGCAGTTTGTCTAGTGCTCAGTTTTAAACGTTCTCAACCCAATATACCAGCAAGTCCCACTCACATTTTCAGATGATCCTTCTTTCCATACTTTCAGAAGTCCAGACTCTACACAAGTAATGATCCCACTGCAATGGAAAAGATAATAAGGTCAATCATTTCATACTTTGCAAAACCTCCTTAAAATATCATGCATAAGAAACGGTATTCTTAAAGATAATGTGCATTTATCCTTTTTGCCCCCTACACCCCAACTTAACTTTAAGTGGTTGTTAAACCACTGTAATAACTTCATACAATTCTCTCTGTTTTAGAATGATAGGTGCCCCAGTGTGTGTGCTTTAAAAAAAAAAAAAAAATGCTGCTATATACCTTATTTCAGAGAGCCGCTTTGCGCTCCTCTCCCTCGATCTGACAGCTACAGTGTGAGGGGCACAGAAATTCCTGCAGACGTCAGTCAGGAGTAGAGAGAGGCAACCAGTTACGCGAGTGCCAAGTGGCGCTCTAAAATAAAGTATATAGCTGCATTTCTTTTTTTTTTTTTTTATTAAGCACACACTGGGGCACCTATTATTATAAAACAGAGAAGATTGTATTGAAATTCAAATTGTAATTTTAGCAGCGGGGGGGGGGGGGGGAGACACTGTCACGAACTGACAGGCAGAGGAGGGGGAAGAGGAGGACAGAGGAGAGCTACGGATCAGTGTCAGAGCTCAGCAGCCATGGTAAGCTTTACATTTCTGGATATTCTTTCACTTCCTGTTACAGTGACAATGGCTACAAGGGCAAAGAGAGTGAATATTCCCAAAGTAAACAATGAATCAATGTGGTGCTACAAACCTTCAAACTTACATAAGTGTAACACGCTGGAGCAAATGAGTGCCAGATCTGCAGCTGCACAACTGTCACAGAAATATTCCAATTGAATAGACCGGCATCACTGTATGTATGCTCATTAATATCTTCTGTATTAAAGGTTCCACATTAGGGCTGAAACGCATGCAAGGTTGTGTATTCTTGTGGAACCCTTAATAAAGAAGGTATTAATGAGCATACATACAGTGATGCCGATCTAGTGAATCATCCCAGTGGGAAGCTAGAAAAATCAAACCACAATGTCAGTCCCAAAGCAAGGGACCAAGCATCCGACACTCCTGAAAGCGTGTCAGATGTTGGGGATTCTTCAGCTGGCGAATCTCAAGAAGACAGCAGAGATCAATGGCACAGGTGAAAGAAGGAATAAGTATTAACCCTTTACTATGCAAGAATAATTTAGTTTAATTACTTCCCATTAGTGCAAAGTCCTTTACTCCTCAAAGCAACCTGTCAAGATAGATGTTATTTATGATAGCCAACGTTCCCCTATAGGAGGCCAAGGAACTGCAATAGCAGGACCAGCCTGCTGTTATGTAACACACATGCACTTGTTCCTTCAGATATAAAGATAAAAAGGTAGTTCCCCTGTCATACTGATGACTTACTTGTCTAGGATACCAAGTCCTTTGAACACTCCCTCTCCTCCTCTACATTCGTGAAATTCTGTAAATTTAGATTTTTCACAGTTGAAAACTTTCACTATTCCGTCCTGGCTGCCCACTAAGACCTGAGGGAAAAAAGAAAAAAAAAAAAAAAGTTTTAAAATGGACATCAGGCAATGTCATGTGTATCTCTTTTAGGACTCGTTCCCACCATGTCCTGCATATTTTTGTACGGGATAAATGCAGGTCACTGGAGGGGCACATAGAAAAAAATGGTTTTCTTTGTGCCCTTTTCACATTGCAAAACAAAATAATGAAACAAAATGCATCACGCACAAAAATGCATGCAAATGTGTATTACTGCAGCATGGTATGAAAGGATCCTTAGGTTTTGCTTTATTTACAAGAGCACAAAAAGTTAACCGCTTTCCGCGACCGCCTAACGTACGTGCGGTGGCAAAGCCGCTTCTCTGAGATGGATCACGTACCTAGTACGTGATCTGCGCCCGGGTGGGGGGGGGGGGGGGCATGCTCGCTGGCCTGCCTGTGCTGTGATTCATCACTGTACAAGACGATTTGCGAGTCTCAGCCAATGATTGGCCACCGGATCCTGCTGATTGGCTCAGTAATTCACGGAACAGAGTTCTGAGATTGTAAACATTACAGATCTCGGTGCACTGACAGGAAATCTTGCTGTTTTTTTATCTTCCCATTAGTACAGTGACAGTGCATATTATTAGCACTGATAACGGTATTAATGTTACTGGTGATGTCAGTGGCATTTAGTCAGTTCTCCCCGGTGTCAGTGTCAGATTGCCCACTGCAGTATCACAGTCCCATTATAAAGTTGCTGATCACCGCCATTAGTATAAAAAAATAAATAAAAATTCCAGTAAATAGACTATAATTTTTAGACGATATACAGTGGGTACGGAAAGTATTCAGACCCCCTTAAATTTTTCACTCTTTGTTATATTGCAGCCATTTGATAAAATCATTTAAGTTCATTCTTCTTTCTCATGAATGTACACATAGCACCCCATACTGACAGAAAAACACAGAATTGTTGACATTGTTGCAGATTTATTAAAAAAGAAAAACTGAAATATCACATGGTCCTAAGTATTCAGACCCTTTGCTCAGTATTTAGTGGAAGCCCCCTTTTGATCTAATACAGCCAGGAGTCTTTTTGGGAAAGATGCAACAAGTCTTTCACACCTGGATTTGGGGATCCTCTGCCATTCCTCCTTGCAGATCCTCTCCAGTTCTGTCAGGTTGGATGGTAAACGTTGGTGGACAGCCATTTTTAGGTCTCTCCAGAGATGCTCAATTGGGTTTAAGTCAGGGCTCTGGCTGGGCCATTCAAGAACAGTCACGGAGTTGTTGTGAAGCCACTCCTTCGTTATTTTAGCTGTGTGCTTAGGGTCATTGTCTTGTTGGAAGGTAAACCTTCGGCCCAGTCTGAGGTCCAGAGCACTCTGGAGAAGGTTTTTGTCCAGGATATCCCTGTACTTGGCCGCATTCATCTTTCCCTCGATTGCAACCAGTCGTCCTGTCCCTGCAGCTGAAAAACACCCCCACAGCATGATGCTGCCACCACCATGCTTCACTGTTGGGACTGTATTGGACAGGTGATGAGCAGTGCCTGGTTTTCTCCACACATACCGCTTAGAATTAAGGCCAAAAAGTTCTATTTTGGTCTCATCAGACCAGAGAATCTTATCTTACCATCTTGGAGTCCTTCAGGTGTTTTTTAGCAAACTCCATGCGGGCTTTCATGTGTCTTACACTGAGGAGAGGCTTCCGTCGGGCCACTCTGCCATAAAGCCCCGACTGGTGGAGGGCTGCAGTGATGGTTGACTTTCTACAACTTTCTCCCATCTCCTGACTGCATCTCTGGAGCTCAGCCACAGTGATCTTTGGGTTCTTCTTTACCTCTCTCACCAAGGCTCTTCTCCCCCGATAGCTCAGTTTGGCCGGACGGCCAGCTCTAGGAAGGGTTCTGGTCGTCCCAAACGTCTTCCATTTGAGGATTATGGAGGCCACTGTGCTCTTAGGAACCTTAAGTGCAGCAGAAATCTTTTTGTAACCTTGGCCAGATCTGTGCCTTGCCACAATTCTGTCTCTGAGCTCTTCAGGCAGTTCCTTTGACCTCATGATTCTCATTTGCTCTGACATGCATTGTGATCTGGAAGGTCTTATATAGACAGGTGTGTGGCTTTCCTAATCAAGTTCAATCAGTATAATCAAACACAGCTGGACTCAAATGAAGGTGTAGAACCATCTCAAGGATGATCAGAAGAAATGGAAAGCACCTGAGTTAAATATATGAGTGTCACAGCAAAGGGTCTGAATACTTAGGACCATGTGATATTTCAGTTTTTCATTTTTAATAAATCTGCAACAATGTCAACAATTCTGTGTTTTTCTGTCAGTATGGGGTGCTATGTGTACATTCATGAGGAAGAAGAATGAACTTAAATGATTTTAGCAAATGGCTGCAATATAACAAAGAGTGAAAAATTTAAGGGGGTCTGAATACTTTCCGTACCCACTGTATATTTCATTTATTATTACAAAAAATAAAAAAACCCAGTGGTAAAAATACCACCAAAAGAGCCCTCTATTGGTGTGAAAAAAATGATACAAATTTTGTATGGGTACAGCGTTGCATGACCGTGCAATCGCCAGTTAGATTAACACAGTGCCGAAGAGCAAAAAATGGCCTGATCAAGAAGGGGGTAAAATCTTCCGGAGCTGAAGTGGTGAATAGTTAGGATCACCATTACAGAAGACTGTCTGCATAATTTGGCAGCTGCAGAATGGATCCAACTGGTTGTTTCAGGTGTGGCCGGGATTGGCCTGTGGACCTTGTAAGGCCCCTTTCACAAGGGCTTTCCGATCAGGTCAGCCTGTCAGTTTTTCAGGCGGACCGGATCGGATGCTTCATGCACCCCTATGGAGCAGCAGATGTCAACGGTGACATGCCCACTTACACCCGCTGCTATTCAGTCCGATCCTGTCCGTGAAATCCAGACGGATGAAAACCCTATTTTCCATCTGTCTAGAGCAGTGGTCCTCAACCCTAGTCCTCAGGGAACACTAACAGGCCAGTTTTGCAAGATAACTGAAATACATCCCAGGTGATATAATTTGCTGCTCATTGATTGCAGTACTCTATTCTGCATCTCCCCAAGGTAATACTTAAACTCTGGCCTGTTAGTGGACCCTGAGGACCGGAGTTGAGGACCACTGGTCTAGAGGATCGGATGAAAACGGACAGGCGGTCTGTTTTCATCCGATCTCTCATAGAGGAGAGCGGGGATCAGACAGGTCTGTCTCTGCAAAGTAAGCGGAGACGGTCCTGTCATGCGCCTGCTCAGCAGGGATCGGTGGATCGATCCCTGCTGAGCAAAACTGAGTCCGCTGGGTGGAAAGCCTGTGTGATAGGACCCTAAGAGTTGGCTTTAGCTAATGGGCGGAACAGGGACTCCTCTCACCTCTGATTCCTGTGGATCTCCAAAGCACATGACATTCACCTCCTGTCCCTTGTCCAGAGAGGAAACTTCTGTGTAGTTGATGGCTTGTTTCTTCACCAGATCAATGCCTGCAATGTCAATTTGGATTTATTGAATGCAATGATTTTAAAGAAGAAAATATACTCTGAAGTTGTAGATATAGGCAAAGCATATAAACTTCTAAACTATATCATTACCTCTCTCACCCAATCATATGCAAGGCATCATTTTGAAATTTCCTTTACTCATGGGTATGGGAATTAAAAAAACAAACATTGTTTATTAAAATCAGAATTAAACTGAAAAATGTAATGCAAGCCGGCAGGCTCTTATTAGTAACAGTTGTGATTCAAGGCATGCTTTTGCATGTAACTGTTTTCAGAAACAGTTACATCTGTGAATTTCCACTCAAGTTATAAGTCAAATTTTTTTACTTTTGGACAAAGTGTTAAGGCTAAGTTCACCTTTGGGAACATTTTAAATGTTCCACCCCTTTCTAGGGTGGAACAAGTTCCCACTGCTGAAGTCTCTCACAGATCCCCTCTCTTCCTGTGACAGCAGTACTGGGAGAAGGTCCCCGTATCAGCTGTCACTTTTTGAAAAGAGCGCAGCTGTGCAGGGCTACGCCCACACAACCAGGTCATTCAACAGAATTCTTTGCGGATGCTGCCTCATAGTTCTCAGTTTTAAACTGCCTGCTCGTACGACGAAAAGGCAGACAGCTTTCACTGAGAGTCTGCAATGTCCTGTATGGCACCTGCTGGTGCAATGCTTTCCAGGCTCCTACAACAAAAAGTAAATGCACATTTTTCACCTGAAAAAAATGTGCATTTATTTATTTTAAAAGTGAACTTATCATTCAGTTAGATTTATCCCAGAATTCTACATTCTACAGTGCTGGCTGACAGAGGGGAGATCATGTGACCAAAGCGGTAAGTGGTCACCAGAACAGGCATAGTGGGCATCCTTACCATGGAGTCATTTCTTTTGGTGACAACCAGTGATTTCCCTCACTTCCTGTTGTGGCTATGAGGCAGGAAGTGAAGGGAACCCTCCCCCACTGTGAAAAATATGGAAAAAAAAAAAAAAGAAATGTCAGGATATGCAACCCTTCCTTACGCTATCCAGCATTGAAAAAGTTTTGTCTGTAGTTTTACTTTAACCACTTCTGGAACGGAAGGATTTGCCCCTTAATGACCAGGCCTTTTTTTGCGATTCAGCACTGCATTATTTTAACGGACAATTGTGCGGCTGTGCGATGCTGTACCCAAATAAAATAGATGTCCTTTTTTTCCCACAACTAGAGCTTTCTTTTGGTGGTATTAGTTCACCTCTGCGATTTTTATTATTTGCACTATAAACAAAAAAAAAAAGCAACAATTCTGGAAAAAAAACAATATTTTTCACTTTCTGCTATATAACATTCCCCCAAAAAAAAAAAAGTAAAAATCTAATTTTTTTTAACATTTTAGGCCAATTTGTTTTTTGCTACATATTTATACATGTACATTTTTGGCAGGATTACGACATTGCGGCGGACAGATCAGACTCCTAACAGACATTTTTGACACTTTGGGGGGGGGACCAGTGACATTACTACAGTAATCAGTCCTAAAAATAAGCACTGTTGCTTTAATAATGACAGTGGCAGGGAAGGGGTTAATACTGTGGGTGATCAAGGGGTTAAATGTGAGCCTAGGGGAGTGATTCTAACGGTGGGGGGGGGGGACGTGGCTTGTGAAATGATCACAGAGACATGTGATCCTATACAGCAGGATCACAGGGGCTCTGTGATCATTCCAGAGAAGAACGGTCAGCGGTGTTTACAACAGCTGACCATTCTCTCTCAACAGGGAACTATTGTGGGCATCAGGCGGCAATCGGAACCCCCTGCCACATGCATCCGAGTCCCCGCTGCCAATTGGGGGCGGGAGCGCGCCGCCGGCGGCGCACGCTCGCCCTCTAGCTGCAGGCACGCGACCAAAATATACCTGCATCGGTTCCCGCAGGAGGGGCTCCCGCCCGCCGCAGTTATACTGCGGCGGGCGGTCCTTAACCCGTTAAAGTGTTCACCTTTTCAACAAAAATGAAAAGGTAAACACCATACACCCTCTTCCCACCCCAATCCCTGCTGAACCTATCTCCATGGGTGTTAAAGCGGTAATCAACTGCTGTGCATTTTTTTTTTCTGGAACCTGCAAGGTAAAGCTATGATGTGCTAGTATGCATCACATACTAACACATTTTGTGAAACTTACCGTAGAACGAAGCCATTCCAGCAGGGAGCTGTCAGCGGTGACAAGGCTTCCATCTTCTTCCCTCTTCATTCAATGTTCTTGGGGTCCAGCTGTGTGAATGGCTGAAATTGAGATGACGTCACTCCCGCGTGAGCTGTCATTTTACGGCACAGGACTGTGAAGGAACAGCTCGGATGGCCGTTCCTTTAGGCTACATTCACATCTTGGCGTTGCTATTTACAGGCATTTTTACAGGCGTTTTTGTGCAGGCGTTTTTAGGTTGACAAGTTACCAATAGAAAAAATAAAAATGCCTGTAATCTGCCCAAAAAGAAGCTCGTGTACTTTTTTGAGCGTTGGGCGTTTTGCTTAAAACGTCAAATCGCTCAGATGTGAACAGGGGCCATTGAAATTAATAGGATTTGTCTTGTTGGGCGTTTTTTGAGCTGATCCTAAAGCAGAAAAACGCCCCAAAATGCCTACATGTGAACTTAGCCTAAGAGTGCATGCACCGGTGATGAAACCAACAGCATGTACAGTAAATATATCCTAAACGGTGAATGTTTAGGAGATATTTACAGTATCTATAGGTAAGCCTTACCTATAGGTACAAAATTTTGCAAGGGAGTTTACTCCCACTTTAAGCTGTCAGTGCCCACACAGCCGGTCCAGGGACTTGAAATTCCCGCTCTTCTCCTTCTTTTCTTTGCATCGCTTCCAAGACAGACCAGAGCGAATCAATCAGTATACGGTGTACAGTGTTAATTCATGTTTTTTTTTTTTTTAACTAGGACTTTAACCATTTCCAACCCCTTGGGTAGGGTCTCAATGTCATCCCTTAAAAACCAAACACAATAATTACACAGGTTCTGTGGCTGAGTAAGGGGGTAATTAACCACTTGCTGATCAGCCGCCGTAGTTTAACTGCGGCAGGTCGGCTCTATTATGCGAAACAAGGTACCTGTACTACGCTTCCTGTAATAGATAGTGGAAGCACGCACGCACGCTGCCGATTGGCCGGAGGGAGGGGGGGGGAGTCAATCAATGGGTCCGGTGGATGCGATGTCCGTCGGCCACCTGCGATCGCTCCCCATGGAGACAGAACAGCAGTCTGCCTATGTAAACAAGGCAGACCGCCGTTCTGTCACAGACGAACACAGGGATCCTGTGTTCTTACCATTTAGGAACCAAGGCCTCTGTGTTCATCTATTGAATACATCCCACACACACTTAGAAGCACTCCCTAGGAGCACACTTAAACCTTTGATCGCCCCTGGTGTTAACCCCACCCTGGCAGTGTCTTTTTTTACAGTAACAGTGCCTATTTTTAGCACTGATTACTGTAGTAATGTCACTGGTCCCCCTCAAAAGCATCAGTAAGTGTCTGATCTGTCTGCGGCAGTAACGCTAAAAAGTGTTGATTGCCGCCATTACTAGTAAAAAATAAAAAACGACAAATCTATCCCCTAGTTTGTAGATGCAATAACTTTTGCGCAAACCAATCAATATACACTTATTGGGATTGTTTTCAATCAAAAATATGAGGCAGAATACATATTGGCCTAAACTGGTGAAAAAAAAAATTAGATTTTTAAATATTTTTTTTATTGGATATGTTTTATAGCAGAAATGAATTTATATTATATATATATATATATATATATATATATATATATATATATATATATATATATTATATATATATATATATATTTTTTTTTTTTTCTTCAGGATTGGCGCTTTTTTTCTTTATAGCTCAAAAAATAAAAACCGCAGAGGTGATCAAATACCACCAAAAGAAAGCTCTATTTGGGGGGGGGCATCAATTTTATTTGGGTACAGCGTTGCACGACCACGCAATTGTCAGTTAAAGTAATGCAGTGCGGTTTCTCAATGAATGGCCTGGTCATTAAGGGGGCAAAACCTTTCCGGTCCTTAATTAAACTCACTTGTCTGCTTTAAAGTAACCTCAGAACCGGTGAACAATATGTGATCGGGTTTAAAGGGATGAGGTGGTGACCCTACCCTTGGGGCAACTGCAGGGGAATAGCCTAGTGCTTACAATAGGAATCTGTGGGAAGCAGCAACTTAGTCACACAACTGACACCCCTATCAGTATTCTATTCCTCTTGCCAACAGTATACAAAGTATCAGGATGATGGAGACAGAAAACGAAGATACATGTGTTTTGCATATACAGATCTATAATGAAACACTCACATAGGCTGGCCTGAAAATATGGCATAATTAGATGGCTCTTCTATCTATCTATCTTATATATATATATATATATAAGTTTTGGGGGAATAAAGAGAGCACAGCACTGTGATCCCTCCACTGACAATATACTGTGCTTCCTAGCACACTTCACAGGCAGCAGCCTAATCACTCGTCCCAGCAGTTCTTTTACTTAGCCGGGGATTAGAACCTACAGACAGGACCACTTACCTTTAAGAATCCCGGTCTCAGTACCAACCCACACGTGGTTCCGTGCCGGCGCCGCCATGTTTACCACCATGCCAGCGATCAGGGCCCGATGACGTCGCAGTCACATGACTGGGTGAACAGGGAACGCGGAGCTCACGTGATCTGGTGTTGTAGATGAACTGAGCAGTAAAGTGTGGTTGGCGTTCCTCAGTGTAGTGCAGATTGTGCGGCTGTACCCGCTTCTTACATACACTCTGATTGGTTATCCTTATCCTTCCTGCTTTCCAGTCTGTGCCATGTTATCTACCCAGACTTTCCCACACTTTAATTTGCTTCTCACATGTGTTGCTGCAGTTTCTTGCCACCTCATCCCTATAAACCAGGGCATATGAGTTACACAGGTTCTGTGGCTGATATAAGGCACTGAGTGAGTTGAATTACCACATAACCACTTGCCAACCAGCCGCAGCCTATATACAGCGGCAGATTCCCACGAATCGCCATACCTGTATGGCGATTTGCGGGAGTGATCCTGGGTGCGCCCACTCGAGCAGCAGGGAAGCCAATCCACATGGGCGGCGGCCGCGATTGCCGCCGGGCACCCGCGATCGCTCCTTGTAAAGAAAGAACGGCGTTTGTAAACACAGCAGACCGTTGTTCTCTCAGCTATCAACACAGAGCTCCTCTGATCCTCCTATTTAGGAACACAGGTCTCTGTGTTGATTTCAAAAGCCCAACTCCCCCTCCCACAGTTAGAAAAAAAAACCCCTAGGCTCACATTTAACCCTTTGATTGCCCCTGGGTTAACCCCTCTCCTGCCAGTGTCATTATTACAGTAACAGTGCATATTTTTTAGCACTGATTACTGTAGTAATGTTACTAGTCCCCCCAAAAGTGTCAAAAATGTCAGTCAGGGGTCCGATCTGTCCACCACAATGTCGCAGTCCTGCTAAAAATCGCTGCTCGCTGCCATTACTAGTAAAAAAAAAAAATGACAAATCTTTCCCCTAGTTTGTAGATGCAAACTTGTGAGCAAACCAATCTAAATACTCCTATTGGGATTTTTTTTACTAAAAATATGTAGCAGAATGCAAATTGGCCTAAAATGATGAAAAAAAATAAGATTTTTTTTGGGGAATATTATATAGCAGAAAGTGAAAAATATTGTTTTTTTCTTTTTTCCAGAATTGTCGCTCTTTTCTTGTTTATATCACAACAAATAAAAATCGCATAGGTGATCAAATACCACCAAAAGAAAGCTCTATTTGTGGGTAAAAAAGGACATCCGTTTTATTTAGGTACAGTGTCCCACGACCGCGCAACTGTCATTTAAAGTAATCTTCTAGTCTAGAAGTTCTTAATCAGCCACAGAACCTGTGTAACTAATGTGTGTCCTGGTTTAAAGGAATGGGGTGGCAACCCTACTTGCCACTGAGCAAGGTGCAAGTTTTTCAGGGACTGTAAAGGCAGAAGATTTTTTGTTATCTTAATGCTTTATAAGAGAAACCTGTGTGCAGCAGCCCCCTAATACTCACCTGGGCCCATCTTTATCCAGCGATGTTGCAGGAGTGTCTAGGCTGCCTGGGACTCCCCTCCTCATTGGTTGAGACAGCAGTGTGGCGCGATTAGCTCCCGCTGCTGTCAATCAAAATCATCAGCATATCACTGCAGTGCCCACACTGACTCCATGCCTGCAGCCGCATAGACATGTTCAAGCACCTGGCGATTTTGGCTCTGAGGAAGAGGGTCCTCCCTCGAAACGCATAAGCCACATCAGGTTTTGAGGACGCCATCACGCTATCCAGCAGTAGAGAAGTGTCCCAGAAGCGAGCGGTGCCCATTTCCTATATGCTTGTTCATATGCTACGTTTGTGAGTATATTGTACGCTACCCTTCTTTGATTTTAATAAACTTTTAAGTGGTAAAGCACAAGGTCGGTGCGCCCTTCTCTTGTTGTTTTCTTGTAGTGCCTTATGGATACCCTTGTTCCTGAGGGGGGGGGGGGGGGGGCAGCAAGACCACTTAATTTGTGTCATAAAACCGCCTAGAAGATTCACCTTCCCGCATACCACTCGAGCGCAGGAGAGATATTGATGTTTTTTGGAAATCAATGTACCAAATAAACCTAGAGCTAGAAAGGATCCCACATTTAGGGTCTTCCTAATGCAGTCAGACTGATAGCCAATATGAAAGTCGATCACCAATAAGCTTGGAAGTGGCTCTCTGGCGAGACTACTCCAGGTGACATGGTAAAGTGTTCTTATGTTATACTTCAATTCTCAGCTCCAATAACCCAGAAACTAGCACTGCATTTTCCCATTTAGCACCACAATTTGTTTGGAAACGGTCCTTTACCCCCATTTAACCACTTACCACATACTAACGTAGGGGTACGTCGGTAAACTTTGCGGTAGTGTACCGGGATGATGCCTCTAGCTAGAGGCATCATTCCGGTACCGTGGCTTAGAGCCGACGGTTGGCCTTCCGTCGGTACCGACCGATGCGGCTCGGGAGCCGCTCGATCGTTACCCGGGGGGGCGGGAGGTGACGTATCCCCCCCCTCCCTTCGGTGGCTTTTACCGGGGCTCCAATCCCACCGGGAGCCCCGAGCACCCAGCCGGCACGTCCGCCAGCTGGATGGAGTCCCGATCAATGCCGGAAACGGCTTCGATCGGGTCTCCGATGACGTAACCCGGAGGCGGCGTCCATGACGTCACTTTCGGGTTACTGTGCTGCAAAAGGCGGCAAATTTGAAAAACGGCTGTATGCAAAAAAGCCGTTTTCGGCGTTTTGCATACAGGGTAGTGTAGTGGAGGGGTCTAGGGTCTTTTAGACCCTCGATCCCTCCATAAAGTGTACCTGTCACTACATATTGGTGTCACAAGGGATGTTTACATTGCTTGTGACAGCAATAAAAGTGATCAGATTTTTTTTTTTTTTTTTAAAACTGTAATAAAGTTAAAAAAAAAAAATAAAATAAATGGGGAAAAAACAATTTAGCCGCCCCCGTCACCGTTAGCTCGCGCACAAAAAAAAAGGTATACGGAAGTCGAGCCGCAAATGAAATCGCTGTTCAAACCACACATGTGAGGTATCGCCGCGATCGCCAGAGCATGAGCAATAATTAAAAAAAAAAAGAGCTAGACTCTAATTCTAAACTGGTAACCGTTAAATAAATTTAAAGCGTTGCCTATTGAGATCTCAATTGACCGTAGCTTGTCGCCATCCCACGGGGGGCGCAATTTTAAACCGTAACATGTTGGGTATCTATTTACTCGGCGTGACATCATCTTTCACAATATACAAAAAAAATGGGCTACCTTTACTGTTTAGTATTTTTTAAATGCAGTGAAATGTGATTTTTCAAAATTATTCCAAAAAAATGGCGTTTTAAAGACCGCTGCGCAAATACCGCGTGACAACAAATATTGCAATGACCGACATTTTATTCTCCAGAGTCTTTGCTAAAAAATATATATATATATAATGTTTGGGGTTTCTAAGTAGTTTTCTAGGAAAAAATACTGGTTTTAACTTGTGAACAAAAAGTGTCCGAAATAGGGCTGGGGCTTAAAGTGGTAGTATCCCGCTTTTTGACACTTTTACCTACAGGTAAGCCTATAATAAGGCTTACCTGTAGGTATAATTAATATCTCCTAAACCGGCACGGTTTAGGAGATATTTGCAGTGCATGCAGCCGCTCCCGCGAGCGGCGCATGCACTCTGAAGGTCCGGGGGACCTTCAGTTTTCCTAGCCGGCAGCTTGCCGTAAAATCACTCCCGGGCGCATGCGCGGGAGTGACGTCATCGCGGCTCCGGCCAATCACAGCGCCGGAGCCGCCAAACCCGGAAGAGACGCCGAGGGATCATGGCGGCGCCCGCAGCGATGGCCGGGGGTCCGCGTCGGGGCTTTGTTCTAAGGTAAGTAATGCATAATGAGCTAGTATGCGATGCATACTAGCTCATTATGGCTTTGTCTTGCAGGTTTTTTTTTTTTTTTCATTTTCGGGTTTACAACCGCTTTAAGTGGTTCAGCAGCAAAATGTATCCTGTCCTTGACTCAGCAGACCCCCCTCCCCAGCTTATCACTAGAGTCCCTGGAAGTGTGCGTGTGTCTTCACCTCAGTGTCCTGAAAATATTCACAGCTATACTACTGTACTTCATCCCTAGTTAAGGAATTAAATATTTCCATAAATAGCCTCATATCCATAACTAATTCAAAATTGAAGTGTAACTGAACATATCACCCCCCAGGAAATATCACACTCCATAAGGTGAAGTAGCAAAATATTTCTCCTATCTCTTGCTCTGGAGTCCCAATGTCCATGTCCATTAAAATATTACTCCCTCATCCCTGCCTTGGCAATTCAGTATACCTAGAAGTCCCTCTCTCAAAGCATTTGATATCATACAGACATTTTCCAATTTGTATAAAAAAACAAGTCATTCCCTTTTCTCTTTTAGGGCTCTTTCACACGGGCGGTCCGATCAGATCCGCCTGTCAGTTTTTTAGGCGGATCTGATCGGATCCTCCATGCAGCTCTATGGGGCAGCGGGTGTCAGCGGAGGTCACCTCCGCTGACACCCGCTGCCATCCGCATCCGATCCTGTGCTGAAATCTGGACGGATGGAAACCCTATTTTTCCATCCGTTCAGTAATCGGAGCGGAGCGGATCTGATGAGAGCGGACAAGCGGTCCGCTCTCATCCGAACCCCCATAGAGGGCAGCGGGTGCTGAGACACCTCCCTCTCCACTCTGCAAGCGGAGACGGAGCTGTCATCCGCCCGGCTCAGCGGGGATCGCGGATCAATCCCCGCTGAGCAACACGGATCCGCCTGCGGAGGCGGACCGTGTGAAAGAGCCCTAATTGTGTTTTTTTTATTATGTTACTAGGACATGTAACATTAATTTGATTAAAGTATCTTCTTATAAATATATATACAGTGGAATCCTATGCTGTGTTATTGCAGTTTTCAACAGTCTTTCTGTAGCTCAGCTCTTCTGGATAAAGTTTTATCTTTTAACCACTTAAGGTCCAGTTAAATTAGTTAAGATCAGTATTTTAAGTAGTTAAAATCAGTATTTTGTGCTAGATTACTTAGAACCCCCAAACATTATATATTTTTTTTTAGCAGAGACCCCAGAGAATAAAATGGAGATCATTGCAATACTTTATGTTACACCGTATCAGAGGTCGCAATTTTAAATACAAACGCAATTTTTTGGAAAAAATACACTTTTTTGAATAAAAAAAAAAAACAGTAAAGTTAGCCCAATTTATTTCTATAATGTGAAAGATAATGTTACGCCAAGTCAATAGATACCCAACATGTCATGCTTCAAAATTGCACACGCTTGTGGAATGGCGACAAACATTGGTACTTAAAAATCTCCATAGGCGACGATTTAAAAACTTCCTCAGGTTACCAGTTTAGAGTTACAGAGGAGATCTAGGGTTAGAATTATTGCTCTTGCTCTAAGGATCGGGGCGATACCTCACATGTGTGGTTTGAACACTATTTGCATATGTGGGCGCGACTTGTGTTTGCGTTCGCTTCTGCTCGGAGGGACGGGGGCTTTAAATTTTTTTTTTCTTATTTATTTTTACCTTGCATTTTTCATTTTTACACTGTCCCTTTAAAATAAAAATTTTTTTTGATCACTTTTATTCCTATTACAAGGAATGTAAACATCCCTTGTTACATAGTTACATAGTAGGTGAGGTTGAATAAAGACAATAGTCCATCCAGTTCAACCTGTGTAGGTGTGTTGTAATAGAAATAAGCAGGACAGGTCCTCTTTAATTTGAGATCTAGGGTCAAGATCTCACATCTGCACTTAAAAGCAAAAAAGAAAAAACCTGCATGTCAGGAGACTGTAACCAAATCTCAATGGAGCTGGTTCACACAGCTCCGGGGTGGCTGTGGAGTGGTTTGCAGAAGGGTTCTATGCATCTTCTGGTCCATTGTGGGTCACAGAAGGGGACTTAATTTTGCACTCCTGTGACACAGAATCAGCTGACAGCGGGGTAAAGCCTCTTCTTGGCTGACATCACAGACCTGCTCTGGGCTCTGTATAGATCCTGACCATATTGTTGGGATCCATCCGGCAGCTAGCTCCGGCTCTCAGCATAAGAGTCAAAGCTAGCTATGCTGCCCCTCTCCAGCCCGGCCCTCTCCTGAGTGCTGGAGGGGCAGAGCAGAGTGGTGACTGATCGTCACCGTTCTCCGCTCTGAGAAGACAGAGTTGAGCCATCAGTGGTCATGTGATTGCTCAGTTCTCGGTCTTAGAGCTGGAAGGAGACAGCTGCAGCATCACAATGATGCTTCAGCATAGAGGTGAGTATGTATGTTTGTTTTTTTTTAGTAACCTATACATCTCCAATAAGGCCTCGTGCATACAAGACCTTTTGGGCATACAACGGAAAATTTCCTAATAAATACTTACTGTAATTTCCCTTTCCTGATGGACTCTACGGCATCATAAGTTTGGGTAGCCCCGCCCTCGCTCCTACCCCATAGGACCCCACTCCCATAAATTTTCAGACTGAGCCAGAGCCCTCGTTCCATAACTAGCCTACTAATGACACTGGGAGGGAACTCCTGCTGCCATGGAGTCCATCAGAAACAAAACATTGAGGTAAGTATTTGATCAACTCCTTGACAGAATACATTTGGGAACTAACTAGCCCAAAGAAACAAGGGTGGGATGCCCAAAAAAAGTAGTGTTTTAAACAAAGGCACTTAGCCAACAGAAACCTTATGGATAGATATTAACAGTATAAGGAAGTTAGCTACACCCCACAATGAGCCAGAACAGCCTTAATGGAAGACATGTCATTCCCCTACAAATATTCCTGGTGCCTTTTCACAGGGAGCTCACGATGTCTACACACTCCTGGTTGAATGCGTTGTCACTACTTCCGTAGGAACTAAGCCCTAAACTTTATAAGCCTGTTGGCTAGCTGAAATGACCCATCCAACGATGATTCATGATGATATCTCTGTCCCACTGGTTCTACTAGAGAGAGTGACAAAGATGTCCTAAAACTCTGAGCAAAGCTGTAGCTTGTGAGCATGCTTGAAGTATCCCAATACCCACGGCATGGAATCAGTTATCTTTAGTGGTCCTGCATATGGAAGGAACAAATCTTTTATTATCATAGGATGCCAAAGCCACCTCAGTTTGCAACCCAATATGAATATAAACACTACTCATACTAGGCAGAATGCCAACAAGGATCCTTCAGGGCCTAAGGCCCAGATCCTGGCAAACCTCCTGACCGAGGAAAAAAGAACCATTAGAGAAGCTGCCTTTATAATCGAGCCTTGACTCAAAACTGGACTGAAAGAGATCCCATCTGGAGTAGCAAGCTGCCAAAGGGTCCTAAAGGCCCTGATTCTGGCAAACCTACTGAGAATGTCGCCCTTAGAGAGATTGACATCATGGCTCAATCTTAATTCCATCTGGACTGGAGGTGATCCCAACTGGAGCTGTAAGTCACCAAAGATCCTTCTGAGCCTAAAGCTTTTATCTTGGCAAATGTCCTGGCTGAGGAGATAGCTCTTAGAATGCATGTCTTCATAGTTCAGTCTTTACTCAAGCTGTACTGAAAAGAGATCTCATCAGGAGCTGGCAAGAAAGTCCAGAGCAAGTAGTAAGTTCCACCTAGAGAGTCTTGGCTCTCCCTCGAGTCTTAGATGAAGCACCCATCAAAGTATTGGATAAGTAAGGGATAGTCCACCAATGAGACATCGGATATGACAGGGACTGCAGAGATCTGCACTCTAAGAGAGCTTAAGATCAATTGAAGTCCAGAATGTAACTGACCAGAGGACTGAAGCAAAAGAAAACAAAGCAGTCCAATTTGAACAAGCTTTATTCAAAACTTTTTGTAGGATTTATAGATATTAGCTTAGAGAAAAAACAGCCAAACCTAATCAGTTTCTTTCTTCCAGGACAAGAAACTGGAAAAGATGAACAAGGGTGGAGTATTACACTCTGTGACAAAAGATCTTCTCAGAGAGAAAGGACTTTAATCTGATAACCAGGTGTCAAAAGCAGGAACCAAGACCTGTTTGGCCAATGGGGAATTACTGCAATAATTGCCATGGTCTTTAGCAACAGACCCCAAAACACTGTATATGGATCGGATTGGAAGGAAAGCATATGGCTTGAGACTTTTCCTGATCTGACACACCATCCGCACCCAGGGCTTGGCCCTAGGCTTTCTAGCTTGTAATAGTAAGGAGATGCTAGCAGATCTAACTCTGAAATCTTGTCCGAAGATTAAATCCACCTAAAGGAACCTGGACGTAGGAACCACTTGTTGCCCAATTGGGCCACAAAATATGGATTCTTCCCCCGAGGTTCTGAATGTAGACTCAATGAAATCTACCTAGTTTACAGTCATCTCTACCTTTTTCAGTGGAATAACCCTGCAGGTTCTGACCTTCCCCCTGATGTAGGACACCACTGTGATATTGTTCAGTCTCATTGGAGACTAAATAGCCTGCTGTCAGTTGACGAAAGGCGAAGAGAGCATAAAAGAGCTGGCCAGAAAACCAGAATGTAGCTCTGCAGCACAGAAGATTTACAGTGCCAGCACCCAAGGCTTAATCTGCCTGTTTGCGAGACATGAATAGTTGGGTGCATGATCAACATTGGAGAAAAAAACACTTTCAGGACAGGAAGCCTTTTCCATTGAGTCCATCTCAATATAGGGATAGGAGAGACCATGGTCTTGATTATCAGGCATCAAGACACTGACAGGTGAAGAGGGGAGGAATTACCCAGCATCCTACCACCAGTATGCTCTAGTGGCAAGAACAATGTATCCAGAACTGTGATAATTGTAAGCTCTCAGATACACATGGGATTGTGTAGGAGTCAGATGACCCTCTTTGAAAGACTAGCCAGCCAATCTCATGCAGGGTTCTGATAACTCCCTCTGTATTTTTTACAAGAATCCCTGTCTAGAGTAGGAGTGGATTGAGAATCCAACCAGCAGACATGTATGCTGCATAATGTCTTGACTAGTGATGAGCCGAACACCCCCCGATTCGGTTCGCACCAGAACATCGCGAACAGAGGATAAGTTTGTTCGAACAAACGAAACCCATTGAAGTCTATGGGACTCGAACCTCAAAAATCCAACGGCCTCATTTTGAAGGCTTAAATGCAAGTTATTGCCCCAAAAAAGTGTATGGGGGTCCGGGTCCTGACCTGGGGAACATGTAGCAATGAAAAAAAAAGTTTTTAAAAACACGATCGTTTTTAAAGGAGCACTGATTTACTGATTTAATGAGGCTTAAAGTGAAACTATAAAAATGAAAAAATTACTTCAAATATCGTGCCTGGGGGGTCCCCTGAATGTGCCTGTAAAGTAGTGCATCTCTATGATGTATGTAGCCTGCTGCAGCAATACTGCCATTTCTAAAGCAAAAAATGTCATATACAAATATACATACAAATTTCAAATCGCATGTACTTGTCATACGGGTGCAGAAAAATTGGGCCTTGTTTGTTGGTGGTGCCTGAAAACCGTAACCCCTCGCAGTTACTCTTGCTGGAAGCAGGAACGGGCCCTGCTGCTTAAAAATACATACAGATTTGAAATTGCATGTACTTTCATACAGGTGCCAAAAATTGGGCCTTTGCTGTTGGTGGTGCCTGAACACCGTAACCAAGGCCTCACAGTTACTCATGCTGGGAGAAGGAACGGGACCTGCTGGTAAGAATTCCATACAAATTTGAAATTGCATGTGCTATACAAGTGCCAAAAATTGGGCCTTTGCCGTAGGTGGTCCCTGAACACCGTAACCAAGCCCTCGCAGTTACTCTTGCTGGGAGTAGGAATGGGACCTGCTGGTAAGAATTGCATAAAAATTTGAAATTGCATGTGCTATACAAGTGCCAAAAATTGGGCCTTTGCCGTAGGTGGTGCCTGAACACCATAACCAAGGCCTCACAGTTACTCATGCTGGGAGCAGGAACGGGACCTACTGGTAAGAATTCCATACAAATTTGAAATTGCATGTGCTATACAAGTGCCAAAAATTGGGCCTTTGCCGTAGGTGGTCCCTGAACACCGTAACCAAGCCCTCGCAGTTACTCTTGCTGGGAGTAGGAATGGGACCTGCTGGTAAGAATTGCATAAAAATTTGAAATTGCATGTACTACTCAGGTGCCAAAAATTGGGCCTTTGGTGTTGGTGGTGCCTGAACACTGTAAACCCTCACAGTTAGGAGGGCACAGGGACAGGGCCTGCCGTTAAAAATTACATACGACATTTAAATAAAAGTCAGCTGGTCAACAGAGTCTGTGGACAGACGCACTTTTTTGTCCATCACAAAACCTCCAGCAGCACTGAACATCCGTTCAGAAAGCACGCTGGAAGCAGGACAGGCCAGTAACTCCATTGCATATTGAGCAAGTTCTGGCCAGTGGTCCATCCTCAAGACCCAGTAAGCCAGTGGATGCGCAGCTGGAAAGGTCTCCAAGTCTGCTCTTGCGCCTAGATAATCATGCACCATATGATGGAGACGCTGGCGATGGTTGCTTAAACCTAACAGCCCTGGGTGTTGCGGAGGACAAAAGAACTGTTTAAAGGCATCGGTCAGCCGGCCACCTTCTCCACCGCTCCTCTTTGGCTGAACGATGCCTCAAGAAGGGTTGCCAACCAGTAATTATCCCTCTCCTTGTTAGCACAAATCCTCGGGTCCTTTCGCAGGCTTTGCAGAAAAAGGGAGCCCATACAATGTAAGCTGGAGGAGGCATGAGCTTCTGAGTCCTCTGGGTCACTAAGGATAACATTGTCAGCAGGAGCAACCTCTCCCCAACCATGTACAACTCCTGTGGTTTCTGGGGAATCAAAACCATCCCTTGAAGACTGCTGTATACTATTCCTCTTCCTCTACATCCATGCTGCTGAAATCCTCCTCCTCCTCTTCCTCCTGTGTGTTTTGTGGCCCTGCAGGAATGATATCTGCATAAAGGGGGCCTTGTGAGGAAAGGAAGTCCTCCTCTTCCTGCCGCTGTTCTGCCTCAAGTGCCCTGTCCATGATTCCATGCAGCGTGTGCTCCAGCAGGTAGACTAGCAGGATAAGGTCACTGATGCATGCATCGACCCGGCTCACCATCCTTGTGGCCTCCTCAAATGGTGACAGGACGATGCATGCATCCCTAATCAAAATCTACTGGCCTGGCGAAAAAAAAACAAGCTCCCCTGACCCTGTCCTTGTGCCATACTCACACAGGTACTCATTGAAGGCCCTCTGCTGCATGTGCAGCCGCTGCAGCATTGCCAACGTTGAGTTCCACCTGGTGGGCATGTCACAAATGAGGCGGTTGGTGGGCAGGTTGAATTCCCGTTGAATGTCAGATAAGCAAGCACTGGCATTGAACGAACGGTGGAAATGGCCACAGACTTTCCTGGCCTGAGATCTTGGAAGCCCGGGTATCTGCTCAAGAAATGCTGCACCACCAGATTCATAACATGTGCCAAGCATGGAACATGTGTCAAGTGTCCCTGTCGGAGGGCGGAGAGAAGGTTGATGCCATTATCGCATACAACCATGCCTGGCTCAAGCTGTCATGGCATCAACCATCTCTGAGCCTGCCCCTGCAGAGCTGACAGAATCTCTGCACCGGTGTGACTCCCAGTGGCGTACCAATAGGGGGGGCGGTCCGCCCCGGGTGCCACACATTAGGGGGGTGTCAGGGAAGACCAGGGTGACACCCGGGGCCGGCGGCCAGACTGCTTCCGCCGCGGAGGAGGAGGAACTGTTTAAAGCAGAGGATGTGAGAGACTCACTGTCACTTATGAGCCCTGAATACACAGCGATCAGCGGGCACTGCCGGAGTTAATTGTGCCAGTTAATGAGAATGCGATTGGTTGCTAGGACCGCCTATCAACCAATCACCTGCTCATTAACTAGCACAGTAACTTCTGAAGTTCCCGCCGAGGCGCCGACCGCTGTGTATTCAGGGCTCGGGAGTGACAGTGAGTCTCTCACATCCTCTGCTTTAAACAGTTCCTCCTCCTCCGCTCTCCTCCTAAAAAGGTAGGAAGGTAGGGAGGTAGGGGGGGGGGTTGTATTGTAAAGGGGTTATATTGGGGGGCTGTGTAATGTAAAGGGTTGTATGGGGGATGGGGCTGTGTATTGTAAAGGGGTTATATTGGGGGGGCTGTCAGGGGATGGGGCTGTGTATTGTAAAGGGGTTATATTGGGGGGCTGTCAGGGGATGGGGCTGTGTATTGTAAAGGGGTTATATTGGGGGACTGTGTAATGTAAAGGGTTGTATGGGGGATGGGGCAGTGTAATGTAAAGGGTTCTATTGGGGGGCTGTGTAATGTAAAGGGTTGTATTGGGGATGGGGCTGTGTAATGTAATGGGTTCTATTGGGGGGCTGTGTAATGTAAAGGGTTCCATGGGGGGTGGGAGCTGTGTAATGTAAAGGGTTCCATGGGGGGATGGGGGCTGTGTAATGTAAAGGGTTCCAATGGGGGGCTGTGTAATGTAAAGGGGTCCAGGGGTAAGGGGGCTGTGTAATGTAAAGGGGTCCAGGGGTACGGGGGCTGTGTAATGTAAAGGGGTCCAGGGGTACGGGGGCTGTGTAATGTAAAGGGGTCCAGGGGTAAGGGGGCTGTGTAATGTAAAGGGGTCCAGGGGTACGGGGGCTGTGTAATGTAAAGGGGTCCAGGGGTAAGGGGGCTGTGTAATGTAAAAGTGGATCTCCATACATTTTACACGTGACACGTCAATGGGCAGTTCGTCGCCTGGGGGGGGGGGGGGGGTGCCAGATATAGGATCCGCCCCGGGTGCCAAATGCTCTAGGTACGCCCCTGGTGACTCCTATCCCCTAGACAGACCAACTGAAGCACAGCATGGCATCTTTTAACCTGACTGCTTGCGTACCCCCTTGAACGCTTAGGGAGCACTGCTGCTGCAGAGGAGAATGGAGCAGAAGAGGATATGGAGGGGGAGGACATGGAGGAGGAGGTGGTGGAGTAACCAGATGTGGCAGAACAAGCACCAGCTTTTTGGAGGCGTAGTGGCAAAACGAGCTGCAACACCAAACCCTGTCCTGCATCCTTCCCAGCCGCCAGCAGAGTTACCCAGTGCACCGTGAAGGAAATGCAATGTCCCTGTCCATGCCTGCTGGACCAAGAGTCAGCAGTAATGTGCACCTTCCTATGGTTCAATTACTGGGGAAGTGAAATTTGTGGTGTACTGCTAGCAGATTGGGTGCAACTCTCTGTGCCACTCATTGCTATACCATCATCCCTCTCAATGCTGGTATTTGAGAAGGCATGAGGTTTAGTAGTGTTAGAGATGGCAGATGAGGAGCGTGTTCTGGCCACGCTTGATCCACTTTAGACAGATGTTGAAAACAGCAACGCTGCGGTCTACTGCACAGATGCTGAAAAAAGCCTACACTAATGAACTTTTTGGAGTCCGCTGGGATTTTGCAGCACCCTGCACCTGTGGAGCTCTGTGCTGTGACGCAATAGGTTGGCTACGGCTATGGCAGCGCCTGGAGCACATCCTGCCTCGTTGGAGTTGTGCGTCCTCCTCATCCTCCCCCTCCTCCTCTATCCTTTCAGGCACCAAAGTACAGTCAGTGACCTCATCATCCCCTCCCTCCTTGTCACTGAAGCAAACTTGGCAATATGCTTCAGCTGTGGCAACATAACTGCTGGTTTCTTATCCGTCATTGTCACCCCCTCTCTCCAGGCTCACGTTATTCCCTTCATCAACCAGGGAACCAACATCACAGCTTTCAAATTGCTGTGCATCCTCCAGGAGCATGTCACTGACACTATGATCGAATAGTTCAGGTGACTCCTCCGTGCATGATGGTGGGGTGACTGAAGGAGTAGCTGTGGAGAAGGAACCTGTGGAACAGGCTGCTTTGGCAGCTGCGGTGGAAGGCAAACTACTGGGAGTGTGGGTGTCAGAGGAAGAGGAGGATGAGGACGGCTTGTTGATCCACTCCACCAACTCTTCCACATGTTGTGGATGAATAGCACGGACAGCACCGGAAATAAAAGACGGGCATGCCCCGCCTGCAGAGGATGCACTATGTCGACTGTGACCACCACTTTTCACAATGGACACAGAGGCTGCTTGCCCTCTTTTTGTGGCCTGTGAGTGTCAGCCTGTCCTTGTCGGCCTTTCGGACATGATGTTGATACAGATCAATATAGGGTATACGCAACTGACCAATATATACTCAATGACCTGATATGATGTAATTGATAGCGCTATAGATGAACTGTAGTGGTTATAGATACGCAAGTGACCGATTAACAATACTCTCACTGATATCTGATGTAATCTATAATCCTATAGATGGATGATTTGTGATGCTTATAGAATGTTCCACAACTGACCAATGAATACTCTGACTGATTTCTGAAGTGATCTATAATCAAATAGGTCTGTGAATATTCTAGAATGTTCCACAACTGACCAATGAATACTCTGACTGATATCTGAAGTGATCTATAACCCTATAGGTCTGTGAATATTATAGAATGTTCCACAACTGACCAATGAATACTCTGACTGATATCTGAAGTGATCTATAATCAAATAGGTCTGTGAATATTATAGAATGTTCCACAACAGACCAATGAATACTCTGAATGATATCTGAAGTGATCTATAATCAAATAGGTCTGTGAATATTATAGAATGTTCCACAACTGACCAATGAATACTCTGAATGATATCTGAAGTGATCTATAATCAAATAGGTCTGTGAATAATATAGAATGTTCCACAACTGACCGATGAACTATACTCTGACTGGTATCTAATGTAAACAAAGAAATCTCTCCCTACCTCACACACGTACCTGGCCCTCCCTACACTGCTACTCACTCACTGGCGCTGCACTGTCTGATATGATGTAAAGAAATAAATCTCTCCCTACCTCACACATGTACCTGGCCCTCCGTACACTGCTAGCAATGTCTCTGCACTGTCTTACAAACTCCAAAAAAAACTACTCTCTCCCTGCCTCAATTGCGCGCCTGTCCCTGTCTCATCGCCCGCACAATGACACTACACGCTGCAGCTGCGCAAGCAGCCTTTATGTAGTGTGGGGCGTGTACTTGACCCCTGAGCCATGATTGGCTAAAGGCAGCCTGCCTTTAGTCCAATCATGGCAGAGATCATTTGATTGGCCAAAGCATGAGGTCAGGGTGCATGCTTTGGCCAATCACATAACACGCTGCACGCTCGGTGCGCATGCAGTGCATTATGGGAAACTTGAATTTCCCGCGAAGAAGCACATTTGTTCGTCATTCGACGAACGATGGAACGAGTGATGTTCGAGTCGAATTTACTGTGCCTTCGACTCGAACGCGAAGCTCATCCCTAGTCTTGACACATGTAGGACCAGAGGTATGTCAGAGAAGACAGCTTTGGGAGCTGGAAATAGGCATCCCTCTGAGGAGCAATAGTACTCATCTTAAAATCACATCTGCTGGATTTGCCCTTCCTACTCCTAGAGACAGTGAGAATGATGTTGGTTAGCAGAACATGTCTATTGTTGCTGGAGCAAAGGATTACTCCTGGCACAGTTAGATGCTTGAAGGTGACTGATTGTCCAACATGGCCAGAAGTGCCTGAGGGTCCAAGTGTCCAAGACCAAAGCTGTACCCTCTTGTCAGAAGAAAAGCCAGGTGCCCATAAGATATGTATGGGTGGCACAATCTAAAAAGGACCAGTAAGCAACCTTTCCCACAGAAGTGGGGCTCTTTGCTGACTTCTTGATTGATGACTCTTCAATTCTTTCTGGACTCCAAGCCGGAACTATAGAAGCAAACCTCTTTGGAGTTGGACACCGACTCTTGAACTGCAGTTTTCTTTCATTCGGCAGACATTTACCTAGAAGCAGGAGGCCAAACTATACGCAATCCCAGATCTTTGCTATCAAATGAAGCTAGCCCTTGAAGGTGACAGTTTAAACTCTCACAATGCAGACAAATATGTCCCACTTGTCATAATTATAATTTAGGATAGAATTAATATTCTTCATCCCAACTTCCATTGCATTGGAAGAGAGGCAAGGGTTAAGGCAGGTTCACAGGCTGCAACTGCAGACAGATATACCCCCTAAGGACAATACCAACACAAAAGACGCTGAACCCCCCCAAGGACACACCTAATCATCATGATCGAGTATACACCTGAAGGACACAGCATTCTCCAATGGCAACTGCATGCATACGGCTAAGCTCATGAAGGCCATGTCAACCAAGTAGGTGACTCATTATGCTGGAAAACCTCTTCCTCATAAGTGCCTAATCTGACATCCTGCAGTGCAGCTAGAAGTGTTCTGGTTGGGGTTTGAAATGAGCAACCCAGTGCTGCAATGTGCAAGGTTCTGACCACTAAGACATTCTGCTGCTCTGTCCTTCTGTTCAATTTGCACCACTCTTCTAGAATGAGCTTCTAGCTTAAACATCATAGGGTAAAAAAAGGCAACACACTCCTTTAGAAGTGCTAAAATACTTGCATTGGAGGTACCTCTGCAGGATCTTACATTTTAAACATCCTAACAGCCTTACAAACAGGAGGTACAAAAACCTGCATATAGATCATCCTCATCCGCATCTTCTTTTTAGGAATTGTTTGAAGATGATGACATAAGGGACGGGGTCTCTGGGTGACGTCACCATGAGGCCACGCCCCTAATGGCTATATAACAAGCTGCATAGACCAGAGTCAGCATAATCACCGGAGACATCGTCGTCGGAGGACCGGAGGAAGAAGAAGACCAGAGGGGAGAAGACCAGAGGGGAGAAGACCAGAGGGGAGAAGAACGGAGGAAGAAGACCAGAGGGGAGAAGACCGGAGGAAGATTTTTAATAAAGAACTTCTCAAAATGTCTCCTGTCATTATTTTCATACACTGCATTTTATGGGGTGAATGGGTAGGGGTACAATGTACCCCATACCCATTCACGTAGGGAGGGGGTCCAGGATCTGGGGGGCCCCCTTGTTACAGGGGGCCTCCAGATTCCGATAAGCCCCCTTCCTGCAGACCCCCGCAACAACCGCCCAGGGTTGTCGGGAAGAGGCCCTTGTCCTCATCAACATGGGGACAAGGTGCTTTGGAGTTGGGAGGTGCAGAGCTCCCCCTGCCCCAAAGCACCCACCCCCCCATGTTGAGGGGCTTGTGGCCTGGTATGGTCTGTGGAGTGGGGCCGCTTGCTCATCCCCTCCCCCTTCCTGACCTGCCAGGCTGCATGCTCGGATAAGGGCCTGGTATGGATCTTGGGGGGGACCCCCACGCCGTTTTTTTCCCATTTTGGCGTGGAGTTCCCCCTCATGATCCTCAGAGCCTGAGTCACATCACAAGTCCAATCATCCTGATCCGACTTTTAATGCGACTTCCATTCAAATCAATAGGCTCCCATAGGGAAACATTGATTTTCACATTAAAAAAACGTATAACGTGGCTTAACGCTGTATAAGCATCGTTAATCAGCCTTTAGCAGCGCCAGCCGTTTTTACAGCTCTGACGCTGGTCATCAGAACGCACGGGCCCTGGGTTTTTATTTGCAGCTTAAAAACACCTATGCAGAGGGGGCGTAACCGGAAGCCGATGTGGGAGGACGCCGGGAACGAGAGCTCCGTCTTCCCGAATCTAATCAACAGCCATCCTTCACCCTTGAAGCTACCCTGTGCTGTTGAAGTACATCACCTTGCCCTACGGCTCCTGCCCAGCACTTCAGGGGAACTTTTGCTGTTTCCAGCGGCCCGATCGGCACCCGGGAGCCGTTGCGGCCTACCTATAGGCGGAAGCCGCGGCCTTTCCTGAAGCGGCCGTCCGCCTACACGATCGCAAAGGCCCGCTCCCCTGCATCATCTGTCATCCCCCCGACGAGAGCCCTGCTAGACCAGGCTGACAGCCATCCACTTCAGGGGAGATAAGGGAGGATTCTTCCTGTATGAAGTGCGAAGCCTACTCGCGGCCGGAAGCCGCGGACTTGCCTGCATAACGCGGCGATCCCGCCAGGGACATCTGGTAAGCCCTACTATACATTCCAGCGCACCGGGTACTATCCTCTTAAAGTCAGCAGCCCCCCTCCACTTGGGTACCTCGACTGAGGCCAGTTAATGCAGACAGGCTACAACAAAGATCACCCTGCTACTGAATGTAGTGTGCAATTCAGCAAACTCAGTCAGACTTTCATCTCCAGCCTCCTTCCAAGTACTGTCAAGCACTCTACTTATTCCCCCTGTGCATTCGCAGATTGTTTTCTTGTGTTGCAGTGCGCTTCTATCCATGTTGCTGGCTGCCTAACACTCTGGCCCTGGCACACAGGAGTCCACCGTAAGCTGTTTACAGGGTTCTTGCAATACTGTGCCCCACTTTGATCCCCACGATGAGGTGCACCCTTGCCCGGAACTCTGGTGACCTCGGGCGGCTAGATGCAGCTGAACTCTTGGTGACACCCAGCGCTGCTCTGCAGAGTATTGCACACAGCCCTCTGTGATATCTCTTCAGCTTTCACTTCCAGCTCTCTCTATCCCTGCAGTTTTTTGATCCTTAGAGTGGTTGTGTGTGTTGCTGCCAACTTTAATAACTGCTGCTGTTTCTGCTTGACCCTTAATGTCTCTGTGGATTTATGTATCCCTGATTTGAAAACAGCGACCATGCCGTGCTGAGCCATGGGACCGCCCGGCTCCAGCAGCTGACCTCTCAGCCTAGTTACACCTGCATTCCATATGTCGGCGGGCAATTCCCAAACCGCTGACTCACCAGAACTCCAACAGAGCTCCATGCAACGCTATTTACTACGCACAGCGCCTACGGAACCCCGGTCTCCCAAGCCGGACAAGATGGCTCCTGGACGCACAGGGGTCAAGACTAAGCCTTCACCTCCGGCTTCCCTGCCCTCCTCCCTGGACGGGGACTCAATTTGCAACGGGCCACCTCCTTGCCCTGACACTATGCCTTCAGCACCCGTCTTATCTTGCCCCTCTACCTCCCGTGGAGAGCCGGAACAGCATGCCGGTGGAGATCTCCCCAGGTCGGAAACGACCTCTCTCTTGTCGGCTTTTCGCTCTGATTTTGACTCCTGGGCCTCCAAGATGGAACTCTCACTGCATGCGGAACTAAACGCAGTCCGTCAGCAAATCTCCAACACGGACTCCGCAGTGGCCTCCGTGACCGCTACCCAAGCGATCCATGAAACCCGCATAATTGCACTGGAAACCGCTTCCCGGGACCATCTCCACCGCCTGCGCCAACAGCAACTCCGCATTGATGATGGGGAGAACAGGAGCCGTAGGAACAACATCAGGATCCAGGGGCTCCCCAAAGCCACCTCTACTGCAGACCTTAAACCTACAGTGCTGGCTATCCTCAACCAGGTCCTGGAAAGACCACCGACCACCCCCATTGAACTGGACAGAGTGCATAGGGTGGGGGGCCCAGGTGGGGGAGGTGATGGCCGCCCGTGACGTGTTATGCAGGGTTCACTATTATACCCTAAAAGAAGACATCATGAGGAGGGCATGGCGACTGGGACCCGTGGACTTTGATGGCTCCTCCATCCACCTCTACCCTGACCTTTCCCGCCATACCCTTTATATGCGACGGGTGGTCCACCCAATACTGGACCTGCTGCACCAAATTGGAGCTACCTACACGTGGGGGCACCCCTTTAGCGTCAAGGTGACTTTTAATTCATGGAAATTTGTGCTGGCGGATCCTGACCAGTTGCCGGACTTCTTCTCCTTCTTGGGACATGCTCCTGTGGATATTCCGAACTGGCTGGACCCCCCTGAGGATCGCCTGCGGCCCCAGCTCCCGGGCCCTCTCCCTCAGAGAAGCCGTCGCCCCCGTTCCAGCTCCAGACCCGCTTCCCATGGGCGTGGCCCTCATCGACCCCAGTCCCCGGAGGCCTATGCATCTACCTCCCATGCTTCCTGTCCTGATGTGCCCGAGTCCTGTCTATGGACCTCCTCTTGATCCTATGTGTCTTAATCTGTTTTTCTCTACAGCTCACAATGCCTATGTATCTCACCGGACTTACCCCTGCCCTTCGCTGTAGTTCTGCTCAGCTGGGGTTCGGGGAGGTCAATCACCACTTATCGTCACCGTTGACTCCGGGCATATCGGCTTTTTGCGTTTAAGGTTCTACATTTAAATTGTATATTTTTGTTACTTTCCTATGTTTGCAGTTGCATTTCTACGCTGTTTCTGGTATGTGTATTTTGAGCTCTGATTTACCATACTTGTCTTATTCAGGTGTATACATTTGTTATTCTCTCAGGTCTGCTGAGTAGCCGAACCCACCTATGCATTCCTGGCTCCTCCTCCGTTTCTATACCCCCCATAGGCTGAGCACAGACCGTGCTTGTAAAGAGTATCTCCCACTGTGCCCTGTTTCAGGCACCTTAGCTTTCTTGGCTCCTCAATAGGGAGCCCCCCCTGTCTGTTTTTTTTCCGCTCCTCCCTTGTTTCCTTTCCTTTGGTGTGTTTTTCTCCCCCTTTTTTTTTTTTTTCTCTCCCTCCGCTCCCCATCTCTCTGCGTGCATCTGACTATGGCCCACACGGTGAGTATCCATCCCCAGGCTTACCTTAGGCTTCTATAATGTTCAGGGTCTCAACAATGCTTCCAAAAGGGGCCAGGTTCTCTACCACATGCACAAACGCCATGGTAATGTGCTGCTTTTACAGGAGACACATTTTTGCTCCAATTCTGTCCCCTCTTGCTCCAACAGGTACTTTAATAGATGGTTCCACAGCTCTAATCCACTCCAGAAGTCCAAAGGGGTATCCGTTGCATTCCATAAGTCTTTACCCATTATCCTGATCGACCATGTTGTAGACCCACATGGCAGGTACGTACTGGTTAAGTTTTCTCTCTGGGGTTTGAAGTATACAGTTGCCAATTTCTACCTGCCCAATACTGATCAGGTCACCCTGGCCCTGCAATACCTAGAACTTCTTGCCGGGTTCGCAGAAGGAAAGGTCATCCTAGGCGGGGATTTTAATCTCCCCCTTGACCCTGGTTTGGACACCTCTTCCTCCCGATCGTCTCTCTCCTACACGAAGCTGAGGGCCCTGAAGCGTGCCCTTCATGACATGCACCTAGTCGACGTTTGGAGAGTTCTCCACCCGATGGCCTGGGAATACACTCATTTCTCCTCCGCACATCGGCCCTATAGTAGGATTGACTACTTCTTCGTAGACCATGGCTGCTTAGACTGGTCCCCAGAAACTGACGTTGGGACGTTGGTTTGGTCTGATCACTTTCCGATTTTTCTCACGCTCTACCCCCCGGCTGCACCGGTTCGGGAGTGGACCTGGAGACTTAACGACTCCCTGTTGACAGCCCCCGATTGTGTTGACGCGATTTTCACTGCCATCAAAAACTTTTTTTTGGATCACGCTGACGACCCTACGTCCCCCCCTCTACAATGGGAGGCACTAGAGGCGGTCCTGCGAGGTACCTTTATCCAACTCGGCACACGGCTTAAGAGAGCCAGGTTGGCCTCTATAGCGGATGCGACTCTTCGGCTTCGCACGCTTGAGACGGCCCATAAACAGAATCCTACTGATGCTGCCCTCGCTGACTTATCTGCAGCCAGGTCCCAACTTCGAGACCTCTATGTGGCCTCGGCCTGCACATATGACCAAAAACTTGCCCTTCACAGGTATAAGTTTCAGGATAAATGAGGCCGCCCACTCGCTGCCGCCCTCTATCCACGGACCCCTTCTACCTTTATCACCCAGATCCGTGACCCCTCTGTGGGTACAGATTGAGCAACTCCTCACCCCCGTGGACCTTAGGGCGCTTCCATGGACCACCTTACACCTTCGTGGATTGGTACCCACACAGGGTAGCCTGACTTCCCAGACCCTGCGGGTTTGGGATTGTCTCAACGGGACGGGCCAAATCTCGAGCCCCCAGGGTCCCATGACGCCCTTTTTCGGTTCTCCGGCGTTTCCCCCGGCGGCCTCCTGTTCAACGTTTGGGCCTTGGAATGCGACAAATCATCGCTGTGTGTCCCAACTCTTGCGAACAGACCCTTCCTTGTTGCACCCCCTCAACTCCACCGCAGGGGCTGGCGATTCTGCTGGCTGGTTGCAGCGGCAACAGGCCTTCTCCTATGTACGTTCCTTGTCTTCGCTGGATGAGGTGCGAGGGGATCCGTCGGCATTTGACGCCCTCCTGCTCCAAGACGATCCTCCCACGCACACGGTGTCCCTACTGTACTCCCTGCTTCTAAATACTCTCCGTCCTGATCTTCCAAACTACACCGCCGCTTGGGACAGAGACTTGGGTCGAGTTCTCTCGGTTATTGATTGGCGTAAATGCTTCGCTATGACTCACTCACTGTCCCCCGATACCCGCGTCCAGGAGAAGGGTTACAAGCTCCTGACACGATGGTACCGGTGCCCTTCTTCTACCAAATACGTCGACCCCCTCCAATCCGATGTTTGTTGGAGGTGTATGTCGTCTAGAGGCACGATTTTGCATATTTGGTGGGAATGCCCTCAGATCCACCGACTATGGGCCGACGTCTTTGCTCTGTACTGCCAGCTATGGGCGACCACGATCTCTGCCACACCGGAACTGGCCTTGTTGTCTCTGGTGCCTGGTTCCTTCCACTCCATTAAGAGAGATGTTCTCAGGTTCTTCTTGGCTGCTGTCAGGGCTGTGATCCCCAGACATTGGAAAACCACCCGTATACCCACTAGGCTGGAGTGGACCCTGGAATTGGATGCCATTAGGGACATGGAAAATTTGTTGGCACGGGAGGGGGGCAGAGAGGAGCGTTTCTCTGGATGTCCTGGGACATGTTCCGGTGTTCGGATGCTTTCAAGTCCTGGATTGATGCCACAATGTTACCGGGAGCCGGTGGAACGTAGTGGGATGTGCGCAGCACCCCTCCCCCTCTCTAACCTCTCTTCTTTACCTGTACTTGCTGGTCCTTCCTCGCCTCTCTTTCTGCTTCTGATGCCCCTTGCTCTTGTTTTTCTCTGGCCTTACAGATATGTCATTGACCAAGATTGTGATCTCTCCTCTGTTCTCATCTATTACTCTTCCACATTACCCGACACAGTGCCTTGCCATGGCTCTCTGACCTCAACACTTGATAGCGTCTCTAGTTTAGATACCTGCTGCACTGAGTTGTATCACTGTTTCTTCTTTTATTGCTTGTCTGTTATAGCCGCCAAGTAACCTCCTGGGATATGACTGGTCTTTTCATGTGCTGCCTCACTTCGCTTGGGTCCCTATGGGCCTGGGGGTTTTCTCGGAAGACGCACTATTGTTGATGACTTCTGATGTATGCTGTAATTGCCATATCTGCTTGTATTCTTTATTCCTGACCTCTGCCTTGTATTATAAAATGTATACCTTCTTTCTTTCCTCTAATAAACAAAGATTGAACTAAAACACCTATGCCGCTTGGAGCTCCTAAAAGCCTGTGTGTGCATTAGGCCATAGAATAATATGGAGGGGCGTTTTTAAGCTGAAAAAAAAAATGTCTGACGCTCCTAAAAGCAGCTGCAGAAACGCCCTGTGTGCATGGGGCCTTGATATTAAACCCACAACAAACAATTGACAGCTCTTATACAGAAAAAATAACATACTCATAATGTGAATGTTTATAATATTGTTTATCTGAGATTGATAACATATAGTATGAAATACAATACCAATAACATACATATTTCAAATTCCCTATACAACTCCCCATATAACTAAAGTTATCTAGTATTAGCAGTAGACCTCCAGTAGTAAAAAAAATAAAAAGGTGATGTGAGATCCATTGGACACCACTGATAAGAATGGTAGTTTAATAATTGTAAAAGGAATGTTTCAAATATTCATTTTTGTTAATATACATATACAGGTCCCTCTAAAAAAATTAGCATATTGTGATAAAGTTCATTTTTTTCTTTAATGTACTGATAAACATTAGACTTTCATATATTTTAGATTCATTACACACAACTGAAGTAGTGCAAGCCTTTTATTGTTTTAATATTGATGATTTTGGCATACAGCTCATGAAAACCCAAAATTCCTATCTCAAAAAATTAGCATATCATGAAAAGGTTCTCTAAACGAGCTATTAACCTAATCATCTGAATCAACTAATTAACTGTAAACACCTGCAAAAGATTCCTGAGGCTTTTAAAAACTCCCAGCCTGGTTCATTACTCAAAACCGCAATCATAGGTAAGACTGCCGACCTGACTGCTGTCCAGAAGGCCATCATTGACACCCTCAAGCAAGAGGGTAAGACACAGAAAGAAATTTCTGAACGAATAGGCTGTTCCCAGAGTGCTGTATCAAGGCACCTCAGTGGGAAGTCTGTGGGAAGGAAAAAGTGTGGCAGAAAACGCTGCACAACGAGAAGAGGTGACCGGACCCTGAGGAAGACTGGGGAGAGGGAAATGCCAAAATGCCTGAAGTCCAGTGTCAAGTACCCACAGTCAGTGATGGTCTGGGGTGCCATGTCAGCTGCTGGTGTTGGTCCACTGTGTTTTTATCAAGGGCAGGGTCAATGCAGCTAGCTATCAGGAGATTTTGGAGCACTTCATGCTTCCATCTGCTGAAAAGCTTTAGGGAGATGAAGATTTCATTTTTCAGCATGACCTGGCACCTGCTCACAGTGCCAAAAACCACTGGTAAATGGTTTACTGACCATGGTATTACTGTGCTCAATTGGCCTGCCAACTCTCCTGACCTGAACCCCATAGAGAATCTGTGGGATGTTGTGAAGAGAAAGTTGAGAGACGCAAGACCCAACACTCTGGATGAGCTCAAGGCCGCTATCGAAGCATCCTGGGCCTCCATAACACCTCAGCAGTGCCACAGGCTGATTGCCTCCTTGCCACGCCGCATTGAAGCAGTCATTTCTGCAAAAGGATTCCCGACCAAGTATTGAGTGCATAACTGAACATAATTTTTTGAAGGTTGACTTTTTTTTGTATTAAAAACACTTTTCTTTTATTGGTTGGATGAAATATGCTAATTTTTTGAGATAGGAATTTGGGGTTTTCATGAGCTGTATGCCAAAATCATCAATATTAAAACAATAAAAGGCTTGCACTACTTCAGTTGTGTGTAATGAATCTAAAATATATGAAAGTCTAATGTTTATCAGTACATTACAGAAAATAATGAACTTTATCACAATATGCTAATTTTTTGAGAGGGACCTGTAATTGATACATGTGTGGGAAAATGATCCTCAAGCTCCACATGCTGGTTCACAAAAAGAATGCACAAAATTGAAGGCCAACTCTAGACTCCCCCACCAGTGGGGACCCCCTTCCCCTTTAGGCCACCTCCATGTTTATTTTATGTTTTGTTTTATACGTACCTTTTCCAGATGATTTCAGGCAGGTGATGTGATACAGAGGATTCTCTAAGGCAGTCCTAGATGAAGCAAAGATATTTGTTGATGTGAGGATGCATCATATTATAATGCATCAATACACTGTAAGTGCAGGGTGCTGTGATGACGTCTAGGTCAATAAATTCCCTGCGTGTACATAATGTCCTCACCAGGCATAATTCAACCAAGAAGACTAGAACCTCTTGTCGCTAGAGGTGACACAACCAAAGAAAAGATGAGAATTGAAGCCGTTGCTTTTTTTTTTTTTTTTTTTTTTACCTCCTGAGGGACTATTAAAAAATAGCCTGGAGTTGGTCTCTAATATGTAATATTTCATATATGCTTGACAAAAAAAAATTAAGTTTTATCTTTAACTCTGAACATAATAAAAAAAGAAAATATGTACAAAAAATCTAATTATATTTTGTAATATATCTACACATGGCAACCATATTTGCACATTCAATAAGCAGGCTCTTGCCTATTAGTGCTCCACACTATTTTCACTTTAGTTTTCTTCACTAAATGCTTTTCTATCAGACTGGTTGGTTGGTGTCACCTGGTGCAGTAAAACATAGTGTCACCCTCTCCCACAATCATTTTTTTCCCAAATAACACTGCATATAATGGCAATAGTAGTGCCGTTAACAACTATTAAGCAATTATTACATTTAAATAATATCATATGAAAATAATAAAACTAACGTTAACCGCTTCAAGTCAGCCCTATAGCAGTTTTTCTGCTACTGGAAGGCATCTTTGTGCCTGATCACACACATTATATATATATATATATATATATATATATATATATATATATATATATATACAGTATGTGATCCGACACCTCCGGGTAGGGGGCGCACATGTGCGCTGCAAGTGGCTTGCTTCAATTGTGATTACACACAGTAGAAACGGATCGGCTAGTGCAGGGTACTCAATAACCTCCGGCACCAGCCGATTGTCAGAGAGAGACACAGAACTGCGATCTACTTATGTAAACAAGGCAGATCACCGTTCTGACAGGAGGGAAGGGATGGAGTTTGTGTCCCTGAAAAGCAGGGAATAAATGTAATCTCTTTATAGCAAAACACTGGCTAGGCACACAGTTAACCCTTTTATCGCCCCTCACGCTAACTCCTACCCAGCAATGTCGTTAGTACAGTGACAGTGCAAATTTTTAGCACTGATCACTGTATTAGTGTCACTGGTCCCCAAAAAGTGTCAAAAGCATCAGTTAGTGTCAGAATGTCCGCCGCAATAGTGCAGTCCCGCTATGAGTTGCTGATCCCTGCCATTACTAGTAAAAAAATAAAAATAAATCTATCCCATAGTTTGTAGATGCTATAAGTTTTGCGGAACTCAATACACGTTTATTGGGATTTTTTTGTTACCAAAAATATGTAGAATACATATTGGCCTAAATTTATAAAGAAATTCGATTTTTTTCAATTTTTTTATTGGATAGGTTTTATAGCAGAAAATAAAAAATACAGTTTTTTCTTCAAAATTGTCTTTTTTTGTTATAGCGCGAAAAAAAACCCCAAAAAAACGCAGGGGTGATAAAGTACCACCAAAAGAAAGCTATATTTGTGAGAAAAAAAGGAAGTATATTTGGGTACAGCGTTGCATGACTGTGTAATTGTCAATTAAAGTATTGCAGTGCCGTATCGCAAAAAATGGCCTTGTCATGCAGGGGGGTTTAACCACCAGAGGTCAAATGGTTAAACTTAAACTCATGGTACCCGTTCCCCCTCACCACATTATAATTACCCCACCCTGCAATATATTTACCCCACACCACAACCCCTTACCATTTTATAAATCTCCCAAAACCCCCCCATTATAATTACCCCACACATCCTTCTCTGTTACATATGATTTCTGTGCAATACCCCTCCAAATGATAAAAACCCTGCAACCTCCCCTCCCCCTTTATAAATACCCCAGGGCTCCCTCCCCAATTTTAACTACACCTTTAACTACACCACATTACATCAAATTACTTGACCCCCCCCCCCCCCCCACACACACACACACACACTAGTTCTAATTACCGCACTATAATTACCCAAGAGTATTTCCCCCTATTACAGTTACATACCCCCCCATCATAAATTCCCCACTCCGCTACGATAATTAACCAACAGTACCTCCCCCTACCCCAGGGCTGGCCCTCCCATATGGAAGAAAAATATATTTCCAATATATCTAGGGAAATTTTTTTTAGAAATATATTGAATATGGCCAAAATTGTAGCATTTCAAATATATTTTAAATATATTTGGGACAAATAAAAAATATATTTTTTTTAAATATATTTTTCTTCCATGTGGGCTACCATGGATCTTGCTGGGTCCATTGGAACCAGGCAGCACTTGGAGAGGGGCAGCAAACTGACTCCCAAGATTTTTCTTCCAGCAGTTTTGTGTGTCATCAGTTTGCGGTGCATTGCGGGCAGCATTTTCCCATCTAATACTGCCGCCCGTAGTACAAACTGATGAATATGAGCAGCGTTCCTCGCGTGATCGTGGTGTGTACAATGACGCCAGACATCAGCGCACTCCATCTCACGCAGGGCAGGCTGGATTTTCTAGGGCGGTGGCCATGGCAGACAAATGAGTGACAAGAGGACTGAGGACAGACCGTGGGTGTTTGGTGGACCGGTTCGGTGGTGAGTTATGGAAGAAGATAGCAATATATATAATATTTTCTAAATTTTATATTTATATAAAATAATGAATGTGGGGTCCTTTTGGTGGGCGTGATTTTTTTTTCTTTTGTGGGGGTGGGAGGGCAGCATTTCATTCTTATTTCATCTTTATTCTTCTCATAATTCCTCTGCAGCCTCCTCCCTTCAATTTTCATTCCCCTGCACCCAGTGGTGTATTTAGGATTTGTGCTGCCCTAGGCCGGACTAAACTGGTGCACCCCCTAATTTAAATATGACGCACCCCTTCCTGTAAATGCCACACCTCTTCCTGTTTATGACCCGCCCTGTCATCTGTAAACCACAGACCACAACCACAGTCTATAAGTGCCCATCAGTGTAGCCTCATCAGTTCCCATAAGGTCAGCTTCAGCAGTGCCCATCATCATACCATATCATACCAGGAGGTAGCAGTATGACCGCTTTATGGGGGTGCCAGACTGATTTGCCTCCTGGACCCTGCCCTCCAGCCCAATTCACCCTATAAGACTGGCACTATACTAAAAGTGTGTAGCGCAAGCCAGCAGGGACCCATTTTAGTGGGCGAGCCGGGAGGAGGCTGTTTTTTTTCTCGTGCATGGTACAGCTTTTTTGCTGCCCCCCTGCAAAGTGCTGCCCTAGGCCTGGGCCTTGTTGGCCTAGGCCAAGATACAGCACTGCCTGCACCCCACAAACTCACACTGCATAAAATTCCTCTGCACCCCCTCCTGCAGGAGGGTCTTTCACCTCTCCCCCAGCAGCCATCACTCTGTCCAGCTCCGGCTAGTAAACAACTGCCCATTATCAGGACAACTAGAGAGCGCATGCCACGTGATAACTCACTAGGTCTAGGAGGAGGAGTGAGCTTGATTTGTCCTGCAATGGGGGGAGGGGAGGAGGGGCAGGCAGAGAACCCTCCTCAGTGGTCATTGCCCCTCCTCCAGTGTGGTCACTTCATTCCAGTCATAGCCCAGAAACCTGGTGTTGCAGAGACACCTGGCGGCAGAGGCGTAACTAGAACCTTCAGGGCCCTGATGCAAGAAACCATGAAGGGCCCCCCAGACCCCTGGCCGGGGCCCTTACCTTCAAGCCCAGGGCTCTTCCCACTAATCCTGGGGCTCTTTACACTCGTTGCATGGCCTTTTATTATGGTCCCGCAGCAAGATTCTTTCACAAGTTCTGCAGTGGGCCCCCTTCCTGCAATCTTGGGGCCTCCCCACAGTGGTGCAATGCCAGGGTCCGGTCACAAGTGTGACCTTTGCGATCCTGGAAGTTCACCCACTGGTTTGCTACCGGGCCCCCTGGAGCATGGGGCCCGGTAGCGATTGCAACCCCTGCAACCCCTGTAGTTACGCCCCTGCCTGGCGGGTGTCACCCTGGTGTGGTCCACAACCCCTGCACCCCTATAGCAATGCCACTGGCTCATGCCATAAAAGGTTTTGTTTCAACAGTTTCTGTGCCAAGCAAGTGTTCTAATTGCAGATGTAAGCCATATGCACACCAATTAGGGACAGTATCTACAAATAGATATGAAATAACATAAAAAATGTATGGAAACACACTGAAGTAAAATGTGAAAGTCATATCAAACATGGTCACTTGTAAACTTTACAAAAACAACTTACAACGGGGGGCATGTATCCAGCCAATTAGCAGCAAGTTTAGATGCAAACCAGGCTGCTTGTAAGTTAGCAATATCTCTGCAACCTATCAGCAAGTTACTGCCTGCCCTGGTGTATGCTCTGATATTAAAGCAGTGGTGGCCTAGAGTAGATGAAGCAAACCATCTCCTTCATCACCAGGCTCAGATACCACAGATAAAGCATTAAACCTTTGCTATGTAAAGTCTAATATACAGCGCCCCTCTTTAAACAGTCTTTAAGGGGTACATCTTTACCAATCTTTTTAGGTTTATTTGATCCTGATTAGCTTCAGCAGTCAGAGCTTTGGAGATAAAAAGTTCCAATTGTTACATTACATATATCCTTTATCCACCATACATCACATAGATGGTTTAGGATGTTAGTTCCACAGGGTGACTAAAAAAGGGGGACAACGTTCAGATGTCCCTGTGTTAGAAGATTCTTGGTTACTTGCAGGACACAAAGGTCGCACACAAAATTCAGCTGCATTTTGTGCTTTTTGAAATGGTAAGGTCACTTCGAATCTCAGACCACACAATGGGCTCAGCAGCCTGTGAGCTTTCCTATCTGGATTCAAGCATTGCTGTCCAGAGCCACTGTGGTCAATGATGAGCTGACAGAGTGGAAGGTCGGTATCTACCATGACAAAGGCCATCTCGAGAACTTCTTCATCCTGACAGCGTTGAGACAAGAACCAGCAGAAGTGTTGTTCAGACCCTGTCCGAAAAATAAAAAGTAACGGATTTAGAACAAACAGAATTACACACAACTTGTAAGAGATTGCATTTTATGACAGCCATGCATAATGTAAGATCCACCATCTAATTACTGAGCAGTAAAACCAGTAAGCACAGTAAAACCAATGTTACCATTTTTAGATTGAAAAAAAAGAGTTCAGGAATGTCCTCTTTGCCTGTGTACAGGGCTGCTGTTAGAAATCGCGGGGCCCCATACAGACTACCTGGCAGGGCCCCCCCAAAAAAATATTAAAGATATATTTAGCTAAAATTACAACAAAATCACTATTTTCAGACACAAATATAACATAACTCGCATAATTCCTGCTAAATCTAAAAAAAAAAAACTATGTTAAATAAAAAAGAAGATGAGATGAGAAAAATATACAGGCTGGGCAGTTGGAGCTCAGTGATCAGAGAGACAGAGAGAGAAAAACAAAGTTACAATTTACAAATAAACTCCTGAGCACAGATAAGTGCTGGGAGGGGGGCCCACACAAAGGAGGGGGATTAGTGAGGGACGACTGTCTCTTTCTCAACAGATAAAAGCTGATAGCAGGAAGAGGGACAGAGATCAGATTCAGGTGCTGGAGGAAGATTTCTGTATTTGTTGTCCATCACTAATCCCCCTCTCTGTGTGGGTCCCCCCTGTGTGCTCGGGCCCCCTACAAGAGGGCTGGTGGTCCCCCCTATCAGTGGCCCTGCCTGTGTATGTAGTAAGTGTGTAATCCATTTTCTAGATTAAGTTAGAATATAGTCCCTGGCAAGGTAGGAGCTTTGGCTCACCCATCCCTTCTATTGACATTGACAAGAATTGCAATAAGCTTAGAGAAGCCATGCCCATCTCAGCAAACACCAACTGTTCATCTGTGAACAGTCCATCGTTCTTTGTGAAATGACAGGAAGGTGCATAGCTTTACCAATTGCCCTATCCCCTTGGTTTACTGCAGGACGTTGAGCTCCCTGGACATCCACTTGGCTAGGCTCCTTAAGGCCCCTTTCACACTATTGCAACGCAATTTTGCCGCGATTTCGCGGCACGATTTTTGCCGCGATTTTGAAAGCATGGGCAAGGCTATATGCCTCAAAATGCATTAAAATCGTGGCAAAGTAGTGCAGGAACTACTTTGAAGTCGGTGCGACTTCAAAACGCACTGATATGAATGGGGCTCATTGAAAATAATGGAAAACGACTTGTCATGCGATTTTGCGGTCCAAAATCGCGGGACAAGTCGCACTAGTGTGAATGGGGCCTTACTAATTTACACTTTAAATACATTTGTATGTGTGTTTGTTTTTCTCTTGGTGGAACTTTTTTGGCAATCTACTTTCATTATGGCATCTATAGACCTCGATCCGGTTTAAAACAAGTATGTGGGCCTTTATTTAATCATGGAAAAAGTTTCAAAGTACAATAGTGCATAGAAGCAAGATTCAGCTTTCTTTTTAAAATTATGACCATTGAAATGTAAATGGTCCCTTACAACTGTTGCAGGGCCAGATTAACGTAGGGGCTATTGGAGCTGCAGCTCCAGGCCCCTACCTTTTATATAGGCCCCGGGTTGGCCATATTCACTGTGACCGCTCTTCTGTCACTTGTAAACACAGAAGTCTGGCTTCTATGCTCGCTTCCCCAGGCAGCACCCTCAGAACCTCCCCACACAGCGCAAAGGCCTGACAAGGAGGGACAGTTGCCGATGCATGGATGTGTTTATGGGCTTCAGAGACAGCATCCCATGTTGAATTAGGCATGCATGGCTGCACCCTTCCTCCTCTGGGTGCATGCCAAGGCACGGCCCTTAAGGCCCTTCAAAATCCTCAGCACCAAGACCATGATGCTCTTAATCCGGCCCTGAACTGTTGCATTGAATAAGCCAAATCACTAAATTATATTTGATAGTGTTCAGTGAACTAAACAGTACAAGTCAGCATAAAAAAAAAAAAACATCAACTTTTCCAGGAACAGGATCAGAACTCCCAGACTTATACTTTGAAGTTAATACAAGTGAAAGTTTGGTAGAATTCTCATAATTTTAACCATACTTACAGCTTATCAAGAGTCGAAATAAAAAAAAAATCCTATATTCATCACGATATTGTAATTAGCCTATGTCTACTAATCTGAACTATGCTGAAGTTTGTAAATTTATTTTGTGAAGATTCCCACAGATGTACTTCCTTGAATTCTGTAACACAAATTAACTATGCCCTATTGATAGACACTGCTGTGTCACAGAATTCACAGAGCCTGCCTTCAGAACTACAAGGTGCTAACAGTCAGTACAGGAATCACTGCTTTAGGACAGCAAGGTACCATGGGATATATATATATAGTCCAGCATTTCTCAACCTGTGTCCCGCGGCACCCTTTTGTGCCCTGAAGAGTCCCCAGGTGTGCCGCGGCAAAAGTGACCTCAACGTAGGCAGCTATCTGATCAACATACTGCTGTTGGCCATTTGGTTAAGCCTTGTTGTTACAGCGGTGCCGGTCCACTATCTAAAGCTCACTTTCCAATGCCACAGGCACTCAGGAAGCTGTGCAGGCCTCCCGACCGCGTCTTGCCAACCGATTATGTCATCGGTTGCTAGGTGCGGGTCCGGCATACGCACCGCTTTCTGGGATGTGTGAGCCGCAGGTCCCAGGAGATACTGGCTGGCACATTTTTTCTCAGAGGGAAGGTGAAGCAGAGCGTGAGGAGAGGAGGAAGAACAGGGAGGAGGCTCTTCACTGGCTGCACATGAGCTCCTCGAGGTACGGCAATAGTACCTGTAATTTACCAGCATGTATTTGTAATGAGTTTAATTTTAGGCTTGGTAATTGCTTTTTTTTTGTAATACAAATATACATAAGATGTGGGTTATTATTATTGGTAATGGTCATTAAACTTCTTTCATGGTAACTGCACTTATTTTGTTTTGTATTCCACTTGCACATTGCTCTTCTTTAGTTTGGCCACATTGCAGGTGTAGCGCAGGGTACCCACGATTTTCACGTGCGTTACCTGTGGTTTCCCATAGACTTCTATTATGTCCCTCATTTTTGGTTTGCTTTCAGAAAATGCACCAAAAATGTAGGACATAAAAGAAGTTTATGAGAAACCGCAGGTAACACACAGGAAAACCGCAGGTTACATAGTAGTTGAGGTTGAATAAAGACAATAGTCAATTCAGTTCAACCTGTGTAGGTGTGTGTGGACGTATTCATTTCCCATACCCCTGAATGTTTTGATCTTTGAAATGTACGCTCAAGAGTCTTTTAAATGTAGCCATACTCCCAGCAGTTGCCATCATTTGTAGAAGAGAGTTCCACAATCTTATTGCCCTTACTGTAAAAAACCCTTTGCGTAGCCTGAGGTTAAATCAATTCTCCTCTAATCGCATTGTATGGCCTCGTGTCCTCTTACATTCCTTGCGACTGAATAGTTTTTTTCTATGCTGAGATCACCATTGAGGTATTTGTAAATCGCTATCATGTCCCCTCTCATGCGTCTCTTCTCCAGGGAGAATAAATCAAGCGCTTGTAAATGCTCCTCATAATTAAGGTCTTCCAATCCCCTAATTAGTTTAGTTGCCCTTCCCTGGACTCTCTCCAGTTCTCTGCACTACGGCCAAACTGCAGTGAGTCAGTGTGAAAGTGCCCCAATTGTAACAAGTGTTATGTAGGTTGTTCTTTTTTTCCACTTCAAGACCGCATATACATTGCGGCTTTGAAATGGTTTACATGGGTTATGGCTTAAGATATGATCCATAACCTCGGTGTTGTTTTTTTACAGCCAGCAGCTGGCTTTCTGATGAAAGCGTACCAAGCGGCTCATGAGCCATTGAAACGCTTTTAGAAGTAGAGGGAGGGGATGCAACCCCCCCTCCCACCGGCTCGCCTGAGAAACAATCCAATGCTGCGGCTGGCTAGTCCCAGAGGGGATGAAAGAGTAGATCCTCTTTGATTGCCTCTATGGCCTTGGAGGCCTGGTGCGACTTCATGAAGTCACTTCCTGTCCAGGCTGCATTTTTGGTTGGTGTGCCTCGAGATTCTGACAGATTTTAAAGGGTGCCTTGGTTAAAAAAAAGGTTGAAAAACACTGATATAGTCCATAGATATTTAAGGTAAACAGCAGAGTTGAAGCTGCAAAGCCAGCAGGGAATCCAGGAAATGTGGAGAGAGATGGGCAGCTCACAGGCAGAACTCACAACATGAATGGAGATTCTTCAAGTAAGCTTATATTGCATTGTACTTAATAACTATTTTTGGTATTCCTATTACAATGCTGATGTTATAAAATTAAAGGAGTTTTATGGTCACAGCATACACTTTCAAGACTTGGCTTGTGAGGTATCCAGGTACAGCGTTTGCACCACATGTGCTTTAATGGTAATGCCAAGTTAATGTTGGACTCATTATAATACATACACTATAGATTAATGTCTTCATGCTGATCATACAAATTCTAACATCACTAATAATAAACCATTTAGTTGTATATTATTCATTAACATGCAGTTAATATAGCAGTAACACAAACACAGTGCATTTGCCCTACTTGTGGTGGCTTCTGTAAACAGCACGCTGCCTCTCTGTTCTCCGGCAAGAAGCTTGTAGTAAGTGAGAGTTGCACATCGCAGAGAACACTGACTCGGTCTTGGTGGATTGAAGCCCCGGGGGCCCTGAAACGGGTTACCACATTTTTCACCTCCTTGTACCCCATCCAGCAGTGCACACAACATGGACAGGGTCCCCAATAGCCAGCCTGCAACCATTCTATTAAGTCCCCTCGTGTACCTTTCCTCTTATCATATTAATAACCCTGACACTATGCCAGACATGACAAAAAATTGGCAAGAGTTACACACTCTGTGCCAGTGCAGATATTAACCCTTGATTGTTTATGAGAAACACATTTCATTTACAGCTCAGCAAAGTCAGATGTTTTTAATGGAAAAAGTAAGCCTAAGGAATCAAAATTAGCTTCTTAATAAGTGTTGAGGGTATGGCCTGTATAGATTTTTCTTTGGGTTTTATTTGGTAGTTTGTACTGTATATGTATAACATTTAATGGATGACAAGACTATTGCTGTGTCCAGTAATAAGCTGGACTGAGTGGAAATCAGGCAATATAACACAAAATACATTAAAACCAAGCCCACCATAGCATGCAGTGAACAAGCAGTGTCAATTTCGTCAATGAAAACGTTTTCGCCAGCGGCATGTTTACAGTGACGAAAACTAAACGAAAAGTACAGCACATTTTCGTCCACTGATTAAAAATATGACAAAAATGTGAGGCAGGGACGTTTACTAACTTCCAGTTTTCATTGAGCTTCACCTTCTTCCACTCCCAGCAAGCAAGTGATTTGAAGCGAACGGTGGGCACCATCCATGACGACTGCCAGAGCACTGTGCATTACAGGCCATCCCTTAGACCTGAGGCCACCATCCAGCACTGTGCAGCATTATGTTTACGCAATTGCACAGACAGGACTCGACCCGATGCGTTTTGTCTACTTCGACATAATCTGGGGTGTGATGTCTAAGTGAACGAAACACCCCAGATGATGACTAAGTAGACAAAATGTGTCGGATCGAGTCCTGTCTGCAATTACGTACCCATGCTGTTTACAGTATATATTTGAAAGTGCTTTTATTGACTGAACTGTTAGTATTCCGAACTTTTAATAAAACCCTTCATTGTACGGTTTTACACCTTTGGAGACTTTGTTTTCCCTTTCTGGGTGGCATATCCACTGAGTGTTGCTAGAGAAGAATTGATGCATGCTTGACTGTGATGCTGCCGACCCCCTATTGAGTCATTCAAATGAGGGTGGGTGTGGAGTGCCGAGCGGAGAGTGTTGGGAGAGACTACATCTCTGTTCTCTCCTCCCCCGCCAGGTGTTCATACACCATTGCTTATGTTGACCCATTAGGCGTATGCAGAGCTGCTGTTAGAAATCATGGGGCCCCATACAACATTCCTGACAGGTCCCCCCCCCCCCCGGTGCGCAACGTTCCCTCCCCCGCCCCAAACCCCCCCCCTCTCCGGTGCGCAACGTTCCCGCCCCCCACCCACTGCAGTGCCCTGCCAATAATAAGTGGTTGAGACATTCCCTGCTCCACAGCCACATGTATACATGATTTGTGTATACGTGCGGTTGTGGGAAGGAAATGCCTGAACCACTTATGATTGTCAGTGTACAGTGACATTTCATTTTCTGAAAGCAGACACCCTTAAGAATAAAAGGGTGGTAGTTCAAATTTTTTTATGTCACACAATGTTAGCGCAACGTTTATGAAACACATATTTTCATTTAAATAATACAATAATGTTAATTATAGGGCACATAAAAGCAATGTATTAGCCATTTTTTTGGTAAAATGTAATAGATCAGATTGTGTCGCTTAAATAGATACCCAACATGTCAAGTCTTAAAATTGCGTGTGCCTGTGTACTCCGATACCCTACACTTTTCCTAGGCAATGTTTTAAAAGTGCCTACAGGTCATCAGTTTAGAGCTAACTACTTTATGAATAATAGGTATAGAATTATTGCTCCAGCATGCGCAGTGTTATGTAACATGTGTAGTGCAACGGACAATTTTCTGCATAGGCACCCTTGACGCATGCATTTATGTTCTTATGTGGGGGGGCTCAAAAAGTTTTGCTGGGGAATTTCAGGTGCTTATGTATAACTGCCATTTTTTTTTAACATGGTTTTTAACGTTTAATTTTTTCTAAGCTTTTTTCATCACATAGGATACAAAAAGTCCCCTATGTGATGCATTGTTTGGTGACAGGTCCTCTTTAATGAGACATCAGAGGTTTAAAGATCCCTGATGTCTCACCTGCCCTCCAATGAAGCTAAAAGAGTGCGGATTACACTCCACTGGCTTATTTCCCAGCCATTCTGTGGACAGTTATATCATGACCCAGAAATTAAGTTTTACATGTCCCTTCTAGGTCATTACCAGGAAGGTGAGATCAATGAACAGACGTTCGCTGATCTCCTTCCCTTCTACTCGGAGGCACCCACCATGCAGGTCCCAGGTGCGCTGATGGGAAATATAGCAAGCCACATGGGGGAGGGAAAGGAAGCACTTACGGGGGTGTGGAAGTGTTCTGGAGGCTGAACAGCTACCAAATCAATTTGTCAGATTTACACACATAGTGAGATGCTAACGGTTAGGTCTTGTGTACTTTTGTGTTTGGGTGGGGTGGTAAAAATGTGCAGCTGAGCCCCTGTTTTACCTCCCCCCCCCCCCAGGTTGCACAACACCCTGCCATTACAGCTGCACTATGGTAGCAGTGCCTTTGCAGCCTAGGGGGGAGTGGTTAAGAGGACGGTAAAAGAGGGGCTCAGCTGCACATGTTTACTGCCTCCCCCTCCCACCCAAACACAAAAGTAAAGAAGACCTAACAGTTAGCATCTCAAAGTGCTTATGTGATCACCATCGTTATCATGATGATGATGATTACATAGTACAGAAGCTGTCGTTTGCCTGTCAGTATATAGTATGGATGTGTCTCTGTACCTTCCAGAGGACAGAAATTGTGAGCCTGCCTGTGCATCGGGATCCCTGTGCTGCCTGCGCCCTCTGACACTTCTCTCTTCAATCAACTCCCATCGTCCTGCTACAGCTCCGTCCTCTGACCTCCTTAGATACTGAGAGAGGAAGGGAGAATCACTCCGCCAGAGACAGGCTGTCATTAGCCGTGGCCACCCGGTTTTAAAAAATGCTGCTTCGGCTTAAGAAGCCTACGCCCCGAAATTAAAAAAAAAAAGTCCCTCTCTGCTAACCACCTCCTGGGCCCCTCTGCTGCACTGATGGGGCACAGGTAAAATATATTTAATGTAACAGCAAGCCAAGAATCATTGTCAAATGCTTTTACCTAGGCAAAGTGCTTTCACCATAGTTTAGATATAGATATTTAGATAGACATAGAAAATGTGCAAAAAAGTGCAATTAAATATTTATGGTGGAATATCAATCTTCAACGGAAGGTGTGCACCAAAAAAGCACCCTATGTGCTGCTTCCACCAATCACCCCAAACTGATTCACCAGACTTAAATAAAAGCCTATGTATTTTATGGAATCGCGCTATGTTGATAAATTTTTTGCACATTGTAGAGGTTTTGAATATTTCATTGTTATTTATTTAGTAGTGGTATATATGTACAGTATCTCACAAAAGTGAGTACACCCCTCACATTTTTGTAAATATTTTATTATATCTTTTTATGTGATAACACTGAAGAAATGACACTTTGCTACAATGTAAAGTAGTGAGTGTACAGCTTGTATAACAGTGTAAATTAACTGTTCCCTCAAAATGACTGAACACAGCCAATAATGTCTAAACCACTGGCTCAAAAGTGAGTACACCCCTAAGTGAAAATGTCCAAAGTGTCAAAATTTTGTGTGGCCACTATTATCTTACAGCACTGCCTTAACCCTCTTGGGCATTGAGTTCACCAGAGCTTCACAGGTTGCGTCTGGAGTCCTCTTGCACTCCTCCATGATGGCATCACGGAGCTGGTGGATGTTAGAGACCTTGCTCTCCTCCACCTTCCGTTTGAGGATGCCCCACAGATGCTCAATGGGGTTTAGGTCTGAAGACATGCTTGGCCAGTCCATCACCTTTACCCTCAGCTTCCTTAGCAAAGCAGGGGTCGTCATGGAGGTGTGTTTGGGGTCGTTATCATGTTGGACTACTGCCCTGCGACCCAGTATACGAAGGGAGAGGATCATGCTCTGCTTCAGTATGTCACAGTACATGTTGGCATTCATGGTTCCCTTAATGAACTGTAGCTCCCTAGTGCCTGCAGCACTCATGAAGTCCCAGACCATGACACTCCCACCACCATGCTTGACTGTAGGCAAGACACACTTGTGTTTGTACTCCTCACCAGGTTGCCCTCACACACGCTTGACACCATCTGAACCAAATAAGTTCATCTTGGTCTCATCAGACCACAGGACCTTTTTCCTAATCCATGTCCTTAGTCTGCTTGTCTTCAGCAAACTGTTTGTGGGCTTTATTGTTCATCATCTTTAAAAGAGGCTTTCTTCTGGGACCACAGCCATGCAGACCAATTTTATGCAGTGTACGGCATATGGTCTGAGCACTGACAGGCTGACCCCCTTACCCCTTCAACCTTTGCAGCAAGGCTGGCAGCACCCATACGTCGATTTCCCAAAGACAACCTCTGGATATGATGCTGAGCATGTGCACTCAACTTCTTTGGTTGACCATGGCGAGGCCTGTTCTGAGTGGAACCTGTCCTGTTAAACTTCTGTATGGTCTTGGCCACCATGCTGCTGCTCAGTTTCAGGGTATTGGCAATCTTCTTATAGCCTAGGCCATCTTTATGTAGAGCAACAATTCTTTTTTCAGATCCTCAGAGAGTGCTTTGCCATGAGGTGCCATGTTGAACTTTCAGTGACCAGCATAAGAGAGTGAGAGCGATAACACCAAATTTAACACACCTGCTCCCCATTCACACCTGAGACCTTTAACACTATCAAGGCCACATGACACCGGGGAGAGAAAATGGCTAATTGAGCCTAATTTGGACATTTTCACTTAGGGGTGTACTCACTTTTGTTGCCAGCCCAGCTGTTTAGACATTAAAGGCTGTGTGTTGAGGTATTTGGAGGGAACAGCAAATTTACAGTTATACAAGCTGTACACTCACTACTCTACATTGTAGCAAAGTGTCATTTCTTCAGTGTTGTCACATGAAAAGATATAATAAAATATTTACAAAAATGTGAGGGGTGTACTCACTTTTGTGAGATACTGTATGTAATGATATCCTGCACTGGATATACTAGAAGCTGTCGCAAGCAACCATTTTGTTCAGTAACACAGTCTAGCAGGCCAAATGTGTGATATTTTTAACACAGTCTAGCAGGCCAAATGTGTGATATTTTTCTCAATCCCTAACTCAATTAACTTAAAGAATGCAGGGGGCTGGGCCCTTCAAAGAAACCTTATCTCAGCACAGACAGGAAACCTGGCCAGATGTTGTTCTTCCAGAACAGGCTGGTCGTAAAATTGAGCAAATCCATTAAGGCTGACCAGAGCTGTGTCATAAATACCACGCAGCCAAGCTGTTCATTAGAAAATGTAACAATACATACACAATTCAGAAATGCAGACAGGAACATGACACATTAACAATAAGTATATATTTGGAGGAGAAATGCCATACTGATGGAATTAAGACCATGCATGACCACCCTATCACATACAGTATAGAATAGAAGATAGCGATAAGATCTTCCCTGTGTGATCATGTATTCATGTTTAGTATCTTTTGATGGTAAATGACATGCTGAATGATAAGCTAGCAGTTTAAAGAATGTAACCATTACATATTTCGAGATATTGAGAGTGGAATGACTCTGTCCACAAAGGAGGTCTTGATATTTGTCATAAACCCAGGACAGCCCATTGCCCCTCTGTTTTAAATGGTCAGGGGTATTCCTCAACGCCCCTTTGATCCTAGAGAAAATCTTGCTCAAACTTTGCTATGGTGAGTTCTCATGGTAACATCAAGAAGGAACATCTATCAAGTTTGAGAACCGATCACAACTTGCTAAGCTATTGAACTCTGAACTCTGGTAACACTCAGGACATTGAATGCAAGTATCCTTACTTCTCAATTCTATCTTATTTTTCTAATTGCTGAATGGTGTGTCTCTATTTCTTTGAAACACCTTTTTCTGTAAATATTTTATTTGCACCAATTCTAACCTTTTTATTATTAAACCTTATTTTGAAAGTGTTAATCTTGTCCCTAAGCTCTTAAATGCAAGCTAACAACGAACCTGTCTCTTGAAGAGTGCTACTGTATAGAAAAAAATCCTCTGAACATTCCTGTCTGTGGTGACAGTGCATGTTACAGACGATTATTCTAAAATCATAACTGGTATTTCTAAAATTACGAGCGTCCTCTGGGCTCATAACGTAGAGGTGGTGGCAGTGAAAGAGTTAATTGCTTAATTAGCCCAGGGACAAATCGCTCTCAGCCTGCTGGCCCCTAGATTGTGGCCCCGCAAGCTGGAAAATCTTTGTACAGGGTGCAGCTGAGAGTGGCATTGTTACGTAAGTGACAGCAGGGTGTGAGATTGGCTGGTCCTTGGTCATGAGTTAGTGAGAAGGACAGGCATCTGATACCCGCCACCGTCACACTGTATATTGTAGTAGCCATGCAGATTTAATTTTTAATTTAGCACTGTGCACTTTTTACAACAGAAACAGTTTTGGGTGATATATTTATATATAAATTTTAGGGTAAATACTTAGTAATTTTGCACAGATTTTTTCCCTGTTTTTATCTTGCTGCTGCACCCACTTGCAGTCAATTAGAAGCAATTATACTCTTAAATAGTTTTCCATAGATACAGCCATGTTTAGGTGACCGAGGGGCGAGGATGGGAGGTGCGACACAGGATTAGCTCGCACAGGGCGTCTGAACACCTAAGGCCGGCCCTGGCTGCATAGTGCTCTGGATGGTGGTCTGAAGAGGCCTGTAATGCTGCATAGTGCTCTAGACGATGGTCTGAGGAGGCCTGTAATGCTGCATAACATAAAGAAATATTGTAGTGCTGTAAGTGCAATCCAATAAAAATAAAGAAAATGAATCTCTAATATATATATTTCAATAAAGTGCATGAAGTAGTGATAAGTGAATAAATCACAAGAAGAAGTGTTTTATATATCAAATCCAATCCAAGTGCAGGTAAATGACAATCTCAGGTGTCACCCATGTCTTGCCTCCACCATATAGCTGAAATACAAACTCACCGGAACCAATTGCTTTCTAAATTTTAGGAGAGCAACAATGTCTCCAACTATTAGTCTTCTTCCTCTTTTCTCTAGTTGTTATTCGATAGGATGTAGTAGATCTCACAATCTTCTATGATGAGGCCATCAGGAAACTCTCAACCGACCAGGCAGGAAAATCACTAACGCAAGAGAAAGTACTCATAGTGTAGTATTTATTATACCATAAAATATATAAAAACAACTAATATCCGGAAAACAAATTCAAAGTTAAAATAGGTAACCGTGACTCACAGCATACCGCCAAACTCCAGATGGGGAAATGGCGGCTGGACCTTAGATAAAGTGCAATTGAAGCAAATTGTCGATAAGGTGCATGAGAAGCATAGGGCAGATAACTTACCACACTGGACTCAGAATGGCAGCTGGACCTCAGGCAAATATTCAAGCTCTAAAGCTGCATAGTGCTCTGGACAGTGGTGTGAGGCCGGTAATACTGCATAGTGCTCTGGATGGTTATGTGAGGAGGCCTGTAAAGCTGCACAGTGATCTGGACGGTGGTCAGAGGCCTGTAATGCTGCACAGTGATCTGGGCGGACAGTGGTCTGAGGGAAGGCCTCAGGCATACTGTAGTTGTAATGTACACTACACTCACAGTGGGTGCTCTGTTGTCTCTGCCCTGAATGTGGGCAGTCATCTCGTGACTCATGAGTCGGGAGTGGGACTCTTGTCAGAACTCGGGAGGCCTGGCTGTAATTCTCAGTTCTGCTCTGGTCTCTGGCAGTTGTCACGGTGTACAAAGCCATTTCAACTCATTTACTGAGAGTGGAAGCAGGCGGAGCTCAGTAAAAACCAGAAGTTAGTTCAGGAGGGTAACGTCCCCACCTCACATTTTCATTTAGTTTTCGTTCGTTAACGAAAACGGATTTGATTTTCGTCATAGTTTTCTTCAGTGGACGCAAATGTGGTGTACTTTCCGTTTCATTTTCGTCACTGTAAAAAAGCTTCTGATGAAAATTTTGACGAAAACGTTTTTGTTGACGAAATTTACACTGGCACGTAGAACGGTTTTCTATCAAAGAGCTTTCCCTCAAAGCTGCCTTCTTGTTGGCCATCACGTCAGTAAAAAGGGACTCTGAAATATGTGCTCTGCGGTGCAAGCAGCTGTTTCTAACATTCTTCCTTGACCATGTGGTGCTGATTCCTATGCTGGGTTCGTAACCCAAAGTGTCATCTGTTTTCACGAGAACCAGGAGATTGTCCTGCCAATGTTCAGGTCCGCTGAAAGCTCTAAAGTTCATCCACTAGATGTGGAAGAAATCCTGAAGCTGTATCTAAAAGCCACAGCTCCCTTTCGTGAGTCCTACCATCTGTTCGTTCTCTTCCATGAAAAGAATAAGAGTTTGAGTGCCTCATCCAGATTCATTGCAGTGTGGAATGTTTAGTCCATTCAGTGGGCGTATGAAGCCAAGGGCTTGGCGCCTCCAGAGACGGTGACTGCTTATTCAACCAGAAGTGATTCTACATCGTGGGAAGCCTTTCAGCACGTTGCCCCTGAAGTGATTTGTAGAGCGGCCTCTAGGTCTTTGATTAACATCTTATGGCCAATTACTGTGTTGAACTGGCCTCTTTATCATCTGTTAATTTTGGTTTAGGAATCCTGTCTGTTGACTGCAAATTAAAGCTTTTTCTTTGTCCAGCAACTGCCCACCTGGGTGTGTATGTCTAGTTATTTCCCATACCTATGCTGCCATGGAGTCCATTAGGAAACTTGAAAATTTCCTCTCAAATACTTACCATCATTTTCCTTTCCTGATGGACTACATGGCAGCAGGAGTTCCCTCCCATTGGCTAGACTAGGCTAGGCTAGTCTAGTCTTGGAACGTGGCCCCTAGCACTGAGCCAAATTGATGGGACAGAGGAGGCGGGGCAAATCCATACATATGCTGCCTGGAGTCCATCAGGAAAGGAAAATTATGGTATTCGATAGGAAATCTTCACTTTTCGCTGCAATTACAGCTGCAAGTCTTTTGGGGTATATCTCTACCAGCTTTGCACATCTAGAGAGTAAAATGTTTGCCCATTTTTCTTTGCAAAAGAGCAGTGGCGTAGCGTGGGGGGTGCAGGGGGGGCCGGCCGCAACATCTGGGGGGGGGGGCATGATCCGCTCGGCGCTCCGCAGTGTCATGTCAGTTCAGTTGTCACTCACACTGTTATAGGCTGGCTGCCGCCGCCCGCTCGCAGCTCTCTGCCCTGGCTTACTCACTCTCTCACTGCAGTCACAGTGCTGGCTGTGGCTGTGCATCTCGGCTCCTGAATCTGATCCGAGCCGCAGGGTCGCCCACTGTGGGGGGGGGGGGGTTTGGAGAGACAGTCCCTGCACGCCTGGCCTATCTGGGGGAGGGACTAACCCCTGCAGCGGCCGCCCAGCGCAGCGCTTAGCGCGGGAGAGAACCACCAGGCCAGGCAGCAGCAGAAGAAGCCGGCAACGGCGGCAGGTGAGAGGCCAGAGAGGAGAGAGCCAGTGGAGACGACAGTCAGACGGTGCTGCAGGAGGAAAACCTAGGAGGACTCGAGGAGAAAACCTAGCCTGCTGTGATCGGGTCCGGGACAGGTGAAAAAAAAGGTAGGAGTGTGTGAGAAGAACACTGACAAAACTGAAAAGAATAGTATGCAACTATATGTGGTGGACATAAAAGGCACAGAAGAGTGTATTTAGATGGAGCCATATGATTATGTAGCGCTACTCATAGAGGATCCTCAGAGGGGATCTATTTTATGGGGAACCTGGCCTGCTGTAAGGGGAGGAGATCTAAATGGGGGATGGGACCTCACCTCACCCTCGCCTGCTGTAAGGGGGGATCTATATGGGGGACATGATCCCCCATATAGATCCCCCCTTACAGCAGGCCAGGGTGAGGTTAGGTCACTCTGGGGTCCCCCATATAGATCCCCCCCCTACAGCAGGCCAGGGTCCGGACCTCACCTCACCCTGGCCTGCTGTAAGGGGGGAGATCTATATGGGGGACCTGCCCTGGCCTGCTCTAAAGGGGGATCTATAGGGACCCTGCTCCAAAAGGGGATCTATGCCATAGATCCCCTCAACAATGGCTTTCTTTTTGCCACTCTTCAAAGGCCGGATTTGTGGAGTGCAAGACTAAAGCCTCGTACACATGCAACGAATTTCCGCCGACCGGTCGTCCATCTTTTGTCCAGAGTGGTGTTTTTTTGGTTGGAATGTGCTCTAGACTGCACACGAATTTTCCCGCACGACAGAATTCTACTTCAGAAGTGATGTCATGTGTTGGTTTGCTTTCTTTGTGTTCTTTCTTCTCTGAGCAAGCCCATAAGATTTTTCCCTGTCGAAATCTGTACTGACTGCATGAAAATGGGACGTGTTTTGACGGAGGACAAAGATTTTATAGCCTGCACACCAGAATTTTTTCGGTCGAAAAGTCGGAGTCGGTTGTCGAAAGCATCATACTAACAAGCCAAAAATCGGCAGATCGGTCGTCGGACGAAAATTCCCGGCCGAATTTCGACTTGTGTGTACGGGGCATAATATAGTAGTTGTCCTGTGGACAGATTCTCCCACCTAAGGTGTGAATCTCTGCAGCTCCTCCAGAGTTACCATGGGCCTCTTGGCTGCTTCTCTGATTATTGCTCTCCGTTCCAGGCCTGTCATTTTAGGTGGACGACCATCATAGGTTTGCAGTTGTACCATACTCTTAAAATTTTTGGATGATGGATTGAACAGTGCTTTTTGAGATGTGCAAAGCTTGGGATATTTTGTTATAACCCAACACTGCTTTAAACTTCTTCACAACTTTATCCCTGACCTGTCTTGTGTGTTCCTTGGCCTTTGTGATGCTATTTGTTCACAGGCTTCACAGAACAGCTCTATTTATACTGAGATTAAATTACACACAGATGGACTCTATTTACTAATTAGATAACGTCTGAAGGCAATTGGTTCCACTAAATTTTAGTTAGGTGTATCAGAGTAAAGGGGGCTGAATACAAATGCATGCCATACTTTTCAGATATTTGTAAAAAAAAAAAATTAAAAACCATTTAGTGTTTTCCTTTCACTTCACAATTATGTGCCACTTTGTGTTGGTCTATCACATAAAATCCCAATAAAATAAATTTACGTTTTTGGTTGTTACATGACAAAATGTGAAACATTGCAAGGGGTATGAATACTTTTTCAAGGCAGTGTGCAGACACCCAATAAAGTTCACTTGTGCTATTGTTTGTATTACAAGACTTAATGTTTAAATTCCATTTATTGTAGTCGCCCACATTTTTATATAATATATATATATATATATATATATTTTTTTAGCAAAGACTCTGGAGAATAAAATGTCGGTCATTGCAAAATTGTTTGTCACGCGGTATTTGCGCAGCGGTCTTTAAAACGCCATTTTTTTGGAAAACATTTGAAAAATCACATTTCACTGCATTTAAAAAATACTAAACAGTAAAGTTAGCCCATTTTTTTTTGTATATTGTGAAAGATGATGTCACGCCGAGTAAATAGATACCCAACATGTTACGGTTTAAAATTGCGCCCCCCCGTGGGATGGCGACAAATTACGGTCAATAGAGATCTCAATCTGCGACGCTTTAAATTTATTTAACAGTTACCAGTTTAGAGTAAGAGTGTAGCTCTTTTTTTTTTTAAATTATTGCCCACGCTCTGGCGATCGCGGCGATACCTCATGTGTGGTTTGAACAGCGATTTAATTCGCGGCTCGACTTGTGTATACGTTTTTTTTTGTGCGCAAGCAAATTTCCTATTTATTTTTACTTTTTTTTTAACTTTATTATAGGTTTTTTTAAAAAAAAAAAATCTGATCACTTTTATTGCTGTCACAAGCAATGTAAACATCCCTTGTGACACCAATATGTAGTGACAGGTACACTTTATGGTGGGATCGAGGGTCTAAAAGACCCTAGACCCCTCCACTACACTTCCCTGTATGCAAAACGCCGAAAACGGCATTTTTGCATACAGCCGTTTTTCAAATCTGCCGCCTTTTGCAGCACAGTAACCCGGAAGTGACGTCATGGACGCCGCCTCCGGGTTACGTCATCGGAGACCCGATCGATGCCGTTTCCGGCATTCTTCGGGACTTCATCCAGCCGGCGGACGTGCCACGGAAGACGGCAGGGGGGGGGCCTACGTCCCCTCTTGCTCACCCGGGTAACAATCGAGCGGCTCCCGAGCCGCATCGATCGTTACCGGCGGAAAGCCGACCGTCAGCTTCAAACCACGGTACCGGGATGATGCGTCTAGCTAGAGGCATCATCCTGGTATAACCCCGCAAAGTTACCCGATGTACGGGTACGTTACAATGCGGTAAGTGGTTAAAGAAAAAAGTCATAGCTACCTGTTGTGTACAGAGTAGCCCCGATCATCCTCTTCAGCAGTCCCCTGCCGCCACTCCTGGTCCTTCCCTAATGGCAAGTGACACAGCCCTGCCCCACCCCCTCTCCTCATTGGCTGTGATTGACAGTGGCAGGCAGCTGTCTCAGCCAATAAGGAGAGAGAGTCCCCGGAGAGACAAGGCTTTCCCTAATCGTCTTTCAGGACAGCCACCTTAGAGAGATCTTGGCTCCTCCCTTCTTAAGAAACACCGCCCCATCCAAAGAGATTTAAGCCCCCTGTTAGCCATTGCCCTTCAGTTCTGGTGTTTCCTCCAGTGGGGAGACATCACCAGGAACCTAGGGCTGAACGGCCAGGGGACTGAGGCTGTTTTTGAACAGGGAGAGGCTAAGGTCTCTCTAATGGCAGCTATAGGTCGGGTAGGGACCCGGTGTTACCTTGTGGGCTTCCAAACAATGTTACCTCAGCTTCTCCTCAGTGGGGGCTTTAAGCTGTGGGGGTCTGCTCTTGGTGCTTGGAGGCTGCGGAGGTGCCTCCAGTCCTCCTGCATTCTGCCTCCAGCTGGACCAGGGGACAATGAATGGTAGAGGACAGAAATAGGGCAGGTGATCACTGACCAGAGGCTGCAGAGGGTGGAGGGGTCCAGTCCTATTGCCCGGGCCGGCCGGCGCGCACCACCATAGAGCAGAGTGGAGATACATTTAAAAATGGCGCCGCCCGTCACCATTACGTCACCGGAACTGGGCATGCGCTGTATGGCCGATGATGCCGTACGGGCTTTCCCGCATGCGCAGTTGCCACGTCAGCCGGGCCGGAAGACATTTTCTTTACGGGCGCCGCTGTCCTCAAAGCGGCCCCAGGACAGGCGGACTTGCCGGCCTACCAGGAAATTTCCCGATATCCCGGTAGGCCAGTCCGGCCCTGGTTTCTATGACCCTGTTGGTGGTCGGTCATAGGTACATTACTGAGGGACATGCTGTGCTTATTAGTGCTGGGGGGCCAGTATGGGAGCTGAGCTGTGTGTGTTTTTTCTTTTTACAGAGTAAGGCCTCAGACAAGTCAAAATCACCACATAGCTCCAAGAAAAGATGCCCATCATGCAAAGCTACTATGGGGGAATTCTGGACTAAGGTGCTGTGTAAAGAATGTGTAGAAAGCATAGTTAAGGAACATTCTACGGAACAGTGTACAGATTTAGCTACATCTGTTAAGGAGCTTTCCAGTTGTTTTAGGATGGTGAGTCCACTAAAGCTTCAGGTACAAATTAACCCTTGAAGAGGTAGAGGATCTTTTGGGAGCGATCCATACCACTTTAGGGATCCAGGAAGAGAAGAAATCTTTATCTTCACGATCAAATGTACCAGGGCCTAGGTGATCAAAAAAGAAGGGTCTTCCCAGTACATGAAGTCCTAGTGGAAGCGGTTAAAAAGGAATGGCAAGATCCAGAGAGAAAGCCTTTCTTTTCCAGAGCCCTAAAAATATTTCCCTTTTTCGGAAGAGAACGCGTCAGTTTTGAACAAATCACCGAAGGTAGATGCAGCCTTCTCTCGGGTTTCAAGGCAGACAGACTTAGCCTTCGAGGATATGGGCTTTCTCTCTGACCCATGGATAGAAGGATGGATTCTCTCCTTAAAAAGACCTGGTAGTCCTCGTTAGGGAATCTTAAACCTGCCATGGCGATGACGGTAACATATATATATATATATATTTTTTTTTTATTGCTTGTTTGTCTTTTTTAGGCAAAGATTTGCAGGCAGTGTGTAACTTTTTGGTTACTTGCGATTTAAATTGTTATAGATACAGGGCTGTAGCAGTGGTGCAGGGGTTAATCCGTGTTTTTTCTCCTCTGTAAACTGCCTGATGGCTCTGTTAGTATCTAATCTGTAGTTCCGGTGTCTGCAGGAAGCTGGGCGAGTATCCGGCTGAGGGGGCGGAGTCTTCTCATTCCCCTCTAGTTCCTGGTATTACACTACTGGCGTCTCTTTGCTATGAGACAGCTTTAAAAGGAGCGGGAGCGTTCACTCTCCTCACCCCGCTGAAGAAGTTACGCCCATTGACGTAACGCGTATGGGGGGTGGGGAGGGAGTCTGACGTCACCCACGGCGCTCCGATGTATGGAACACATGTTTGCTTGTCTGCCTGTTATTTCTCTTGCATTTTGGCACTGGAACAGTGCCTTATTTGTGAGTGCAAAGTTTTACCTTTACTTTAATAAATGTCCTTAATATACTGAGAGCACTAGATCGTTTTTCTACTTATTTTTCCGGATTGTCATATGTGAATCATTAGACAAAATGAATAGTGCGCTAATCTAATATATGAATAAAAATCATTAAACATAACATTTAGTGATCAAAATGAGTGCAAAACATATAAAATCTTGTGATTAAGTCCGTGTTGATCAATTGAATAAAAACTGGGAAAAAACACAAGTCTCTCAAAAGGTGTGGGGTATAAAAAAAAAAAAAGGTGTTCTGTGCCAAATAAGCATGCCCAGCTCCATTCCCAGTTGGTTGACGACTCCTAAGTGGAAACGCGACGGAGGGGGCTAGCTGCGACATCCCACGACATGGACAGTTCTGCAGACGGCCGTGCATGCTCTTGAGCTTGTTTTGCATTTGTTTGTCCTGACTGATGTAAGTAGCCACCTTTTTTCTCAATAAAAAGTATTGAAGGTAATGCACTATCAGTCCCTTTTCTTTACATTGGGTACCTGCTCTGTGGAACCTGCTCCTTACATTGCTGGAATCTCAACCATTGCAAAGCGGACCAGCTTCCAGGCTTCCTCGGGGAATTCCCTGTTTTATAGCAGTACATGCTCAAGTCTCTCTGATTTCTGGTAAGCACCCATCTTTACCATAAAGTGTCATCATACCAACGACATAGAAAGTCCATTACTTGGAAGCTTTCCATAAAGGTTTTCTGCGGTAAGGGGCCACCTTGACAAATATCAAGGATCCTCTTTGGGAACACGATCACTTTTACAGAGTGGCACGCTTATTTGGCACAGAACAACTTTTTTTTATACCCCACACCTTTTGAGAGACTTGTGTTTTTTCCCAGTTTTTGTTCAATTGATCAACACAGACTTAAATTACAAGATTTTATATGTTTTGCACTCATTTTGATACGTGTTAATCACTAAATGTTATGTTTATTGATTTTTTTATTCATATATTCGGTTGGCGCACTATTCATTTTGTCTATTCTTCTACATTTAATTTTTCCAGTGCTGCTTTCCGCTTTTAGCACTCATAATTTGCGCACCCTTCACTTTCACCATTATATGTGAATCATTGAGATCCTTTTGATATCCTGGATGTCTTGATCTTCTGGCTGTCTCCAATATTGCTGTTGAGTATTCTGACCCCTAGTGGTCAAATACCGGAGGTGAGATGCTGTAATATCTGTGGTGGTGGAATCACGTTTGGAGTGGTGGTCTATCAATCTCCCCTTCATACATGGGAAAACAGAAGAACTTTATTAACTTTGCTCATTCATGTGCATTATATATGTTTTAATGATTTTATGCACTATTTATCTCTTAGCACTGCACTTTATCTTCTTTTATTGCATTTTATAGGTTTTGTTAGGTGTGACCTATCCTGGTGTACAGCTGCTTACCTATCCATTTGATCTAAGCGCTGAATTTTTTACTCTTACTGTGTACCTTTTGGCAGCTGATCGGTTATATGGATATTTTTCATTACATAGAAGCCCGTGAAATTAAGTTAGATGATGTATTTTCACGTGTGGCGGTATCTAAGGAGCCCAGTGATTTGGTTTTTACCTTTAAGAAACTGGGGCATATCTTTGAGAAAAAGATTAAGACCTGGTGGGATATTGTGTCCTTCCAACAATATTTATCTGCTAAAATTATACCCCGTCGTTTACGATGGGACATTCCACCTGAAGGGTTATTGGATATAGATTTTAACAATGAGTGGGGGAATTTTTTCACCTCTAAGGGTCTGGAGCTCCTATCTTTCCTGTTATCACGGAAACAGAGGAAGATGGAAACTCTAGAAACCCAAATTGATAATATTAAAAAATCTATTGAAAAGGATAAAGACAAACCTGAATTTATCAGGCTGTCTGATGAACTTAAGAATAAGCTTATCAAATGGGATAAAGAGGCCCAAGATAAGAAAAAGAAACAATTTCTCAGGGATGTGGGAGATTTTGGTGCTGGCCTGATTTATAAGTGGCAGGCCCCGTCTGGGAATAGTGCATTGCCTGGTACAAGCTCGGGTTCAGCACCTCTCCCTCACCCATCTGAGGATGACATCCTTGAAGTGGTGTCCCAAGTAGGGACCCCCGCCCTAACCCCCCTTTAAATACCAGCCATCCTCCTAGAGGGAGAGGCCATGGAGGTAGACAAGGGAGAAGGAGAGGACATCTACCTAGTCATCGGTCAGCCTCTAGGGACGATTGGAGTAGTGATGGATCAATATAATGAGAACCACTACTGGCAAACAGTCCCATACCAAAACAGAGGGCGCCCTGTAAATTCGAGAGGTGGTTATCCTACTAATAGCCTTCCTATCCCAATGGATAATAGGTTCTTGCCTCTACAAAATTTTAATGATCGCCATTTTTTTTTAGGGGTACAGAAGACCCCTTGGAAGGATCCTCCACCGGGCCCATCAACCCCAAACGGAACCAATGTGAGGTACCCCCCATCACACCCCATGAACAGATTGGGGAAAAGAAAAAAAAAAAAAAAAAGGATGCAGGGGAGGACGTAGGGCACAAAAGGCCAAAACCCCAATAGGTATGGGGATCAATAACCTTAGTGGTGTCACTTTAACGGAGGATGAAGTTCGAGTTTTGGACAGGGGGCTTAAATTTGCCCCTGTGAGAAATATGAATAAATTCGATACTTACATTAACATCCAAAAATTTGTTAGGTCAATGAACATTAAAAAGTATTTCTTATCTAACGCAGGATCATGTGAATAAAGGGGCAGATACCCTCCATCTTCCCAATCTTTATCCGAGAACTCCCCGGACATGGCTTCTGAAACAAGACAAAAACACTCGCCCACGGTTATAAGAGCATATAGGGAGGGAATGTGAAAATGAAAAAACAAAAAGTAGTGGGGGTGGTCCAGGAGGGAACCCCCCACGGAAAACCAACTAAGGATACTCAAGCTATTAATGAAAAAAGGTAAATTTTATTAAGGCACGTATGCCTATAAAGGTAAAAATAAGACACAATACAGGGTAACGGAGAAACACACTGCAATGACACTGATTAAAAACATAAAATAAAAGGTGGCACTACACACATATGAAAATAGGACTGGAGCATATCAAATAGCATGAGTATAACCAAGATTAGCTAAAATTATTAATACACCCTAAGGGTGGTGTAGGTCTAAGACCAGCCAATAAGTAGGTCACTCAAAATAGCCTGACAAACCACGCGGCATATGTCGAACAATGAAGTCGGCACGATTGCCGGGTGGTGTGTGGTAACCTCTATGGATGCATCCAATAACACAGCCTGAAAACGTGCTTCAGTGAAACATTAACCCGCTGTCACCTCAATGACTCATAGTGTTCCTGTGTAGGTATGTGTATGAAACAGGAAAGCCTGTGGATCAAACAGTCCTCTCATAGGAGAGATGTAAAGGGGCTGTGGGCTCCAAATGAAAAGGGACAGAGGGTTGATCGCAAAGAGTTGGCAAATCGATGTAATAGTCAGCTGTTTGAGTCCCGTGAAGGCTCGGGTTCGCTGTTACAAATGCTGATGAGGGGACGATATCCTCATAGGGTAGGTTTGAGTACTCAAACCTACCCTATGAGGATATCGTCCCCTCATCAGCATTTGTAACAGCGAACCCGAGCCTTCACGGGACTCAAACAGCTGACTATTACATCGATTTGCCAACTCTTTGCGATCAACCCTCTGTCCCTTTTCATTTGGAGCCCACAGCCCCTTTACATCTCTCCTATGAGAGGACTGTTTGATCCACAGGCTTTCCTGTTTCATACACATACCTACACAGGAACACTATGAGTCATTGAGGTGACAGCGGGTTAATGTTTCACTGAAGCACGTTTTCAGGCTGTGTTATTGGATGCATCCATAGAGGTTACCACACACCACCCGGCAATCGTGCCGACTTCATTGTTCGACATATGCCGCGTGGTTTGTCAGGCTATTTTGAGTGACCTACTTATTGGCTGGTCTTAGACCTACACCACCCTTAGGGTGTATTAATAATTTTAGCTAATCTTGGTTATACTCATGCTATTTGATATGCTCCAGTCCTATTTTCATATGTGTGTAGTGCCACCTTTTATTTTATGTTTTTAATCAGTGTCATTGCAGTGTGTTTCTCCGTTACCCTGTATTGTGTCTTATTTTTACCTTTATAGGCATACGTGCCTTAATAAAATTTACCTTTTTTCATTAATAGCTTGAGTATCCTTAGTTGGTTTTCCGTGGGGGGTTCCCTCCTGGACCACCCCCACTACTTTTTGTTTTTTCATTTTCACATTCCCATCCAACGGCCACTCAATGCCTCTTTTTAGCCCACAAGTCGTGTCTATATACACAGTACTGTGTGGCTAGGTATATCATTTATTTTAGTAATTTTGAGGCCCATTATGGAATACCACTAATCCCGTTTATTTTTATATAGGGAGGGAATCCCTGCTGTCTTGGACAACTCCTAGAAACAGTACCGTTAAGTCTAACTCTGGTTTTTCTCCAGTCGTCTGTCCAGGACAGCACAGGAGAGGATCAACAAGAACTTATCAGATTAGGATGGGACTACTGCCTGAAGGAACTTTCAAAAACTTGATCCTGCACAGAGAGAAGGTCCAGTCTGTAGTGCTTAACCAATGTCGAGAAGCTAGACCACTTGGCTGCTCGTCAAATTTGTTCTGGTGTCGCCCCGGCTAGCTCCACCCAAGAGGCAGATAACGCCCGCGTGGAGTGAGCCAGAGAGAAAGGGCACTCTTTGTCTAAACCTTTTTAGGCTTCCACTATCGCCTGTTTAATGCACTGAGCAATAGTTCTTTGAAGCTTGCTGCCCCCTATTTTTGACCGGAATGCAATACAAACAAAGCATTGGATTTCCTAAAGCCCTTGGACAAATCTAACAAGCATAACACAGGCCCTCACATCTAAAAGATGAAATTCTGCTTCCTTAGGATTGGTAGGGGACGCATAGAAGGAGGGTAACAATCTCCTAAGCCCTGTGGAACCTGGAGGCCACTTTAGGTAGGAATCCCGGCTCTGTACGCACCGCCAACCTGTCTTCAAAAATTTGGAGAAAAGGTTCCTTGACTGAAAGCCCCTGTAACTCACGAATGCGCCTGGCTGTCTAAATCGCAACCAGGAAGGCAGTCTTAAGGGTAGTATACTTCAATGACAGGTCTTCATCCTGCGAAAGTTTTATCCAAACCTGCAGTACTATCGTCCCATTTAAGAAGAACTCGAAATGGAACTGGTCTCATAGTGGATAATTCCTTAAAGAACCTAGCTACTAAAAGGTTCTAACACCAGGTATTTCTCCAGAAATACAGATAATGCCACCACTTGCACCTTTAAATTGCCTGGGTGACTTTCTTCCTACTGGATAGAATCGCGTCCTTTTGACTTCAAAAGACTTTAAGACACCAAGCTGCCAATCCCATTCTCCGAGACAGCAGGTAATCCCTCTCGGGCAACATGAGGGGACGTAACAGAGATGAAAACCAAGGCCTTTTTGGCCAAAATTGGACTACCAGGATTAAAGGTGGTGCCTCCAGGACGAACTTCTTCAGAATCAGGGGAATAAGCTTGAATGGGGGAAGGCATAACTCGGGTGAAAAGTCCATTCCTGAGCCAGGGCATCTACACCTATGGCTCCCCCTGCCTTTCTCCAAGGAGAAATACCTAGGAACTTTGTTCGACCTGCTGGCAAACAGATCTATGTCCAGAAGGCCCCACCTCAGGGTCACTAACTCACTAACCACCTCAGGGTCACTCACAATTCTCTGTTTAGAGACCACTCTGACTCCAGTACCCGATGGTAACTTAAGAAGTCTGCCATACCATTGTCCACTCCCCTGAGGTGGACTGCGGAAATTGAGCTGAGATTTTCTCCCCAAGCAAAAATGGTCGTTGCCAGTTGAATGGACAGGCGCCGTGTCTCTCCCTGTTTGTTGACATACGCGATTGCCACCACAACCACACTGTCCGAGAGGACCTGTATATGGTGGCTGCGCAAATCCTTGGCAAACGCTTTTAGGGCTTCCCAGATTGCTCGCAGCTCTCTGCAGTTTGCAGACTTCAAAAATTCCATCTTGGGCCACCTTTGTTCCCCAGTGGGCTTCCCAGCCCTAAGCACTGGTGTCCCTAGTAATAGAGACGGATATTGGGAAAGACCACTGAAGACCCATTCAGAGGTTCTCTTCTCTCCTCCACCACCAAAGCGACTGCTTCGCTCTTAGGAATAGATGGATGGTCTCGTCCAAGGACTGCTGTCTCCCGTCCCAAACTCTCAAGATGTTGGCTTGGAGACACTGGAAGTAGGCCATTGCCCCCAAGAACCTTAGGCCTGACATGGCCGTCCTGATGGATAATGGTTGATTGTTTTGCAAGGAGACTGCTGTCGCTTTCACCTTTTCCGTAAGGAGGAAAATCTTTTGTTCCACTGAATTTATTCTGTATCCCAGATAGCACAAGTCTTGTGCTGGAACCAGGTTCGATTTTTCCTGGTTGATTAACCATCCCAGGTCCTCTAAGAAAAAAAACACGGCGACCCACAAATCTTCCTGCAACTGAGGAAAGGAGTGGGCGAAAAAATAAAAGGCCATCCAAATAAGGGATGACCGAGATCCCGGGAGCCAGTGCTTCCGCCAGAACCTTGGTAAAAATTCTGGGAGAAGAGGACAGGCCGAACGGTAAAGCCCTGAACTGTAGATGGCAAACTGTACTCCCCACCTTATTGCTATTCTTGAGAGAGACTTTTTAATTTCTTCTGAATCGGGATATGCAAATATGCATCCCTTAAAATCCAGGGAAGCCATATAGCAATTTGGAGGGGGGAGCATCGCCTTCATCGGAAAGATGGTTTCCATCTGAAACCTCTTGTAAGTTACCCATCTGTTCAGGGGCTTTAGGTTCAGGATAAGCCGAAACTTCCCTAACTTTTTTCACTTCTTCTGGCACTGGAAAAAAAGGACCCTCTGGTCCATCAGGTCGCTAATTTGCGACAGTAGTGCCAACGCCTTTTGGGGGTCTCTGGGAGGGGAGGTCAGGAATGGTCTTGCAGGCAGAGTACCCCTGAACTGAACAATTTTGAAAAAAAAAAATGGAATTTTTGTAAAATCTTACCGTAAAATTCCTTTCTCTGAGTCCTCCGACAGTCGCCACCACTTCATAATCTTCACTAATGGGGTAATTGACCTTTGCTCCGCAGGAGTAGCTAGGCAACAAGATTTGTTAATATCAAAGCTTTTAGCATATCACACCCCTAGGGGGTGGTCCCCTCGGTCAATACCGCCCTGCTTCCAGTATTCTCAACTCAGTTTCAGTAGCATAGCAGTAGAGTACACAAACCCCAAAAGAGGGGCGGGGCGGCAACTGTCGGAGGAATCAGAGAAAGGAATTTTACAGTAAGATTTTACAAAAATTCAGTTTTCTCTTACGTCCTCTGACAGTCGCCGCCACTTCATAATCTTCACTAATGGGGACGTCCCAAAGCAGTGTAGACATGAGGGGTGGGAAAAAGCGCATAAAGCAACGCAGTACCCACATCAGAGAAAGGAACCTTACCAAGGTAAGAGAACCAACCTGGCAACAGGAAACCATGCTCAACAGGAGCAACAACCCAGGAAGAACAAGTAACCCAGGGGTAAAAACACCCCAACAGCCAAGGGCCCAAACAAGAGACCCTAAGGCACTGCCGCACTAAGAACTTTACGACCAAAAGAAGCATCTGCCGATGCCTGACCATCCACTTTGTAAAATTTTGAGGTGTGAACGGACGACCAAGTCGCCGCCTTACACACCTGAGCCACAGAAGCCTGATGACGATAGGCCCAAGACGTACTCAGAGATCTGGTAGAGTGCGCCTTCACAGGGAAAGGAGGAACCTTCCCCCTCAAAGCATAGGCTTGCACTATCGTCTGTCTGATCCATTTGGCGATGGTAGCAGCCGACGCCGCCATGCCCTTCCGAGGTCCCTCTGGAAGGACGAATAGGGAATCCGACTTGCAAAAGGACTTCGTTGAAGACAGGTAAACCCTGATCGCCCGAACAATATCCAAGGCATGCAAAGTCATCTCCTTCGGATGCTTAGGCTCCGCGCAAAGCGAAGGCAAGACAATGTCCTCATTCAGGTGAAACTCAGAGATCCTTTTCGGAGGAAAAGATGGGTTAGGTCGCAAGACCACCTTATCCAAGTGAATCACCAAGTAGGGAGAGCTGCAGGACAAAGCCGCCAGCTCCGACACCCTGCGAGCCGAAGTGATCGCCACCAAAAAAGCAACCTTTTTGGACAACAAAGACAACGAGATCTCCCTGATCTTTTCAATGGGGGGCCTGTTGTAATACGGACAGAACCAAGTTCAAGTCCCATGGAGGCAAAGGTTCCCTCCTAGGAGGGGCCAAATGTCACACCCCCTGACCAAAGGTGCTAAGCAATGAATTAGACGCCACTGGGCGCTGAAAAAGAACGGCCAGCGCAGAAATCTGACCCTTAATCGTGGCCAGCGCCAAACGCTGGTCCACTCCAGTTTGGAGGAAAGCCAACACTCTCGACACCGAGTATGAGCGAGGGGAATACCCCCTGGACTCACACCAGGCAAAGTACGCTTTCCAAGTACGGTAGTAAATTTTTCCCGAAGAGGCTTTTCTAGCCTTGATCAAAGTGGGGAGAGACCCCTATTCCTTCAGGACCTGGCTTTCAACAGCCAGGCCGTTAAAGCCAGCGACTGTAAAGGAGGATGGAATATCGGCCCTTGAGACAGAAGGTCGTCCTGAAGCGGCAGACGCCACGGAACGTCGACTGCCAGATTTACAAGGTCTGCGTACCAAGATCGGCGAGGCCAGTCTGGTGCCACCAGAATCACCGCGTGCGGTTCCGAGGCCAATCTGCGAAGCAGCCTGGACAGCAGCTGAATCGGTGGAAAGGCATACAGACGATACTGATGCCAGGGCGCCACTAACGCGTCTGAGGCGTCTGCCCGAGGATCGCGCGTCCTTGCCACGAACCTTTCCACCTTGTTGTTTAGACGAGACACGAACAGGTCCACATCCTGAAGACCCCACTTCGCGCACAACATCTGGAAGACATCCGGGTGAAGGGACCATTCCCCCTGGTCCAGGATCTGGCGACTCAGATAGTCCGCCTGCCAGTTCTCCACCCCCAGAATGTGCACAGCCGTTATCACCGGGACGTGAGTCTCTGCCCACGACAGAATGCTGTTTACTTCCCGAGCAGCACGGGCACTCCTGGTGCCCCCTTGATGGTTGATGTAGGCCACCGCCGTGGCATTGTCCATCTGAACCCGAACCGGACAGCCCTGAAGCCGTTCCGACCAATGCAGAAGGCAAAGTTTTATCGCTCACAATTCCAGAATGTTGATCGGAAGGGAGGAGTCCTCCTCCGACCAAGTTCCCTGGGCGGACAGAACGCCCAGAACACCACCCCAGCCCGACAGGCTGGCATCCGTGGTGATCACCGTCCACGACAAAGGACTTGCCCCCCGACACCGCTGGGGACTGGAGCCACCACAAAAAGCCCCTTCGGGTGTGGCGGCTCAACGAAAGCTGCCGATCCAGAGATTGTGGACGCCCGTCCCACTTGGCCAAGATCTCCGCCTGAAGACCCCGCGTGTGAAACTGGGCAAAGGGAATCGCCTCGAAAGCCAAGACCATTAGACCTAGACATCTCATACATGCCCGTAGGGACGAGCACTGAGTGTCCCTGAGGGACCTGACCTCATCCTGAAGTGTCCGGAGCTTGTTTTCCGGCAGGAAGACCATCGCTTGAGCAGAGTCCAGGATCATCCCCAGGTAGGGAAGACGAACCGACGGACACAACGTTGATTTTGGAAAATTTATCGTCCAACCAAACTCCTGCAGAGTCTGCATCGTGGCGGACAGGTCGCAGACCGAAGCAAGATATCGTCCAGATATCCCAAGACAGACACCCTGGGCTCTCAATAAAGCCAGGACCAGCGCAAGCACCTTGGTGAAAACCCGCGGAGCCGAAGCAAGACCGAAGGGTAACACCACAAATTGGTAATGATCCTCCGCAATGGCGAATCGAAGGTACCTCTGGTGACCCGCGAAAATGGGGATGTGAAGGTACGCATCCTTCAGATCGATGGAGGCCATGAATTCCCCCGGACTCAGGGCAGCCACCACTGAGCACAGGGATTCCATGCGGAACTTGCGAACCCGCACAAAGCGGTTCAGAGCTTTCAAGTCCAGAATCGGACGCACTTTGCCCTCCTTTCTGGGCACAGTGAACAGATTGGAGTAGAACCCCCGAAATCTGTCCCGGAACCACCACTCCCTGGGCCCGCAGATCCCGCACCGCAAGGTGCAGATCCTGCAAACGCTCCGGAGACAGCTGAAGATTTGAGGGAAAAAATCTGCTCGCCAGCCGAGAGAGAAACTCGATCTTGTATCCAGATCGAACGATTTCCTGAACGATGTCCCGAATGCGGGCCAGCCAGGGTTGAAGAAAACCGAGCAAACGTCCCCCCACCCCAGAACCGGGTGAGGGCGCCCCTTCAGGCCGAATTGGAATGGGCAGCGGACCCGGACTAGCCGGACTTCTTACCTGCCCACGGCTTCTTCTGGGAGCCTTGGCCCTTGAAGGGCTTGCCCTTGTATTGCGACCGAAAGGCACGAAAGGACCCCTGAGAGGGCCTAAACGAGGTATTCTTCTTACCGTGAACAAACTTATTCTTGTGAGTTTGGGGTAAGAGAGTGCTCTTACCCCAGGAAATTCCCTTTATCAGAGAATCCAAAGACTCGCCAAAAAGGCGAGATCCCGCGTAGGGAATATTAGCTAGAGTCTTGCGAGAAGATTGGTCAACCGACCAACATTTCAGCCATATCAGACGACGGTTCAACACCGCTACACTGGAGAGGCGTGCAGCCAAAGGGACTAAATCCAAGTCCGCATCGCACAAATACATGACACCCTGATGAATTTGATCTACCATAGCCAACGTTGTCGGCGGAGCAGAGTCAGCCACCATGGTGCGCCTGAGCACCTGCGTCCAATCCGCAATAGCTTGGGCTGCCATAATGGAAGCAAAAATAGGCTTCAGCATAGAACCAGCAACCATATAAGTATGACGGGCCAGAGACTCCAAACTCCTGTCCGTAGGGTCCCAGAACACCGGGGTATCCTCAGCAGGAATCGCAGTAGATTTATTCAAAACTGCCACCGCGTGATCCACCTGAGGCAGCACACACCAACGCTCATCAGTGGTGGGTGTAAACGGATAACGCAGCTTGAACTTACTTGGCACAGTAAAGGGCTTCTTTAAATTGCACCATTGCTCATCAACAGCGTGCTGAAATTCCGCAGAGCAGGGAAAAACCTGTGCTGATTTGCATTTCCTTTTTGTCCCATAAGAGGACATCAAAGCAGGAGGACACGGTTCATCCTGCAGATGCAGTGTTTCCTTGATAGAAGTAATCAACTCATCCATGAGTGCAAGCTCTTCAGGCAAGCCAGGGGGAGAAGTATCAACTCCTTCTACCTCAGCCTCCCCCTCAGACCCCACAAGGTCCAGAGATGAACGAGACCCTGAGAAGGGCACTCCAGCCATAGCAGCCCCACCGCCCTCTGAATCAGAGGAAATAGACAACCTGGGCCGTTTTGCGGATCGATCAGCCATTAGCATCTGCACCTGAGCAGCCAAGTTCGCTACAACAGCAGCCAGATCAGCCCCCTCGGGGGATGCAGCAGCCCCTTGGCCCCCCACCAAGGTGGGAGGAAACTTGCAATCCTGAGAATCCATGCCCCAGTATCAACTGAAATAAAGTACTGCCCCTTTAAGACCGCGGCGAGCGCAGCCCACCGCACACTACTGTATGCACCGACCCCCGCAGGGATAAGGAGCACTGAGCAGGGAAATACAGGATAAGGAAGGTAAAAACCTGGAGAGACCACACAGGCTGCTGCCACCGATCGCTGTTCCAGTGAAAAAGGAAGTGATGCAATGACTGACCGTCCCATATAGCCTATGGAGGCTTCACAAACATGGCCGCTCGGCTGAGGGAATCAAGGCAATAAGAAAATGGCGCCGACATGTGCTTGCAGGAGCGATCGCCGCCAAAATGGCGGCGTTTGGCGCCAAAATACCGCGCTGTAACCCACAGGGCCGGTCACCACAGTTTGCCGAGAAAAAATGGCGGGCCGCATCAGCGGTCGCCGCATAGCATGTCTGAGCCCAGCCTGCCCCATACATCTCACACAGCAGAGCGGGAGAGCCCCCCCCCCCGCAGCCCACAGAAAGGCAGCTATTCCACACAGGAATCTGACAGGGAGCTCAGCACTTAGTCTGTGACTGTGTGACCCTGCATGTCTGACACCCAAACAGACAGGTCCCCACATAGAAATTTACTTACCAGTCCGGATGGCGTGGGGAGCCTTCTCTAGCGACCAAACCGCTGTACTGAGGACAGGGAGTGTCGCAGCCAGGACGCAGAGGACTGCGGTGCGAAACCGCAAATGGCGTCCGGTGAGGTAGCCACCTCACAGGCAGCATCCCTGCAGTGAGCAGGGATGGATCGTTCAATATGCCAGGGAAACCTGAGCTGAACACTCGATGGCAGGCTGGGGAAACCCCTGGCTCTCAGCCCTGGGATCCAGGGTGGCCAGACCGAGATCCAGCTCCGCATGATCATCTTCATCAAAAGAAAACTAAACTAATGCTGAGAAAAAAACAGCTAAGTAAAAGAAAGAGAAAAATACTTGAAATAAAATCAAAAAGAGGATAGAAGGCTGAGACTGAAAGCCCCAGCACAGGAACAGCCAGCCACTCCTAAGCTAGGCAATTGAAAACTGAGTTGAGAATACTGGAAGCAGGGAGGTATTGACTGAGGGGCCCACCCCCTAGGGGTGTGATATGCTAAAAGCTTTGATATTAACAAATCTTGTTGCCTAGCTACTCCTGCGGAGCAAAAGGTCAATTACCCCATTAGTGAAGATTATGAAGTGGTGGCGACTGTCGGAGGACGTAAGAGAAAAAAACACTGGATTTTTGACTTTCCGTAAAATCCTTTTCGCTTAGGTTCATTGATGGACACAGTCAGCTGATGCATATCAGTAGGGTAATACCGCCCCCTACAGGAGTAGGACACTAGGCAGAAATAATTTCTGGCTACGCTTATCGGCAGTCCCTGGGGGTATACCCTCTCTTCCTGCATAGGATGTCAGTTTTGTAACAAAGCGGTGTCAAGGAAAAGCACATCAACCCACTCACAAAAAAAATAGAGGGACTCGCACCACGCAATGTAAGCCTTTCAAGTACGAGGATAAATCTTCCTGGAAGTCGCCTTCCTCGCTTTTAGCAGAGTGGGAAGCACTGAAGCAGATAAACCCCTGTCCTTCAGCACCTGGCTTTCAACAGCCAAGCCATCAAAGCCAGCGACTGTAAAGCAGGATGGAAGATTGGCCCCAGAGAGAGCAGATCCTCCCTGAGAGGAAGTCTCCACGGGGCGTCTGCGACAAGCCTGACCAGGTCAGCGTACCAAGTGGGACAAGGCCATTCCAGAGCCACAAGGATGACCGGAATCCCTTCTGCCTCTATCCTGCGAAGAAGTCTTGGCAGCAACTTGACAGGAGGAAAGGCATACATCAGCCGGTACTGGCCCCAGGGGGCCACCAGCACGTCTGCGGCGTCTGCCAGAGGGTCCCAGGAGCGGGCCACAAACCTCTGTACCTTCCTGTTGATTTGATACGCCAACAGATCCACATCCGGAGTGCCCCAGTGAAGGCACAATTAGTGAAATACCTCCGGATGAGAGGACCACTCCCCTGGATCCAAGGCCTGGCGGCTGAGGTAATCCGCCTGCCAATTTTCCACTCCCGCAATGTGTACCACGGAGAGAGCTAGAACATGGTGTTCTGCCCAATGTAGAATGTCCACCACCTCCAGGGCCAAAAGGACACTCTTGGTGCCCCCTTGGTGATTGACGTAAGCCTCGGCCGTGGCATTGTCCGATTGAATGCGCAGGGGACAACCCTCCAGACGGTCGGTCGGTCCAATGCGCCAGGCAAAGCCGGATCGCTCTCAGCTCCAGGACATCGGCAATCGAGATTCCTCCAGGGACCAGACTCCCTGAGCCGAGTCCTGATTGAGAGATTGGAATGTGAAGGTAGGCATCCTTGATGTCTATTGAGGCCAGGAAGTCCCCCTGATGTAGGGAGGCCACCACCGTGCGAATAGTTTCCATCTTGAACTTTTGAGCGCGCACAAACACATTCAGAGCCTTTAGGTCCAGGATCGGCCACACCTTGCCCTGCTTCTTGGGAACCCTTAACAGGTTGGAATAAAACCCATGAAAGCATTCCGCTTGTGGAACGCAGACACTATCACTCCTTGCCGTAGCAAGTCCTGCACTGCACCATAGAGCGCTCACAAGCGATCCGGGGATAGGCAGACATTGGAAGGGAAAAACCTGACCGGAGGAACGGATCGAAGCTCGATCTTGTATCCGGACCGCACAACCTCCCATACCCATTTGTCTGGGATCTGGGCCAGCCACACGTCTGAGAACCGGCAAAGGCATCCCCCCCACCCCAGTCACGGGTGAGGGCGGACCTTCAGGCCGACGGGGCCTTGTCCGCAGGTCTGGCAGAACCAGACTCGTTTCCCAGACCAGGGACGCTTGGAAGCACCCGAGGGAGCCTTGAAGGGATTAGACTTATCAGCTGCCCCCAAGGGACGAGAATACTTTATGAGCCGAAAAGGATGGACCCCGCCTACAGCAAGAGACCCTACCCCTGGAAGATAGCGGGGGAAAAAGGTACTCTTACCGCCCGCAACACCTTTAATAATGTCCTCCAGGGTAGCCCCAAATAGACAGTCCCCCTGAAAGGGTAGTTCCGTCAAGGCCTTCTTAGAAGCCTGATCTGCAGACCAACACTTCAGCCAGAACATATGCCTCATAATCACCGCCAAAAACGACCCAAAAGGGAAGCAATGTCCAGCACAGCATCGCAAGCTGTTAAACTTTCAGTGCGAAATAGAAATACATTTTTATTATTACGGGTCAAGAATTGTGAACTTTGAGGCCTCCATTGACCTTGCTACATATTGAGTCAAAACTCTTTCAGTTTGAAACACACATTGCGTCCATTGTTTGAGATGGTTTTGTTTGCATGTACTTTGAGATAAAAAGCTGTGTCATCTGCCCCCCGAAAGGAAACTGTTTGACAAACTTTTAAATACAATACTCAGAAAGACAGATAAATAAATCGCTTATCACAGGTGGATCGGCCTTTGGGGGAAAAGGTTTACATAAGACATCCTTCCCCTGGTCTTGAAACACGAAAAACCAGAGAGGTCGTAAAACTTTATGTTCAGGCCATGACTCACACAATGGGCGAAACTCAATTTCAGGATAACACCTGTGTTCAATCACCCACCAGCAAATAAGCCATTGTCTAAATCATGAGAGGACAAACAAATAGAAATTAGCCTTGACAAAGACTGGAATTGGTAATACATTCCCATACACTTACATGATTAAAGATTGTGTCATACAGACAATTGTCCATTGAAAATTAAATATCAGAGTCACTTAGGCTGATGAGAACTGCAAATCTCAAAATGAATTTCATAAAATCATAAACTGAAACAACATCTTTGCCCCATCATATACAAAAGGTGTTATGGAACTATGATGTTATGACAACTTCCTACTGAGAAGTACATTATATTCTATCATATAGTAGTGTTCAAATGGTCAGACATTTCGCCCATATTTTATCATCCAGTCCAAATCATAAATGTACTGTTGTTAACATAATAATCCCTTAAATGGATAATACTCTAATTGGAAACAAACCATGTATAGAAAAAGTTACATATACAAGCTGTTGTGTATCAATATATATAACTGTATATGTACCTATATAATTCTTACTGCTACTAATTGAAGTCTTGGGTTAAAAAGTAAAATCCAATATATATGCATTACATAAGAGATATTAAATATGAGAATGGTGGTATCCAGATTAATCTTTATTCAGATACCTGGTGGATTAAATGGACGTCATAGATGAGAGCATGATTACATTTTATGTTTTTTATAATAGTCTTAAATGGAGAAATCTTTATTTAATTTTAATATACTGGTTAACCAAGAGGGGTCACCCTATGACATCACCAGTTAATGAATAAGTAACTCCAACCAATAGGATAATGTTCCTCCCACTGGGTTTGGCTTATGATAATTTTTACTGCCCTTTTGTTCAACACAAAATAAAAAGAAACCAGAGATGTAATAGGAGAACACAACAGACACACACAAGACACAAGACACATCACACTTACAACATACACGCTATTACAATCATGCATAGACTCATCTACACAGACGACTCCATCTTGGTCCACCATGTATCTGAACCTTTGAGGGACGCTAATTGGCCACCATCTTGGAAATGCAGCCATCTTAAGGAACCTGGTAACTACCATTCTAAATTAGCGGCCATTTTAAATATAGTAATTATGCCTTGCTGTTACTTGATTATTATTCAATATTGTTTATGTACTTCCTTAAATGTTTTACATTTCGTATTTAAAGGGTAACAAAAGTACAATCCCAGCCGTATAAACCATATGTAGATTTTTCTCTAAAGAGATGATTTTTGTTTTTATAACATTTTTAATATCAGATTAAGCGCATTATTTGCGATTTTACGTCTTCCGCTTTGCATGGCTTATTCTCACTTCATCTGCAGTGGAATGACTTTCGGCCATGTGATTCGCAGACTATTGTGGTCTGATTATATAGAATATTAATGTATGGTTCATACTACACCTGGGAAAAACATAATCTTGTTTTATTTTACTTTCATCGTTTAGCTAAATATCACATTGCATTTATCGTTTTAAGTTGGTATTTTATGTAAGGTTATCTCTTTGTGTCACTCAAGTATGATCATTTATGGTGAAAATATGTCTTGCGAATAAATATTCTTATATATATATATTCCCTACTGTAGACTGTTTCACTAAGATTGGTATATGCTTTTAAAAAGAAATTAACTGATATAAAAAAAGAACTTGGGAAAATTGCGTGGTATACTATGAGTGTCTGAACAAAATTAATTGGGTTTTTTTCTTAGATATTAAATTTTCCGTAATCGGCTGGAGGCACTGCGTCATAATTCTATTGATAGTTCAGACATCGCCTTTTAGTAATAAATTAAAAATAGTCAAATTTTATACCAAAACGCACAACAAAGCATACTGCAGCGCCTGCACCATCTGGCCCATAAGTTCCCCAAATTCAGGAGGGACAGGCTGGCCATCCACGTCACAGCGTAGCAGCTTTGGCCATTCAGTCACTGTTTGGGTGACAAGGGCTGAAGCAAAGGCAGGCCATAGCGCAGTCCCTGCCATAGCATACATGTTGCGGGCCACAGCCTCTGCCTTCCTATCCTCTGGGTTCTTAAAGGACAGGGATTCTTCCACCAGAATCACGGTAGCCTTGTAAAAATCTGGAGACGGGGGGATTCACCTTAGGTGGCACCGACCACTTCTTCACCAGAGACTCTTCAAAAGGGTAGCGCCTGGTAAACCCCCTAGAAACCCCGGGAGAACGTGTCCGCCGCTCCAATTCTTTGGCAAGCAGGCCAGCAAAATAGGTGGGGAAGGGAAAATACTTTTCCGACCTCTGAGGCTTATGGGTTCCCGAAGGCAACTCGCGCCCAGGAGAGACAGATGCCGCATCTTCCAATTTTAGGGTTTTGCGTACCGAAACAACCAGTGCGTCGACCCGCACCTTATCCTGCGCAGCAGAAGAGGCAGAAAGCTCATTCTCACTATCAGAGGAGGCACGGCGTGGGGTACCCGCATCTGCGGTGGCTGGGTCAGACTGAAGAGTCCGAGCTATCAGAGGAGGCAGGGGTAGAAGGGGGTCGTTTCTGCGCACCCCGCCCTCTAAAGGCCACCTCCACCCAGGACTCAAGCTTCCAGGACCGCTGAAATATCAGTGGAAAGTTGCGACCCGGAGTCCTGCGGCCTCCGTGAGGGGATCAGGTGGGGGTCACATGGTCTGAGGGGTCCATGTTGCACTAATAGGACCCGCCAGTAAACGGAGAAAAATTAAACATTTTTTTTTTAGTGTATGAAAAGGGAACGTCCACACAGCGCTACAGCCCCCCCCCAGAGATAATAAGCCCCCAGCAACTCACTATCCTTGGAATGCAGCAAACTTCTAAGAGGCCTGCATGTGTCAGCGGTGACTCGTGAAAGGAAACCTGAGCCAGAAGCTTCCCGGGCTGAAGAGGGGCTCCTCCCCCGAAAAACACCTCCAGGCACACCCACGGGCCTTACCAGCAAAAAATCCACCACAAAATGGCCAAAACCCCCCCCTCAAAATGGCCGCTGCCACAAATGCAGACACGGCTACAACAAAATGGCGGCAACAGGACCAGCAGGACTTGGGGCCGACCCACACTGTCAAAAGTACTAAAACCTGGTTTAAATGATCATGCTACTGCGCTTGATTGGCCAGCAAACTCACCTGACCTAAACCCCATAGAGGAAAAGGAGACACCAGATCAACAATGCACCCTGGGTTTCCATAAGCCCTTAGCAGGTGCCACAGGCTGATTCCATCAATGCAGTGCATCATGGAGCAGTCATTTATGAAAAAAAAAAAAAAAAAAAGGAGCCCCCACCAAATATTTAGTGCATACTATACTGGACATAGACATACAGATCAGCAAGCCAAAAAATATTCATAATCCTGTTGGTCTGAAGTAATATTCTATAATTTTCTGGAATACTGAAGTTTTAGGGTTTTCACTAGCTGCAAGCCATAATCAAAATTAAATTGAAAAAGAAAAGCGTGACATCTCTGCAAGTAATGCATATTTAGGATACAAGTTTCACTGACTGTTATTCTAATTTTATGAGATTAACCTGTAAATTCGCAATATGGTTGTCTCGCCCCTAGGGGTCCTCTGTACAGCACTGCAGTATGTCAGAATCCACCTGCCCCAGTTCAGCTTCCAAAGCCGTTACCGGAGAGAGACTGCCAATCCTTTACCACCGAGCTTACATGCCACACCAGAGTCTCCCTGGAAACAGCTGGAGACTTGGGGGAGCTGATCTGGGACACCTAACTGTACACTACTCTAGTATGTCGGCATCTGTCAGCCCCAGGTTTCAAAGGACCCCCTAGAGGTGAGCAGAGCCAGACCACTAGATTGAGTTACCTATACAAGTTATATGCTGTAACCAAGCAGCAGTAAGGCAAATGCTAGAGAGCACAGATGTGTCAGCCTTAGAAAGACAACAGATACCCATGCAAATTACGAAGGGACACCATTTTCTTTAGACACTGTACTGATGGATGATGAACATTTACTCATGGACTAATGAGTTTGTATAACCATCTGCTCTATACACTAGTCTTGTATAACCATCTGCTCTATACACTAGTCACATAGAAATTTGCATACTCACATCCAATATCAAGTTTAAGTATTTGGAGTGGCACACCATTAGATTGCTTTTTGCTCAGCACTACAGTGTTATCATTTTGCTTTGCACCACATTCAATGAACTGATTATCACTCTAGCAGTGCCAATTATGTAGTGCTGTGGATCTCTCCTCACCACCCCCTATATATTCTGCCACTGATTGTAAACATGTAGTGTAGAATTCTGGCAACCTGATGCCCAGTTTCACTTTTACAGTACTAGCCCAATCCTAGTGTTCCTGCCACTTGTACCAGTGTAGAATAAAAAAGGCATAGTACCTCTTGGATGAAGAGTGGCCTAATCCTTAAAAGACATGTTGCATATTATACAGCAAGGTGAATCTGTCCAAAGGAGTGACTCAATCCCCACCCAGTCTACCTCCCGCTTTAGGTCTCCTTACTTCCAGTTGTCCCGAGAACACAAGATGTTTTTGGGATTTTAAAAATGGTGTACAGATGAATCTTGACTAATCTCAAATACATTTTTTTTTACTCAAGTACCCTCTTGACTAAAAAATTGTGTAGGTTTACAAGTCGGAACAAAATTTAACAGAAAAACCATATAAAAGTGAGCCACACCCAATTGTTGTTAGAAAGCATTTTTATTTAAACAGTTAGAAACCCGTCTAGTCTGATGTTAAGGTGTAACAGCGCCAAGGATGCACTACAAAGACCATCTGGAGGTTATAGAGCTGACGAAAGTTGTAAACACCACTGTTAAGCAAGATTGGCCTCAGGTCAGAGGAGGGCTTGTGATTTTATTGAAGGTCTTCATCATCCTCCTTTGCAAATTCCTCTGAACCTACAAAAAGAATACCATTACAAAACTTGCAAGCTTAAACCTTGCTTTAACAGCACTACAGAATTCAATCCCCTCAGACTGTTCCATCAGAAACAGGTTATCCATCTTCTCCAACTGACTACACCAGTGGGTTCACCTTTTCAGGCTCTGGTGGAGATAAGATGGTCGGACACGTGAAGGTTTCATCCTTGGGGATAGCGAAATACAAAGACTTTATAGAGACCTTGCTGTTGGCATTATCCTTCACAGCACCCCACCAAAAAACCTGAAAATTCAGTCTCATTTGAGGCACAAGCATGTTGCACACCATCAGCTAAATAGCCTAGGTGAAATCTTTAAAGTGCTACTAAACCCACAAAGTAAAATCTTTCTAAAGATTCAGAATAGCATGCTTGTTATACTCTTAAGTGATTAATCCTCTGCATTGTGTAAGGCTGTGTGATGTTCACTCTGGGCAAGTCAAGATAAGTCACAGTAAATCTAGTTCAGCTGCGCATGCTCAGTTTGTTCTATTTCTGGAAAGAAAGCTTCCTGGTTTGAGCTGAGCTATTGAGGTCACATGGCATTAACCACACATGTGAGCATGTATATATCCTAAATGACAGCCCAGTCCCTCCCTCCTCCATGCCCAGTAATTTAAAGACAGTGGGTGGGATGTCACATCTTGGATGGATGATCCGCCTCCCATAAGAGCATAAGACAGACTATAGTGGATTTCAAGAGGCTGTGAATTCTACATGGAACACTGGACTCGGGTAGACCCTGCAGAGTATCACATGGCCGTAGTATACAGATCAGCTAAGTATATAGCTGCAGTGTTTTAATGTAAGATTCATAATCTGGGCAGTGCGGGGGCTAATGAACTTATATTAATGGGTTTAGTAACACGCAAGTCTCGTTTACATGTATGGGAAAGCGATGTGTTTTGAACCACATCCAATTTGCGTAATGTGAAACAGACCAGCTTGCAATGCAGCCAGTGGTTCACACATGTATGGGCAGCCGCAGTCTGCATTTGGGAGGCCTGTGTGATTTTAAGCCTGTACAGGTGCAAATTAGGTTAAAAACCCCACACACAGCTTCAGACTCCTTTTAAACTGACTGCAAACTGCAGTCAAACATGTGAACCTAGTCTTAAGACCACCTAAAAATTCTTAAAAGCACATGCACAAGTTAAGCCATTAAATGAAGAAGAAAGTGGCACTTCCAGACCTAGGAACTTGGAAACTTGAGTTTATTTCTTCAAATCATAGGTACAACATCAGACAAGACCACATGACAGACTGGACAGCAGACGCGTTTCACACCTTGTGCTTATTCATTGCTGATTGCACAAGGTGTGAAACGCATCTGCTGTCCAGTCTGTCTTGTGGTCTTGTCTGATGTTGTACCTATAATTTGAAGAAATAAACTCAAGTTTCCAAGTTCCTGGGTCTGGAAGTGCCACTTTCTTCTTCATTTACATGGATTTCTCAGGTCACGGACCTTGGTGAGCACCCATTCCTACAGGACTGCCACAGCTGCTCGGGATCCATCTGGCTCAGCTGATTGTTTTCAGAGCGGTGATTTGTTTCATTTTGGTTTCCAAGTTAAGCCATTAGACATGGCATTCATCAGCTGGCTGCAGCAGTCCTAACTGCATATCAGTATTCTGTATTAGCACTGCATGGTCTGCGTGTGGATATTTGTTTGCACGGTCAAGTTTGGAATTTGAGGATTGAAATTGGATGTCCGTTTGATGAGAAGTGTACATTTCACAATGCCATTTTAGCAGGGGGTAGCTGATGTAGGCAAACAGGAAGCCTCAACTGACTACCTAGAGTACCCTGGTAGTTAAATTACAATCTGTCAGGACATCAGTAATTTTAGTTCTACCATTGACCGAACTCTGAATTATGCAGCCAGGTGGGCCACTGTCACAATAGGGGGGACCAGAGGCTGCTGCACAACAACATGTTACACAAGGTGAACTTCTTTAAGCTATATTAAAAAGGTCTTTTAATAGCCATCTTGGACATAACTAGACAATACTGTACACAAGCAGGAATGGATGTTTTAGTATTTTGCATCATTCCTTACTGTGTATAGCCAATCACTTGTGGTCCTGTTGCAGACTGCCTTAGAGCTTTGCCTGTAACAGCACTTGCTTTAAGCCACTGCTTTGACATGAGAAATACAATGCAAGTCAGCAGCTTCCATGTGCACCGCAGCCATTGTGCCACCTATGAGGTCTATAGGAGGCATGTTCAAGTGTATAAGCCCAGTAATCAAGGCAGACTAACACTGCTGCCAACTGTAAGGCAGTGCCACAACACTATCAGCCTGAAAGTACTGGTAGGGATCTAACAAATAAATTCATAAATTTGCACATGGTAAGGCATGGGGCAAATATTAGGCAAAACGAATGGGTGTAAATACAATCAATATGTTTTAGTCTTACCTTAACATTTTCCTCCAGTTGAAAGCTGAAACAAAAAGGTGAAATATGTAAAACATGTCTTTAAAAAAAAAAAAAAAAAACCTGACTCTACAACTACAGGGGATCTCTTCAGTATAGCGACAATCCTTGTCACTGCCAGCACAATGCCAGCTCAGGGTATAGTGGATGATTCATCACTGGTGTCCCCACAAGTTTGTGTTCTAAATAGACTAGCTTTAACCATTGGAGCATATTAACCTACTTTGCCCCATTCACATCCCATATTTTATGTGTATAGCTCCTTACATGTGTCAGGTCTTCTCTAGTTCTGGCCATCCCCATGTAGTACCAACCATCAAAACCTGTAAAAGATTCAGCAGGTCAGATACTGCAACATCAAGAACACAAAGCCAAAATTTTAAAACCGTCAGTTATAATAAGGTCTCATCAGAACTCAGACGAACGAGATTCCATGAGATAAATCATCATCAGTTTCAATATTAAAGGAAACTTTACTAGTACTAGCTTATCTATACTTTTCATGAGCAAAGCCCTAAAAATAAAACCCACCAGAAGTGCAACCCTGGCAGTTAACCTCCTTCAGTTTTTATGCTTTTTGTACTATTTAGCAGATCCTTCCCTGAGGTAGTTGCACCCACCGCTTCACACAAGAACACCCCAGAAAATTCTAGGCAACCCTGAAGCTCCATTCCATAAAAGGGTTGTATTGATCACTGGCAAGCAGTGGTAGCATCTACTTAGTAAATTATGATAGCGGCTCTAAAAAGCTGCTGACATATGTGCCGTTAGTGTTGCAATGGCTACTTTCCAAGTTACCTAGTTTTACACTCAACACTAAAATTTTCTAGTCAACCAAGTTCTGTTTTACTACCGATTCACCTACCATTCCATTTTCCTTCATAAAATGCGCAAAACCAGCATCTTTACAATAACTGCTGCTCAGGAGTTTGAAAAAGTTTGATAATGTTTTCAAAGTGAGCTAGTATGACTCATCACTGCAGTAAAGAAACCCCAACCCCCCAAAAATGAATCCTACTCACCACAAGATGGAGAAGTTTGGTTTTCTGCAAAAAGAAGAACAGGGGATAAGGTATTTCAAAGGACTTCTCTAAATAGACAAACTCAGAACATCTGTCACTAAATATCAGAACATACCTCTCAGTCACTAAATATCAGACTGGGGCGGTAAATTGTCATAACAAAATTTAAAAAATAAAGTGCAAAATCCAAACTTGGAGCAAGGTTACACAACTTACCTGTACATAAAATAGAGCCAGTCACCAGAGAGACAGTCGCCAGAGATCCAGGTATACCTACAGAAAAATGACTTGTCAGACACTCCCAGCAAGTGTACAAATGCAAAACAGTTGAGCCAAAATTTTCAGAGCACATCCTTGAATGTGGGCTATCAGAACATAACCACTCAGTCACCAATCATCAGACTGGGGCGGTAAGATGTCATCATAAGTCAATTATACCAGTACCACATTTCTGCTAATGTTAAGGTCATTAGCTGTGTAGCTTCTATAACAGGCCAAGTACCATAAGCTTGCAACAATTTATGCAAATATGAGCAACTGAAATGCAGTTTTAGGATCAAAGCAGCAATGAGCTAAAATAATGCATTTACCTGTCTCGTACGATCAAGGTCTTCTCTAAGCCACAGGGATCTGCAAAACAAAAGCAGTTACGGTAAGTTATGCATGTACAGCCGAGCTTGCTGTACCTTGGCACATCTGGTCTGATCAGGGCTTTGGTGACTATCTGCCATGAGACTTGTGTCGTCCATATATTCATGTTAAAGCTTTCATCCGTTCAGACCAGCAGCACTTTAAAAAACACGCAGCAGACCGTACCTACCTTTAATTTATCCCACTGAATTCTTGCCTTCATATGTCCCACCATGTTTAACCTGCTGTGAACAAAGGACCATTCCATTAGCTTTGTAATAGCAACAAGTTATTAGCATTTTAACCTACACTCCATCAGAACTCCACCATGCTTAGAATATTCTTCAGAATATTTCAGACGAACGAGACTTAAGTCATCATTTGGAGCAAAACTAAACTTACAAGCCTGGGGCAAGGTTAGGCAGGTTTCCATTAATGTCAATTAGAACATGCAGAACCCAAACCAAGCATCTTGGCCAGAGCAGTAGTATACATATTTAAAAACACCAACACAGGCTAAAGGTAGGAGCTTCTGCCAAACATTAAACTGGACATCCAACATTTTTGAAAGGGGCAGATGCTGGTCTGACTACCTTGACCCATTTTATAAAAACAAATGTCATTCAGATTTACATGGTCCCATTCAAGAGCCCCTTACCTTCTCCACCTAAACTTCATGGCAGAGATCTGTCATTGGTGAACTAACCCCTAATCTGTTTTGTGAACACTCATTTCTTGTTATGGTTTTACCATACTGAAGCCTTTGAGCCCAAAATGGCTTTAAAGCCTTCATTTTTATTTGTTACGTGTTATTGCACACAGCAACTCCAATGCTCTTCTCTTAAGCCCCCTGCTGGCACTCCTGGCTTCTCCCTCCACAGGAAGTCACTCACTATGGGGAGCATGTGTGTATTTAATCCTGAGCCAGGCTGTTCGCATATATTCAGTTTAACTTCCTGGCTCAGGCCCCACCACCAGACCAGGTTTTGACTGACAGCTGCTCAGCCAAGCCTGCAACCTGGAAGAAGAGCTCCTTTACAGTGCACAGCACCAAGATCAGCCTGATTATTCAGGGGTATGGAGTGGAAGTTATTAACCTCCCTGGCAGTATTCCCGTGTGTGGCTCGGGGTTAACTTTCAGTACCAAAAGCAGTAACGCCGAACCACACTCAGGATTACCCCAGAATCACACTCACCTTCAATGCGATCCCCCGCCATCCTCTCCCCACTCTGTGCTCGGCAGATGCCAGCACTTGCCTTCCAGGTCCCTTCCCTGCGAGCTTTGCGACGCAGGGGGTGGAACCAGCGGCAAATTCAAAAATGTAAATACACTAAATGACATGATATAAAGCTATGATCCTAACAGATTACACTATTTGCCATTTCAGCACAGGATTGCACCTGGTCAGTCTTCCAGTGCCCTGCCTGGAGGACCATGGTGCCCAAAAATCTTTAGAGCAAAAGCGCTTTTAGACTAACTGGAAAACAGCGACCGCGAAACGGAGTTACTTGAACTCAGTGATAGCCATTCATTGGAAAATTCATCTGGTACAGAAAGTGACAACAGCGACGATTGTCTTACAGGCACAGCTTGTGGAATTTGGGAAGTATATCAAATGATTCTTCAGAATTTCCAACGGAGCTATGTGCCAGAAAGACATCAGAATTGTTGAAGTCCCCACTTTCCATACCCGAACTCACTCAGTTTCACTGTCGCTATTTTCCAGTTTGTCTAAAAGTGCTTTTGCGCAAAAACGCCTTTTAGATTCCATGGTTCTCCAATTTCCAGGCAAAAACTGGAAAAGTCACCAGGTGCGATGCATGATAGTGTAATCCGTTAGGATCACAACTTTGCATCATGTAATTTAGTGTATTTACATTTTTTAAATTGTCACGTTTCACCCTCCCTGCGAGGAACTGAAGACAGGTGCCGCATCGGCTGGGAGGACAGCGGTAAGATGGAGGGGAATCGCAGGGGAAGGTGAGTTTTAATATATGACAGATTTCCATGCAAAGCAATGTACCGCTTTTAGCACGGAAATCCTGACATAAGACCACCAGGGACGTTAAATTTTAATGCAGAGAATGCATTAGGGTAAAAAAGTACCATTAGAACCACATAGGATGCAGCAGACACAATCCTACACAAACAGTGAGCCAAGTCAGTAACTAATTGTAGCACTCATTACTCACTAAATCCTTCATTACATTGTTTGGAACAGCATTTTTCCTATACACCATCCCTTGACAAGCTACTTAAAAGCAAGAGAGTGGCATGTATCTATTAAACCAGTACCCGAGGCTGGAATTAAACAATTAGCCTAAATTATCAGATGTGAAGCAGTGTTTTTGCGTATGGGACAATATACATGGACCCATTTTACAGTTCAAAATTAGATTTTAGTTTCAGCTCTACTTCATAGTAAATTCAGGATTTGCTCTTCATTACTACAAGCAAAAATTGCCCTCAAGGAGTATTGTAACCACTTAACACCTACCCAACTGATGTCTTCCATTTTCACCACACTTCAAAATGAAGAGGCGCCCTGAGGAGAGAGAAGCTGGTTAAGAGTTGAAATTAAAAGAAGCAGGCATTTCTAGTCATTTACTGGCATCTCAGAACAAAAGGTTACATTCACTGACAAGTCAGATATATGCTTGTCTATATAGATAATCACTGATGACAACCACATTGTACCCTACATTCAAGACTTTACTGCTCACCTGCAATGCTGTTGGGAACCATCTTCAGATCCTAGAAACCCTGAAGAGGGCAAGAAATCAATGTAAGTTTACAGATCTTAACCCGATACACAGCAGATGCTGGGCAGATATGCAGTTTACAAGTTTGTACATTCCTCCCGATAGTGCGCCTAGTCTACAGAGCAGTACAGGGATTAAAGTAGAGCTAAAGGCAAAATTTTAAAAGGGAGTGTTATAACCCCTGTAAGGTTTTGGTCTTTGTCCCATAGCCAAACAGGGAGAGAGAAAACCTGAAAATGAATGTTTTACTAAACCCATGATCCAGCATTCACTATATCTGATCTCCTACAGTACAATGCACATGGAAACCATTTTAGTAAATAGAACCTTCTAGAATACCTTTTCTCAGCAGTATAGTCATGACTTCAGTGTCTGCTTAAAGTGTGTAGGAGTTTTCATACTGCACTGACTGTCCTATCAGGATGCAGGGCCCTTGACCCTCTATCTGGACAGTGCTGATCATGTACACCCTTCCATGAAAAAAAAACTAGCAATACACACCAAAGTGCAGCCTGTCCCCTGGCAAATTAGAGAAATATTGTGGACAGTGAGTGGAGGGGATCAGAGAAGACCGAATCAGACATTACACAATGCAGAGAATTAACCCCTTAGTGAGTATAACAAGCATGCTTTACTGCAGATACAGACTGATTTTACAGTTGTGGGTTTAGTGACAGTTTATAGGAATTCTTTGGAGACCCCCAGTAGATTAAAAACAGACATCCTATGCAGGAAGAGAGGGTATACCCCCAGGAACTGCCCATAGGCATAGCCAGAAATTCTGCCTAGTGTCCTACTCCTGTAGGGGGCTGTATTACCCTACTGATATGCATCAAAGGACTGCGTCCGTCAATGAATGATAGAGAAAATTTTTCACATTCTGATATATAACATTACCAAAAAAACAAAAAAAAAAAAAAATTAAAAATGTAACATTTTAGGTCAATTAGTTTTCGGCTCCATATTTTTTGAAAAAAAAAAAAAAAAAAAAACGCAATAAGCGTATTTTGATTGGTTTGCGCAAAAGTTATCGCGTCTAACAAGAAAGATTTATGTAATTTTTTTTTTTTTTTTTTACTAGAAATGGCGGCGATCTGACATTTTTTTGCGGGACTGTGACATTGCGGCGGACAGATCGGACCCCTAACTGACATTGACACTTGTGGGGGTACCAGTGGCATTACTACAGTAATCAGTGCTAAAAATATGCACTGCTACTGTAATAAAAAACAAGGGGTAATTTCTGCGCTAAAAATTGATAATTGAGAAAAATAGGAGGGTGAAAAAAAAGCTGCTGACACTAGACCAACAGAGTGATCCAAAATGCATAAAAAAAAAAAAAAAAAAAAAAAAAAAGTGTAGCGCTAATACATAAAATAAAAAAATAATCACGAATGAACATATAATACCATTTATTATATATGCTTATTCGTGATTATTTTTTTATTCACATGTATTTTATGTGCTACTATAATGACACTGGCAGGGAAGGGGTTAACAGTATAAGTGATCAAGGGGTTAAAATGTGACTCTAGGAGAGTGATTCTAACTGTGGGGGGGGCGGGCATTGCTTCCGAGATGACCATAGAGACATGTGATCCTATATAGAAGGATCACATGAGCTCTGATCATTTCAGGGAGGACGGTCGGCTGTGTTTACGTTCTCTCAGCGGGGAGCGATCGCGGGTACCAGGTGGCAGCAATCCGAGCTGCCTGACACGCATCGGCTTCCCCACTGATGGGGGGGGGGGGGGCGCGGGAGCGTGCTCGCCCCCTAGCTCCTCCCAGGCAAATGACGTACCCATACGTGGTTTTGCCTGGGAGGGCCACAGTGCCGCCGTATATACAGTATTCGGTCAGCAAATGGTTAAATAAACCGCCATGGTTCCGGTGTCATCACTGCTGAGAGTCGGCCCTCCTCCTGCGCTTCAAAGGCAAGAATTCAAGGCCTGCGCAGCCCTACACCCGGAAACAGCATGGATCCGGACTGGCAAAGATTCCCCACCGCTGAATTCTGGCAGCAGGCTTGGCCCTCCCCCGGCTCCAGGAGCACTGGTCACAGACTCACCAGCCACCGGGGGCCCCCATCCGCCGATACAGGCATCGGCACCAAATTCCACACCTGCCACCTCCTCCAGGGAGGAAAAACAAAAGACTGGGGAAGATGGAGGGTGTCCGCCCCTTTATTTACCTGAACCTGTCTCCAGTGGTGGAGCCTATATCTCCTGTGCTGTCCTGGACAGACTGCAGAAAATGGGATTTTTTACTTGGTAAAATCAATTTCGCTGATGTTCATTGACATACAGCAGCCACCCCTAAATAAAAGGAATTATTCTGCCGACACTGCTCGTTACAAAACTGAGTGGCAATAGCAGAGGGGGGGGGCATACACCATGGACTGCCCATGGGTGTAGCCAGAATGTTCTTTTCCTGCTGTGTCTTACTCCTGTAGGGGGCAGTATAACCCAATGGTTACAAATACCAGGAGCAATGTCCAGCAGTTAACCGACAAGAAATAGGATTTAACACAGAATTATTGGCTTACTGAAAAGTATGGCCATGTACAGTATTAGTATGCACTCAATATTTGTCAGGTCTCCTTTTTTACATGAATTATTGCCATAAATGCAGTATTACATGGAGAGAGTGAGCTTGTGTCACTGCAGAGGAGTTATAGAAATGCAGGTTGCTTTGAGAGCAGCCTTCAGCTGATCTGCTTTGTTGGGTCTGATCTTCCTCTTGACAATACCCCACAGATTATCTATTGGATTTGGTTAAGGCAAGTTTGCAGGCCAATCAAGCACAGTAATACTGGGAATAAACCATGTATTTGAACTTTTGGCAGCATAGGCAGGTACCAAGTCCCACTGGAAAAATAAATTCAGCATCTCCATAAGGCTGGTCAGCAGAAGTACAAAGTGCTCTAGAATTTCCTGGTGGAGGGCTGCACTGACTTAGGACTTGATAAAATACAGTGGACCAACACCAGCAGACGACAAGGATCCCCAAATCAACTGGAAACTTCACACTGGACCTCATGCAACTATGTCCCTCCACTCCTGCTTGACTCTGGGACCTCAATTTCCAAAAGAAACATTTTTCCAGTGATGATTTGGGGAGCCATATCTGCTGCTGGTGTTGGTCCACTGTTTTATCAAGTCCTAAAGTCAGCACAGCCCTCTACCAGGAAATTCTAAAGCACTACATGCTTCCCTCTGCTGACCAGAGGTATGCAGATGCTTATTTTCCAGCAGGACTTGGGACCAACCCACACTGTCAAAAGTACCAATACCTGGATTTAAATGATCATGCTACTGTGCTTGATTGGCCAGCAAACTCACCTGACCTAAACCAAGGAGACACCAGATCAACAATGCACCCTGGGTTTCCATAACCCCTTAGCAGGTGCCACAGGCCGATTCCATCAATGCAGTGCATGATGGAGCAATCAGTCATTTATGCAAAAAAAAAAGCCTTAACTAAATATTGTGTGCATACTATACTGGACATACAGATCAGTAAGCCAAAAATTACTAAAAATCCTGTTGGTCTTCTGTAATATTCTATAGTTTTCTGGGATACTGAAGTTTTAGGGTTTCACTAGCTGAAAGCCATAATCAAAACGAAATCGAAAAAAAATGTGCATTTTTGACTCACCGTAAAATCCTTCTCTTAAGTTCATTGACGGACGCAGTGCTCCGATTCATATCAGTAGGGACGTCCCAAAGGAATACCATAAAATGGAGGGGGGGGGGGAACAGCAGAAAAGAACAAGTCCAAGGTCAAACATAGCCGACCAGGCAACATAGGACTTGGCCCAAAAGATGAGGCCCACCGGAAAACAGTAAACACCCGCAAGGAAGGCCAAAAGCCCTCCAAAAAGCAGCCAGCAAAAAACCTTGGTTGAAAAGAGGCAACTGCAGATGATAGTACATCCACCCGATAAAACGTGGTAAGGTGTGAACAGACTACCAGGTAGCCGAGTTGCAACCTGGAGCACAGATGCCTACAAGGCAAAAAGCCCAGGCTTCCACTAGGCGCCCGAGTAGAACGCACCGAAACAGGGAAAGGTAGGATCTGATCCTTATACGAATAAAAATGCACCACCGTCTGTCCGATCCATTCGTAAATAGACGCAGGCAGTCCCGTTCACAGGCCATCCGTAAGTACAGAGCAAGCCTGACTCCCGAAAAGACTCAGTCGCCAAGTACACCTTGAGTGCCCGCACTCAAAAGTAAGCAATGCACATACCTTAGGATGTGAGGGCTCAGGACACAAGATGGGAATACAATGTCCGTGCAAGTGAACACCAGAAACCACCTTTGGAGGGAAGGACTGATTTGAACAAAGTACCACTTGGCCCTATAATCAACATATGAGGACAGGACAATGTCGCCAGTGCTGACACCTGTACGCAGAGTGACAGCAACTAAGAAGACCATCTTCTGTAATAAGGTAGGCAGGGGATACCCTCGAATACTCGCAAACAGAGGGTCTAAAAGAATCAACTGCACCAAATCAAGGTCCCCAGTGTCGCACCCCCTGGAAGAAGTCACGCACCAGGGCACAGGCGGCCAACAACCTTCGGAAGAAATTTGCCAAAACCAAAACCTGACCCTTGACAGTACTCAAGGCCAACTTGTGATCAACTGCCCATTAATGGAAGCCAAGATTCGGGCCCCTGAATAAGAGCAAGGTGGAGCCCACGCAATATACAACTGTCTCAGATAATGAAATCACCATAGAAGTCGCTACCCCACGCTTCAAGCAGGGTGGAAATCACTGAAGCAGCCAAACCCTCATACTTCCAGCACCTGGCAGTCGACTGCAAAGTCGGACGGGAGATGGGCCCTGGAAACAATAACTCCTCCCTGAGAGGAATTCAAGGAGCGTCTGCATTCAGCCTGACCAGGCTGGTTTACCAAGCTTGGCTAGGCCTGTCCGGAGCCAGGAAAAAAAAATGGAATCCCTTCCGCCTCAATCCTGCGGAAAAACTCTTAGCAGCAACTTGGGAGGAGGAAAGGCAGACCGCAGCTGAGACTGACCTTGGCCCATTCCTGAGCACACACGACCATGTCAGCGGCAGCCGTGCACAGGTGACCATGCTAAAATCCACGGCATCGTTCAAGTTGAACCTAGTGAATGTCCTTGCCTATAACAGAACCCATGGTGCCACCATTGCACCGGCCAGAGGGTTCTGGGAGGAGGCCACAAACCACAGCACTATCCTGTAGATGCAATGCCAACAGGTCCACGCCACAAACCGATAGAGATCCTTCCCCACGGCAAAAAACTCAGAACCTGTAGGTGTCTCGACATAAGATGTGAAGGTAGGCAGCTTCATGTCTATGGAGGCCAGGAATCCCCCTGATGCAGGGAAGTCACCGCCGTGCGAACCGATATCAACTTGAATTGTTGATATGCACGGAGCCATCAAAGGACTGGTTGGTCCAGCTTGTTGAACCAGAGCTTGAACTGCCCCACACTAAGCGATCCGGGGACAGCCATACAATGGAAGGGGAAAATAAATGGATTGGGACACATCTTGCATTGCAACTGGATCACATGACCTCCTGAACCCAGCAGCCTGGGATCTGGGCCAGCCGCAGGTAATTCACCGGCAAGGACCTCCCCCCCCACCCCCTAGATGGGTGAGGAAGCACCTTTAGGCCAAGCAGGTTTAGACCGCAGGTTTGGAAAAACGATCTCATGTTCTCCAGATCTGGGTCTTTTGGAACCACACGCGGAAGTTTGGAAGGACTTCACCACATCGACTGTCTCAAGGGATGAAGAAACTGTTTGCGAGCTGAAAGGGAAGAACCCCGACTGCGACGAAGGCCCTTACCCTGGTTAGCCTGTGGAAGAAAACATTCTTCCCCTTTTGAGACCCTTACATAATGTCATCCAGGGCAGCGCCAAACAGGCGATCCATTAAGACCGTCGTAGAAGTTTGATCCGCAGGCCAACACTACGGTCAAGTAGACGCTCGACAACCACCGCCGAATAGACAAGGTGACCATTGCAAGGGAGCCTCGACCAGCCTGGCATCACAAGCAAATTGCAGCCCCTGTGCCCAGCTGGTCCAACAGCTCCCCCAGGGCAAGAGGGACATGCCCCACACTAAGTCACGGCAGTGGAACTCCGTCTATCAGGCATGGCAAGGGCAAACAAACTGTTCCCAGTGCAGACTACACCAGGGAGTAGATCGGAGGCCACAGCCAGCGCCATCCTAACCACCGAGTCCATAAAGGATGGGGATTCCTCCACTGGAACAATGGTGGTCCCATTCAGCTAGAGACCGTATGTCCACCAAAGGCAGAAAAGCCCTCTGCACCAGAGACTGCCCAAAATGGGCAACGTCTAGACAGCCCAGGGGAACGTCAGACAGTCCCCTCCTACATGAGCAGCAAGCAAAAAGAGCAGCTCCAGATGGCATGCGAGTGCCAGATGCCACCTGCACCTTAGGCGCAGCCACTGCTGCAACACCCAAATTGCAGGGTGTCACGCAGTGAAACAGCCAGTGCATCCACCAGCGCTCGTCGCGGCAGGGGAGGTAGAAATGTCATCGTCCGAGGAGACAGGGTGCGAGGTAACAGACCCCAGCAGGGAGGCCCCATGTCTACGGCGGCTGAGCCAGACTCAGACATCAGATGAGGCAGGAGTAGGTGGAGAAACATCTCGGCGCACCTACCACCTTCACCCGGTCCCGAACTGCCATCAGACAGTGGAGATCCGGAAGGCCGGGCAGCCTCTGTGAGGGGGTCAGGTGGGAACAGATGGCCTGCAGGGTCTATACTGAACCTGAGGGACCCGCCAGCAACTTTGAGACAATAAAGTTTATTTTTTTTTTTTTTTAAAGCAGCCCCACAGCGCCCCCCTGGGAGGTCAGGTGCACGCTAACAGAGCCCCCACAGAGGGAGAGACCACCCTCATGACAGTCATCCAGGCACTCCCACTGACCTTCATAGCTTAAAAAAAAAAAAAAAAATCTACCTGCAAAATGGCTGAAAAACAGGTGTACCAAGAAGGCCACCCCCATAGCAGACAGAGGCTACAACAAAATGGCGGCCCAGCTGAAAAGTGCAGTACTCACAGGGGGACCACCAAACGGCCATTCACAGCAGAAAACCCTACCAAGCCCCCGCGCAAGATCGGTCGAGTGCCACGGACAGCGCCTTCCCCCGACCCCCCCATGCGGCATGCACACTAGGCCCCAGCCATGCTCCAACAGTACCCCATGTGGGAGGGGCGGTGGGGGAGAGGGGGGGGTCACAACAGGACAGAGGGAACCCTGGAGTGAGGGTCTGACCATCCCAGAGTGAGTGCCCGTGTCCACCCCAAAATCCACCAGCCAAATAGGAACACTGCGATATCAAGCCAAGACCCTTTTGTGTGCATCCTGACGAGACGTTAACTTGCAGGGCCAGTCCCCGTCCAGGGGGACTGTTGCAGCCGGCCCAGCGCGGAGCTACGGTCGGCACACGCTGGCTGGCCAGACTGTGGTGACCACTGGATATTGGGGGGGGGGGGGGGGGTTCAGTCCGTTGCCCAGCACCGCAGAATTGCTAGAGGATCACAGGAAAACAATGATACGGAGGGAAAAAAATGGCTAAATAAAAAAATAAAATCTACATGAAAAAAATTGCTTCTATGCCAGGACCAAAGATCCCAGCAAGGAACTAGGTCCTTACTCCCGACTAGGCAGATTAAAAACTGGCATCCTATGCAGGAAGAGGGGGGTGTACCCTCCGGGACTGCCCATTGGCGTAACCAGAATTTTCTGCCTAGTGTCCTACTGCTGTAGGTGGAAGTATTACCCTACTAAAATAATCAGAGACATGCATCCCGTCAATGAAGAAATGCTTGACATCTCTGCAAGTAATGCATATTTAGGATACAAGTTTCACTGACTGATTCTAATTTTACGAGATAAACCTGTAAGTTCGCAATATGGTTCTCGCCCTTAGAGGTCCTCTGTACAGCACTGCAGTATGTCAGAATCCACCTGCCCCAGTTCAGCCTCCAAAGTTATTACTAAAGAGACTGCCAATCCTGCACCACCAAGCTTACATGCCACACCAGTCTCCCTGGTAACAGCTGGAGACTTGGGGAGCTGATCTGGGACACCTAACTGGGGCTGACAGATGCTGACAGAGTAGTGTACAAAGGACCTCCTAGAGGCGAGCAGAGCCAGACCACCAGATTGAGTAATCTATGAGTTCTATGCTGTAACCAAGCAGCAGTAAGGAAAGATGCTAGAGAGCACAGATGTGTCAGCCTTAGAAAGACTACAGATACCCATGCAAATTGTGAAGGGACACCATTTTCTTTAGACACTACTGATGGATCATGAACATTTACTCATGGACCAATTATGAGTTTGTATATCCATCTGCTCTATACACTAGTCACAGGAATTCACATAATCACATCCAATAACGGAATTTTTGTAAAATCTTACCTGTAAAATTCCTTTCTCTGAGTCCTCCGACAGTCGCCGCCTCCTCTAAGTCATCACTGTTGGGATGTCCCAAAGCAGTATAGACCTGAGGGGTGGGAGACGCAACCGTAGAAAAGGCAACGCAGTACCCACATCAGAGAAAGGAATCTTACATGCACCGTAAGAGAACCAACTGGGCAACAGAAAAAAACAATGCTCAACAGGAGCAAAAGCCCAGGAAAGCAAATGCCAACAGCCAGGGACCCAGAGAAAAATTCAAGGGTCCATCATGGCACTGCCGCACAGAACTTTGCGGCCAAAAGAAGCATCAGCTGATGCCAGAACGTCTACTTTGTAGAACTTGGAAAAAGTGTGCACCGACGACCAAGTCGCCGCCTTGCACACCTGGGCCACCGAGGCCAGATGCCAATAGGCCCAGGATGCACTCAAAGACCTGGTAGAGTGCGCCTTAACAGGGAAGGGCGGAACCCGTTCCTTCAAGGCGTAAGCCTGCTCAATGGTCTGTCTGATCCATTTTGGCAATAGTTGCTGCGGACGCAGCCATGCCCTTCCGAGATCCCTCAGGAAGGACAATGAGGGAATCAGTCTTCCGAAAGGATTCCGTAGACAGGTAAACCCTGATCGCCCTGACAACATCCAAGGAATGCAAGGCAATCTCCTTTGGATGTTTAGGCTTCGTACAAAGCAAAGGCAGGACAATGTCCTCATTAAGGTGAAATTCAGAGATCACCTTGGGAAGGAAGGATGGGGGTGGACGCAAAACCACCTTATCCTTGTGAATTATCAAGTAAGGGGAGCGGCAAGACAAAGCCGCCAGCTCCGACACGCTGCGAGCCGAAGTGATCGCCACTAGAAAAGCAACCTTTGACAGCAGAGGCAACGATATCTCCCTGATGTTTTCAAAGGGAGCACGCTGTAACGCGGACAGAACCAAGTTCAAGTCCCATGGAGGTAAAGGCTCCTTCCTGGGAGGAGCCAGATGTCACACACCTTGAATGAAAGTGTGCACCAAGGAATGAGACGCCACAGGGCGTTGGAAAAGGACAGCCAGTGCAGATACCTGGCCCTTAATCGTGGCCAACGCCAGGCGCTGATCCACTCCAGACTGAAGGAAAGCCAAGATTCAACACCGAGTAAGAACGAGGGGAGAACCCCCTGGACTCACACCAGGTGAAATAGGCTTTCCAGGTACGGTAATAGATCTTACCAGAAGAGGATTTCATAGCCTTGATTAGGGTAGGGATAACCTCAGGGGATAGACTCTTGTCCTTCAAGACCTGGGTCTCAACAGCCAGGCCGTTAAAGCCAGCGACTAAAGCAGGATGGAAGATCGGACCTTGAGACAGGAGATCTTCCCGCAGAGGCAGAAGCCACGGAGGCGCCACTGCCAGATGAACAACGTCGGCGTACCAGGACCAGTGAGGCCAGTCCGGCGCCACCAGAATCACCATGTGCGGTTCCCGAGACCAATCTGCGAAGGAACCGGGATAGTAACTGAATCAGAGGAAAGGCGTACATCAGGCGATACTGATGCCAAGGGGCCACCAACGCATCCGAGGCGTCCGCCAACGGATTGCGCGTTCTTGCCACGAAGCTTTCCACCTTTCGATTTAGCCGGGATGCGAACAGATCCACGTCTGGGGATCCCCACCTCGCACACAGCATCTGAAAGACCTCCGGGTGTACGGACCATTCCCCTTGGTCCAGGGTCTGGCGGCTCAGATAGTCGGCCTGCCAATTTTCCACACCCGGAATGTGAACTGCCGAGATCGCCGGGACAGGAGTCTCGGCCCAAGACAGAATGTCGGTCACCTCCCGGGCCGCTCGAGCACTCCTGGTGCCCCCCTGGTAGTTGATGTAAGCCACCGCGGTAGCATTGTCTGTCTGTACGCGAACAGGCAGGCCCTGGACACGGTCCGACCACTGGAAGAGACAGATTTATCGCTCGTAGTTCCAGCACATTTATCGGGAGGGAGGACTCCTCCGACCAAGTGCCCTGGGCAGACAGGTTGCCCAGGACTCCACCCCAACCCAACAGGCTGGCGTCCGTGGTAACCACTGTCCACACGGACGGAAGGACTTGCCTTCCGCCACCGACGGGGACTGGATCCACCATAGAAGAGCCAATCTAGTCTGGCGACTCAAGGAGACATCCAGATCCAAGGACTGAGGAAGTGTGTTCCACCTGGCCAGGATCTCCGTCTGGAGAGCCCGCGTGTGGAACTGGGCAAAGGGAATCGCCTCGAAGGCCGACACCATCAACCCCAGGCCCCACATGCAGGTCCTGAGTGACGAGGACGGATTGTCCCTGAGGGACGAGGACGGATTGTCCCTGAGGGACCTGAGTTCGTCCCACAAAGTCCGGAGCTTGTCCTCCGGCAAGAACACCTTTGCCTGAGCAGAGTCCAGAATCATTCCCAGATAGGGAAGGCGAAGCGACGGAGACAACGCTGATTTTGGAACGTTGAAGGTCCATCCGAACTCCTGGAGCGTCTGTACCGTGATGGACAGATCGTGCACAAGGTCCCGACTGGCACGCGATCTCAGAAGCAGATCGTCCAGGTACCACAGAACCGCAATGCCCTGGGCCCGCAGCAGGCCCAGGACCGGTGCCAACACCTTGGTAAACACCCTGGGTGCCGAAGCGAGACCGAAAGGTAACGCCACTAACTGGTAGTGGTCCTCTGCGATAGCAAACCGAAGGTTACCGCTGACGACCCTCGAAAATAGGGATGTGCAGGTACGCATCCTTCAGATCTATCGAAGCCAGGAATTCTCCTGGACTCAAGGAGGCCACAACGGAACGGAGAGACTCCATTCGAAACTTCCGAACACGCACAAAGCGGTTCAGCGCTTTCAGGTCCACAATAGGACGCACTTTGCCCTCCTTCCTGGGCACAGTGAACCGATTCGAATAAAACCCCCGAAACCTGTCCCGATGAGGTACCGGGACAATCACTCCCTGAGCAAGCAGGTCCTGCACCGCTTGATGCAAGTCCTGCAGACGCCCCGGAAGCAGATGGAGATTGGAGGGAAAAAAATCTGTCCGCCGGCCGGGAAAGGAATTCGATCTTGTAACCTGATCGAACGATTTCCTGAACCCACCTGTCCGATATTCGGAGCAGCCAAGGTTGGAGGAAACCGCGCAAACGTCGCCCCACCCCTGAAACGGGTAAGGGCGCCCCTTCAGGCAGAGGCGGATTGTCCCGCCGAGCCGGCATTGCCGGCCTTGTGCTTACCCGCCCAGGGTTTCTTCTGGTTGCCCTGGGCCTTGAAGGGCTTGCCCTTGGATTGGTTCCGAAAGGCACGAAAGGACCCCTGATTGGATCTAGGCGCAGAACCCCGCTTGCCTCGGAAAGACTTGTTCTTCGGGTTCTGGGGCAGCATAGTGCTCTTGCCGCCCTTCACCAGGGTATCCAACACCTCGCCAAAAAGGAGAGAGAGCCAGCATAGGGAAAATCAGCAACTGTTTTCCATGAGGACTGGTCGGCCGACCAGCTCTTCAGCCATATCAGTCGCCGGTTAAGTACCGCGACACTAGAGAGGCGAGCCACCAAGGGGGCCTCATTTAAGGCTGCATCGCACAAATACATGACTCCTTGGTGGATGTGATCCACCATTTCCAGCCGGGCAGGCGGCACGTCATCAGACACGAGATTGCCTCTAAGCATCTTAGTCCAATCAGCCACCGCCTGAGCCACCAGAACGGACGCAAAAACGGGTTTGAGTAACGAACCCGCCACCATATAGGAATGGCGGGCTAGAGACCCCAACCACCGGTCCGTGGGATCCCGGAAAGCCGGGGTATTCTCAGAAGGAACCAAGGTAGCCTTGTTCAACAGGGCCACAGTGTGGTCCACCTGTGGAGGCACACACCATCGTGATTCCGTAGCCGGCGCAAAAGGATAAAGCAATTTGAACCCACTAGGTACCAGGAATGGACGCTTTAACGTGCGCACATTTCATTAACAGTGTAATGGAATTCCGCTGGGCAGGGAAAAACCTGCGCAGACTTGCGGGTCCTGTGCGTCCCAAACGAGGACACAACACCCGGAGGAAAGGGCTCATCCTCTAAATGCAAGGTTTCTTTAACAGAAACAATTAACTCCTCCATGGTCGCCCGTTCTTCAGGTGACCCTGGGGAGGATGTATCAACACCCTCCATTTCAGCCTCCCCCACAGACCCCGGGGGGTCTAAGGATGAGCGGGACCCTGAAAAGGGCACGCTCGCAGCAGCAGCCATATCCCCATCTGAATCAGGAGAGAGACAACCTGGGCCTCTTTCTCGCAGCCCGTTCAGACATCAGCATTTCCATATTTGCCACCAAAGTCGCTACTACAGCAGCCAGATCGGGTCACAACGGGGCCACAGGAGAACTGGGGCCCCCCACTAAAGCTGGAGGAAACTTGCTTTCCTGAGAATCCATGGTTCAAGTTATCAAAACTACAGTGCAAAAACGGTGTACTGTCCCCTTTAAGAGCGCTGCGGTGTGCGCAGCCCCCTGCTACTGTCACAGCTATGAAAGACCCCCAAAGGAGAAAAAGAAACTGAGCCAGAAGCGATATACAGAGGGAAATTGAGAGTGATAACCTGCAGAGCCCGCAGAGCGTTGCTACCAGTGTCCTTGCTGCTGATGGAAAGGAAGTGCTCCTGGAGAGGGCTGGACTATATGCCAGACCCCGGGAAAATTGCTGCCCCATAGGGATGCATTGGAGGCTACGCCAAAATGGCCGCCGACATGCGGCCAGACCGATCGTTCCACCACCCACAAAATGGCGGCGGATAGCGCCAAAATTACACGCATGATCGCCCCAGAGGAGCTATACATGTGTGCCCACAGTAAAGATGGCGGACCGCGTGAAAATGCACGGCTGCGGTCGCCGCACAAACGTCTGCACCCCCAACATGCATCTAAGGTGACACAGGGACAGGGACCCCCAGGCAACATACAGATCTGCACAAGCGAACCCCACAGGGAGTCACACAGGCACAGACACGGGGAACACACAGCAACACAGACTGCCACCCCAAACAGAGGCCCCACACAGAAAAGTACTTACCTGTACCAGATAGCGTGGGGAGCCTCCATGCACGGAAAACCTCTGTCCTGTCCTATTCTGACAGGGAGTGCCGTGAGCAAGGGACATGACGCTGCAGCACCGCAGACTAGTCCTGTGAGGTAGCAACCTCACGGCTGCATCCCTGTAGCGAACAGGGATGGGTCGTTCGTAATGCCAGAGCAAACCATAGCTGAACGCTCGATGGCGGGCTGGGGGTCCATCTGACCCTTTTGCTCTGGAGAACCAGGGCGGCCAGTCCGAATCCTAGCACCGCATGATCCATCTTCATCCGAAGAGAAGACTAACACTAGAAGCTGACAAAATAAACAGCTAGTAAAGTAAGAAATAAACTGACATTTTCAAAGAAAATCAAATAAAAGATTAGGAGGGCTGAGACTGAAGCCCCAGCACAAGGTAAGCCTGACTATTCCTGACGCTAGGCAGATTAAAACTGAGTTGGGAGTGGTGATGCAGGGGGGGTATTGACAAGATGGGACAGCCCCCATGGGTGTGTATATGCTAATGCCTTTTGTCTTTGGACTAAGTCTATATGCCTAGCTATTCCTACGGATAGGAAGACAATACCCAACAGTGATGACTTAGAGGAGGCGGCGACTGTCGGAGGACGTAAGAGAAATCAAGTTTTAAGTATTTGGAGTTGTACACCATTAGATTGCCTTTTGCTCAGCACTACAGCGTTCTCATTTTGCTTTGCACCACATTCAATGAACATCTCTAGCAGTGCCAATTATGTAGTTCTGTGAATCTCTCCTCACCACCCCCCAATATATTCTGCCACGGATTGTAAACGTGTAGTGTAGAATTCTGGCAACCTGATGCCCAATTTCACGTTTACAGTACTAGCCCAATCCTTGGATTTCTGTCACTGGTACCAGTGTAGAATAAAAGGCATGGTACCTCTTGGATGAAGAGTGGCCTAATCCTTAAAGACATGTTGCATATTATACAGCAAGGTGAATCTGTCCAAAGGAGTGACTCAATCCCCACCCAGTCTACCTCCCGCTTTAGGTCTTCTTACTTTCAGTTGTCCCGAGAGCACAAAATGTTTTTGGGATTTTTAAGATGGTGTACAGATTACGAATCTTGACTAATCTCAAATACATTTTTTTTTTAGTAAAGTGCCCTCTTGACTTAAGTTGTGTAGGTTTACAAGTCTGAACAAAATTTAACAGAAAAAACATATAAAGGTGAGCCACACCCATGTGTTAGAAAGCATTTTTATTTAAACAGATGGAAACCCATCTAGTCTGATGTTAAAATGTAACACCGCCAAGGATGCACTACAAAGACCATCTGGAGGTTATAGAGCTGACGAAACTTGTAAACACCACTGTTAAGCAAGATTGGCCTCAGGTCAGAGCTTGTGATTTTATTGAAGGTCTTCATCATCCTCCTTTGCAAGTTCCTCTGAACCTACAAAAAGAATACCATTACAAAACTTGCAAGCTTAAACATTGCTTAAACAGCACTTCAGAATTCAATCCCCTCAGACTGTTCCATCAGAAACAGGTTATCCATCTTCTCCAACTGACTACACCAGTGGGTTCACCTTTTCAGGCTCTGGTGGAAATCAGATGGGTCGGACACAAGAAGGTTTCATCCTTGGGAAAAGCGAGATGCAAAGACAATTATAGAGACCTTGCTGTTGGCATTAGCCTTCACAGCACCCCACCAAAAACCCTGAAAATTCAGTCTCATTTGAGGCACGGGCATGTTGCACACCATCAGCTAAATAGCCTAGGTGAAATCTTTAAAGTGCTACTAAACCCACAAAGTAAAATCTTTCTAAAGATTCAGAATAGCATTCTTATTATACTCTTAAGTGATTAATCCTCTGCATTGTGTAAGGCTGTGTGATCCTGTACGTTTACTCTGGGCAAATCAAGATAAGTAACAGTAAATGTAGTTCAGCTGCACATGCTCAGTTTGGTCTATTGCTGGAAGCAAGAAAGCTTCCTGGTTTGAGCTGAGCTATTGAGGTCACATGGCATTAACCACACATGTGAGCATGTATATATCCCTAAATGACAGCCCAGTCCCTCCCTCCATGCCCAGCAATTTAAGAACAGTGGGTGGGATGTCACATCTTGGATGGATAATCCGCCTCCCATAAAAGCATGAAGACAGACTATAGTGGAGTTCAAGAGGCAGGGATATCTACATGGAACACTGGACTCGGGCAGACCCTGCAGATATCACATGGCCGTAGTATACAGATCAGCTAACAAGTATATAGCTGCAGTGTTTTAATGTCAAAAAGATTTATAATAATCTGGGCAGTGCGGGGGCTGATAAACTTATATTAATGGGTTTAGTAACACGCAAGTCTCGTTTACATGTGTGGGAAAGCGATGTGTTTAGAACCACATCCGATTTGGGTTAATGTGAAAAAGACAGGCTTGCAACGCAGCCAGTGGTTCACACATGTATGGGCAGCCGCAGTCTGCATTTGAGAGTCCTGTGTGATTTTAAACCCGTTCAGGTGCAAATTGGGTTAAAAACCCCACACAAAGCTTCAGACTCCTTTTAAACTGACTGCAAACTGCAGTCAAACATGTGAACCTAGTCTTAAGACCACCTAAAAATTCTTAAAAGCACATGCACAAGTTAAGCCATTAGACAAGGCATTCATTAGCTGACTGCAGCAGTCCTAACTGCATATCAGTATTCTGCATTATCACTGCATGTGGATATTTGTTTGCACGGTCAAGTTTGGAATTTGAGGGATTGAAATTGGATGTCAGTTTGAAGAGAAGTGTACATTTTAAAATGCCATTTTAGCAGGGGGTAGCTGATGTAGGCAAACAGGAACCCTTAACGGACTACCTAGAGTACCCTGGTAGTTCAATTATAATCTGTCAGCTACAAAGGCCATCAGTAATTTTAGTTCTCCCATTCAAAGAACTCTGAATTATGCAGCCAGGAGGACCACTGTCACAATAGGGGGATCAGAGGCTGCTGCACAACAACATGTTACACAAGGTGAACTTCTCCTTTAACCACTTAACGACCAGCCACGTAGATCTACGTCGGCTGACTTTGAGTGGTTATACTGGGATGATGCCTCTAGCTAGAGGCATCATCCCGGTACCGTTGTTTGAAGCCGGCGGTCGGCTTTCCGTCGGTAACGATCGATGCGGCTCGGGAGCCGCTCGATCGTTACCCGGGGGGGCGGGAGGGGACGTCCCCCCCCCTCCCGCGGCTTTGCTCGGGGCTCCCGTCCCACCGGGAGCCCCGAGCACCCAGCCGGCACGTCCGCCGGCTGGATGGAGTCCCGATGAATGCCGGAAACGGCATCGATCGGGTCTCCGATGACGTAACCCGGAGGCGGCGTCCATGACGTCACATCCGGGTTACCGTGCCGCAAAAGGCGGCAGATTTAAAAAAACGGCTGTATGCAAAAATGCCGTTTTTGGCGTTTTGCATACAGGGAAGTGTAGTGGAGGGGTCTAGGGTCTTTTAGACCCTCGATCCCTCCATAAAGTGTACCTGTCACACATATTGCTGTCACAAGGGATGTTTACATTGCTTGTGACAGCAATAAAAGTGATCAGATTTTTTTTTTTTTTTAAAAACCTGTAATAAAGTTAAAAAAAAAAAGAAAAAATAAATAGGAAAAAAAAAAAAAAAAATTTAGCCGCCCCCGTCACCGTTAGCTCGCGCACAAAAAAAAAACGTATACGCAAGTCGAGCCGCAAATTAAATCGCTGTTCAAACCACACATGTGAGGTATTGCCGCGATCGCCAGAGCGTGGGCAATAATTTAAAAAAAAAAGAGCTACACTCTAACTCAAAACTGGTAACCGTTAAATTTAAAGCGTCGCAGATTGAGATCTCTATTGACCGTAGTTTGTCGCCATCCCACGGGGGGGCGCAATTTTAAACCGTAACATGTTTGGTATCTATTTACTCGGCGTGACATGTTCTTTCACAATATACAAAAAAAATGGGCTAACTTTACTGTTTAGTATTTTTTTAAATTAGTGAAATGTGATTTTTCAAATTTTTTCCAAAAAAATGGCGTTTTAAAGACCGCTGCGCAAATACCGCGTGACAAAAAATTTTGCAATGACCGACATTTTATTCTGCAGAGTCTTTGCTAAAAAAATATATATATAATGTTTGGGGGTTCTAAGTAGTTTTCTAGGAAAAAATACTGGTTTTAACTTGTGAACAAAAAGTGTCCGAAATAGGGCTGGGGGTAAAGTGGTTAAACTATATTAAAAGGTTTGTGGCCACCTGGATTTTAAGCAGCATCTTGGACATAACTAGACAATACTGTACACGAGCAGGAATGGATGTTTAGTATTTTGCCTGTAGCAGCACTTGCTTTAAGCCATTGCTTTGACATCAGAAATACAATGCAAGTCAACAGCTTCCATGTGCACCGCAGCCATTGTGCCACCTATGAGGTCTATAGGATGCATGTTCAGACCAAGTGTATAAGCCCAGTAATCAAGGCAGACAAACACTGCCGCCAACTGTAAGGCAGTGCCACAAGACCATCAGCCTGAAACTTTTGGTAGGGATCTTGCAAGTAAATTCATAAATTTGCACATGGTGAGGCATGGGGCAAATATTAGGCAAAATGAATGGATGTAAATACAATCAATGTTTTAGTCTTACCTTAACAAATTTTCCTCCAGTTGAAAGCTGAAACAAAAAAGTGAAATATGTAACACATGTCTTTACAAAATCCAATCTGACTCGACAACTACAGGGGATCTCTTCAGTATAGCGACAATCCTTGTCACAGCCAGCACAATGCCAGCTCAGGGTATAGTGGATGATTCATCATTGGTGTCCCCACAAGTTTGTGTTCCAAATAGACTAGCTTTAACCAATGGAGCATATTAACCTACTTTGCCTCATTCACATCCCATTTTTTATGTGTATAGCTCCTTACATGTATAAATGAAATATGAGGGGCTTGCGCTTAGGATCACTTGGTTCGGTAAGTGTAAATCAACCAATATAAATACTAAAAAATTATAAATAACCATAAATAAGCTGCTGCTGGTATAAAAGGTGGTACCTTTCAAACAAAAACACTATGTACCTGCGCTGCTTATGACTGAAACCTTTATTTATTAGCACAAGTATATATTTGATAAAGTGCTCGTGCAAATCTGTGCTAATAGATAACTAAACAATGTACATGCTAATATTGTGCAACCAAGCTGAATATCAACAGTAAATAATATATACAAAATCAATTCCATATGTGAAGCATTTCATGTGTAAAAAATATATAGTTCATAACATTCATAAAATCTTCTTCCCAAACTCATAAAGTGCAAGTCTCTGTGCTCATACAAGTGCTTCGTGCTTAAAAGAGATATATATAAATAAAGTGCCGGTGCTCAGTCCTAGTGAGTTGGTGCTCCGCTCTCGGTTCCCCACTCACCAGAAGCTGAGTATAAATTCGCCTGTGGGGAACCGAGAGGGGAGCACCAACTCACTAGGACTGAGCACCGGCACTTTATTTATATATACATCTTTTAAGCACGAAGCACTTGTATGAGCACAGAGACTTGCACTTTATGAGTTTGGGAAGAAGATTTTATGAATGTTATGAACTATATATTTTTTACACATGAAATGCTTCACATATGGAATTGATTGCATATATTTATTGTTGATATTTATTTACTGTTGATATTCAGCTTGGTTCAGCTTGGTTGCACAATATTAGCATGTACATTGTTTACAGTTATCTATAAGCACAGATTTGCACGAGCACTTTATTTATTAGCACAAGTATATATTTGATAAAGGTTTCAGTCATAAGCAGCGCAGGTACATAGTGTTTTTATCCTTACATGTGTCATGTCTTCTCTAGTTCTGGCCATTCCCATGTAGTGCCAACCATCGAAACCTGTAAAAGATTCAGCAGGTCAGATACTGCAACACCAAGCAAGCAAGAATACAAAGCCAAAATTTTAAAACTGTCAGTTACAATAAGGTCTCATCAGAATTCAGACGAACGAGATTCCATGAGATAAATCATCATCAGTTTCAATACTAAAGGAAACTTTGCTCATGAAAAGTGTAGATAAGCTAGTGTAAAGCCCTAAAAATAAAATCCACCAGAAGTGCAACCCTGGCAGTAACTCCCACTTCAGTTTTTATGCTCTTTTGTACAATCATTTAACAGATCCTTCCCTGAGGTAGTTGCACCCACCGCTTCACACAAAAACACCCCAGAAAATTCTAGGCAACTCTGAAGCTCCATTCCATAAAAGAGTTGTATTGATCACTGGGAAGCAGTTGTAGCATCTACTTAGTAAATTATGATAGCGGCTCTAAAAAGTTGCTGACATATGTGCCGTTAGTGTTGCAATGACTACTTTCCAGGTTACCTAGTTTTACACTCAACACTAGAATTTTCTTGTCAACCAAGTTGTTTTTCTACCGATTCACCTACCATTCCATTTCCTTCAAGGGTCTGCAAATCCATTTTCGAGTACCTGCAATCAAAGATAATCAGTTCAACCCTTTATAAAAAGCGCAAAACCAGCATCTTTACAATAACTACTGCTCAGGAGTTCGAAAAGTTTCATTAGGTTTTCAAAGTGAGCTAGTATGACTCATCACTGCAGTGAATAAAACCCAACCCCCAAAATTGAATCCTACTCACCACACAGGATGGAGAGGTTTTGCTTTCTGTAAAAAGAACAGGGAAAAAAGTATTTCAAAGGACATCTCTAAATAGACAAACTCAGAACATCTGTCACTAAATATCAGAACATACCTCTCAGTCACTAAATATCAGACTGGGGCGGTAAATTGTCATCACAAAATTTAAAAAATAAAAAATAAAGTGCAAAATCCAAACTTGGAGCAAGGTTACACAACTTACCTGTACATAAAATAGAGCCAGTCACCAGAGAGCCAGTCGCCAGAGATCCAGGTATACATACAGAAAAATGACTTGTCAGACACTCCCAGCAAGTGTACAAAGGCAAAACAGTTTAGCCAAAATTTTCAGAGCACATCCCTGAATGTGGGCTATCAGAACAAAACCACTCAGTCGCCAATCATCAGACTGGGGCGGTAAGATGTCATCATAAGTCAATTATATCAGTAACACATTTCTGCTAAAGTTAAGGTCATTAGCTGTGTAGCTTCTATAACAGGCCAAGTACCATAAGCTTTCAACAATTTATGCAAATATAAGCAACTGAAATGCAACTGAAATGCAGTTTTATGATCAAAGCAGCAATGAGCTAAAATAATGCATTTACCCGTCTTGTACGATCAAGGTCTTCTCTAAGCCACAGGGATCTGCAAAACAAAAGCAGTTAAGTTATGCATGCACAGCCGAGCTTGCTGTACCTTGGCACATCTGGTCTGATCAGGGCTTTGGTGACTATCTGCCATGAGACTTGTGTCGTCCATATATTCATGTTAAAGCTTTCATCCTTTCAGACCAGCAGCACTTTAAAAAACACACAGCAAACAGTACCTACCTTTAATTTATCCCACTGAATTCTTGTCTTCATATGTCCCACCATGTTTAACCTGCTGTGAACAAAGGACCATAAGCTTTGTAATAGCAACAAGTTGTTAGCATTTTTAACCTACACTCCATCAGAACTCCACCATGCTTACAATATTCTTCAGAATATTTCAGACAAAACGAGACTTAAATCATTTGGAGCAAAACTAAACTTACAAGCCTGGGGCAAGGTTAGGCAAGTTTCCATTAAAGTCAAATAGAACATGCAGAACCCAAACCAAGCATCTTGGCCAGAGCAGTAGTATACAAATCTAAACACCAACACAGGCTAGGAGCTTCTGCCAAACATTAAACTGGACAAACATTTTTGAAAGGGGCAGATGCTGGTCTGACTAACTTGACCCATTTTATAAAAAAAAAAAAAAAAGTAATTCAGATTTACATGGTCCCATTCAAGAGCCCCTTACCTTCTCCACCTAAACTTCATGGCAGAAATCTGTCATTGGTGAACTGACCCCTAATCTGTTTTGTGAAAACTCATTTCTTGTTATGGTTTTACCATACTGAAGCTCTCGAGTCCAAAATGGCTTTAAAGGCTTAATTTTTATTTGTTACGTGTTATTGCACACAGCTAGGGTTGAGCGAACACCTAGATGTCCGTGTTCGACGGGTTCGGCCGAACTTTAAAAAAAAGTCCGGGTCCGTGTCCCGGACTTTTACCGAACTTTTCCCGGACACCGAACCCCATTGAAGTCAATGGGGACCCGAACTTTAAGGCACTAAAATGGCTCTAAAACACCAAAGGAAAGGGCTAGAGTGCTGCAAATGGCAGCAAAACGTAATTAAGAGCATGGCAAGTGCTCTGCAAACAAATGTGGATAGGGAAATAACTTAAAACAACAAAAAAAAAAACAGAAAAATAAAACAATGTTCTTCTTCATCTCTGAAGGACGAGGCCCATATGGAGTAGGAGGGAGGTTGAGGTGGTGGTGGATGTGGCGGTGACATAGGCGTGCGCACAGGGTGTGCTGGGTACACCCTAATCACCTAGGGCACATAGCATTGCCAGTGAGGAGATGGGAAAGATCTCCCTGGGACCTGCTCTGCTCTATTTCTCCTTGCCTACAGGTACATGGCCCCGATACATTACTCTCCCTGCTGGCAAACACATGCATGTGTATTTCAACTTTGGGGTGCACACCTTAATGCAATAGGCTGCGCACACCTATGGGCGGTGTAGGTGGAAGCGGCGGTGGAGGAGGACCAGGGCCGGATTAACAGCATCATGGGCTTGGTGCTGAGGATTTTGAAGGGCCTTAAGGGCCGTGCCTTGCCATGCACCCAGAGGAGGAAGGGTGCAGCCATGCATGCCTAATTCAACATGGAATGCTGTCTCTGAAGCCCATAAACACATCCATGCATCGCCAACTGTCCCTCCTTGTCCGGCCTTCACGCTGTGTGGGGAGGTTCTGAGGGTGCTGCCTGGGGAAGCGAGCATAGAAGCCAGACTTCTGTGTTTACAAGTGACAGAAGAGCGGTAACAGTGAATATGGCCAACCCGGGGCCTATATAAAAGGTAGGGGCCTGGAGCTGCAGCTCCAATAGCCCCTACATTAATCTGGCCCTGAGGAGGAGGACGAGGTAGCCAACACTGCTTCTTTTCAAAAATTTTAAATGAGGGTACACCCCAAAAGAGTGAGAAAGAGCAAAAATGGAACAATGGGTGGGTAAGGTCGGTATCCATTGCTATTCTGCATAAGGTACGGAAAAGTCCCGTGGGATCCATGCCTGGTTCATTTTAATGAACGTGAGCTTGTCCACATTGTCTCTGGACAGGCGGCTGCGCTTGTCTGTTATAACGCCCCCAGCCGTGCTAAATACCCGTTCAGATAATACACTGGCTGCAGGGCACGCCAGCACCTCCAAGGCGTAAAGGGCAAGCTCAAGCCATGTGCCCAATTTGGAGACCCAGAAGTTGAAGGGGGCAGACCCGTCATTCACTACATGTAGGCGTGTGCACACATACTGCTCCACCATGTTGGTAGAATGCTGCCTCCTGCTAAGACGTTCCATCTGAGCTGCTGGTGCTGCTGTTTGTTGTGGCGTGCTGACAAAGCTTTTCCACATTTCGGCCATGCTAACCCTACCTTCTGAGGTGCTGGCGGTGCCCTGGTTGCGTTGGCGACCTCCTCCTCCTCCGCCTTGTGCTTCCACTGTGGCCCCGCTGTCAGATGGGAATGCCAGCAGCATGGCGTCTACCAGCGTGCGCTTGTACTCGCGCATCTTGCGATCGCGCTCCAGTGAGTGAATTAAGGACGGTACGTTGTCCTTGTAACGGGGATCCAGCAGCGTGGCCACCCAGTAATCAGCACAAGTTAGAATGTGGGCAACTCGGCGGTCGTTGTGGAGACACTGCAGCATGTAATCGCTCATGTGTGCCAGGCTGCCCAGAGGCAACGAAAGGCTGTCCTCTGTGGGAGGTGTATCGTCCGTGTCCTCTGTATCCCCCCAGCCACGCACCAGTGATGGCCATGAGCTGGCCTGGGTGCCACCCTGCTGTGAACATGGTTCCATCTCCTCCTCCAGCTCCTCCTCCTCCAGAACTGTGCCCCTGCTGGACAATTGCGTCCCTGGCGTTTGCGTGTGCAGGAACCCACCCTCGGAGCCCCTTGCGAATGACTGCCCTGAAAGCCTTGGAAATGTTACCTCTTCATCCTCCTCCTCCTCCTCATCCTGTGCCACATCCTCTTCCATCATCGCCCGAATTGTTTTTTCAAGGAGGCATAGAAGTGGGATAGTTAAGCTGAGAACGGCGTCATTGCCACTGGCCATGTTGGTGGAGTACTCAAAACAGCGCAACAAGGCACACAGGTCTCGCATGGAGGCCCAGTTAAATTAAATAGCGGAATAGAAAATATGATCCAAAAAAAGTGTATGTATATCACACGTACACAACCACACTGGGCCCCAATTACTATTGTTTGTACCCCTAAAAGGCTAGATGAGGAGTAGGGGGAGTATGGAACAGGCAGCACCCTCAAACCTTCAGAAGTATGAGATGAACCCCAACAACTTGGAAAGGTGGATCTCTCTCACACGTACCGACACAGACTATCCCGCAATTCAATTGATCCTCAAAGGTTTTTATTGAATAGCGGAATAGGAAATATGATCAAAAAAAGTGTATGTATCTCGCACGTACACAACCACACTAGGCCCCAATTACTATTGTTTGTACCCCTAAAAGGCTAGATGAGGAGTAGGGGGAGTATGGAACAGGCAGCACCCTCAAACCTTCAGAAGTATGAGATGAACCCCAACAACTTGGAAAGGTGGATCTCTCTCACACGTACCGACACAGACTATCCCCCAATTTAACTGATCCCCAAAGGTTTTTGATTAAATAGCGGAATAGAAAATATGATCCCAAAAAAGTGTATGTATATCACACGTACACAACCACACTGGGCCCCAATTACTATTGTTTGTACCCCTAAAAGGCTAGATGAGGAGTAGGGGGAGTATGGAACAGGCAGCACCCTCAAACCTTCAGAAGTATGAGATGAACCCCAACAACTTGGAAAGGTGGATCTCTCTCACACGTACCAACACAGACTATCCCCCAATTTAACTGATCCCCAAAGGTTTTTGATTAAATAGCGGAATAGAAAATATGATCCAAAAAAAGTGTATGTATATCACACGTACACAACCACACTAGGCCCCAATTACTATTGTTTGTACCCCTAAAAGGCTAGATGAGGAGTAGGGGGAGTATGGAACAGGCAGCACCCTCAAACCTTCAGAAGTATGAGATGAACCCCAACAACTTGGAAAGGTGGATCTCTCTCACACGTACCGACACAGACTATCCCGCAATTCAATTGATCCTCAAAGGTTTTTATTGAATAGCGGAATAGGAAATATGATCAAAAAAAGTGTATGTATCTCGCACGTACACAACCACACTAGGCCCCAATTACTATTGTTTGTACCCCTAAAAGGCTAGATGAGGAGTAGGGGGAGTATGGAACAGGCAGCACCCTCAAACCTTCAGAAGTATGAGATGAACCCCAACAACTTGGAAAGGTGGATCTCTCTCACACGTACCGACACAGACTATCCCCCAATTTAACTGATCCCCAAAGGTTTTTGATTAAATAGCGGAATAGAAAATATGATCCAAAAAAAGTGTATGTATATCACACGTACACAACCACACTAGGCCCCAATTACTATTGTTTGTACCCCTAAAAGGCTAGATGAGGAGTAGGGGGGGTATGGAACAGGCAGCACCCTCAAACCTTCAGAAGTATGAGATGAACCCCAACAACTTGGAAAGGTGGATCTCTCTCACACGTACCAACACAGACTATCCCCCAATTTAACTGATCCCCAAAGGTTTTTGATTAAATAGCGGAATAGAAAATATGATCCCAAAAAAGTGTATGTATATCACACGTACACAACCACACTAGGCCCCAATTACTATTGTTTGTACCCCTAAAAGGCTAGGAGTAGGGGGAGTATGGAACAGGCAGCACCCTCAAACCTTCAGAAGTATGAGATGAACCCCAACAACTTGGAAAGGTGGATCTCTCTCACACGTACCAACACAGACTATCCCCCAATTTAACTGATCCCCAAAGGTTTTTGATTAAATAGCGGAATAGAAAATATGATCCAAAAAAAGTGTATGTATATCACACGTACACAACCACACTAGGCCCCAATTACTATTGTTTGTACCCCTAAAAGGCTAGGAGTAGGGGGAGTATGGAACAGGCAGCACCCTCAAACCTTCAGAAGTATGAGATGAACCCCAACAACTTGGAAAGGTGGATCTCTCTCACACGTACCAACACAGACTATCCCCCAATTTAACTGATCCCCAAAGGTTTTTGATTAAATAGCGGAATAGAAAATATGATCCCAAAAAAGTGTATGTATATCACACGTACACAACCACACTAGGCCCCAATTACTATTGTTTGTACCCCTAAAAGGCTAGGAGTAGGGGGGAGTATGGAACAGGCAGCACCCTCAAACCTTCAGAAGTATGAGATGAACCCCAACAACTTGGAAAGGTGGATCTCTCTCACACGTACCAACACAGACTATCCCCCAATTTAACTGATCCCCAAAAGGTTTTTGATTAAATAGCGGAATAGAAAATATGATCCCAAAAAAGTGTATGTATATCACACGTACACAACCACACTAGGCCCCAATTACTATTGTTTGTACCCCTAAAAGGCTAGGAGTAGGGGGAGTATGGAACAGGCAGCACCCTCAAACCTTCAGAAGTATGAGATGAACCCCAACAACTTGGAAAGGTGGATCTCTCTCACACGTACCAACACAGACTATCCCCCAATTTAACTGATCCCCAAAGGTTTTTGATTAAATAGCGGAATAGAAAATATGATCCCAAAAAAGTGTATGTATATCACACGTACACAACCACACTAGGCCCCAATTACTATTGTTTGTACCCCTAAAAGGCTAGGAGTAGGGGGAGTATGGAACAGGCAGCACCCTCAAACCTTCAGAAGTATGAGATGAACCCCAACAACTTGGAAAGGTGGATCTCTCTCACACGTACCAACACAGACTATCCCCCAATTTAACTGATCCCCAAAGGTTTTTGATTAAATAGCGGAATAGAAAATATGATCCCAAAAAAGTGTATGTATATCACACGTACACAACCACACTAGGCCCCAATTACTATTGTTTGTACCCCTAAAAGGCTAGGAGTAGGGGGAGTATGGAACAGGCAGCACCCTCAAACCTTCAGAAGTATGAGATGAACCCCAACAACTTGGAAAGGTGGATCTCTCTCACACGTACCAACACAGACTATCCCCCAATTTAACTGATCCCCAAAGGTTTTTGATTAAATAGCGGAATAGAAAATATGATCCCAAAAAAGTGTATGTATATCACACGTACACAACCACACTAGGCCCCAATTACTATTGTTTGTACCCCTAAAAGGCTAGATGAGGAGTAGGGGGAGTATGGAACAGGCAGCACCCTCAAACCTTCAGAAGTATGAGATTGTGTTCACTGTACCCCACAAAGATTGAGTTCACTGCACCCCACAATGATTGTGTTCACTGCACCCCAAAAAGATTGTGTTCACTGCACCCCAAAAAGATTGTGTTCACTGCACCCCAAAAATGATTTTGTTCACTGCACCCCAAAAAGGATTTTGTTCACTGCACCCCAAAAAGGATGTTGTTCACTCCACCCCAAAAAGATTGTGTTCACTGCACCCCAAAAAGATTGTGTTCACTGCACCCCACAAAGGATTTTGTTCACTGCACCCCAAAAAGATTGTGTTCACTGCACCCCAAAAAGGATGTTGTTCACTGCACCCCAAAAAGGATTTTGTTCACTGCACCCCAAAAAGATTGTGTTCACTGCACCCCACAAAGGATTTTGTTCACTGCACCCCACAAAGATTGTGTTCACTGCACACCAAAAAGGATTGTGTTCACTGCACCCCAAAAAGATTTTGTTCACTGCACCCCAAAAAGATTTTGTTCACTGCACCCCAAAAAGATTGTGTTCACTGCAGCCCAAAAAGATTGTGTTCACTGCAGCCCAAAAAGATTGTGTTCACTGCAGCCCAAAAAGATTGTGTTCACTGCAGCCCAAAAAGATTGTGTTCACTGCAGCCCAAAAAGATTGTGTTCACTGCAGCCCAAAAAGATTGTGTTCACTGCAGCCCAAAAAGATTGTGTTCACTGCAGCTCACACACAGAAAAATGGATGTGGATCACTGACACCTGCCTATCTCCAATCCCACACCACACAGCAATATCGATTGTAGTTTGTAGAACACAGTTTCCCTAAAATTCAGCAGACTCTGTCCCTAACAGGATTGAGAAGAGATCGTAGATCAGGATTGAGTGCAGACCCCACCCCCCACACAGCAATATCGATTGTAGTTTGTAGAAGACACTGACCCTATAATTCAGCAGACTCTATCCCTAAAATGCCTACAACTCGCCCTGCCTAAACACTCCGACCTGTCCCTCAATTCTATCCGGACACAAATGGTTTTTTCCTGCCTATCTTTCCCTAATCAGCAGCCAGCACGTTGATGTGTGCTCTGTCCCTGAATCTAAGCAGCATAATGACGCCGCTGCGGCTGCCTCGAACTTATAAAGACTTGGTCACATGCTTCAGACGGCCAATCACAGCTACGGAGACATTTGCAGGCATGGCTGGGATGGCTTAAGGCACACCAGTTAAACGATTGTTGATTGGCTGTTGAAAGCCCGCCATGAAAAGAGCGCCAAAGCATGCAAAACCCGGAAATAAAACGACCGAACACGGATTTTTACCCGAACATACAGTAAAGTGTCCGTGTCCGTGTTCGGGTACAAAAAATCCAATTATTCGGTACGAACACGAATAATACAGTCCGTGTTCGCTCAACACTACACACAGCAGCTCCAATGCTCTTCTCTCAAGCACCCTGCTGGCACTCCTTGCTTCTCCCTCCACAGGAAGTCACTCACTATGGGGAGCATGTGTGTATTTACTCCTAAGCCAGGCTGTTCGCATATATTCAGTTGGACTTCCTGGCTCAGCCCCACCACCAGACCAGGTTTTGACTAACAGCTGCTCAGCCATGCCTGCAACCTAGGAGAAGAGCTCCTTTACAGTGCACAGCACCAAGATCAGCCTGATTATTCAGGGGTCTGGAGTGGAAGTTATTAACCTCCCTGGCAGTATTCCAGAGTGTGGCTCCGGGTTAACTTTCAGTACGAAAAGCAGCAAAGCCAAGCCACACTCCGGATTACCCCAGAATCCCACTCCCCTTCCATACGATCCCCGCCGTCCTCTCCCCGCTCAGCAGATGCCAGCACGAGCGTTGCGACGCAGGGGGTGGAACCAGTGGCAAATTCAAAAATGTAAATACACTAAATGACATGATATAAAGCGGTGATCCTAACAGATTACACTAGCTTGCCATTTCAGCACATGGTGAGTCTTCCAGTGCCCTGCCTGGAAAATAGAGGACCATGGCGCCCAAAAATCTTTTGCGCAAAAGCGCTTTTAAACTGGAAACCAGCGACCGCTAGTTACTTAAACTGAGTGATAGCGATTCATGGGAAAATGAATCAGGTACAGAAAGTGACAACACAGACGATTCTGTCTGTCTTTCTGGCACATAGCTTGTGGAATTTGGGAAGTATATCAAATGATTCTTCAGAATTTCCAACGGAGCTATGTGCCATCAGAATTGTTGCAGTCCTCACTTTCCGTACCCGACGACAACAAGTTCTCTATTTTCCAGGCACAAGAACTGGAAAAGCACAGGCAGGGCACTGGAAAAGTCACCGGGTGCGATGGCATGATAGTGTTCTGTATCATGTCATTTAGTGCATTTACATTTTTGAAATTGTCACCGGTTTCACCCCCCTGCGTCGCAACGCTCGCAGGGAAGGGAACCTGAAGACAGGTGCCGCATCGGCTGGAAGGACAGCGGGAAGATGGCGGGGGAATCGCAGGGGAACGGGAGTTTTAATATATAACAGATTTCCATGCAAAACAATGTACCGCTTTTAGCACAGAAATCCTGACATAAGACCACCAGGGAGGTTAAACTTTAATGCAGAGAATGCATTAGGGTAAAAAAGTACCCTTAGAACCACATAGGATGCAGCAGACTCAATCCTAGGCAAACAGTGAGTCAAGTCAGTAACTAATTGTAGCACTCATTACTCACTAAATCCTCCATTACATTGTTTGGAACAGCATTTTTCATATACACCATCCCTTGACAAGCTAATTACAAGCAAGAGAGGGTGGCATGTATCTAGTAAACCGGTACCCAATGCTGGAATTAAAACATTAGCCTAGATTATCAGATGTGAAGCAGTGTTTTTGCGTATGAACAAGGGGGGGGGGTTTGGGACTTTAGATGAGGCGTGTGATTGGAAATGACCATGAAAAATTGTACATAAGAGTGTATGTGCATACACGTCCAAACAAAGAACATGAAAGGGTACACATGTAATCTGATTTATTGTGTATGCACAATAGTAACATCATAATTACAATAATGACATGCAATAGATCCCAATAACATAGCATATCAAAACGAGTACATATAATAATGGGTATAAATAGATTATAAAACATATCGTAACAAAGTAGTAGATACTCCATAGTGATTGCATCATGTATGCTCTACGCGTTTCGTGTACTTGTAACACTTCCTCAGGAGCTGGTGCAATGGGTTCACTATGAAAAAGGGGGAAATATCATGGAAGTCACAATGCATATAACAATATGAACACCCAATTAAAATTGTGTTATTTTGTATGAAATTGCTTACAATAGAGTAAGAGCTGTTGTCTCAAGGGATTCGCCATGGAAGGGCCTCCATACCGTCTGCCCCGGGAGCAGTACCAGGCACGCATGGGGGTGAACACAGAGTTTGCATTAAGAGAATCTGGGTAATAGGAGGAATCACAAGCATCTCAATGAGTCATCCAATATAGTATCTATAGTCGGATTGAATATGTATATTGCACAAAAATGTGCATTACAATGCTAAAAGTAATAAAGTAGTCAAATATGAATTAGAGAAAATTGATGAACTCCTAGAGCCAAAGATTAACAGCATAGGTAAAAAAGTCACCATAGAATACCCCATAAAAAAAAAAAAAAAAAAAAAAAATATATATATATATATAAGGATACTGTGAGTATAAATGGTAGTGAAACCAAAGAATAAAAAAGTAGTGAGCATAGGGTGAGTGTCAGGAGTAGCCAATATGACCCAAAATGAAACCTATACCCAAGTGAAGGAGTGGTAAAGTGTGATGTAGAAACAGCATGAAGAAACCAGATCACTGTAACAAAGGATAAAAGACGTGAAGGAATGAGAAAAGTAGATAGAGTGATTAGAATACCAAAGTGTATTAACAAGTAACCAAGAACCAATCACTGTACCAAAAGATTCAAGGCGTGAGAGAGTGGAAATATAAATAGAGTAACTGGAATATCGAAATATATTGCCAAGTATGAATAGTACCTTAGAATGATAATCCAAGAGAGTAGTGTTCAGCGCAAGCCGTCCACCGGGAAAGCTCCCAGCGTCACGCAGCCACTCCAAAGAAGAAGCCCCGGCGACCGCCAGCAGAATATGGGGTATTCTATGGTGACTTTTTTACCTATGCTGTTAATCTTTGGCTCTAGGAGTTCATCAATTTTCTCTAATTCATATTTGACTACTTTATTACTTTTAGCATTGTAATGCACATTTTTGTGCAATATACATATTCAATCCGACTATAGATACTATATTGGATGACTCATTGAGATGCTTGTGATTCCTCCTATTACCCAGATTCTCTTACTGCAAACTCTGTGTTCACCCCCATGCGTGCCTGGTACTGCTCCCTCAGCTCCCGGGGCAGACGGTATATGGAGGCCCTTCCATGGTGAATCCCTTGAGACAACAGCTCTTACTCTATTGTAAGCAATTTCATACAAAATAACACAATTTTAATTGGGTGTTCATATTGTTATATGCATTGTGACTTCCATGATATTTCCCCCTTTTTCATAGTGAACCCATTGCACCAGCTCCTGAGGAAGTGTTACAAATACACGAAACGCGTAGAGCATACATGATGCAATCACTATGGAGTATCTACTACTTTGTTACGATATGTTTTATAATCTATTTATACCCATTATGATATGCTATGTTATTGGGATCTATTGCATGTCATTATTGTAATTATGATGTTACTATTGTGCATACACAATAAATCAGATTACATGTGTACCCCTTCATGTTCTTTGTTTGGACGTGTATGCACATACACTCTTATGTACAATTTTTCATGGTCATTTCCAATCACACGCCTCATCTAAAGTCCCAAACCCCCCCCCCCCCCCCCCCCTTGTTCATATTGACATTAGGGATGGAGATACATATTTTTGTAACCTCATTTAAAGTCCCGACCTCTCTGCTCGGAACTCCCCCCAGAGCTCCCTGCTTTTTTCATTATGTTTTTGCGTATGGGGAAAAAATGTACATGGACGCATTTTACAGTTCAAAATTAGATTTTAGTTTCAGCTCTACTTCATAGTAAATTCAGGATTTGCTCTTCATTACTACAAGCAAAAATTGCCCTCAAGGAGTATTGTAACCACTTAACACCTACCCAACTGATGTCTTCCATTTTCACCACACCTCAAAATGAAGAGGCGCCCTGAGGAGAGAGAAGCTGGTTAAGGGTTGAAATGAACAGAAACAGGCATTTCTAGTCTTTTACTGGCATCTCAGAACAAAAGGTTACATTCACTGACAAGTCAGATATATGCTTGTCTATACAGATCATCACTGATGACAACCACATTGTACCCTACATTCAAGATTTTACTGCTCACCTGCAATGCTGTTGGGAGCCATCTTTAGATCCTAGAAACCCTGAAGAGGGCAAGAAATCAATGTAAGTTTACAGATCTTAACCCGATACACAGCAGATGCTGGGCAGATATGCAGTTTACAAGTTTGTACATTCCTCCCGATAGTGCGCCTAGTCTACAGAGCAGTACAGGGATTAAAGTAGAGCTAAAGGCAAAATTTTAAAGTGTTATAACCCCTGTAAGGTTTTGGTCTTTGTCCCATAGCCAAACGGAGAGAAAAAACCTGCAAATGAATGTTTTACTAAACCCATGATCCAGCATTCACTATATCTGATCTCCTACAGTACAATGAACATGGAAACTATTTTAGTAAATATAAACTTCTAAAAACGGAATTTTTGTAAAATCTTACCTGTAAAATTCCTTTCTCTGAGTCCTCCGACAGTCGCCGCCCACTTCATATTCATCACCAATGGGGTTATGTCCTTTATTCCGTAGGAGTAGCTAGGCAATAGAATATGTTAGTACAAAGACTTTTAACATATCCCACCCCCAGGGGGTGGTCCCCTCAGTACATAACCCTCCACTTCCTGTATCCAACTCAGTTTCAGTGGAATAGCAGTAGAGAGTACATCAAAAACCCCAAAAGAGGGGCGGGGGCGGCGACTGTCGGAGGACTCAGAGAAAGGAATTTTACAGGTAAGATTTTACAAAAATTCCATTTTCTCTTACGTCCTCCGACAGTCGCCGCCCACTTCATATTCATCACCAATGGGGATGTCCCAAAGCAGTGTAAATATGAGGGGTGGGAAGAACTCAGCCGCGCCCAAGGCAACGCCGTCTCCCCATCAGAGAAAGGAACCTTACCAAAGGAAGGAAACCAGTTGGGCATAAGAACAAAACACTCGCTCAACAGGAGCAAGAAAACCCAGGGAAAAAACAAAAATCCCAAAAAGCCAAAGAACCCGTAACAAGGGCTCTAGGAAACTGCCGCACTAAGAACCTTGCGGCCAAAGGAAGCATCAGCCGATGCCTGAACATCTACTCTGTAGAATATCGTGAAAGTGTGTACAGTCGACAAGTCGCCGCCTCACACACCTGGGCCACAGAGGCCCCATGACGACAGGCCCAAGACGTACTCAGAGATCTGGTAGAGTGCGCCTTCACAGGTACAGGGGGAACTTTCCCCCTCAAAGCATAGGCCTGATCAATGGTCCGTCAGAGCCATTTGGCGATTGTAGAAGCCGACGCCGCCATGCCCTTCCGAGGACCTCCCGGAAGGACAAACAAGGCATCCGACTTGCGAGAAGACTCAGTCGATTTGAGATAGACTCTAATCGCCCGGACAACATCCAAGGAGTGAAGCAACACCTCCGTCGGAAGCTTCGGCTTCGCGCAAAGCGAAGGTTTGACAATGTCCACATTGAGATGAAAGTCCGAAACCCTTTTTGGAAGAAAAGAAGGGTTAGGTCGCAAGACCACCTTGTCCAAATGCACAACCAGACACGGAGACTTGCAGGACAAGGCTGCCAGCCCCGACACTCGACGAGTCGAGGTGATAGCCACCAAAAAGGCGACCTTCTTGGATAACAAAGACAGCGAGATCTCCCTGAACCTTTCAAAAGGAGCACGCTGCAATACTGATAGAACTAGATTCAAGTCCCAAGGGGGAAGAGGGTCCCTCCTAGGAGGGATCAGATGACGTACCCCCCGCACAAAAGTGCCAACCAAAGAATCAGATGCCACAGGCCGTTGAAAAAGAACGGCCAAAGCAGACACCTGACCCTTGATCGTGGCCAGCGCCAGACGCTGGTCAACACCCGTCTGAAGGAAGGGCAACACCCTAGACACCGAATAAGTGTCAGGAGAGAAACCCCTGGACTCGCACCAGGCAAAATACGCCTTCCAAGTACGGTAATAAACCTTCCCCGAGGAAGACTTCCTCGCATTTATTAAGGTGTGAATGAACTCAGGGGAAAGACCCCTGTTCTTCAGGACCTCGGATTTAACAGCCAGGCCGTCAAGACCAGCGACTGTAAAGCAGGATGGAAGATCGGTCCTTGCGACAGAAGATCTTCTCGAAGAGGCAGACGCCACGGGGCGTCGATTGCCAGATACACGAGGTTTGCGTACCAGGACCGGCGAGGCCAGTCCGGTGCCACAAGAATCACCGTGGTCGGTTCCGCAAAGGAACCTGGACAGCAATAGAATCGGTGGAAACGCATACATCAGTTGGTGCTGATGCCACGGGGCAACCAACGCGTCCGACGCGTCTGCCCGAGGATCGCGCGTCCTTGCCATGAACCGTGGTACTTTGTTGTTCAGACGAGACGCGAACAGGTCTACCTCCGGAAGACCCCACCTCGCACACAACACCTGGAAGACAGCCGGGTGAAGGGACCATTCCCCCTGGTCCAGGGTCTGGCGGCTCAGATAATCCGCCTGCCAAATTTTCTCCCCCGGAACGTGAACTGCCGATATTGCCGGGACATGCGTCTCGGCCCAAGACAGAATCGCGGCCACTTCTCGAGCCGCCCGGGCACTCCTGGTGCCCCCTTGGTGATTGATGTAAGCCACCGCCGTGGCATCGTCCGTCTGCACCCGAACCGGGTTCCAACGACGAAGACAGAGGAGTATCGCTCGCAGTTCCAGAACGTTGATCGGAAGGGAGGATTCCTCCGTCGACCAAACACCCTGGGCGGACAGAACGCCCAGAACACCACCCCAGCCCGACAGGCTGGCGTCCGTGGTGATCACCGTCCACGAAAGGGGACGAAAAGACTTGCCCCCCGACACTGAGGGGGATTGAAGCCACCACAGAAGAGCCCTTCTGGTCTGAGAACTCAATGACATCTGGAGATCCAGAGACTGCGGACGCCCGTCCCACTTGGACAATATCTCCGCTTGGAGATCCCGTGTGTGAAACTGGGCGAAGGGAATCGCCTCGAAAGCCGAGACCATCAATCCCAGACACCGCATGCACATCCGAATGGACGAAGATGGAACGTCCCTGAGGGACCTGACTGCCACCTGAAGAGCTGCGAGTCTTTCTTCCGGCAGGAAGACCTTCGCCTGGACAGAGTCCAGAACCATACCCGGGTAAGAAACCGAACCGATGGGCACAATGTCGACTTTGGAAAATTGATCGTCCAACCAAACTCCTGCAGAGTCTGCAACGTGACGGACAGATCCTTCTCCAGACTCTGGCTGGTCGCAGACCGAACCAGAATATCGTCCAGATACCCCAGAACCGAAATGCCCTGGGCCCTCAACAAAGCCAGAACCGGTGCCAGCACTTTGGTGAACACCCTCGGAGCCGAGGCGAGACCAAAAGGCAACGCCACAAATTGGTAATGATCTTCCGCTATGGCGAATCGAAGGTACCTCTGGTGACCCTCGAAAACCGGGATGTGAAGATACGCATCCTTCAAGTCGATGGAAGCCATGAACTCCCCCAGAACCAGGGCAGCCACCACCGACCGCAGGGATTCCATGCGGAACTTGCGCACCCGCACAAAGCGGTTCAGCGCCTTCAAGTCCAGAATCGGATGCACCTAGCCCTCCTACCTGGGCACGGTGAGCAGATTGGAATAGAACCCTCGAAATCTGTCCCGATGAGGCACCGGGACCACCACTCCCTGAGCCCTCAGGTCCTGCACCGCTAGACGCAGGTCCCGCAAACGCTCCGGGGATAAGAGAAGACTGGAGGGAAAAAATCTGCTCTCCGGCCGAGAGAGAAACTCGATCTAGTAGCCAGATCGAACGATTTCCTGTGAATTGGGTGAGGGCGCCCCTTCAGGCCGCACTGTTGTGGGCCGCAGAACCGGATTGGCCGGACTTTTGCTTACCTGCCCACGGCTTCTTGCGGGAGCCTCGACCCTTGGACGGCTTGCCCCAAAGTGTGACCGAAAGGCACGAAAGGACCCCTGAGGGGGCCGAAATAAAGCATTCTTTTTTCCCAGGAGCCGTCTCAGTCTTGTGGGATTGAGGTAAGAGCGTGCTCTTACCCCCCGTGACCCCTTTAATTAGGGCATCCAGGGATTCGCCAAAAAGACGAGAACCATCAAAAGGCAGATTGGCCAAGGTCTTACGTGAAGATTGATCCACAGACCAACACTTCAACCAAACCAGGCGGCGAGATAACACCGCCACACTGTGTACACGTGCAGCCAACGGAACCATATCCAGGTCCGCATCACACAAATACATGACACCCTGGTGGATTTGATCCACCATATCCAAAGTCGCCTGGGGGGCAGAATCAGCCACCAGGACACGCCTAAGCACCTGCGTCCAGCTCGCGACCGCCTGGGCCGCCATAAGTGAAGCAAATAAAGCTTTCAACATAGAACCCATAATAGAATAGGTACGACGGGCAAGGGACTCCATCCTCTTGTCCGTGGCATCCCGGAACACCGGGGTGTCTTCAGCAGGAATCGCAGTGGACTTGTTCAAAACTGCTAACGCATGGTCCACCGGAGGTGGGACACACCAACGCCCAGCAGTAGCGGGCGTAAAAGGATAGCGCAGCTTAAACCTACTTGGTACAGCAAAAGGTTTGCGTATATTACGCCATCGTTCTTTCACAGCGCGCTGAAAATCATCAGTGCATGGAAACATCTGCGATGATTTGCGCCTTTTCTGCGTCCCATAAGCCGCCAAGGCAGCTGGAGGACATGTTTTCTCCTCCAAACGCAGAGTTTGCTTGATAGAAGCAACCAATTCATCCATGAGTGCAAGCTCTTCAGACGAGCCAGGGGGAGAATTATCAACCCCCTCTACCTCAGCCTCCATTTCTGACCCTATAAGGTCCAGGGAGGAACGAGACCCCGATAAGGAGATCTCTGCCACAGCAGCCCCAGTACCATCACCCTCTAAAAGGCCCAGAGTTTTCAATTTCCTCTGTTTCAGAGGATTGAGCAACCACCAGCATTTGCACCTGAGTCGCAAGGCTAGCCACAATCGCAGCCAAATCCCCCCCCCCCCCCGGGGGGGGGGAAACCGCAGTCCCCTGGCTTCCCACTAAATTGGCAGGAAACTAGTATTCCTGAGAATCCATGCCCTTGTAGCAGCAAAAATAAAAGGGTGACCGCCCCTTTAAGAGAGCGCTGCGATCGTAGCCCACTCACACTAGGCATCCCACACAAGGGACCCCCACAGGGACAAGTATACCAAGGCAGGATACAGGGAATAAAAAGAAATGAACCTGGAGAGATCGGTGCTGCTGCTGCTGCCTGCGGTGCTCCTGAAGGAAAGGAAATGCTGGCATACAGGGCGCTCTATGAAAGCCTATGGAGGCTACAAGAAAATGGCCGCCATGCATGTAAAACATGCGGCCGGAGCGATCGCAGCCAAAATGGCGCCGAAACCGCCGCTCCCACACCCCATGAGGGAGAAGTAAAACACACCATCTGCCCAAAAAGGGAACATGGTAAACCGCCGCAGCGGCGCTGTAAAGTGCCCCAAGCATGAGAACTCAAGCCCCACAGCACACAGCCGTTCACACAGACAGAAAACTGACACAGAGTGCAGCCAGCCCCCCCTCCTGCAGCCCACAGCATGCAATGTGAGAGATAGGGAAAACGTAATAGTGTGAACACAGGGCAAGGTACACAGTCCCAGACTGACACCCCCCCAGACAGACAGGTCCCCACATAAATGCACTTACCTCTTAAATGGCGTGGGGGACCCGCACAGGCGAACAAACCGCTGCACATGAGGCAGGGAGAGTCGCATCCAGGACGCATCAGAAGGTGGGTTGAGAAACCGCACAGCGTCCAGTGAGGTAGCCACCTCACCTAGCATCCCTGCACGGAACAGGGATGGGTCGTTCAGATAACCCAGGAGCGATACCTGACTGAACGCTCGATGGCGGGCTGAGAAGCCACTGACCCACAGCCTGCTACCAGGGGGGTCAGCCCGAGACGCAGCCCGCATGATCCTCTTCTTCCGAAGAACTAACCAACGCTGGTAAAATAACAGCTAACAAGAAAGAGAGAAAAAACTGAAATAAAATCCAAAGAAAGGAAAGAGAGCTGAGACAAGGTGCCCCAGCACAGAAACTTCCAGCTACTCCTGACAGCTAGACAAATGAAACTGAGTTGGATACAGGAAGTGGAGGGTTATGTACTGAGGGGACCACCCCCTGGGGGTGGGATATGTTAAAAGTCTTTGTACTAACATATTCTATTGCCTAGCTACTCCTACGGAATAAAGGACATAACCCCATTGGTGATGAATATGAAGTGGGCGGCGACTGTCGGAGGACGTAAGAGAAATACCTTTTCTCAGCAGTATAGTCATGACTTCAGTGTCTGCTTAAAGTGTGTAGGAGTTTTCATACGGCACTGACTGTCCCATCAGGATGCAGGGCCCTTGACCCTCTATGTGGACAGTGTTGATCACATACACCCTTCCATGCAATACACACCAAACTAAGTGCGGCCTGTCCCCTGGCTCTATTAGAGAAATATTGTGGACAGTGGGTGGAGGGGGATCAGAGAAGACCGAATCAGACATACTCACTAAGGGGTTAATCCTCTGCATTGTGTAACAACAAGCATGCTTTGCTGCAGATAGACTGATTTTACTGTTGTGGGTTTAGGCTACGTTTCCACTACAAAGTCACACGATTTCAAGCTTTGTAGTGCGACTTGTTTGCAGCCATTTCTGGGGACTTCAGTGCGACTTCCTTCTATGAGGGACAAGTCGCACTGAAGTCACATAAAGTAGTGCAAAAACCTTTTAAGAAGTCGCAGCGGTTAGAACGGTCCTCATTGAAAATCGGTTTTGACTTGTCAAGTTGCACTAGTGGAAACGGGGCCTTAGTGACAGTTTTCAGGAATTCTTTGGAGACCCCCAGTAAATTAAAAACAGACATCCTACACAGGAAGAGAGGGTATACCCCCAGGGACTGCCCATAGGCGTAGCCAGAAATTTCTGCCTAGTGTCCTACTCCTGTAGGGGGCGGAATTACCCTACTGATATGCATCAAAGGACTGCGTCCATCAATGAACGAGAGAGAAAAATTCACATTCTGATTACAAAAAAAAAAATTAACATTTTAGGCCAATTTTTCGGCTCCATATTTTTTGGGGGGAAAAAAACGCAATAAGCGTATTTTGATTGGTTTGCGTAAAAGTTATCGCGTCTAACCACAAGAAAGATTTATATCATTTTTATGTTTTTTTTTTTTACTAGTAATGGTGGTGATCTGCCATTTGTTTGCAGGACTGCGACATTGCGGCGGACAGATCGGACCCCTAACTGACATTGACACTTTTGGGGGTACCAGAGACATTACTACAGTAATCAGTGCTGAAAATATGCACTGCTACTGTAATGACACTGGCAGGGAAGGGGTTAACAGAATCACTCTCCTAGGGTTACATTTAACCCCTTGATCACTTATACTAACTGTGGGGGGGGGGGGGGGCACAGACATTGCTTCCGAGATGACCATAGACACATGTGATCCTATATAGAAGGATCACATGAGCTGATCATTTCAGGGACGACGGGTCGGCTGTGTTTACGCCCTCTCAGCGGGGTGCAATCGCGGGTGCCAGGCAGCGGCAATCGGAGCTGCCTGACACGCATCCGCTTCCCCGCTGACAATGGGGGGCGGGAGCGTGCTCGCCCCCTAGATCCTCCCAGGCAAATGATGTACCCATACGTGGTATTGCCTGGGAGAGCCACACTGCCGCCGTATATACAGTATGCGGTCAGCAAGTGGTTAAATAAACCCGCCATGGTTCCGGTGTCATCACTGCTGAGAGAGATAGCGTCGGAAGCCCCGCCCTCCTCCTACGCTTCAAAGGCCAGAACTCAAGGCCTGCTCATCCGTCCACTGCCTACACCCAGAAACAGCATGCATCTGGACTGGCAAAGAGATTCCCCACCGCTGAATTCGGGCAGCAGGCTTAGCCCTCCCCGGGCTACAGGAGCGCCGGTCACGGCCTTGCCAGCCACCAGGGGCCCCCCATCCGCTGATACAGGTATTGGCACCAAACTTGACACCTGCCTCCTCCTCCAGGGAGGAAACACAAAAGACTGGGGAATATGGAGGGTGTCCGCCCCTTTATTCCCCTGATCCTGTCTCCAGAGGTGGAGCCTATATCTCCTGTGCTGTCCTAGACAGACTGGAGAAATATATTTTGCCTAAATATGACAAATGTAATATATTGGATATTTTTTAACTGCCAAAGTAGAAAAATATTGTTTTCAAAATTGTCACCCTTTTTATCGCAAAAATGAAAAGCGCAGAGGTCATCAAATACCACCAAAAGAAAGCTCTGTGGGGAAATAAAAGGACGTAAATTTTGTTTGGGTACGGCGTTCCATGACCGTGCAATTGTCAGTTAAAGTTGCACAGTGCTAAGTTGCAAAAAGTGGCCTGGACGTAAAGCGGGAAAATTCTCCGGTCCTAAAGTGGTTGAAGTTGCTGGCGGGTTCCTCAGGTTCAGTATAGACCCTGCAGGCCATTTGTTGTCACCTGACCCCCTCACGGAGGCCGCAGGGCCTTCCAGATCTCCACTGTCCAATGGCAGTTAGGGAAGCATTTGGGCCCGGGTGAAGGTGGTAGGTGCGCTGAGACATTTCTCCACCTACTCATGCCTGGTGCAGAGGGCTTTTCTGCCTTTGGTGGACATACTGTCTCTAGCTGAATATGACTACAGTTTTTCTAGTGGAGGAATCCCCGTCCTTTAAGGACTCAGGGGATAGGATGGCGCGGGCTGTAGCCTGCGATCTACTCCCTGGTGTAGTCTGCACTGGGAACAGCTTGTCCTTGCCCTGCAGACTCTGCCTGATGGATGGAGTTCCACTGCCGTGACTTAGTGTGGGGCATGTCCCTCTTGCCCTGAGGGAGCTGTTGGACCAGCTGGCGCAGGGGCTGCAATTTGTTTGGGATGCCACGCTGGTCGAGGCTCCCTTGTATTGGTCACCTTGTCGTTTTCGGCGGTGGTTGTCAAGCGTCTACTTGACCGTAGTGTTGGCCTGCGGATCAAACTTCTACGATGGTCTTAATGGATCTCCCTGTTCAGGGGGAATCGCCTTTTTGGTGCTGCCCTGGATGACATATAAGGGTCTCACAGGGGAGAAGAGTGAACAGGCTAACAAGGGTAAGGGCCTTCGTTGCAGTCAGGGTTCTTCCCTTTTTGGCTCGCAAACAGTTTTTGTCCCTTGGGAACAGTCGAGTGGCGAAGCCATTCCAAATTTCCGCGTGTGGTTCCAAAAGACCCTGGTCTGGAGAACATGAGAGCATTTTTTTTTCCAGACCTGCGGTCTAGGCCTTCTCTGCCTAAAGGTGCTTCCTCATCCATCTAGGGGGTGGGGGGAGGTCCTTGCTGGTCGGGGACCTGCGGCTGGCCCGGATCACTGGCTGCTGGGTTCAGGTCATGCGATCCAGGAGGTCATGCGATCCAGTTGCAAGATCGAGTCCCGATCCGTTTTTATTTATTTTTCCCCCCTTCCATTGTACGGCTGTCCCCGGATCGCTTACTGTGGGGCAGTACAAGCTGGACCAACCGGTCCTTTGATGGCTCAGTGCATATCAACAATTCTAGTTGGTATCGGTTCGCATGGCGGTGGCTTCCCTGCATCAGGGGGATTCCTAGCCTCCATAGACATTAAGCTGCCTAGCTTCACATCCTGTTATGTCGGGCCACCTACGGGTCCCGACATCTATCGGTTTGTGGCGTGGACCTGTTGGCATCGCATCTACAGGATAGTGCTGTGGTTTGTGGTCCGCTCCCAGAACCCTCTGGCGGGTGCAATTGTGGCACCATGGGCAAGGACATTCGCTAGGTTCAACTTGAACGATGCCATGGAGTTTAGCATGGTCACTTGTGCACGGCTGCCGCCAGCATGGTTGTGTGTGTGCTCAGGAATAGGCCAAGGTCCGTCTCAGCTGCGGGGTCTGCCTTTCCTCCTCCCCAAGTTGCTGCCAAGAGTTTTTCGCCGGATCAAGGCGGAAGGGATTCCGGTCTTTCGTGGCTCTGGATGGGCCAAGCCGAGCTTGGTACGCTGGTCAGGCTGGCTGCAGACGCTCCTTGGAGAATTCCTCACAGGTCTCAGGGAGGAGTTATTGTTTCCAGGGCCCATCTCCCGTCCGACTTTGCAGTCGCTGACTTGGCTGTTGAATGCCAGGTGCTGAAGGACGAGGGTTTGGCTGCTTCAGTGATTCCCACCCTGCTTGAACCGTGGGGTAGCGATTTCTATGGTGATTTTTGTTCATCACCTTAGACAGTCGTATATTGCGTGGGCTCCCCCCTTGCTCTTATTCAGGGGCCTGAATCTTGGCTTCCTTTTAATGGGCAGTTGATCACAAGTTGGCCTTGAGTACTGTCGAGGGTTGGGTTTTGGCAAATTTCTTCTGAAGGCTGTTGGCCGTCTGTGCCCTGGTGCGTGACTTCTTCCAGGGGGTGCAACACTTGGTGCTTCCACTGGGGACCTTGATTTGGTGCAGTCAGTTCTTTTAGACCCTCTGTTTGCGAGGATTCAAGGTTATCCCCTGCCTACCTTATTACAGAAGATGGCATTCTCGGTTGCTGTCACTCTGCGTGCAGGTGTCGGCACTGGCGACATTGTCCTGTCCTCCTTATGTTGATCATGGGGCCAAGTGGTACTTTGTCCGAATCCGTCCTTCCCTCCGAAGGTGGTTTCTGGTGTTCACTTGCACGGGGACATTGTATTCCCATCTTGTGTCCTGAGCCCTCACATCCTAAGGTATGTGCATTGCTTACTCTGTTTAGCGTGCGGGTACTCAAGGTGTACTTGGTGACTACTGAGTCTTTTCGTGAGTCGGGCTTGCTCTGTACTTTACGGAAGGCCTGTGAATGGGACTGCCTGCGTCTATATCTGGATGGATCGCACAGACGGTGGTGCATTTTTATTCAATTAAGAATCAGGTCCTACCATTCCCTTTTTCGGTGCGTTCTACTCGGGCGCCTAGTGCTTCCTGGGCTTTTCGCCTTGTAGGCATCTGTGCTCCAGGTTGCAAGTCGGCTACCCGGTAGTCTGTTCACACCTTTACCACGTTTTGTCGGGTGGATGTGCTGGCATCTGCAGTTGTCTCTTTTCGACCAAGATTTTTTGCTGGCTGCTGTTTGGAGGGTTTTTGGCCTTCCTTGCGGGTGTTTACTGTTTTCCGGTGGGCTGCATCTTTTGAGCCGAGTCCTATATTGCCTGGTCGGCTATGTTTGGCCTTGGGGACTTGTTCTTTTCTGCTGTTCCCCCCTCCCCTCCATTTTATGGTACTCCTTTGGGACGTCCCTACTGATATGAATCAGAACTGCGTCCGTCAATGAACTTAAGAGAAAAGGATTTTACGGTAAGTCAAAAATGCAGTTATTTTTCAATTTCATTTTGATTATGGCTTGCAGCTAATAACACTAAAACTTCAGTACCCCAGAAAACTATAGAATATTAAATAAGACCAACAGGATTTTTAGTCCTTTTTGGCTTTCTGATTTGTATGTCCAGTATAGTATGCACTCAATATTTTGTTGGGGCTCTTCTTTTTTTTTTTTTTTTTCATAAATGACTGATTTCTCCATCATGCACTGCATTGATGGAATCAGCCTGTGGCACCTGCTAAGGGGTTATGGAAACCTAGGGTGCATTGTTGATCTGGTGTCTCCTTGGTTTAGGTCAGGTGAGTTTGCTGGCCAATCAAGCACAGTAGCATGATCATTTAAACCAGGTATTAGTACTTTTGACTGTGGGTTGGTCCCAAGTCCTGCTGGAAAATAAGCATCTTCATACCTCTGGTCAGCAGAGGGAAGCATGAAGTGCTTTATAATTTCCTGGGAGTGCTGTGCTGACTTTTGATAAAACAGTGGACCAACACCAGCAGCAGATATGGCTCCACAAATCATCACAGGAAAATGTTTTATTTGGAAATTGAGGTCCCAGAGTCTAGCAAGAGTGGAGGGACATGGTATCCAAGTTGCATGAGGTCCAGTGTGAAGTTTCCAGTTGATTTGGGGATCCTTGTCATCTGCTGGTGTTGGTCCACTGTATTTTATCAAGTCGGAAGTCAGTGCAGCCCTCCACCAGGAAATTCTAGAGCACTTTGTACTTCCCTCTGCTGACCAGCCTCATGGAGATGCTGAATTTATTTTTCCCCTGGGACTTGGCACCTGCCTATGCTGCCAAAAGTACCAAAACTTGGTTTATTCACAGTATTACTGTGCTTGATTGACCTGCAAACTTGCCTTACCCAAATCCAATAGATAATCTGTGGGGTATTGTCAAGAGGAAGATCAGACCCAACAAAGCAGATCAGCTGAAGGCTGCTCTCAAAGCAACCTGCATTTCTATAACGCCTCTGCAGTGACACAGGCTCTCTACATGCCATACTACATTGATGGCAATAATTCATGTAAAAAAAAGGAGCCTTGACAAAGAGTGCATACTAATACTGTACATGGCAACACTTTTCAGTAAGCCAACAATTCTGTTAAATCCTATTTCTTGTTGGTTAACTGCTGGACATAGCTCCTGGTATTTGTAACCATTGGGTTATACTGCCCCCTACAGGAGTAAGACACAGCAGGAATAATCATTCTGGCTACACCCATGGGCAGGGTGTATGATCCCCCCTCTATTGCCACTGTTTTTGTAACAAGCAGTGTCAGCAGAATAATTCCTTAGAGGGGTGGGTGCTGTCCTGTATGTCAATGAACATCAGCGAAATGGATTTTACCAAGTTAAAAATCCCATTTTAGCTACATGTCTGACAAAAAAAAATTCTCAATGAGCGTTTTTAACCGCTTTAAGACAAGATTTTACCCCATTCCTGACCAGGCTATATTTTGCGACTCGGCACTGCGTTACTTTAACGGACAATTGCGTGGTTGTCCAACGATGTACCCAAATTAAATTGAAGCTCTTTTTCCCCACAAAGCTTTCATTTGGTGGCATTTGATCACCTGTGCGATTTTTACTATATAAACAAACAAAAAAAGCGACAATTTTGAAAAAATTTTCACATTCTTTTATATGAAACTCCCCCCCCAAAAAAAAATGTAAAAATCAATTTTTAACATTTTAGGCCAATAAGTTTTCTGCTTCATATGTTTGGGGGGGGGGGGGGGGAATCGCAATAAAGCGCATTTTGATTGGTTTGCGCCAAAAGTTATCGCAGCTACTAACTAGGGGAAATGTAATCATTTTTATTGTTTTTTAACTAGTAATGGCAGCGATCTGCGATTTTTTTTGCGGAATTGCGACATTACTGCGGACAGATCGGACCCCTAACTGACTTTTGGGGGTACCAGTGACATTACTACAGTAATCAGCGCTATAAATATGCACTTACTGCAATAATGACACTGGCAGGGAAGGGGTATACTTTATTGGTGATCAAGGGGTTAAATATATGCCTGGTGCTTACTGACATGTGTGGGGGAGGGGACTGTGCGACAGGCTCAGATCGCAGGTTCAGCGATGCTGAATCCTGTAATCTGTGACTGTCACAGATCTGCCCGCTTTGTTTACACAAGCGGGCGGATCTCCTCACTTGTTCCGATCAGGGAAGAGCGGAGGTGATCACCGCCTCTCCTCCCCTGGCCTGACTCCCGCTGTGTCTGAATACAGCGGGAGCAAGCCTCCGGCGGCACGCAGCCCACAAGGAGGAGTCCAGCGATGTAGGTCTACGTCGCTGGACGATAAGCCACTTTGCTGCAGTACGATCCATGTGAGTGGTCAGAAAGTGGTTAAAAGACAAATTAAGTATTTTTTTTTTTTAAATCAGCCCCACAGTGCCCCCTGGAGATCAGGCGCACGCTAACAGACCCCCACAGAGAGGGAGAGACCACCCTCATGACACCGTCGTCCAGGCACTCCCACTGACCTCCACAACTAGAAAGCTACCGCAAAAAGGCTGGAAACAGGTGTACCAAGATGGCCACCCCCATAGACGCAGACAGGCTACAACAAAATGGTGGCCCCGCCCAAAAAGCGCAATAATTGGGACTCATAGGGGGACCCCCCCAAACAACCACTCACAGCAGAATACCCCACCAAGCCCTCCCGCAAGATCGGTCGAGCGCCACGGACAGCACCTTCCAACCCCCCATGCAGCCTGCACACTAGGCCCCAGCCATGCCTAAACAGTACCCCACGTGGGAGGGGTGGTGGGGGTAGGGGAGATAACAGGACAGAGGGAACCCTGTAGTGTGAGGATCCGACCATCCCAGAGAAGGCACCCGTCCACCCCAAAATCCACCAGGGAAGGGGAGGGATGTTTACTCACCATACCGGGAACACAGGTGGTATCCATCTCATGACAGGACCCCACGCCACCGGAGTTAAGGGGGTTGTCAGCCAAATAGGAACGCTGCGACATCAGCCGAGACCCCTTCGTATGTGTCCTGGCGAGACGTTCTCTTGCAGGGCCAGTCCAGCGGGACTATGTCGCAGCCGACCCAGCACGGAGCTATGGTCTGCATGCGCTGGCCAGACTGGGGTGAACACTGGATATGGGGGGGGTTCAGTCTGTGGCCCAGCAGAATTGCTAGAAGATCTCAAAAGAAAATGATAGAGAAAAAATGACTAGCAAAAAAAAAAAAAAAAAAAACACCACATGAAAAAGTTACTTCTATGCCAGGACCAAAGATCCCACCAGCAAGGAACTAGGTCCTTACTCCTGACTAGGCAGATTAAAAAACTGGCATCCCATGCAGGAAGAGAGGATGTACCCTCCGGGACTGCCCATAGGCATAGCCAGAATTTTCTGCCTAGTGTCCTATTCCTGTAGGGGGGCAGCATTACCCTACTTATATGAATCGAGAACTGCATCCCCTCAAAGACTAGAGAAAAGAAAGGCTTGACATCTCTGGAAGTAATGCATATTTAGGATACAAGTTTCACTTACTTTGATATTCTAATTTTATGAGATGAACCTGTAAGTTTGCAATATGGTTGTCTCGCCCCTATGGGGGTCCTCCGTACAGCACTGCAGTATATCAGAATCCACCTGCCCCAGTTCAGCTTCCAAAGCTGTTACTGGAGAGACTGCCAAACCTGCACCACCAAGCTTGCATGCCACACCAGAGTCTCCCTGGTAACAGCTGGAGACTTGGGGAAGCTGATCTGGGACGACCAACTGAAACCTGGGGCTGACAGATGCCGACATACTAGAGTAGTGTACAAAGGACCCCCTAGAGGTGAGCAGAGTAAGACCACCAGATTGAGTCATCTATACGAGTTCTATGCTGTAACCAAGCAGCAGTAAGGCAAGATGCTAGAGAGCACAGAAGTGTCAGCCTTAGAAAGACTACAGATACCCATGCAAATTGTGAAGGGACACCATTTTCTTTAGACACTGTACTGATGGATCATGAACATTTACTCATGGACTAATGAGTTTGTATAACCATCTGCTCTATACACTAGTCACATAATTACATCCAATATCAAGTTTAAGTTTTTGGAGTTGCACACCATTAGATTGCTTTTTGCTCAGCACTAGTGTTCTCATTTTGCTTTGCACCACATTCAATGAACATCACTCTAGCAGTGCCAATTATGTACAGTGCTGTGGATGTCACCGCGCCACCTCCTATATATTCTGCCACCGATTGTAAACATGTAGTGTAGAATTCTGGCAACCTGATGCCCCGTTTCACTTTTACAGTACTAGCCCAATCCTTGTGTTCCTGCCGCTGGTACCAGCGTAGAATAAAAATGCATGATACCTCTTGGATGAAAAGTGGCCCAATCTTAAAGACTTGTTGCACATTATACAGCCAGGTGAATCTGTCCAAAGGAGTGCCTCAATCCATATGTAAAATAATTTCTCTCACCAACAATCCCCACCCAGTCTTCCGCTTTAGGTCTACTTACTTCCAGTAGTCCCGAGAACACAAGATGATGTTTTTGGGATTTTTAAGATAGGGTACAGATTACCAATCTTTAGTCAAGCACCCTCTTGGCTCAAATTGTGTAGGTTTACAAGTCTGAACAAAATTAACAGAAAAAACATATAAAAGTGAGCCACACCCATGTCTTAGAAAGAATTTTTATTTAAACAGTTAGAAACCCATCTAATCTGTAGTGCATCCTTGGCGCTGTTACACTTTAACATCAAAGACCATCTGGAGGTTATAGAGCTGATGAAAGTTGTAAACACCACTGTTAAGCAAGATCGGCCTCAGGTCAGAGCTTGTGATTTTATTGAAGATCTTCATCATCCTCCTTTGCAAGTTCCTCTGAACCTACAAAAAGAATACCATTACAAAACTTGCAAGCTTAAACATTGCTTAAACAGTGCTTCAGAATTCAATCCCCTCAGACTGTTCCATCAGAAACAGGTTATCCATCGTCTCCAACTGACTACACCAGTGGGTTCACCTTTTCAGGCTCTGGTGGAGATCAGATGGTCGGACACATGAAGGTTTCATCCTTGGGGATAGCGAGATAAAGACTTTATAGAGACCTTGCTGTTGGCATTAGCCTTCACAGCACCCCACCAAAAAACCTGAAAATTCAGTCTCATTTGAGGCACAAGCATGTTGCACACCATCAGCTAAACAGCCTAGATTAAATCTTTAAAGTGCTACTAAACCCACAAAGTAAAATATTTCTAAAGATTCAGAATAGCATGCTTGTTATACTCTTAAGTGATTAATCCTCTGCATTGTGTAAGGCTGTGTGATCCTGTACGTTCACTCTGGGCAAATCAAGATAAGTCACAGTAAATAAAAAGCAAGTAAAAATCAGCGCTATACTCAATGAGGGGAACCACTCGTTTTATCTACAACCGATGATCTCAAAGACTGTGGATAACATTAATTACATAATGAATAATTGCGTAGGTGTGTGGGTGGATGATTAATCAAAATAGTGCAGAATAAGAAAAGAAAATTAATAGTGGAGAAAAAAAAAAAAATCTTCAAAGCTTCATCAAATTGTGAACAATCTACTGAATCCAGATCTGCATGATCATAAACAAACACAATTGACCAGCAAGAAAAACAATTGATAAGTGAATAGTTGCTAATCATATAAATGATGCACATCAATAAATATAAAATCGTGCAATTAGCGGTATAAAGTGAATATAAACAATTCAAAAACAGTGCAAAAGTGCTGAATCAGACATGCACAAATAGTCCATGAAATAAATCTAAGGTTAGTGATAGTCCAATAAAAATGAATTCATAAGGTGCAAAGTGCCGATAGATATATGGAGATATCTTCCAGTGTGATTTAAAAGGTGAACTAGATTTTCAAACACATCAAATCAAAGTGAGTGTGTCCCGGTGAGCTCACAATCCGACACCGAGTGCAGTGGCCGCTCACCTCCACAACTCACTTGTTATGGATTAAGTAATTTCAACTCGGTCCACATAAGTATCTCCCTGTGTCTAGTGCAAAATCCATAGTTTGGCAACTTTCCTCTAATTCACAGCATCATTTAAGCAACTTTCCTCTAATTCACAGCATCATTTAAGTATTAACAGGTGTCAGAGGAATTAGGTCTAGAGCCACATGTGACAATCCTCAGGTATTATTCGGAGGAGACATATCACTTTGTATCACACACAGGACACGAGATGTGAGAGTGTGTGATACAAAGTGATATGTCTCCTCCGAATAATACCTGATTTTTACTTGCTTTTTATATTGTGATACGTGGGGACACTATCAAAATCAGCTGCTAGCTTGGAGGAGTTCCACGTCCATCACTAGTTTCTCATTTATAACATTCATCGGGTCGCTTACCCCATTTTAGTGCACAAGTTTACTCTTTTTATATATTTTTTATTTTTTATAAGTCACAGTAAATGTAGTTCAGCTGCACATGCTCAGTTTGGTCTATTGCTGGAAGCAAGAAAGCTTCCTGGTTTGAGCTGAGCTACTGAGGTCACATGGCATTAACCACACATGTGAGCATATATACATCCCCTAAATGACAGCCCAGTCCCTCCCTCCTCCATACCCAGTAATTTAAGAACAGTGAGTGGGATGTCACATCTTGGATGGATGATCTGCCTCCCATAAAAGCATGAAGACAGACTATAGTGGATTTCAAGAGGCAGGGATATCTGCAGGGACTGCCCAAGTCCAGTGTTCATGTAGATATCACATGGCCATAGTATACAGATCAGCTAACAAAGTATATAGCTGCAGTGTTTTTATGAAAAAAAAAAAAAAATTATATATATATATATATATATATATATATATATATATATATATATATATATATATATATATATATATATATATATATATATATATATATATATATATATATATATATATATAATCTGGGCAGTGCAGAGGCTGATTAACATATTAATGGGTTTAGTAACACGCAAGTCTCGTTTACATGTATGGGAAAGCGATGCATTTTGAACCACATCCGATTTGCGTAATGTGAAACAGACCGGCTTGCAATGCAGCCAGTGGTTCACACATGGGGCAGCCGTAGTCTGCATTTGAGAGTCCTGTGTGATTTTAAGCCCATTCAGGTGCAAATTAAGCTAAAAACCCCACACAGCTTCAGACTCCTTTTAAACTGACTGCAAACTGCAGTCAAACATGTGAACCTAGTCTTAAGACCACCTAAAAAGTCTTATCACATGCACAAGTTAAGCCATTAAACATGGCATTCATTAGCTGGCTGCAGCAGTCCTAACTGCATATCAGTATTCTGCATTATCACTGCATGGTCTGCGCGTGGGTATTTGTTTGCACGGTCAAGTTTGGAATTTGAGGGATTGAAATTGGATGTCAGTTTGATGAGAAGTGTACATTTCAGAATGCCATTTTAGCAGGGGGTAGCCGATTTAGGAAAACAGGAAGCCTCGACTACCTACAGTACCCCGGCAGTTCAATTACAATCTGTCAGCTACAAATGCCATCAGTAATTTTAGTTCTCCTATTCACAGAACTCTGAATTATGCAGCCAGATGGGCCAATGTCACAATAGGGGGATCAGAGGCTGCTGCACAACATGTTACACAAGGTGAACTTCTCCTTTAAGCTATATTTAAAGGTTTGTGGCCACCTGGATTTCAAGCAGTATCTTGGACATAACTAAATACTGTACACAAGCAGGAATGGATGTTAAGTATTTTGCATCTTCCTTACTGTGTATAGCCAATCACTTTTGGTCCTGTTGCAGACTGCCTTAGAGCTTTGCCTGTAACAGAACTTGCTTTAAGCCACTGCTTTGACATCAGAAATGCAATGCAAGTCAGCAGCTTCCATGTGCACCGCAGCCATTGTGCCACCTATGAGGTCTATAGGAGGCATGTTCAAGTGTATAAGCCCAGTAATCAAGGCAGACTAACACTGCTGCCAACTGTAAGGCAGTGCCACAACACTCAGCCTGAAACTACTGGTAGGGATCTTACAAGTAAATTCATAAATTTGCACATGGTAAGGCATGGAGAAAACATTAGGCAAAATTAATGGGTGTAAATACAATCAATATGTTTTAGTCTTACCTTTTCACTTTTTTTTCAGCTTTCAACTGGAGGAAAATTTGTTATCTATAAAACATGCCTTTACAAAAACCAATCTGACTCTACAACTACAGGGGATCTCTTCAGTATAGCGACAATCCTTGTCACAGCCAGCACAATGCCAGCTCAGGGTATAGTGGATGATTCATCACTGGTGTCCCCACAAGATTGTGTTCTAAATAGACTAGCTTTTAGCTTTAGCCATTGGAGCATATTAACCTACTTTGCCTCATTCACATCCCATATTTTATGTGTAAGCTCCTTACAGGTGTCATGTCTTCTCTAGTTCTGGCCATCCCCCATGTAGTACCAACCATCGAAACCTGTAAAAGATTCAGCAGGTCAGATACTGCATCAAGCAAGCAAGAATACAAATCCAAAACTTTAAAACTGTCAGTTATAATAAGGTCTCATCAGAATTCAGACGAACGAGATTCCATGAGATAAATCATCATCAGTTTCAATACTAAAGCAAAGTTTACACTAGCTTATCTACACTTTTCATGAGCAAAGCCCTAAAAATAAAACCCACCAGAAGGGCAACCCTGGCAGTAACTCCCACTTCAGTTTTTATGCTCTTTTGTACAATTTAGCAGATCCTTCCCTGAGGTAGTTGCACCCACCAGAAAATGCTAGGCAACCCTGGAGCTCCATTCCATAAAAGGGTTGTATTGATCACTGGGAAGCAGTGGTAGGATCTACTTAGTAAATTATGATAGCGGCTCTAAAAAGTTGCTGACATGTGTGCCGTTAGTGCTGCAATGCCTACTTTCCAGGTTACCTAGTTTTACACTAAACACTGGAATTTTCTAGTTAACCAAGTTCTGTTTTACTACCGATTCACCTACCATTCCATTTCCTTCAAGTGCTCTGCAAATCCATTTGAGTATCTGCAATCAAAGATAATCAGTTCAACCCTTTATAAAAATGTGCAAAACCAGCATCTTTACAATAGTTACTGCTCAGGAGTTCGAAAAGTTTCATTATGTTTTCAAAGTGAGCTAGTATGACTCATCACTGCAGTAAAGAAACCCCCAACCCCCAAAAATGAATTCTACTCACCCCCACAGGATGGAGCAGTTTTGTTTTCTGTAAAAAAGGGAAAGTATTTCAAAGGACATCTCTAAATAGACAAACTCAGAACATCTGTCACTAAATATCAGAACATACCTCTCAGTCACTAAATATCAGACTGGGGCGGTAAATTGTCATCACAAAATTTAAATAAAGTGCAAAATCCAAACTTGGAGCAAGGTTACACAACTTACCTGTACATAAAATAGAGCCAGTCATCAGAGTGACAGTCGCCAGAGATCTAGGTATACCTACAGAAAAATGACTTGTCAGACACTCCCAGCAAGTGTACAAATGCAAAACAGTTTAGCCAAAATTTTCAGAGCACATCCCTGAATGTGGGCTATCAGAACATAACCACTCAGTCAGCAATCATCAGACTGGGGCGGTAAGATGTCATCATAAGTCAATTATACCAGTACCACATTTCTGCTAATGTTAAGGTCATTAGCTGTGTAGCTTCTACAGGGTTCATACACATTTTCACCAATGAAATTCCATGACTTTTCCATGACTTCACGTAAATATTCATGACCTAATGTTTCATGAAATGTCTATGTATACGTGTTAAATAAGAAGAAAATCTATGTCACACCCAGCACACCCAAAATGCAGCACAGTAATCTTTTAAGGCCCAAGCGACAGTCATGAGGTGCAGGCAGACTGGTATGGATGGCACAGATCTGATGGTGCACAAATGCGGCACTTACTTTTGGGAGAAAGAACAGTGGTGCTCCTGCTTGCCCAAATAAAGCTGTTCAGGTGGCAGTGAGTCATGAGCGCAAACCTTTAGACTGAGCGGGGGGGACGTCAATGCAGAGTGACCAGCGTGCCCCCAATAAATTGCAGAGTGCCACAGCAATGCCCCCAATAAATTGCAGAGTGCCACAGCAATGCCCCCAATAAATTGCAGAGTGCCCACAGCAATGCCCCCAATAAATTGCAGAGTGCCCACAGCAATGCCCCCAATAAATTGCAGAGTGCCCACAGCAATGCCCCCAATAAATTGCAGAGTGCCCACAGCAATGCCCCCAATAAATTGCAGAGTGCCCACAGCAATGCCCCCAATACATTGCAGAGTGCCACAGCAATGCCCCCAATACATTGCAGAGTGCCACAGCAATGCCCCCAATACATTGCAGAGTGCCACAGCAATGCCCCCAATACATTGCAGAGTGCCCACAGCAATGCCCCCAATACATTGCAGAGTGCCCACAGCAATGCCCCCAATAAATTGCAGAGTGCCCACAGCAATGCCCCCAATAAATTGCAGAGTGCCCACAGCAATGCCCCCAATAAATTGCAGTGCCCACAGCAATGCCCCCAATAAATTGCAGAGTGCCCACAGCAATGCCCCCAATCAATTGCAGAGTGCCCACAGCAATGCCCCCAATCAATTGCAGAGTGCCCACAGCAATGCCCCCAATCAATTGCAGAGTGGCACAGAAATGCCCCCAATAAATTGCAGAGTGGCACAGAAATGCCCCCAATAAATTGCAGAGTGCCCACAGCAATGCCCCCAATCAATTGCAGAGTGCCCACAGCAATGCCCCCAATAAATTGCAGAGTGCCCACAGCAATGCCCCCAATAAATTGCAGAGTGCCCACAGCAATGCCCCCAATAAATTGCAGAGTGCCCACAGCAATGCCCCCAATAAATTGCAGAGTGCCCACAGCAATGCCCCCAATAAATTGCAGAGTGCCCACAGCAATGCCCCCAATAAATTGCAGAGTGCCCACAGCAATGCCCCCAATAAATTGCAGAGTGCCCACAGCAATGCCCCCAATAAATTGCAGAGTGCCCACAGCAATGCCCCCAATAAATTGCAGAGTGCCCACAGCAATGCCCCCAATACATTGCAGAGTGCCCACAGCAATGCCCCCAATACATTGCAGAGTGCCACAGCAATGCCCCCAATACATTGCAGAGTGCCACAGCAATGCCCCCAATACATTGCAGAGTGCCCACAGCAATGCCCCCAATACATTGCAGAGTGCCCACAGCAATGCCCCCAATAAATTGCAGAGTGCCCACAGCAATGCCCCCAATAAATTGCAGTGCCCACAGCAATGCCCCCAATAAATTGCAGAGTGCCCACAGCAATGCCCCCAATCAATTGCAGAGTGCCCACAGCAATGCCCCCAATCAATTGCAGAGTGCCCACAGCAATGCCCCCAATCAATTGCAGAGTGCACAGCAATGCCCCCAATCAATTGCAGAGTGGCACAGCAATGCCCCCAATCAATTGCAGAGTGGCACAGAAATGCCCCCAATAAATTGCAGAGTGCCCACAGCAATGCCCCCAATCAATTGCAGAGTGCCCACAGCAATGCCCCCAATAAATTGCAGAGTGGCACAGCAATGCCCCCAATAAATTGCAGAGTGCCCACAGCATTGCACCCAAAAAATGCAGAGTGCCCACAGCAATGCCCCAAATAAATTGCAGAGTGCCACAGCAATGCCCCCAATAAATGCAGAGTGCCCACAGCATTGCCCCCAATAAATTGCAGAGTGCCCACAGCAATGCCCCCAATCAATGCAGAGATGCCAGCTTCTCTCCTGCGTTAACATGCTGGTGGAGCAGGAAGTCGGCATTGCGGCCCGGGTAAGGGATGTGCTGCATAACGAGCAAGTGAACAGCTTCCGACCTCCTGAGTGGATCTTCTGGTGTTTGACCAGCCGTGACATGGCCCCCCCCCCCCCCGCGACCCCGTGCACTTACCTCACGGACAGTCACAGTCACTCTTCAGTCCCCGGCTTCCCGCGTCTCCGTCCTCCCGAGTCCCGGCGCCTCCTCCTCGGCCAATGGCATGAAGTTGGCCTTTCGGCCAATCAGGAAGCGGGAGGACCCGCTCCCTGATTGGCCAGGAGGAGGATCCGCATGACAATATCGAATTTTCATTCGCTATTGTCACACAATGGGCGTGCTCTCGGGGTGCACGCTCTGCTCCCTTGCCGCCCCGTCTGCGCCGTCTAACTAGGTGCTTGCGCGGGACGTAATTTACACTGCGCGTCCGCGCGCACATTAAAGGGAACACTGCCAATGACACGCAGCAGGGAGGGCCGGGCCGCGGTTTGCCTGTGACTGGTCAGCAGCAGCAAACCAATCACAGGCAGCGGCCCGCCCTCCAGTGACGCTTCCGCCGCCTGTGATTGGTTTGCTGCTGCTGGCCAGTCACATACAGGCAAACCGCGGCCCGGCCCTCCCCGCTGCCAGCGATTGGTGCTTGGTGTATGATCTACTCCTCGGCTGCTGCGGACCCGGAAATGTGCACAAGCATAAAATAAAATAATTATACATTAATTCGCAATAAAAAAGTTTTAAGCATCCGCTCCCCCCGCCGCTGCCCGCTCCTCCCCAGATTTCCATGACTTTTCCAAAACATTTGTAAAATCGTACTTTTCCATGACCTTTCCAGGCCTGGAAAGTGTCATCTCAGAATTCCATAACTTTTCCAGGTTTTTAATGACCGTACGAACCCTGCTTCTAGAACAGGCCAAGTACCATAAGCTTGCAACAATTTATGCAAATATGAGCAACTGAAATGCAGTTTTAGGATCAAAGCAGCAATGAGCTAAAATAATGCATTTACCTGTCTCGTACGATCAAGGTCTTCTCTAAGCCACAGGGATCTGCAAAACAAAAGCAGTTAAGTTATGCATGTACAGACGAGCTTGCTGTACCTTGGCACATCTGATCTGATCAGGGCTTTGGTGACTATCTGCCATGAGACTTGTGTCGTCCATATATTCATGTTAAAGCTTTCATCCTTTCAGACCAGCAGTACTTTAAAAACACGCAGCAGACAGTACCTACCTTTAATTTATCCCACTGAATTCTTGTCTTCATATGTGCCACCATGTTTAGCCTGCTGTGAACAAAGGACCATTCCATTAGCTTTGTAATAGCAACAAGTTGTTAGCATTATAACCTACACTCCATCAGAACTCCACCATGCTTAGAATATTCTTCAGAATATTTCAGACGAACGAGACTTAAGTCATCATTTGGAGCAAAACTAAACTTACAAGCCTGGGGCAAGGTTAGGCAAGTTTCCATAAATGTCAAATAGAACATGCAGAACCCAAACCAAGCATCTTGGCCAGAGCAGTAGTATACAAAACTAAACACCAACACAGGCTAAAGTAGGAGCTTCTGCAAAAGGGGTTGTAAACCCATGAAACTTTTTTGCAACCTGAAAGAAACACATATGGCACTTTTCCACTGCAAGTACCGGCTCGGCTCTACTCGGCCCTGCTTGGCCCCGTTTGCTTTTCCACTGCTGGTAGCGCATGGTACGGTGTTGGAACGGTTCGGTTTGCTTTTCCACTAAAGTAGTACTAAAGTTAAGTGGGTGGGATTCTCTGACCAATCAGTGGCTAGTAGTGACTGCATGAAAAGGATTGTGGGATATGGTACCGGGTATGGTACCCTCTTGGAACCACAATCGAGTAGATACTGTTTTTGAGAGCCGTACTGTTCGGTTCCATGCAGTGGAAAAACGCTGCCGTACCGAACCGTTCCTACACTATACCATGCGGTACCAGCAGTGGAAAAGCACAAAAGCGAGCCGAACCGTCCGGTTCCATGTAGTGGAAAAGCGCCAATAATGAGCTAGTATGCATCGCATACTAGCTCATTATGCAATACTTACCTTAGAACGAGCCCCCGCCGTGCCGCTGACTCACCTCTATGACGGGCGACATGTTCAGTCGCCCGTTTTCCGGGATCGCGGCATCCGGCCATCTGATTGGCCGGAGCCGTGGTGACGTCACTCCCGCGCGGGAGCCGACAGTCACGGCACGGGACTCTGAAGGAACGGCACGGCACGATCGGCTGTACAATTAGAGCGCATGCGCCAGTGACGTCATCCAAGGTAAATATCTCCTAAACGGTACATGTTTAGGAGATATTTACAGTACCTATAGGTAAGCCTTATCATAGGCTTACCTATAGGTACAAGTTGTAGAGAAGGGTTTACTTCCTCTTTAAACTGGACATCAAACATTTAAAGGGGCAGATGCTGGTCTGACTCCCTTGACCCATTTTATAAAATAGTATGTCATTCAGATTTACATGGTCCCATTCAAGAGCCCATTACCTTCTCCACCTAAACTTCATGGCAGAAACCTGTCATTGGTGAACTAACCCCTAATCTGTTTTGTGAACACATTTCTGGTTATGGTTTTATCATACTGAAGCTCTCGAGTCCAAAATGGCTTTAAAGCCTTCTTAATTTTTATTTGTTAAGTGTTATTGCACACAGCAGCTCAAATGCTCTTCTCTCAAGCCCCCTGCTGGCACTCCTGGCTTCTCCCTCCACAGGAAGTCACTCACTATGGGGAGCATGTGTGTATTTACTCCTAAGCCAGGCTGTTCGCATATATTCAGTTGGACTTCCTGGCTCAGCCCCACCACCAGACCAGGTTTTGACTGACAGCTGCTCAGCCAAGCCTGCAACCTGGGAGAAGAGCTCCTTTTACAGTGCACAGCACCAAGATCAGCCTGATTTAGGGGTCTGGAGTGGAAGTTATTAACCTCCCTGGCAGTATTCCCGAGTGTGGCTCGGGGTTAACTTTCAGTACCAAAAGCAGTAATGCCGTGCCACAATCAGGATTACCCCAGAAGCACACCCACTTTCAATGTAATCCCCCGCCATCCTCTTTCCCTGCTCGGCAGATGACAAGCACTTGCCTTCCAGGTCCCTTCCCTGCAAGGGTTGCGAGGCAGGGAGTGGAACCAGCAGCAAATTCTAAAATGTAAATACACTAAATGACATGATATGAAGCTGTGATCCTAACAGATTACACTATCATGCCATTTCAGCACAGGATTGCACCTGGTGAGTCTTCCAGTGCCCTGCCTGGAAAATAAAGGACCATGGCTCCCAAAAATCTTTTGCGCAAAAGCGCTTTTAGACTAACTGGAAAACAGTTCAAGTAACTCCGTTTCACGGTCGCTGAGTGATAGCGATTCATGGGAAAATTCATCAGGTACAGAAAGTGACAACAGCGACGATTCTGTCTTTCTGGCACAGCTTGTGGAATTTGGGAAGTATATCAAATGATTCTTCAGAATTTCCAACGGACCTATTTGCCAGAAAGACATCAGAATTGTTGCAGTCCTCACTTTCCGTACCAGACGACGAATTTTCCCACGAAACGATATCGCTCAGTTCAACTCACTCAGTTTCACTGTCGCCGTTTTCCAGTTCATCTAAAAGTGCTTTTGCGCAAAAACACCTTCTGGACGCCAAGGTTCTCCATTTTCCAGGCACAAGAACTGAAAAGCACAGGCAGGGCACTGGAAAAGTCACCAGGTGCGATGGCATGATAGTATAATCTGTTAGGATCACAACTCTGTATCTTGTCATTTAGTGTATTTACATTTTTGAAATTGTCGCCGGTTTCACCTCCCTGCGTCTCAACGTTCGCAGGGAAGGAAACCTGAAGACAGGTGCTGCATCAGCTGGGAGGACAGCGGGAAGATGGCGGGGGATCACAGGGGAAGGTGAGTTCTAATATATATATATAAACAGATTTCTATGCAAACCAATGTACCACTTTTAGCACGGAAATCCTGACATAAGACCACCAGGGAGGTTAAATTTTAATGCAGAGAATGCATTAGGGTAAAAAAAGTACCCTTAGAACCACATAGGATGCAGCAGACACAATCCTAGGCAGACACAATCCTAGGCAAACAGTGAGTCAAGTCAGTAACTAATTGTAGCACTCATTACTCACTACATCACTCATTTCATTGTTTGGAACTGCATTTTTCCTATACACCAGGGGAGTCCAAACTACAGCCCCCCAGCTGTTGCAGAACCACATATCCCATGAGGCATTGTAAATCTGACATTACCAGGCATGGTGGGAATTTTATTTCCTGAACAGCAGGAGGGCCATCGTTTGGACACCCCTGCTATACACCATCCCTTGACAAGCTAATTAAAAGCTAGAGTGGGTGGCATGCATCTAGTAAACTGGTACCTGAGGCTGGAATTAAACAATTAGCCTAGATTATCAGATGTGAAGCAGTGTTTTTGCTTATGGGGCAAAAATTTACATGGACGCAATTTACATGTCAAAATTAGATTTTAGTTTCAGCTCTACTTCATAGTAAATTCAGGATTTGCTCTTCATTACTACAAGCAAAAATTGCCCTCAAGGAGTATTGTAACCACTTAACACCTACCCAACTGATGTCTTCCATTTTCACCACACTTCAAAATGAAGAGGCACCCTGAGGAGAGAGAAGCTGGTTAAGGGTTGAAATTAACAGAAGCAGGCATTTCTAGTCATTTACTGGCATCTCAGAACAAAAGGTTACATTCACTGACAAGTCAGATATATGCTTGTCTATATAGATCATCACTGATGACAACCACATTGTACCCTACATTCAAGATTTTACTGCTCACCTGCAATACTGTTGGGAGCCATCTTCAGATCCTAGAAACCCTGAAGAGGGCAAGAAATCAATGTAAGTTTACAGAGCTTAACCTGATACACAGCAGATGCTGGGCAGACATGCAATTTACAAGTTTATACAAGTAGTGCGCCTAGTCTACAGAGCAGTACAGGGATTAAAGTACAGCTAAAGGCAAAATTTTGAAAAGGGAGTGTTATAACCACTGTAAGGTTTTGGTATTTGTCCCATAGCCCAACAGGGAGAGAAAAAAACCTACAAATGAAAGTTTTACTAAACCCATGATCCAGCATTCACTATATCTGATCTCCTACAGTACAATGAACATGGAAACTATTTTAGTAAATATAAACTTCTAAAATACCTTTTTTCAGCAGTATAGTCATGACTTCAGTGTCTGCATAAAGTGTGTAGGATTTTTAATACTGCACTGACTGTCCACATAGAGGGTCAAGGGCCCTGCATCCTGATAGGACAGTGTTGATCACATACACCCTTCCATGAAAAAACTAGCAATACACACCAAAAACACTAAGTGCAGCCAGGGGACACACCAAACACTAAGTGCAGCCTGTCCCCTGACTATTAGAGAAATATTGTGGACAGTGGGTGGAGGGGGGATCAGAGAAGATCGAATCAGACATTACACAATGCAGAGGATTAACCCCTTAGTGAGTATAACAAGCATGCTTTACTGCAGATACAGACCTATTTTTCTGTTGTGGGTTTAGTGACAGTTTATAGGAATTCTTTGGAGACCCCCAGTAGATTAAAAACAGACATCCTATGCAGGAAGAGAGGGTATACCCCCAGGAACTGCCCATAGGCATAGCCAGAAATTCTTTCTGCCTAGTGTCCTACTCCTGTAGGGGGTGGTATTACCCTACTGATATGCATCAAAGGACTGCGTCCGTCAATGAACGATAGAAAATTTTCACATTCTGATATATAAACATTACAAAAAAAAAAAAAAAAAAAAAAAAAAAAAAAAAAAAATCAAAAAATTTAACATTTTAGGACAATGTTTTCGGCTCCATATTTTTTTGGGAAAAAATCGCAATAAGCGTATTTTGATTGGTTAGACGCGATAACTTTTGCGCAAACCACAAGATTTATGTGATTTTTAGTGTTTTTTTTTTACTAGTAATGGCAGCGATCTGCCATTTTTTTTGTGGGACTCCGGCAGACAGATCGGACCCCTGACATTGACACTTTGGGGGGTACCAGTGACATTACTACAGTAATCAGTGCTAAAAATATGCACTGCTACTGTAATAAAAAACAAGGGGTAATTTCTGCGCTAAAAATTGATAAGGGAAAAATAGGAGGGTGAAAAAAAAGCTGCTGACTAGAACACAGTGATCCAAAAAAAAAAAAAAAAAAAAAAAGTGTAGCGCTAATAAATAACATGTGTATAAAAAAAAATCATCATGAATGAACATGTATACCACCATTATATGTTCATTCACAATTATTTTTTTTATTCACAAGCATTTTATGTACTACTGCTACTGTAATGACACTGGCAGGGAAGGGGTTAACAGAATCACTCTCCTAGAGTCACATTTAACCCCTTGATCACTTATACTAACTGTGGGGGGAGCGGGCATTGCTTCCGAGATGACCATATAGGATCACGTCTCTAGACATGCGATAGGATCACATGAGCTCTGATCATTTCAGGGAGAACGGTCGGCTGTGTTTATGTCCTCTCAGCTGGGAGCGATTGCCAGAGGCGGCAAATCGGAGCTGCCTGACACGCATCGGCTTACCCGCTGATGTGGGGCGGGAGAGCGCTCGCCCCCTAGCTCCTCCCAGGCAAATGACTTACCCATACATGGTTTTAAGCCTGGGAGAGCCACACTGCCGCTGTATATACAGTATGCGGTCAGCAAGTGGTTAAATAAACCACCATGGTTCCAGCGTCATCACTGCTGAGTCGGCGCGGGAAGCCCCGCCCTCCTCCTGCACTTCAAAGGCAAGAAACTCAAGGCCTGCGCATCCATCCACTGCCCTACACCCGGAAACAGCATGGATCCGGACTGGCAGATTCCCCACCGCTGAATTCTGGCAGCAGGCTTAGCCCTCCCCGGGCTCCAGGAGCGCTGGTCAGACTCACCAGCCACCGGGGGCCCCCATCCGCCGATACAGGCATCGGCACCAAATTCCACACCTGCCTCCTCCAGGGAGGAAAAACAAAAGACTGGGGAAGATGGAGGGTGTCTGCAGCCTATTGCATTAGGGTGTGCACCCCAAAGTTTAAATACACATGCATGTTTGCCTACATGTATATGGCCCCAGTACATTACTCTCCCTGCTGGCAAAGTGAAATAGAATTGTGTGGCACTTCTCTTATGGCAGAGCAGGTCGGAGGGAGATCTTTCCCATCTCCTCACTGGCAAACAGAGCGATAATGCTAATGTGCCCTAGGTGATTAGGGTGTGCCCAAGCACACCCTGTGCGCACGCCTATGTGTCCGCCCCTTTATTTACCTGATCCTGTCTCCAGTGGTGGAGCCTATATCTCCTGTGCTGTCCTGGACAGACTGCAGAAAATGGGGATTTCCTTGGCAAAATCCATTTTGCAGATGTTAATTGACATACAGCACCCACCCCTCTAAGGAATTATTCTGCCGACACTGCTCGTTAACAATAGCAGAGGGGGAGTATATAGCTTGCCAATAGCAGAGGGGGAGTATATAGCTTGCCAATAGCAGAGGGGGAGTATATAGCTTGCCAATAGCAGAGGGGGAGTATATAGCTTGCCAATAGCAGAGGGGGAGTATATAGCTTGCCAATAGCAGAGGGGGAGTATATAGCTTGCCAATAGCAGAGGGGGAGTATATAGCTTGCCAATAGCAGAAGGGGAAGTATATAGCTTGCCAATAGCAGAGGGGGAGTATATAGCTTGCCAATAGCAGAGGGGGAGTATATAGCTTGCCAATAGCAGAGGGGGGGCATACACCATGAACTGCCCATGGGTGTAGCCAGAATGTTCTTTTCCTGCTGTGTCTTACTCCTGTAGGGGGCTGTATAACCCAATGGTTACAAATACCAGGAGCTATGTCCAGCAGTTAACCGACAAAAAATAGGCTTTAACACAGAATTGTTGGCTTACTGAAAAGTATGACCATGTACAGTATTAGTATACACTCAATATTTGTCAGGTCTCCTTTTTTACATGAATTATTGCCATCAATGCAGTATTACACGGAGAGAGTGAGCTTATGTCAATGCAGTATTACACGGAGAGAGTGAGCTTATGTCACTGCAGAGGAGTTATAGAAATGCAGGTTGCTTTGAGAGCAGCCTTCAGCCTATCTGCTTTGTTGGGTCTGATCTTCCTCTTGACAATACCCCACAGATTATCTATTGGATTTGGGTAAGGCAAGTTTGCAGGCCAATCAAGCACAGTAATACTGGGAATAAACCAAGTATTTGTACTTTTGGCAGCATAGGCAGGTGCCAAGTCCCACTGGAAAAATAAATTCAGCATCTCCATAAGGCTGGTCAGTACAAAGTGCTCTAGAATGTCCTGGTGGAGGGCTGCACCGACTTCGGACTTGATAAAATACAGTGGACCAACACCAGCAGACAAGGATCCCCAAATCAACTGGAAACTTCACACTGGACCTCATGCAACTATGTCCCTCCACTCCTGCTTGACTCTGGGACCTCAATTTCCAAATGAAACATTTTTCCAGTGATGATTTGGGGAGCCATATCTGCTGCTGGTGTTGGTCCACTGTTTTATCAAGTCCTAAAGTCAGCACAGCCCTCTACCAGGAAATTCTAAAGCACTTCATGCTTCCCTCTGCTGACCAGAGGTATGCAGATGCTTATTTTCCAGCAGGACTTGGGACCAACCCACACTGTCAAAAGTACCAATACCTGGATGTAAATGATCATGCTACTGTGCTTGATTGGCCAGCAAACTCACCTGACCTAAACCAAGGAGACACCAGATCAACAATGCACCCTGGGTTTTCATAACCCCTTAGCAGGTGCCACAGGCCAATTCCATCAATGCAGTGCATGATGGAGAAATCAGTCATTTATGCAAAAAAAAGCCTTAACTAAATATTGTGCATACTATACTGGACATACAGAGCAGTAAGCCAAAAATTACTAAAAATCCTGTTGGTCTTATGTAATATTCTATAGTTTTCTGGGATACTGAAGTTTTAGGGTTTCACTAGCTGAAAGCCATAATCAAAACGAAATCGAAAAAATGTGCATTTTTGACTCACCGTAAAATCCTTCTCTTAAGTTCATTGATGGACGCAGTGCTCCGATTCATATTAGTAGGGACGTCCCAAAGGAGTACCATAAAATGGAGGGGTGGGGGGGGGGGTGAACAGCAGAAAAGAACAAGTCCAAGGCCAAACATAGCTGACCAGGCAACATAGGACTCGGCCCACCGGAAAACAGTAAACACCCGCAAGGAAGGCCAAAAGCCCTCCAAAAAGCAGCCAGCAAAAAACCTTGCGGTCGAAAAGAGGCAACTGCAGATGATAGTACATTCACCCGATAAAATGTGGTAAGGTGTGAACAGACTACCAGGTAGCCGACTTGCAACCTGGAGCACAGATGCCTACAAGGCAAAAAGCCCAGGCTTCCACTAGGCGCCCGAGTAGAACGCACCGAAACAGGGAAAGGTAGGATCTGATCCTTATACGAATAAAAATGCACCACCGTCTGTCCGATCCATTCGTAAATAGACGCAGGCAGTCCCGTTCACAGGCCATCCGTAAGTACAGAGCAAGCCTGACTCCCGAAAAGACTCAGTCGCCAAGTACACCTTGAGTGCCCGCACTCAAAAGTAAGCAATGCACATACCTTAGGATGTGAGGGCTCAGGACACAAGATGGGAATACAATGTCCGAGTGCAAGTGAACACCAGAAACCACCTTTGGAGGGAAGGACTGATTTGGACAAAGTACCACTGGCCCCTCAACATATGAGGACAGGACAATGTCGCCAGTGATGACACCTGCACGCAGAGTGACAGAAAACAATTAGACCATCTTCAGTAATAAGGTAGGCAGGGGATACCCTCGAAAACTCACAGAGGGTCTAAAAGAATCAACTGCACCAAATCAAGGTCCCCAGTGGAAGCACCAAGTGTCGCACCCCCTGGAAGAAGTCACGCACCAGGGCACAGGCAGCCAACAGCCTTCAGAAGAAATTTGCCAAAACCCGACCCTTGACAGTACTCAAGGCCAACTTGTGATCAACTGCCCATTAATGGAAGCCAAGATTCGGGCCCCAGAATGAGAACAAGGGGAGCCCACGCAATATACGACTGTCTCAGGTAATGAACAAAAACCACCATAGAAGTCGCTACCCCACGCTTCAAGCAGGGTGGGAATCATTGAAACAGCCAAACCCTCATACTTCCAGCACCTGGCAGTCAACTGCAAAGTCGGACGGGAGATGGGCCCTGGAAACAATAACTCCTCCCTGAGAGAAATTCTCCAAGGAGCGTCTGCACTCAGCCTGACCAGGCTGGTTTACCAAGCTCGGCTAGGCCTGTCCGGAGCCAGGAAAAAGACTGGAATCCCTTCTGCCACAATCCTGCGGAAAAAACTTAGCTTCGACTGCGACGAAGGCCCTTACCCTGGTTAGCCTGTGGAAGAAAACATTCTTCCCCCTGTGAGACCCTTACATAATGTCCAGGGCTGCGCCAAACAGGCGATCCATTAAGACAGTCATAGAATTTTGATCCGCAGGCCAACACCGCGGTCAAGTAGACGCTTGACAACATCGCTGAATAGACAGGTGACCAATGCAAAGGAGCCTCGACCAGCCTGGCATCACAAGCAAATTGCAGCCCCTGTGCCAGCTGGTCCAACAGCTCCCCCAGGGCAAGAGGGACATGCCCCACACCAAATCACGGCAGTGGAGCTCCGTCCATCAGGCAGAGCCTGCATGGCAAGGGCAAACAAACTGTTCTCAGTGCAGACTACACCAGGGAGTAGATCGCAGGCCACACAGCCAGCGCCATCCTAACCACCGAGTCCATAAAGGACGGGGAATTCCTCCACTGGAACGGTAGTCCCATTCAGCTAGAGACCGTATGTCCACCAAAGGCAGAAAAGCCCTCTGCACCAGAGACTGCCCAAAATGGGCAACGTCTAGACAGCCCAGGGAACGTCAGACAGTCCCCTCCTACATGAGCAGCAAGCCAAAAGAGCAGCTCCAGATGGCATGCGAGTGCCAGATGCCACCTGCACCTTAGGCGCAGCCACTGCTGCAACACCCAAATTGCAGGGTGTCATGCAGTGAAACAGCCAGTGCATCCACCAGCGCTCGTCGCGGCAGGGGAGGTAGAAATATAATCCGAGGAGACAGGGTGCGAGGCAACAGACCCCAGCAGGGAGGCCCCATGTCTACGGTGGCTGAGCCAGACTGAGACATCAGATGACAGGAGTAGGTAGAGAAACATCTCAGCGCACCTACCACCTTCACCCGGGCCCAAATGCTTCCCGATCTGCCAGACAGTGGAGATCCGGCGGCCTCTGTGAGGAGGGTCAGGTGGGAACAGATGGCCTGCAGGGTCTATACTGAACCTGAGGAACCCGCCAGCAACTTCGAGACAGTTTTGTTTTTTAAAAGCAGCCCCACAGCACCCCCCTGGGAGGTCAGGCGCATGCTAACAGAGCCCCCACAGAGGGAGAGACCACCCTCATGACAAGTCATCCAGGCACTCTCACTGACCTTCATAGCTGAAAAAAAAAACCTACCTGCAAAATGGCTGAAAACGGGTGTACCAAGGCCAACCCCATAGCAGACAGAGGCTACAACAAAATGGCAGCCCGGCTGAAAAGTGCAGTACTCACAGGGGGACCAAACGGCCATTCACAGCAGAAAACCCTACCAAGCCCCCCCCACAAGATGGGTCGAGCGCCACGGACAGCGCCTTCCCCGACCCCCCATGCACACTAGGCCCCAGCCATGCTCCAACAGTACCCCATGCGGGAGGGGCGGTGGGGGAGAGGGTCCAACAGGACAGGGAACCCTGGAGTGAGGGTCTGACCATCCCAGAAATGAGTGCCCACCCCAAAATCCACCAGGGGAGGGACGTTTACTCACCATACCGGAACACAGGCGGGCACCATCTCATGACAGGACGCCACCGGAGTATGGGGGGTTGTCGGCCAAATAGGAACACTGCGATATTAAGCCAAGACCCTTTCGTGTGCATCCTGACAAGACGTTAACTTGCAGGGCCAGTCCCCATCCAGGGGGACTGTTGCAGCCGGCCCAGCACGGAGCTACGGTTGGCACACCCTGGGCTGACCAGACTGGTGACCACTGGATATGGGGGGGGTTCAGTCCGTTGCCCGGCAGAATTGCTAGAGGATCACAGGAAAACAGATACGGAGGAAAAATGGCCAAATAAAAAAAATCTACATGAAAAAATTGCTTCTATGCCAGGACCAGAGATCACAGCAAGGAACTAGGTCCTTACTCCCGACTAGGCAGATTAAAAACTGGCATCCTATGCAGGAAGAGGGGGGGGTGTACCCTCCGGGACTGCCCATAGGCATAGCCAGAATTTTCTGCCTAGTGTCCTACTGCTGTAGGTGGAAGTATTACCCAACTAAAATAATCAGAGAACTGCATCCCCGTCAATGAAGAAATGCTTGACATCTCTGCAAGTAATGCATATTTAGGATACAAGTTTCACTGACTGATTCTAATTTTACGAGATAAACCTGTAAGTTTGCAATATGGTTCTCGCCCTTAGAGGTCCTCTGTACAGCACTGCAGTATGTCAGAATCCACTTGCCCCAGTTCAGCCTCCAAAGTTATTACTGGAGAGACTGCCAATCCTGCACCACCAAGCTTACATGCCACACCAGTCTCCCTGGTAACAGCTGGAGACCTGGGGAGCTGATCTGGGAAACCCAACTGGGGCTGACAGAGTAGTGTACAAAGGACAGCCCTAGAGGCGAGCAGAGCCAGACCACCAGATTGAGTAATCTATGAGTTCTATGCTGTAACCAAGCAGCAGTAAGGAAAGATGCTAGAGAGCACAGATGTGTCAGCCTTAGAAAAAGACTACAGATACCCATGCAAATTGTGAAGGGACACCATTTTCTTTAGACACTGTACTAATGGATCATGAACATTTACTCATGGACTAAAGTTTGTATAACCATCTGCTCTTTTATACTAGTCACAGGAATTCACATAATCACATCCAATATCAAGTTTTAAGTATTTGGAGTTGCACACCATTAGATTGCTTTATGCTCAGCACTACAGTGCTTTGCACCACATTCAATGAACATCACTCTAGCAGTGACAATTATGTAGTGCTGCGAATCTCTCACCACCCCCCCAATATATTCTGCCACTGATTGTAAACATGTAGTGTAGAATTCTGGCAACCTGATGCCCCATTTCACTTTTACAGTACTAGCCCAATCCTTGAGTTTCTGTCACTGGTACCAGCGTAGAATAAAAGTCATGGTACCTCTTGGATGAAGAGTGGCCTAATCCTTAAAGACATGTTGCATATTATACAGCAAGGTCAATCTGTCCAAAGGAGTGACTCAATCCCCACCCAGTCAACCTCCCACTTTAGGTCTTCTTACTTTCAGTTGTCCCAAGAGCACAAGATGTTTGTGATTTTTAAGATGGTGTACAGATTACGAATCTTGACTAATCTCAAATACCTTTTAGTCAAGTGCCCTCTTGACTCAAGTTGTGTAGGTTTAACAAGTCTGAATAAAATGTAACAGAAAGACCATATAAAAGTGAGCCACACCCATGTGTTAGAAAGCATTTTTATTTAAACAGATGGAAACCCATCTAGTCTGATGTTAAAATGTAACAGCGCCAAGGATGCACTACAAAGACCATCTGGAGGTTAGAGAGCTGACGAAACTTGTAAACACCACTGTTAAGCAAGAAGGTCAGAGCTTGTGATTTTATTGAAGGTCTTCATCATCCTTTGCAAGTTCCTCTGAACCTACAAAAAGAATACCATTACAAAACTTGCAAGCTTAAACATTGCTTAAACAGCACTTCAGAATTCAATCCCCTCAGACTGTTCCATCAGAAACAGGTTATCCATCTTCTCCAACTGACTACACCAGTGGGTTCACCTTTTCAGGCTCTGGTGGAAATCAGATGGTCGGACATGTGAAGGTTTCATCCTTGGGGATAGTGAGATACAAAGACTTTATAGAGACCTTGCTGTTGGCATTAGCCTTCACAGCACCCCACCAAAAACCCTGAAAATTCAGTCTCATTTGAGGCACGGGCATGTTGCACACCATCAGCTAAATAGCCTAGGTGAAATCTTTAAAGTGCTACTAAACCCACAAAGTAAAATATTTCTAAAGATTCAGAATGGCATGCTTGTTATACTCTTAAGTGATTAATCCTCTGCATTGTTCAAGGCTGTGTGATCCTGTACGTTCACTCTGGGCAAATCAAGATAAGTCACAGTAAATGTAGTTCAGCTGCACATGCTCAGTTTGTTCTATTGCTGGAAGCAAGAAAGCTTCCTGGTTTGAGCTGAGCCATTGAGGTCACATGGCATTAACCACACATGTGAGCATGTATATTATCCCTAAATGACAGCCCAGTCCCTCCATGCCCAGTAATTTAAGAACAGTGGGTGGGATGTCACATCTTGGATGGATAATCCGCCTCCCATAAAAGCATGAAGACAGACTATAGTGGATTTCAAGAGGCAGGGATATCTACATGGAACACTGGACTCGGGCAGACCCTGCAGATATATATAGCTGCAGTGTTTTAATGTCAAAAAGATTTACAATCTGGGCAGTGCAGGGGCTGATTAACTTATATTAATGGGTTTAGTAACACACAAGTCTCGTTTACATGTATGGGAAAGCGATGTGTTTAGAACCACATCCGATATGCATTAATGTGAAAGACTGGCTTGCAAAGCAGCCAGTGGTTCACACATGTATGGGGCAGCCGCAGTCTCCATTTGAGAGTCCTGTGTGATTTTAAGCCTGTTCAGGTGCAAATTAGGTTAAAAAACCCAGACTCCTTTTTAACTGACTGCAAACTGCAGTCAAACATGTGAACCTAGTTTTAACACCTAAAAATTCTTAAAAGCACATGCACAAGTTAAGCCATTAGACAAGGCATTCATTACCTTACTGCAGCAGTCCCAACTTCATATCGGTATTCTGCATTATCACTGCATGGTCAAAATGAATGGGTGTAAATACAATCAATATGTTTTAGTCTTACCTTAAATTTTCCTCCAGTTGAAAGCTGAAACAAAAAAGTGAAATATGTAACACATGTCTTTACAAAAACCAATCTGACTAGACAACTACAGGGGATCTCTTCAGTATAGCGACAATCCTTGTCACAGCCAGCACAATGCCAGCTCAGGGTATAGTGGATGATTCATCACTGGTGTCCCCACAAGATTGTGTTCTAAATAGACTAGCTTTAACCATTGAAGCATATTAACCTACTTTGCCCCATTCACATGCCATTTGTATGTGTATAGCTCCTTACATGTGTCAGGTCTGCTCTACTTCTGGTCATCCCCATGTAGTACCAACCATCGAAACCTGCAAAAGATTCAGCAGGTCAGATACTGCAACATCAAGCAAGCAAGAATACAAAGCCAAACTTTTAAAACTGTCAGTTATAATAAGGTCTCATCAGAATTCAGACGAACGAGATTCCATGAGATAAATCATCATCAGTTTCAATACTAAAGCAAAATTTACACTAGCTTATCTACACTTTTCATGAGCAAAGCCCTAAAAATAAAACCCACCAGAAGGGCAACCCTGGCAGTAACTCCCACTTCAGTTTTTATGCTCTTTTGTACAATTTAGCAGATCCTTCCCTGAGGTAGTTGCACCCACCAGAAAATGCTAGGCAACCCTGGAGCTCCATTCCATAAAAGGGTTGTATTGATCACTGGGAAGCAATGGTAGCATCTACTTAGTAAATTATGATAGCGGCTCTAAAAAGTTGCTGACATATGTGCCGTTAGTGCTGCAATGCCTACTTTCCAGGTTACCTAGTTTTACACTAAACACTGGAATTTTCTAGTTAACCAAGTTCTGTTTTACTACCGACTCACCTACCATTTCATTTCCTTCAAGTGCTCTGCAAATCCATTTGAGTATCTGCAATCAAAGATAATCAGTTCAACCCTTTATAAAAATGTGCAAAACCAGCATCTTTACAATAGTTACTGCTCAGGAGTTCGAAAAGTTTCATTATGTTTTCAAAGTGAGCTAGTATGACTCATCACTGCAGTAAAGAAACCCCCAACCCCCCAAAAATGAATTCTACTCACCCCCACAGGACGGAGGTTTTGTTTTCTGTAAAACAAGGAAAAAAGTATGTCAAAGGACATCTCAAAATAGACAAACTCAGAACATCTGTCACTAAATATCAGAACATACCTCTCAGTCACTAAATATCAGACTGGGGCGGTAAATTGTCATCACAAAATTTAAAACAAAGTGCAAAATCCAAACTTGGAGCAAGGTTACACAACTTACCTGTACATAAAATGGAGCCAGTCAGAGAGACAGTCGCCAGAGATCCAGGTATACCTACAGAACAATGACTTGTCAGACAATCCCAGCAAGTGTACAAATGCAAAACAGTTGAGCCAAAATTTTCAGAGCACATCCTTGAATGTGGGCTATCAGAACATAACCACTCAGTCACCAATCATCAGACTGGGGCGGTAAGATGTCATCATAAGTCAATTATACCAGTACCACATTTCTGCAAAGTTAAGGTCATTAGCTGTGTAGCTTCTAGAACAGGCCAAGTACCATAAGCTTGCAACAATTTATGCAAATATGAGCAACTGAAATGCAGTTTTGGGATCAAAGCAGCAATGAGCTAAAATAATGCATTTACCTGTCTCGTACGCTCAAGGTCTTCTCTAAGCCACAGGGATCTGCAAAACAAAAGCAGTTACGGTAAGTTATGCATGTACAGTCGAGCTTGCTGTACCCTTGCCACATCTGGTCTTATCAGGGCTTTGGTGACTATCTGCCATGAGACTTGTGTCGTCCATATATTCATGTTAAAGCTTTCATCCTTTCAGACCAGCAGCACTTAAAAACACACAGCAGACAGTACCTACCTTTAATTTATCCGAGTTCTTGTCTTCAAATGTCCCACCATGTTTAACCTGCTGTGAACAAAGGACCATTCCATTAGCTTTGTAATAGCAACAAGTTGTTAGCATTTTTAACCTACACTCCATCAGAACTCCACCATGCTTAGAATATTCTTCAGAATATTTCAGACGAACGAGACTTAAGTCATCATTTGGAGCAAAACTAAACTTACAAGCCTGGGGCAAGGTTAGGCAAGTTTCCATAAATGTCAAATATAACATGCAGAACCCAAACTAAGCATCTTGGCCAGAGCAGTAGTATATACATGTAAACACCAAGACAGGCTAAAGTAGGAGCTTCTGCTAAAACATTAAACATTTTTGAAAAGGGCCGGAGGTTGGTCTGACTACCTTGACCCATTTTATAAAAAAGTATGTCATTCAGATTTACATGGTCCCATTCAAGAGCCCCATTCTAAAATGTAAATACACTAAAATGACAGGATATGAAGCTGTGATCCTAACAGATTACACTATCATGCCATTTCAGCAGAGGATTGCACCTGGTGAGTCTTCCAGTGCCCTGCCTGGAAAATAGAGGACCATGGCACCCAAAAATCTTTTGCGCAAAAGCGCTTTTAGACTAATGCCCCATACACACGTGCAGATTATCTGCAGACTTTCCAAAACCATATAATATGAGGTCAAACCTAAACACTTTTGATTTGTATGCAATCTGGCAGGCCCTTGCACTACATAGAAAAGGTAAGTCTGCAGATAATCTGCACGTGTGTATGGGGCATAACTGAAAACAGCGACCGTGAAACAGTTACTTGAACTGAGTGATAGCAATTCATGGGAAAATTCATCAGGTACAGAAAGTGACAACAGCGATGATTCTGTCTTTCTGGCACAGATTGTGGAATTTGGGTAGTATATCACGATTTTTAAGATTCCAACGGACCCATTTGCCAGAAAGACATCAGAATTGTGCAATCCTCACTTTCCGTACCAGACGACGAATTTTCCCACAAATCAATATCGCTCAGTTCTTCAACTCACTCAGTTTCACTGTCGCCGTTTTCCAGTTCGTCTAAAAGTGCTTTTGCGCAAAACCCCTTTTCGATACCATGGTTCTTTATTTTCCAGGCACAAGAACTGGAAAAGCACAGGGAGGCACTGGAAAAGTCACAGGTGCGATGGCACGATAGTCTAATCCAATCACAACTCTGTATCTTGTCATTTAGTGTATTTACATTTTTGAAATGGTCACCGGTTTCACCTCCCTGCGTCTCAACGCTCGCAGGGAAGGGAACCTGAAGACAGGTGCTGCATCAGGTGGGAGGACAGCGGGAAGATGGCGGGGGATCACAGGGGAAGGTGAGTTCTAATATATATATATAAACAGATTTCTATGCAAACCAATGTACCACTTTTAGCACGGAAATCCTGACATAAGACCACCAGGGAGGTTAAATTTTAATGCAGAGAATGCATTAGGGTAAAAAGTACCATTAGAACCACATAGGATGCAGCAGACAATCCTACCCAAAAAGTGGGTCAAGTCAGTAACTAATTTTAGCACTCATTACTCACTAAATCCTTCATTACATTGTTTGGAAGAGCATTTTTCCTATACACCAGGGGTGTCCAAACTACAGCCCCCCAGCTGTTCCCGAACTATACATCCTATGAGGCATTGTAAATCTGACATCCAGACATTGCCAGGCATGACGTGAACTGTAGTTCCCGAACAGCAGGAGGGCCATCGTTTGGACACCCCTGCTATACACCATTCCTTGACAAGCTAATAAAAGCAAGAGAGTGGCATGTATCTAGTAAACTGGTACCCGAGGCTGGAATTTAACAATTGGCCTAAATTATCAGATGTGAAGCAGTGTTTTTGCGGAATTGGACAAAAATATACATGGACCCATTTTACAGGTCAAAATTAGATTTTAGTTTCAGCTCTACTTCATAGTAAATTCAGGATTTGCTCTTCATTACTACAAGCAAAAATTGCCTTTAAGGAGTATTGTAACCACTTAACACCTACCCAACTGATGTCTTCCATTTTCACCACACTTCAAAATGAAGAGGCACCCTGAGGAGAGAGAAGCTGGTTAAGGGTTGAAATTAAAAGAAGCAGGCATTTCTAGTCATTTACTGGCATCTCAGAACAAAAGGTTACATTCACTGACAAGTCAGATATATGCTTGTCTATATAGATCATCACTGACGACAACCACATTGTACCCTACATTCAAGATTTTACTGCTCACCTGCAATGCTGTTGGGAGCCATCTTCAGATCCTAGAAACCCTGAAAAAGGCAAGAAATCAATGTAAGTTTACAGATCTTAACCTGATACACAGCAGATGCTGGGCAGACATGCAGTTTCAAGTTTGTACAAGTAGTGCGCCTAGTCTACAGAGCAGTACAGGGATTAAAGTAGAGCTAAAAGCAAAATTTTTGGATAAAGGGAGTGTTATAACCCCTGTAAGGTTTTGGTCTTTAGCCCATAGCCAAAAGGGAGAGAAAAACCTGCAAATGGAACATTTTACTAAACCCATGATCCAGCATTCACTATATCTGATATCCTTCAGTATAATGAACATGGAAAATATTTTAGTAAATATAAACTTCTAAAATACCTTTTCTCAGCAGTATAGTCATAACTTCAGTGTCTGCGTAAAGTGTGTAGGATTTTAATACTGCACTGACTGTCCTATCAGGATGCAGGGCCCTTGACCCTCTATGTGGACAGTGTTGATCACATACACCCTTCCATGAAAAAACTAGCAATACACAACACTAAGTGCAGCCAGGGGACACACCAAACACTAAGTGCAGCCAGGGGACACACCAAACACTAAGTGCAGCCAGGGGACACACCAAACACTAAGTGCAGCCAGGGGACACACCAAACACTAAGTGCAGCCAGGGGACACACCAAACACTAAGTGCAGCCAGGGGACACACCAAACACTAAGTGCAGCCAGTCCCCTGGCTCTATTAGAGAAATATTGTGGGCAGTGGAGGGGGGGGATCAGAAGACCGAATCAGACATTACACAATGCAGAGGATTAACCCCTTAGTGAGTATAACAAGCATGCTTTACTGCAGATAGACTGATTTTACTGTTGTGGGTTTAGTGACAGTTTACAGGAATTTTGAAAACCCCCAGGTCACCAGAACTAGTTTCCCAATTGGAAGAATTCCCTTACTATGCTGGGGACAACCCAAAATTTGTGATTCTCTTTTAACATGGTAAACAGGGCAGATTCCAGTTTTGCAGATATGCTGGTTTTTATGACAGCTTGCCCAGCCAGCTATTAACTGGATACTAGAGTTCACATTGTCATGCGATTTGACACTTCCAGATTGCATTACAAGTCACACACCATTGGAACCTCTCAAATCACTTCAAATTATCACAGCCACTATGAAAGGTTCCTGCACTACTTTCTACCAATTTCATTGCGACTTGCATAGACTTAAGTTAATGAAATCAGCAAGAATTGCAGCTTTGAAATGGATTAAAGTACATGATTAACACCACAATGGTGTGAACCAGAGCCTACCCCCAAAAAAAATTACTAAAGGGATCTTCTAAACCAGGGGTCAAATGGCCCACCAGTTGCACACGAACTACAATTCCCATCATGCCTAGTCATGTCTGAATGTCAGAGTTTTACAATGCCTCATGGGACATGTAGTTACGCAATAGCTGGAGGGCCGTAGTTTGAGGATCCCTGTTCTTAACAGTGGTTTCTAAGTTGTGCTGTAAAGGCTGCCGAAGATCAACTTTCCACATACAAAAACTGATACTTGATTCTAGCTTACAAAAGCAATTCAGAGCCTCTGCAATAGGTGCATCCATGCAATATTAGTCTAAAGCCTAGGAAATTATATGTTCTGCAGTTTACTGAACAGGGATGAACACCCACAGACATCTTTGAGATGGAGTGACATCCTATTACAGCTGCCACTCAGCCAGTGAGGTTATCTCCACTGCCAATACAGAAAGAGAGAGTTCAAGTCTATCATCTTCGTGGCAGGGCTACATGTACAGCAACTAGAGACTTTTGTTACAACAAAAAAAAAAAACTAGAACACTTACCAATTCTGCTACACATTTCTGGCACCTAGAATAAAAAAAATAAAATTAGAAAACTTTATACAAAAAAAAAAAATAAATAAAATGTTACTAGCCATGCCATCAAGTGTTGCTCAGAGACAAAAGCTGTCCTCAAAGAATTCTCAGAACAGGTCTGTGAAAGTCTCATCATAGACACAAGACAAGGACTGCACCCTCCACCCAGCCATGTGCTCATCGGTCAGCAAGGGAAAAGCATGGCAGAGGCCCACACCCACCATTGTACAATAGGACGGGGTCTTACAAATCCTCATGAGCCCTGTGGAACACCAGATTTATATAAATCATGCGTTCCATTTAACTTCCACCCATAGGAGTCAAGGGAGAATTTAAGACACTGAAGACAGAAGCAGATTGCTTCTATGAAAAAAAATTACTTCTATGAAAAAAATTACTTCAATCTAAACCCAATGCTGTGAATGGAGCAGGAGAATGACAGCCACCCCCTATTTACAGAACACATTACATGCTGCTAAACCCTGCATGGAGCAGGCTGCTAAACCCTGCATGGAGCAGGCTGCTAAACCCTGCATGGAGCAGGCTGCTAAACCCTGCATGGAGCAGGCTGCTAAACCCTGCATGGAGCAGGCTGCTAAACCCTGCATGGAGCAGGCTGCTAAACCCTGCATGGAGCAGGCTGCTAAACCCTGCATGGAGCAGGGTGCTGCACCACCATACAGATTCACACAGAGGTGACGATGCATGGAGGGATGCATTAGGAATTGGCAAAGCAGCAGCATAATGCAGGATCGTGTACAATTACATACTACCCCAGCCCACATTAACTACATTAACCTCATTACCGGGATGCAGGATTTTAGTTTGGAATACACATTACAGCTAATCACACTGATGCTGCATTGCCCATCATCCACCCTCCTACCATCACGCTGGATTGGCGCCATATCAGCCTCCTCATGATACTCTGCAACCCGGGGTTTGGATCAAGCAGGCCCGCACATTCCTCTCAATCCCCATTGAACCATGCCTTCCACCAAGCATAAAGAAGCCATATCAGAAGTGGAGCCCCAGCAGGCAGAGAGCCCGTCCCCAGTGCGCCACGTGTGAGCGAAAGTGCAGGCAGCACACATCCCAGCTTACCTCCAAGGCAAGAAGGTCAAACGAAATGGCCGATTATAGGCGGGTCGGAAGCTTAAATAGCTGAACGGGACACGCATGGCCCTCTGGGAATGATCTTGAGCATGCGCATATGGCTCCCCACGCTCCACCTATCAGAACCCACCGCAAGCCGTCGGAAAATGTAACGGAAGTGACGTTGCGAACACAATTGCTATGCTTATTGCGCATGCTCTATGCGTCCCAACATGGTCGCTATAGTTTTCCAAATCTGACAGAACAGGAAGGCGGTGTACTGCCGATAGTTTCAACTTGCCGAAAAATTCAACCAAGTGGCAGTGGACATCTTACACAGAGGACAAGTTTTCAATGTCACACTTATTTTAGCAGGTAACTCACCTTATATAGTGAAAAGGACTATTTCACTATAGTGAGTAGTCTATTTGGGGATATAATCACTTTATCGATGAGCAGTGCAGGGTGTACCAAGATGGCCGTCGCCACCTTCTGTCTGCAGGTTTCTGGCTATTTTTACTATAATGCAAATATGATACTGTGATTCAGTATATAAGGTGAGTTTACTGCTAAAATAGGTGTGAAATTGAAGACTTGACTGGGTGTAAAAGATGTCTGCCACTGCCTCGTGTTGTGTCAGATTAGGAAACCTATTGGAACGCATAGCGGCCATGTTGGAACGCATGGCACATGTGCACTAAGGAATTTTTGCTCAGAGCGGACATCTTCCTACACCCAGCGAAGTCTTAGACGTCACACGTATTTTAGCAGTAAACTCACTTTATATACTAAGATGGTCCTCACCACCTTCTACCTGTAGGCCTGTCACTGTATGCACTATAAAAATAAAAATGGAATCTTGTATTTCAGGATATAAGGTGAGTTTACTGGTAAAATAAGTGTGAAATTGGAGACTGGGTGTAAGAAGATGTCCGCTGCTGCCTTCATGTTCTGTCTCATTAGGAAACCCATTGGAACGCATAGTGGCCATGTTGGAACGCATGGCACATGCGCAGTAAGCATTTTTCACAGAGAATGTCACTTCCGTTACATTTTCTAAATAAGTAGCGGTATTCTGACAGGACACCGGATTTACGTTTTTTTTTTTCAAGGAGTGGACTCTGTCTCGGTCATGTGATAAGAAGTAGGAAGTGTACTTTAACCACTTAAGCCCCGGATGATTTTACCCCCTTCCTGACCAGGGCCTATTTTGCTATTCGGCACTGCGTGATTTTAACGGACAATTGCGCGGTCGTGCGACGCTGTACCCAAACGAATTTGACGTCTCTTTTTTCCCACAAACAGAGCTTTCTTTTGGTGGTATTTGATCACCTGTGCGATTTTTTGATCATGCGCTATAAACAAAAAAGGAGCGTCAATTTTGCAAAAATAACAATATTTTTCACATTTTTTTTATATGAAATTCCCCCCAAAAAAATGTAAAAATATTTTTTTTACATTTTCGGCCAATTTGTTTTATGCTACCTATGTTTGGTAAAAAAAAAATCGCAAAAAGCGTATTTTGATTGGTTTGCGCAAAAGTTATCACGTTTACTAACAAAGGGAAAGATTTTTGTCATTTTTGTTGTTTGTTTTTTTAATGCGTAATGGCGGCGATCTGCAATTTTTTTTTTTTTTTTTGCGGTACTGCGACATTGCGGCGGACAGATCGGACCCTTGACTGACATTTTTGACACTTTTGGGGTTACCAGTGACATTTCTACAGTAATCAGTGCTATACATATGCACTGTTACTGTAAAATTACACTGGCAGTGAAGGGGTTAACTTTTTTTGAGAGGGAGGGGTTATGTGTGTCCCTAGGGGCGTGATTCTAACTGTGATTGGCTGTGGCTTGAGCTGTATGAACAGTGATCAATGGTCCTACATAGTAGAACCGTATGATCACCATTCATACACAGGGGAGAATGACAGGCGGCTTGTTTACATTAGCCTTTCTCCCTCTGCACCGACGATCGCTGTGTGACCGGTGGACATCGGGTCCGCCGGTCACACACGCGGGGGCGTCCGTGACCGCGGGGGTGCGCGCTCGCTCCCTAGACCCTCACAGGCTAGCGACGTAGTACTACTTCGCTCTGCCTGTGAGGGGCTGACCGCCGCAGTAAATAGTCGTGCGGCGGTCGGCAAGTGGTTAATGTAATGAGATAGAAATACACTGATAAATACACAACGGCTTTGTCTTTTTGTTTTTTTTTTTATTTCTTTATTGAGAACAAAGCACCGTACAAAAAGGCAGTAGGAGGACGAGAACAAAGTCACTCCAGTCAACAGAAAAAGTCATCAGTTAAATACATCAGCAGTCAGGCACGTAGTGACCGTGTACAGACCTATTCAGGTGCCGTATAAGAACAATTTTCAAAAATACATTATAGCAAAGGAAGGTGCACATGGTGCATATGCATGCCAGGGGAGGCGCGAAGACGTGTCGCCAACCCCTATCCGTGGGCACCTTACACATCGCCTAGGAGAGGCGAGTCCTGATACAGCAATGATTGACAGGTAAAACGGCTTTGTCTTTATCTGCCAAGCTATCTACTCTAAGCATGGCACAGAGGAAGGACTTTTATTTATGGCTCATAAATGCAGACAGTTGAACACCAGGATTGGATGCACATGTGGTTTCTATGGGGCCAAAATGCACTGGAATCGCACCAGAGTAGTCCAGGAACCTTTTCCAAAATCTGTCCATGCTGAGTTGCATTGATATGAACTGGCACTACTAATATATGATTTCCCTTATCATGCGATTCTGTGCAACTCAAGTCACATGTGAAACCGCACTAGTGTGAACCCTTATGCCTCGTACACACGCATCGATAGTTGGCCGTGAATTTTCGGCCAACGTTCGATCGGCCGATTTTCGGCTTGTTAGTATGATGCTTTCGACAACCGACTCCGAATTTTCGGCCAAACAAAATCTGGTGTGCATGCTATAAGATTTTTGTTGGCAGTCAACATAACGGCTGATTTTCCGTCAGTCAGTACAGATTTCGGCAGACAAAAATCAGATGAGCAAGACTGGGCATACTCAGAGAAGAAAAAACACACGGAAAGTAAACCATCACATGACATCACTTCTGAAGTTGGTTTTTGTTGGCCGAGAAAATTAGTGTGCAGTCTAAAGCACATTTCAACCAACACAACACCACTGGACAAAAGACGGCCGATCGGTCGGCCGATAATCGTTGCGTCTGTACAAGGCATTAGGCCTCGTTCACACCATGGTGCAGAGATGTCAGTTTTTCTGCACGCATTCTGCAAGAGCACAAAAAACATTTGTTCTCTATGTTTTATGTTGTAAAGCGCTGCAAAAAACTGTTAGCGCTATATAAATCCTGTAACATAATAATGTGTCCTGTTCACACACAACAATGGTATCGCGTGCAAATTTTTTCTGCTCAGAAATCTGCAACGTGTATGCAGTTTTTGCGCGGTAAACAAACTGCCATGACATCATCATTGGTGGGAACAGGGCACATAACTGACGGGCATGAAAATTGATGTCATTGTTCATAAAAACTAATTGAAACACGCATAATAACTGATGTCTCTACAAGTAAAATCTGCGCGGTTTTCCCACCAGTTTTCATGAACATATGGTGTGAGCGTGCCCTGAAGGCTGGGTTCACGCTGCTTGCGACCCCAAAGTCATGCAACATCGCATTGTGACTTGATGCGATTTTGACGTTGCCCAGTCATAACTAAAAAGAGTGTGACTCAATGTTTTTTTTCTTCTACACTGAATTCCTTTTCCATTACTTCTGTGTTTCCCTGTGTTGTATGGAGTTTAGCAGTCACCCTGGCTAGGTGGACAATGTGCTTTGGGAGGTGACAGTGCTTGGAAGGAGATTTTGAGATGCAGCGATGGGCTAAGCCACAAGTACACAACAGACAATGGACTGAGAGTGGAGTAAAGCCTCTGAAGTCGCAGCCAAAGTCGCATTGATAAGACAGAGATACAACTTCCTTGCAACTTTTGTGGTTTTAACAGTGCAGTCTATGGGACCCAAATCACACCAAAGATGCAAAAAAGTAATGCAGGAATTTTTATTTAGGTTTTTTTGGCATGAAGGTAAAAACCTTTGTGTGCAGCAGCACCCCCAGCCCCCCTAATACTTACCTGAGTCCGATCCCCATCCAGTGAAGTGCACAAGAGCCTCGACTCTCCCAAGGCTGAGACATTGTATGAGACACTGGGGGTGGGGGTTGTCAACCACAGCCAGTGAGCTTATGAGGGGGGGCAGGCCGAGCTGCACACAAGGAGCAGCAGTTCAGGAGTAAGCCTGCTCGGGTGCTTCCATAGCAAGCTGCTTGCTATGGAGGCACTAGGCAGAAAGGAGGGGCCTGGGGCGACGGTGGGGGACCTGAGTAAAAAAGGAGCGGGGCTCCTCTGTGCAAAAGCACTGCACAGGGCAGGTAAGTATAACATGTTTTTTTTTTTTTTTTTATATATTAATCCTTTAATATCACTTTAGGACGGCACCCATTGAAATATATGTGCTTTGACCTTTGATGTGACTTTCTTTGTTGCAAGTGTAGCACAATTCCCAGCCGTTTTGCTGGATATGGGTCCCCTGGGTTACCGCTAACAACAGCACATTTAAGCATGTTTCTCCAAGTGTGAGCACTGAGAAAATGACCAGTCCAGTATCTTTGGGTTTTTGATTTATTTAGGAACTTGGATGGGAGAAGGGATGAGTGGGATACTCCTTTAACTCAACTATGCACAATTTGGCGAAGACAATTAAGAAGTACTGTTTGACGCTGGTTAACGCTTGCTGAATGCGCACCAATGCTGACTTGACGTTGGTTAACGCTGGCCGGATGCCGGTTAACGCTGAACTATTCAGGGCCGGTGCTACACTATTTTACGCCGTAGGCAAGACCAGCTACTTTCGCCCCCCCCCCAAAAGAAAAAAGGGAAGGGGTTAAAAACTCCTCTATGTCATACCCAGTAACCCCGATCCGATGGTTCCTCCATGTTGTGCTTTCATACCCAGTGACCCCCATATTCCTCCATGTCACACCCGGGGACCCTAATGTCCCTCCGTGTCACACCCAGGGACTTTGATGTTCCTCCATGTCACACCCAGGGACCCCGTGTTCCTCCATGTCATGCTGTCATACTCAGTGACCCCAATGTTCCTCTATGTCAGACCCTGATGTTTTTCCATGTCACAGTTGAGGACCCTGATGTTCCTCCATGTCACACCAGGGGACCCTGATGTTCCTCCGTGTCACACTTGGGGACCCCAATTCCTCATGGCACACCTGGTGACCCCAAACTCCTGTTACACCCGGTGACCCCTATCCTCCATGTCACACCTGGTGACTCTGATTCCCCATGGCACACCTAGTGACCCTGATTCCCTTTCATACCAGGGATGCTCCATGTAACACCCAGGGACACCGATCCCCTGTTCTGGGGACACTAACTGGGCGGTATGAAGAGAGTGGCCCCCACTCTGCCCTCCTTCACAGTGATCCTGCTGATTCCTTCTCCCAGGACGCTCCTCTCCTGGACCACAGTGCTCACCACAGCTCCAACCGGCTCCTGGTGGAGGGAAAAGCAGCAGTCAGAGAGATCCGCATGTCCTTCATCACCGACCTCCTCAGACCATTCCGGTGCCTCGTCACTTCTGCCCCAGTAAAGGTTCCGCCCTCCAGTGCCGAGCTCCGGCTGAGGTTCAGCTCTCCTCCGCTCCCTGCTTAATACCAACCCAGGGAAATGAACGGCTGCCTACCAGCTCAGTGCAGAGAGTCACTTCCTGCCTGGGGTTAAGGCCGTTCAGCTTAAGCTGAAGAGGATCATCATGCAGGCAGCACTCTGGTGGGCTCCATTCCTGCCTCTTGGGGCCCCTCCAACAGTGGTGGAAAGCCAGGGCCTGATAGTTCCGCCACTGCCCAAGACACCTGGCATCTTTCTCTGTCCCTTCTTCCTCCCCTACCACCACCACCTTTCCTCTCAGCTAACAATAATCATTCATGATGAAGAGAGAGTGCCGACTCCTGGCTGCGCCCCTAGGTGGCAATGCGCCCTAGGCGGCTGCCTAGTTTGTCTAGTGGAAGCACCGGCCCTGGAACTATTCTTGTAACTGAGCTTCAACTAAAGAAATTCTCTCTTAGCTGCCTTAGGTACTCCTTCCTGAGGTAGCTACTTGTACACGTTTGCTGCACTGCCGAACGCTTCAGGGCCCACACTGGCGCCCCCTTTCACTCCCTTATCTTCAGGGCTTAACACTTGGAACAAGGTTAGCTGGCTCCTGTATCCCTTTGACCTTCTGGAGTGGCCCCCTCTCTTGAGAAGACCCCTGGGCAGATTTCGAGTACTCACAACACTGTTTTTCCTGGAAACTTCTGCCAAGCAGCTCCACTCGGTCAGCAACACTCTGGATCCCTTTCTGCAGCCCAGCTCAACCTCCGGTCCTTCAGGCCGACTACCCAGGACACCTTTACTCGCTCTGACAGGAGGAGAGACAGCCGTCAGCCTCCTCCTGGGACTCTGCTTCCCGCCAAAGACGCTCTGTCTCATGCTCTCGCCAGGTTTATACCCAATCCCAGGGTGCATTGCGGCGAACTCCGCCCACTGGGACAGCTATAAACCCTGGTGCGCTATTGGCCAGGTTTCCTCCACCGTCCAACAAGAGCCCTCATTGGATACAGTGGAGAGACTCCTCAGACTCAACAGACTACACCTGGAAACACATGAGAGCCTAACTGAATGATCAGGCCCCCCTGATAAGCAGACAGGGCTACACATATACTTTTCCTAGCACCTACCTAGGAGGGTGCTACACAAGTCACAGCAGTGTTAAGCCAGGGTGTTTTTCCTCCCTGCCAATGCAGTATACTGCCTCCCCCATAGACATGAATGGCTGTGCTGTACTCAGGTATACACTAGTGGCATATGCAAAAACAAAATAGATTTTTTTTTCTTTTTGCATACATCTGTACACTGTGCTCATGTTTACAATAGCACCACTGTATACCTGAGTACAGCAGCACACAGCAGTTCATGTCTATTCACTCATGCACATGGACACCAAAAACACCACATTATTAGGCATTCAGAATTTTTTTTTTTTGCCAATCTACATGCAGCCCATTGTTTTTTTATGGGCCTGTACACACAGGGGCATAAACTTGCACTGTGTTAAAAACAGTAAAAAAACAAAACAAATTGTGTTGCAGGGCAACATTTTACACACATAAGTGTGTATAAGTGCGTACACCACACCCCTTTGCCAAAATACAGCTAGACAAATTTTTACACATATATGAACATATACGCTTGTACTATACAGTCCATCCTCATATTGTTACGCAGGAACTTTCTGCCCGGAATATCTGTTTTTCTTGCATGAGGACCATATGCAAGGAATATGACAAAGAATAGAAGAAATTGGGACTTTAGGCAGCCACTCATAACCCCCGGGAGAAATAAATGTAAATAAATAAAATGTATGTATAAATAAATTTATTTTTTATATATAAACACTTGAGTCTATTTCTCCCGGGGTTATGAGGGGCTACCTTTAGCCCCGGTTCACACTTATGCGATGCGGGAAGGCTGCGAATTCGCAGCCTGTTCCTGCATCGCAAACGCACCCTCGGCAGTTCACACTGCCATATGCGATACGCTGGGGATGTCAATGTAATCTTAACGACACCCCCAGTTTGATCGCATATCGCAGTGCGATCTTGCAGTTCGCACAGGATCGGATCGCACAAGTGTAAACCGCTGTGCGATCCGATCCTGATGCGGCTGCAAAAAAGGGTCCTGTGCGTGTTTGCTGCGGGTGCGGTGCGAATTTAGCCATACAAAGTGTATGGCTAAACTCGCACCGCACAGCCGATCGCATGTAATGAAGGAGCAGTGCGCTCCGACATTACATGCGAACGCCGCAGCCGCATGAGTGTGAAGTCCTAATTTCTTCTATTCTTTGTCATATTTCAAACTATTTGGGGATGTGTAGCCACTAAACAATTGAGTCTTGTCTCATATCTTTTTGGATTACATACCATATGCAAGGACCCTATGGGAGGCTGGATACTGCACCAATGGAGAAAGGACACAATAATTTAAGTTTGCCCAGATCAGGGGGAAGAGGTTAATGTTTTTGCCATCCTCCTTGATCATGTTTGCAGGCTTTTTGTGTCCGACCTCACTTCCCTTGATATATAAAAAGGGGAGAGGTATGGGTCCTGAGAGCACGGGCGAAGGAACGGGAACAATTGAAAAAGCTTGCTGGGACCTGTGGTCCACCTCAGGAACACCAACTCATTGGCACCCTGTACCAGTGAACAACTCCACTCTGGATTCTCCAACTATGGACTACACCCTTAAGGACTTTACCTGTGCAGGTATGCTGCGGCAGCCGCAAATAAAGTTAGATAGGCAAAACAGAAAATTTACTATCAAATACTGTAATTTTCCTTTCCTGATGTACTACAAGGCAGCATACGTTTGGATAGCTGCGCCCTCACTCCTACCCTGTAGGACCCCCCCCCCCCCTTTAAATTTTCAGGCTGTGCCAGAGGCCACGTTCTGTAACTAGCCTACTTATAACACTGGGAGGGAACTCCTGCTGCAATGGAATCCATCAGGAAAGAAAAGTTATGGTAAGTATTTGATAGTACATTTTCCTGACAGACTCCCATGGCAGCATACCTTTGGGAACTAGCCAGACAAACCACACGGGCGGGGTTGCTGAACAAAAAATGGTTTAATTTCCACCATTAACAGACAGTACTTTAATGCCAGATTTTACAGAAGACAAAGAGGCAGGCTCGCCACAGTAGTGAGCCATAAATGTAATGATATACGACCAAGAGGCTGGCCTGCATATCACTTCCAGAGCAACATGGCGAGAGGCCACCCAAGAAGTCAACGCTGTTCTCTTGAATGCGCTGTCACTGCCTCTGGAGGAGCCAAGCCCTTGGCCCTATACGCTTGCTGGATAGCCAGCATAATCCAGGCAGCAATGGTTCTGGAAGAAGCTTGCTTCCCTCTGATCTTCCCCAAAAAGAGTACAAAGAGACGGTCAAAGTGTCTGAAGGGAAGTGTGGCCCTCAGATAGGCTTGTAGTGTTTCCCCTACATCCAGGGGGTGCTTACTTCCATCATCCGTTGTCTTAAAGATGGGAAGGACAATCTCCTGGTTTTCATGGAAAACTGATGTCACTTTCGGTTTTGAATCCAACATTGATAATAGGACCACTGGGTCTGGAAAGAATGTCAGGAAAGGCTCCTTGCACCCCAGCGATGCAATTTCAGACACCCTCCTTGCCGAGGTGACAGCCACAAGGAGTACTGATTTAGTGGACAAGTTCTTAATCGAAGCCCATTGGTGCTGAGACAATGTGGAATGCAAAAGAAAGTCTAGAAGGAGAGGAAGGTCCCATCTAGGAAACCTTTGTTTTCTTTGAGGCCTTAATCTGACTGCTCCTTTAAAGAACCAGACCACCAATGGATGATTTGCCCATGCCACACTGGTGAAGGCCGAGAGAGCCAAAGTTTGAACTTTAGGCCAAGTTCCAGGACAGACTGTAGGAAATCCTACAGTCTCAAAGAGAGAACCTCCCTCAAAGGGAATCCTGCACCAGGCCTGCTTGGTGGCGAGATCCGTCAACTAAGGACACAGCCATAAGGCACGTTTGGCAGTGACTGACCACAGCATAGACCGCGCCACAGAACAGAGAATATCGATTGAGGCCTTACCCAGAAACATTGCCTACAACTTTAGCTCTTGAATAGGCAAGGAACTAGATGCCCCTCCTGAGGCACTCTTGAGGGAGGTGTCTACCTCATCCATCCGGACCTCCATGGCCTTTGACATGGCCGCGAGAGCCAACACTGGTTTGCATGCTGCTCCATTTGTGACGTAGATTTTCTTGGCCAACCTCATGAGGGGCGCATCCATCAGGGGCGCCAAATCAAGGTGCTGAACTTCCTCCGCCTTAAACAGATAGAGCTTTGCTACCCTGCTTTGCAGGGATGATTTATTCTCCGCTTTAAAACACTCATCTGTGATGACATCCTTAAGTTTTGGTAACAGTGGGAAGCTCCTTTTTAAGGTGTTTGAAATACTTCCTCTGCTTTGAGGGGGACTCCACTGGGTCTTCCCATTTCAAAGCTTCTTTCACTGCTCGAACCAAGGGGGTGACCAATGAGAAATTAAACATGGCGTTACTGTCGTCATCACCCCAGTCTTCATTGCCTGAAGACCCAGACAAAGGGTGACTACGCTGGGAGGGTTTCAAATCCCTGTGGTTGGCTCTAGGCATGGAAATTGCTGACCTGCTGGCCACTTTCTAAGGCTGGCCATACACTATACAATTTTCTTATTCCATTTCCTTTAGATTTACCTTAAACTATGTAGTGCAAGGGCCTGCCTGACTGCATACAAATTGAAAGTGTTTAGGTTTGACCCTATATTACATGGTTTTGGTAAATCAAAAGGAAAGTTGAACAGGAAAATTGTATAGTGTATGGCCAGCCTAAGCCTGACCAGCATTCCAGTCCTTTAGGGACTCTTGGACCACTCATTTGACCAGAGACTCCAACTGTTAATCTTCACCCTTCCTTTCACCCAGAGCTAGGGAAAAGCACGGCTCGCACAATGATTTTTCCCCCAGCAGGCTCCTGGCTTGGAGCGGCTAAGCTGGTGGTGAGCGTGGTGCTTGTAGGAGGAACCTGAGCTTCCGCCATGGCGTTTGGAGCGTAAAGAAGACCTGCGGTGCCTACTGTAGATCTGGAGGGGGATGTGTGCTTATGTGACCTAGGCAAATCCCTTTCCTCCATGGATGGAATCTGGCGGTCAGACCTGAAAGGGCTGAAAGATAGACAAGAAAACATTTTTTTTTTAATTACCTGAAGCCCCTTAGGCCCAAAAGGAAAATTTTACCTGCTGCGCACGGGCTGACCACCGGGAGGCGGGGACGAATCTACAGCACACGCAGGGTAATAGAACAAACCTTTATCCAGGCCACAGAGAAAAAAAACTTTTTTTTTTGCCCATGGGGGTAGGGAATGGGGAGACAAATCCTGCCACTCACCTAACCTGGCTGGGACACATTCTTGGGAAGGCAAGACTGCTATAACAGGAATCCCACCATACCTAGGGACCTGTAAGCTTTTAAATTTCCCCACCGAGAGGCATCTGCCCCCCTCACCCGCCACAAATGCTTCAAAACCCGGCCTGAAGTCTAACTAAGCTGGCTGGGACGTAGGAACGTTACCGCGCATACGTGAACCATGCCTCGGTTCAGCCTGAGGCCCCGCGCATGCGCAGTACCAACCTGAAGCCGCGGTGTGGCATGGGACACAAAAGTGTTCCAACCACCATAAGAGGATGAAAGACACTAGAGCCAGGGAAAGGAATAAAAAAATAATAATAATATCAAACATTTAGAGCATAAAGTAGATCAACTCATGCGACCTGGATCCCACAGGCAGGAACAGCAGAGCACGTCATCATCATGCTGGGCACACTTAATAGGTCACCCACCCTTAGCAGGGTGTCCATCCTGGCGCAACTGCTCGCCATTGGCAGAGCTTCTGTACCACAGGTGACGGTCTTCTGCCCATGTGTGCCATTCACCACCCTGCTGTTAGCTGGGCACTCGGTGATTAATGAGGCCATCCCAGGAACTTCTGAACACCACAGGACACCAGAGGATGCTCCTATATCCGCATGGCTGTCCCACATGAGATCCGGTGGCTATGTCTTCCAAAAGGTAAGAAAACTTCATACGAAATGGTCCTATGAGTGAGGAGGACAAAAAAAGGACGCGGCCTCTGTCTCAGCCAGAAAATTGGTGGGAGTGGGGACCTATGGGGTAGAAGGGAGGGCGGATCTACCCAAACATATGTTGGCATGAGAGTCTGTCAGGTAAGGTTTTATACATAAATCAAAATACCGGACTCGGCAACCACTCCTAACCAAATTGTGAGGAAGTGGAAGAAAATGAGGTATCCGAAGCACCGTTAATACCGTATTTCGGACTAGGTATCTACACAACTGTATGGGAATCAATGAAATAATAACAAAAAAAAAAAAAAAAGAAGCTGTAAAGGAGAACCCAAAGTGGTGTCCAATGCACAATCAAATCATCTTTATTGAAAAATATACCTCAAATGTGACGGGGATAAAAAATACCCAACCCCAGACACCAAAAATTAAAATCACACAATCGCAGCAAAACCCGGAATATATTAAAAGGGCCCCATTCACACCAGACACAGTATCATGTGAGGCCAGGGAGCTGAGCTCCAAAATATAATAAGTGGAGGGTCTCCTAATGTGGCCTCCTAATAGGTATTGGCACACAACTGATATTGTTCAGAATTCTGGATGTTGAAAATCAAAGGTCAATGCCTGTGAAGGAAAATAGGTGGAAATGTGGATATGAAGCACAGCACGGTGTGTCACTCATCCATGGTTTGTAATGCATAAAGTCTTTACCAAACTCAAGGAGAGTATGAAACAACACAGTTCACCGTTGGAGCAGTCCCATGTAGATACCATAAGGTATATTTAACTGCTATAAATTGCTGGGATTAATCGCCAACACATGGCAAGGCAGTGAAGTATAACGAATGGTACCCGGCAGTATCTCACCAGTCTATCATCTTCAAACAGGCCTTATATCTTGTCCAGGGACTGCATATCAGGATTGATGAAATGTCCATATGTCAGGCTAGAGATGAAGCTCCCGTCTCCTCCACATCGGCTTCACAGCGGCCGCTGAATAGTGCCATCCACGGCCAGAAGTGTCACGGTACCCGGAAATCTGGTATGGCATCCGCTGGAATGCAGGGCTCCGTGCGCTGCTGACGTCAACGCGCTTCGCGTACTTGATGTACGCTTCTTCAGGACGTGATGACGTACTTCCAACTCGTCTTTTTATAGCACAGAACATGAATCAAATAGGCCAGGAACAGCTGGGTGAACACATACACCATCTAGTGGCTAAAAGTTAAAAGTAAAACAGGCTATAATAGCCCTTGCCAGTTCAGAAGGTGTTCTTAAATATGATTACAGAAAGTAAATAACTAAATCCTATAAATCTTGGGAGCCTGTTTACCTGCGAAGCAGGGCAATGGCTTTCTAGACATAACATAGCATATCGCAGGAGAACAGGTAACCACTGTCTCCAAATAGGTGACAAGAGATTAGAGATGCACAATAGAAAAAGAGTAACAGCATAGAGAAAGGTGGAATAAATAGATGTAGAGGAAAAGGTAGATACAGATTGGATAATCACATTTATCGCAGAGACAGAGACAAAGGCAATGGACAGTAAATAAGAGCAAGGCATATCTAAAAACCTGACACCATATTTTGCCTTACATTAAGGTTCCAGAAAAACCTTAAGGCTCATTTCATTGCTTTCCCCTTAGGGGCCATTGTGTCAAGTCTGAAAATCCAGGATTATTCTTACCTAAGAAGGATCGTGTCAAAGTCGCCTCTGCCACTTGAAATTTTTAAAGCAAAGAATCCCTTTACTTTGAGTCCCCTAGGGCTCCTCTGGTGTTCTGTGGCAAAGTGCAGACCTATTGGGGTCTCCTCATTTTCTTAGAGGGGCATTCCAAGATGTAAAGGACACTTGTAGTCGCACAATTAATAAATTGTTTTATTTCATAGTTCCTCTGACCAGTGGAGTCACAGAAGCTATCTACAAACTTCCACATGCTACCACACACAAATATTCCCGTCAGGTCAGAGAGATCACTCAACCAATTTGTATTAATTGTTCTCTGGAATTCAGATTGATCCAGAGTATCCTGTACATTTTTGGATCTTCTATCCACCATCATTGGCCTCGGGCCTACAATTGCCCTAATCTCCTCTGACCTGGTGAGAATATGCCAATGGTCCTGCAGCACTTTGCCCACAGCATTCCATTGTGTGCCATATTTATACCCAATAATTATGGGTAGACTGTCTAGATGCTTTGGAGTCCTCATTTTTGGAATCAAAAGGTCAATACGTGATCTTTCACCTGCTATTTTCCTCGCTCTCCTGAGGGTCCTGTGTGGGTAGCCTCTTTCTCTAAACCTTCTATACAGATCATCAGACTTGCGTCGATAATCGTCCCCTTTTGAGCAGTTCCTTTTTAGTCTCAGGAACTGGCAAATTGGTATTCCCTTAATAAGGGATCTAGGGTTATGACTCTGTGCATACAGCAAGGTGTTTGCCGCAGTTTCTTTCCTAAAGGTTGAGGTGGTCAGCCTCCCCTCCATCAATCTAATGTATAGATCCAGAAATGGAATTACTTCTGGATCCACAACATACGTCAAATGTATGTTACGGGTGTTCTGATTCAGGTCTTCCATAAATTATCTTAGTTCTTCCAAGGTCCAGACCGCACCAGATGACGTCAGAGTGACAAAACGCATAGGGTGGAGCCAGGCATCATTGCCTCACTTCCGGTTTTCATCCGTGGAACAAAGGCATATTCCAGGATTTACTGTACCTGCTTGTACGAGATCAGTGCTAACAGTCGTTTACTTACATGTAAGTGTTTTATTTAATAAAAATACTAGTTTCAAGATATTGCACTATGGAAATTCTTTTTCTACATACATGAGGAACTACCCTCCTGGGTGACAGCTCAGGGAGAGGAGCTGCTTGTGCGATTGACATCTACACTTGAGCTGGTTACCCCTTAATAGGGGCTTTGAATCTAGTAAGTGTAACACCACTAGGGGCAGCACGAGTGAGAGCAGTAAATACCACACATCGGGGGTTGTGTTACCGGATTTGGAAGTATAATAAGATATTGGCTTTCAGTCTCAACATTGGAAATAATGCAAACTGTATTTTTTTTAAAGGAACATTAGCATTTTGATAATGGACTCTAACTGAAATATTACACCAAAGCTTGCCACTGTTCACACTGTATGGATAGAGGCGCCCCCCACTAGGGGTCTCTTGCTGTTAAAAAAATTTACTGTGTATTGGCACTGGCACTTTTTGCACATTGCACTACTTGAATAGCACTAAGGCACTTCTGTATGATGTAATTTATATATTCTAATTGATTTGTATGTATATTTTTATGAACTATATGTCAGGTACTACCAGCTAACACAAACTACACATATGATTTATTTACAGTGTATTGACTAATAGCACACATCACGATTGTATGGTTTGGATGTCAAAATCTTCCTATACCTTTTTTACATTTTTCACTAAATTATTTATCATTAATAGGTATTAGGCAGCGCCACCACACGCTCGCACATTAGCGCTTTTTTGTATCTTATGGGACACTACCATTAGGTGGCAGTTCATAGCGAGGACAGCAGCCGTATGCACAAACCTGACACACTCTTTAGGTCCATAGCGCGGGTCAACCTTTCATAAATTACCTTCCTCTGATGTGTCAGCATGGAGAGTGGAGGAAGGGATCGGTAAACATGTCATTTCCTTGCCCATTCCTTTTCTGAATTGGACATAGTGAGTGAGAGATCGCTACCGATTGTTTCTGTGTCCTTTTATAACTGAGCACAGCATGTTTACTCTGCTTCAGTTTATAAATAAACAGGAGCCCTTGTCTCCTGTTCATTCATTCATCTTCAGTGCAGCTGAGGGACTGTCCTCTGTCCCTTTCTCAAAGGGGAGGTGTCAGGGGTCTGTTTGGACCCCTGATATCTCACCAAAGACCACCAACAGCTGATAAAAAAAATTGCAATAAATATAAAAATAAATAGTAAAATAAAAAATTATATAAAATAAAATTGTAAAAAAAATAATATAAAATTAAAAAACTACTGACACCTAACCCCCCCCCCCCTCCCCTGCCCTACCGACACTGTCCACTCCAACCCCCTCTCTCCCCCCCCCCCCAAAAAAAAAAAAAAGCATTGTGAAAAAAATGAAAAACAAAGTTAAATTGTAATTAAATAAAAAACTACTGACCCATCCACCACTCTAATGACCCTGTCCACTGCCCTACTGACACCCTACTATGGAGGTACTTGGTTCATTATTGCTGCACACAAGTGGTCCCCTTCCAGTGAGCTCTGCAGGACCTCCGGGTTCAGTTCCTTTCCTCCGGCTTCAGTTCCTTTTCGACCACCTGAGGCCGCATGGCATCTTCTACAGAGAAGGAGGCAGCCGCCCCCTTCCCCCTGGGACTCCGCTCTCCAGCTGAATGACCCCGAGCACATGTGCTCTTGGCATTTATACAGCATGCACCTAGGCAGTTTTCTCAGCCAATCAGCAGGGTTGTACTAAATTCCTGTGCACTCATTTGTCAGGTTTCCTCCTACTGTCCAATATGCCTCCCTATTGGACAATTGTGAAATTCTTCAGGCAATCTAAACTGCACCTGAGCACCATGAGCAGACCTCACTAGCAATTCCTACTCTCTGGTAGGCAGAGAACAAAATAGATTTACCTGGCAATCCTTCTGGTAAGCAGAAAAGATCCAAAACTATACTCTCTCTCTAGTGCCTACCTAGGAGGGTGCTACAACTGTTTTAAATTGACATACAAATATATATTTGAAATGAAATCTTTATTATTCTGTGGAAAAAAAACATGGTTTAGGCAGAATTCTGACAGCTATAGGCTGTGTCACGCCTTTCCAGCCTGTGTCTAATGCCTCGTTTCCACTGAGTGGTACGGTATGGTTCAGTACGGTACGGTTCGGTACGGTACCCATTGCGTTTCCACTGCCAATAGTACCCTTTCATGATAGGCGTGGTGTAGCAAGAAAGCTGTGATAGGGAATTCTCTGTCAACCAAACAAAGTTCTGCAGAGTGTAGCTCCACCCAGTTGGTACGGTACTAATGTTCTTGGTACCCCAACGAAAGGGTACCAAAAAAGTGGGTACCTTACGGTTCGGAATTAGGGTACCATTCATAATGGAAACGGCATAAATAGCGTACCGTACCGAACCGAACTGTACCAGAAAGCTCAGTGGAAACGGGGCATTAGAATAAGAGAGAGGTGAAGCCTCCTATTCTACATGTAATATCCCGCCCCTATTGTGTTTAGCTGGTTAGAGGACATGAAGGATTGGGGAGGGAGTGTTCTGTCATTAACCACTGTGTATACGCCCACATGTGTGACTCTATAGTCACACAGGCTGCTCAGATGTGATAGGGGGAATGCTCAGCATGGAAACTCACTAAAGACTGAGCATGTGCAGAGTTGCCACCACAGCTGCAAAATCCCTAGCTGAATTAGGGACATGAACAGAAGGGGGAGATAGAAAACTGCAGGATCAGCCAGTTTTTTGCAGAATACAGAAAACAAATCTCAAAGTGACATAGTGATCATGAACAGCATGTAATACACCCTTTATTGATAGTTTTTTATGATGTGGGTTTATTGACACTTTAATGTTTGATTCTTCACATGACTGCAGCCTCCACCTGGTTCTGGGCATTGTTAAGCACACCTTTGGGCAAGGTGTTACCCCCCCCCCCCGCTGCAGGGCACAGTGGACCCCGCCCACACACCCCTGTGCAAGGACAAGCAGCCCTGTTTTAGGCTTGGAAGGTTAGTTGTAGGAAATGTTTTTTATTGTAAACATGTGTAATGGAGCCTGATTTACTAAAAGATTTGTCTGTACAGGAGCATGTTGTTTGCTAACAAGCAAATCCTACGTCCATAGATTTTGCTATGCATGTAGCTGTGTGCACAGGTTACAGCATATTTATGCAGAATATGGTAACTGAATTGTTTTGCTATGGAATGTACAACCCAGGACTGAATGTATACCAGCTAAATTGTGGTGTCCCAAATCAAATAGCGATAGTGTCTAATGTGTTTTGGGTCTATATAATTATTTTTAGCATTTATAAATGTGCATACCATATACAGCAATAAAACCATGTCAAGTGCATTGGGCTTTTATTCCCATCAGTGTCAGTTCCTTGCGTTTTTAGGTACCCAGGAGACACAGGAGTAGCGTCCAGTTCCACAGCCAGCAGCCTATCAAAATCTATAACAGGCTGAAATTCACAGCAGCTGGACATTGTTCCGCTTCTTGGGACATATGCTCAGGAACATATGACCTGAACGTAGCAATTTCGCATTTAGGGATATACCCTGAATGCAGAATTCATACATTAGAGGCATACGCCCCTAACACTTACAATCCTAAATATAAGTGTAGCACTACTCCCTAGGGAGCTGCTGGTGACCTCTTCCCCTGGGTTACCCATAGCAACAGTACAATATTTCAGCAAATTTAAAGTGCTTGGCTCAGTCAAGAAACAGTCTAGGGGTTTTGGTTTTTGTTGTTTTATTGAGAACTTGGATAGGAGAAGGGAATGAGTAGGATACTCCAACGTGAATAAACTATGCACAATTTGCTAGGACGTTTAACTGTACTTGAATGCGGCAAGGCCGCTGCTTCACCTTGGCAATAGTGATGAAGTAGTAATAAATTAACCACTTTAGATAAGCTGTACTGCAGAACACACTTCAGGGCCCTTCCTGGCACCCCCTTTTCTTCCTATTCTTCAGGGCTTAAGTGTACGTGGCACACCCTTTACTGTCATACTCTCCATGTGAGCTAGCTCCTTGATCCCCTGACTTCACTGGAGTGGTCCCCCTTCCTGGGCCAGCCCTTTTTGGCAGGTCCCTCAGTACTCACGGACACTGTTTTTCCCCAAGAGACTCTGCCAACAGCTCCACTGTCAGCACTCTGGATCCTTTGCAGCTCAGCTCCACACCTGGTTCACTAGGCTGACTGCCTAAGACCACCTTCCTCACACACTGCAGGAGGAGAGACAGCTGTCCTCCTGGGACTCTGCTTCCCACCAAAGACGCCCTGTCACATGTCCCCTCAGTATTTATGATCAATCCCAGGATGCATTGCACGAATGCCCTCCCACTGGGACTGTCGTAAAACCTGATGTGTCACTGGCTGGGTTTCCTCTACTGTCCAACCAGCTCCCTCATTGGATACAGTGGGGACACTCCCTCAGACCAAGTGAATCACACCTGGAAACAAGTGACAGGCAACCTAATAGATCAGGCTCCCCTCATAAGCAGCAGGAGCAATAGATGCTTTACCTAGCACCCACCCAACTAGGCGGGTGCTACATCAGTACCGCTCAGTACCTGTGCCTCCTGGGTGCCTAAAAACACTTTCGTGATAGTGACAGGCCAAACTTCCTATGTGCAATGGGCCTTAGTAAACAAGACTTTAAAAACAGGGCTTATTTACATTAGCGGTTGGAAAGCGTCAAAACCACACAGTTGAGTGGTGTTTTTACCACCCTCAACTGCTCCCCCTTAACTGCAAGGGCAGTGGCCAGGAGTGTACACATGCTGCAATGCTTTGCTTCATGGCTGCTGCTGGAATTATACCCCTTGTGTTCGGCGGGCAATGGTGACCCATTCATGTGAAAGGGCCCCCGTTGCAACCGCCCCACAACAGCACACAATGCACTTTGCAGCTCAGTAGTGTGGCATTTAGGCCCCTTTCACACTAGTGCGACTTGTCCCGCGATTTTGGACCGCAAAATCGCATGACAAGTCGTTTTCCATTATTTTCAATGAGCCCCATTCATATCAGTGCGTTTTGAAGTCACACCGACTTCAAAGTAGTTCCTGCGCTACTTTGCCACGCTTTGATTGCGTTTTGAGCCATAGCCGTTTCTTTCAAAATCGTGTCAAATTCGCGTAAAAATCGCGGTAAAATCGCGTCACATAAGTGTGAAAGGGGCCTTAGTGTAATGAAATAGGAGTTGAGGAGTCAACATATTGTCTCCTCACCACCTTTCAAATGCTTCTGAAAAGCAATCTGAGCACGGATTACTTTTCAGATTACCGTGCACTATGGTAAGCTATGTCAGAAAAAAAAGGTGCATGTCTGGTTTTTGGACTATTCTGGTGCATTGGCAGCCAATTCATTTTAATAGGATGTCTTAATGCAATGCAAATGAACACGCACCCAAACATACAAGTCTGAAAGGGACCTAAGGACAAATTAGACTGGTACAGCATTGACATACATTTCAGATGCATAGGTTTACATTTTTGAATGATCTGCTTTTGAACTGACTTAAATCACAAAATCACAGCATGCAGGACTTTTTTTTTCAACATTGCAGTGCAATACAGGGATTTAACACTGAATTTTCTCCTCCCCTAAAATGTGCAGCATGACAAGGCATCTGATGTGAATCATGAGAAATAAAAGGACCCAGTAAATGTCATTCATATTATTTCTAGTGGTTTATATTCCATCCTGTGTATATGGTCTGTTTAAATTATAAATTCTTTATTTATTTATAACTGTAGTCTATTTATCAGTCTTCTATGTATTTTGCTTCAGAGCAAACATTTTGGTTCCCCCCCTTAGGAGAACAAAGAGGATGTTCTTGCAGTAAAGGGAGGGGCAGAGGATCTGTTTAAAGGCCAGCTATATAAATAGCAGGCTATACAATGACAGCTGCCTGAGAACATAGCAGAAACCGGTGAGATAGCTATAATTATTTGTGTTTGTTTTTTGTCAGATAAATGCTATAGTTTTGATCTTACAGGATTTACAAAAACCATAATCGAACACATATATATATATATGTATATATATATAATATATATATATATATATATATATATATATATATATATATATATACACGTTCTCTATATTATTTCTGTGTTTATATAGCAGTATGCTATTGTATCATTGATGCATTGTATATACTTATGTTACATTCTGTTTGTTTTTCTAGCTTGTTAGCTTGATCAGCCACATTAGACATGACACAAGATACAGCCCTAGACATGAAGGACGTGGAGCTGAATGAGATTGACCCAGAGAAGGAACCTATGGCCACCGGGGCCGAAGAACCTCTAGTTGAAGAAGGCAATGAAAAAAATGGTGTTGTTAAAATTAAACTGGCGGATGAAGATGATGATAATAACAAGGCTCGTAAATATACTGGCCTGTCCAAGGAAGAGCTTCTGAAGGTGGCCGACACCCCAGGGTGGGTGAGAGCCCGCTGGGCTCTTCTGATCCTGTTCTGGCTAGGCTGGCTAGGAATGCTGGCCGGGGCAGTGGTTATCATTGTCCAAGCTCCCCGCTGCCATCCTTTACCTGTAATGGAGTGGTGGAACAAGGGACCTCTTTATCAGCTAGGAGACCCTGAGACCTTCCAAGACTCAAATGCTGATGGAGTTGGTGATATTGCTGGTGAGTGTAAGAATAATGTATAGATTTTTAGCAGTAAGGATGATTAGGAATAATTCATGTGGAAATTAGACATATGTATTTCTTTAGGATCCTAGACCTTTTCTAATGTGAGTGGATATTTGACCACTTTAGTGCTTGTGCTGGATTACCATTGCACTAATTGTATTCAGGTATCTGTTCAGAATATGTATTTAGCTCATATATGCCTTAACCTCGAGCTACTAGTTCACTGTTGTATGAGTAACATAGAATCACTGGATTGAATCAGAAGACCCAGCATAGTAGAGGAAGCTGTACTGTACCAGTTTGAGCTGGTTTTAAAATATATTGCATTAGCTGCATTGTACTGTACTTATAATTCTTTTGAAATCATGTGAATTATATCCAAAATCTGCATGGATTGCAGATCGAAGACTGACATTTACATGAATATAAGGTTCAATTACTACATATATTTTTGTGTTAATATGATAGTCATGGTAGCTACAAAGGACAGTGATTCAAATTGGCACAATATTAAATGTTTGGAAATGGTTAAAAAAAAAAGTACACCTCTGAACATCTCATATAGTAAATGTATTGTATAATGCTTAGTATTACTGTGCTGCATGGAAACTATACATGCTGTCTCTTCTTTTGAAAATATCAGGTGCCTGCCTGTTATGTTGATCCAATGGCTTCATTATTTTTGAGTCACTGGCCTGGAACAATTACAGAAATCAGGAGTTCTGACTGTTGACTTCACAAGTGACATGCAGTGACTTGGAAAGTTTTGAGTCTAAAGGCAGTCAAGCAGCTAGAATTTTCAGAGGAATGTCATCAATGGAAACCTCCTTATGTTACCAGTAAATGTATTTTTAAAGAGATGTCCAGGAAGGGAAAAATAAATAAACAGACATACTTACCTACGGTAACTACTGCAGCATCAGGCTGATGCTGTAGCTGTCCCCCGCCAGCTCTAAGACTAGGAACTGGGTGATCACATGACCCCTGATTGCTCTTGGTCTTCAGTGAGCAGAGAGCAGTGACTGTCAGTCACCCATCTATGCTCTGCCCCTCCACCGCTCACTGGAACGCCGGGCAGGAGAGTGGCGAGAGCAGCGTTCTCAAGCTTTCAGCAGTGTGCTGAGAGGCTGAACCAGCTGCCAGTTAGGAATCTTGGTGGATCCCAAAATATTGTCAGGTTCTCTCAGTGTCTGAAGTGGCTCAGTGATGTTGGCTGACAGTGGGTTTTAGCAAAAGTACAGTAAGTGCACTCCTGTGACCAATAAGGGAAGTATGATCAAAAAAGGTTTGGTCAACCTTCTCTTTTGAATTCTCAGTTGATAATTTCAGTAGATCATTAGAACCCTGGTAACTGAAGAAAAGTGATTTAATCTTTTGGTCACACACTAGTCCAGTGTTTGCATTTCTTTAAGATGTGTGAAGATTTTAAGTACCGTATCTCAGATATGTTGAAACTCTCAACTGTACTGCGGTAATTTGTAGAAGTGTGAGATAGCGTTCGGGGCTAAGGAGTACACATAACTATAACTAGTCAAGCAAAGTTTTAATTCTTATATTTTTACTTTAGGTAAAAATACTCTATTACTATTACTTTATTTATTCTATTTTAGGTATACAAGAGCGCCTGGATTCTCTCAACACCCTTAAGGTAAAAGGCCTGGTGATTGGACCCCTGCATACTACTTCTGCGGACAAACTTTCAGATACTAAGCTTAAAGAAATTGATCACAAATATGGCACAATGGAAGACTTTACAAAGTTGTTGGGGGCAGCTCATAAGAAAAGTGAGTATGATTTCTCAATAAATCTGTGCTCTTGAATTATTATACACAACAGAAATGCAATGTCCTTCCATAGAAGTTAAGGGTTTTAAAGAAGTAGTGTATACTTACATTGCTGAATCAGCCATTTTAACGTAGCACTCCTAAGTGTCCTAACATTTAATTTCATAACAGACTTATTAAAGAGGAGCTCCAGGCTCCTTCAGAAAAAATTGAAAGTCAGCAGCTACAAATACTGTACCTGCTGAATTTTAATATTAGAGCACACCCGTCCAGGAATCCAGCAATGTCCTCACCCAAGTTGGTTTTTCAAACGGCTATCGGGTGCTGCTGCCGCCATCTAGACTAAGGGAAACCGGCAGTGAAGCTTTGAGGTTTAACAGCCAGTGTCCTACTGCACATTCGCGAAGCGTGCTGCGCTTTGTGAATGGGCTGGTTGCTGAGGAAGGAGGAGGGGGCCCGTAACCAGGTACCCGCTTCCCCCAAAAAGGTGCCAAATGTGACAGTGGAGGGGAGTAGGCAGACAAGTGGAGCTTTCCCTTTTGGGTGGAGCTCCACTTTAAGGAATTTACCTGTCTGGGTTTTATTTAGGTAAAAGGCAGTTAGAAAATTCCAGTCACCCTCTTTTAAATAATGCAAGAAGTATGTCACCAGTACACAGAGGATCTCCAGAATGGGTCCAAAGCTTTATTCAGCGATCACATCATGGTTACAATAGCACTGTTTTGGAACCTCGCAGGACCCCTTCATCAGGAATGTGCCTTGGACCTATTCTGGAGATCCTTGGTGTGCTGTTGACACACTTCTTGGCTTCTTGACTCCAGCTGGTTGTTCACTGCAGCACCCACTTACATTTGCAGACAACTTCAGGAACGTGTGCGTTGGGATTGTACTTGGACTCTCATATTGGACTTTCATGTAACCACACTAAAGCTGAAATCTCCTTGCTAATGGCTAACTGCCCTAAAACTTTGCACTGTTATTAAATATTGTCCATATATCCCATGCCTCAGTTAAAATGAACACTGGCTGTCTCCTCTGGGTTAAAGTAAACTGAAGGCAAAATTTTTTTTTGATTCATTTTGGATAAAATAAGGGAGGACTATAACCCCTGTCAGGTTTTTTTTTTCTTTGCCATCTGTGTTCCATGGCGAGGTTCCTTTTTACTTCTTGTCTCAGAGCCACAACAGGAAGTGAGAGGAAATCCTTCCAAAGTGAGGGAAATCTCTGGCGGCCACCAGGGTCATCAGAACTAGTGTCCCCATTGCAAGATTTCACCTTTGTTCTTGTTCTGGTAACCACTCAAAAATTGTGATTTTTATTTTACTTTCTTTGATAATGGTCACCACGACAAATAGAGAGGGTGAATCTCCCTAACAGGGGCACAGACGGCAATAACAACCTAACCATCTAAATCTAAAAATGGTTTGGTTTCAGTTATATTTTTGGATGATCTTAAAAATGACAACCCAGCAGCTGATTTAATCAACAGATATGTCTTACATTTTTCTTTTTGTCAGGTATTCAGATTGTTTTGGATCTCACTCCAAATTACCGTGGCAGCAATGTTTGGTTTAATTACAGTATGACAGCACCAGATAGCGAATTGCTGAACCAAATTAAGGTGAGCTTCATTGCTTGTAGTTTTTCTCACTTCAAAATATATTTCTTTATCACTACAGGATGGTGTAGTGTGAGTGGGGCAACAGGGGGGGGGGGGTTGCCCTGAGAGCTAAATTCTTAGGGGGGGTATGGGGGTCCCCTTTTTCTTATCCGGCTTCACTAATTTAGGCAGCAACTTGGACATGGTGATCGGACCATCTTTGGACAAACAGCGATAAACGGGCACAGGGCGATGATGGTGGAGAGTGTCAGAGCCATGTCCTGAAAATAAGGAAGTAATTGAGGGGGAGGAGCCAGTGCTGTCACCTACTTGATCCATGCATGTTCCCATAGACGCATACCCTGTGTCATTTGCCTGTACCTGACCCATACATACAATCCAATGAGAGCTGCAAACACCCATGGTTTTTTTTTGGTAAAATTGATTCATAGCAGAATAGAGCCACTGCACTTCTGCCAAACAACCTCCCCTTTCATCAGGGCTTAAGAATTTTAACTGTGCTTAAATCAACTTAGGTGAGCAGATACCAAAAAAAACTGCACTATGGTTTACTGCTTGGAACGTTTCAGAAAGACAGGTTACGCCAGTGTTTATGAATGCAGCAAGCATTTGATGTAACCTGGCGTAACCTGCCCTCCTGAAACTTTCCAAGCAGTAGATCACAGTGTATTTTTTTTAGTATCCATTCAGTCCATTTAGGCATACTTGCATACTTAAAGGATAAGTTCCCTTTTCCAGAAAAAATAATAAATGCACATATTTTTGCAGAAAAAAAAGTGTATTTTTTTTTTTTACTACAGGAGCCTGCAGAGAATTTCACCTGCCATCAGTGGATCATGGGGGGCAATGTCAGGCTCCTGCAGACACATCCTCCAGCTTCTTTGCCCGTACCTCTTTACAAGCTTTCTGTTAGAAAGTTGGAGGAAGTGTCTCGCAGTCCATTGAGAATTTCAAGCCGTCTGCTGCGGTGGTAGCGGGGACTTGTAGTTTATATATTAACAGATTACTGTAAATAAATGATGCGACTGTGCTTGGGTGAGAATACAAACGTGCTGTCACATGGGAAGGGGTAAAGGGGGGTCAGCGGGGCAAGCATTGAAACATGTTACATGCTAGACCTTAAATATGGTTGTAACATGTAACGTGTTTCAAAGGTGAACTTTAAGCCCTGTGAAGGGTAGTATATTTGGTCCCCAAAATGTGTTGGGTCTTTTCTGTTTTGAATAAATTTCATCATTAAATTATCTTGGACCCTTGGATGTTGGCTCTCTCAATGGATTGTATGTGTCTAGATTCTCAACTCTGGGTCCTTTCCCTTTTTCCTGAGGGTGGTTTCTATTTTTTGGATTGCTGCCAATCAGAAGCCAGTGTGCCCAGTGACAATTGCAGTGACCCTTAGACAATCCAAATCCAGCATCCTTTTTGTTCTTGTGTTTGTGTCTGACACAAGAGAGGAACTAGGTAGGGAATTCCTCAGTATCACTGTACTTAATCCATGTTCTTCTCAGTCTGTGGGGACTAACTTCATCATACATTCTGATGGAAGGAACTCAGGAAGGGCTAACAGTCCATGGGTTAGGATGTGTAATGCTTGCCTTGCCCTAGGCCCTGGCGACTCGCACTATGCCACTGTATTGTGCCACTTTTTTAATGTTATAAAAACAGTCATATATTGCAGAAAGAACTGTTTATTTAAAATACACCACGTTCTTTTTGTAGGAAGCCATGAACTTCTGGCTTGATGTTGGCGTTGGAGGAATTCATTTCAATGGGATTGAGAACATAGATAATGTAAGTAATATTAGAGTGAAATTTGCATTTCACTGACAAAAATGAATGTTTTCTTCTTTTTTTTTTTCCTTTGCTGACATTTAATCATATCTCTTAAATTACAGCCAGGTGAGGTACTTGAAGAACTAAGGAACATTACTACCAACCACAGCTCAGATGGGAAAGCAAGGTGAATAGCATACCTAATTCTTCCTGTGCTATTATCAGCCTTTGTCTGACCATATCTTGCATATTTTAGCTGTATTTTGTTTTGATATATAGCTATTATCATGTTTCATCTTTTGTCTTCACAGGGTGCTGCTTGCCTCAGCTAATGACCCTCACAGTGACAATGTTCTAACAATTCTTAATGACACTGCCAAAGGCATGTTAACTGCACGCTACCTGATCCACAAGGACAACTCAAGTGGCAGCTCTCTAGGAGAGCGCATCAAGCAGTACCAACAGGTTGCCAGTGAACAGGACAGGATCCTCTGGGTGGTAAGGGCAGCTTTAGTAGCAGGGTAATAGAGAGGCCATGGGTGAAGTTATATACACTAAAGCAAAAAAAAAAAAAAGTGCTCATTACATCAGGAGCAAAATTGTGTTCTTGTATGCTGCAACACAGTTGTAAGGACACAAGAAATTAATACAATTTTATCCCAAATATCTTTCCATCTGGTGCTGTGTAATGTATAATCCATTAGATCAAGGAGAGTATAAGCAATGTAAAACAATTTCCTGATACTCATTAATTTGATGAAAGATCTTTCTTTAATGCAGCCTGATAAACCTACATAGCAACAGTCCCCTTTCATCCAAAGATTGTTTTACATGCTTACACTACAATTTTTTAAAGTGCAGAGCCCCTGTAATAGTTTATTTAGCTTTTCTTATGTAGAGGAAATGTAGGACCTTTGTAAATATTAATCAAAGATCTTGCATTTCATATTATAAATGTAGTGGAATGTCACCTTAAATATACAGTATGTGCACATTGGCTGGAAAAGCAAAATTGATCTGTTCAGATGATTTTTTGTACCCTTATATGTATACCCCTCATATTATCCATGCATCAATGGTTCATACAATAAAGAATTTGAAGATGCAATGCAACAATTTAGAAATGTATTTAGAGATAGAAACCACCAAAGACCTCTGACATTGGACTGAAAAGTCCTGAAGGCACCATGGTTCACAGGCTGTGGGTAGTTTATCTAAAACGCAGTAAGTGTGTGTTATTTATAAATGATCAGAAGCCCTTGGATTATGGACCCTCTGGTCTGTTGATAAGATACTTGGGTTATTTGTCTAGAACCTTTTCCAGCACATTATAAATTTAGCATATTGATTATTACAAATACCTATTCATGATATTTAAGACCAATAATGTGTTTAATCTTTCCCCACAGGTCAGACCACGGTTGGGACACATGGCCTCTGTGGTGCACGAGAATCTGCTGCGTGTTTACCAGCTGCTGCTTTTCACTCTTCAAGGCACACCTCTTACTTTGTATGGGGATGAAATTGGACTCAAAGACTTGCCTGGACAAGTAAGTCATTTTTGTACAATCATTTGTGGCTTTTATTAGTGTTTTTTTCCTGTTTATACGTACTGCTCCAGAAGGTGGGCTAGGTCTTGCTCATTATTATTATTTCTGTTATGAACTCTGCCATGAGAAAGATTCATTTCCAATGATGTGGGAATATATCCTAAGATGGTAACTTGTGTAGATTTCAAAGTGTATTCTATCTCTGACATCTTCTCTCCCCTCAGCCTGCAGACAGTTCTCCGTACATGCAGTGGGATGAGAGCATAAACTATGGATTTTCTAAAGGATCACCAGAAAGAAATTCAAATGTCAATGAGAACATCACATTTAAGGTGAGAATTGGTGTATAATTCAAGGTGGATAAACTAGTTTTAATACTTATAGATATGAAATGTCAGTCCATGATCTTGGTAGAGGAATAAATAATTTAGACAGGTTAGCTATTCTGTAGCAGTCCAATACATCCGGGACCATACTCTTATCTGCCATGCTGAGAGGAGCACAGCTGATGTTGATAATGTATTATAGCTGATTTTTATAATCAGTATTCCAAAAAGAATCCTCAAAGGTCCCCAAATGTATTAAGATTCAATCATACAAAATGCCATGAAGTAAAGTGCAGAGAACAAGGATATGTGTCCACGTGCCCAACTCGACTCCTTTCTCAGGTGACATGCGTATGCCTAGCTAACATGGCCCCCAAGGCCCCTCCACTGGTTCTGTACAGCCCACCTGACAGGTCCCACTCTCCCTCCAAGCAAACTCCACCTCCCCATAACCAATTTCAGTTCAGCTCAAAAGCAATGTGGAAATTGCTTGGGGAATTTATTTTTTTTACTCCAAGGAGAATTTCTTGCCCCAGACCCCCCCCCCCCTTCCCAAAGAAACCCCTAGCAAAAATCCCTCACTATAAACTCTCCTCCATACCTCAAATATCCCACAAAAAAACATACCCAAACCTCTAAATAAAAAATTCTCCACAGCAAAAATATCTTTCTCAAGCAATATTCCCTACCTGCCATTCACTCCCCCACAACGCGGCTGTGGAAGATAACAAAAAAACTTGACTGACCACTTCCTGGAGAGGTAAGTATCCAACTTATTTTTATATCTGATGCAGGCTGATTTAGTTTATACTAGTGACAGGGTTGGCTTAAGTGGACTAGTATTAGTACAACATTTTGCATATGGTGTCTCTAACAGTCTCAGAGACTTCATACCCACTCAAATAGTTGGCCATTCAAGGTAATTTTACCAATAGTAAATTATAATCATCCAATGCCTGTCAGCTACTTAATACATTAAACAACCTGGATTCTTCCATTAGAACGTTTTAATGCTGAGAGTATTCGCCAACACTGACATGAATCAAGTGTCAAACAATATTTTATTCAAGTCAGCAAATAGGCCAAAATACATGAGCTGGTCTCCTGAAATCACAAGTTCCTCACTTTTTACAGAAGCACCACTTCTTCTTTTGATATAACACTAGAGAAAAGGTCTTGTCTTGTATTTGTGGAACAAAGTGACACTGAGAATGCTGACAGCAAATTTAGTAATGACAGTTTATACATATGTCCTTTGGTATCTGAAAGTCCACTTGATAGGTGCCTTTTTCTGGATGTGGATTCTATTGCATAGTTATATTGGTCCAGCTTGGACCAATGTAAGTATCTAAATGCAAATCTGTGGGTCCACTGTGGAAGCGTGGAATCCCTGTAGTAGTCCCCTATAATTTTTCTCAATAAATGCAAGGTTTTGATTGGACTAGGGGGATGAGGCGGGGTTGTGTTGTAACAATCTCCACTTCATCCAAAGCTTTAAATACCATTAGAAAAACAATACATTTCAAACCTGTACAAAAATCCTGGACATGTATCTTTTAGCCCTTGTTCACACTGCCGTGGCTTCAAAGTCACGCAACTTTAAATCTGACATCCTTTCGCGACTTTATCGCGGCTTGCATACGACTTCTTTAACAGAAGTCAATGCAAGTCATGTTGAAGTCGCACCAAAAGTAGAGCAGGAACCTTTTTCTAAGTCGGAGCGACTTGAGTTGCACAGATTAGAAAGGTTTTATTGCTGTTAATGGGGCACAACTTGTCTTGTGACTTTAAACTCTCAAGTTGCATGACAAGTCAGGGCAGTATGAACCGGAGCTTAGAGATAAAATCTAGTGTTGTTCCTATGAGTATGGGAGACATTCATCTGTATTGAGGGCTGACTTCAAATAAGGTCTGATTAGAAAGATAGCAGTAATGCAACAAACTTTTTTTCCTGCAATTAACTATTTCCTTATCCTTACATAAATGTATTCCCTTGTATTGATTGCCTCCTGCTTATACTAAATTCCTTAAGCCAGGCAGATCATTGTCATTACTGCCTTTAGTATTCCAGACAAGACCTTTCTTTCTCCTGACTCAGCGGAAATCATTGTTCTCAGATAATCTGGTGTCAGCAAGTTCTTGGATCCTTGTTCTACTTCTTCTAAGCAACCAAGGTTCTGCAAAATGGAAAAACATTTCCCAACTAAAACCTCTAAAAGCTTTGTTAACATTTCTGAAGTAAAAACTCTAAAGCTGTGTTAACTTCTGACCGGAAAATGTCATTTTTGTATCCTTATATATATATATATATATTTTTTTTTTTATATATTTATAGAACAGTGAAGACTAATAGAAAAGCTGCCTTAAAAGGAGAAGTACAGCCAAAGCTCGTTTGGGTGTACTTTTCCTGTGAATCACAGGAGTGCAGTTCATTCTGCACTCCTGTGACCTGAAGCTCGATGTCTGCTGACGTCACAGAGCCGATCCAGGCTCGGGCAAGATTATGACAATGGAGTTTGGATCCGCCACCTTACCTGGACCAGCACCCGGCTCAGCTCCTCAGCAAGCCGCTGAGAGCCTGAGGTGGCTGCTCCCACCCCCTCCACAGCGCAGCGTTTCCGTTAAGCGGGGGGTGGGGGGGCAGAGCAGAGAGCTGCTGACTGATACTAGGTAAGTATGAATCTTACAAAAACCCATACATCTCTTTTAAGTTGTTTTTGAAAAAATACAGACTTACTGTATACTGGCAAAGGCGAACTTCACTTATGACAAAAAAAAATACTATAGTCTAAAGAATTGCTACACAGGTTAGTTTGTAATTTGTTTTTAAAAATATTTTTTTCCATTTCAATCTTTACCACTGTAATTTCCTAAAACTGTCAAAAGAGTCAATGCAATATGGCCACTTGCATGTGTGATTGGATTACTGATTTTCTCAGACATCTTCACTAAGGGCCCTTTCTCATGGGGGGGGGGGGGGGGGGGGCGGCGATCGGCTTTCCCTGTCAGTTTTTCAGGCGGATCAGATCAGACCCTTCAGTCTCCTCTATGCAGCATCGGGTGTTAACAGACACCCACCGCCATCCAATCCTATCCTATCCACTAAAAGCAGATGGATGGGGATCTGTTCCCCATCTATCTTGCTGACCAGATCAGATGGCAGTTGGGTGTAAACAGACAGGTGGTCCGTTTATATCTGACTGCCCATAAATGAGAGCGGGCTGTGTCTGTGTCCGCTCTGCATAAGCTGCTCAGTGGGGATCAGCAGACAGATTCTCCGCTGAGTAGGCAGACTCCGCGTGTAAGGGGCCTAAGAAACAAGAAACATTCTAGGCATCCTCTGAAATAAGAAATTCATTTTTTGTAAGATACTATAGCTTTATTCATTTCTTCTAAAGTGATGCTTCAGACACTGTGGCTTTCCACACATTAGAACACTGAAGGTGCACCAGGTGGTTAAAATGAACACAGACCTTCAAATTTAGAACTCTAAAGTTCTAAAAGAGGACATTGTGCAACAAACAGCTACATTTATTTCTCAACAAAAGTGGAGTTACACTTTAAGTACTATACCATACCAGGACATGAGATATTTCTGACAATGTTTAGCTAATTTCAGCTAATTTGAATTACAGAGAGGGTTATGGGAGGCTGCCTGCATTGGAAGTCAAACTGGAGTTATATGAGAGGAATCCTGCTGTTTTGCCATAAACCTTTGCCCCTTATACTCCTAGCCTAAACAGAAACCTGATATAATCCTGAATTGCTTACATATACTCATCACTTTTGGTTATCTTGAAAAGAAAATCTGACATATTCACTTTGTTTCTAGGGACAAGAAGACAAAAAGGATTCAATCCTCAGTGCGTACAAACGTTTGAGTGAGCTGCGTGGAAAAGAGCGATCACTTCTGCATGGAGATTTCACCCTACTTCATCAATGTGACAAATCAATAGCATACAGGCGCAGTTGGGACCAAAATGAAAGATTTGTGTCCATAGTAAACTTTGACCCAGATGAGGAGATAAGTGTGACAATAAAGCACACAAACCTGCCTGAGCATTGTACGGTGGTGCTGAGCTCAAACTCGGAGAGGAAAGAGGGTAGCAGTATCTCTCTAAAGAATCTGAAGTTAGTGCCAGGGGAGGCTCTACTGCTCAAATACCCATACAGCATTTAAAAAAAAAAAAATAATTCCTTCAAAAAGGGAGACTTTCACATTCCATATTCTGACCCTTTTATTCCACATTAAGAGGCTCACTGTATAAGCAAACGGCTACATTTGCGATCACATTATTATACACTATATTGTCAAAGATATTGGGACGCCTGCCTTTACACGCACATGAACTTTAATGGCATCCTAGTCTTAGTCTGTAGGGTTTAATATTGAGTTGGCCCACCCTTTGCAGCTTTAACAGCTTCAACTCTTCCAGTAAGTGCTTTGTGCACCTGTCCAAGTCATTTGGTGGAGGGGGGATTATGGTGTGGGGTTGTTTTTTAGAGGTTGGGCATGGCCCCTTAGTTCTAGTGAGAGGAACTCTTAGGCCCCTTTCACACTTGTGCGACCTAAAAGTCACACGAGTTTGCTGTGATTTTTCAACACGATTTTGACTGGACTTGAAGCAATGCCTGTGTAATCTTGAGGCCTATGGACTTCAAAACTCATTAAAGTCAGACCAAAGTAGTGCAGGGACTACACTGAAGTCGCTGCAACTTGAAGTCACACGGATATGAACGGTACTCATTGGAAATCATGGAGTACGACTTGTCATGTGACTTTGCAGTGCCAAGTTGCAGGACAAGTCGCACAAGTGTGAAAGGGGCCTTAAGGCATCAGCATATCAAGTCATTTTGGACAATTTAATGCTCCCAACTTTGTGGTAACAGTTTGGGGATGGCCCCTTCCTGTTCCAACATGATTGCGCACCAGTGCACACAGCAAGGTCTATAAAGACATGGATGAGGGAGTTTGGAGTGGAGGAACTTGACTGGCCTGACCTCAACCCAATAAAGCATCTTTGGGGTGAATTAGATTGGAGACTGCAAGCCAGGCATTCTCGTCCAACATCAGTGCCTGACCTCACAAATGTGCTTCTAGATGTATGGTCAAACATTCCCACAGACACACTCCTAAACCTTGTGGACAGCCTTCCCAGAAGAGTTGAAGCTGTTATAGCTGCAAAGGGTGGGCCAACTCAATATTGAACCTTACGGGCTAAGACTAGGATGCCATTAAAGTTCATGGGTGTGTAAAGGCAGGCATCCCAATACTTTTGACAATATAGTGTATATTATCAAAAAACACCTAGAGTGGCAGATCTTCACCATGGTAACAGATAAAAGATAAGTGGTCTTATAGAGTTTTATAGACATAAATATCATGTGTAGCCATGTCCTTATGTCCTTAGCCCTCACTACATCTCTTTCACTCCTCCCTCCCTTTCATTCACCTAAAGGGTAACATTTGCTTTAGCAGTATAGGTTTTCAGGTAGGTCTTTATACAGCAAGAGGTTCCTTAAACGCGTTAATAGCAATAAATGGAGTAAGTGTGTTTTCATTCTTTTTTCCTAACATTGTGAATAGTGAGTGTGCGCATTGCTGTGCTTGTGTGATTTTCTTTTCATACAAATATAAATGTTTGCTGCACAGTGTTTGATAAAGATGTTCTCCTGCTGATTTCTGTGTGTTAGGAGAGGGACTAGTTAAAAGGGAGAAAAGCATTAAGGTCAGAATAATATTCCATGAATAAAAATAGCATTTCTGTGAGTGGATATCCCTGTGTGATTATTATACATACTTTGTTCAATGGAAACACAATTTTTGACCACTGATTACCTTTTACAGTATGGCTTCTGCCACCATACTACCCACTAACCGTTGAAAGAGGCAGGCGGGTAAAGAGTCTGACCTTTTTGCATCTGCAAGCATCACTGCAATGTACAATTAGTCATCAATCAAATCCTATGAACAGAGGTGTAACTAGTACCTTCTGGGAACCATGCAAGATGCAAGAAAACAGGAAAGGCCCCTCTGACCCCCATCCTGGGACCCTTTCCATCAGTCCTGGAGCTCTTGCCACTGTTCCTGGGGCATTTTCCATTGGGCCTGAGGCACTTTACTCTCGTTGGGCCCTATTATTACTGTCCCACAATGGGGCCCTTCCTGCTGTCTTGGGGTACTCCATGGTGGCCAAACACCAGGGCTCGGTCGCAAGTGCGACCTTTGAGAGCTTGGTAGTTCCACTGCTGACACCTTACTCTTATGAGAGGGGCATTTTGGAGGATGTAAGAGGGCACACTGGAGAATAAAAGGCGGTACTATATTCTGACTCCAATTGTTGGAATAGTGACTTATCCCTTGCTGAAACCTATTCCTGGTCTGTATAAGCAGATGCAATCACCACAGACAATCGTTATCAGATAGCTGAACTGCCCACACACAGTTTCTTTCCATCCACATAGGTTTTATTGCAAGCAGTAGGTATAGCAGACAACATAATGTAGCAGATGATTGAAGGATGGTATCTGCAGGTCAAAACATGGTAATGTGTTCCCGGATGCGAGCAGATTGTATAAAGGCTTAGACAGATGTGGCTATCTCTGTCCCCACAAGCATAAAGTAGCAGGAACAGGAAATACATCATAAATGTGAGCGGACACAAGGGAAGACAGAAGAGAGACAGAAAGGCAAGTGCAATAAATGAAATAACCACAAGATGGCAGTATAAATACCAAATATATAGACATTACCACAACTATGCATTATATTATATCTTGCATATTGGTGTAACAGCACATACTAAAATAGTGCCCCTTTACATCCTCCAGAGTGTCCCCCTAGTGCCCCATTGGTGCTTCCAGAGTGCTCCTTAGATTCTTCAGCATGCCTCCTTAATGCATTCAAAGTGCCCTCTTACATCCTACAGAGCTCAAAAAGAGTCTGGAATTTGTACTGTCAGTATATGTAATTTAGTCAGAAATCCAGGCACTCACCAGTTTCATTGTGGGCTTTCAGGAAGCCTGGAAATTGTGTATGGCAGGCCGTGCACAACTCGCAAGCATGCCGGGCTGGTGGTAAAACACTTTAAAATGTCTTTGTCAGCAAATCAGAACTGCGCATGTGTAGTTCCGAATTCAACCGATTAGTGTACTGCTTAGCTTGGACTCTACTAGTGTGGTGTGGCGTGTTAAAATAAGCCACATCCTGCTGCCCGATATGAGGCCGAACCTGGCACTTCTCTAATCGGCTGCCTCCGGGACTGCGCATGCGCAGTTAAAAGCTGCTGATGACATTTTTACAGGCACTTTTATGCTGTTTACGGACAGGAGAAAAGTGCTTGCTTACACTGCCCCAGACACACGGACGTCTTGGGGCCCCCCACAGTGACGGAACATCAGGGCCTGGTCACCAATGCAACCTTTATGACCCTGATAGTTCCGCCCTGCATATGAATACAAACTTTGACTACCAAGCATTTAAACATGAACTCTAGGTATTATTTTTAAAGTTACACTGCTCCAGCTTGGACCAATGTAATTATGCATATCAGGGGGGTATCTACCGCAAGGCAAACATTGCATTTGCCTTGGGCAGCATTTTTTAGGGGGGTGGCACCTGTACCGGGATGATACCTGCAGCTGCATGCATCACCCCAGTATCGTTTTTTTTAGAGCCGGCGGTTGGCTTACTAGCTGCTCGATTGCTATTACAAGTAGTGGGAGGGGACATCCCCCCCCCTCCTCCTGCAGCTCTCTCGGTCTCCCGTCCCACTAATGCCTCGTTTCCATTGAGTGGCACGGTGCGGTTCGGTTCAGTACGGTACGGTTCGGTACGGTACACATTGCGTTTCCACTGCCAATAGTACCCTTTTCATGATAGGCATGGTGTAGCTGGTCACAGCAGGAAAGCTGTGATAGACGATTCTCTGTCAACCAATCAAAGTTCTGCAGAGTGTAGCTCCACCCAGTTGGTACGGGTCTAATGTGCTTGGTACCTCAACGAAAGGGTACCAAAAAGTGGTACGGTACGGTTCGAAATTAGGGTACCATTCATAATGGAAACGGAATAAATAGCGTACCGTACCGAACCGTACCAGAAAGCTCAGTGGAAATGCGCCATAAGAGACCCGAGCAACCAGCTGGCACATCCGCCAGCTGGCTGGACAGCCAAGCAAAGCTGGAGTTGGCTGTTTGTAACAGTAAACCGGAAGCAATGACATCACTTCTGGCTTACTCTGAAACCATATACACCAGTTTTTAAAATCTAAAGCATTCAAAAACACAGATCTTGGTTTTTTAAATGCTTTTAGGTGCAGAGGAGGGATTTTGGGTCTTGAAGACTGCACATCTCTCTATAAAGAGTACCTGTCACATGCCTAATGCTGTCACAAGGCTGTTTACATTCCTTGTGACAGCAATAAAAGTGATAAAAAAAATGAAAGCAACAGAGGAAAGATAAATAAAATAAATTTATAATTAAAAAAAAAAATAAAAAAACTTAAAGTGCCCCCATCCTCCCGTGCTCCAATGCAAAGGCGAACACGCGCGTTGGTCCCGCACACACACAAACAGCGGTGGTCCCACACGTGAGGTATCACAGCGAACATAAGATTATGGGCAGCAATTCTAGCACCAGAATTCCTCTGTAAATCTAAAGTGGTAACCTGTAAAGGCTTTTAAATGTCACCTATGGATAGTAAAATTTATGTCGTTTGTCGCACGGGCATGCGCACTTTTAAAGTGGCTTGGATGGGACAAATTTAGATGGGTGGGGGGGGGGGCGCGCCAGATTATAGTCTTGCCTAGGTCAGCACAAAACCAAAATAAACCACTGATGCAGATCTTATATAATGGGGAGCGCTGTGGATGTTGACAACTGCTGTAGTAGTCAGCACTGCTACAGTGAACACCCAAAACTTCCAGGTCTTGTGCTGAGCGGCTGTCCCACTGCACACTGCATACAGCAATTCTTTCCTTGCATTTTTTCTACGAGGCAGCTGCTGTATTATTGGAGATGCCAGCACTTCTTGTTCCTAGACCTTCCCCTATGACATCATCAGTAATAATCAGAGGCAGTACTGGGTGCAATATACCTATAACCCCCTGTTCACAGTGAATGAGGCTTTAAAATTGTGCAACTTCAAAGCCGCAGTGAGACTTCAGGTGCAACTTGGCTGACATCTGTGCAATTTCATACACAGATGTCTATGCAAGTCATACCTGAAATTGGCAAAAGAAGTGCAGGAACTACTTTTTTAAACTGGGGCGGTTCCGTTGCTGACAATAGAGTGCGACTTGTCAAGTTGTTTGGACCTGTCAAATCGCATGACAAGTCGCACCGGTGTGAACAGGGGCTAATGATGTAAAATTCCTGATAGGCACCTGTGAGGCTAGAAGAACAGAATGAACATGCACTGTCACAGGAGGTGCTGTTTCCCAGAATGTGAAGGTAAACCTACTTGGTTTTTACTGGTTGCTGGTAGACAGCCAGATTTTAGATCTTAAAGCTGAACTCCGATCAAACATTTTCATTTACGTACATTTATTCAATAGTCACAAAAGATATATTCCACTTTGTGTCTAGCAAACGCTGTTGCGAACCCAGATATTACCCTGTAAAACTAGCAGTGACATTGTCTATATGCTGCACATAGCCTGTGCAAAGAGCAGAACTGTGGGAGGGGCCCAGTAGGCTCCATCCACTACAGGCTGTTGGCAGAAACTGACATGAGGGGGCTGGGACAAGACCATAAATGCTCAGAGGCAAAGTTTTACAATAGATTACTGCACAGATCTGGAATAATCACACAAAGTACACCAGGATTCATGTAAGAATACACGTCTCTTGTACTTAGACAATATTCACTTTCCCCAGAGTTCAGGTGTAAGTATAGGTCTTGCATAAGGTATATGTTACATTTGTTGAATATTACAAGATCTTTAACTTTACTGCAGTTTGAGTCTGCCATACACATCAAGAGACTATCACATAAGCATTTTGGTTATAATGTATAATAATCTGCCCAAGTATGGACGGTAGATTATTCTGGTTTTTGATGTTTTTGATTGGCTTGCTAGTGACCAAATGAGTTGCATACTGTACATTTTTCATCTGCTATTGTGTGGATCTGCTGGAAAACTGAAGAGAAACAAGGCCTGTTTCATACAGGCTTCAGCTTGCATAAGAGCAATGAGAACAGCAAGCTTAGACAAAGCAGAGTTTGCTAAAACTTTTAAAGGACCGTTCATGTCCAGTTTTGAAATGTTATATAGATTCCATAGCTCTCAACTGTCCCTGATTTTGAGGGACTGTCCCTGATTTGGAACAAAGTCCCTCTGTCCTCCTCATTTGTCTCTCATTTTGGTCTGATCTATATAGTTGTATATAAAATGCACTATTTATCTCTCAAAAAGTGTTTCCCAGTGCTAAACCTTTCATCCAATTTCTAACTTGCTCGTTTTGTAAATTTCAGAAGCCAATATAAAGGGATAGTAGTGCTAAAAAAAAAAAAAAAAGCACTTGTGGGTTTAACCACTTCCCACTAATCAACGTATCTGTATGTCAGCTCAGAGAAGTGGTTGCACCGGTATGATGCCTGCAGCTGCAGGCATCAACCCGGGACCATTCTTTAGAGCCGGCAGTCGGCTTTTAGAAGATAACAGCCGATGTGACTCGGGAGCCGCTCGGCCGTTACCCCAGCGAGCGGGAGGGGATGACCCCCCCTCCCACTGCTTTCCCCGGCTCTGCCCGGGTCTCCTGTCCCACCGGGAGACCTGAGAGAACCAGCCGCCATCTCGAGATGAGTGGACGGGGTGGGAAGGCATATGCCGTCGAGCATCTCCATGGGCAGGATAGAGCATCTATTTCTTCTGCTTGAGGATGAGGAAGGAGAGAAAAGAACCTCGGGAGTTTGGCATTCTGAGAGGTCGCAAAGAGATCCACCTGTGGCGGGTCCCATAGTTGAACAATTTGGTGGAATATTTGAGGGTGAAGACTCCACTCGTTGTTGTCCCCAAATTTTCTTGATAAGGAATCCGCTTCCATGTTCAGTCTGCCTGGGAGATACATTGCCCTGTCACGGCCGTGTCACGTGGTATCGCGCAGCGCAGCAATGCGCATGCGCAAACCACTTTAAAAGGCCGGGGAACAACTCAGGGAATCATTCCTTCTTGTCAGAGGGACATGCAACACCCTGAGAGACGCTGAAACTGGATCCTTAACCCGCTGCATTTTCTAGCAAAAGTGAGTGTTAACCATCTGGACAGCCTCCACTTTCAATACAGAAGCTGCCCTGCATGTGTGTTTTTTCTTGTAAGTAAGTAATTTAGCTTGTAAGTACATTTATTATTATCTTTCCCATATATGCCTATTTAGTTTTAAAAGAACCTAAAATTCATTCATCATTTACATATCACTTGTAGAAGCAGCCATAGTTCCTGATGCGAACTAGGAACCTGAGGGAATAACCTTTCACACATGGATCAGACAAAAGAAAGAAGTATGTAACAAAAAGCACATTGCACAAATTCTGTTTTGGTTTGGCATATGTGCTTTTAAACTAACAACCTATTGTTGTTTCAGACATGGTGACCTATCCTTGAAAAAGGCATTAATACTTTATGTAGCCGAAATGCGTAGGCTCATTTTCTGGATATTTCCTCTGAAAAAGTTCCAAGCCAGATATACACGCATGGAACAACAAGAGATAAATGTTCATTAAAAGTCACCATTTTCACCTTGTCACTTACCCTTTAACTTCTTCACTTTTCCACTGATGGGTCTTTAACCTGTCTATTACCTTGTAAAACCTAGAGAAATAAATTGTTGAAATTTTACTTATATGCCACGCTACTTTGTTTACTCTTGCCCTTAAAGTCCCACTTTAATTGGTTTGAGGCACCAAACCCAAACAAAACGATTACCCCAGGGACGGTGGCAAAACCACATTACAGGGCCATTTAGAGGATCAAAACCCTTTCTCTACATTGCCCTGAGATCCTCCAGGTTTCTCTCTGCCCATATCATTATTGGCTCCACCTCCCTGAGAAGCGTCTTGCTGCGGGTGCCTCCCTGTCTCTGCAGATATGAGACCGCCGCTGTGTTGTCCAGGCGTAATAGCACCCTCCAACCCTCTACTTGAGGGACTAGTAAGTTAGAGCCTGGAATGCCGCTCTCATTTCTAGCACATTGGACACCACATTCTTGACAGAAAAAGACCATCTGCCCTGAATCCTGAGCCCTTCGCAGTGAGCCCCCCCACATGAAGACATTGTGCCTAAAAGATTCGAAAGAGGTAGAGAGACTGTGCCTTGGGCTGTATTGAATAATGCCCCCAAGTAAATCATGCTCTGTGATGGCGCCAGTTGACTTTTTTCATAGTTTATCAGCCATTCTAGTTCCACCAGAGACTGTAAAAGGATGTTTCTGTGGAGGATAAGCCAGTTTGGGTCCTCTGCCAACAGGAGAATATCGCCCAGACAATGATAGACTCTCAATCCTGAGAGGGGCCAGAGCTGAGATCAGCACTTTGGTAAAGACTCTGGGAGAAATGCACAGGCCGAAAGGTAGAGCATGGAATTGTAGGTGGACATGATTTACTGTGAATCTTAGGTACTTCTGGAAGGATGGGAGAATAGGCACATGAAGGTAGGCATCCTGAATGTCTATTGATATTAACCAGTCTCCTGGCAGTATAGTTTGGATGATTGTGTGGAGAGACTCCATCTTGAAACTCTCGAGATGGATAAACCAGTTGAGACCTTTTAAGTCTATGACTGGTCTCCATCCGCCTGTCTTTTTCGGCACCAAGAACAGGGTGGGATAGAAACCGGTGAAATCGCTCCCCAGAGGGTACAGGTACCATTGCCTGCTGGAGTTGCAGTGATGCCACATACTGGGTTAGGGCTGTTGCTTTCTGTGGGGAGACTGGCAACTCTGTTCTTTTGAACGAAGTCCGAGGAGGTTGCCAGAGAAAAGTCCAGAAATGTCCGTGCTGAACTGTTGAGAGAACCCATGGGTCCTGACACTTGATGGCCCAGATCTGTGAAAGAAACTTTAGCCGAGCCCCAACTGGGAGAAACTCGGCCCTCCTGATGTCAAAAGGATTTCGTCCCTTCTTGGGCGCTGGTGAGGGTCTTGTTTCTCTTGGCTCCCAAGAAGGAGGACTGCGTGCCCTTCCACGGTCTCCTATTGTTCCTAAACTGACAAGACTGCCTAAAGTCTTTGGCGTTAGACTGCTTGAACCTTGACAAATAGGCTCTTGACCTCCAAGCTTTCCTATCCTGGGGAAGCAGGCCTGACTTTCCTCCGGTTACTCAGGAAAATGCTTTGTCCAGCCTTTCTCCGAATAAAGACTTGCCATTGAATGGGATCTTGCACCAGCTCTGCTTAGAGGCTAGATCAGCCGTCCAGGGTTTTAAACATAAGGCCCGTTTTGCCATAACCGAGTGCAGCAATGACTGAGCTGAACAGCGGATTGTGTCTATGGCTGCCTCCCCTACGAAGTCTGCAGCCAGTTTTTGTTTTGAATTTGCCGCCGGTTCCACCCCCCTGCGAGCGTCACGTCGCAGGAGACGGAAGCCGGGGCACAGAGCATCAGGCAGAAGATCCGGCCGCCGCACACTGCCGGGATACATCGCTGGATCCTGGGGACAAGGTGAGTACCCTCTCTTCCAGGATCCAGTGATCTCCCTAGCGGTACCCCGAGTGTGGCTCGGGGGTTACCGCTAATGGCTCTGAAATTTCACCCCGAGCCACACTCGGGAATACCGCTAAGGAGGTTAAAGCCTGAATAGCTCCCATTTGCATATGACATTTTCACATGCATTTAGTAAATCTGCTTACATAAGGTAGCTTGGATTAAGGGCTACACACAAATACTAACAAGAGAATCATGGGTAACTCTGAAATCCCATTTCAAAAAATGTTTCAATCTATAGCTTCTATCTAGTGATTATAGGACAACAATGGTTACATCTACTTCCACTACTTTGTGTGGAGACGCTAGCATGATTTATGTAATAGTAGATTTATGGTTCAAATGTGCAGTTAAAGAGGTTGTAAACCCTCTTGTATAACTTTTACCTATAGGTAAGCCTATATTAAGGCTTACCTATAGGTGCTATAAATATCTCCCAAACTTGCACCGTTTAGGAGATATTTACAGCGCAAACTGCCGATGATGTCATTGGCGCAGGCGCTCTGAGGGAACGGCCACCCGTGCCGTTCCTTCAGAGCTCAGTGCCGTGAACGGCGGCTCCCGCGCGCATGCGCGGGAGTGATGTAATCGCGCCTTCGGCCAATCAGATGGCCGGAGGACGCGAACCCGGAAGCGGGACGGCCGGACATGTCGCCGTCCTGTCGCTGAGGTGGCGGCACGGCGGGGGCTTCGTTTTAAGGTAAGTACTACATAATGAGCTAGTATGCGATGCATACTAGCTCATTATGCCTTTCTCTTTACAGGGCTTTTTTTTTCTCGGTTTTTTTTTTTTACTTTACTTCCTCTTTAAGTATTGCAATAGCTACTGTTACATAGTTACATAGTTAGTGAGGTCGAAAACAGACACCAGTCCATCCAGTTCCACTTATGATACGTGTGTGTGTGTTTGATTTTAACCGTACATTGTATACCCCTGTATGTTGTGGTCTTTAAGGTGCCCGTCTAATAGTTCTTTGAAACTATCGATGCTCCCCGCTGATACCACTGCTTGTGGAAGAGAATTCCACATCCCCACTGCTCTGACAGTAAAGAAGCCCCTACGTATTTTAAGGGTAAACCATTTTTCTTCTAGTTTTAGTCAGTGGCCACATATCTTATTGTATTCCCTTTCTCTGAAAAGTTTGTTCCTTATGCTCGGGTCACCAGTACAATATTTGTACATTGATATCATATCCCCTCTCAAGCGTCTCTTCTCCAGAGAGAATAAGTTCAATGCTTGTAGTCTTTCCTCATACGGATGTGTGGGCGCCATCTTGGGCCTGTCCCGACGGACCCGGACCGCGGCTCGTGGGGGACAACGGAACATCTTTGCCGTACTTGACCATCTTTGTGGGATGCAGGAGTAGGTAAGGATGATCAGGGTATAATTTGTTTGCAAATCAGACGTCGGAAGGCTCAGGATTATGAAGCGGATGAATGTGTGGCAGCGGAGCTAGGAGAAAACGATCTTTACATCCCGGAAGTCGGACACACCCCCCACATTTTGTTATTCAGGCAGTCATGTTTTATCATTTTGTGTCACTTGAATAACATATCCCAACTTTTCAGCCATAGTTTTATGGCTGCTGTTTGGTACAAATACCTTTGGGGGGCATGCAAAGAAAAGAGCAACACCGCTCAGGCTCAATCAGCTGTGCTCTGCAATCCAGCTGGGTGCTCACCTCGGCTCACCACCGTGAAAGTATTTGTAGAAAAAGAAATAGGTCGCATTCCGTCATGGAATGAAGTTGCTTGGATTTATTGAAGTATCGTCATGCCAAACATCCAAACAGACAGAAACAGTTCCTGTCTGTTTGGATGTTTGGCATGACGATACTTCAATAAATTCAAGCAACTTCATTCCATGACGGAGTGCGACCTTTGGGGGGCACCCTTAGACTGAAATATAAATTGGTGTTTTTTTTCTAGATCTGTAGTTTACTGTTATTGTTGTTTCATCCTGTAGTTTTCAGGTAAATTCTAGTGCGTTAGGCTTCATGCACATGGGCGATTTGGCCCATCAGCATCAAATCACTGCATTTTCGGGTTCCCTGGAGGCACTGCTGAAAACAGCCTATCAAATACTGAAATGCACAGCAGCTGGGTGCAGTACTGAGCAGTAGTTGCGTTTAGAGCCATATGCATTCAGGGACATATGCCCCCGAACACAGAACTCATCCCTGAATGCATGCAGTGGTGAGTACCGCAGGGCGCAGCATCTAGATGCATTCAGCCACTGCATATTTCAGCTCGTCAAAGATTTTGCCAGGCTGCTGGCAGCAAAGTTGGATGCTGCACCTGTGCCTCTTGGACATCTGAAGACACACCGATTTGATGCTAAGGAGGTGGGTCAAACAGCTTGTATGCATGTAGACTTGTATTTTATATGTTTTTGTTTATGTTTAACAAAAAAAAAGGCTGTGGTACATTTGTTCCCTCACTCGGAATCAACAGAGCCATAGAAAATAGTTACTATACGACAAAGCATAGCATAGTGTTCTCCATAAAAGACATAAGGATTTTATTTTGGAATGTTTGTAATTTGTGATGTCAAGAAATTACTTTTGGTTTAAAAGAAACTTTTATGTCCAAAAAAAAGGTTTAGGGTTATGTACAAATTAGCAAGGCTATTATCATGCATTATACAAATCTTTAAAGCGGAGTTCCGGGCACAGAAATTATTTTTCAATAAACATACCCCCGGGACAGTCAGGGCTAGTACATTCCACAATGGCTAGCCTCTGATCTGTCCCGGTTCGCACTTAGAGGAGGAAAAGTGACATAGTGATATGGTGACAATGGTATGTCTCTCTATCTGTCCACGCTTTTGATGGCGTGGAGTCCGTAGGGAGAGATATCTTGAATTCCTACGCGTTTCGGCGTTATGCCTTTGTCAAGGAAATTCTTCCACCATATCTGTAGATATAGTAGGTGGATAGTTAGTAAATATTGTGCTGCCAATGGAAAATATTTATTGGTCGCCTAATAATGTACATACTTGTTAAAAGAGATCTGCCCTTGGGACCTTGCTTCTGGTCCTTATATTTCCACACAGGAATTGGCTTTGGACACTTGTCGCTGGAGTATATAAGATATAGGTAAGTAAATGGACATAATTGTGTGATGAAATTTTGCACCTTTGAAAGTACTTACTATCTGTATAATGCTTGAAAGTACCAGTGGGGAAACAGTCCCAGTCTTGATCCGATTGTTCTGATGGAACAAGGGAATCCGGATTTGTGGGGTCTAGAGACCCTAATACATGTCTATACCATGTATAGGATCTATCTGGCTTTATTACATCTCATGTAGTTACTTACGTTTGTAAAGTATAGGTGTAGTACCAAATTGTGCCACCGGGAGGTCTCTCTTCAGTTTTTGGCTGTTTTATTTCTACCAGTGATTTAAGAAGAAAATAGTGTTTGGTGACTGTTGTAAAAGAAAACCATCAATGCATCAAATTGCATTGTGGTTTACTTACTGTTTGTAATGTGAAGAGGTTTCCTAAGGAAAGAAGGGGTCTCCAAAGCGGCAGGTCCGGGCGTCCTCTCAGTCCCTCTGCTAGAGGGAAGTGGCGCCCTGTTCTAATTCCCGGCCTTTTTATATCCCTCGCACATGCGCAGATGTGCGCATTCACGTGTCACTTTTTTTTTTTAAATTGTATTTTTTATTGAAAATATAAGCATAGATAAGTAACAAAAAATGGGTAGAGGACCCCAAAAAAGAAAAGACAATAAACAATAACATTGCAAAACGAGATCAAACAGTCCCAATCTGAACATGCAGTTACAACAGTGTATGCCATAAGGAAGAAAGACTATATGAGATAAACCATAGACACTAAAGTACAGGATAATAGAAAAAATACCGCATAGAAAACAGCAAATAGCCACCTGCACCACACACTCAACTCGGGCTAGAGTCCTGCACATCCCAATTCGCCCATACAGCGTTGAAGTGCGTAACTTCATCATGAACCGTAACAGTTTAGAATTCTATTCTCCGTATCTCCAAGAGCAGGCGTTGAAAGAGAACAGCATCAGGCGGCCCCGTCTGCCGCCAACACAACGGGATTGCTCTTCTGGCAGCCACTAAGAGGAAAGATAGTAACCGCCTGGTAGGCTTGGAGACCCCGGGGAAGGGAAGGCCCAGAAGATAGTGCAAGGGATCCAACGGGAGCGACAGACCCGTTACTGACCGTAGTTTTGACTCCACCATTGCCCAGAAAGGTTGAAGAAGAGGACATTGACAGAAAATATGAAAAAGGGTACCCATCCCAGTACTACAGCGCCAGCAAACATCCGGGCAAGACGGGTCAATCTTATGTAATTTGGCCGGGGTCCTATACCAGAATAACAAAATTTTTAAGGTAATCTCTCTCTGCACCACACACCGAGAAGATTTAAAAGCCGCGGTCCATATCTTATCCCACATCTGCAGAGAAATAGGTTTTTGTAGTATAGCAGACCATTTGCGCATATAGAGGTGAGCATCCTCCACCAGGGGATGCGCGTCATGCAAAATATTATAAATGATAGAGATCAGATGCCTCTGGTGGGGCCCCTGCGCCATCAACTGCTCAAAGGCCGTGGGCCGTTCCAGAGTCAAAGAACCCATCAGGGATTGAAACAAGTGGCGGACTTGGAGATAAAAATAAAAAGTATGTTTAGGAATGCCATATTTCTCTTGCAAAGTTTCAAAGGGATACAGAGTACGAGAGACCGGATGGACAAGGTTGCGCAGCTGAAACAAAGGGGCCTGCAACCACGTCCACACCCGTCCCACCTGCAGGCCATCAGAGATGGATGGATTAAAGAGTACACTAGTAAGCGGCGGACATGGGGAAGAGAGAGAGTACTTACTATAACACCTGAGCCACACATCCAAAGAGCAAAGCATAGGTGCAAGGCACATGGTACGCAGGACTCTATCCGAGTGCAGAATAACCGACCACAACAAAGAGCAGGGGTGGACCGGAAAAAGAACACCCCTCCTGATTAAGCAAGCACTGAGCACTTTTTGTGGATTTGTTTTTTGCACAAAGACTGACACTCAGCACTTTTGGATATTATATGAACTTTTTTATGATATATTTTTTATAATTTATTTAATCACAATCACTGAAGCACTTTATTTATTTATATGAATTTGAGATGTAAAGTTGTTTATATGAATTTATGGTAGTTAATTTTAATTTAACACTAGCACATTATTTTTTATTTATTAGCACAATAATAGTGTAAATTAATTCAACCATTTTATTGTTTTCCAATACATTACATATTATACATATATACATTTAATATACATCATATACAGCAACAACTCAACCCCCCCCCCCCCCATCACTAAACTACAAGCCGCAGGAAAAAAAAGAAGAGAAAAAAAAAAAAAAAAAAGAAAAACCAGTTATATAAAAAAAACACCTCTGTGCTAACTGCAAATTAGAAAACCACACTCATGTGAGCCCTCAATATTCCCCTGCTTATTGCCTTCGTGATACAGTAGAACATACAAATCCCCCATAGACCCATAATTAAATAATTATATTCCATAGTGTACTCTGACCTTCGACCCATTAGGACAGAAGGACACGTGTGTAGGGAAGAAAAAAAAAAAAGAACACCCCCCTCTTTGCCAACTGCAATTTAGAAATCCACACACATGTGAACCCTCATTGTTCCCCTACTTATTGCCCTTCGTGATATAGTAGGACATACCAATCCCTCATATACCCAAGAATGCATAATTATATTCCATAGTGTGCTCTGACCTTCGGCCCGTTAGGACAGAAGGACACGTGTGGGAAAGGAAAAAAAAAAAAAAAAGGGGGGGGGGACCCCCCTGCCCCCGTGCCATGTGCCTCTTAAGATCCCTGCCCTCACGTGCCCTCAATGTATTCCTGTTTACTATCCCCCATGGTTCTGTACAGCCTATTGACCCCAGACAAATCAATAAATAATAACATATCCATAGTGCCCTCAACCTTCAAAATCTATTTAAAGAAAAAGAGAAAGGAAAAAAAAAAAAAAAAAAAAAGGGGGGGTCCTCCCCTTTCTTCTTCCTTTTCCTTTAAGGGGGGGGGGGCAATCCCCCCACACATATAAGACATAACACCCAAAAAGCACACAAAACGAAAAACAAATATCACATTTAACCCACCTAATCGTCAAAACCTCCCAAAACTACTTCCTCCACTGTCACACCATAGAAGAGAGAGACAGAGAGAACGGGGAAACCCCCCCCCCCCTCCCCTCCCTGGGGCCTCCCCCCCTTCCTCTCTCCTGGTCTTCTCCCTTCTCCCTTCACTCCCTGCCCTCCATCCCTTAGTCTCTTCACTCTCATCTCCTAACTTAACACCTGTAAATATTCCTCTGAACATGAAAAATTCGTCCAGGCTTGCCACCTCACCCTGTGTCGCTCTTCCATGTTTATCCGTGCCGCTGTTAACGACTCCATCCTGCGGATCTCCCTAATTTTAGAGTACCATAATCGTAATGTTGGTGGTTGTGTATGTCTCCACATAGCAGGTATGCAGGCTTTAGCCGCGTTCAATAGATGTATCAGGATAGAGTTTCTATACCTCTTAATCAAATTGCTCGTACAGTGTAGTAAACACAATGCCGGGTCTTCTCTCACCCTATTTAATGTCAGATTCTCAATTATTCGGGCCACCTCATTCCAGAAGTCCCCAATTGCAGGGCATGACCAGAATATATGTACCAGGGTTCCTCCCACTTCTCCGCACCTCCAGCATTTATCCGGATGTTTTTGGTCCATTTTATGAAGGATCCTTGGCACCCGATACCATCTGGTTAAGACTTTATAATTAATCTCTTGGTACCTACTGGCTAGTGAAGCCTTATGCGCGAGTTTTAGAATTTTATTTACTTGCTGTTGATTAAAGGAGACCGCTAGGTACTTCTCCCATTTTTGCACAAAACTCGGAGGGCGTGAATTCTGCGTTCCCCCTAACAGCGAATACATATAAGAAAGTACATGTGAGATTCGCTCCTCACCCCTGCATAAGGACTCAAATGGTGATAATGGGCGCGGAGTATATCCCAAATTTTGTAACTGCTTACAGTAATGTCTGAGTTGAAACGCACTTAAGATGGTCCTTCGGGCCATGCTAACATCTCTTCAACAGTGGGAGGATCTTTTTGAGTCCACACGTCACACAGTCGTGCTCTACCCTCTTTAGCCAGATCTATGATTTTCGCATTGGTATTCCCAGGGGTAAAAAGTGAATTTCCTACCAAAGGCGTCAGCGGAGAAATCGACGGAGCTACTGCTTTATAATTTTGTGTCTTTGTTACCACATGTAACGTTGCCCCAATTGTCGGGTGAGAATAGATTATATCTGATTTCAGAATGGGAGTCCAAGGGGCCAATGGCAGTGGGGTATTCATAATTTCCCTTTCCATCTGCACCCACTGTTTGTGAGAGTGATTGCAGTGCCAATCATACACCCGCATAAGATGAGCTGCCCTATAATACCGAAGCAAATCAGGCAAGCCAATCCCCCCCTTTGCCTTCGGGAAGGTTAAGGTCTGAATCCCTAGGCGAGGGGATTTTTTAGCCCAGATGAAGGATCGGAACAATACCTTTACCTGTTCAAAGAATACCATTGGTATTGCTATTGGCACAGCTTGCAGAACATACAATAATCGGGGCAACACATTCATTTTCAAAGCGCTGCAACGGCCGAACCACGACAACACCAGTGTCTGCCATTTTCGTACATCGCCCCTAAGTGTCCTCAAAAGTGGGGAAAATTTTTCCTCATACAAATCCAAAGGATTTGAGGTGATATGTATCCCTAAGTATACTATCGATTGATTATTCCACTGAAAGGGGAAAAGATGCCGCAGTTTTTTGCATTTTCCTATGGGTATGGACACATTTAATGCTGACGATTTTGAGATATTTATTTTAAAAAATGAAACCTCCCCGTATTCTCTGATAGCATCCAAAATTTGTGGGAGCGATTTTTCAGGCTCTGTCACAAAAAATAGCAGATCATCTGCATAAGCTGCCACTTTATGTTGTCCCTTCGCCAGTTTAGATCCCACTATTTCCGGGTTTTGGCGGATCTTACACAACAAGGGCTCCAGAGCAAGGATAAAAATCAATGGCGAAAGTGGGCATCCCTGGCGAGTACCGTTTTTTATCTGAAAAAATTCAGAGTTCCACCCATTGACCCTTACCGCCGCTGTGGGACTAGAATATAATGACATGACATATGTCAACATTCTTCCTCCTAGGCCTATATGTGTCAGGGTGGCCCTGATAAAATTCTAGGCCACCCTGTCAAAAGCCTTCTCGGCATCAATGGAGAGCAGCATCATCTGCACTTTTTGTCGTCGCATATTATAAATTAAGTCAACTGCTCGAGTGGTGTTGTCCCTCGCTTCTCTTGTGGGGACGAATCCTACCTGGTCGAAATGAATTAGATTCGGTATATGTGGGAGAAGGAGAAGCCTATTCGCAATCACCCTTGCAAATAGCTTAGCAAGGAGATTGGACAGTAGCTTCCACATAGCGTTGGGTCCTTCCCTTCTTTATGGATCAGGGTGATGTATGCCCGCAAAGAGTCTACCGGCATATTTCCCCCGTCTCCAATATAGTTTAGATGCGCTAAAAGAGGCGTTTTTAGATTCTTAAAAAACTGTTGATAGTATAACAGTGAAAAGCCGTCCGGGCCTGGGGCTTTGTGGGGTTTTGTTTGTGATAATGCCAGTTTTAACTCTTCCTCTGAAATCCTCTCCTCCATTACTTTCGCCTGTTCTGCGTCTAGAGAGGGCATGTCTGAGTTTTTAATATATTTGATCGCCTCATCGAAGCCAGCGCTCGCCCCTTTAGCTGGCTCAGAGGAGGCGATGTCATATAAGCCTTGATAGTATCTATTGAATTCCTCTGCTATTTCTGGCGTTCCATGTTTCTTTTGTCCGCCTTTTGCTTGTATCTGTGTGATTACCGTACGTTTCTGTGGACCCCTTAAGGCTCGAGCTAGCATCGCACCTGGCTTGTCTGAGTATTCATAAAAATGTCTCTTTTGTGCCACTAAGGATCTCATAACTTTCTCATATAGCAATCCATTAAGTTTTTCCCTTGCCTTAGTGAGAGGCAACAGATGTATTTTCACCACTGATTTTTTATGTACTGAACTCAGAGTCTCTATCTGAGACATCAACTCTGAGATCTCTCTTTCTTTTTCGCGTTTGCGTTTGGAGCCCAACCGAATCAGCACCCCTCTAATGACGCACTTATGGGCCTCCCATATATTCGATGGCGACGTTTGTGCGCTCGTGTTTTCCTGAAAATATCTTACTAATTCTGTCTCTATCTCCATCTTTGTGTCTGGTGCTTGCACTAAGAGTTCGTTCAATCTCCATGTCGGTGGTCTCATTAGACCCGCATCAAAATTTATTGTAATATGTATAGGAGAGTGATCCGACATGGAAAAGGAACCAATCTGAGAGGACATTACTCTGGAGAGATCCGCCTGCGAAATCATAATCCGGTCTATCCTAGAGTACCTATTGTGTATTGCAGAATAGTATGTAAAATCTTTCTCCTCGGGGTTCATGATTCTCCAGGGGTCGATTAAATTAAGGAGAGAGAGTTCCCGGCTTAGTTTTTTCAATCGAGCATATGGTAGATGTGAGGTACCCATTGAAGTGTCCAACAGAGGCTCAGGGGCATAATTATAGTCTCCTCCCATAATTAAGGAGCCCTCTTGAAACTCCAATATTATTGGTGACAACAGCATTAAGAACGCCAACTGGTTATTGTTAGGGAAATATATGTTTACCATCGTAACCATCTTATTCCCTATCTTGCCCTTTAGCATTAGGTATCTTCCCTGTGGGTCTACTCGTGAGTCTACATAAGTCCAGGATACCTCTTTTGCTATAATAGTGCTGACTCCCTTGGACTTTGCTACCGGAGAGGGGGCATGATATGCCCAAGGAAAATCCCTGTTATGTAACTTTGGGATTTTTTCACATTTAAAATAAGTTTCTTGAAAGAAGGCGATCTGCGTTCGACTACAACGCATGTCCAACAGCACCCGCGATCTTTTTTCAGGGGTAGACAACCCCCTGACATTTAGTGACGTAATCTTAGTTCCTTGCATTCTCCTCCCCGCTAGTTTGGCCCTTGGATATATTATATTATCTTCGCTCATGAAGGAGGAGGAAGACCAGGGGCCCCAGAGAGAATGACTGGAGAGAGAAAAGAAACCCCCCCCCCCTCCCGCCCGCCTACACATCCCCCCCCCCTACACCCCCCGCTCTCTCTTCCACTGGTATGACAGTGTGTTTTGACTAAATCTGGTCAAATCTTGACCTAGCGTAACAAGACGCGGCCTAATTGGGCGGGCGATCCGAAGACGCGCGCCATGAGAATGAAAAAAAAAAAAAGAAAGAAAAAACAAAAAACAAAAAGACAGAACAACAAACCACCGTGGGTCCGTGTTCCCCTGGGCATCCGCCCCTATCGCCAGACTGTGTCGGGTGGGCCTGGGTCTGGGGGGTCCTGATTGGGCCTCACGCATCTATTATATTCTTGTACATTATCTCACATTCTTATCACAAGGCACACTATCCACTCTTATAATTCTAATCCCGTTTAATACATCACCCCCCCCCCCTTACCACCCCAGTATCAACAGATATTGACACACCCCCCTCCCCATGTTTAGGGCCTTCCCCCACTCCAATCCCCTTAGTAGTCTAAACATCATCACTTAATTGTCATCTGTATACACAACTACTTTGGGGGGGTACCCTTCATTATTCGGTTAACCTCTGCTTAACCCCTTCTGTTTGAGTGCAGTACCACTATTCCTTCATAGTCGCCCCAGGATGTTTATACGCTACTAGGGTACCTAGCCAGTCTGGAACCTCAATTGGCTGTATTTTTAAGAAAGAAAAGAGACCTTGCAACTGATCAGGCCAACGTAAAATAAAACTAGAGTTTCCCTTTTTTATCTTTATGTGGAATGGGTGTCCCCAGTGGTAGGTTGCTCCAGCCTTCTGGATTTCTTTGAGTAGTGGCTTAACCACAGCACGCATTCTTAGTGTATTCTTGGATAGGTCTGGCAGGATCCTCATCTTTGATCCATCATATTCAAAGGAGCCCCACTCCCATGCTTTCCGCATGATTTGTTCCCTCTGGGCAAAAAAATGAATCCTGGCTAAAACGTCCCGTGGGGAGTCCGCACCCATACTGCGAGGAGCCCTAACTCTATGGGCTCTATCTATTTCAATGTTCTCTGTATGGGGTCGTTCCAGTAGGTCGTTGAATATTTCAGTTATCTTGCCCCTTAACTCTGGCCCTAGTATAGCTTCAGAGAGACCCCTGAGGCGTATATTATTACGTCGTCTGTTTTCTCCGTCGTCCTGCTGTAATTGAAGCATAGTTAACTGCTTAGCCAGTGATTTATGGGAATCCTCAATGTACTCCACTCTCTCCTCCAACTGGCTTTGTCCGCTCTCCACCACCTCAATTCTACTATCCAAATGGTTAATCTGCCCCTTCAATGAGTTTATTTCAATAGTTAAAGAACTTACTATGTTTGCTGCAATATCAGTCAAGTCCTGCTTAGTGGGCATCATGGATAGGATCTCCTTCCATCCCTCTGGCTGTGTATGCAGAGCTTGAGGTGGGGAGGGATGTGCCGCCTTCTGCTCCCCGCCTGGTGTAGATGTCTCCTCCAGCGTGCTTGCCATAAGTTGCTCTTGAGCTTCCCTGCTGTTGCTGGTACTTTTGGCGTCTTTTTTGGCCGTCGCTGCGGCGTTTGCTCCCGATCTCAACGGCGCCATTCTGGAGTGTTCTTCCACTCCTCCCCTCCGCTGCCCTCAGAGAAAATAGGTGGATATGTCCGCCCTCCGGCCCGACAGTCCTTGGCTCTTCAGGCCGGACAAGTCGCCTGCTTGCATGGGCCGTATGCGGTTACTGCACGGTAACAGCCGCTACTCCCTCCTCTGCCACCGGAGATACTGGCGGCAGTACGTACCAACCTGACGCTGCTGTGGCATCGTAGTGTGAGTGTGAGAATGCGCCGAGGCGTACTGCTACTCTCGCGGGGTTTCCGGGTAGGGGGATGCCGCTCACTCACTACTGCAGGCGGATGCCGTCACAGGGAACACGGAGCTCCACAGCTATCCTCCTCACGGCACCATCTTCCTGCCACATCCCCTGACGACTGCTCGCGCAATTGTCCGTCTGTTTGTGGTATAATAGTGTAAATTGAGATACCCTTTGATAATTTAAAAATATTTTAATATATTACACCGAGCAGCGCTGATACATCACTCTTTTATCTACATCTAGCTTGACATGTTTTTTCACTCTGAGCGCTTCTTCAGAAGATAATTTTAATGTCTAGATGGATAAGAACAATAAATGAGTATATAATTTTGAAACATTAAATACAATCGATACAGTACATGCTTGCATGGATTACGTACACTTGCACGTAATACAAGAAATAGAATATGTATGAATAATTTGCGAACTGGTGGAAGCAGGGGACACTTGTACACAATGTATATCAACCCTAATTGGGGAAAATCATTTTATTATATTTGATGTCTATATGAAGTCAACTTGTTTTTATATGTTGTTTTATACCTAAGAGGTTGCAAAAAAACAAGGAGTTATGTGAAAACCCTGGTGTGAGGGTATAACACAAACACCGTGTTTAGAGTAGAAAGGATCCAAAAGGGATGAGATAGAGAAATAGACAGAGAGGGGGAAAAACAGAAAAACCTGGGAGTGAAAAAATCACACGCCAGAGGAGAGAGAAAAAAAAGGAAATGCAAAGGAAGAGAAAAAAAAGATGTAGAGTTAGCAAGAAGGGGGGAAAAAGAAGATAAAAGGAAAAAAAACAAGGAAAAACAAGGGAGGGTGATAGGGAGGGAAAAAGGGAAGGAAAAGAAAAAGGAGGGGGGGAGAAAGGAAAGAAAAGAAAAAGGGAGAGGGAAAGAGGGGGGAAAAAGAAAAAAGAAAGAAGAAAGAAAAAGTTGGATGAAAAAAATATAGGAAAAGAAGAAATGAGCGAGGAAAAATGGTTGAGGGCTAGTGGGATTTTAACGGTACTGTGATCAGCGATGGAAAACCACCATGTATAAAAATTATAAATTTTATTATTCCATTAAAAATTACATACAGAATAGAAAAGAGAAATTATAAAATAAAAATTGTACAGAACAGATTACCATCGTAGTCATATCAATTACATACAGTTCTGAACATTGCAGGCAGTATAGATGTTATGCAAGCTCCGGTGACCCCAAACCAGGGTACCGGGCATTAACCCAACATGTTTCGCGGGTTTCAACACTCCGCTTCTTCAGGGGTGTAGGATTATATGATATATTAATTTGCCTTAGAGTTCCTGTGTAATAGAAATATATTGTAAGAACATTGTAATCAACAATTTTGTACAGAGGAGTTATTTGCATGCACAAACACATACTGGTCCAGGGCTCCCACCACCACAACACATGCAGGGATAGCCACCCAGTGAACGCCTCACCCACGGATGTGGAGGGGGTCATTAAGGTAGCGTGATTTAGATAATAAAGGTTATATGTGACGTTGTCACAATACCTGTATGTGATAGTATCGGTATCTGATAGCTCATGAAATGCCCATAGGGTTGTTTGGCCAGACAGTGTGGCACTTCTTTCTGTAGAGCATAAAAATATTATGTAATACCATAGCTTAGAAGGCTCTGGGTCCACATGGATTCATAGCTCTATTGAAATTGGAGCTTACCAAACTTGAGTTAGATATATGCAAGTGTATCTGTAATTACATCTGAATATCCCAAATAGTTCTTTTTTTGACTCCAAGTTTGCATATAAGCAATAATGGAGGGATATATAGGTTTTCCGGATGAAGACTCCCTTTAAGGAGGTAGGAGGCACTTGGATATCTGTATGGTAAAAGGCAGGTTATATATGAGTTAGGGGAACATTAGTCTAAATATATGCCGATCTATCCTGTTCAGAGAATCGCTCCACAGCGCTTACCTCGTGTCTGGTCTGCTGATGTGCACCCCGGCATCTGCAGGGGAATTGTTCGCCCGCCACCTTATGAGCGTCCCCTCAACCCGGCGTGTGTGCGCACATCCGGGCGGAAGTGACGACATCAAGTCGGGTCAGGTCTCTAACGACGCTCGCCAATGCGCAGGCGCGCGCCGTGCTGCGTGATACTCAGCCGCATAGACAGCTGTACGCAGCCACATGATCAGACATGGGCGGGAACATAGCCCCGTAAGTCTGTCAGTCCAGAGACCACACATCCGTTGGGAGTGCTGAGTGATACCGCCCCCTGCAGTTAGGTAGCGGGCAGCGGAGGACAGTGAATGTGCATACAAAGCTCCAATGCGGACATCAAAACATGTATAAATAGGAAGTTAATCCATGTATATCATTTGCAGACATTTTCGAATATACAGCAATAACATCATATACATATATAAACGTAAGACACCAATATGGGAAAAGCATTTGCAATAAAACATTCAAAGGTGCATTGCATGGTACCGAGATTGTTCCCAATCATAACGGCACCAGCAATGGCTAATACTAGGCATCACAATAAATTCTGTGTAGCCTATCATATCAATAGTCATTACAACATAGTCTAAGCTTTGGTTGCTGGTCTATAGTGACAAATAAATGTTAGCAGATCCAGGGAAAAGAAAAATAAAAAGGAAAAAAAAGGAAAAAGACCAAACATATATTATTAACAAAGTATATATGATAAGGCTATTTGAAGTGATCCCTCGATTAAATATAAATCGAGGGAAACTCTCATGGTCCAAATTGGTCCCATATACATGTAGACCGCGGCTGCAACAAACGGCCATACGGGTCCCTCCAGGGGGGTCCCGGATGGTACCATGCAGAGTCTGAAGCATGATGATATGCCGCATATTCAGCCAAGAAATGGTTTGTAGGTGACCATTTCGTTGATACCTGGGGGTTTTGTAGCGTTCAATGTTTCAATCCAGTAGGATTCTTTTTGAAGAATGCGCTTGTCCCAATTACCCCCACGGGGATCCTGGGGGATAACCTCTAGGACAAAGAATGATACAACAGAATTGTCAAATTTATGGTACAGGTTAATGTGTCTGGTGACACTAGTTTGGTATGTGCCTCCCTCCGAATGATATACATGGTCCCCAATTCTTTGCCCTAGTTTGCGTATTGTCTTACCGACATAGTAAGAGCCACATCGGCAAGTCATCAAATAAACCAGTCCCTGTGTATTACAGTCAGCATATTGTTTAGATTTTAGCCATTGGCCATTAGGCAAACGGATACCATTACCACTGTGGATCCAAAGGCATCTACTGCAGGATCCACAGGGGTATGTGCCTTTTTTATTACCACAGTGAGGGCTCTGAGTTGTATAATGACTTTTAACAAGATTATCTCTGAGGGATGTGGCTCTTCTAAAGACTAAATCGGGTCTAGGTTTAACGTATTTGTTTAGCGTATGGTCCTGTGTGAGAATAGGCCAGTGTTTGCGTAGGACATCACGAAGAATTTCCTCATGTGCAGAAAATCTCGTGATGAACCTCACATTTTGTTGGTCGTCTCTAGATGTGGTTTTATACAGGAGTTCAGATCTAGATTTTGCCTTTGCTCGATTGAATGCTTTTCTCAAAAGGCTTTTAGAATAGCTCCCATCATCATTTTCAGTTTGAGTATTGGAGATAAGGCCTTTTGAAAGGATTTTTTGGACAGTGGGTGTCAGGTTGAAAAACTGAAAATGATGATGGTTTTTTAGTGTTACCCCACACCCCAATCACCAAGAATTCCAAACAGGGCAACCTGGATACTTACATAAAACCACAAACCAACTAATTTCCTGTTCAAACACTGACAACAACAAAAAAAATTTTAATATCATTAATCTAACTGATTTCAAGCTCACAAAGGCACAGGAAGATGTTCTGGGGTTGGGTCTTGGCTTTTGTCCTTCTAAATCCATCGACACCCCAGAAACTATTAAGGACTTGCACCTCTTTGCAAGGAACCTCACGTTCAGATACATATTTGACACCGATAGGAAACAAAAACAATTTGAACGACAAATAGCGGAACAAACTAAACATCTTACCATGGCCGAAAGCAGAGCTCTCAAAGATTTGGTTCTCCTGTATGAGGAGGGCAACACAGAGGTGGTCTCGGTCATCGATGCCCCGGCCTCCACTGTGGAACCCTCCTACACACAAGGTACCTTGATTCCTAAAAAAACTTTTAAACCTAAATCAGAAAAATTTCCTGATCTAACCATTAATCCCCACATTTGGACTTTCGTCCAAAGGGTTTCCCAGGACCTGAAATCAATCTCTTGGCCATCTGTAACCAGTAATTTAACATGCGAACAAGAAATAGCACTAAAACAGTTAAAAGCAAATAAGAATATATTGATAAAGCCATCAGACAAAGGTGGCAACATCGTGATCATGTCTCCTTTTCAATATGAACAGATGTGCATGAAGGTCCTGGAAAACCCTGACTGGTACTGTCCCATCCAATCCACATGCATTCAGGGGTTTATTGAAGAATTTAAATCACTTTGTAACGATGCTTACACAGCCGGATTAATAGACAAAGATGTGTACAAATTCTTAAATGTCATGTTTCCAAAAACTCCTACGTTTTATACGTTACCGAAAGTTCATAAAAATATCTCATCCCCTCCGGGTAGACCGATTATATCCGGTAACGAATCATTAACTGAGAACGCCAGCAAATTTGTTGACTCATTTCTTATCCCTCACGTATGTGGTTTACCTTCATACATACGTGATACCACTGACCTTCTTAAACACTTGGAAGAGATTCAAGTTCCTCCGGATGCCCTGCTCGTGGCCATCGATATCGAGGCTCTATACTCGAGTATCCCGCACGAGCAGGGCATCCGGATGACTGAATCCTTCTTAAAAGAACAAGACCGCACCACCTGGCCCCTCATGAATTTTGTCCTTGAATTACTCAGATTTATTTTGACCAGAAATTATTTCACCTTTTTGGAGCAGATATATCTGCAAATACAGGGGGTCGCGATGGGCACTTGCTGCGCACCGTCCTATGCCAACCTATACCTTGGCGGTTGGGAGCGTCTGGTGTTTTCTAATGAGAACATGGAGCAATGGTTGTCCCATGTTCTCATTTGGTACAGATTCATTGACGATTTATTGTTAATCTGGACAGGCAGCAGAGAGGATTTAGAGAAATTCCTATCAGCACTGGATAATAATGATCTTAATCTAAAATTTACACACACGATTAGTCATCACCAAATTTCCTTTTTGGATCTCAATATCTCTCTGCTGCCTAATGGCCATATCGACACGGATCTGTACAGAAAACCCAGCGCAGGTAACACCATACTGTGCGCAGCGAGTGCCCATCCCGCCCCCTTGATAAAAAGCATACCATATGCGCAATATCTTAGAGTTCGTAGAAACTGTGCAACCGACATGAAGTTCCACATTCAGGCTGGTCATCTAAGATCCAGACTATTGGCCAGAGGCTATTCTAAAAGCCTTTTGAGAAAAGCATTCAATCGAGCAAAGGCAAAATCTAGATCTGAACTCCTGTATAAAACCACATCTAGAGACGACCAACAAAATGTGAGGTTCATCACGAGATTTTCTGCACATGAGGAAATTCTTCGTGATGTCCTACGCAAACACTGGCCTATTCTCACACAAGACCATACGCTAAACAAATACGTTAAACCTAGACCCGATTTAGTCTTTAGAAGAGCCACATCCCTCAGAGATAATCTTGTTAAAAGTCATTATACAACTCAGAGCCCTCACTGTGGTAATAAAAAAGGCACATACCCCTGTGGATCCTGCAGTAGATGCCCTTGGATCCACAGTGGTAATGGTATCCGTTTGCCTAATGGCCAATGGCTAAAATCTAAACAATATGCTGACTGTAATACACAGGGACTGGTTTATTTGATGACTTGCCGATGTGGCTCTTACTATGTCGGTAAGACAATACGCAAACTAGGGCAAAGAATTGGGGACCATGTATATCATTCGGAGGGAGGCACATACCAAACTAGTGTCACCAGACACATTAACCTGTACCATAAATTTGACAATTCTGTTGTATCATTCTTTGTCCTAGAGGTTATCCCCCAGGATCCCCGTGGGGGTAATTGGGACAAGCGCATTCTTCAAAAAGAATCCTACTGGATTGAAACATTGAACGCTACAAAACCCCCAGGTATCAACGAAATGGTCACCTACAAACCATTTCTTGGCTGAATATGCGGCATATCATCATGCTTCAGACTCTGCATGGTACCATCCGGGACCCCCCTGGAGGGACCCGTATGGCCGTTTGTTGCAGCCGCGGTCTACATGTATATGGGACCAATTTGGACCATGAGAGTTTCCCTCGATTTATATTTAATCGAGGGATCACTTCAAATAGCCTTATCATATATACTTTGTTAATAATATATGTTTGGTCTTTTTCCTTTTTTTTCCTTTTTATTTTTCTTTTCCCTGGATCTGCTAACATTTATTTGTCACTATAGACCAGCAACCAAAGCTTAGACTATGTTGTAATGACTATTGATATGATAGGCTACACAGAATTTATTGTGATGCCTAGTATTAGCCATTGCTGGTGCCGTTATGATTGGGAACAATCTCGGTACCATGCAATGCACCTTTGAATGTTTTATTGCAAATGCTTTTCCCATATTGGTGTCTTACGTTTATATATGTATATGATGTTATTGCTGTATATTCGAAAATGTCTGCAAATGATATACATGGATTAACTTCCTATTTATACATGTTTTGATGTCCGCATTGGAGCTTTGTATGCACATTCACTGTCCTCCGCTGCCCGCTACCTAACTGCAGGGGGCGGTATCACTCAGCACTCCCAACGGATGTGTGGTCTCTGGACTGACAGACTTACGGGGCTATGTTCCCGCCCATGTCTGATCATGTGGCTGCGTACAGCTGTCTATGCGGCTGAGTATCACGCAGCACGGCGCGCGCCTGCGCATTGGCGAGCGTCGTTAGAGACCTGACCCGACTTGATGTCGTCACTTCCGCCCGGATGTGCGCACACACGCCGGGTTGAGGGGACGCTCATAAGGTGGCGGGCGAACAATTCCCCTGCAGATGCCGGGGTGCACATCAGCAGACCAGACACGAGGTAAGCGCTGTGGAGCGATTCTCTGAACAGGATAGATAGGCATATATTTAGACTAATGTTCCCCTAACTCATATATAACCTGCCTTTTACCATACAGATATCCAAGTGCCTCCTACCTCCTTAAAGGGAGTCTTCATCCGGAAAACCTATATATCCCTCCATTATTGCTTATATGCAAACTTGGAGTCAAAAAAAGAACTATTTGGGATATTCAGATGTAATTACAGATACACTTGCATATATCTAACTCAAGTTTGGTAAGCTCCAATTTCAATAGAGCTATGAATCCATGTGGACCCAGAGCCTTCTAAGCTATGGTATTACATAATATTTTTATGCTCTACAGAAAGAAGTGCCACACTGTCTGGCCAAACAACCCTATGGGCATTTCATGAGCTATCAGATACCGATACTATCACATACAGGTATTGTGACAACGTCACATATAACCTTTATTATCTAAATCACGCTACCTTAATGACCCCCTCCACATCCGTGGGTGAGGCGTTCACTGGGTGGCTATCCCTGCATGTGTTTTGGTGGTGGGAGCCCTGGACCAGTATGTGTTTGTGCATGCAAATAACTCCTCTGTACAAAATTGTTGATTACAATGTTCTTACAATATATTTCTATTACACAGGAACTCTAAGGCAAATTAATATATCATATAATCCTACACCCCTGAAGAAGCGGAGTGCTGAAACCCGCAAAACATGTTGGGTTAATGCCCGGTACCCTGGTTTGGGGTCACCGGAGCTTGCATAACATCTATACTGCCTGCAATGTTCAGAACTGTATGTAATTGATATGACTACGATGGTAATCTGTTCTGTACAATTTTTATTTTATAATTTCTCTTTTCTATTCTGTATGTAATTTTTAATGGAATAATAAAATTTATAATTTTTATACATGGTGGTTTTCCATCGCTGATCACAGTACCGTTAAAATCCCACTAGCCCTCAACCATTTTTCCTCGCTCATTTCTTCTTTTCCTATATTTTTTTCATCCAACTTTTTCTTTCTTTTTTCTTTTTCCCCCCTCTTTCCCTCTCCCTTTTTCTTTTCTTTCCTTTCCCCCCCCCCCCTCCTTTTTCTTTTCCTTCCCCTTTTCCCTCCCTATCACCCTCCCTTGTTTTTCCTTGTTTTTCTTCCTTTTATCTTCTTTTTCCCCCCTTCTTGCTAACTCTACATCTTTTTTTCTCTTCCTTTGCATTTCCTTTTTTTTCTCTCTCCTCTGGCGTGTGATTTTTTCACTCCCAGGTTTTTCTGTTTTTCCCCCTCTCTGTCTATTTCTCTATCTCATCCCTTTTGGATCCTTTCTACTCTAAACACGGTGTTTGTGTTATACCCTCACACCAGGGTTTTCACATAACTCCTTGTTTTTTTGCATTATCACCAGGGATGTTGGTACCACATTATAATTATACAACAAACATTTGATTATATACCTAAGAGGTTGTAATAAATATAATTGATTTTAAGCTAATTTTTATTTTCTGGTTAAAATGTTTAACTGTTTAAAGGATGAGATCTAGATACTCCAAGCAGATGGTTGGTTCCAGTGTTCATTTCTGAAGGTTCAGGATCCAACTGTGCCATTTCAGGGTCTTGAGTGTATGAAGAATATTATCGGTCAGGAATTGTGCAGACCATTCTATATATCCCACAATGTTCATGCCCTGACAAGGTTACAAGGATAGTACACTAGGCTAGAACTTTGGTAAACACCTGGGGCGCTGAGGATAGGCCAAAAATATTGGCCACAAACTGGCAGTGCTGAGCACCTAGAACAAGTACAGGTACCACTGGAAAAATGGGAACATGTAAGTAAGCATCCCTGATGTCCACGGAGGCTTGAAAATTTCCTGATGAAGATCATTCATGATACATAGGATTTCACTGAAAACTTTTGAAAGACATTTATATAATTCAATTCCAAGATAGGGCAAATGCCACCGTTTGGTTTTGGAACAAAGGTTGGTGTAAGTACCCTGAAATCTTTCTACAGCTGGGTCAACAGATCCACAACTGCAGCATGAGGGCCTGCCAGTCTTTGCAGAGACAAAGGTAGGTGCAAAATACTGGTTGTAGCAGGGTCTGGCCAAATTTTGATCAGTATGTGGCTATCTTCGTTTGACACAAGTAAAGCTTTTGAGGCCAAAACTTGAAGTTGTACTGGGTTCCTGGTTTAGACTTGGAACTTAAAGCGGAGTTCCACCCTATTTTTTCACTTTGCACTGTCAGTTAGATAAAAAAAAACCTGAAAAAGAATTGGATAATTATAATTTTTTTTTGTTTCACTTACCTTATTTTTAATGAAAATTAAATTACCTTCCTTCCTCTTCCCCCTTATGCGGCCGCAGTCCTTATGCAGTCCTTTGCACTGACTCCTGGGAGATGAGCGTCATCAATCCCAGGAGTCAATGCGCCTGCACTGGTGTCCCTTGTCACTTCCGGTGCAGGCGCTTCATTCCCTGCTAAATTAATTAGAACAGCTTCTGGACATGCGCAGAACCAGCTGTGGGATGACGCGCCTGCACCGGAAGAGACGAGCAGGGCATTCTGGAAGAGGGACACGAAGAGGGACGCTACGGCTTCAGCTGCCCAGACCGCAGATGACAGCACTGGAAAATAAATTTTCAGGGTAAGTTTTTATTCCTTACAGGTACACTAAGCAGGGGACAGTTCAGAGGCTACCGTTGCTTAAATGCACTAGCCCTGACAGTCCTAGGGGTATTTTTATCCAAAAAAAAATAAATTTTGTCCGGAACTCCGCTTTAAGGCTTTGACTTTTTTGGTAAAGGAGTGCCCATGACATCTTGACAAAATTATCTTGGGAAGTGCCATAAAGACTTTTGCCCCAAAGGGCATGTAAAGCAAATGCTTTTGACATGCCTGCTCTGCAGACAAAGCACTTTAACCAAAAGTGTTTCTGCATATTGACAGAGAGGACACATATTTTCGAAATTAAACAACAATGTTGACCAAACCATCCTCATAGTGTAAGCGGAGAGCATAAGCTCCATCTGTTTTAATGCTAGAGGTTCTGTTGAATTTGCAGAAGGATTTTGAGACATAAGCTGAATCCAGTTGGCCAAAGTTTTACATACTGATATCACTGCAATATAGCTAGTGGTAGAGGGGCACTGGATTTTCGCAGGTTATCAAAATGTAGCTAAAGGCATTACATGACTCCAATTGGCCTGTATTAGGCAGCTCATCACAAGATGGGAATCCCCCCAGAGAGGACATTCCAAGTGTAATAGGTCAAAGAGAGTTTAAATTAATTCTTAAGAGTACAAATTCTTTATTGCTCAGCTGTTTACAAAAAGCAGTTCAAAAGACAGCAATGAGTTTCTGGGGCCACACAATCCCCCCTCACCAGGGTTTGGTGAAATGGCAGATTGTTAAAGTGGAGTTCCGGCCTATTTTGCAACTTTAGTGATCCCTGGAGTGCTCACTATGCTGATCAACAATTGGGCATTTTCAATTTTTTTCGGGGGTCCCTTACATTATTTTCAGGGCATTTTTGATTGTACTTCCTCCTTCTCCCCACTCTGTGGCCACGGCCACCGACATCACTTCCGCCTTTGCATTGCATCCTGGGAGCTGTTTGTCATCACTCCCAGGAGGCTGGAATCAGGGAGAACTCCCAGAACTCTCCCTGGAATCAGGAAGAAGGACACAGCAGATTACACTGCGGCTTCAGATGCCCACATCTAAGATGGCCACGCCCAGACAGCGTTTTTAAAAGTACGTTTTTGACTAAAATCCAATACTGTACACCTTGTAAGTATGAGAATAGCGGTTCTGTAAAGGGCGATGGATTAGTATTATAGGTGTATTTTTAGTTAAAAAAGGTATTTGAGGCCGGAACTCCGCTTTAAATGGATTCAAAAGTACTCTTAAGCAGACTGATCTGCAGGGCAGAGGATGTCATAAACAAGTTGGGGCTGGTGTTAATGTGGAAGTAGCAATGTCCTTTTGACCTGCCTGTTGCAATCAGTTGAACAATATAGACTTTAGACTTCTAAGGTTTTCATTTGGCGCTTTCTTTGACCTCTTACACTTGTCTTGTCAACTTGGGTGATTTCATTACAGTAGATACCAAATAAGAAAAAAGGCAGCTTGCAAAAACGGTCAATATGCAAAAAAGCCATTAGGTAAGTATGTGTGAAATACTGGGCCAGAAATCAATTATTATTTATTTATTAATTATTAATATTAAGTCCAACCATATGTGTGCAAACTTTGCAAATAAATTATAATAAATACATCAAATGACAATTTTGTATAAACATCAAGTGAAAATTGTGATCAAGAATTAATAAAAAGTCCACCATTAATTTCTTATATAAAAAAATAATAAGCTCCACCAATTCATAAATGTTTCTGTGCAAAAAGCTTCCACCATTTCATCTGTGACTCTTTAGGGTTGGAGATCACGCTGGACTGACTCACTCAGTTGAGGGTTGTGGCGGGTAGGGAGAGTTCACTCCTGGTGAATCTGGCCCAACTGAACAGAAGGGTGAGCTCTTTTGAGGGGGACTTGGGCTGCTACCTCTGGGTACGGCCTTGAGGGTTGTCACCACATGTATTTTTAAGGGTAGGTGGAAGGAGCGCCTGATATCCAATGAGAAACAGAGTGGAGGTGATTTAATAGTCATTTAATTGAAGGAAACAACAAATGGTCGAGCTAGTGGTTATTGTGTCCTCTGTCAGAGGCAGTGAGGAGCCTCCTCACTGCCTCTGACAGAGGAAACAATATCCATCTCGATTACAGTGTCATAGACACAGCAGTTTGGGATATATCCCCGCTCAACACTAACACACAACAACAGTCCTGAAGAAGAGGGAGTCTCTGTTCCCCTGAAACGCGTTGGCTTGACCCTTTGTTGTTTCCTTCAATAAAACAATTAATAAATCACCTCCACTCTGTTTCTCATTGAATATTGGGCGCTCCTTCCACCTACCCTTACTATTTCATTTGTGGATGAAAAAACGTATGGCTTCACAATATGTACAGTATCTCACAAAAGAGAGTACATCCCTTACATTTTTGTAAATATTTTATTATATCTTTTCATGTGACAACACTAAAGAAATGACACTTTAAAAAAAAAAGAAATTACATTTTGCTACAATACAAAGTAGTGAGTGTACAGCTTGTATAACAGTGTAAATTTGCTGCCCCATCAAAATAACTCAACACACAGCTCTAAACCGCTGGCAACAAAAGTGAGTACACCCCTAAGTCAAAATATTCAAATTGAGCCCAATTAGCCATTTACCCTCCCCGGTGTCACTTGACTCGTTAGTGTTACAAGGTCTCACGTGTGAATGCGGAGCCGGTGTGTTTAATTTGGTGTTATCGCTCTCACTCTCTCATACTGGTCACTGGAAGTTCAACATGGCACCTCATGGCAAAGAACTCTCTGAGGATCTGAAAAAAAAAATTGTTTCTCTACATAAAGATGGCCTAGGCTATAAGAAGATCGCCAAGACCCTGAAACTGAGCTGCAGCACGGTGGCCAAGACTATTTAGCGGTTTAACAGGACAGGTTCCACTCAGAACAGGCCTCGCCATGGTTGACCAAAGAAGTTGAGTGCATGTGCTCAGAGTCATATCCAGAGGTTGTATTTGGGAAATAGACGTATGAGTGCAGCCAGCATTGCTGCAGAGGTTGAAGGAGTGGGGGGGTCAGCCTGTCAGTGCTCAGACTATACACCGCACACTGCATCAAATTGGTCTGCATGGCTGTTGTCCCAGAAGGAAGCCTCTTCTAAAGATGATCACAAGAAAGCCTGAGAACAGTTTGCTGAAGACAAGCAGACTAAGGACATGGATTACTGGAACCATGTCCTGTGGCAGCAACCAGGTGAGGAGTAAAAATACAAGTGTATCTTGCCTACAGTCAAGCATGGTGGTGGGAGTGTCATTGTCTGGGGCTGCATTAATGCTACGGGCACTGGGGAGCTACAGTTCATTGAGGGAACCATAAGTGCCAACTGTGACATACTGAAGCAGAGCATTATCCCCTCCCTTCAGAGACTGGGCCGCAGGGCAGTATTCCAACATAATGACCCCAAATACACCTCCAAGATTACCACTGCCTTTCTAAAGAAGCTGAGGGTAAAGGTAATGGACTGGCCAAGCATGTCTCCAGACCTAAACCCTATTGAGCATCTGTAGGGCATCCCCAAACGGAAGGTGGGGGAGCGCAAGGTCTCTAACATCCACTAGTTCCGTGATGTCATCATGGAGGAGTGGAAGAGGACTCCAGTGGCAACCTGTGAAGCTCTGGTAAACTCCATGCCCAAAAAGGCAGTGCTGGAAAATAATGGTGGCCACACAAAATCTTGACACTTTGGGCCCAATTTGAACATTTGCACTTAGGTGTGTACTCACTTTTGTTGCCAGCGGTTTAGACATTAATGGCTGTGTGTTGAGTTATCTTGAGGGGACAGCACATTTACACTGTTATAAAAGCTGTACACTTACTGCTTTACATTGTAGCAAAGTGTAATTTCTTCAGTGTTGTCAAATGAAAAGATATAATAAAATATTTACAAAAATGTGAGGGGTGTACTCACTTTTGTGAGATACTGTAGCAGCTAAAGAGCTTTATGAAACACTCCAGGCAAAATCCACTTCTCATTTATGGGCTCCAGCGTAAAACAACATTAAAAATCCAATTGTAAGCAAAAGAAAGATGAGCTGTCGGCACTCACTAATATGACCGCCATATATATTGTGTGCTTTACGTTGGAATGTCTTGTTTGGTTCGTGAGCGTTTCTTATACGCTACGATACATGGTTGCTGCTCCACAGTGGTGGAGTCACACAAAGCTGGTTGCTGACATAAAGGGACCGAAGCTCATAGATGAGAAGTGGAATTTGCCTGGGGTATTTCACAAAGCGCTTGGTGAGTGCAGAATTCTAGTGATGGTCTGGGGATGCTCACAATCTAGAAGTCACTCATTTATTTGGTAGTCCACAGATGGTGGAAACCTTTTGCACACACACATTCGTGAATTGATGGAAATTTTTAATTATTTATATAGCACGCTCCTAGTTAGGTGCTAGGATTCGTTAAATTCAGTGCTGGCTCAATGTGTTCAGTGGAGCTGGGTGTGTTTTGATAGGTAAATTTAGCTTGCCTCGTTGTAACCAGTGTGGCTGTAATTATTGTGTTAAGTAAAATTAGTGTGTTGGTTTTGTTGACTGTAGCCCGTGCAGCTGATTTTTTAGGTCAGTTCAGTGTTCTCAGCTACTACCAGTCTGATAGCTTTCACTGCTTTACAGAGAGCTGTGAGAATTCTCTGAAACAGATGTGGAGCTATGCAGATGGCAGTATGAATATTAATACAGCCCTGGCCAATCCCAGGAAGCAGGGCCCTGAAGGCATGCTGGGAGTCTGTATAGATTCGCTGAGCACACTGAGCTCTGGGTCTTTTCCTGAAGAGGATCAGTCTAGCCTAGAGGGCTTACTGCCCTCCAGGGCAATGCTGCCATTTACTTGCTGTTCATGAGGCCTCAGGTGAGCAATCTGAGGGCCTGGATGCTGAAACTACAGAGAGCTGACTGAGGGGCTGAAGATCTAGTCTGGTACCACAGGGGAAAAGGTGTCCCTTGGAAGTTGAAAGGAGGCAATCAGCTTTACCTGGACATTTTGTAAGTACAGATGGCTGAGAGATCTTAGAGTCCTTTTGGCTGCTGCCTTCCCTCTTGTGCAAGAGAGTCAGTTGCGTGTTTGCTAAAGGGGACATCTAATTTCTTGTGAAGGGACTCGGTTCTTATTGCTCTAAATAAAGAAGCCAGGTTCTAACTGCTTCTACTACAGAAGAGCTCAGTCTATCTAGTTTCTTGTGAAGGGACTCTGCTCTTGGTGCTCTAAAGATAGAAGCCAGCTTCAAGCTGCTTTTACTTCAAGCCAAATGCACAGTTTGCTAATAGGCAAGGACTTCTGCTTCAGTTTTACAGAAAGGAGTTCACTGTCCTCAACTCGTACATAGTTTCTGTTTATGGAGTATTCCACTCAATTCCCTCAACCTATCCTTGTTTTTCAAAAATAAAAAAAACACCCCTAGAATGGTTATTGAGGAAAGGTGTGGCTGAGATTGTGTGGTTGTTCTGCATATTTAGGGGAGCTTAGCCAATCCACCCAGCTACGTCACCCAGTGCCACCGCCCCTTTCTGACGTCACGTGAAATCAACAGGGGCGGTGTCGCCGGGTGATGTAGCCGGGTGTACCCGCCCCTTGCCTATATAAGAACTGTCAAAGCGGAGAGGAGGCAGACGTCGGAAGGCCTCCCAAAGGGAAAAAGCGTTTTTTCCCCCTCTATTTTTTGGGTCCATGGGACTATGTGATTGACAATGGATTTACATTGAGGGACACTATTTTTTAATGATTTTTTTAAAAAAGGACTTGTCAAAAACAGTTTCCTGTGGTTATTACTTTTTGACACTTTTTGGTGAATTGGTAGGGGTACGATGTACCCGATACCCATTCACATGGGGGAGGCTGGGATCTGGGGGCCCCTTGTTAAAGGGGGCTTCCAGATTCTGATAAGCCTCCCACCCGCAGACCCTGACAACCACTGCCCAGGGTTGTCGGGGAAGAGGCCCTTGTCCCCATCAACTCGGATGGGGACAAGGTGCTTTGGGGGCACCCCAAAGCACCCTCCCCATGTTGAGGGCAAGCAGCCTGGTATGGTTTGGGAGGGAGGGCGCTCGCTCGTTTGCATCCCTTGAAGACTGCTGTATGTTATCCTCTACATCCATGCTGCCACAATCCTCCTCCTCCTCCTCTTCCTCCTGTGTGTTTTGCGGCCCCGCAGGAATGGTATCTTCATAAAGGGGGCCTTGAGAGAAAAGGAAGTCCTCCTCTTCCTCCCGCTGTTCTGCCTCAAGTGCCCTTGTCCACGATTCCATGAAGCGCGTGCTCCAGCAGGAAGACTAGAGAGATAGTGTGACTAATGCATGCATTGTCACGGCTCACCATTCCTGGAAAGCCTCCTCAAATGGTGACAGGACAGTGCATGCATCCTTTATCAGTAGCCACTGGCGTGGGGAAAAAAAGCCAAGTTCCCCTGAGCCTGACCTTGTGCCATACTTACACAGGTACTAATTGATGGCCCACTGTTGCGTGTGCAGCCGCTGCAGCTTTGCCAATGTTGAGTTCCACCTGGTGGGCATGTCACAAATGAGGCGGTTGGTGGGCAGGTTTAATTCCCGTTAAATGTCAGCCAGCCGAGCACTGGCATTGTATGACTGCCGGAAATGGCCACAGACTTTTCTGGCCTACCTCAGAAGATCTTGTAAGCCCAGGTTTCTGTTTAAGAAATGCACTACCAAATTTAGGACATGTGCCAAGCATGGAACATGTGTCAAGTGTCCCTGTCGGATGGCGGAGAGAAGGTTGTTGCCATTGTCACATACAACCATTCCTGGCTCAAGCTACCGTGGTGTCAACCACCTCTGGGACTGCCTCAGCAGAGCTAACAGAATCTCTGGCCCGGTGTGGCTCCTAACCCCTAGACAGACCAACTGACGTACCACATGGCATCTTTTAGACTGGCTGCTTGCGTAGCCCCTTGAACGCTTAGGGAGCACTACTGGTTCAAAGGACAATTCAGCAAAGGCAGCCAGAGAGGAAGAAGAAGAGTAGGGGGTGGAGCAGACAGATGTGGCAGAATCATCACCAGCTTTTTGGAGACGTGGTGGCAGAACAAGCTCCAACACTGAACCCTGTCCTGCACCCTTCCCAGCTGCCAGCAGAGTTACCCAGTGCGCCGTATAGGAAATGTAACCTCCCTGACCATGCCTGCTGGACCATGAGTCAGCAGTAATGTAAACCTTGCTGCTGACAGCCCTGTCCAATGAGGTTAAAACATTGCCTTCCACATGATTGTACAAAACTATTATAAAGACGTGAGATACCATTACCATGAGGGTACCATTGGTGAGCAATTGAATGAGAAAGCATATTCCATACTGGGTCCATGCATATGCATCCGGAATGGAGGCGATTTCAGGGAGACCAGCATTGTGCCACAGCCGCGTGTGTTCATGGAGCAAGGGGAGGTCCAGTTTGGTGGACACAACATCCCAAACTCGTCTGTACTGGAACAGCATAGAAGTTTTGTCTCCACGGGACTCGGTCCCACGTACGCCCGTTATGACTATCGACAGGGGGTCTGTAGATGCATGGGCCCAGGTAGGAGCAAGAAGGGCCAAAAACCCCTCTCTATCTGAATTGTGAAGGTGGAAGAAGTGGGACAGCTGTGATGCCAAGCAGTATAGAGTAAAGTCGGGAAGTGCTAGGCCGCCTAGATCAGTAGGATTTTTAAGTTTTCGCCAGGCAAGTTTGTGTCTATTGGAACCCCATATGAAGGGTTTGAGGATGGATTCAATCTGAAGGAAGTACTTGAGGTATATCGGGGAATGCCATAGTACATATAACAGTTTGGGCAATAGTACCATCTTAACCAGATTAACTCGGCCCCGTACTCCTAAAGGGAGACGCACCAAAGTCTGAGTTTTGGATTTTAGCAAGGTAAAAAGAGGCTGTAAATTGTCTGGTAAGTAGTCCTTCAGGGAGTTGGTTACCTGAATCCCTAAATATTTAATGCGCTCCACTACCTGAAGAGGGAAGCGCAGATCAACGGGGAAGGGGGAGACATCATCAATGGGCAAAATTTGGGATTTGTCCCAGTTAATTTTTAAGCCTGAGAAACGACCAAAGTGTTCTATTAGGGTCAGGGCGGTGGAGAGGGAATTACATGGGTCGGCCAGGTACAGCAGAGTGTCGTCTGCGTACATGCCGATCTTTTCCTCCAAGACACCGACTCGGAGGCCATGTATGTCGGGATGTGCCCTTATTGCAATCGCTAGAGGCTCGGCCACCAGTGCGTACAGGAGAGGGGAGAGGGGGCAGCCCTGCCGGGTACCCTTGGTGAGGGGAAACCTGGCCTGGTAGAGAATGCGCACCCAACGGATGAAATTGGGGCCGAAGCCATCGGAGTCGAATGCCTTTGCAGTGTCCAAGGACACCACAACTCTTGTAATCGAGTTGTCGTGACAGGCTTGCAAGTTCATAAACAAACGTCTCAGGTTGAAGGAGGTGTTCCTGCCTGGCATGAAACCCGACTGGTCTGCATGAACTAGTGACAGTACGACTTTGTTGAGTCGGATCGAAAGAACTTTGGCCAGGATCTTAACGTCCACTTGCAGGAGGGAGATGGGGCGTTAAGAGGCTGGGAGGTGGGTGTGACGGTGGCGGGTATCAGACCCCTGGTCTTCTCATCCACCTCATGACCCAAGACCAAGCAATCTCACACCCTGCCGTCACTTGAGTAACAATGCCACTCTCATCTGCACCCGACAGCCTTCCAAGGGGGAGGCTGCGCAGAGAGCATGGGGTGGCAGCATACGCCCTCCTTCTGAATCATACCAGGCCACATCCCTTCTAACATTGCGAGGGTACCTTTCAAAATGAAGCCCCCCCCCCCCTCTTTGTAAGGCAACTTGTTCCCAGGTTGAGGAGACAAAGATGTAATTTCTACATCTTGCTCCCAGAAGGGATCATGTGACTCACGGGCATGTGCCGGGGGCCTTTATAGTAAAGGTGCCCCCAAATATCTGATCCCCAATAACCTCCAAAATTGAATAAACACACACAAATCATGAAAAAGTATTTTGCTAAAAATTCCATGAATAAAAAACAAAGTCACCTGCTGTACAGTAAATTCATCATCAATTTCCAACCTCAGGGCAGGCAACAATGTAGAGCCAGCCTCAATCCTGAAGACCCAGCACCACACCACAATGTCCTCCTACCTGATAATGTTGCCCATGCTGCCTGTCACCACCACGACGTGCTGTCTGACACAATCTTCTTCTTCTCCAGGTTCTGTGACAGTGAGTCCCACGCTGCGCACCTGCAGACAGTGCAGTGCGCGCTGAAAGTTGGTGGAGGCGGAGCCAAATTGTAAAAGGCGGGTACTGGGAGGCGGTGGGGCGGCGGCCTGGAGGAGAAGAGGCTCAGAAGGGGTGACGTCACTGGTTGCTAGATGCTAAGCGGCCTCTAGCCTAGCAACCAGTGCTCCCCGCAGAGAGAGAGCGCCGCCGCCGCAGACACAGGACACAGGACAAAGGCAGAGAGAGCAGCACCACCGCCACAGCCACAGGACACGAGCGGATGATAGATGGTCAGCAAGGCGGTTCTGCGAACTGCCAAAGCTTCGGATGAAATTGTAATTTTTCCCACGGCACACCAGGCAATATCTCACGGCACACTAGTGTGCCGCGGGACAGTGGTTGAAAAACACTGGTCTAAACAGTACAAATATCAATTATGACTTTAGAATAACCGTCTGTAACACACACTGTCACCTTCGACAAGAATGTTTCAGATAGGTTAGCCTAAACAGTAGCGCGCTTTCAGGAGGCAGGTTCGTTTGGGTCAGTTTGCGTTTAAGAGCTTAGAGACAAAGTTAACACTTTTCAAAATAAAGTTTAATTATAAGAAAGGTTAAAAGTGTTGCGAATAAAAATATTTACAGAAAAATGGGTTACAAAGAAATAGAGACACAATACAGCAATTTAAAATATATGGAGATAAAGGTGAAAATACTTGCATTAAAACGGTCCTGGTATTACCTTAGTTTCAGAAGCGGAACATGATCGGTCCTCCAGCGTGGTGTTTCCGCTTTGATGGTAAGATGAGAACTGAGCTTTCGATCAGTTCCTGCCCTTTTTCACTGACCCCCTCAGGGGGTGTCACCAGAAGTACTTGCCCAATAGGCTCTGGGTCTATGGGCGGTCCCCTTGGAGGCTCACAGATGCTAAGACACATCCCGTTTAGACAGATTATTAAAATAACTCATATCTGGAAATATGTAAAGGTTACATGCTTGAAACTGACATTGGATTGTACCGTATTTACTCTATTTTCTACAGACACTAAACATGGGTTATCTCGGAATAACCTCTGACCTGTAAGGCATCTGATTGCTAGCTTGTCTCCCCTAGGTATGACGGTGTTCATGTTTGATATTAATTTGATCGGTATTTTATCTGGCATTCAAATATATATTTTCTAGAGACATATCTTGCTTGTGTATAAAGTTAGGAAGTTTTGTGGTTAACTGTGTCATTTTCGAATGACCTAGGAGCCATATGGCTGTGTTCAGATTACCAATTAACTCTAAGGACGGGGAGACGGAATGTCTGGGCGGTCAGTCTGCTTGTGTATATTAAAGGTGTGAAAAGTGTCAGCTACGCAGGAACCTGCATTCAGTGACACTAATTGAGGTGGGGTGGGGTGAATGAGTGCCTTTTGGTTCCACTGATTAGAGAAAGGTGGGGGCTACTTTCGCTCAAGGAGCCTGGGTCACTAAACAAAATGGATGCCGAGGACAAGATGGTGTCCTCATGCACGATACCATTTCAGTGGGGATCTTTACCTGGCTTGGGTATAAGCAGGATCAGAGCTTCCCGCATTGAGGGAGGTAATGTGGAAGTTTCAAATGCGTGTTCGAACATAGTCAGCAGGTGTGGTACCAATACATCGGAGTAGGTACAATAGAATTCTATAGGCAATCCATCCAAGCCCGGTGACTTAGATCTGGGGAATCTGGCTATAGCCTCTATAATCTCCTCCTGCATCAGTGGGGCTTCTAGTTGCGTCAGTTGGTCAGTCGTCAATTGGGGGAGAACGTCCGAGGACGGGTAGGGGGATATCGGGGAGTCATCACCCGCCGGGGCAGTGGAAGTGTAAAGGTCCTGAAAAAATCTCTAAAGCGCTCTGCCACCAGCCCAGGGTCTGAAACGGGGGTGTCACCAGGGGGGTGTAAAGTGATCACCACTGGAGGCCTGTCGTTACTATGTCACCGTGTTCATACAGCTTTTGTTTCTGAAAAAAGAGGGCCCGTCGTGCCTTTTCATAATCGAATTGCTCCACTACTCTAGTTAAGAGTTTAAGTTGATCTGCCCCCGAAGGTGTTGGGTCACCCACGAAAGCCCCCTCCACGGCGGTCAGAGTGGCCTGAACATAGGCCTGCGCGGAATCTGATTTGATGGTAGAGGTCAGGGTTGCTCTGGCATGTAATTTGAAAGTCTCCCAGACCACCAAGGGGGAAGCCGAGTCACCATTTTCGGCAAAAAATTGCTGCCACTTGGTGGCTAGATCCTTCTCCTCAGGGAGGAGAGAGAGCCAGAATGGGTTCAACCACCAGGCCGGCTGGACACGTTCGCTCCGGCTTCCAATCGTTACCCAGTAGGGACAGTGATCAGAAAGACTATGGGCAGAAAAGCCTGCATCCAGTAGCCTGGGGAGCAGGGAGGGGGAGATGAGGATAAGATCAATGCGGGACATAGAGTGGTGAGTGGAGGAGTAACATGGAGTAGGCTCTATGAGAGGGGTACCTGACCCTCCAGGTATCAAGCAAATTGAATTCTGTCATCAATCTGGCAAACCTGGTGGTTGTGGGCTGGGGCTGTGCAGTCCCGGAGGCGTGCAGTCTATCCAGACAACAGGATGTGCAGTTAATCCCACCACCGTTAATGGGTTGGCTCCCTTACCAGAGTGAGAAAACGAAAGGGCGTGTAAATGGCCAGATCCACAATGGAAATTCTCATGCTAGGGTGAGGTGAAGGATAATACCGGGACCCCCTATCCTCAACAGGAAAGGGTGGGTGAGCCTCTTACCATATATATATAATATGAAGGCTGGTGTAATAGCTCCACTGCAAATAGATATCCTCCTCTCCTCCTGGCATATGACTGGATCGGTCACCTCTGGTTGTTATTAGTACGGATACAAATCCTCACGGTATACCATGTGGAAAAAGAATCAACTAATAGTGTAGTATCCTCAGACCTCCAGCAACTTCCCTCGCCTCTCCGCTCTATACTCTCCGAGAATTTCCATCGCGGATCTGGCCATTTACACGCCCTTTTGTTTTCTCACTCTGGTAAGGGAGCCAGCCCATTAACGGTGGTGGGATAACTGCACATCCAGTTGCTGTGGATTTTTTCAACTGGAGCCACACTGAGTGTGTTTTGTTTTACCACAAACTTTATGCACTATGCACTTTTACACATTTGAATTTATTTGTATGCACCAACATATGCCATCAGCTGTTCTTTGACCAGTTTTCCTTTGCTGGTTACACACTGGTTTAATTGGGCAGTCATTTATTGTGTTTTGTACACACGCTTATTTGTTTGCACCTATTTACGTTATTGGCTGCTCATTGACCAGTCTTCCCTTGCTGGTTTGCACTGGTTGAATTAGGCAGCCATTTGTTGTGTTTTGCACATACGGTTTTCGTTAATTTTATGTGACAGACCTCCTAATTTGCACTTCACATACTGTTTTGCTCTTTTTTGTCATTTATTTGACTAGAGTTTATATTAGTTTAGCGCACCTGCTTTATAACTTCATCACATTGTTCCTTATTTTGGATCTAAGGTTGCAGCTTCACTATATTATATCCAGCGCACTTCTTTTATTTATATTCTCCATATCATCCTGCTTAAGCAAGAGCTGGCTCACTTGCAGCTGGAGACGGTAAGAGGTATTTTGCAGGAGAGGCAAGGAGTCTTCCACACCACTGATCCTCTGCTCGGCTTCAGTAACTCTCTCCCTCAGCTTTTGAAGATCTTGGCGGACCAGGGAGATATCAATTTTCACCTCATCAATCTTTGAGGTAAGAGATGCCTGACACTGTGATATGGCCTCTAGGACATTTGCTGTCTCTGCTCCCGCCATGCCTACCTCCGCCCCCTCCTCGGCGCCAGCTTGGGATAGAGGGTCCCTATCTGTGCGGCGGTATTTGTCCAGTTTGGCGGCAGTCTGCCGATTTCTTGGGCGGCGACATGCTGCGGGGTGACCAGGTAAGGACCGGAGGCGCAGGGGAGGCTGAAAAAGGATTGCGAGGCGCAGGATTAATGATAACAGGAGAATCTATCGGCAGAGTTGCTCTCACTCGCGTCCTACTTAATGCCTCTCCAGGCCACGCCCCCCGGCCAAACTAGAATTTAGACGCTGAGCATGTTGATGGCTGGGACAGTATTTTTTTTTACGGTTCAGCAATTGGGGTAGTGCAATTTGCCTAATGAAATCACCAGCTGGTGTACTGCTAGAAGGTTGGGTGCAAGTACCTGTGGCACCCATTGTTATACCTGTCATCCCTCTCAGTACAAGTTTTTCGAGATCCCAGATGAGGAGCAAGGAGAAGTCTGCTTTTTTTTTATGATGTGGGTCTTTCAGGTGCCAACGGACTGCATGGCAGGTCATCATATGTCGTGTCAAGCATGTGGTGCCCAAGCGGCTGGTGTTCTGGCCACGCTTCATCAGCTTCAGACAGAGATTAGAAACAGCAACGCTGCGGTCTGCTGCACATATGTGTGAAAAAAACAGACACCAATTAACTTTTCTAAGTCAGTGGGGAGTCAGCAGCGCCCTGCACCTGTGGAGCTCTGTGGTGTGATGCAATGGGGTGGCTGCCTTTAAGCCGCCCCTGGAGGACATCCTGCCTCTTGGAGTTGTGCCTCCTCCTCCTCCTCACTTTCCTCCTCTGTTCTCTCAGGCACCCAAGTACAGTCAGTGACCTCATCATCCCCTCCCTCCTCGTCACTGGAGCAAACTTAGCAGTATGCTGCAGCTGGGGGAACATGACTGCTAGTTTCTAGTCTATCATTGCCCCCCCCCCCTCTCTCTAGGCTCACGTTACTCCCTTCCTCAACCTGGGAACCAACATCGGAGCATTCAAATTGCTGCGCATCCTCCAGCAGCATGTAATGGACACTATGATCGAATAATTCAGGTGACTCCTCTGTGCATGATGGTGGGGCTATGGAAGGAGTAGCTGTGGACAAGGAGCCTGTGGAATAGGCCACTTTGGTATCTGCAGTGGAAGGCAACCTAGTATGAGCCTGGGTGGCAGAGGATGAGGAGGATGAGGATGGCTTAGTTATCCACTCCACCAACTCTTCTGCATGTTGTGCCTCAATAACACAGCCAGCACTAACACAGCAGGACAAGCGTGCCCCGCCTGCAGAGGATGCACCATGTCCACGACCACCACTTTTCACTGTGGACAAAGAGGCTCCTTGCCCTCTTTTAGTGGCCTGTGAGCATCTGCCTCTCCTTGTTGGTCTTTTGGACACGATGGGGATTTTTTTGGGGTATTTTTAAAACAAAAAGGAAACCATTTCTGACACAGAAAGAGGATCACCTGCGACGCAGGAGGGGGAACAGAAATTATGCCTTTAATATTATTAGTGCTGCTGAGCCAAAAAAAAAGAAAAGAAAAGAAGAAAACCACTGCTGACGCAGAAGGAATAGCACCAGCAACACAGAAGGGGAGTACTAATAATGCAGCAACAGAACCAGATGCTGCAAAAAAATAAATAAAAAATCAATGAAAAAAAAAATTGGTGTCAGTGGGGTGTCACAGATGTGTTGTATACACCAACACTTCAGTGGCACCACTACACTGTGTTATTTACAAGGATCACAGAACTACACTACACTGACTGCATTAAACTGACTGAACATACAATCCAACACTGACTACCCTGCCTAATCTCCACTAACACACTACACAGGGCTGCCGTGTAAGCACCCTTATATAGTGTGGAGCGTGGACTTAGCACCTGAGCTATGATTGGCCAAAGGCACCCTGCCTTTGGCCAATCATGGCTTTGACTGTACATTGTGCTGTAATTGTCCAAAGCAAACAGTGAGATCGTAGTGCATTATGGGGACGCTCGTCAGCGGGCAAACTTCCCGCCGAGTGCCCCGTTTGTTCGAATCGAACATAACATCAAACACATGATGAGGATTGCACCTGTGCTGAGAGTGATGCAGCACACAATATAGCTCAGTAAACAATAACCACAGGTAGACATATAAACCAAGGCCACACAGTGAAATGAAAAGCTAACAGAGTCTGGACACAGGAAATGCACAAATGAGTCCCTAAGCTGTCCTCGGCCCTAGTAAAATTGTTCTAATAGAAGTGAATTGAACTATATTTGGAATTATTATTTAACCACTTAAGCCCCGGAAGATTTGGCTGCTCAAAGACCAGGCCCTATTTTGCGATTCGGCACTGCGTGAATTTAACGGACAATTGCGCGGTCGTGCGACGCTGTACCCAAACAAAATTGATGCCCTTTTTTCCCCCCACAAATAGAGCTTTCTTTTGGTGGTATTTGATCACCTGTGCGATTTTTATTTCTTGCGCTATAGACAAAAAAAGAGCGACAATTTTGAAAAAATAACAATATTTTTCACATTTTTTTTATATGAAATTCTCAAAAAATTTTTTTTAACATTTTAGGCCAATTTGTTTTCTGCTACATATGTTTGGTAAAAAAAATTGCAATAAGTGTATTTTGATTGGTTTGCGCAAAAGTTATTGTGTTTACTAACTACGAGAAAGATTTATGTTATTTTTATTGTTTTTTTTTTTACTAGGAATGGCGGCGATCTGCGATTTTTTTGCGGGACTGCGACATTGCGGCGGACAGATCGGACCCCTGACTGACATTTTTTACACTTTTGGGAGTACCAGCGACATTACTACAGTAATCAGTGCTATAAATATGCACTCTTACTGTCAAAATTACACTGGCAGGGAAGGGGCTAACTTTATTGGTGATCAAGGGGTTAAGTGTGTCCCTAGGGGCATGATTCTAACTGTGGGGGGGCATGGCTTGTGATGTAACCACAGAGACATACGATCCTACATAGCAGGATCGTATAGTCTCTGCACTTACATCAGGGAGAATGACAGATGGCTGTGTTTACATCAGCCGTCTGCCTTTCTCCCTCTCCTGCGGGAGATCGCCCGGCGGCGCACGCTCGCCCCCTACAGGCAGCTGAGCGAGTGATGTACCCCTACGTCACTTTGCCCGGCAGCAGCTGCCTGTCGCAGTATATCTGCGGTGGGCGGTCGTTATGTGGTTAAAGTGGTTATAAATCTGAAACATGAAATATGAACAAAGTATATCTCTCTATAGTGTGTACTTGTTCGAATTAACAGCCCTAACCCGTGTCATTACTGTCTGCTGCTTTGTTCCTCTGCTATCAGCATGAATCACTTCTGACAAGTTTTCCTGACACCAGGAGACAAATGGTGACAGGGGAGGGACATTCAACAGATTGGCAGCCTCAGCTCTGTTCCTGTGTGCCGTGTCAAGTGGGGTGTGTCTCTTCCCTTCAATCAGCTCTCCTCACTGAGCTCTGCAGTGTCATTTCAGCTTTCCGCCCCCTTTTTTCTGACAGGTCAGACAAGCTTTATAAATGATGGACTTTGAACAGATGTAGAGAAAGCTGCCGAATGACAAGTACAGCTTATGCAAGAGAACTTGTTTCATCTCTGTGTATCACCTGAGGCCAGTCACTTCACTGGGTATATGTAAAGCTTTACAACCACTTTAAAATGAATTCTATATCTGGTATCTCTTTGTCTGGAAGGCTTGGACAGATAGCAAAGGTCAGGCTATTGTTACAGTATGCTAACAATGCTTGGGTCTAATTTTTGCCAAGAGCTCTTTTTAACACAATAGGAGCAAATGTTTTTCTTAGCCAGGAGTTTGCAGTATATACACACATAGCTAATAGTGTCTAAGTTTTCCTATTGTCTTCAAAGGGTCTCTTACACACACTGCTTGATGAAACAACTGGCATTTGTACACTCATCTTTGAATGAATATTTGCCAGACAAATACAAATACTTGATACTTTGCTGTTCTTATTGACTAATGAGTAATGTATTTATAAAGAATAAAAAACCAGCTACACTTGTAATTAACCGGTTGCCGACCGCTGCACGACTATATACTGCGGCGGTCAACCCCGGCCAGGCAAAGTGACGTATATATACGTCACTTGCCTGTCACTTCCTTGTGAGCCAATAGCGGGCCCGCCGCGGCTCGTTCACAGGGAAGTCAGTGCCTGTGACCGGCGGACCCGATGTCCGCCGGTCACTCACCGATCGTCGGTGCAGAGGGAGAAAGTCAGGCGGCTGATGTAAACAAGCCGCCTGTCGTTCTCCCCTGTGTAGAAACAGTGATCATACGGTTCTACTATGTAGGACCATTGATCACTGTTCCTACACTAGTAGCCACAGCCAATCACAGTTAGAATCACGCCCCTAGGGACACACACAGCCCCTCCCTCTCAAATAAAGTTAAAGAGGAAGTAAACCCTCCTCTACAACTTGTACCTATAGGTAAGCCTATGATAAGGCTTACCTATAGGTACTGTAAATATCTCCTAAACATGTACGGTTTAGGAGATATTTACCTTACATGCAGCCAGTGACGTCACTGGCGCATGCGCTCTGAAGGAACGGCCGCTCGTGCCATTCCTTCAGAGTCCCGTGCCGTGACTGTCGGCTCTCGCGTGCGTGAGTGACGACACCACGGCTCCGGCCAATCAGATGGCCGGATGCCGCGATCCCGGAAGACGGGCGACTGGACATGTCGCCCGTAATAGAGGTGAGTGAGCGGCACGGCGGGGGCTCGTTCTGAGGTAAGTATGGCATAATGAGCTAGTATGCGATGCATACTAGCTCATTATGTCTTTCTCTTGCAGGGTGAAAAAAAAAAAATACGAGTTTACAACCTCTTTAACCCCTTCACTACCAGTGTCATTTTACAGTAACAGTGCATATGTATAGCACTGATTACTGCAGTAATGTCACTGGTAACCCCAAAAGTGTCAAAAATGTCAGTCAAGGGTCCGATCTGTCCGCTGCAATGTCGCAGTACCGCAAAAAATTTGCAGATCGCCGCCATTACGCGTTAAAAAAAAAACACCAAAAAGGACAGAAATCTTTCCCTTAGTTAGTAAACGCAATAACTTTTGCGCAAACCAATCAAATATGCTTTTTGCGATTTTTTTTTACCAAACATATGTAGCAGAAAACAAATTGGCACGACCGCGCAATTGTCCATTAAAGTCACGCAGTAAAAAATCGCAAAAAACCCCCTGGTCAGGAAGGGGGTAAAATCTTCCGGGGCTTAAGTGTTAAACAGAAATATTCTGTTCACTGATCTATTTTGTTGGTATCATATATTTCTTTGTAATTGCATCCTGACTCTTTTCCAGAAATGCGCTGCACAGACATTTGGTTTGGTACGTGCGTTTGCAGATGTGTAGTGCAATTTTGAAGTGTAAATCCAACCTTAAGGCCCCTTTCACACAGGCGGACCATTCAGATCCGCCTGTCCGTTTTTTTGGCGGAGCTGAACGGTCCCCCCATGTATCCCTATGGGGCATCGGATGTCAGCGGAGACATGTCCGATCCGTCAAATCTGGACGGATGGAAACCCTATTTTCGTTCCCATCCGATTCCCCCATAGGGATGTATGGGGAACTGACAGCTGTGTCTCCGCACACAGCGCGGAGACACAGCTGTCATCCGCCTGCTCAGCGGGGGATCGGCGGCTCAAGATAAACGACGGACGGACTGTGTGAAAGGGGCCTAAAAGTTAAGTTCAGGATTTAAAAAAAACAAACAAACATTTATACTCACTTAGGTTTGATCTGATGCTGCATCTGTCCCTGTCGTCTCTGTAATAGGAGCTGAGGGATCAAATACCACCGATCGCTCTGTTCTCCCCCTCCGCTCTGAGCAGAGAACCGTGATTGTCAGTCAGCAGCTCTCCTCCAGCTCTCACTGGAGGGCTAGGCTGTGGAGGGGTGGGAGAGACTGGCCCAGGCTCTCAGTGGATCACTGAGAGGCTCAACCAGGTGCCGATTCTGGGGTTAGGGCAGCTAGCTGCTGCCATAACACCTGTGTTAAATGTCAAACTATGACGTATAAATACTGTGGGCGGTCGGCAAGTGGTTTTAAAGACAATTTTTTTACATTTCAGATAGAGTAAAGGCTTGTTCACACCAGCCTCTGTATTGCAAAGCAGTATCTGCTGTACAGTGCAGTCCGACCAAGATCACCACAGTGATGATGCGCTGATCTCAGTGCGTCGCACTGTTTTCTTTTTTTTTTTTTTTTAAACAAACTTTTTTGAGATGTCATCCAGACATCTACCGGCAGTGGATTGCCTCTCACTGTGCAGCGATGAAAAAAAGTACTGCATGCAACAACGTGGTGGTGTGAACCAGGCAGGTAGGGAAACAAAGCATTTTGCCTTGTCATGCGGTGGGACTGCACTGGAATAAATTCCCAACGCAGGCCCACCGCAATCCCACCCCATCTGGTGTTACCCTAGCACGAGGAAGAGCTACGATCTCTGTCAGTTTTTACTGTATTTGCCATCAGTGTCCCATTGGGGAGATTGCCTTTCACTCCCTGTCCTGTAGCCAAAACAGGAAGTGAAGTGACATCAGAGCCGCCGGTCACTCGGGCAGGGATACCTGTGAACGAGCGGGGGCGGGAGCGCGCCTCCGGCGGTGCGCGCTCGCCCCCTATGGGCGGCTGAGCGAGTGACGTACCCCTACGTCACTTTGCCCAGCAGCGGCTGCCTGCCTCAGTATATCTGCGGTGGGCGGTCCTTATGTGGTTAAACTGGTTGTAAATCTGAAACATGAAATATGAACAAAGCATATCTCTCTATAGTGTGTACTTGTTCGAATTAAGAGCACTAACCCGTGTCATTTCAGTAAAAACTGACAGAGATCGTAACTCTCCCTCATGCTAGGGTCACACCAGATGGGGTGGGATTGCGGTGGGGCTGCGTTGGGAAGTTATTCCAGTGCAGTACCACCGCATGACAAGACAAAATGCTTTGTTTCCCTACCTGCCCGGTTCACACCACCACGTTGAAGGAATGTCCCTCCAAAGTGAGGGAGTAGTATTGATTTTCCCATCACACACTTTCCTGGATAAGGCTTTAGGAGTAGCGGATGCTCTAGCAACAACCAGCTGGAAGTGGAAACATCACAGATCAAATGTACACATTTGCTAGCACACTACAGATCGTCAATTACTTTTCAGAGCGGCCAATTACCCCTTTGTCAAGGCATGTGATCATCACATGCCTGACGAAGGGATCCTGCACGGCTCCAAAATATTGCACTATATCTTCTGTGATGTGATCATTCTTCAATAAAGATTTGGAAGTAATTGACGATCTGTGGTGTGCTGGCAAATATGCACATTTGATCCAAAGTGAGGGAATCCCAGGGTGTCACCAGAACTAGTGTCCCCATTGGAAGATTTCCTCTCTATTCCTGTTCTAATGACAAAATTTGGAATGTTCTTTTACTTTCACACAGCAAAAAAAAAAACTGACAAGTGTTCTAATCCCTCTCAACTCTATCCAAAATATAATATATTGAATCTTTCTTTTTTGTAGCCTTTTTTTCCTGGCGCATCATGGCAGCATACAATGGGTTGTGGCTCCGCCCCCACAACCTGATAGGACTGTTAACTATAAATCAAAGACAGACCTGGCTTGCAGTATTCTCCATTTTGTCCTTACCTGATCAGGACTGGAGTCATGAGTTTTTTTTCTTTCTTTCCTTCCTTCAGACTACTAATTTAAGGGGAGTAGTCAATTGGTCACAGGTGCTTCAGGTCCTATTTACATTTCTGCAGGACTCCTTTCTGAGCTTGCTCTTTCTTGAGCTTGCAGGATCCCTGACCAAGTGGACCTTAACTAAGTGGTCAGTTAAAAACCAGAGTTGAAAACAGGAGGTTATAACAGGACTCTTCTGACCAGTAAGTAACATCCGAAATTTTCTATTAGTTGTATTGTTGTAGCAGGGAAAATGTGTGCTAGCAAGAGTGAAGGTTTTGTGCAGTGCACAGAGTGCTGCATGTATACAATAATGAAGCAACCGCTCCAGGATGGATACCGATGCGACAGATGTGAGCGGGTTGCTCTTCTGGAAGCTCACATTAGAGATCTGGAGGAGCAAATTGCTTGGCAGAACTGTCAACCTTGAAAGGGGTCCTCTGCTCGCTGAGCAGGTGGCTAGTGGAGTAATTGGGAGGGTGGAGGGTTAAGTCAGGATTATCAGGTAGGAAGATGGGTTAATACAGTCAGAGGGAGTGGTAGGGGCTCACAGAAAAGGAAGGCCAGCCCTGGGTTTTAGCACCCTAACAGATTTGCCATGTTGGGTGAAGATGTGGGGGTGGCAAGCTCAGAGGTGGCAGCCCTAGATGTCACTGCTATCCCTAACAGCCAGGAGAGCAGTCCATCTAGTAGAGGTGGTGAGGGGACTGTAGGTAGGCCTAGACAGTTGGTGGTAATTGGGGATTCTATAATCAGAAGGATTACTGATAGAATAATTTGTCGCCAGGATCACCTCCACCTCTCCCTGGTGCCAGGGTTCAGCATGTGGTGGCCTGGGTTGACAAATAAGTGGGAGGGGCTGGGCATGATCCAGCTGTCTTGGTCCACATCGGAACCAATGACAGAATATTTGGAAGGTGGAGGCTCCTTAAGAACCAATTTTATGAACTAGGCTGCAAGTTGAAGGGAAGGACCTCCAAGGTGATATTCTCTGAAATATTGTCTGTGCTATGCACAACACAGGAAAGACAGAGGGAGATTAGAGAGCTGAATGCATGGATAAAAACCTGGTGTAAGAAGGAGGGATTTGGGTTTTTAGAGCACTGGGCTCACTTTTCATTGGGGTGCAACCTATATGCTAAAGATAGTTTGCACCTAAATGGAAGGGGGTCTTTTGTGCTAGGGGAGAGGTTTATGGGAAGGATGGAGGAGTTTATAAACTAGGAGTGAGGGGGGAGGGTGAATTAGATTATAATCGGGCAGACAGGTCAGACAGGGGCAAGCCCCTACTAGTGGGTGGAATGGGGAAAGATGAGGGGAGAGTTATGGCAGAGGATAAGAAGGTTCCCATTGTTACAAACAACCAAAATAAAAAATATGCAAAATAAGTGTGCATAATGTGACAATGAATTAAAGTGTTTGTTCACCAATGCCAGAAGTCTGCCAAGCAAAATAGGTGAGTTGGAAGCTCTGGTACACGAGAAGAACTCTGATGTAATTGGTATTGCTGAATCTTGGCTTCATTCTTCACATAACTGGGCTATTAATAATCCTGGCTATGCTCTCTTTCGGAAAGACAGGGTAAAAAGGGGGGGGGGGTGTCTGTCTCTATGTGAGAAGTGATCTCAAAGTGAGTGTGAAAGAGGACATAGTTGATGGAGAGTGTGATGAGTCTGAAGCAGTATGGGTGGAAATGTACATGGGTGTGCGTAATACAAAGACTATCATTGGAGTTTGTTATCGACCTCCCAGTATTGATGAGGAGGTGGAGACTCAGCTCCTAGCACAGATAGAAAGGGCTGCAAGGGCTGCAAGGGCTGGGACAGTGATAATAATGGGGGATTTTAACTACACAGACATTGACTGGAGTAAAGGCACTGCTGGAACAGTTAAAGGGCAAACATTTATAAACCTATTAAAAGACAATGTTCTGGTACAGTTTATTTAGCCCACCACTAGAAATGATGCTCTGTTGGAACTTCTAATCTCAAACCATGCAGAGCTTATTATTAATGTTCATATAAAAGAACATCTGGGTAGCAGTGACCATAATATCATTTAATTTGATGTTAGCTGTAAGCAAAAAACGCATACAGGAAATATAAAAACACTTAACTTTAAAAGAGCAAATGTTCCAAGGATGAGGGCTGCTCTCCTGGACTTAGACTGGGAGGGAATATTGTCATTGATGAGCACAGAACAGAAATAGGAAATTTTCAAAAAGACTGTATGCAAACTCACTGCAAAGCAGTGGCGGCTGGTCCTCAAAATTTTTTGGGGGGCGCAAACAGAAAAATGTAATAGGCATTGCTTTGCGGCAGAAAACGCTGTAAAAAATTGCGTGACTTTGAGGTCAAAAAAGTGTGAAAGTGGCCTTCAGTAATCAAGGTATAGTGTGTCCCCTTCAATGCAGATTGACCAGCGTGCCCCCTTTCAATGCAGAGAGACCAGCGTGCACCCTTTCAATGCAGAGTGACCAGCATGCCCCCATTCATTGCAGAGTGACCAGCGTGCCCCCATTCAATGCAGAATGACCAGCGTGCCCCCATTCAATGCAGAATGGCCAGTGTGCCCCATTCAATGCAGAATGACCAGCGTGCCCCCTTTCAATGCAGAATGACCAGCGTGCCCCCTTTCAATGCAGAGAGACCAGCATGCCCCCTTTCAATGCAGAATGACCAGCGTGCCCCCTTTCAATGCAGAGAAATCAGTGTGCCCCCTTTCAATGCAGAGAGACCAGCATGCCCCCTTTCAATGCAGAATGACCAGCGTGCCCCATTTCAATGCAGAATGACCAGCGTGCCCCCCTTTCAATGCAGAATGACCAGTGTGCCCCCTTCAATGCAGAGAGATCAGTGTGCCCCCTTTCAATGCAGAGAGATCAGTTTTCCCCCATTCAATGCAGGGAGATCAGTGTGCCCCCCTTCAATGCAGAGAGATCAGTGTGCCCCCATTCAATACAGAGAGATCAGTGTGCCCCCATTCAATGCAGAGAGATCAGCGTGCCCCCCTTCAATGCAGAGAGATCAGTGTGCCCCCTTTCAGTGCAGAGAGATCAGTGTGCCCCCATTCAATACAGAGAGATCAGTGTGCCCCCATTCAATGCAGAGAGATCAGCGTGCCCCCATTCAATGCAGAGAGATCAGCATGCCCCCATTCAATGCAGAGACATCAGTGTGCCTCCATTCAATGAAGAGAGATCAGTGTGCCCCCTTCAATGTATAGAGATCATCGTGCCCCTTTTAAATGCAGAGAGATCAGTGTGCCCCCTTCAATGTAGAGAGATCATCGTGCCCCTTTTCAATGCAGAGTGACCAGCGTAGTGTGCCCCCCGAAAGGCACTTACCTGATGCAGCAGCGGCTTCTCCTTAGTCCCCCGGCGTCTCCTCGAGTCCTCCCGCCTCCTCCTCAGCCAATGGCATGGTTTTTGCCTTTCAGCCAATCAGGAAGCGAGTGTCGGACCCGCTTCCTGATTAGCCAGGAGGAGGATCCGAGTGACAATAGCGAATTTTCATTCGCTATTGTCACACAATGTGTGGGCTCGGGGCGCACTGCTCTGCACCCTGGGTCCTCCCTTTTCTGAAGCCAATTAGAGCCTCTGGCTCTAATCAGGTGACTCAGAAAAAAAAACCATTGAACTCCATGCATCCGGCGCCCCGCATGCAGATTAGGGGGCCGGACGCATGGATGGGGGGGCAGTGCCCCTGCGCCCCCAACACACTGGCCGCCACTGCTGCAAAATATATTCTCATGGGCAATACGTTTAAAAGGCTAAAGATAAAACCTATGTGGCTCATGACCAAAGTTAAAAAAGCTATAAATAATAAGAAAAGAGCTTTTAAAAAATATAAAAATGAAGGAACACTATCATTGTTTAATTGTTACAAAGAATATAACAGAATATGTAAAAAGGAAATCAAGGACGCAAAAATTCAAAATGAACGACAGATTGCAAAAGATAGTAGGACAAACCCCAAAAAATTCTTCAAATATATTAATAGTAAAAAGGTTAGGTCTGAGCATGTAGGCCCTTTACAAAATAATCAGGAGTGAGTGACTGGGAACAAAGAGAAGGCAAATGTATTAAATACTTTCTTCAGCTCTGTGTATACAAAGGAGCATGGGGGGGCTCATGACTATAATGAGGATGATATTTACACAGCCCCAAATGATCCACAATGGCTCAAAAGTGATATGGTCCAGAAATATTTAGACAGAATAAGGGTGGATAAAGCACCTGGACCAGATGGCATCCACCCACGCATCCTAAAAAAATTTAGTAATTTCAAAGCCTTTGTTTTTACTTTTTAGAGACTCGTTAAGGACTGGAATAGTACCACTGGATTGGTGTAGGGCCAATGTGGTGCCTATAATAAAAAAGGGATCAAAGTCTTTGCCAAGTAACTATAGACCTGTTCGTTTAACTTCTGTAGTCGAGAAGATACTGGAGAGTTTAATAAAAGACCACATAGATAAGTTCTTGCTAGAAAAAAATATTTTAAGCAACAGACCGCATGGATTCATGAAAGACAGAAGTTGTCAAACAAACCTGATTTCTTTTTATGAGGAGGTAAGTAAAACCTTGGACAGAGGGGTGGCTGTGGAAGTAGTATACTTGGATTTTGCAAAAGCGTTTGACACAGTTCCCCATACACGGCTAATGTGTAAAGTCTACAGGCTTGGAAAGATCAGTTTGTAAATGGATAGAAAATTGACTGAAAGATAGAATTCAGAGAGTAGTGGTTAACGATTCTTACTCTGAATGGTCTAAGGTTATCAGTGGTGTACCCAAGGTTCAGTGTTGGACCCTTACTTTTTATTATCTTTATAAATGATATAGGGACTGGGTTTAAAAGTACAATTTCAGTATTTTCAGATGACACCAAGTTTTGCAGTGGAATAACTTCCTTACAGGATGTCTCCAACTTACAAGCCAACTCAATGCACTGTTTCATTATTCAACTATGTGGCAAATGAGGTTTAATGTTGATAAATGTAAAGTTATGCACTCGGGGGCTAAGAATATGCATGCTTCATACATACTAGGGGGAGTAGAACTGGGGAAATCTATAGGAGAGAAGGATCTGGGTGTTCTGGTAGATCCTAAGCTTAATAATAGCATGCAATGCCAAGTTGCGGTTTCCAAAGCAAGCAAAGTCCTTTCTTGTATTAACAGAGGCATGGACTCCAGAGAGAGAGATATCGTTTTGCCCCTGTACAAAACATTAGTAAGACCACATCTGGAATATGCAATTCAGTTTTGGGCACCAGTTCTTAAAAAGGATATCGGGGAACTGGAGAAAGTGCAGAGAAGGGCAACCAAACTGATAAGAGGCATGGAGGAGCTCATCTATGAGAAAAGATTAGAGGAACAGAATTTATTCTCTCTTGAGAAGAGGAGATTAAGGGGGGATATAATCAACATGTATAAATACATAAGGGGTCCATATAGTGAACTTGGTGTTGAGTTATTCACTTTAAGGTCAACACATAGGACAAGGGGGCACTCTTTATGTCTAGAGGAAAACAGATTTCGTCTCCAAATACGGAAGGGTTTCTTCACCGTAAGAGCTGTGAAAATGTGGAATAGACTCCCTCCAGAGGTGGTTCTGTCTAGCTCACTAGATTGCTTTAAAGAAGGCCTGGATTCTTTCCTGGGTGTTCCTGGGTGTACATAATATAAATGGGTACTAATATTTATAGGTAAAGTTGATTCAGGGAATATCTGATTGCCTCTCGGGGGATCAGGAAGGACTTTTTTTTCCCCCTGCTATAGCAAATTGGATCATACTTTGCTGGGGTTTTTTTTTTTTTTGCTCTCCTCTGGATCAACTGCCGGTATAGGATTGTATATATGGGATTGTATGGTTGTCCAAGATGGACTTGATGTGTCTTTTTTCAACCTAACTATGTATCCCTTACCGTTTGTTGCCAGGGCCGGACTGGGAATACAATTCAGCCCTGGAAATAATTTCATACCAGCCCCATAGCATTATTATACCAGCCCAACAGCATAACGCCATTATTTTCTTGTTCATAATAGGGAAAACCATGCATTTTAAAGCACATTTGAAGAGTGTATTATGTATAGATAAGACAGACATGAAAGCACATAGGGCTTTATAAATATAAGAGCAAACTTCTTTCCAGGCTCCCTCTCAGAGACTGCAGACACGATAAAAGACAAGAGATGGTCAGAGGCTACAGACATGTTACAGGAGCTCGTTAGAGGCTGCGGACATGGTACAGGAGCTGGTCAGGGGCTGCGGACACAGTACAGGAGATGTAAGAGACCACGGACAGGATACAGGAGATGGTCAGAGGTTGCAGACATGGTACAGGAGATGTCATGGGCTGCAGACATGGTACAGGAGATGTCATGGGCAGCGGACATGTAACAGGAGATGTCATGGGCTGCGGACATGTAACAGGAGATGTCATGGGCTGCGGACATGTAACAGGAGATGCAGGGGCTGCGGACATGTAACAGGAGATGCAGGGGCTGTGGACATGTAACAGGAGATGCAGGGGCTGCGGACATGTAACAGGAGATGCAGGGGCTGCGGACATGTTACAGGAGATGCAGGGGCTGCGGACATGTAACAGGAGATGCAGGGGCTGCGGACATGTAACAGGAGATGCAGGGGCTGCGGACATGTTACAGGAGATGCAGGGGCTGCGGACATGGTACAGGAGGTGATCAGAGGTTGCGGACATGGTACAGGTGCCTGAAGAGGAGAGGGGGGCAACTAGAACATGTTACACCCTGAATATTTGGGGAGCTAGACTCAGATTGAAATTAATCTGTTCCATGCTGAACTAGAGAAATCTCAATGTATGAGTAGCCAGCTTTACCTTATTCCTTGCTCTTGTAGGCTTCCTCCAGTGCTGTGACTTGTCCCCTTCAGCTTCTATGTAAAGTACTGGCTGTGGTCACACTCCAGCCTCCCAATCATCCTATACAGGGTTAATGTCCCTGCATTGTATGTGATGATGTCAGGACTTTGTGTGGAGGAAGAGAGCACTGGAGCTGTCTGCAACATGGAATAAGGTAAAAGAGGCATTTCTCCCCCTCCCCCTCCCCCTCCCCACACCTACACTGCATGGGTGGACTTTTTTTATACTTTCCTGGAGTTGGCTCTGTTATGTAATTACATTCAGTGCTGTTTATACTTAGATTTTTCTAATAGGTTAGGAATATGCTTAGACATCTGAGATGATACATAGATGTATTCCATATACATACTATAACTTATTATATAAGATGTGTGTGGAATACATCTATATATCACCTCAGATGTCCCAGTATATCCCTAATCTGTTCAAGAAAGTCTCTCTCTCTCTCTGTCTGTCTCAGTAAACCTGCAATGTAAGGTGCAGGGCAGGTTTACACACAGCATAGTACATGGTAGAAGGCAGAGAAGGTCAGGACTCACTGGGAGAAGATGAAGGCTGCCATCCATCTGTCTTCTCAGATCTTCACTCAGGGAGAGATATGTGCTGGGCAGGAAGCAATGATCGGGACTGCTGTCTGTGTAACTTCTTCTAGCTCCGCCCACCTGTACTGGAGCTCCGTGAAAGCCCCGACTCAGCCAGCTGACAAAAAGAGGCGTGGCTGCACTGCAAAAGCATATCACTACACCAGACAGCAGTTCTAATGAAGTGGGCGGCACCCGGCCGGCGGCCGCTGCTCTTGTGAGAAAAAAAAACATCCCACAGCAGCTCAATAGCCGATAGCAGCCCCAGGGCAGCCGGCCTCCCGGGGAATTTCCCGCTATCCCGGCAAGCCAGTCCGGCCCTGTTTGTTGCCCCAGCCAGGTTCAGCCTCTCCTGGGTGGAAGTCCTTCCTGTACAGTCTCTAAATGAGCTATATGGTTGGAGCCCCACTTTGGTGGTCTGGGGGGCATAGCTCGGGCTTACTGGGGTTTAAGGAGTCCTTAACCCTTTAGTGATACAATTCTTAAAAGCCTTGCATGAAGTTATAGACCTGCCTGGAAGCCATTGTTCCCTATATGGGACTTGCTTTTGGTCCTCAGCTCTATCAAGGCCTCATTTCTATTCTACAGAATTGGCTACACTCTGCATGCTAACCCTGAAGACCATATTTCTGGTTGCTACAACCTCTGTGAAAAGGGTGTCAGAGCTGCAGGCTTTGTACTCAAGGAGCCTCACCTAACGTTCTAACTGGACCGAATAGTCCTAAAACCCCAGACTGCTTTTTATCCATGGGGTATCTTGCTCCTTCCACTTTAACTAGGAAATCAATTTACCATCTTTTTTGGTTAAGTGAGAGAGCTACATCCCCTGGATGTTGATCTAGCTCTGATGACCTGCTTTGCAGCTACCTTTTCTTTCAGGAAAGCTGACATTTGTGCTTGGTTCCAGCATGGCTTAAAGCAGATTTCCGGCCTCAAAAACAACTTTGGCCCATCTGCTTGCTGAAAATCACCTAAAAAAGAATTGGATAATCCCAATTTTTTTTTTCATTTACTTACCTTGTTTTTGAAGAAAATATACTTACCTTCCTTCCACTTCCTCCCTCTGCGGCCCGAGCCATCTCTTCCTGCTTGCATTGACTCCTGAGAGCTGAACGTCATCACTCCCAGGAGTCAATGCGCCTGCACCGGCCCCACTCGTCACTTCCGGTACAGGTGCGTCATTCCCTGCTAAACTGCTTCTGGGCATACCCAGAAGCTGTGCAGGGATGACGTGCCTGCACCGGAAGTGACGAGCGGGGCCGGTGCAGGGCATTCTGGGACCGAAGAGGACACAGAAGAGGACACCCTGGCTTCAGCTGCCCACACCTGAGATGGCAGCGCTGGACAAGAAATTTTCAAGGTAAGTATTTCTTCTAAAAGGTAAGTGAAACCTGGGACAGTTCAGAGGCTATCATTGCTGCAATGCACTAGCCCTGACTGTCCCGGGGGTATTTTTAGCTAAAACATTTTTTAAGGCCGGAACTCCGCTTTAAGGCAGGGTCAGTCAGCATCAACACGTACAGTCATCTCCTAGATTGTTAAGACAGTTAAAAGAGCCCACTCTTCACAAGACCATCCTGTTCCGGAGGACTTAAGAGTACATTCAAGTAGGGCAATGCCAGCTCTGTGGACAGAGCAGTCCAGAGTCTTTCCTGAGGCTATTTGCAAGTCAGCAATATGGTCCTCCTAGGACACCTTCATTACACTTTATTTGGTGAACCCAGCTCACAACAGTAAAATGTGGAAAAATGCATGCTTACGCTACTGACCATTACAAAATTTTTCTTGCACCCTCCCGTATGCCGAGTAAGTTTCCATTGTTTGCTGCCATGATGCGCCAAGAAAACAGAATATTGTATACTCACCTTTCCGTAATTTTCCTTTCCTGGTGCATCTTCATGGCAGCATACAGATTCCCGACCAAATGGTGAGAGTTAAAGAGAGTGCTGCAAGTTGGGTCTATCTTGGATTTATAGTTAACCAGTCCTATCAGGTTGTGGGGGCGGAACCCCAATCCATTGTATGCTGCCATGAAGATGCACCAGGAAAGGAAAATTACGGAAAGGCGATTATACATTTTTCTGTTTTTTTGCACGCTCTCTTTATTTGCTTTCCTGATTTGAACTACAAAAACCTCTTCTCTTTATCTGCATAACATATGGGGAAAATTTTCTGTAGTTCAGAGAACAGAACTGGTGAAAGCTGGTAATGTTGTCTGAGATTTTAGTTGAGTACACAGGTAGTTACAAGCACACATGATTTCTAGAGGAATCCCATGCCCCTGGGGGATAGTGCAGTTGGTCAAAGTTGTGCAGCTGTTTGACACTTCCCAAAGGAAGATGCATTTGTAGGCAATACTTGTCTAAAAGATCAGGGCAATGCCAGCAAAGACACTACTTTTCATTTAGGCCCCTTTCACACAAGCAGACTGATCGGGTCTGCCTGTCAGTTTTTCAGGTGGACCCAATTGGACCTTTCATTATTCTATATGGAGCGGCAGATGTAAACAAACATGTGTCTGTTTACACCCGCTGACATCCAATCTAAATTGCTACAAATAGACAGATGGGGATCCGTTCCCTTTCTGTCTAGCGCAGGGGTATGGAATTAAAGTTCACAGAGGTTTGGTCAGTACAATTTTATTCCAACAGGGGTCCAAGTCTCATATTTGTGCTATGACCCAGATCTTTCATATCACAGCCCCTTCCCACCAGGGGTGGATCTAGAGTCTAGTTTCGGGAGGGGCACTGCCAGAAAAAAAGGTGTTGCTTACAGAACTGTTTTTAATGTATCATACAGTCCTAACCTTGTTTAAAACCTTGACGTGTTTAAAATGATGCCACTTCCTCTCAGCGTGGAGGAGGTAGGGAAGAATAGTGAGACCTGCCACCATAATGTTGAAAGTGTTAAGGCCAGCGGTGACAGTGGCGGCAGTCTTAACACTTTTATCAACTTCCTAGGAGATCTTTATGGTTTCCCCGCGGGTCTCCTGATGCGCTACAGTACATCGCACCTCTCCCTCCGGGACTCCTTCCCTCCGCCACACACTGTGGCAAAACTAAGGGGGAAGCCTTGGGCAGTGCACCTCTCACTCATGCCCCTACAGCAGAGGTGCCCAACCTTTTGAGGAACAAAGGCAACTTTAGCTACTTGATAACCAGTCATGAGCTACATCGAGCAAAGCGGGCAGATGACAGGTCCGTGTGTATGCAGAGCAGACACAGACACAGCCTGCTCTACTCTATTGGAGATAGGTGGGTGTATATGGACACAAGTCCGTTTACCTCTGCTGCTCTATAAAGGTGAATGGAAGTTCCGATTGGGTCCACCTGAAAAACAGACAGGCAGACCCGATCAGACCAATCGTGTGAAAGGGGTCTAAGGCTGTTTTCACAGGGATGCACTGCAGTTTACCTGCACCTCAACTGACCTCAATCTTCACTTCTTCCTAGGATTTCTGCAGGTATCGCTGGCTGCTGCTGTCCCTCAGGGAGGTATGACTGGTGGCTGCTGCTGGCTGTCTTCAATGGCTGGTACTGCTGGTGGGTACCGCTGGCTGGTACTGCTGGTGGGTACTGCTGGCGGATACTGTTGGTGGGTACTGTTATTACTGGCTAGTTCCCAACCCACCATTACTGAGCATCAGTGTGACAGGAGTCGGTGCTAAAGGAAGCATGCAGCTGCAGTAGAGAGCAGAGGCAATGCTTCCTGTATCGCTCCTCTCACAGGCGAAGGCGAAGTGCATTTGGTAAAACGCCTGTGACAGGAGCCAGCGCTATACAGGAAGCATCAGCTCCGCTTTCTCCAGTGCTGGCTTTGTTCTTCCCACTGATGCTGGGGGTGGCAGGTCAGAAACCCACAGTCTGGGCTTACCCACCCGCCAACCAGAGCAGGAGGTGGCGCCAGGATCCTAGGAGTCAGTAATATTTTCTCGGGGCAATTGCTACGTTGCCCCCTCCCCCCGCTTCCCACCTGTATATTGCAGTTTCCCCTTTACATCACAGGCTCCCTCCTTTATAACACAATCTTTTGTTTCACATAACAGCCCCTCCCCCTTTCTTGTAGACCAGTCCCCTTCACAGCCCCCTTTTTATGTATACCAGACCCCTTTACAGCCCCCCTTCCTTTCTTGTATATTGGTCCCATTCACAGTCCCCTTTTTCTGTATACCAGTCTCTTCACAGCCCCCCTTTTTTGTATACCAGTCCCTTCACAGCCCCCCTTTCTTGTATATCAGTCACTTCACAGCCCCCCCTTTCTTGTATACCAGTCCCTTTAGACCCCCCCCCCAATTTCTGTATACCAATTTCCCCCTTACAATTATAGCCTCTCTCCAAACTTTCCAATCCTACATTGCACAGCGGCATGTCTTTTTCCGTTAGCGGGCAGGGAATTGGTTGCTGGAACTTCCCTGTGTCCTGGCAGCAAGTCACCGGGTTGTGATCTTGGGGGAGATTGGGTGCTCTCTCCGGGTGTGCCGTGCCTTCTGCCTGCTAGCTACTGTAGGGAGGCTGTGGGGGAAGGATGTTATCAGCAAGGAGAGGATACCAAGTCTGCTGGGTGGCGGAGCAGCCGTCCAGGCAAGACTGTCATTTGGGCCGAGTCTGGACTTCGGCCCACCATTTAGTGACACCTGATCCAGCGGATCAGATGGCAGTCGGGTGTAAACAGGCAGGCGGTTTGTTTACATCCGACCACCCAAAGAGGAGAGCGGTCTATGTCTGTTCTGCATAAATGGAGCAGACACGCACCAGCCATCTGCCTGCTCAGCAGGAATCAGCAGACAGATCCCCCACTGAGCAAGCGGATTCCTAGCAGAGCCCGCTATGTGTGGAGAAGGCCTTATAAGGGTTTTTTTTTTTAAATCAAATACAATCATTTAGAGGTTGGGTGAAAGATTTGCTTTTTTCTTTTGATAAATACATTTCTAATTGAGGCCTACACATCAAGCCAAAACTGAAACAATTAAGGAGGAAAGAGGGACAGAAGGGCTTCGTCCAAAAAGAGGGACTGTCCCTCCAAATGAGGGACAGTTGGAAGTTATCTGAAGGCAGACAATTTACATTCCCAGCATGCAGCCCGGTACATGGGTACCACTCAGAACAGTGTATGGGCTTGTGTGCAGGAGGCCTAAATCTGCAGTGTAAATATAGGTTGAGCGTTAAGAGGCATATGTAGCATTAAGTATGCTTGTGGTCACTGTAATATTTTCACGTTCATTCCGCAGATGTAGAGTGAGAGCAGTTCTTATACAAAAAAGCCACAATTATGTTTGTCCTCCCTGCTCTTCTCATGTCTGTTCACAGAAGACTTTGTATTCTATGAATGGGTCCACGTAATACAATATGTTCTGTGAATTGACAAGGGTGAGGAGAGTGGACAAACGTCAGTACAGCTTCTGTGTATGTAGCCCCTCCTAAGTTGGTGCTAGTGAGAGAGTAAAGTTTTGAGCTCTGTCTGCTAACCAGAGGAGCTGCAGGTAAATCTATATTGCTCTCTGCCTATCAGGGAGCAGGATCTATTAGTGAGGTCTGCTCATTGTGCTCAGTATGCGATTCATTCAGTCTGAAGAGTATTTCACGCTGGTCCAACAGGGAGGCATATTGGACAGTGGGAGGAAACCTGACGAATGGGTGCATAGGCTTTTGATACGGTCCTGGTGATTGGCAGAGGGCAGGTTGCTTCAGTGCATTCTGGGATACTGTATAAAAGCCAGGAGCACATGTGCTGCTGGGTTTTTGGCTGGAGAGCGGTGTCCCAGAGGGAGGGGGCGGCTGCCTCCTCCTCTGTAGAGGTGCCATGCGGTCGCAGGAAGTCGTCCTGGGGGCCAGAGGAGCAGTTGAGAGGAACTGAACCCAGAGGTCCAGGAGAGCTGACTGAGAGGGGAGACACTGGAGATCCTGGGACTACAGTATCGTGAGTATAGGGACTCGTGTCCTGACCTGAGTGGGCCACCCCTGCTAGTAGGACAGTCAGTAGATGGGTGTCAGCCAAAGAAAAGAGAGAGGATACTAGGGAGAGTGTCCTGAAGATAACTAGTTGTTCACCAAGTCATCTTAAGGATAAGAGGCTTAATCCATATTCATCTGAAGTGACAGGATGAATCAACATCCTGACTGTTCCAAATCTATAGTAAAGCAGAGAAGATAGGAGTCCTCAATCACTGTGAATAGTTAAAGTTGGAGTATCCCACTATTTCCTTCTCCTATCCCCCATTTTACAATAAACCACAAAAACAACCAAATACCCCTGGATTGATTATTGGAGTGTGAGCCAAGGAAAATCAAGGACTTGTCCTTACAGTATAGCGGGGTGCTGGTAGCCAGGGAGAACCTACAGAGTAAATATCAAGCAGTCCCTACGGGGGCAGTGCTACATGTAAGATAGCTGCAGATCTCCCGTCGCATTGCTGGAAGTTTAGCGGAAGTGTTACTATCCAGTCCAAATGAATATGTAAATATAACAGTTTACACTGCAGATTTAGGACTGGTTCACTCCAGATGCAGTCCAGTGTGTTTTTAATCTGCATCAAAAACGCATGCACAGTGTTTTCTATGCATTCCAATGGCCCTAGTTCACTCCAGTGCATTGCGTTCCAGCAGATGAGCCCAGGGCGAACATTCCAAACTGCACCCCCCCCCCCCCAAAAAAAAGACATTTGAGCACTAATCTGCAATCATAAACATAACTAACATAAATCCCCCCCCCCCTCAAAATAATTCTCCTCCTAGCACAATCCCCCCCCCCATCCTCTACCGTATAACCTCTTCTAGCACAAAGCCCCTCCCCCATCTCCTGATGGCGCCCACCTCTCATGATACCACAGTTCCCAGGGCCACTGTCCCTCCAGGCCACCACTTGTCTCTGCCCTGCGTTCCAGTGTAGTCAACAAAGGTATGAGTATGCTGCATTTTTTCTGTATGGATAGAATCGGTAATGCCACAAAACATCAACAATGCACTGGAATGCACAAATCCTGAATTGAGATCAAGGGGAAAAAAAAGAGGGGAAAATGCAATGGAATACATCATATACGCATCAGAACACATCAAAAACATGCAGAAATGCATATAGAACACAAAAATTGTAGTGTGAAGAGGCTCTACATACTGTAAAAATTTCATAGAGTTTTAATTCCTGTAAAGCTGTTTTTGCTGATGAGATATAACACCACACATACCTGCTGAAAATCATCTCCAGTCACCTTACAGCTGCTGGATACTGCCCTTAGGATGCGTTTTGGCGCTGTGAGAGTTACCAGCAAGTGCTGCTATTGTGAAAAGTTGTACCGTTTGCCTGTCCTCTTCTGCCCTCTGAATCATTCACAGACCTTTTCTATTTTTGTCCCATAATGCATCATGATCTGTTAGTCGGCGGTGGAATCCTGTCATTTATTGGCTGCTCCTCCATTCACAGAACACAATACATTGAGAAAGAGAGAGTAGTAATATGAGTTTTGTGAATGGCGGAGAGGGCAGTGCAACTTTTCTCAGTAACAGCAGTAACTGTTGAAGCTTCATTCACACAGGTATACTCTAGTGTACTGTACACCTGTGCAAGGGCCATATTTGCCCACACCAGCATGTACAGGTGTTTTGTACATCCCTGTGAAGGCAGTCCTATTTATGACAATTGGGATGCAGAGGCTGCACAGATACAGCCATTGCTGACAGGCATGCGGGTGCACATCCCGGAACGCACACTTTCTGTGATTAGGGCTGTGTACTCGCATAGATGTTAAAGCAGATTTCAACCTGTAAAAAAATAAATAAAAATTCAGCAGCTACAAATACTATAGCTGCTGACTTTTAATATAAGGACACTTTGCTGTCAAGGTATCCTGCTGTCGGCACCCCTAGCTGATTCTTTAATCGGCTTTGGGTGCAGGCAGTGGCATCTTCACTAATGGAAACAGGAAGTGAAGCCTTGCTGCTTCACAGCCTGTTTCCTACTGCACATGCACAAGTCAAGCTGTGCTTTCTGAATGGTCCCGCTGTCTTCTGGGTCCTGCTTCTCCCAGAAGGCAGCGGGGAGCAAGAAATTTCAAATATCTCCGCAATTGCCGTGCGATGATCTTTGTGATGGTATCGTGCGTTGGGACCCCAGTTTGTCAGGCAGCCATTTCGTTTAACGCTGTCGCAAGCATCCATCTTGTGTTTCGAGCTCAGCTGACAGTTTTCAGAACCAAAAGGCACCCGTTCACCACCCCCCACCCCACCTCGATTAGCTCAGGAATGCTGGGCTTTCTGCGCAGCTGACACTTCTAACACCTTTATCTTAACCAGCAGACAGCTATCCTAGCCGGACTGTCTCCTCCTGCTCAGAGCATGTTGTAGTCTGAGCAAAAGCCATATAGCTACTAGGTCATATAACAACGCCTTCAATAGCTCTGTATTTGGGACACAGGCACCTACAAACTTCCACACTAACAAAATATATCTCTAGAAAATATATATTTGAATGCCGAATAACATACGGGGCGTAACAAGACCACACATGGTCACCCTATCATACAGGGAATTGGAACGAGCGATAAGATATTCCCTCTGTGATAAAAGATATTCATGTTTGATATTGTTTGAAAGCAAATGACATGCTTAGTTATAAAATATCAGTTTCAAGAACGTAACCCTTACCTATGTCAAGATATTAAGAGTGGTATGACTCTGTCCCCAAAAGTACATTTGAAATGGTCATAAACCACTGGACAGCCCTTTGGCCACTCTGTTGTAATTGGTCAGGAGTGTCCGTCACCGCCCCTTTGATCTCAGACAAAAAGACAGGGGCTGATAGAGCAGTCAGTTCTCATTCTACCATCCAAGCAATAACATCGCTTAAGAGAAGGACCGATCCTATGTTCAGCTTCTGAACTATAAAACACCCAGGACTTTTGGATGCAAGTATCTCATTTCTAATTCTTATCTATTCTTCTACATTGCTGTCTCTATTTCTTTGTAACCCATTTTTCTGTAAATATTTTTATTCGCACCAATCTTAACCTTTCTTATAATTAAACCTTATTTTGAAAAGTGTTAATTTTGTCTCTAAGCTCTTAAACGCAAACTGACCCAAAGAACCTGCCTCCTGAGAGCGCTACTGTTTAGGATAAATCATTTGGACACTCCTGTCTGCTGTGGCAGCGTGTGTTACATATGGTTACGTATGGTATTCTAAAGTCATAATTGGCATTTGTAAAATCACGAGCGTCCGCTGGGCTCATTCAAACGTAGCGGTGGTGGCAGAGAAAGGGTTAATCGTTTAATTAACCCGGTGACAATCGCTCTCAGTCTGCTGGCATCTAGATTGTGGTCCCGCAAGCTGGAAAATCTTTGTGCCGGGCGCAGCTGAGAGTGGCATTGTTACGTAAGTGACGGCAGGGTGTGAGATTGCTTGGTCTTTGGTCACGAGTTGGATGAGAAGGCCAGGGGTCTGATACCTGCCACCGTCACAATCTTGCCTAGAAGTGGGAGTGGGTACCTGGTTTTGAAAGGTATCCGCTCCCCCTCCCTCCCAAAAATGTGGCAGTGGAGAGAGGGAGGGTGTGAACAGGGGGAGTTCCGCCCCTTTGGGTGGAACACCGCTTTAAATTGGAAGCAGCAGCTGTGTCTGTGCAACTGCTGCATCCCATTTGACATGAAGGTGACTGCATGGGGGGGGGGAAACATACATGTGGGTAAACACGACCCTCAACACAGGCTACACTAAAGTATGCCTACATGAACTCTCAAAGCTAGGGTTGCCACGTCATCCCTTTAAACCAGGACACATATGAATGTGGTTCTGAGGCTAATGCACATATGGCACAGAGTTTAATTACCACCTTAAAGCGGAGTTCCGCTCCCCTCAAAAAAAATTAAAAGTCAGCAGCTACAAATACTGTAGCTGCTGACTTTTAAAAAGTAGAATTTACCTGTCCAGGGAGCCTGCAATGTCGGCACCCAAAGCCGATTTGAAATTGGCCTAGCGTCGGAGGAAAAAGGAGGGGGACAGTCTCCTAGGAAGTGGGGAAGGGTACCTGTCAAAAACAGGTACCCGCTCCCCCCTGAAAGGTGCCAAATGGGGCACTGGAAGGGGGGGGGGAGCAGATAAGCGGAGTTCCACTTTTGAGTGGAACTCCACTTTAATCAGCCACAGAACCTGTGCAATTAATGTGTGTCCTAGTTTAAGGGATGAGGTGACAACCCTACTCACAGCGCCAAAAGACAGCTGTTGAAGCAGAACTAAACCCTCCTATCCTTTACAGCCAAAGAAGCTGCCATTTTAGCCTCTGTTTGATCTGCAGTTGCCATGGTGCTGCACATATGATTATTCATGACAGCAGCCATTGATGGTTTGGCAGTTTGGTTGATGACACAAGCAAATGTGACAGTAACTGTTTTTTGAAACCGTTACCTGGATGGGTTCATTTCTGCGATAAGGACAGTATCCAGCGGCTCTGAATTGAAGATGTTGTACCAGAAACAGCTGCCTTGCAGGTATTGGGATCAGTGGCGGCCCGTGCATAGGGGGCGCCAGGGCGCCGCCCCCCTTAAAAGAAGGAAAAAAAAAATTACAAAAAAGAACAATAAAGTTCGTAAAAAAAAAAAAATAGGTTCCGCGGCCTGACCGGCCTATGTGATGGCTAAAGGGGGTTGGGGTTTACGACCCAGAAAGGCGCCAATTGGCTGCCTTCTGGGAGCGTAACCTGGGCTCCGGTGTTCCGTGAAAAAACCATACCCGTGAGAAAACCATACCCTCGTCACTTCCGGAGGGTATGGATTTCTCACGGTACTTTAACTTGCGACGGTTACATTATAACAGCTCCTCTGCATCATGGCTCATCTCCGCTCCTTCCCCTGTCACTTCCCTGATCTCCGTTAATAAATATAAAAGCGGATCACGGAGCACAGATACACCCGCCGCCGCTTTCATATTTATTAGGGGAGATCAGGGAAGTGACAGGGAGAGGAGAGGAGATCATTGATGTTGCAGCAGAACTCTTTTAATGTTACCGCCGCAAGTATTCGTGCCGTTAACATATCATACCCTCCAAGCATGCGCTCTTTCTTGTTCAATCACGTCTCCGGGGCTCTGAGCATGCGCTCTGCTGCGCTGCTCTGCTGTTTCAGACCGGAAGTGACGAGGGGTATGGTTTCTTCACGGGGTATGGTTTTTTAACGTTACACCGGAAAGAGCGCTTGGCCACCCCCACCTTCGTGATGTCCTGGCTGTGATTGGTCCAGTCTCCAGCCTGGACCAATCATCATCCAGGTCATCCGATCGCTGACATCACGGGCGGTGCCGGTGCATGCGTCAGTCACTCACCGTCACTGCCGCTCGGAGGACGAGGGAGAAGCTGCTCACCTTCCCGCGCCGCCACAGAAGAGGACGAACTGGATCGAGGAGGGGAGAACCCGCCGCCGCCAGGTAAGTGCATTAAATTGAAGGGAGCACGCACGCTGGTCTCTGCATTGATTGCTGTGGGCACTCTGCAATCATTGGGGTACGATGCTGTGGCACTCTGCAATCATTGGGGTACAATTCTGTGGCACTCTGCAATCATTGGGGTACAATGCTGTGGCACTCTGCAATCATTGGGGTACAATGCTGATGGCACTCTGCAATCATTGGGGTACAATGCTGATGGCACTCTGCAATCATTGGGGTACAATTCTGTGGCACTCTGCAATCATTGGGGTACAATGCTGATGGCACTCTGCAATCATTGGGGTACAATTCTGTGGCACTCTGCAATCATTGGGGTACAATCCTGTGGGCACTCTGCAATCATTGGGGTACAATTCTGTGGCACTCTGCAATCATTGGGGTACAATGCTGATGGCACTCTGCAATCATTGGGGTACAATTCTGTGGCACTCTGCAATCATTGGGGTACAATTCTGTGGCACTCTGCAATCATTGGGGTACAATGCTGATGGCACTCTGCAATCATTGGGGTACAATTCTGTGGCACTCTGCAATCATTGGGGTACAATGCTGTGGGCACTCTGCAATCATTGGGGTACAATTCTGTGGCACTCTGCAATCATCGGGGTACAATGCTGATGGCACTCTGCAATCATCGGGGTACAATGCTGATGGCACTCTGCAATCATTGGGGTACAATGCTGTGGGCACTCTGCAATCATTGGGGTACAATGCTGTGGGCACTCTGCAATCATTGGGGTACAATGTTGTGGCACTCTGCAATCATTGGGGTACAATGCTGTGGGCACTCTGCAATCATTGGGGTACAATGCTGTGGCACTCTGCAATCATTGGGGTACAATTCTGTGACACTCTGCAATCATTGGGGTACAATGCTGTGGGCACTCTGCAATCATTGGGGTACAATGCTGTGGCACTCTGCAATCATTGGGGTACAATGCTGTGGCACTCTGCAATCATTGAGGACAATGCTGTGGCGCTCTGCAGTGATTGGGGACAATGCTGTGGCGCTCTGCAGTGATTGGGGACAATGCTGTGGTGCTCTGCATTGAAAGGGGCTCGCACACTGAACTCTGCATTGATGGGGGCACAGAACAGTGTTAATTGCATTGAAGGGGCACAGCACAGTTGCAGTGAAGGGGGCACACACGCTGAACTCTGCATTGTGGGGGCACAGCACAGTGTTCATTGCATTGAAGGGGGCACAGCACAGTGTTTATTGCATTGAAGGGGGCACAGCACAGTGTTTATTGCATTGAAGGGGTCACAGCACAGTGTTCATTGCATTGAAGGGGTCACAGCACAGTGTTTATTGCATTGAAGGGGTCACAGCACAGTGTTTATTGCATTGAATGGGTCACAGCACAGTGTTTATTGCATTGAATGGGTCACAGCACAGTGTTTATTGCATTGAAGGGGTCACAGCACAGTGTTTATTGCATTGAAGGGGTCACAGCACATTGTTTATTGCATTGAAGGGGTCACAGCACAGTGTTTATTGCATTGAAGGGGTCACAGCACAGTGTTTATTGCATTGAAGGGGTCACAGCACATTGTTTATTGCATTGAAGGGGTCACAGCACAGTGTTTATTGCATTGAAGGGGTCACAGCACATTGTTCATTGCATTGAAGGGGGCACAGCACAGTGTTTATTGCATTGTAGGGGGCACAGCACAGTGTTTATTGCATTGAAGGGGGCACAGCACAGTGTTTATTGCATTGAAGGGGTCACAGCACATTGTTCATTGCATTGAAGGGGTCACAGCACATTGTTCATTGCATTGAAGGGGTCACAGCACATTGTTCATTGCATTGAAGGGGTCACAGCACATTGTTCATTGCATTGAAGGGGTCACAGCACATTGTTCATTGCATTGAATGGGGCACAGCACAGTGTTCATTGCATTGAAGGGGGCACAGCACAGTGTTCATTGCATTGAAGGGGGCACAGCACAGTGTTCATTGCATTGAAGGGGGCATGTACGCTGGTCTCTGCATTGAAAGGGGGCATGTACGCTGGTCTCTGCATTAAAAGGGGGCATATACCATCTCCTGTACCATGACCTGTGCCATGCCTATACCATATCTGTGCCATGCCTATACCATCTCCTGTACCATCACCTATGCCATGCCTATACCATCACCTGTGCCATGCCTGTACCATGACTTCAAAGTCACGCAATTTTTTACTGCGTTCTTGGCGAGAAGCAATACCTATTACATTTTTCTTTTTGCACCCCCCCCCCCCCCAAAAAAAATTTTGAGCACCAGCCGCCACTGATTGGGATACATTTATTTGGAAAGAATATTCATGGTGCCACGTCATCCCTTTAAACCAGAACACACATATTAATTACACAGGTTCTGAGGCTAATATAATCCACATAAGGCACTAAGTGAGTTTAATTACCACGCTTAATCAGCCAAAGAACCTGTGTAATTAAAGCGGAGTTACACCCAAAAGTGGAACTTCTGCTTTAGGGAGTCCTGACCCCCTGACATGCCACATTTGGCATGTAATTTTTTTTTGGGGGGGGGGGGCGGGTACCTAGTTTTGACAGGTACCCGCTCCCACTTCCGCTCGGAGCTCCGCGGCGCCCTTACGGAAGTTCTCCTCTCCCCCTCCCTCCCTGCAATCTTCTGGGACACGTCAGAGGTCCCAGAAGATTGCCGGCCAATCACGGCGCGCAGCGTGACTCGCGCATGCGCAGTGGGTACCCGGCTGTGAAGCCGCAAACTGTCACAGCCGGGTGCCCACAGCAGTGATGCCGGCGCCGAGGGAGAGGATCGAGGCTTCGGGAGGGCACATCGCTGGACCGTTGGACAGGTGAGTGAATGGCTGGAACTCCGCTTTAATGTCCTGGTTTAAAGAGGAAGTAAAGCTTCCTCTGCAACTTGTACCTATAGGTAAGCCTATGATAAGGCTTACCTATAGGTACTGTAAACATCTCCTAAACATGCACCGTTTAGGAGATATTTACTTTGCATGCAGCCAGTGACATCACAGAGCCCTGTGCCGTGAACGTTGGCTCCCGCACGCAAGGGCGGGAGTGACGTCATCGCGGCTCCAGCCAATCAGATAGCCGGATGCCGCAAACCCCAAAGAAGGGCGACCGAACATGTCAGAGAGATGAGCGGTCGGTACTATGGGGCTTCGTTCTAAGGTAAGTATTTCATAATGAGCTAGTATGCGATGCATACTAGCTCATTATGTGTTTGTTTTTCTTTTTCTGAGGTTTACAACCTCTTTAACCACTTTAGGTCTGCTCACATTGCTGCTACTGCAGCAATGTGGCTCGTTATCGTCCAGCGACGTAGACCTACGTCGCTGGACTCCTCCCCCTGTAGGCGCGCTCCCACTGTTTTCAGTCACAGTGGGAGTCGGGCCAGGGGAGGAGCGGCGGCGATCGCCGCTGCTCTTCCCCGATCGTCGGGGAATCGAGTGTGGAGATCCGCCCGCTTGTGTAAACAAAGCGGGTGGATCTCCTAAGTGACAGGCAGGGACAGATAGCATGGTTCAGCATAGCTGAACATGCCATCTGTCCCTGACTCACTCAGTCACCTCCCCCCACACACGATAGTAAGCACCAGGCATACATTAACCCCTCCCTCTCCAATAAAATTAACCCCTTCCCTGCCAGTGTCATTTTTACAGTAACAGTGCATATTTTTAGCACTGATTACTGCAGTAATGTCACTGGTACCCCCAAAAGTGTCAAAAATGTCAGTCAAGGGTCCAATCTGTCCGCCGCAATGTCGCAGTCCCGCAAAAAAATCGCAGATCGCCGCCATTACTCGTTAAAAAAAAACACCAAAAATGACAGTAATCTTTCCCTTAGTTAGTAAACGCAATAACTTTTGCGCAAACCAATCAAAATACACTTATTGTGATTTTTTTTTTTTACCAAACATAGGTAGCAGAAAACAAATTGGCCAAAAATTTAAAAAAATTTTGATTTTTACATTTTTTGGGGGGAATTTCATATAAAAAATTGTTTAAAATATTATTTTTTTCAAAATAAACGCTCTTTTTTTGTTTATAGCGCAAAAAGTAAAAATCGCACAGGTGATCAAATACCACCAAAAGAAAGCTCTGTTTGTGGGAAAAAAAGGACGTAAATTTCGTTTGGGTATGGCGTCGCACAACCGCGCAATTGTCAGTTAAAGTCGCACATCGCCGAATCGCAAAAAGTGGCCCGGACGTAAGACAGCAAAATCCTCCGGTGGTAAAGTGGTTAAAGGGATGAGGTGGCAACCCTAATCCCCACACCAAAAACATAACATTCATCCTAAAGTAAGCGCCATTACTACATTTTCCAGGGAATGTTTCCAAAGACAACCCTAGAAATCCAGTATTTGTCCCTGAGAAGGGTAGACATGTCCCAGATAGAGATGGTGCTTCTCTATTGCTGCACACTTTATAGAAATGTGAATGTACAGAACCTCTGACTCCTAGTCTGTCATACTGTGAGCGTTTGGGATTGCTTTACATGCACATTGGCAGTGTGTCAGTATAGGAAATAATACAGGAGGCTGCCGCCATTTCACACCACGCGCCGCCGCCATTTTGTGCTCCTATCAGAGGGTCCTGTGCTCAGAGGAGGGGGAATTCACCGTACACAAGGCGTGCTCATAGACGGAGGAGGGTAGACTGAGGTAATGGAGGGGAGAGCGGCGTTCCCGCCTACACTTTACATTCAGTCTCTGTGTTGTGTGCTTCGTGTATTGTGTTCCCTGTTTACTAATCACTGCTCACGGATCCTGCCCACACACTGCGCAGCGTTTTATTTCAGTCAGCAGGCTTATGAATTGCAGGATGCGCCGTCTCTGCGGGGATACACAGCTATGTTTTCTTTTATACTGTTCTCGAAATTCCAGGAAGGGAAGAACAACGGGCTCAGAGACGGATTTGTTTGTACAAAACCATTCACAGGCTCACAGCCCCTTCCACTCCCAGCCATTACCGTCCCCTCCCCCCCTGTGATTGTAGCACAAGTCCTCCTGTACCCTCAGTTCTCTGCCCTGCTTTCCTCTGTTTTTCCCTGGGCTCCTCTATCATAGAGAGGAGAGTTCTCCCTATGTGTTCCTGTCACAGCTCTCCCTTTCATGCCACTGTCACAGGTGAGGCCCCCCCTCAAGTCAGTGGCACAACCTACCAGATTTACATTTTCTGGCACAGCCAAGTTTTTACTGAAATTTCCAAAAGTTACAAAATTACAGTTTTTAAAGCGGAGTTACACCCTAAAATGCAAGTTCTGTCCATCTTCATGCCCGGGGTCACCTGAAAAACAAATGGATAATCGCAATTTTTTAAATTTTTTTTTTTTACTTACCTTGTTTAAAGCGGAGTTCCACCCAAAAGTGGAACTTCCGCTTTAGGGAGTCCTGACCCCCCCGACATGCCACATTTGGCATGTCATTTTTTGGGGGGGGGAGCGGGTACCTAGTTTTGACAGGTACCCACTCCCACTTCCGCTCGGAGCGCCGCGGCGCCCTGAGCGGAAGTTCTCCTCTCCCCCCTCCCTCCCTGCAATCTTCTGGGACACGTCAGAGGTCCCAGAAGATTGCCGGCCAATCACGGCGCGCAGCGCGACTCGCGCATGCGCAGTGGGTACCCGGCTGTGAAGCCGCAAACTGTAACAGCCGGGTGCCCACAGCAGTGATGCCGAGGGAGAGGATCGAGGCTTCCGGCGGCCGCATCGCTGGACCGTTGGACAGGTGAGTAAATGGCTGGAACTTCGCTTTAACTACTTTACCACCGGAGGATTTTGCTGTCTTACGTCCAGGCCATTTTTTGCCATTCGGCACTGTGCGAACTTAACTGACAATTGCGCGGTCGTGCGACGCCGTACCCAAACAAAATTTACGTCCTTTTTTTCCCACAAACAGAGCTTTCTTTTGGTGGTATTTGATCACCTGTGCGATTTTTACTTTTTGCGCTATAAACAAAAAAAAGAGCGTAAATTTTGAAAAAAATAACAATATTTTTCACTTTTTTTTATATGAAATCCCCCCCCCCCCCCACAAAAAAAATGTAAAAATCAAATTTTTTTTACATTTTTGGCCAATTTGTTTTCTGCTACATATGTTTGGTAAAAAAAAACACAATAAGTGTATTTTGATTGGTTTGCGAAAAAGTTATTGCGTTTACTAACTAAGGGAAAGATTTCTGTCATTTTTGGTGTTTTTTTTTTTTAACGAGTAATGGCGGCGATCTGCAATTTTTTCTTTTTTTTTATTGCGGGACTGCGACATTACGGCGGACAGATCGGACCCTTTACTTACATTTTTGACACATTTGGGGATACCAGTGACATTACTGCAGTAATCAGTGCTATATATATGCACTGTTACTGTAAAAATGACACTGGCAGGGAAGGGGTTAATTTTATTGGAGAGGGAGGGGTTAATGTATGCCTGGTGCTTACTAACGTGTGTGGGGGGAGGTGACTGAGTGACACAAGGACAGATCGCAGGTTCAGCTATGCTAAACCCTGCAATCTGTCACTGTCTGTCACTTAGGAGATCCGCCCGCTTTGTTTACACAAGCGGGCGGATCTCCACACTAGATCCCCCGACGATCGGGGAAGAGCAGCGGCGATCGCCGCCGCTCCACCCCTGGCCCGACTCCCGCTGTGACTGAAAACAGCGGGAGCGAGCCTCCAGCGGCACGTGTGCGCCGCCGAGAAAGGGGAGTGTCTGGCGACGTAGGTGTACGTCGCTAGACGATAAGGAACCACTTTGCCGCAGTAGAGCTCTAGTGAGCAGACGGCAAGTGGTTAGAAGATAATATACTTACCTTACTTCCTCTTCCTCCCCTCGGCGGCCACGGCCCCTCGTCACTTCCTGGCTTGCAATGATTCCTGGGAGCTGAACGTCATCGCTCCCAGGAATCAATGCGCCTGCACCGGCCTGACGTCAGTTCCGGTGCAGGCGCCGTCATACCTTGCTAAACAGCTTCTGGGCATGCCCAGAAGCTGTGCAGGGATGACGCTGCAGCCCCGGAAGTGATGGCGGGGCCGGTGCAGTGCATCGTGGGACCGAAGAAGACGGAAGAGGACGCAGAAGAGGATCGCGCTGACTTCAGGCTGCCCACACCTGATATGGCAGCGCTGGACAAGACATTTTAAAGTAAGTATTTCTTCTTGCAGGAAAGTGCAACCCGGGACAGATCAGAGGCTATCCATTGTGGAATGCACTAGCCCTGACTGTCCCGGGGGTATTTTTATGTATTTTTTTTTAGGTGGAACTCCGCTTTAAGTGCACATTTCAGTATTTAGTGCCGGTTCACACTATTGCGATGGCAGACATTGCATATGATTCAGAGCGCACTGCTCCTAAAATCATATGCGATGTCTGTGCGGTGCAAGTTCAGCCATACAATCACAGCAAACTCGCACAGGACCCTTTTTTTGGTCCGCAGCAGAATCGGATCGCTTGGTGGTTCACACTAGTGCGATCCGATTCCTGTGCGCACTGTCAGATCGCACCGAGATATGCGATCTGATTTGGGGGTGTCGATAACTTTGAATTGACACCCCCAGCGTATCGCATATGGCAGTGTGAACTGCCTGTGCTGCGGATGCAATGTGGGAACACGCAGTAGATTCACAGTGTTCCCGCATCGCAATAGTGTGAACCGGCACTTGTACATACAAGTACAATATGCAATTACCAATCTGATTTAGGGTAGATATTAGGGCAAAAAAACAATGTTTTTATTTTATTTGTGATATAGTAAGTAGCTCAGGGACAGGACAGGAAATTAGAATGAGCGCACACACATGAAATGGACTCTCTCAGTGACACTGACAGCTGTGTACAGCAGCACAGATGATGGTGACACCTCACCGACACAACACGTCCCCTTCTGAGTGACAGTCTTTCCCCACACTAGGTGGTCCCTTGAGTTCAAACAGCACTGACAGTCCCACTAATGGCTTTCCTTGCTCCAATCCCGCAGACCCACACATGAGACTCCGCTGGGCTCTCTTGCACTATGACATCACACGACATGCTTAGGCACCGCCTCCACCAGACCTGCCCCCCACCTGCACTGTCTGAACACACTGTAGCAGGCACTTGGATGGTCTTGGCCGGCTCAGGACCGAAACTGCGCATGCACAGTTCCAAGCAGTGCGTCACAGCCATATTTTTTACTGGCAACCTTTTGTTATTACTGGCAGTAGAAAAGTGCCCATTTTTTACTGGCTGCAAGTAAAAATACTGACGGCAACACTGATCAGCCCCCCCCCCCCCTTATACCACCATCACAGGTCTCCCCCCGACCCCCCCCTCACACTACCGTCATAGGTCTCCCCCCTCACATCACCATCACAGGATCCCCCCACCTCACGTTGCCGCCACAGGTCCCCCCACCTCACGTTGCCGCCACAGGTCCCCCCACCTCACGTTGCCGCCACAGGTCCCCCCCCTCACGTTGCCGCCACAGGTCCCCCCCCTCACGTTGCCGCCACAGGTCCCCCCCCTCACGTTGCCGCCACAGGTCCCCCCCCCCTCACGTCGCCATCACTGGTCCCCCCCCCTCACGTCACCGTTACAGGTCCCCCCCTCATGTCACCATTACAGCTCCCCACTCATGTCACCATTACAGCTCTCACCTTGTGTCACTTGGCAAAGGTACCCCCTCATATCACTTTCGCCACTCCCCCCTCACATTAAAGTTTTCCCCTCAGATCGCCGTTATAGCTCGATTCCACTCACGTCGCTGGTGTCCCCTCATGTCGCAGGTCTCCCCTCATGTCACAGGTCCCCCCTCATGTTGCATGTCTCTGGAGAAGCTTACCGCTTAAAACCATACATGAGCTACTTTGCAGTTTTTTTTTTTGTTTGTAGAGCAGCTCATTAAAAATAAATGGGTTGCCCTATGCATCCAGCGCAACAATGCACATATGCACAACACCAAACATCATAGTGTGATTAGGACCTTAGGGTCCTTTCACGCTGTGCGCCTTCTGATGAGGTCCGTTCTGCTCAGCGGGGGATCGATCCGCCGATCCCCGCTGAGCAGGCGGATGACCGCTCCGTCTCCACTCTGTGTGCGGAGACGGAGCTGTTAGATCCCCGCTCTCCTCTATGGGGGAATCGGATGAAAACGGACCGCCTGTCCGTTCTCATCCGATCCGATTTGCTGAACGGATGGAAAATAGGGTTTCCATCCATCCGGATTTCAGCGGATAGCAGCGGGTGTCAGCGGAGATGTCTCTGCTGACATCCGCTGCCCCATAGGGATGCATGGAGGATCCGATCAGGTCCACCTAAAAAACTGACAGGCGAATCTGTTTGGATTGTTCGTGTGAAAGGACCCTTAGTGTTTTGAGAATCTTGATGGAGGTCATACACATAATGATTTGTGATAATCTAAGATCGCTCACAAATTTAGCTTTTTTATCTTATTTCAAAATATTGACTGATGCAACACACAGTATTCTGCAACTGAAAATATCTAATCTATCAATCACAAATCTTAATCTGTAAGGCCCCGTTCACATAGCAGCGACGCTACTTCCCGGGGCGACCCCCGATGTTGCGGGGCGCTGCTCGCCCCGCGACCTCGGAGCGGCCGCCACGGACTTCATAACATTGAAGTCTATGACGGTCGCTCCGGGTCGCCCCAAAGAAGCTCCGGACCCTTTTTCTAAGTCGGAGCGACTTGTGTCGCTCCTATTAGAATGGGTCCGCAGCTTCCCTATGGAAGGCGACCTGTGAGGCGACCAGGTTGCCTCACAGGTCGCCCCAGTGTGAACGGGGACTAAATGATCATTAATTTGATCTGCTTTATGATTGGTTCTCTGACACATACAGATGTTGGTTCAATAAGAATCAGTAAAATGTTGTAATGTCTGCTTGACTTGACACTGTCCAATCTGATGATTCTGATCAAAAGCTCACTAATGGCTAGTTTCCACTGAGCGGTACGGTTCGGTACAGTACACTATTTTTGCCGTTTCCATTGTGAATGGTACCCTAATTCCAAACCGTACCGTACCACTTTTTTGGGACCCTTTCGTTGGGGTACCAAGCACATTAGTACCGTACCAACAGGGTGGAGCTACACTCTGCAGAACTTTGATTGGTTGACAGAGAATCGTCTATCACAGCTTTCCTGCTACACCACGCCTATCATGAAAGGGTACTATTGGCAGTGGAAACGCAAGGTGTACTGTACCGTACCGAACCGTACCACTCAGTGGAAACGAGGCATATCAATGGGATTGAGGTTATTTGGTTTGAGTTTTTTTTATTTGGTTTGATAATTTTAGCGGTATTACATTTTTGTATTCACAGATGTGTTGCCACCATCAATCCCTCTGGCTCTTACTAAGCTACAGAAATACCAAGACATAGGGCATATAGTTTAATTAGGATTTTGCTGCAGCAAGATCGTATGTAAAATCTTGTCTGTATACTGTAGGCATGTAACTTATGTTTTAAAATCTGAATACATACAGCATACAGCGCAAATGTTTGCTATTGGTTGCTAGAAAGCAGGCAGGCCTTTCTGCCCAGCTTCCTAGGTTGCTAAGATGCAGACAACTCGTTGCCTAGTATCCTTTATTGCTAGGAAGCAGGCAGCTCCTGCCACCTAGCATCTTTGAGTGCTCTAACACAGATGATAGCATGAAGGCGGCTCCTGCTGCTTAGCATCCTAGGTTGCTAGGACGCAGGCAGCTCCTGTCACCTGGCGTCTTTCATTGATAGGATGTAGGCAGCTCCTGGCATCCTAGATTGCTAGAACACAGGCAGCTCCTGTCACCTGGCGTCTTTCATTGATAGGATGTAGGAAGCTCCTGCCATCTGGCATCCTAGATTGCTAGGACGCAGGCAGCTCCTGTCACCTGGCGTCTTTCATTGATAGGATGTAGGCAGCTCCTGCCATCTGGCATCCTAGATTGCTAGAACACAGGCAGCTTCTGCCATCTAACATCCAAGTTTGCTATGACATGCTGCTCTAGTGCCCTAGGATGAAGGCAGTTCCTGCCACCCAGGCTCCTTTATTGCTAGAACGCAGGTGGTTTCTGCTGCTTAGCCTCTTTTTCTGCTAGGACATGGGTGGCTAATACTGCCTAATGCCCTGGGTTGCTAGGATAGAGGCTGCAGCTCTGCTACCTGGCATCCTTTGTTGTTAGAAAGCAGGTGGTTTTTGCAGCCTAGCACCCTTTGTCGCTAGGACAAGAGCAGCTCGTGCCACCTATCATCTTGTAGGGGCCGAAATAGCCATCACTCGCAACAGTTTGGAAGAGCCCTGTTGGAAGTTGTTATGCTTAAAATAGAAGTATGGGGTTTCCTTTTTTTTTTTTTTTTTGAATCATACTCATTTAGGTGCATGCAGCATCAGTCCAATGCTGAATCTTTTCCCCGCTGGCTCTAACACTGAGAACCAAGCAATCAAACACCCCCGAGCAGAGAGATGGTAACTGTCAGTCACAGGCTCTCTGCTCTGCCATCCCGTGTTCTCTGGAGTGCTGGGCTGTGAAGGGGTGGCAGCGGGCAGCTCAGGCTCTCAGTGGCTTGCTGAGAGGCTGAGCCAGCTGCGTGTCCAGGCATTTGGTAGGATCCAGACTTTATGGTTTCCCAAGCCTGGAGCAGCGCTGTGACGTCAACTGACAGCGGGCTTTAGCCCACTATCTGCTGAAAATGGGTCACAGGAGTGCTGAACAAACTGCACCCCTGTGATCCACAGGAGAAGTTCAGTCAAACAAGCTTTGGCTGTACTTCTTCTTTAGGCCCCTTTCACACATGAATCCATTGACAGATGAAAAACAGACATCTATGCATCTCCATGGAAAAAGAAATGTAAATGGATGATCATCCATTTACATCCAATTCTGTCAAAATTCATTTTTTTTTTTGTTGGAAGGGATCAAAACCCTATTATTCTTCCATTTAAAAAATGGAACGGACGCAAAATGGATGTTCGCAGACAAACTGTACGTTTTTGCATGAATAAATGGCGCCAGGACTTAAGTGGTTAATGACTCAGCTGGCAGATGTAAAAAACTGATGTAAAAACAGATGACAAGCTAATGAAAAACGAATGTAAACTTCATCTGTTTTTTCTTTAAAAAAAAAATGTGACTGAACTAATCAAATGTGCGGTCCGTATGTGTTAAAGGGGCCATGATGAAAAAATTGTGAATGTCCTGCAGAGTAAACAAATACCTTTTGATACGGTATGGAAGCCCTGGTATACTTATTTACAAGTAGCGGATGTTTATTGGTAATTGGATATGTGGTTGGTGGGGAGCTTCTGGATGGATGGGATTCTTTCCTTTTCTCTTCCTTCCTTTCTTCTCTTCTCCCTTTTATTTTATTTACCAGCAATGCTGCATATTGTGTGGTCTTTATGGTTACACCCTTTTGATGGATGAATATACCTAAATTAAAATGAATTCCAGAATGTGCTGGTTGTAAACAATGATGGCATTGTTGGTTCTCTATTGACATTTTCTGTTGAAAAACCAGTAAAAACTATTGAAACAGAAAAGAGAAGTATGGGAGAAGAAATGTATGAACAATCATACTTGCCTAGATGGCTGCAGCACCGATCCCAGCTGCAGCTGTCCCATGCTACCTCTATGTTCAAAAACTGAGAGATCAAACAACGCTGATCGCTCAGCTCTTGGTCTTCAGCCTGAAGAGAGATGGCGACTGTCAATCACTGGCTCTCTGCCCTGCCCCTCCAGCGTTCCCTGGAGTGCTTGGCTGTGGAGGGGGTGGGAGCTGCCGTTTCAGGGTCTCAGCTACTCGCTGAGAGACTGAGCCAGCTGCTGGTCCAGGCATCTGGGCGGATCCTGACCATATGGTTGGGATATTTTCAGAACCTGAACTGGGTCTGTGATGTCAGCTGACAGCGAGCTTTAGCAACATTGTCAATATTTACGTATTAACCCTAGAAAGGTCAATAGAGTACAACTGTATGCATGTAAAAGTTACCACAAAGGTTTTCATGCGTATATCATGAAATATAGTTCATGTGCAGGATCAGATACGCAGATTTTTTTTATTATATTTCGGACCCATAGAAAAAAAATACTTCTCTGTTTAGATCTGTATAAAAGAAAAAAAGCTGTACTTGTAAAAAACCTTTTTTTTGGCATCTGTCTGAACGAGTCCAGACAAAGAGGAAAATACCTTTTCTGAATTTGTTACATAAGTGATATGCTAACATTTCTACTATAAGTTAGCTCATTTTAAGTGCCGGGTCACACTATAGCAATGTCAGACATCGCATGTGATTCGCACCGCACTGCTCTGCAAATCACATGCAATGTCTGTGCGATGCGAATTCAGCCATGTAGATTGTATGGCTGAATTTGCATCACATTCAGACCAAAGTCATGCAGAACCCTTTTTTTGGTCCGCACCAGAATTGTATCGCATGGGTGTTCACACCCATGCAATTCAATGCCTGCCAGAAATGACAGTTCGCACTGCATTATGCAAATTAATCTGGGGGTGTCATTAACTTTGTATTGACACTCCCAGCAGTTCGCATATGGCAGTGTGAACTGCCTGCGAGTCGGGTGCAATGCGGAAACCCACAGTGGATTCGCAGGGTTCCTGCATTGCACCAGTGTGAACCGGCACTGAAGCGGAGTTCCACCCATTTTTGTGTTTATTAAAAGTCCGCAGCTACAAAAAGTGTAGTTGCTGACTTAATAAACACACACTCACCTGTCCCATGGTCCAGCGAGGAGGTGGGTGGGAGCTTCAGTTCCCTCCCTCTTCTCCCCGTGTGGGCACCTGGCTATGACAGCTTTCAGCTTCACAGCCGGGTGCGCATGTGCGAGTTGCGTCTTCTGGGACCTGTGGCGTGTCTCAGAAGATTGCAGGGAGGGAGGGGGAGGAGAGAACTTCCACTCGAGCTGCCTAGGCGGCCAGAGCGTAAGTGGGAGCAAGTACCTGTCAAATCAAGGTACCTGCCCCCCCCCCCCTCCCCCCAAGAAAATGACATGCCAAATGTGACATGTCAGGAGGCCGCCCTTAAAGCAGAAGTTACATTTTTGGGTGGAACTCCGCTTTAAGGCTAAGTCGCGTTTTAGACCAGATTTAAGGTGTAATATAAAGCATGGTTACATACCTAAAACCCAAACACGGTACCCCCTTTCACCTGTGCTCTTTTGAATTTGACATGGCTCTGCCCCCACAGCCACATTATCCATATCTGGGAGAGTTCATACATGTCCTGTCTGCCACCACAGCAGAGGCACCATGCAGAGTGTGCAAGCATAGCCTCTTTCCTCTCTCCATTCTGTAGTTCAAAACAAACTTTCTCCAGCAGGCTTGTATCTTCATACAGATATGAGGCAGGGGGAAAACATTGCAAGAGTCTGTGCATTGCACCAACGACACACTTATTGGGGTACAGTGCTCTGTGGGCTTCGTAGCAAATTTTTTGAGTCCCATCATTAGATCAATGTTCGTTTGCAAAAGGTGGACTAAGGCTGTAAACATAAAGTTATTTCTGATTGGTACACAACAACCTGGGCACGACCATCTTTCTTAGTATTGTGTCTTATTATAGGCCACCATGCAATCAGACACTAGTACATTTCAGTGCCATGTTTACTGTCTTCCTGGCAGGGCTCACAGCAAAGCTCAAAACATGTTTATACATGATCTACTCTCCTGTAATCTGTACTGGAAAAAACTTGTACCAGCCTTCAGAAGCTAATAAACCTAGAGAGACATGTACGTGCTTTGAACAGTAATCTGTTATTTGCTGATCCCGCCATATAATGTAATTTCTTGAGATCTAAAAGTCCACTGTGTATCTGCAAAGGAATGCCTAGTACACACGATAAGAATATTGGATAAATGATTGTTTTCTTTTTGTAAATTCTAGTCTCCTATTGAAAACCAATAGGTTACTAAAGTTCCGAAGATTCTTGTACAACAGAATACAACTTCGGAAGTGATGTAATTAATGTATGGTAATGTATTTTTGTTTCTAAGCATGCATTGTCTTGGTCACATGATTTTTTTTTTTCCTAAAAGACTATACTAATTACATGAAAATTGCTAGTGGTGTTATTGTACGAGAAGAAATTTCATGCTTGTCCCTTCAGATATTTTCACATGAACTGTCGTGATCGGCTCTCGAAAGCTGTATACTAATGATCCGGTTATCAGACAATCACTCCGAAAGTAGTATTTTTCATCCGATTGTCTCATCATGTGTACTAGGTTTTAGGGTGGTAATGCACCTCAGGAGATTGGAGTGGTCAGGTATGCAGGCATGGTTCACCACTAGAAACCTCTGAGTATACGTACAGTATACACTGCACACGTTTGTCACAGTCCTTGTACTACTGGCAGGCTACTAGTAACGATTCATTCAACAATCATCCAAAGTATGTAACAAAAAGCACAACATAAATTGCAGCAGTTAAAAATTATAGAACAGTGCCCCTTACATTGCTGGTCAATAGAAATGAAAAAAAAATGCTGTGGTATGGGTGCTGAGTGGGAGAAAAAAAATGCCCAGCATCATTGGCCAGTAGGAGAAAACCATAAAAAAAAATCCTGTTGGTGGTCCGTGGGAGAAAAGTGCCTGGCGTCATTGTTCAGTGGGAGAAAAATGCCTGGCGTCATTGTTCAGTGGGAGAAAAATGCCTGGCGTCATTGGTCAGTGGGAGAAAAATGCCTGGCGTCATTGGTCAGTGGGAGGAAAGAAATGCCCAAATGTTAGGGGGAGGAAAAATTACTCAGTGGGAGTAAGTAATGCAGATTGTAGAGGTCAGGACTATCTGGGCAGGTTCAGTAGGTGTACATGGGTTAGGATTAGGTAATGCAGAAGACAGGGTCAAGAATATATAGGCAGACTACAGGGGTCTGCAGTATATAAGGGCAGTAGTATGTAGGGCAGAATGCAGAGGTTAGTAGTATGCAGTGGCGACTGGTCATATGAGGCGCAGGAGCGCCGCCCCCCCTATCCATGTGTCCTGCAACCGAATCTACATGCGGGGCGCCGGACGCATGGAGTTCAATGGGGCTTTTTTTTTTTTAACCATGTGATTAGAGCCAGAGGCTCTCACAGGCTTAAAAAAAGGGTGGACTCAGGGCTCAGAGCAGTGCGCCCCAAGCCCACCCGGTTTTGTGACAATAGCGAATGAAAATTCATTATTGTCACACGGATCCTCCTCCTGGTCAATCAGGAAGTGGGTTTTGAGACCCGTTTCCCGATTAGCTCCATCTCCCACCCACCCGATCTGTCTCTCACCCACTTTCTGTAAGTGACACCCGGGTGATACCGCTCTGTCCGGCATACGATTTCGGAGGTCACGTGAGATGGAGCGGGTAAGAGACAGAGCAGTATTGAGTGGATGCCGAACGGAGCTAAGAGCACTGAACAAGGAGAGGGATCGGCTGATACTGAGAACAGGTGTCACCATTCCTTTGCCACTAATCCCATTCCTCTGCCACTAATCCCATGCCTCTGCCACGGATCCCATGCCTCTGCCACGGATCCCATGCCTCTGCCACGGATCCCATGCCTCTGCCACGGATCCCATTCTTCTGCCACGGATCCCATTCTTCTGCCACGGATCCCATTCTTCTGCCACGGATCCCATTCTTCTGCCACTCATCCCATTCCTCTGCCACTAATCCCATCATCTGCCGCTTATCCCATCCCTCCCACCATCCCTCTGCCACTGATTGTCTTCCTCTGCCGCTGATCCCATCCCCCTGCCGCTGATCCCATCCCTCTGCCGCTGATCCCATCCCTCCCACCATCCCTCTGCCACAAATCCCATCCCTCTGCCACTGATTCCATCTGTCCGACCATCCCTCTGCCACTGATCCCATCCCTCTGCCACTGATCCCATCCCTCTGCCACTGATCCCATCCCTCTGCCACTGATCCCATCCCTCTACCACCATCCCTCTGCCACTGATCTCATCCCTCTGCCACTGATCCCAACCCCCTACCACTATCCCTCTGCCATTGATCCCATCCCCCCCACCACTATCCCTCTGCAACTGATCCTATCCCCCACCACCACCCCTCTGCCACTGATCCCATCCCCCCCACCACCACTGAGCTAATCCCCCCCCCCACCACCACTAAGCTCATCCCCCACTACCATCCCTCTGCCACTGATCCCATCCCCCTGTCACTGATCCCATCCCTCTGCCATTGATTCCATCCCTCCCACCATCCCTTTGCCGCTGATCCCATCCCTCCCACCATCCCTCTGCAATTAATCCCATCCCTCTGCCACAAATCCCATCCCTCTGCCACTGATTCCATCTGTCCCACCATCCCTTTGCCACTGATCCCATCCCTCTGTCACTGATCCCAATCCCCTACCACTATCCCTCTGCCACTGATCCCATCCCCACCACCACCACTGATCCCACCCCCACCACCACCACCACTGATCCCACCCCCCACCACCATCCCTCTGCAACTGATCCCATCCCCCCACCACCACTGATCCCACCCCCCACCACCATCCCTCTGCCACTGATCCCACCCCCCACCACCATCCCTCTGCCACTGATCCTATCCCCCACTACCACCCCTCTGCCACTGTTCCCACCCCCCCCCCACCACTGAGCTCATCCCCCCCCCACCACCACTAAGCTCAACCCCCTGCCACTGATTCCATCCCGCTGCCACTGATTCCATCCCTCCCACCATCCCTCTGTCGCTGATCCCATCCCTCCCACCATCCCTCTGCCGCTGATCCCACCATCACAATTGATCCCATTCCCTCCATCTCCACCACTGGTCCCATCCTCCAACAACAACTACTGCCACTGATCCCAAGGGTGCACACATTAGGATGTAAGGGGGCACTATGCACTTGTGACTGGGCCCTGGCGTTCCACCACCATGTAGGGGCCTCAAGGCAGCAGGAGGAGGCCCGCTGCAGAACTTTACAGGCCTGCTGCAGAACTTTACAGGCCCCGGGATGGGGTCAGGGGGGTCCCTTAATGATTTCTTGCACTGGGGCCTTGAAGGTTGCAGTTAGGTCTCTGGATCCCGACCATATGTTCGGGATCTTTTCAGAGCCTGGACCGGTTGTGTGACATCAGCCGACAGCAGGCTGTGAAAACAGGTCAAGAAAGTACATAACTCCTGTGACCTACAGAACAAGTACAGCCAAAATAGCTTTGGCTATACTTCACCTTTTTAACGGATGTAAATTTGTGTTTTCTCTTATGTCCTCTGACAGACGCAGCCACTTCATAGTTTCCTCACAAATGGGTAATGCGCCCTCTACAGGAGTAGGCTAGGCAGTGAAACTTCATAGGAAAACTTTTCACTAGACACACCTTTAGGGACTGTCCCTTCAGACATTACCCCAGACACATCGTGCTTACTAATCAGTTTCTTGCTGCCTAGCAAATGTTTATTTTATTTTTTCTTTACTCACGATCGCTAGCTATTGTCAGGGGGATCCTCCTGGTGAACTACAAGTGACAGCCGGACTGGGGTTTCGCACTGGATAATGTAGATCCTTATGGTCTCCCAGCCTGGCCAATGAGCGAGTGAGGAGGTTTTTGTCCCCCCCAGCCCTCGCCATGACGGTGCCCCGATGATGGGAAGGAGCCTGTGAAGAGCACTTACGCCGGGATGCATTAACCTGGAACGCCCTGAGTTGGCCTCTTGGCTGACAGCAACCCCACTCAGGGTGGGAGGCGAGCTGTATCAGAGTGGATACTGGGACAATCATCTGTGCGGGTGATGTGGCCCCACTCCTGGGGATCTCAAAGCTGTGGTCTCTGTGAGCTCCCCCTGGCCTGTAGGAAAGGTCCTGCCCTCCCTGCTCCTGCTGGGGGCACTAAAGCGACATCTAAGGCCTGGGGGGGGGGGGGTGTATGTCGAGTACCTTGTCCTGGGGGGGTTCCCTGTGGTGGATTCCCACAATGGCCTTGTTCCCTGGGCTCCTGTTCACTGGCGCCATTTTTGGCCGCCATCTTAGGTGTGGGCAGCCAGGCTGCATCAGTGTAAGGGCAGCAGCCATTTTCTGCCTTGCTGTGCATTGGCAGCGTTTTTGGGCGCCATCTTGGATGTGGGCAGGCCGCGCTGTATGGGCAGCGGCCATTTTCCCTGTGCTTTCCCTATAATTTATTATGGCACCATGTTTGTGTGGCTCAGGGGGACTTCGACATCTAGTGATGTTTGGTCACTTCCTCGCAGTCAGTTTCACTTTCTGCAGACAGCGTGGAGATCGGTGGCTGATCATTTTCTCTGTTACAGTAAGGGGGTCTTTAGTCCTTTTTTGGGCACTATCCAGACACGTTTGGCTTCTATCAGTTTCTCTGCTAGCTAAAGGGGGACTCCAGTCTTCTGATTCAGAGGCTGATGTGGTTGCCACGGACACTGCCCTCCCTGAGGGATCCTTGTACTCACACTCAGATGGTGAGGAGGATGAGTCCTCCTCTGCTGCAGCGCGGGAATGTGCTCTGGTTGAAGCACTAGTTCACTCAGTCAGGGAGACTTTGCAAATTGATAATGAGCCCACACAGTCAGGAAGGCAGGTTGTCTTCGGCTTCCGCAAAGCCCAGAAGTTGGGCCAGGTTTTCCCCTGCCCCGAGGAGTTTCACGAAATCGTGAACGAGCAATGGCGGCGCATTAAGCACGTGCTGGCAGTGCCCAAGCATTTCCAGCGCCGTTATCTCTTTGCAGACTCAGTTTCCAATCATTGGACAGTGTCACCTAAGGTGGATCACACTGTTTCCTGGTTGAATAAGTCCACTGTAGTACCAGTGGAAGACTCCCCGGTGTTTAAGGATCCGGTGGACAGGCACATGAAATCGCTTTCCAAGTGTAGGTGGCGGACTCGCTCCTGAAGCCTGTGTTCGCCTCCGTACTGGTTTCTCAGGCGGTTGTGGGCTGGATTAAGGTGCTTAAAAGCAATTTGCTGGCTGAGTTGGTTCCTCCAACTATCATTGAGCTCACGGACCAGATGGCACAGGCCGTGGCCTATCTGTGTGATGCGGCCCTGGACCAGGCTTCCCTGGTCGCTAGAGTATCTGCAGTGGGGATTGCCTTTGTGGCATGGTGTGGCTGTCGGCACATCAGGCTTCTAAGAAGGCCGTGCCTGATCTTCCATTTTTGGGGGAACGCCTTTTTAGTGACTCCTTGGATGAGCTAGTCAAGGGTCTAACCGGGGGTAAGAGTACTCTTCTCCCCAATCCGCGAGAGGTAAGGGGCCCCGAGGTAAACGGGGACCCCCTTCAAGGCTCACAGGGGGCTTTTTCGTGCTTCAGGAAAAAGAGCCGTTTAGTGCCTCCGGAGCAGACGAGAAGGCTTGGTCGGATGAGCCCGAACCCAGCCAGTCCGGTTCAGCGGATGATTCCTCCTCCTGCATGATGGGACACCCCTCACCCGATTCTGGGGTGGGGGGTTGTCTGCGTTACCTTCTGGGACCCTGGGCGTCTCAGGTTCGGGACTCATGGATTCACAAACTGATTCGTTCGTGGTTCAGGACCGTAATTCGGTCTCGACTGGCAGGCAGGCTCTTTCCGCCATGTCTCCATTTATCTCCGGATTGTTTGTGGGGTCCCTTGGTGGCGGTGCGGGCTCCGCTTGCGCAGAGGGTGGTGGTGCCGGTTCCTCGGCAGGAAAGGTTTTGGGGTTTTTTGTTCACCCCTATTCCCGGTGCCCAAGAACCCTGAGTCTTCGCCGAGGCTTTGACCGGGGGGTTGGCCTTGTTCCTGCACAATGGGATTGCGATTCTCGGGTATCTGGATGATTTCCTGTTGAGCAGGTTCTCACCCGACCCTGTTGGGTGATCTGCCAATCACTTCCTTACCGCTCAATGTCCTGGAGCTCAGGGCGATCAAACTCTGCCTGCTCCATTGGACGCCTCAGCTGCACGATCTCCCGGTTTGGGTGCAGTCCGATGCCACGACTGTGGTTTACATCGATCATCGAGGGGGCACCAGGAGTGCCCAGGCGGCCAAGGGGGTGGCTGAGATTTTGACTTGGGCCGAGGCGCACGTTCCAGCTCTCTCTGCTGTTCACATTCCTGGAGTGGAGAACTGGCAGGCAGACTATCTGAGTCATCAGTCCTTGGATCAGGGGGAATGGTCCCTTCATCCGGAGGTGTTCGTCTCCTGTGTTCCCGGTGGGGGACACCGGAAGTGGATCTGTTCACGTCTCGTCTGAACAGAAAGGTGGAAAGGTTTGTGGCCAGAGCTCGAGATCCTCTGGCAGACGCCTCAGATGCATTGGTGGTGCCTTGGCACCAGTATCGGCTGATTTATGCCTTTCTCCTGATTCAACTGTTGTCCAAATTCCTCCGCAGGTTAATGTTGGAACAGGTGCAGGTGATTCTGGTGGCTCTAGACTGGCCTCGCCGGTGCTGGTACGCAGACCTCGTAAAGATGGTCGTCGAACCTCCGTGGCGGCTGCCTCTGCGGGAAGATTTGCTGTCTCGGGGGTCGATTTTTCCATCCTGCTTTGCGGTCTCTGGCTCTAACGTCTTGGCTGTTGACGGCCAGGTGTTAAGAGACAGAGGTCTCTCTGAGAGCTCGGAAGGCTACTTCCAGGAAGATTTGTCATCGTACCTGGAAGGCGTCCATTGCCGGGTGTGAGTTGCAGGGCTTGCATCCTCGCTCCTTTTCGGTGGCAAGGGTCTTGGCCTTCTTGCAGAAAGGTGTGGACCTACGTTTGGTGTTGAGCACGATCAAAGGTCAGGCGTTGGCATTGGCCGTTTACTTACAGCATCCCTTGGCGACTAATTCCCTGATTCGCACCTTTATTCAAGGGGTGCGTCATCTGGCTCCTCCAAGGAGATCCCCCTTGCCCCCATGGGATCTCAATTTGGTTTTGTCCGCTTTGCAACAACCTCCCTTTGTGAATATCAGGGAAGTCTCTCTGCCTGTGTTGTCCCAGAAAGTTGCTTTTCTGGTGGCTATCACCTCTGCTCGCAGAGTGTCTGAATTGGTGGCTCTGTCTTGCTGGTCGCCTTATCTGGTCGTTCATAGGGATAAGATTGTTCTACGACCCACCCAAACCTTTCTCCCTAAGGTGGTGTCTGCCTTCCACCTCAATAAGGATATTGTTTTGCCTTCGCTTTGTGCGAAGCCCAAGCATCCCAAGGAATTTGCTTTGCATTCGCTGGATGTGGCCTGGGCGATCAGGGTTTACCTGTCGGCCACGGAATCTTTTCGGAAGTCTGATTCCCTGTTTGTCCTTCCGTCGGGACCTCGTAAGGGTTTGGCTGCATCCGCTGCAACCGTTTCCGCATGGATCAGACCGTATATTGTTTTTAGCCTATTCACTTGAGGGTCAGGTTCCTCCTTTCCCTGTGACGGCACATTCTACTGGAGTGCCTCTTGGGCTTTCCGCCATCAGGCTTCTGTGGCTCAGGTGTGTAAAGCGGCAACCTGGTGGTCCGTACACACTTTCACACAATTCTACAAGATTGATTTGATGGTGTCCTTGGATGCTTCCTTTGGCCGCAAAGTTTTGCAGGCTGCTGTTTGCTGAAGAGACTTGGTTTTCTCTTCGTGGGGTGAATTTTTGTTTTGGGGTTAGCTCCTGTTGGTTGAGCTCCTGTTGGCTGTTTTTTACTGGCCTGGATGAATTGTTGCCATTGTTTTTTGTTGGTTGCGTTCCCCCCCCCCCCATGCCTACACTGCCATGGGACTTCCAATTCATAAATTCATAAGGAAACTATGAAGTGGCTGCGTCTGTCAGAGGACGTAAGAGAAAATAGCATTTCTGTAAGAACTTACCGTAAAATTCTTTTCTCTGAGTCCTCTGACAGACGCAGCCCCAGCCCCTCTATTTTGGGGTTGGTTGCGTTTTCACAAAGGTGTGTCTAGTGAAAAGTTTTCCTATGAAGTTTCACTGCCTAGCCTACTCCTGTAGAGGGCGCATTACCCATTTGTGAGGAAACTATGAAGTGGCTGCGTCTGTCAGAGGACTCGGAGAAAATAATTTTACGGTAAGTTCTTACAAAAATTCTATTTTTTTTTTTTTTTAATTTTAACTCTTTGAGGAAATGGGTAAGGGGTAGTAATGTATCTCTGCACATGTTCTTCTGGGAAGGACTGGATATCTAGATGCCCTATTACTATTGAGGGTGCTTCCAGATGGCACCATAAGTCCCCCCCCCCCTAATTTACTATTACCCCCATCTCCATTGTGGGGTAAACAGAGGTGGGGAAGAGGGCCTTGTCCCTCAACATAGGGACTGGAAATGGGCTTGGGTGTCCTTTGAACCTAATTGTAGCCGAACTCCAGCCTTGTGTTCATCCTTCCCTTTTTTTTTTTTAAGTTTGGCTAGAGATGAGTTTGGAGGACACCTAAGCTCATTTCTAATGGGGACAATGAAGCTTTGCAAGAAGTTCACCTTTTGGAAACATGCTACATGTTCCACCCGATTTTAGGGTGGAACATGTAACATGTTCCTGTTGCTGCAACCACTCCCCGCTGCCCTCTCTGCCTGTGATAGCAGATTAGCAGTATGGGGAGAAGTTCTGGGCAGTACGGGGCTGTCACTATTTAAAAAGAGCGCGGCTGTGTGGGGTGCCGCCCACACTGCAGCATTATTCATTCACAGAGTTCTGGCAGCCTTTGCTGATGTCGGCTTGTAGATCTCAATTAACTATCACAGAGCTGTTGAGCTCTGTGGTTGTTCATTGAGTTTTCCTGTCAGTGTAAAACTGCCTGCCTGTATGATGCATGTGCAGACAGCTCACACTTACAGTCTGCAGGAGACCTGCATGGCATCAGCGATCTGCTGATCACAAGTGCAATGCTTTCTTGGCTCTTAAAAAAAGAAAATAGTAAGGCTATGTTCACATCTTGGCATTGCTATTTATAGGCGTTTTTTAGGTGTTTTTTCAGGTGTTTTTATGGGCGTGTTTTACAGACTTTTTACAGGTTTTTTTTTTTATAGGCGTTTTTTTGCAGGCTTTTTTAGGTTGACAAGTGACCAATGGAAAAAAATAAAAACGCCTGTAATCTGCCCAAAAAGAAGCTCATGTAATTTTTGAGGCTACGTTCACATCTTGGCATTGCTATTTACAGGCGTTTTTTTCAAGTGTTTTTATGGGCTTTTTGTCAGGCATTTTACAGGCGTTTTTGTGCTGGCGTTTTTAGATTGACAAGTGACCAATGGAAAAAATAAAAACACCTGTAATCTGCCCAAAAAGAAGCTTATGTACTTTTTTGAGCATTGGGCATTTTGCTTAAAAAGTCAAAACACTCAGATGTGAACAGGGGCCATTGAAATGAATAGGATTTGTCTTGTTGGGTGTTTTTTGAGCTGATCCTAAAGCAGAAAAACACCCCAAAACGCCTACATGTGAACTTAGCCTAAATGCACATTTTATTACTTTAAAAAACAAATTGGCATTTATTTATTTTTGTTTTTTAAAGTGAACTTATCCTTTAAATGGCATGTGACCTGGTATGATATGGTACTGGAAGAGGGGAGATTGAACGTTTGCTGCCCTCCCTTTCCCGGGTCTGGTTGGAATATTAAAGCCTAAGTTTAGGCACAAGGGACTGTACTTGAATTTAACGCCTTGTTCACATGGGCGTACGATCGTGTACACCCAGGTGAGGGCTGTGTTCACCCGCAAGGGCAGGCACAGGTGTTCTGTGCATCCCTGTGCAGGCAGTCCCATTCATGTCATCTGAGATGCAGTGACTGCACAGACACAACTGCTACTCCCAATTTGACAGGCGTGCAGGTGAACGGCCCCGAACACAGACACATTGAAGAGCAATGTAGGGGTGGAAATGGGCCCCTTTTAAAATACAGAAGTTTCTCTTGTCCTAAAACATGCAGAAAAGTATTTGATGAGGCATCCAATGTGAATAAGCAGACATAAAAGGATTGTTAAATGTAATTAATAGTATTTCTAGTATCTTACATTTTAAATTGCTCCATAACATCCATCCTATGCATATGGTCTGTTTTTAAATTGTATTTTTTTTAATGTATTCTAGTTCTCTGTCTTGTATATTTGCCTGAGAGCAAACATTGCACTTCCCCCTTAAGAGAACAAAGAGGCTGTGCCTGGAGTAAAGGGAGGGGCAGAGGTTCTATTTAAAGGACAGCCATTAATGCATATCAGTCTCAACCCTGAAAGCTGCCTGAGAACATAGCAGAAACTGGTGAGATAGCTCTAAGTTTGTTTGTTTCAGTCAGATAGTGCTAAAGCTTCATCTTATAGGATTGATCAAACCCATAGTTGGACATATACATTCATTCTTTATAAACTTCTGTGTGTTTATAGGTTTGTTATATAGCAGTTGTATTGTTGTATTATTGATGTATATACTTATTTTACATTCTCTTTATTTACCTACTTTGTTAGCTGGATATGACACAAGATACAGCCCTAGACATGAAGGACGTGGAGCTGAATGAGATTGACCCAGAGAAGCAACCTATGGCCGCAGGGGCCGAAGACCCTCCGGTTGGAGGAGGCAGTGAAAAAAATGGTGTTGTTAAAGTTAAACTGGAGGATGAGGATGATGACAGCAACCGGGTCCAGAAGTTTACTGGCCTGTCCAAGGAAGAGCTTCTGAAAGTGGCCGGCACCCCAGGGTGGGTGAAAGTCCGCTGGGCTCTTCTGATCCTGTTCTGGCTAGGCTGGCTAGGAATGCTGGCCGGGGCAGTGGTTATCATTGTCCAAGCTCCCCGCTGCCGTCCTTTACCTGTAATGGAGTGGTGGAACAAGGGACCTCTTTATCAGCTAGGAGACCCTGAGACCTTCCAAGATTCAAATGCTGATGGAGTTGGCGATATTGCTGGTGAGTATAGAAGTATAATGATTTTTTGCAGTGAGGATGATTATGAATTAGTTATGTGAAGCTTGGACAAATCTTTCTTTAGAAGCCTAATGTGAGTGGACATCTGACCCCTTTTGATGCTTGTGCTGGATTATCACTTAAATTCAGGTCTTTGTCTAGGATACCTATTAACTCGTACAAGTGGCCTAACCTCGTGCTACTAGTCTGCTGATGCAAGAGTGACACCGCATCACTGGATTGCATCAGAAGACCCGGCATAGTAGAGGAAGTTGTCCTGTACCAGTCTGAGCCGGTCTAAAAATATATTGCGTTAGCTTCATTGTACTTATAATGGAAATCATCTGAATTTAAGCCAGACTCTCCATAGTGAAAATTACAATTTACGTTAAATATAAAGTTCAATCACTGTATATGTATATAGTTTTGTTTTGCTAATGTACTACGTATGCTAACATCTAAGGAAAGGTATTCAGACTCACAAAATTAAATGTCTATAAGAGCGATAAAAAGTCCAACACCTGTGGAAATTTTATATAGTACATTTATTATTGTGCTGCATCAAAACTGCACTTGCTGTCTATCCTTTTGAGAATATCAGGTGGCTGCCTGTTTTATTGATCCAGTGGCTTAATTTTTTTTGAGTCCCTGACCTGGAACAAATATGGAGATAAAGAGTTCTGACTTTTGAATTAACTAGCAGCCTGCCGTGACTTGACATGAAACTTTTGAGGCTGAAATGCTAGTTGCCAGGCACCTAGCATTTTCAGTGGAACGTCATCAATGAAGCCTCCCTATTTTTTAAGTGCATGTTTCTTTATTTTTTTTTTTTTTAAGTTGATAAATTATTCAGTATATTATTAGAGACACTGCTAACCAGAGAAAAGTAACTGAATCTGTTGGTCACACACTAGTCCAGTGTTTGCATTTCTTTAAGATGTGTGAAGGTTTCAAGTATCCCAGATATGCTGAAATTCTCAACTGTACTGTGGTATATTTGTAGATGTGTGCTAGAGTTTGGGGCTAAGAAATAAACATTAATATATCTAGTCAAGTTTTCATTCTTGCATGTTTTACTTTGTTTAGGTATACAAGAGCGCCTGGATTCCCTCAGCACCCTTAAGGTGAAAGGCCTGGTGATTGGACCCCTGCATACTACTTTAGAGTTTTCAGATGCTAAACTCACAGAAATTGACCCCAAATATGGCAATGAAGATGACTTGAAAAAGTTGTTAGAGGCAGCACGTAAGAAGAGTGAGTATTATTTCTCTATAAATCTTTGCTCTTTAAGAATTATTTTACACAACAGGCATGCAGTGTCTTTCCATTGGAGTTTGAGGTTTAAGGGGGGTTTTGTATGTTACATATTTACATTGCTAAAGCAGCCATTTTAGCATAGCACCCTCATTTGGCCTACCACGTCTAGCAGAAGTATTAAAAGAATTTAACTATCTGTTTTTTTTTGGGGGGTAAAAGGCAGTAAATTACAGTAAAGCTGCCCATACGTGGTTTGGTTTAGATGTGGAAATTCTCTGCTGTGTCGTTGTATTCTGACAGTGGGGAGGCTCCCCCGCCTCCCCGCCATCAGAATACATAAAAGCACTGGTCAAACTAAAATTTTTCAGCAGCCCGGTTCATGAGAAGTCAAATGATAGATCAAATTCTCATGAACAGGAATACTTATACATGTATCTAAATGTGGCTGGTTCCTGCTTAACTGGCCAAATTTCGATCCATGTATGTCTGCTTAATGGTCTTTTATATGGCTATGCTAAACTGAAATCTCCTTGCTATTGGATAATTGCCTAAATTGTTTCACAGTTATTTAATAATGTCCCTATACCACATGCATCAGGTAAAATGAACACATGTGATGAATTACGAGGCTCTATTTTAATTTTTGTGTTTATTTCCCCACAAACTGTCTGGCTTCTCTATGTTAAGATGATGTATAAATAAGAGCCTAGTAGCTGAGACGTTGTCCTACACTTTCTTTTTAGGTATTCAGATAATTTTGGATCTCACTCCAAACCACCTTGGCAGCAGTTCTTGGTTTAATAATCACAATGTGACAGCACTAGATAGTGAACTGCTGAACAAAATTAAGGTGAGCTTTATTGCTTGTTAATTTTGAGAATGTATACACTCAGTCAGAAAAAAAACATAATCATGTTTGGTAGAAAGAGCTGTTTATTAAAAAAACCCCACTGTTCTTTTTTTTTTTTTTTTGCAGGAAGCCATGAACTTCTGGCTTGAATTTGGTGTTGGAGGAATTTATTTTAACGGGATTGAGAACATAGAGAACGTAAGTAATATCTGAGTGAAATTAGCATTTCACGGAAAAAACGTCGTGTTTTTTTTTTTTTTTTTTTTTTTTTTTTTTACTGACGTGTTCACATCTGTAATCTGATTTTGCAGCCAGGTGAGGTTCTTGATGACCTGAGAAACATTACTGCCAACCACAGCTCCGATGGGAAAGCAAGGTGAATATTATTACTAATTCGTGACTTAGCTACTTTGTTTACTTTTCCTGTACCTTTTTTAGGGATACGGACTGGGTATTATCATATTGTTTTGTCTTTCACCTTTACAGGGTGCTGCTTGCCTCAGCTAATGACCCTAACAGTGACAACATTCCAAAAATCCTTAATGACACTGCCGGTGGCATGTTAAGTGCACGCTACCTGATCCACAATGGCAACTCCAGTGACGGCTCCCTAGGAGAGCGCATCAATCAATATCAACAGGTTGTCAGTGAACAAGACTGGATCCTGTGGGCGGTAAGGGCAGCTATAATAGCATTTTAGGGAATACATCATGGATGCAGTTACAGTACCTACACTAAAGCAAAAAAAATTGTGTATACCACCTAAATTAAAAAATGGACAAACCACACATCTTTAAAGCGGTTGTAAACCCTATAAAAAAAAAAAACTAAAAAAAAAAAACCTGCAAGACAAAGGCATAATGAGCTAGTATGCATCGCATACTAGCCCATTATGTGTAACTTACCTTAAAACGAAGCCCCGACACGGACCCCCGGACATCGCTGCGGGGGCTGCCATGATCCCTCGCAGTCTCTTCCGGGTTCGGCGGCTCCGGCGCACTGATTGGCCGGAAGAGACGGCTCCGGCGCGATGATTGGCCGTAGCCGCGATGACGTCACTCCCGCGCATGCGTGCGGGAGTGATTTTTCCGGCAAGCTCCGGCAAACTAATTGAAGGTCCCCCCCGGACCTTCAGAGCGCATGCGCCGCTCGCGCGAGCGGCTGCATGCACTGTAAATATCTCCAAAACCGTGCCGGTTTAGGAGATATTATTTGTACCTACAGGTAAGCCTTATTATAGGCTTACCTGTAGGTAAAAGTGTCAAAAAGCGGGATACTACCGCTTTAAATACTTCTCTGCCTCCACAGGGATATACTCTAATCTATGTATTAATCTTTGCATATAATGTTCCATCATGATCACATAGCAGAGAAGGAAACATAGTGGATCATTGTACAAAACCCTTTTTATTAAAAAAATCCAATAAAACAATAAAATGTAATTACAACTTTGTGTGCTATTGCCCAGCATGAAGAAAAAAAACAGCCTTAAATCATGTAAGAGAACTGCATTTCTTCCTAGTTAGGTGCATGTGTACGGCCTTGTGGTGTGTGTGTGATGAGGTCAGGAGGTCCTATATCTGCTAAATTGGTTTTGTCCAGTCATCCTATACTTCCATGATTAAGATGAAGTGTTATATACGAGGATAACCACATTTTACCATTTATCCTGTCGGAGTAGTACTTTAAGATCTGCACTGTTTGGCCATCTTGTTAATTTAAGTGGTCAAAATCACAAGGTGAGTTCATCACCATTTGGGTGCCCCTAGGAGAGTAGTGGTACCTGTTTTGAAGAATTGGTGTGAGATAGTCTCATTTTCTTGTCACTGCCTTATCATGTGACTTTGCATGTATTGAGCACCGTTTGCACTATATGATTTATTTGCACTGGAACACTTTTATATCCAAAATTAGGAATGATTATTGGCAATTTACTAAAACTGGAGCAGATAAATCTGGAGCGGCTGTGTATCATAAAGAGCTCGTAGCTCCAGTTTGTTCAGTTAAAGTGATACTAAAGTCTTGTGTTTTTTTTTTTTTTTTAGTTAACCACTTAAGCCCCGGAAGATTTTACCCCCTACCTGACCAGGGGGTATTTTGCGATTCGGCACTGCGTGACTTTAACGGACAATTGCGCGGTCGTGCGACGCTGTACCTAAACGAATTTGACGTCCTTTTTTCCCCACAAACCGAGCTTTCTTTTGGTGGTATTTGATCACCTGTGCGATTTTTTTTTTTTTTATTTATTTTTTTTTTTGATCATGCGCTACAAACAAAAAAGAGCGTCAATTTTGCAAAACTAACAATATTTTTCACATTATTTTTATATGAAATTCCCCAAAAAAGAATATAAAATTAAAAATTTTTTTACATTTTAGGCCAATTTGTTTTATGCTACATATTTTTGGTAAAAAAAAAATCGCAATAAGCGTATTTTGATTGCCTTGCGCAAAAGTTATTGCGTTTACTAACTAAGTGAAAGATTTTTTTCATTTTTGTTGGGTTTTTTTTTAACGCATAATGGCGGCGATCTGCGATTTTTTTTTTTTTTTTTGTGGAACTGCGGCGGACAGATCGGACCCTTGACTGACATTTTTGACACTTTTGGGGTTACCAGTGACATTACTACAGTAATCAGTGCTATACATATGCACTGTTACTGTAAAATGACACTGGCAGTGAAGAGGTTAACTTTATTTGAGAGGGAGGGGTTGTGTGTGTCCCTAGGGGCGTGATTCTAACTGTGATTGGCTGTGGCTTGAGGTGTAGGAACAGTGATCAACGGTCCTACATAGTAGAACCGTATGATCACTGTTCTTACACAGGGGAGAATGACAGGCGGCTTGTTTACTTTAGCCGCCTGCCTTTCTCCCGCTCTAACGGACGATCGCGAGTGCCCGGCAGACATCGGGTCCGCTGGGCACACGCGCGGGGGGGTCCGTGACCGAGCGGGAGCGTGCCTCCGGTGGCGCGCGCTCACTCCCCAGAGCCTCACAGGCTAGTGACGTACCCATACGTCACTTTGCCTGTGAGGGGCTGACCGCCGCAGTATATGTACTTGCGGTGGTCGGCAAGTGGTTAAAAATAAAAAACCTGTTATACTAACCTTCTCTGTGTAGGGGGTCCTCTTCTCGTGTCCCTCTTCGGTGCTCCTGGCCCCTCCCTCCTGTTAAGTGCCCCTACAGCTTGCTATGGGGGCACCCGAGCCGAACCACAGCTCCCTGTGTCCATTCAGACACGGAGCCGTGTCCCAACCCAGCCCCTCCCCGCCCCCATCCAATGAGGAGGTGAGTCCCAGGCAGCGGAGAGACTCCTGCAACATCGATGGATCCAGATGGACCTCAGGTAGGTATGAGGGGGGCTGCTGCAAACAGAAGGCTTTTAATCTTAATGCATAGAATGCATTAAGATAAAAAAATCTTCTGATTTTACAACCACTTTAAGTTTTCCAGACTTTATAAATTCTCCTCATTGGGTTAAACATGAATATGAATTGCATACTTGGCCCTTATGTATCTAAGTTTGATAATTCTTTTTATTATTAGCACTGTTTACTTGTTTTATTTGCATTCACTATCTATTTGATATTTTTACAGCTTATGGTTTGGAATTTAGGCCCCTTTCACACTAGCGGTTCGATTGGGTCAGCCTGAAAAACGGACAGGTGGACCCAATCTGGCTCTCAATTCTTGTCTATGGAGCAGCGGGTATAAACTGACATGTGTCTGTTTACACCTGCTTATATCCAATCCGCTAAAAACAGACAGATGTGGATCCATGCCCTTCCATCTAGCAGATGGCATTAAGGTGTAAACAGACAGGCAGTCCGTTTACATCTGACCATTCATAGAGGAGAGTGGGCTGTGTCTGTGTCCGCTCTGCAAAAGCAGATCCATCGCTGAGAAAGGGGCCTTAAAAAGTACAGAATTTAGGTGTACTAGAGGTGTTTGGATCACATCCAGGAGAGTAAAAGCAGTGCAGAATCCTTTCTGACACTTTCTTTAATGCAGTCTGATAAACCTACATAGCAACAGTCACCTTTCAACCAAAGCTTTTTCAAATAATTGCACTACAAATGTACAAAGTGAATGTAGAGAAAATATAAGAATTTTGTTCATTGTAATTAAAGAGATATTCACTTTGGTGTTTTTATCTGTACTGGAATGCCATCTGAAATACACAGTATGTGCAAGTTGAGAAGACAAAGCAATATAAGAAGGATACAAATAATCCGATTTACCCATATATTACCCCTACAAGTCAGTTTCTCATACAATTAAAATTTGAAAATGCGATGCAACAATTTTGAAATGTATTTAGAGACAAGAAGAGATTCGCCATAGACCTCTGACGTTGAACTGGAAGATTCCTTAGGCACTATATTTCACAAGCTGTGGGTAGTTTATCTGATATGCATTGAGTTGGTTTGTGTGATAGAGGATTAAGGGGTATTCCAAAAGTGTGTTTTATAAATGTTTAGAAGCCCTTGGTTTATGGAACCACTGGCCTGCTGATAAGGTATTTGGGTTCTTTGTCTAAAGCCAGCATGTTATGGATCCAGCATATCGATCATTGTAAATACTTGTCCATGATATTTAAGATAAATCATGTGTAACATTCTTCCTCACAGGTCAGACCACGGCTGGGACACATGGCCTCTGCGGTACACAAGAAGCTGTTGCGTGTTTACCAGCTCCTACTTTTCACTCTTCAGGGCACACCTCTTACTTTGTATGGGGATGAAATTGGATTGAAAGATTTGCCTGGACAACAAGTAAGTCATTTTTGCAAAATCACTTGTGACTTTTATTATGTTTTTTTCTGTTTATACGTACTGTTCCTTACTAAAGTCAAGCAGCAGGAAGCAGGCTAGGTCTTGCTCATTATTATTATTAATTCTGCCATGAGAAAGATTAATTAACAATGATATAGCAGTATATCCTAAGCCAGTAATGAATTTAGAGTATCTCTGACGTGTTTTCTCTCCTCAGCCTGCAGCCAGTTCCCCTTACATGCAGTGGGATGATAGCAAAAACCATGGATTTTCTATAGGATCACCAAAAATGAATGACAAAGACAATGAGAACATCACATTTAAGGTGAGAATTGCTGTATAATTCACTGAGGGATAAACCGGTTAAATTCCCCAGAGATGTGAAATGTCAGCCTCTGACCTGGGTGTTGGTTGGGGAATGATAATTAGACAGGATAGCTTAACCTTTCCTGATTGCTACTGACCGCCCTGATAAACTTGTTCTGCAATCCTTCTCTCTGCCCCTCCCCCTAAGGAGTGCTCTGCAAGTGCTTTATGGACAGCTTTCTCCAAGGGCGTTTGGATCCTGCCTGCACAGATGACTGTCCTCTCCAATATACTCAATATGAGCACCTTAAGGCTGCCCACAATTTGATGGTCTAACTACTGCACAGATGTTCAGTGGATCCATGATGCATTTGTTTCATTCACATATGCATGTTTGTGTACTGAATTCCTGCCTCTGGTCTTCTATCAGGAGAATAATGGTTATCCAAGAAAACAAACAAATGGTGGCTCTTGAATGCCAGTTCTCCAGGTCGTCAACAGATTTGCGCTAGTTTATTTATCCAATTGTAACTGGCCACATTGGGAAATTACTTCTCTTATGGCTACGGAGGGCCTTAATATGTTCATAAGTATAAGTTGCCAGTCTACTGATCTGGCCAAACAAATAGCTACTGTCTATAGCGCACCTGTCAACACCACAAACTGAGGTTTACAAGCAATAGTGATCAGACTATTTAAAAGCTGTGCTTAATCTCTATTATTTTCCCCCTGATAAGATAGGGCCAGAAGTGGTCTACAGCATGCCTTCCCAACCCAGCTCTATATGCCTAAACATGAAAAGGCACTGGAGGGGGTTGGATCATATACAATTAGCAGTACTAAAGCTATGTTAAATGGATTTCTTTTTGTTTAGGGTTTAATCATTACATATTAAGTCTTAACAAAGCTATCATAAGACATTGCATACTAGCACATTATGACAGATCTTACTGTCAAAGGAAGCTCTTCAGCCCTGCGCTGTCAGTGCAAAGTTGGATCTATCTTCACTGGGTCTTCCTTCCAGGTTCACTTCGTCCGGCTAACTTGAATAGCTGGGTATCGATTATGTCACTCCCTCACATGCACACAGGAGTCCCATCACCACTGCAAAGAGTGGGTGTCATAATGTATTTTGAGCTAGGCATGTGTGACTCAATGTACATTACCGCTGACAGGCATGAGGAACTGTTTACGGCAGAGGAGACCGATCGGCTCTCATCTGCCATAAAACCCCCTGCCTGTCAGCGGTTTTTAGGTTTAATACCACTTTAGATATCATTAGCAGAACGATGCGTTTTCAATCCTGTGCAAAAGTCCTGAACAGGTAACTTTAGAGATAAAGTCTAGTATGGGTATAAGGAGGCATTTGTCTGTAATGATTTACAGATAACATCTATAACAGGCATGTCCAACCTGCAGCCCGGAACCACAGGCAGTGCGGCCCACTGCCCCCTGACAATTTATTTTTTGCTGTGGAGGAAGAAAGTTGAGTCGGGGGCACAGCCACAGAGGCAGCCTCGGAGGGGATCATCCACTAGTTGTGTTAAATTAGTGCTGGGGGGGCGCGCGGTAGCATTTTATTACTTATATACCTTAACTAATAGTATATATTTTATATGCGGCCCGAGAAAATTTCTCTGCACTCAATGTGGCCCAGAGAAGCCAAAAGGTTGGACACCCATGATCTAAAAAGAAAGGTAGAAGTAGTGCAACAGCTGAACTTTATTTCCAGCAAGAACTCTTTCCTTGCATGTGTTTATCCCTTTATAATCAGTGCCCCCTGTCCCTATACTAAAGTCCACTAAGCAGCCAGTTTTATCTCTGCTGCTTTTAGCATTCCAGGCAGCAAGGGCCTTTCTTCCTCCTGACTCAGCGGATTTCATTGTTCTCAGATAATCTGGTGTCAGCAAGTTCTTAGAAACAACCTTTGCCCTACTTAGCTACCCAATTTCAGCCAAACAGAAAAACATTCCTGAACTAAAACCTCAAAAGCTGGATTATTATTCCTGACCTGTAAAACTTCATTTTTAATATCTGAATTTTTTATAGAACAGTTTAGCCTCCTAGAAAAGCTAACTTGTTAATTTGTTTTTGAAAATATGTAGAATTATACTGTGAAGTACTTATAGAATAACAGAGTATGAGATATTTCTGACATTTTTAAGATGATTTCAGCTAATTTGGATTGCGAAGAGGATGCTGCCTACAAATGGGGTTATGTGACAGTAATCCTTTCTCCCCCCCCCCCCCCCCATACTACCATCTTAAATGGAAAATATCCCACATTCTGATATGATCCTAAAATGTTTACATATTTCTCAGTAACTAGAATCCATACTACAGAATCAATTGGTTATCTTGAAAAGAAAATCTGACATATTCACTTTGTTTTTAGGGAGAAGACGAGAAGAAGGATTCAATCCTCAGTATATACAAACGTTTGAGTGAGCTGCGTGGAAAAGAGCGATCACTTCTGCATGGAGATTTCACACTACTTTATAAAAAGGACCAAGCACTAGCATTCGAGCGCAGTTGGGACCAAAATGAAAGATTTGTATCCGTAGTAAACTTTAACCCAGATGAGGCGAGAAGTGTGCCAATAGAGCACGCAAACCTGCCTCAGCATTGTACGGTGGTGCTGAGCTCAAACCCGGAGAGGAAAGAGGGTAGCAGTATCTCTCTAAAGGATCTGACGCTTGTGCCAGGAGAGGCTTTACTGCTCAAATACCCATACAGCGGTTAAATAATCCTCCTGTAAAAAGGGGTCTTTCACATTCCATATTCTGATCCTATTTCACATTAAGAGGCTCACCATGTAAGGAAATTGCTACACCTGGGATTTATATTGCACTACTGTGTAATAAAAAAAACACACACACAGTTGATCACTACCTCTATGACAGACCTGCTGGATGGTAGCAGATACAATTAATAGCATTTTTGTTGAGGAGTAGCTGGTCTTTTAGAGTTGTATGGACATAAATATCACGTGTAGCCATGTCCTTAGTCCTCACTTAAATCCCTTTCACTGCTCCCTCCCTTTCACCATAGCAGTGAAAGAGTAACATTTGCTGCAGCAGTATAAATTTTAAGATTCCTTAAACGTGTTAATAGCAATAAATGGATTGTGTTTTCATTCTCTTTTCCTAATGTAATGAATAGTGAGTGTGCAAATTGCTGTGCTTGTGTGATTTTCTTTTCATACAAATATAAATGTTTGCTGCACAGTGTTTGATAACATTTCCTCTGCTGATTTCTGTGTTCGGCGAGGGACTAGTTAAAAGGGAGAAAAGTATTAAGGTCAGAATAATATTCCATGAATAAAAATAGCATTTCTGAGATTTCATGATGCTGTGTGGCTATTATACATACTTTATTTGGTGAAATCGCAACTTTTACTACCGAGGACCTTTACAGACAACACTATATAGATCTGGCATTTAGCCACAAATTCAAGAGTTTGCAGGTTTAGGTGACTGCTGCATACAAAGCACAGTGATCCTCTTTGCAGCCTTTATCTGGTAACCCCAGGGTCATAGGCTATCACACCACAGGACGCAAGAGACCGGCGGGCTGGGTGTTCCGCACCTCAATACTATAGGGCTTCGCAGTTTATACAACTGACTCAATTTTACTCCGAATCTTACAAACCAGTTTGGATAGTGCTGGAGGCCCAAGCCTGTGCACCAAAACCCATCGATCTCTTGATGTGGATCCCCTCGAGAACCCGGTGGGCAATACTCTATCCTACCCTATCCCATTCTTTACATTTGTGGGACTTAACATGTAGATCTGCCTCTCCAGTCTCCCCACACTCCTGTCATGCCTCTTTTTTCTGCAATCCAGCATTTCCACCTGGCCTACGTTCTCAAGAGTTCCAATAATGGCTGAATAAAGGCCTTAATCGCATTGGTCATTTTATTGATCATAGGGGTTTGGAGGGGATGCCACCCTCCAAGACTTAATGCATACAAGAAATACTAAATTTTTTATAATTTGTGCAACGCTCTACCACTGATATCTCAAGGTGGACAGCTTTTGAAAACCGATGCTATTGTGGTGAGGACCAGAGGTGTGGCATTTCCATGCTGTATAAACATTTTGTCAATACCGCAGGCATATTACCTTTATATGCATGCTTGGGAGGGGTATTTAGAGACGGAAATTGATGAGGAAGACTGGAGAGATTGGTCAGGCAGGACATACAAAGGAGTTATGAATATTTTGTTGGTAGAGGCAGGCTTTAAAGTCCTATCCCGTCTGTACTTGGTACCTGACCGCCTCTCCAAAATGTATCCAGATTCTTCCTCACTCTTTTTTCGGGGCTGTGGTCAAGTGGGTTCCATGTTTAACACATGGTGGTAGTGTAGTAAAGTCAAGCTCTTCTGGATACAAGTTCACGCCCTGTTATGCTCAGTTACCATGGTAAACATTGTAAAGAATCCCAAAATATCCTTAGGCGTAGCGTGGGTTGTCAGTGCCAGGGGCAAGGTAAGTAATTTGTGCCCCCTGACCCGTGGACTTTTAGCACTCCAAGTCCCTTCCACTAGTACAGTAGTACTAACCTACCTGATTCCTACAATGACCACTACACTGGCCTACCTGATTTCTACACTGGCCTACCTGATTTCTACACTGGCCTACCTGATTTCTACACTGGCCTACCTGATTTCTACACTGGCCTACCTGATTTCTACACTGGCCTACCTGATTTCTACACTGGCCTACCTGATTACTACAATGGCCACTACACTGACCTACCTGATTCCTACACTAACCACTAAACTGACCTACCCAATTCCTACACTGACCACTGCACTGACCTACCCGATTCCTACACTGACCGACCTGATTCCTTAACTGGCCTCTACACTGACCTAACTGATTCCTACACTGGCCACTATAATGACCTACCTGATTCCTAAGCTGACCTCTAAACTGACCTACTCAATTCCTACACTGACCTACCTGATTCCTACACTGGCCACCACACTGACCTAACTGCTTCATACACTGACCGCTAAACTGACCTACCAAATTCCTACACTGGCCACAACACTAACCTACCCGATTACTACACTGGCCACTTCATTGACCTACCTGATTCCTTCACTGACCTACTTGGTTCCTACACTAACATACCTGATTCCTACATTGGCCACTACACTGACCTACTTGATTCCTACACTGGCCACTACACTAACCTACCTGATTCTTAAACTGACCTACCTGATTCCTACACTGGCCACTACACTAACCTATCTAATAACTACACTGACCTACCTGATTCCTACACTGGCCAGTAAACGTACTGGATTCCTACACTGACTACTGAACTGACCTACCCGATTCCTACACTGGCCACTACACTGACCTACCGAATTCCTACATTAGCAACTACACTGACCTACCTGATTCTTACACTGACCTACCTGGTTCCTACACTGGCCACTACACTGACCTACCTGATTCCTACACTGGCCAGTAAACGTACTGGATTCCTACACTGACTACTGAACTGACCTACCCGATTCCTACACTGGCCACTACACTGACCTACCGAATTCCTACATTAGCAACTACACTGACCTACCTGATTCTTACACTGACCTACCTGGTTCCTACACTGGCCACTACACTGACCTACCTGATTCCTATGCTGACCTACCCGATTCCTACACTGGCCACTACACTGACCTACCTGATTCCTACACTAGCCACTAAACTGACCTACCTGATTCCTACATTAGCCACTACACTGACCTACCTGATTCCTACACTAGCCACTACACTGACCTACCTGATTCCTACACTGACCTACCTGATTCCTACACTGACCTACCTCACCCCTACACTGACCTGCCTGCCCCCTACACTGACCTACACTGCTCTCTACACTGAACGACCTGACCCCTACACTGACCAGCCTGACTACTACACTGACCTACCTGCCCCCTACACACTGACCTGCTTGACCCCTACACTTACCTACCTGATTCCTACTTCCTGCACTACCCCCCCCCCACACACACACACACAGGTCGATGTAGATAGGTAGATCAATCATCCTCCTCATCATCCATTTGACCAGGACTCTCCTCAGCACCGGGCAGGCAGTATTGTTTAGGAGTCCCCGCCACCCGGCTGCTTCTTGGTGTTCCCTGCCAGGAGGTCAGCTAACAGCCACTGCTACTCTTCCATGATCTGCACTGAGCACCACCCCTCCCCTGCCACTGTTCTCACGCATAGTCCACACCTGAGGGACAGGTTGGACCAAAGGAGTCCTAGGGCAGCGGGAGCTGGAAGTTGGGGGCCGCGGAGAGAAATGCCTTATTGGAGGTGTAGAGGCAGGGGAAGGCAATAGGCAGCAGCACAGACCCTTGCGACAGCGAAGGGATAATTTTGCGCCCCCCCCCCCCCAAATGTCACGCCAGTGGCGAGATGACCGGCTGCCCCCCCACGCTCTGCCACTGATGTTATACTTACCTGCTCTGTTCAGTGGTTTTGCACAGAGCAGCCCCAATCCTCCTCATCTCAGGTCCCCAATCAGCATGCTGGGCCCCTGCCCCTTGCCAAGTGCCCCCATAGCAAGGCTCTTGCTGTGGAGGCACTCGTGTGCTCGCTTCGGAGCCTCTTCTCTGTGTCCATAAGCCATAGAGAGCATGGCTCAGCCCCACCCCGCCCCCGCCTTACTGGCTGTGATTGACAGCAGTGGGAGCCAAAAGCTCTCGCTGCTACATCTCAGGCAATCAGGAGGGAGAGTCCCCGGTCAGCCTTGGGTCTCATCATACATATTGCTGGATCGAGATTGGGCATAGGTAAGTATTGGGGGGGGGGGTAAAAAAACCTTCAGCCTTTACAACCACTTTAAATTGGATAAACCTGCTCCTGAGGGGATCAGTTGTTTAAAGGGGAAGTCCTAGATGTCGAACTTACACCCAAGCACATCAAATTTCCCCCCAAAAAAATGTTGAGGCCCTCCATCCCCACATATACTATATTTCCAAAAATATATTAAAAACGCCTGCCTTTACACGCACATGAACTTTAATGGCATCCCAGTCTTAGTCTGTTGGGTTCAATATTGAATTTGTCCACCCTTTGCAGCTATAACAGCTTCAACTTTTCTGGGAAGGCTGTCCACAAGGTTTAGGAGTGTGTCCATGGGAATGTTTGACCATTCTTCCAGAAGTGCATTTTGTGAGGTTAGGCGCTGATGTGAACAGGAAGGCTCGAAGTCTGCTCTCTAATTCATCCCAAAGGTATTCTATTTAAGGTGTTGAGGTCAGTCAAGTTCCTCCACCCCAAACTCACTCATCAATGTCTTTATGGACCTTGCTTTGTGCACTGGACCAAATCATTTGGTGTAGGGGCGGACTGAGCATTCGGGCATTTCGGGCACTGCCCGAGGCCCTCTGGCCAGTAGGGGGCCCCATGACCCGGGACAGTTGCACTCTCTAGAAAGGTGTCCCACTACAGCTCATCCCGGGGTTTGTCAGCAGCAGTGTTACTGCTTCTAAATACATACATCGCCCGGCCGTGTAATGTATTTAGAAGTTCTGTATCTCCTTTCTGTCTCCCCAGCCAGCAGTCTGCACGCTTGTTCTATGCCTCTCTCACTCAGATCCCCCCCTCCCATCTTCAGTGCTGTGTGGTGGTAGAACCCGGGGGGAGGGGCATAGTCACTGCACTCACACTTGATGCAGGGAGGTAAGCTGCACAATGCCTGGAAAAGTGTCATGTCAGGAGACAGGAGGGAAGTTTTTATGGTACCATGTGAAGGGTTAAGGTGACAAGAAGGGTGACAATAGCAGCCCGAGGGTGAGTGTGTTTTTTGGAGCCTGCAAAGTTTGCAGCCCCCTCCTCCCAGCTGAAAGACATCTAAGCAGGCACACATCATATCCCTATATACATAAACAATCCCCAAGCACTCTGTGTGTCCAGATAAATGTGTCGTTTATTTTTGACCTTTCCATTTATCCTGTATTATCCAAACTCTGTACTGTGAAAAGTGTAAACCCTTCAAATAAACTTTACACACTATATAGAAATTATATACAAAATAATAATCCCCAATAAACATATCATCGGGATTTTCAAGGCTATATGCATGAAACTACAATGATATGAACACTGATCATTTAGAGAAATATTTCTGTTTATTGTTATTTTTATGTACTCATGGTTAGGCTTGGTTCACAACTACAGGTGCAACCAGGTGTGAGCATGTTTTTCACACACGAGCAACATGGAAAAGTCATGAAAAAGTCCAGTATGGAGCGCACATTTTCAGATGCATGGGGGATGCCCTTAACAATTATTAGAACTGATGTGCATCTGCTAAAGTGCAGCACATTTCTGTGCCTGTTGGGAAGGCATGCAATTTTACATGCATTACTCACATGCATAGCTGTGATTTTAGCTTTAGGGTCCTTTCACACGGGCAGTGAGCTCAATGGACTCTTTGAGCGGGCGCATGACAGCTCCATCTCTGCTTACTTTGCAGAGATGAAGCTGTCAGATCCACGCTCTCCTCTATGGGAGATTGAATGATAATGGACCGCCTGTCCATTTGCATCCGATCCTCCAGATGGATGGAAAATAGGACCACATCGGATCAGAGAGCAGCAGGTGTCAGTGGACATGTCACTGCTGACATCCGCTGCTCCATAGAGGTACATGGAGCATCCGATCCGGTCCACCTGAAAAACTGACAGGCGGACCAGATCAGAAATCCTGTGTGAAACGGGCCTAAGAGTGTTTACTTTATGTGCTGATTTTACACTTTTGATTGAACACAGTTTGGATAACGCAGGGTAAATACAATGGTCATAAAGTAACTTTACATTATTTGGACATACACAGAGTGCTTGGGGGTTGCATATTATATCTCTTATAACAGGAGGCTGTTCTCCTTGAGCCATACTATTTTATTTTTTATTGTTTTATCTATTAGTGGATGAGCGCAGTAGTCTTTGATTATTATATCTGAATACTTCTCAGCCCCTAACTCCCCCCAGTTTGCATCACCCCCAAGCCACTTCATACATCCAGCTAACAGATATCACTTTCAGCTACTGCCTACCTCCAAGCTGAGAGACACCAACATCCACACAGACACTGCCTTTGAAAGAAATCCCTCCACAACTGCCTCACACCCCCATCCCACTGGTGCATGGGGGGCTGCAGTTACCCCCCCCCCTCCCCCAACAGGAGGATGGTAAGTGGATAGTGCAGTTGATCAGTGTGCAGCAGGTGGGGGAAATAACTGGAACCAACCTTTTATGGCTCTCACTGCAGCAGCTGAAAGCCAACATCTCCTGCTACAGCTGCTACAGTGAGAGCCACAAAGAATCGGTTCCAGTTATTTCCCCCACCTGCTGCACGGCCTCCAACCCCCACAGCATCCCTTCTTTCCTCTCCCACTGGCAGTAGTTGGGGGCACACATGGAGAAACTCAGGATGGAGAGCCGGAAAGGGTCTGGAAAATGTCATTTACCAGCTCCTTCCTTTTCTAAGTGAACACAGTGAGTGATTGATGCTGCTCACTCACTGTATTAACTGTGTTTACTATGCTTCAGTTTATGAATGGACAGGAGCCTCTGTCTCCTGTTCATTCATCTGCAGTGCAGCTGAGGCTACAGAGAGGGACTGGGGAATGTGTCCCTCTCTCTGTCTCAAAAGTGAGACTGATACCCCACCAAAGCCACCCACCAACGTTGTGAAAAACATTAAGAAAAAATATTAAATTTAGTTAAAAGAAAAAAACATTTGTAAAAATCAGACTTACAATTCTAATCAGAATAAAAAGCTACGCCCAATATGTGGCATTAGTTAGCCACACCCACTATGTGTCGCAGTGCACTATGCACGCCACAGGCCACCTTTTACCTGGTAGGGGCCTACAGTGCATTACTTTGCCCATGATGCTGTTTAGGTGGCACTGCCTATGAGAGGCTCCTGATACCTTTACTGGGTCACCAGCTTTAGGTCTCCTGACACTGCATGTCACCAAGCTAGGTGCCCCTCCACTAGGGATTGTAAAAGCGGAAGGTTTTTTATCTTAATGCATTCTATGCATTAGGATAAAAAACCTTATTTGTGCAGCGGCCTCCCCAGCCCCCCTAATACTTACCTGAGCCCCATCCCTGTCCAGCGATGTCCACGAGTCCCTCGGCCATCTGGGACTCTGCTTCCTGATTGGCTGAGACACAGCAGCAGCACCATTCCCTTCTACGGCTCTCAAAGTAAGTTGGCCAATGAGGAGAGAGAGGGGGCAGGGCCAAACCACTCGGCTGGCCCCATAGCAAGCTGCTTGCTGTGGGGGCATTCAACAGTAGGGAGGGGCTAGGAGCAGAGAAGAGGGACCTGAAAAGAGGAGGATCGGGGCTGCTCTGTGCAAAACCAACTGCACAGAGGAGGTAAGTATAACATGTTTGTTATTAAAAAAAAAAAAAAAAGATGGCTGCCGTGCAGTGGCCATCTTTAAACCTGGGGGCCCCATTAACCCCTAGTGCCCGGGGGTCCCATGAGTTGTCAGTCCGCCCCTGTGTAGGGGGGATTATGGTGTGTTGTTGCTTTTCAGGGGTTGGGTCTGGCCCCTTAGTTTCAGCAAAGAGAATTTTGTTTTCTTTTATTTTTTATTTAACCACTTAAGCCCCGGAGGATTTGGCTGCCCAAAGACCAGGTCCTATTTTGCGATTCGGCACTGCGGGACTTTAACGGACAATTGCGCGATCGTGCGACGCTGTACCCGAATGAAATTGACGTCCTTTTTTTCTCACAAACAGAGCTTTCTTTTGGTGGTATTTGATCACCTGTGCGATTTTTACTTTTTGCGCTATAAACAAAAAAAGAGCAACAATTTTGAAAAAAATAACAATATTTTTCAAATTTTTTTATATGAAATTCCCCCCCAAAAAAATTTAAAAATCAAAATATTTTTACATTTTAGGCCAATTTGTTTTCTGCTACATATGTTTGGTAAAAAAAAATCGCAATAAGCGTATTTTGATTGGTTTGCGCAAAAGTTATTGCGTTTACTAAGGGAAAGATTTTTGTCATTTTTATTGTTTTTTTTTTTTTTTAACGAGTAATGGTGGTGATCTTCGATTTTTTTTTTGCGGGACTGAGACATTGCGGCGGACAGATCGGACCCTTGACTGACATTTTTGACACTTTTGGGGGTACCAGTGACATTACTACAGTAATCAGTGCTATAAATATGCACTGTTACTGTAAAAATGACACTAGCAGGGAAGTGGTTAACTTTATTGGTGATGCAGGGGTTAAGTGTGTTCCTAGGGGCGTGCTTCTAACTGTAAAGGGGTGTGGCTAGTGATGTAACCACAGAGACATACGATCCTACATAGCAGGATCGTATGATCTCTGCAGTTCGATCAGGGAGGATGACAGGCGGCATTGTTTACAATAGCTGTCTGCCTTTCTCCCTCTCCTCCGGGAGATCGCGAGTGACCGGTGGACATCGGGTTCGCCGGCCACACGCGCGGACATGTTAGGGAATGAGCGGGGGCGGGAGCGTGCCTCCGGCGGCGTGCGCTCGCCCCCTAGAGGCTCTCAGGCTAGCGACGTAGTACTACGTCACTTTGCCTGTACGGGGCTGACTGCCGCAGTAAATATAATGTGGGCGGTCGGCAAGTGGTTAAAGGTATGCACGAAATGGAGGCATTAACAATACATGGCATCATCATCCTGAGGTCAGTTAACTTTGGTACATAATAAACATTACACAAAAAAAAAAAAATGATAAAATAAAAGGGACCCATTAATCGCAATATATACCAACTGTCTTTCCGTTAGCAAAGCATAACTAGCCATACAAAGTATTGCCATATAATAGACAGTGCTACAGGGAGCCTGTTCTGTATGGGCTAAAGAAAAGGAACTCTTAAAGTGGTTGTAAACCCGAAAAAAAAAAAAACCTGCAAGACAAAGGCATAATGAGCTAGTATGCATCGCATACTAGCTCATTATGTATTACTTACCTTAGAACGAAGCCCCGACACAGACCCCCGGACACCGCTGCGGGCGCTGCCATGATCCCTTGGCGTCTCTTCCGGGTTCAGCGGCTCCGGCGCTGTGATTGGCCGGAGCCGCGATGACGTCACTCCCGCGCATGCGAGCGGGAGTGATTTTCCGGCAAGCTCCCGGCAAGGAAAGCTGAAGGTCCCCCCCAGACCTTCAGAGCGCATGCGCCGCTCACGTGAGCGGCTGCATGCACTACTAATATCTAAACCGTGCCGGTTTAGGAGATATTAATTGTACCTACAGGTAAGCCTTATTATAGGCTTACCTGTAGTTAAAAGTGTCAAAAAGCGGGATACTCCTGCTTTAAGGTGTCAGCATTCCAAGAAATTTTGGACAATTTAATGCTTCCAGCTTTGTGGGAACAGTTTGGGGGATGGCCCCTTCCTGTTCCAACATGACTGCGCACCAGTGCACAAAGCAAGGTCCATAAAGACATGGATGAACGAGTTTGGGGATGAACTTGACTGGCCTGCAGAGTCCTGACCTTAACCCGATAGAACACCTTTGGGATGAATTCGAGCGAAGACTGCGAGCCAGACCTTCTTGTCCAACATCAGTGCCTTACCTCACAAATGCACTTCTGGAAGAATGGTCAGACATTCCCATAGACACACTCCTAAACCCTGTGAACAGCCTTCCCAGAAGAGTTGAAGCTGTTATAGCTACAAAGGGTGGGCCAACTCAATATTGAGCCCTACGGACCAAGACTGGGATATTATTAAATTTGTGTGCATGTAAAGGCAGGCGTCCGTTTGGCAATATGGTGTATATGCATGTACCAACGTAAACACACTAGTCGGGGGTGCCTACGTGTGAAAATGTTGATTGCGATACACATGTTACATATCACTGTGCACCCGCATTGCTCTCACTCGCATATCACTGCGAGTGAGAGCAATAACTTCTAGCACAAGGTCTCTCAGAAAGGCCGCTGCGCCTAACCTTAAGGGGAGGGGCTCGGACGGACACCGCAGACACTCCACAGAGAGGTTGTGAGCAGAGAGACTGACAGTTCATGCACCCACTGCCACTGGATTTCCTAGATATCGGAACACTTTTTAAAGTCTGGTGCACTTTAGCACCACCAATGTGATCCGATCCACCTGTCTGTTTTTCAGGCAGACTGGATCGGATGCTCCATGCATCCCTATGGGGCAGCGGGTGTCAGCGGAGAAATCTCCGCTGCTATCCGCTTCCGATCCTGTCCGTGAAATCCGGACGGATGGAAACCCTATTTCTCTTACGTCCTCTGACAGTCGCCACCCACTCATTCAGTCTTCACCAATGGGTATTGACCTCTTATCCATAGGAGCAAGCTAGGCATAAGACTTGTTAAAAAAAAGTAATTTACATAGACACACCTATGGGGGCTGTCCCACTGGTCCAATACCCCCCCTGCTATCAGCATTCCCAACTCCGTCAGTCTCCGCACACAGAGCGGAGACGGAGCTGTCATCCACCTGCTCAGCGGGGATCGGTGGATCGACCCCCCACTGAGCAGAGAACGAACCTCGTCGGATGCTGACCGTGTGAAAGGACCCATAGCCTGGGAGAGGCACTGAGCTTAACCACTTGCCGACTGCCTAACGACGATTTACGTCGGCAGTCAGCCCCTCACAGGCAAAGTGACGTAGGTTTACGTCGCTAGCCTGTGAGGCTCTAGGGAGCGCGCGCTCACAGACCCCCCCCCCGCGCGAGTGACCGGCGGACCCGATGTCCGCCGGTCACTAGCGATCGTCGGTTACACCGGGAGAAAGGCAGGCTGGTGATGTAAACAAAGCCGCCTGTCATTTTCCCCTGTGTAACTGCAGAGATCATACGGTCCTGCTATGTAGGACCGTTGATCTGTGCTGTTACATCACAAGCCACATCCAATCACAGTTAGAAGCACGCCCCTAGGGACACACTTAACCCCTCCTTCTCAAATAAAGTTAACCCCTTCCCTGCCAGTGTCATTTTTACAGTAACAGTGCATATGTATAGCACTGGTAACTGTAGTAATGTCACTGGTACCCCCAAAAGTGTCAAAAATGTCAGTCAAGGGTCCGATCTGTCCGCCGCAATGTCGCAGTCTCGCAAACAAAATCCGACAGGTGATCAAATACCACCAAAAGAAAGCTCTGTTTGTGGGAAAAAAAGGACTTCAATTTCATTTGGGTACAGCGTCGCACGACCGCACAATTGTCCATTAAAATCACGCAGTGCCGAATCGCAAAATAGGCCCTGGTCAGGAAGGGGGTAAAATCTTCCGAGGCTTAAGTGTTTAAATGCGAGGTCACTAGAGTTGAGGTGAGAACCCACCCACTGGGGGATGCATGATTGAAGATGTCACTTACCACGGAGGAATTTATTTGAAGCACACTTTCACTTTTGGAGCAGGTTATTTACAGACTTTTTTGGATGTTTACAGTACTATTAACACTTTCATGAGTATATTGTTTATATTCACTTGAATTGAGCATTTTTTTACATGGACTATATATGATTCATTGCACTATATATTTATATGCTTACTTTGATGTTTATGTTATGCTTTTATTTAGGAATCACACTGTGTTTCCAATCACGTTTTTGCATATTTGAACTGGCACGATAGCACTTTATTTTTATTTATGTACATGTTACATAGATTTGTAGCACTTTGATTGCGTGGCATTTTTAATTTATTTATTCTTGCACCTATGAGATTACCTGGATTGCTCGCAGGGATATATGAATATAGCTGCGCCTACCCTGCCCATGCTCGGTCCAACTCAAAACCAAGAGTCCAGCGAAGCAGGGGCCTTGGCCCTGAAACCAGAACACAACCAGTCACAGATAGAAACACTGTGTCTGGTGGGGGAGCCAGACAATATAGCAATTGACCCCCAATGTTGGAAAGAGGCCCTAAAAGAAAAACCTGTTTTGTTGGCAAAAACGGTACAAAAACACGCCAAAAAGGCAAATCTGTCTTGAACAAACAAAACAGAGATTCAGGTAATTACCGTAGAACCCGAGCTTGGAGCTCTGGAGGGAGAGCGCTATCTCCAGTAAAAACAAGATGTGGTCAGTTAGCTGTGGCCATCTTTGGCAGAATGAAAGTAACCCGGTGTGGTCCTGTGGACGAAAGGGAAAAAGGAAGACAACAAGAAGTAATAAAGAATATACTTGCTGGCAATCAAGGAGAGCCCCTAAGTCGGTACAGCAAGAAAATTAACGGGTGTCAAACTAGGCAGAGGCCACCCCCGTCATGTCAAAGAGGCGGGTCCTCTTCGTGTCCATGATCCAAAAGCATGCTAGGGTACAGCAGGCTGTAATTGAAGCCCTTGTCCTGAAGGCGTTTATAGATATCTGTAAAGGAGCATCAGGTTTGCTAAGCCTCTGGCGAATAGTTGGGAAACAGTATGATTTTGATGTCAAAGGCGAGGTCAGGCTTGTTCCTCGCCAAAGCGAGCAGCATATCCCTGTCCCTTTAATTAAGCAGCCCTAAGAGGAAAGGCTGCGGTGGGATCCCAGGGCCAGGTGGAGTGAGGGGCACTCTATGGGCACGCTCAACAACTTTTTATAACCGGGAGATCTTCAAGGCCCAGTACAGTTGCTAGGAAATACAGCAGGCTGTGGGCCCTCCACCCTCTCTGGCAGGCCAAGTATCTTCAAGTTGTTACATCAAAGGTAGTTCTTCATGGTAATAGTCTTCTCCTTCAGGACTTTAACCTGCCTCTGGAGAGCATGGAGTTCTGTGAAGTCTGTTCTGATGGCGTCTTCCTCCCGGGAGATCTGTTCCTCAGTCTCTGTTAAATGAGAGCAGAACTTTTCCATGTCATTGCAAATTAAGCTGATATCAGTAGATAGGAAGTCTATTTTCAACATGAGGGATTCCTTGCAGGAGGTGATGGCCACCAGCATATCAGCACTCATGGGGCTGTCGGGGTCCGAGATCTGCCGGCGGGGTCTGTGTGCTCAGGACATCTTTGCAGTAGCCAAGATGGCTACTGGTGGGGATAAGCAGGAGGAGCACTGAAGAGTGCGTGCAGAAGTGGCAAGTGCCAATATTTTCTGGAGAGAGCGCTTGTAGGATGCTAGAGCAGGATGGTAAGGAAGAAGCTCTGGTGGTATGCCCCTTGCTTTGTTGACATCCCAGCTAAACCATTACACCTCGTAATCTTAACCATAGGGTTACAGCACCACTTTCAGGAGTAGGACACTAAGCAGGAAAAAGCAAAGCACCTCCTAGGGACTGCCCCTGTTAGTGGCCAACCCCCCCCCCCCCCCCCACTTCATCTGCAATAGAGATGTCGCAAACATAAAATTTTCAGTTTTCCGAACGCGAACTTCCGCAAATGTTCGCAAACAGGCGAACCTCCATAAACTTCAATAGGCAGGCGAATTTTAAAACCCACAGGGACTCTTTCTGGCCACAATAGTGATGGAAAAGTTGTTTCAAGGGGACTAACACCTGGACTGCGGCATGCCGGAGGGGGATCCATAGCAAAACTCCCATGGAAAATTACGTAGTTGACGCAGAGTCGGGTTTTAATCCATAAAGGGCATGAATCACCTAACATTCCTAAATTTTGGAATAATGGAATCTTGGAATAATGTGCTTTAAAACATCTAGTGTGTGTATACGATCAGATATGATGTTGTATCGATCAGGTAGTGTAAGGGTTACGCCCGCTTCACAGTGACAGACCAAACTCTGACAGACCAAACTCCCCGTTTAACAGTCAGTCAGTCCATTTGCACAACCGCAAACTCCCCATTTGCACAAGGTTGGATACCAAGCTAGCCATGTCCCGTTCCTTGTCCTCACTGACGTCATTGAAGGTCTCTTCCTCCACCCAACCACGTACAACACCAAGGGTCCCCGAAAGGTGACAACAAGCCCCCTGGGACGCCTGCTTTGGTTGGTCTTCCACCTCCTCAAAGCCACCTTCCTCCTCTGACTTCTCTTCTTCAGACTCCTCTCTCTGCGTTGCCACAGATCCAGCAATCGACAACGACAAGGCTGCTTCTGGTGGTGATGGGGACCACAACTCTTCCTCTTCATGCTCATCTACGGCCTGATCCAGCACTCTTCGCAGGGCGCGCTCCAGAAAAAACGCATATGGGATGAGGTCGATGATGTTGCCTTGGGTTTCACTGACCAGGTTTGTCACCTCCGCAAAAGGACGCATGAGCCTACAGCCATTGTGCATGAACATTCAGTAACGCAGTCAAAAAATACCCAGCTCCGCAGAGGCTGTCCTCTTTTTTTTAAATTAGAAAAAATCTGTTCTTACCAGTTTAATCTCTGTTTTGTCCCCTATCAGGGGCCGGTGTATGGAATAGATTTTAGGAACCGGGAGATGGAAAAAGATGGTTGGTCTGTCCTCTTACTTCCAATTTGGGGCACTGCGCGTGCGCCATGCAATGTACTGTGCCATCCTATATGAGTGGTGTGTTAAGTAGAACTATTCTTATCAGTTTAATCCCTGTTACGTCCCCTATCAGGGGACGTGTATCGAATAGATTTTAGACAACCGCAATAGTTGACACACTCATGACATAAATTTTATTCCTCTATGCGTCAATCTTGGTGTAGTGATGACTGTGCTCATGCGCAGGTTTTTGAGATTGCAGGCGATGGCGGTTTTTCAAAGCCTATGGTCGTGCTGAGGTAGTTCAGTGACAATTAAGTGACCCAGAAAACAATGATTCTGCAGTGTGGGCCCATTGTTGGCCTAGTAGGCTTTAATGATCACCTAAGATGATCATAAAAAAAATTAATGTTTTTTCTATGAAAAATTATCCAGCCGATCGCTTTTGGTCTGATCACAATGAAGCAACGACCTTATCATCTGGGGTGTGCCAACATTGCCAACACACTCCAAGAGGTGATCGCTTCATTGTGATACGCAAGCCCCTTCACCACAACAAGGTAACGATCACGAAGGGGAATTGACACATGTATGTGCCTTTTTTTGTGGGTTTTTTTTTTTGCAGCCACAGTGTAGCACCAGAGGCCAGAAAAATTAGGCATGTACACATGCCTGAAAAAGTAGGTATTATTGCAGCCGGTGTTTTCCAGGCAGAAAGTGCACTAAAACATTGCAGCTTGAACTCTAGTTGGTGGCAGGGAGAAGTCACGTAAGTCATCCGGCATGCAGAGATTAAATACAGCAGCGTGTGGACCATTTTTAGCCCAAGGCATCTCATCAGGCCTTTTTTAGTCAAATGCATCCCCCACTGTCAGTCCCTTCAGGATCCATGCCTCATTCATCTTAATAAAGGTGAGGTCATCTAGACTTTTTTGACCTAGGCGACTTCTCTTCTCAGTGACAATACCTCCTGCTGCGCTGAAGGTCCTTTCTGACAGGACACTTGAAGCAGGGCAGACCAGAAGTTCAATCGCAATTTGGGATAGCTCAGGCCACAGGTCAAGCCTGCACACCCAGTAGTCAAGGGGTTCATCGCTCCTCAGAGTGTCGATATCTGCAGTTAAGGCGAGGTAGTCTGCTACCTGTCGGTCGAGTCGTTCTCTGAGGGTGGACCCCGAAGGGCTGTGGCAATGCGTAGGACTTAAAAAGCTCCTTATGTCCTCCATCAACAACACGTCTGTAAAGCGTCCTGTCCTTGCCGGCGTGGTCGTGGTAGGAGGAGGATTACTTTCACCTCTCCCCCTGTTAGATTCCCGTTGTGCTGTGACATCACCCTTATACGCTGTGTAAAGCATACTTTTTAACTTGTTTTGTAACTGCTGCATCTGACTGCTGGTAATTCGGTAACATTTCAGATACTTTCTGCTTATACCGGGGTCTAGTAGCGTGGCCACCCAGTACAGGTCGTTCTCCTTCAGCCTTTTTATACGAGGGTCCCTCAACAGGCATGACAGCATGAAAGACCCCATTTGCACAAGGTTGGATGCCGAGCTACTCATGTCCAATTCCTCGTCCTCACTGATCTCATTGAAGGTCTGTTCTTCCCCCCAGCCACGTACAACACCACGGGTACCAGATAGGTGACAATGAGCACCCTGGGATGCCTGCTGTGGTTGGTGTTCCTCCCCCTCAAAGCCACATTCCTCCTCTGACTCCTCTTCCTCAGACTCCTCTTCCAGCGTTGCCGCAGGTCCAGCAAGCGATGATAAGGCTGTTTCTGGTGGTGATGGTGACCACAACTCTTCCTCTTCACGCTCATCTACGGCCTGATCCAGCACTCTTCGCAGGGCACGCTCCAGGAAGCAAACAAATGGGATGATGTCGCTGATGGTGCCTTCAGTGCGACTGACTAGGTTTGTCACCTCCTCAAAAGGAGGCATGAGCCTACAGGCATTGCGCATGAGCGTCCAGTAACGTGGCAAAAAAATACCCAGCTCCGCAGAGGCTGTCCTAGCACCCCGGTCATACAAATACTCGTTGATGGCTTTTTCTTGTTGGAGCAGGCGGTCGAACATTAGGAGTGTTGAATTCCAACGTGTCGCGCTGTCGCAAATCATGTGCCTCACTGGCATGTTGCTTCGCGGCTGAATATCGGAAAAGTGCGCCATGGCCGTGTAGGAACGCCTGAAATGGCCACACACCTTCCTGGCCTGCTTGAGAACGTCCTGTAAGCCTGGGTACTTATGCACAAAGCGTTGTGCAATCAGATTTAACACATGTGCCATGCACGGCACATGTGTCAACTTGCCCAAATTCAGTGCCACCAACAAATTGCTTCCGTTGTCACACACCACTTTGCCGATCTCCAGTTGGTGCGGGGTCAGCCACTGATCCACCTGTGCGTTCCGGGGCGGACAGGAGTGCTGGTCCGGTGTGACTCTCTGCTTTCAGGCAAGTCAACCCCAAGACGGCGTGACACTGTCGTATCCGGCATGTGGAATAGCCCCTGGGGAGCTGGGGGGGGGGGGAGGTGCAGTTGGTGTGGAGCAAGACGCAACAGCAGAAGAGGACTCCGCCGAGGAGGTTAGCGAAGAGGATGAAGTAGGAGGTGTAGAGGAGGTGGTAGCAGGCCTGCCTGCCTGCAAGTCGTGGCGGTGTCACCAACTCCTCTGCAGAGCCACGCATTCCATGCTTGGCACCCGCCAGCAGGTTTACCCAATGCGTAGTGTAAGTGATATACCTGCCCTGACCGTGCTTTGCAGACCAGGTATCAGTGGTCAGATGGACCCTTGCCCCAACACTGTGTGCCAGACATGACATGACTTCCTTTTCCATAATAGAGTACAGGTTGGGGATTGCCTTTTGTGAAAAAAAATTTCGGCCGGGTACCTTCCACTGCGGTGTCCCAATAGCTACAAATTTTTTGAAGGCCTCAGACTCCACCAGCTTGTATGGTAAAAGCTGGCGGGCTAAGAGTTCCGACAAGCCAGCTGTCAGACGCCGGGCAAGGGGGTGACTCTGTGACATTGGCTTCTTACGCTCAAACATTTCCTTGACAGAAATCCTGACTGTGGGCAGATGAGCAGGAACTGCTGAAGGTGAGAGGCGGAGTGGCGGGTTGTTGATAGGGGGCAAGGAGGACAGCAGTGGTTGACGTGGCTGAAGATGCTGGACCAGGAGGAGGATGGTGGCTTTGAGTTTGTGTGCTGCTTGTACTCGTCATGTGTTGATCCCATAGGCGTTTGTGATGTGAGATCATGTAACTTCGCAAAGCAGTTGTACCTAGGTGGGTGTTGGACTTCCCACGACTCAGTTTCTTTTGGCACAGGTTGCAAATGGCATCGCTGTTATCAGAGGCAGACACACAAAAAAAAATGCCACACTGCTGAGCTTTGCAATGACGGCATTCTGGTGGTGGCAACAGCTTGCGTTGATTGGCGTGCTGTCTGGCTGACCCCGGGTGTCGATACATGCTGTCTGACTGTGCCACTAGCTCCTTGCGATGACCTCCACCTGCTTCCAACTCGTCTCCTCCTCCTCTCTGTCTCCCCATCTGAACTTTCCCCCTCTTCTTCTTCTCTTCGAGCAGGCACCCACGTGACATCCACGGACACATCGTCATCATCAGCCGCTTCACTTGTATTTGACAACTCAGCAAAGGCAGCAGCAGCAGGTAAAACATCATCATCATCATCACAACGTACGTCCATATGTATAATGCTGCCTGACTGAGACATATCCCCGTTATCTACATCCTCTGGCACTAATGGTTGCGCATCACTCATTTCTTCCAACTGATGTGTAAATAACTCCTCTGACAGATCAAGTGAAGCGGCTGTGGTGCTAGTGTTGGTGGTGCCGGTGGGCGGGCGAGTGGTAACTTGAGAGGTGCCCGAAGCTGAGCGGGAGGAGGATGGTGCATCAAGGTTCCGAGCGGAAGCTGTAGACGATTGGGTGTCCTGTGTAAGCCAGTCAACTATGTCCTCAGAATTTTTCGAGTTCAGGGTACATGTCCTCTGAACACTGGGCATTATTCTAGGGCCAAAGGAAATCACAGCACCACGACGGCCCCTGCGGGGTGGCCTGCCTCCGTCTGTCATTTTTTTTTTAGATTAGTGGTACTATGCGTGCAAGGTGCTGTGCCACCCTATATGAGTGTTGGGCAGTGGGTACAGTACAGTCTGTGGACCTGACACTCACTGGCAGGGAACTGCAATTATATGACAGAGGAAAAAATAAATTATTTTTTGATCTGCAAGGTGCTGTGCCACCGTATATGAGTGGTGGGCACTGGGCAGTGGGCACAGTACAGTCAGTGGACCTGACACTCACTGGCAGGCAACTGCAATTATATGACAGAGGAAAAAATTAATTATTTTTTGATCTGCAAGGTGCTGTGCCACCGTATATGAGTGGTGGGCACTGGGCAGTGGGCACAGTACAGTCTGTGAACCTGACACTCACTGCCAGGCAACTGCAATTATATGACAGAGGAAAAAATAAATTATTTTTTGATCTGCAAGGTGCTGTGCTACAGTATATGAGTGGTGGGCACTAGGCAGTGGGCACAGTACAGTCTGTGGACCTGACACGCACTGGCAGGCACCTGCAATTATATGACAGAGGAAAAAATAAATTATTTTTTGATCTGCAAGGTGCTGTGCCACCGTATATGAGTGGTGGGCAGCAGAGATGTATAGTAACAAAGTAGAACTACTTAAGTACTGTACTTAAGTACCGAAATGCGGTATCTGTACTTTCCTAGAGTAGAATTTTTTTCTCCTACTTCTACTTTTACTTCACTACATTTTTTCGATGATTTCGATACTTCTACTCCGATATTTTTTTTTTGTGCTGCATAGTTACTCGTTACTTTTAAAAAAATTACCACTGCCAGAACAGTAGATGGCAGGTTGTATTGTAAATCAGCGCATACGAAAATAAAGGCTGTGTATAATAAAAGCTGCTATACCAAATCTTTGCAATAAAAAGAAAATATGAAACAAACAAATAAATGGTGCTACAGCGCTTAAAGCGCATCAAGAAACTACTAACAAACACAGGTTAATCATTTGAATAAATCATTTGAAATAATAAAAAACAATATGATGTTCAAACTTTTGACTTCTTTCTTTAATAACTACATAACACAGTACTTGTGCTTCTACTTTCAGTACTTGAGTAGAATTTTTTTTTCAAAACTACTGGTACTTTTTACTTTTAGTACTTAAGTAGCAATTTTTTTGAAAAACTACTTGCAATACTTAAGTAAAAAAAATGTTGAATACTTTAGTACTTCTACTTAAGTAACTTTTTCTGCGAGCACTTCCACTTCTACTCAAGTCACTTTTTGATCGAGCACTTGTACTTTTACTCAAGTAGAAATTTCGAGTACTTTATACAAGTCTGGTGGGCAGTGGGCACAGTACAGTCTGTGGGCCTGACACTCACTGGCAGGCAACTGCAATTATATGACAGAGGAAAAAATAAATGATTTTTTTAACTGCAAGGTACTGTGCCACCCGATATGAGTGGTGTGCACACAGTACAGTCTGTGGGTCTGTGGCCTCTCACACACGGCGGGCAGGCAACTGCAATATATATATATATATATATATATATATATAAAAAGCAGACTGATGTGCTTGCCCTAAAAAGGGCTTTTTGGGGTGCTGTCAGGACGCTGTCCTTACAGCAGGAGTGGACACAGAACACTGGCCTAGCTAACAATTTCCCTATTAATTCAGCAGCAGCAGCACTCTCCCTGCTCTCACTAACACTGCAGCTTCAGAATGAATCTAAGATGGATGCTGTCCTTGCTTTTTTATAGGAGGTGGGAGGGTCTGGGAGGGAGGGTATGCTGATTGGCTGGAATGTGTCTGCTGACTGTGAGGTACAGGGTCAAAGTTTGCTCAATGTTGATGTATAGGGGGCGGACCGAACATTGCATATGTTCGCCCGCCGCGGCGAATGCGAACAAGCGATGTTCGCCGGCGAATAGTTCGGGACATCTCTAATCTGCAATAGGCAACTCAGCCCAGTTTTTGTCTAGTGTCTAGAAGTAAGGACCTACAGTAGATCCCTGCTGGGACTCTTAGTTCCTTTGTTTTTAGTAGGGTTAACTTTTTTGTTTCAAAATTTTCCTAAGGATCTTCAATCAACAGCCAAGCTGGGTAATATAGATCCTAGTAGCCACCCCAGCTCAGCAAGCGAGTGCATGAAGACTAGCTACATGCCAGGTCAGCCCTGTTCAGTAGTGGGGAGGCTGGTGAGCTATCTCATGGGGGACACATACGACCAAACCTTTTTATCATGTGTCCTTTCCCCGACCAACTGCTCCCCAACATGGTGGGAGGCAGTCTGTCCTAAAAGAGATACCTGCTCCTTATCTATTTATTTTCCCCCTCTCCCTAATGGATGTGCAGTGGGCTTCAGAGGTTAGAATCTCAACGTGCCTGACATGCCCCCTGCATTTGTTGATGAGCGGGCTCACGGGGTTCCACTAAGTGCTCATCCTCCTGGAGCCCCACCTCACTCTTTCTTGGTACGCTTCTTGAATTTCCTTGACTGCAACATGATCCTTGCAGAAGCCAGGAAACACCAGGAGCTTCCGTTTGAAAACATGAAAGTCAAGCTTTTTCCTGATTTTTCAGCAGAAACCCAGAAACGTAGGCGATCCTTCAGAGAAGTCCGACGTCATTTGCCGGGGAAAGCCATTAGGTACAGCATGTTTTATCCGAGTAGGCCCTGGGTCACACATCGTGGGGTGGTGAGATTTTTTGATATCCCTTTGGAGGCTAATGACTGGCTGGATACGCTGTGAGTATGGACTCCTCAAGGATTGCCTCTGTAGGCCCTATAGAGCTTTTGTTGCAGGTGTACTGTTTCTCTCGGCTGTTCTTTTTTGACATTTGTTCTGTTTGCACTGTCCCGCTGGAACATATTTTTTCAGAGCTTAGCAAGAATCACTGGCTACATTCTGGGACAGCCTTCGGTGCCTTATACTGTGTCTACTGGTGCATTACTTTTTGTTAGCATGCACAGACCCTACTCGTAAGTTCAAAAGCCTCTATTCTGTGTATTCCTAAACCAGAATGATATCTCATGGGAACTTTCCTGCAGCCAGGAGCCTGGCCTCTCTTAGAAGACAGTTTGAGACTTAAGGATGTACCTGGTGTGGTTAAGTTTCCGTTCTAGTTTAAGTTTTGGGTACAAAGCTGCCTGTATAGTTGGCTGAATGCCTGGTTGGTTGCTACAAAGCGGCAGGGTGTTCATCATTTTGGGCACTGTTCTGGGACTCCTAGTGCAACTACTTTTATTCCTGCCCCATGATACTGGATGCGTGACATGTTCTGTCTTATCTGATACCTCTATGTGCTTCTTCTCCTTCTGTTTTTCCTTCTGATTAACCAAGTCCATTTCAAAATTACAATTGGTTTAGTGGAACAACAACTACCCCTGATTTTCCAGTACCTGAAGCCTATGAGGCCACATGTGGTATTTTGCAAGAGACCCATCTGGTTCGGTAGCAGGATACTAGCCTACAGGTCTCCATCTTGATTAGTAAATCAGTCCGTTGTACTATTCACCAAGTGATATGAGATCCTGGGGGATGCTATCTGATTGTGGTGGTCGATTTATTTACATGTAAGGTAGTGTTGGTGAATGTATACATACCTCAGTCTTTATGACATCATGGGTAAATTGTCTCTCTTCATGCACCTCCCTCTAATCATGGCTGGGGATTTTAATGGAATTTTAGACCATTTAGACACCTCCAACCCCTTGCATTCCTCCTCACTGGAACTTCAGGCTTGTGCCAACTCTGTGTCCCTTACAGAATTATGGCGTTGGAAACACCCAGGTGTGACTAGTTTTTCCTAACTCTGCAGGTGGTGAGGTCTGCAGATTATATGATCATACTCCCTTGTCCCTGGTTCTTGGTTCCATACGCAGATGCAGGGAGGTGCATGGAGACTGAGTCTGGGTTGGCTTGAAGTGGAGACTGCGTCGTTCCAGGTGGCCCGTTTTTGATAAACTCTCCTCAACGACCCTACTGGTGGTATGGGATGCTTTTAAGGCATGCATGAGGGGTCAATATATTTCAGCCATTAAGGCAACCCACCAGGATTATAACGCTACCTTGCAGTGGTTACAAGAGGAGGAGTGGACCTGTGAGCTTAATCATGCCTCGGCTCTCTCCTAACTGTGCTAAGCTATTGGAGGTTATACGGCAACTTGCACTTCTTTTTAGTGAGTTAACGCAAACATTCTGGGTTAGGAGAGAGGAATCTATCTTTGAGCAGGGGGACAAAAATGGCAAACTATTAGCCATGCTGGGGGCAGACCAACAGGTACAAACCAGGATTCCTTGCCTCCGCACTTCGGTGAACGGTAAACCTACTTCTGACCCTGAAATCTTTGATATTTTTCTAAATTATTACAGTACATTGTATGCTCCTTTTCCTGCTTATAGTATGGATAGTTACTTGCTGGCCTTGCCATTCCCACATTGTCGGCTACAGATGTGGAACTCCTCGATAGAGATTTTACACAGGAGGAAATTGATTTGGCTATTTGGTCCTCCCCCCCACATAAGTCTCCTGGCCCTGATGGCTTCCCAGCCAAATGGTATAGAACCCATGTGGTAACTCTAGGGCCCAGACTTCAAAGCCTATACCAGTACTGCATTTACAATGGTGTTTTTCCGGACTCCATGTCAGATGCCCATATAATCCTACTGCCAAAGCCGGGCAAAGGCCCATTGGACTGCTCCTCATATAGACAGATCGCCCTGCTCAATCAAGATCTCAAAATTCCCACTAAAATTTTGTCAGCTAGATTGTCACATTATTACAGCTCTGGTTGATATTGATCAAACAGGGTTTATTCCTGCTAAATCCACTGACAAATCTGAGGAGAGTATTCGCTCGTCTCCTTACATATGGAAAAGGCCCTTGATTTGGTGGACTGGAACTATATGGCCCCCATTTTAAGGCATATCGGGTTTGACCCCCGATTTATGGCTTGGATCTCACTACTGTACAAGTGCCCTAAAGCTGCGCTTAGGATTGGAAGTGGGATTTTTGTGCCTTTTGCAGTGGGCCGAGGGATACGTCAGAGGTGCCTGCTCTCACCTTCTCTATTTACACTCATGATGGATGAAAGCAGCTCTTTAGATCTTAACTACATTTTCTACTTACTCAGGGCTCTAGAATTAATTGAGTGAAATCTGGTGTACTGCCAATTGATGATGGTGCACGGGCGGTTGCTGCACCTGACATCCCTATACCCTGGGTTTCCCATTTTAAATATCTTGGGATTATGAATTCTGCTAAGGTAAATGAATATTCATTGTTAAACCTCCACCCCTAATACCTGCATTTAGAAGTCATCTGGAGGCATGAAAACATTTGCCCCTCTTGCTTTTAGGCAGGATCAATTTGCTGAAAATGAAGACCTTACCTGTAATATTTCCTACGTAACTCCCCAGTTTGGATTCCCTGCTCCTATGTTAGGAAACTGGAGGGCTTATTCAGTTCTTCTTTTGTGGTCTTCATTCCATCCTAGAATAGGCTTGCGAGTTCTCCAGGAACCTCTAGGTCAAGGGGGTCTTGCATTGCCAGATCTGTACAAATACTTTTTAGTGGGCCAGATGGTATTTGCACGCAGATTGCTGACGAGAGATGATGAGGATGCAGCCACAGTATTGGAGGCAGCATTAGTGGGTTCATATGAGGGCCTCCATCTTTTGATGTTTAGGGGTAACCAGGGTTAGCTCACACTAATGGGCTCTTTGAGGGTCACATTAAAGGCATAGAATAAGATACAACGAATCATGCAGCCTGAAGGAATAGTTTATTTCCCCCTCAACCCCAGTCTGGTATAATCCCTGGTTATCTTATTTTGGTACAATTCCGGATTCTATTTTGTGGGTGGACAAGGGGATTATACAGTTTAAGGATATTATGGAAAGAGGGCAGTTTCTTACATTCACTCCCGAATTGGTATTTTTCTGCTATCTGCAATCGCATCATGCATACACTTCCCAATTTGGCGCTGCTACCATAAAGGTCCAATCCTCAGATCAGCGGCGTAACTAGAACCTTCAGGGCCCCGGTGCAAGAAACCATGAAGGGCCCCTTGGGGCCCTTTACTCTAGTTATGGGGCCCTTTATTACGGTCCCGCAGCGGGACCCTTTCACAAGTTCTGCAGTGGGCCCCCTTCCTGCCATCTTGTGGCCTACCCACGGTGGTGGAATGCCAGGGCCCTGTCGCAAGTGTGACCTTTGCGATCCTGGAAGTTCACCCACTGGTGTCAGTAGTTTTTTGGTATTTTAATTGTATTTTTTTTATCATTTTATTTAATTTTTTTTACAATGTCACTGACTTGACTATGACTCTGTCCATTCAGAAAAGGAAGGAGCTTGTAAATTACATATTTTCCGACCCCCTTTCTGGTTCTCTATTGTGACACATCCCCTGCAGCAGCCGGCAGGTGAGGGAAGGGAGCGTTCTGAAGGGGGGGGGGGGGGGCAGCACAGAAGGGGGAGGACCAGCACACAGGGGCCCAGAGACAGCAGAACACAAGTATACTGGATAGGAGAAGTAGCGGGGGGCAGCGTACAGAGGAACCAATCTCCTCCATTTTCCTCCTGCAGCTACAGAAGGAAAAAAGGACAGTGATTTCTCTACATGCTGCCCCCGCCGCCCTTCCTATTCAGGTGTACAGGGGAGCCACATGGGCCCCTTCAGCATGGGGCCCGGTTGCGATTGCAACCCCTGTAGTTACGCCCCTGCCTCAGATCTAGATGGGCTACTGGTGTCAGAGTCACTTAAAAAGACGTTGCCTGAGGTATACAAGGAATTATTTACAGTTAGGCCTAAGCCTCTTGAGAAATGAAGAGAGCAGTGGATGGCAGTCATTCCAAACTTTCGGGGGGATGATTGGGACGATATGTGGGCTTATCTTTTTCACCACCTAGTGTCAGCTAGGGATCGTCTCATTCAATATAACATTTTGTATAGAACTTACTACACCCCAGCCAGGCTTGACACGATTTACCAATCTGTCTCAGCGCATTGCTGGCACTGTAAGTATTCCCTTTACTGATTTTGAACATGAATTTTGGCACTGTTTGGCACTGCAAAGGGGCAAGTATCCCTGGTCCATGTGGAGCTAGCGGACCAACTGGTCTAGGGCCTCAAGTATACATGTGATGCATTTCTGGATTTAGCCCTATTGCTTTCTAGACCTTCAGTCAGCTGATTTGCACTGTGTTCTCTGGTTAAAGTGTACCAGTCTACTAAGAAGGCCTGACAAAGTTACCTTTTCAGAGAGACCGGCTCTTTGGTGCTATTCTAGACGACATTATTAAAATCCTCACAGGAGGTAGAAGCACCTTCCTTCCACAAATTAGAAAGGGAAAGAAGCCAAAGCGTAAACAAGGAGCTTCTTTCATTGTGCAAAAGTACCATTTATCGTCCTTCGGGCACCTCGGACAAAAGCTCTAAGTCTTTCAAGGCCCCCGCTAGTGGTCTCAAATGTCCTAAGCAACACAAAACCCGTAAGCTTGCAGACAAGTCCCCCACTGCATGCAGGTTTGTCCCCACCTGTTTACTTCAGGGTGGGGGTCAGCTCTGCTAGTTCGCAGATGTTTGGAATTCTCATTTCCATGACAACTGGGTCCACAGGCTGAATGAAAAAAAAAATGTTTTCCTTTTAATTTTTATTTTTTGACAATTGTTTATATCACACTCTAGCTCATCATTCAGGGAGGTTTTCTTCCCCCTGGCCTGCCAACTCCCGGGGTTGCGATGCACGGTTTTGACACACCCTCCCCCGCCCCGTCTCTGTTATCATCCGGGATGGTGATGGGGTGCGGTCATATGCTGCATCGGTGCCATGTATAGTTGCCCCTCCCCGCGATCCTCCGGCATCGTGTTTCTAGGGCAACCCTCTGTTTTCATTCTGACACCTGGCTGGGTGGGTGTGTCTCGTCCCCGACGCAGCGTGCTGGATATGAGATCATGCCTCCCCGACCCATTTAACAACGTCTTTACATGACGTTGGCGGGAATCTGCCTTTGTCAGTGGGGTGTTTGAGCTGAGAGGGGCTAGGATGCTATGTGCTTTGCTCTATGTGGGTCGGTCTTGATTCAGTATCCACCTGCACAGTAATTTTCATCACTCTATCCAGCTGTCGGTAAGATGCTCTTCGATACACTTTCCACTTTTTTTCACCTTGTTGTTTTCACGTTTTGGATTCTTGGCATGTTGCAATATCCTTTATTTTCTTTCTGCTGTCTATTGTGTTTCAATATTGCTCTGGCACTCTGCACTCACCTTATTTTTACTTCACACACTTTGGGTATCTATGTTGCAATATTCTTGATTTTCTTTCTGTGTTTTATTATTATTCTGGCACCTTGGATCCACCTCATATTTACTTGATACACCTTGGGTATCTATATGTACATGTCTTTTGTACTATGGTAGTTATTTTGGTCTGTTTGAACACATACAGTGGGTACGGAAAGTATTCAGACCCCCTTAAATTTTTCACTCTTTGTTATATTGCAGCCATTTACTAAAATCATTTAAGTTCATTCTTCTTCCTCATGAATGTACACAAAGCATCCCATACTGACAGAAAAACACAGAATTGTTGACATTGTTGCAGATTTATTAAAAAAGAAAAACTGAAATATCACATGGTCCTAAGTATTCAGACCCTTTGCTGTGACACTCATATATTTAACTCAGGTGCTTTCCATTTCTTCTGATCATCTTTGAGATGGTTCTACACCTTCATTTGAGTCCAGCTGTGTTTGATTATACTGATTGGACTTGATTAGGAAAGCCACACACCTGTCTATATAAGACCTTCCAGATCACAATGCATGTCAGAGCAAATGAGAATCATGAGGTCAAAGGAACTGCCTGAAGAGCTCAGAGACAGAATTGTGGCAAGGCACAGATCTGGCCAAGGTTACAAAAAGATTTCTGCTGCACTTAAGGTTCCTAAGAGCACAGTGGCCTCCATAATCCTCAAATGGAAGACGTTTGGGACGACCAGAACCCTTCCTAGAGCTGGCCGCCCGGCCAAACTGAGCTATCGGGGGAGAAGAGCCTTGGTGAGAGAGGTAAAGAAGAACCCAAAGATCACTGTGGCTGAGCTCCAGAGATGCAGTCAGGAGATGGGAGAAAGTTGTAGAAAGTCAATCACTGTAGCCCTCCACCAGTCGGGGCTTTATGGCAGAGTGGCCCGACGGAAGCCTCTCCTCAGTGTAAGACACATGAAAGCCCGCATGGAGTTTGCTAAAAAACACCTGAAGGACTCCAAGATGGTGAGAAATAAGATTCTCTGGTCTGATGAGACCAAAATAGAACTTTTTGGCCTTAATTCTAAGTGGTATTTGTGGAGAAAACCAGGCACTGCTCATCCACCTGTCCAATACAGTCCCAACAGTGAAGCATGGTGGTGGCAGCATCATGCTGTGGGGGTGTTTTTCAGCTGCAGGGACAGGACGACTGGTTGCAATCGAGGGAAAGATGAATGCAGCCAAGTACAGGGATATCCTGGACAAAAACCTTCTCCAGAGTGCTCTGGACCTCAGACTGGGCCGAAGGTTTACCTTCCAACAAGACAATGACCCTAAGCACACAGCTAAAATAACGAAGGAGTGGCTTCACAACAACTCCGTGACTGTTCTTGAATGGCCCAGCCAGAGCCCTGACTTAAACCCAATTGAGCATCTCTGGAGAGACCTAAAAATGGCTGTCCACCAACGTTTACCATCCAACCTGACATAACTGGAGAGGATCTGCAAGGAGGAAGGCAGAGGATCCCCAAATCCAGGTGTGAAAGACTTGTTGCATCTTTCCCAAAAAGACTCCTGGCTTATTACATCAAAAGGGGGCTTCTACTAAATACTGAGCAAAGGGTCTGAATACTTAGGACCATGTGATATTTCAGTTTTTCTTTTTTAATAAATCTGCAACAATGTCAACAATTCTGTGTTTTTCTGTCAGTATGGGGTGCTATGTGTACATTCCTGAGGAAGAAGAATGAACCTAAATGATTTTAGCAAATGGCTGCAATATAACAAAGAGTGAAAAATTTAAGGGGGTCTGAATACTTTCCGTACCCACTGTATGACTACTTTATATATTTTTTTCACGTGATTATATATTTTATATAATCACACATGAAGTATGATGAATATATAGTATGATGAATATATAGTAAAACTATTATTATTTTTTAAACACTTTTTTTCAGATTATCTTGGGCACGATGTGTTCCCTCTACTATTGCCTATTTGTGCGACGTCTCTGCCTACCCCCTCTGTGGGACCATTTCAGCTATCCCTCCATCTCCTCCTCCCCTTGTTCTGATCTCGGTTAGACAGTCGCTATGGGGGTGACTTCCTTCCCTCCCAGAGTTTTTTTTTTATTCTTTTTGGGCTACCATAGTAAGTAGCTGTTTTTGATCTATATTGGAGCAATTTGTCATTTTTCCTACACACATCTTACATTCTAATGCCAATCTACATTTACAGACTCAAAGTTTTAAATCAGCTCCTGATGAGTGGACGTAGAGCCACGAAACGCGTAGAGCCTATAAGATATGAAGATAGACCATTTGAAGACTGATCACATGTTGTTTATAAATAAAATGTATTGACGGATTAATTTATTCATTGATTGATTATTATGTAAATATATTTTTATGAATTTATAAACTTCATGTTCAGTTCTTGATTTGTGGATGTTTATTTTTATAATATTGTACCTTCTATGAAATATTTAATAAATTATTAAATTTCTTGATATTCCATACTACTTTCAACATGCATTAATGACTGACATCACTCAAAGTCCCTTAACCTTTGCTTCTTTTTCTACATAGAAGATTTCCAGTGTATGGGTAGCTTATCAGTGATAATGGATGTACACTTAACCTTTTTTTCTGTCCTCCTAGGTGAATATAATCCACCCTCCCTTTCCACAGGTCCATACATACCTACAGTATATCACCTGTCTTCTTCAGCCCTTTGTCACTTGCCATGATATTCAGAGTGTTGTACAATAGGGTTTTTTTTTTTTTTTAATTAATTATTTTTTTTTTGCTGTTGTGGACATTTTTCTTTTTTCATGGGGCCCTTTTATTTCTAGTTTACAACAGAGTCCAAAGGGAATAACTGGGAGTGAACAGAACAGCTCAGAATTTCCGACATGATCAACAGCTATTTGTTGGCAGTGACTGAACAGATATAACAAAACACTTTCATTGTTGTATTTACCAATCCATTAGCACTTCCTGTGTGACAGTGGTCTGTTTTGGTACCTATTTAGATCAGTAAGAGTCGGTTCACACTAAGGCGACACGACTCCTTACTACTTTGGGGGCGACTTGTGCATTACCATGCACCACGACTTCGGAGCGACTTGCAGGGACTTCACATAATGGAAGTCTATGCAAGTCGCTCCGAGGTCGCCCCGAAGTAGTACAGGACGCTTTTTCTAAGTCGGAGCGACTTGTGTCGCTCCTATTAGAACGGGTCCTGTAGCGGTCAATGGACCACGAGGGAGCGCGACTTGTCAGGCTCTAAAAGTCGCGCTAGTGTGGACCGGCTCTAAAAGAGAAGAGTCTAAATGGTTTGGTTTATTTATTTTGCAATATTCTTAGTTTTTATGTGTTGTCCATCCCTTTTTTTGTTTTGTTTTTTTCCTCTGAACTTTTACAGTGTTTCTTGCTAAGAGAAATGTTGCACAACAAAATTTCAAGGGATTACAGAAGCACAAATTTGGAAACAATGACACTATTTATTTCATTTTTATTATTCAAGCACACCTGCCCATTCATCCATGTTTCTATGCTTTATTTTCTTGAAAAATCACTCTGAAAATTACCCCCTAGCTTTTCTGGCTGTGGCCATCTTGAGTAAGGGCAGATGATGTATCTAGCACTTACTTCCAGGAATCCATCTGCCCTTAGCCCAAGCATATAAGCAGGAGGGCGTGGTTAGCTGTGAAGGCCCCTCCTCCCCTCCTGAAGACTCCTGTGATATATGACATTGTTTGCCTAGGCCTGGAAACCAGAAAGTAACTAAAGAAATGTAAAAAAAAAAAAGTTTAAAACAAATAAATATGACTTTCATATTTACTAATGCTAGCAGCATAAGGATTAAAATAGTTAATGTTGATTGCGAGAGTGAAGTTCTGCTTTAAGCAAATTTTAAGTTTCAAATATTACGACACACAAAGGAATTCAGTGCACATTTATGGTGAAAAGAAAACGTTTATTTCATTAAAAAAATAAAAAAGACACAACAAAAAAGTCAGGGTTTACATTTTTTTTTTAAATACACTCTGACTCCAGATCACAACGCTGTGTCATATTAATGTCTTTGTTTAGCATGTTTAATGACCACAGTCAAGAATGTTGCCAATATACAGCACTTCGGCTGTTGTCCTGAACTCTCAGCTACCCATCAACAACTAGAAAAGCGCTGTTCATTGCTTCATTGAAGAGGATGACCATTAGTCCAAGATCACTGTTACCATACTTGTATTATTTTCAGAGCCATGGCAGTGTTTTAGAAAATAGCAGAACATAAAGCCCAGCTGAACACTTAATTATTACTGCAAAAACTATTTTAAAAAATGAATTCTGTAAACTATATTTATGCTCTTAAATAGCAGCTACAGGCCCTTGAAGTACTCTAAATGTTCAAATTTTGCTGGTTGCAAAAAAGCTTGCTATAGAGATATATACAAACTGATCACACAAACACAGCATTACATGGGTCTTCATAAATGCTTGTTGCAATGTGCAGAATTTGGACATTTTTCATGGGGCACAAGACATGCTTTAGTAGCATTTTTAGTAGACTGTTTTTTCTAGCACGTGGTGTTCAAAGTGACCACAGTTTAACCTTATTCACTAAAATTGTTTGCAAACTGTACAGCCTGTACCTCATTAACCACTTGCCGACCAGTCACGTTGACTGTACCGCGGCAAAGTGGCTCGTTATCGTCTGGCGACATAGACCTACGTCACCAGACATGCCCCTCTCTCCCGCCGCCGGAGGCTTGCTCCCGCTGTATTCAGTTACAGCGGGAGTCGGACCAGGGGAGGAGCGGCGGTGATTACCGCCGCTCTTCCCCGATCGTCGGGGATCTAGTGTGGAAATCTGCCCACTTGTGTAAACAAAGCGGGCGGATCTCCTAAGTGACAGGCAGGGTCAGATTGCAGGGTTCAGCTTAGCTGAACCTGCAATCTGTCCCTGTGTCACACAGTCCCCTCCCCCCACACACGTTAGTAAGCACCAGGCATACATTTACCCCTTGATCACCAATAAAAATAAACCCCTTCCCTGCCAGTGTCATTTTTACAGTAACAGTGCATATGTATAGCACTGATTACTGTAGTAATGTCACTGGTACCCCCAAAAGTGTCAAAAATGTCAGTCAAGGGTCCGATCTGTCCACCGCAATGTCGCAGTCCCGCAAAAAAAAAAAAATTGCAGATTGCCGCCATTACTCGTTAAAAAAAAAAAACCACCAAAAATGACAGAAATCTTTCCCTTAGTTAGTAAACGCAATAACTTTTGCGCAAACCAATCAAAATACGCTTATTGCGATTTTTTTTACCAAAAATATGTAGCAGAAAACAAATTGGCCTAAAATGATAAAAAAATTTTGATTTTTACATTTTGGGGGGGGGGGGGGGGATTTCATATAAAAACATGTGAAAAATATTGTTATTTTTTTCAAAATTGTCGCTCTTTTTTTGTTTATTGCGCAAAAAGTAAAAATCGCACAGGTGATCAAATACCACCAAAAGAAAGCTCTATTTGTGGGGGAAAAAATGACATACATTTAATTTGGGTACAGCATTGCATGACCATGCAATTGTCCGTTAAAGTAACGCAGTGCCGAATCGCAAAATATGGCCTGGTCAGGAATGGGGAAAAAAGCGGTTAAAAATATGCTCATTGAGAATTTTTTTGTCAAAGACATGTAACTAAATGCATTTTGGCCTAAATATATGACAAAAATTGAATATATTGGATATTTTTTAACTGTCAAAGTAGAAAAATATTGTTATTTTTTCAAAATTGTCACTTTTTTAATTAATATCGCTAAAAATGAAAATCGCACAGGTGATCAAATACCACCAAAATAAAGCTCTGTTTGTGGGAAAAAAAGGACGTAAATTTCGTTTGGGTACGGTGTTGCATGACCGCGCAATGGTCAGTTAAATTCGCACAGTGGCGAATCGCAAAAAGTGGCCTGGACGTAAGACAGCAAAATCCTCCGGTGGTAAAGTGGTTAAAGCTGAACCCTGAGAATTACACCCTTGCAGTGGGGACCCCACACTGCAAAGGTTGAATGCTTATTAGGTCTATGGATAGAGGAACAAGCTGTAATACCTCATCCCTCGCTCTGGCATTCTGTTTTCTCTGGTGCTCAGGGTTGTGGGCGGCCTTTGCTGTCTTCAGGTACAATGCAGGGGCCTGCATTGTATGTGACGAAGTCAGAGAAGCACCATAGAGAAGAGGCTGTGGGTGACTGGTCGCTACAGCGTGGGGGAAGCCTGGCCCTGACTTAACCAGCATTTACCCCTTGTAGTGTAGACGGGCCCACTGCAAGGCTGTTTATTTTTCTGTAATTCCCAGAGTTCAGCTTTAAGTGAATCAACCTCAGTATGTCAGATACAAACCATAACATTGATTGGAATAACCAGCACAAGCGGAGAGGGCAGCCGACTGTCAGGGGATAGTTCACTTTTGCACTTTGTAGGGTAAAGCTGGCCATAAACGGTTCAAATCTCGGCCAGTTCAGCAGGAACCGGACAAGATTCAAACCATGTATGGGCAGGATGAATGTACACAAGCTGATTGATCGGTCAACTTGGGTACAGCCAGCCTGCCAGATTTTACATGCAATTATTGCTAGCGGCTAATAATAAGTAAAGTTTTATGCAGGTTAGTGAAATGCACGGTGGATAAAGAATATTACCTCCGCAAATTAGAACTATTCCTTAATTCCCACAAGAAGGACAAGGTACCGTTAATATTTTATCAAACACTATAGTGGTAGTCGCTACTGCAGATTGAGTCGTGATCATCCAGGACAATGTAGAGATGAGGGGTGGTGGCATCACATTCCTCGTGATGTCATGTTCTTTGGAAAAACATACATTCTGTGAATATCTCCGAGTGGCGAGCGAGTGAATCCCTGTGGTCAGTGTGCAGTGGAGCAGCTGCGCATGGCTCAAAGGATCATGGGGACTACGTGGTTATTATCTTATACAACCATTCCTCGGGTAGGAGATATGCATGGTTACATTGGTCCAATGTAAGTATGCAATTAATATCATACCTGCAGTTAAGCTTTAAACTACTGAAAACATTTGAAGTATGGTAACGTTTGCCTGAGTGGTTACCCTCTTTAATGCTTTACTGACCTAGTGCATAGCATACATTCCTTAGGAGAGACCTCCTATCCCAGCTCTCCTGACAGATGCTTCTGCCCTTAAAAGTGCATATTAGTGACAAACTCATTGTTATTCATTCTGCAAAGCAAACATTTAGAAAAATCAGGAAAGCTTCACCAGTTAAAGGACCTATAGTGCTGAATTTTGTTTGAGAGAAGCTAAATTACAGTATACATGAATATGAACAGAACTCACAAGAAGCCTTTTGGAAAGTAAGCATTGCTAAAATATGTTTTTTAATATATGCTGCCTCAAGTTTATGTAATCACAGTAGGCTATATAGTACTTAACACACTTACTTGGAATACCCATTCTTAATGTTGGAAGGTAAGGTAAGGTATTAAACATAGCCAGCAAAAGCAATAGTGCCACTTACAGGCACAATACATTATATAACATTGCACTGAGCTTGTTATTTCAGTCAAGAATGCAATTTACAGCTTTTATTACAGTTTAAATTAGTTAACAACCCCATTTCATTTAAAAAAAGCCCATCTATTCAACATTAATATTCTAGATCTTGGTAGACTTTCAATATTTTTTTTTTTTCTCTTAAGGACCCAAGTGGTGAGTTCTTTGCATGCAAACCCCCGTGTTAAAAACGCACTGCATTTGCGATCTTCAGCAGGTGTCAATATCAAGTTAATGACACTCCAAAGCAGCGTGTTTGCCCACACTGGATTGCATGGTAAAGGAGTTAAATGCAATCCGGTTTCAGGGACTTTCCAAAAGTAGTGCATATGCAGTGTGATTTCAGCCTATTCCTGGTGTGCACCAGCCCTTAAGATGGGGAGCCTACTCTGCCTGTTTTATTTGAAATTATGGAAAATGTTACAGAATAACTGAGAGCAACCAAAAACCTCAATGTGAGCAGGAGCAGATTGCTAAGATCTCACAAGTGGAGTTCCTAGCACATGGCCTCTACCTATAACTAAAGGCCCGTACACACGTGCAGATTGTCGGCCGAAAAGTTTCGGCCGACGACCGATTTTCGGCTTGTTAGTATGAAGCTTCCGACAGCCAACAGCGCACTTTCGGCCGAACAGAATCTGTCGTGCAAGCATTAAAATTTTTGTATGCCGACACCAGAACGGCCGATTGTTCGCCAGTCAGTACAGATTTCGGCCGACAGACAGCAGATTTGCAAGACTGAGCATGCTCAGAAAAGAAAAAAGACAAGGAAAGTTAACCATCACATGACATCACTTCTGCAGTCGGCTGTTGTTGGCCGACAAAATTCGTGTGCAGTCTTTTACACTTTTCAACAGACAAGACAGCCTGTGGACAAAAGACGGCCGATCGTTCGGCCGACGATCGGTACGTGTGTACGGGGCTTAAGTTGTCTTTAAGGCCCCTTTCACACTACGTCAGTTGTCATCCATTTTTCGTCAGTTGTTATCCGTCTTTCATCCGTTGTCATCCGTTTTTACATAGAGATACATTGATGTCCGTTTTTCATCCGTCAACTGATGGATGAAAAACTGACAAACTGACAGCGTGTGTGAAAGGGGCCTTAGGGCTCTTTCACACCGTTCAGATCCGCCTGTCCGTTTTTTTGGTGGATCTGAACGGTCCCCCCATGCATCCCTATGGGGCATCGGATGTCAGTGGAGACATGTCCACTGACATCCGATCCGTCAAATCTGGACGGATGGAAACCCTATTTTCCATCCGTCCAGCAGATCGGATCGGATGGGATCTAATGAGAACGGACCGACGGTCCATTCCCATCCGATTTCCCCCATAGAGATGCATGGGGAACTGACAGCTGTGTTTACGCACACAGCGTGGACACACAGCTGTCATCCTCCTGCTCACCCTTAAGGGCTCACCCTTAAGGGGCCTTAAGGGTGAGCTAAACCTTTAAAGCTTATCGGTACATTTTCTAAAACGAAATAGCAAGAAAGTCAATGTGGTCACAGCCAGAGAAACACACCCAACATCTAAATAATCTGCAGGACATGTATGGGTTAGATTAGGACTGTAGTTTGATTATATGCAGCCTTTGGTGCTATAATCCAATACTCCAGTGAATTTTATTTTTTGGATAGAGTGGGTAACTATCTGTGGCTCGGTTAGGGAGATTTCCTTCTTACCCTCAGACAGCACTTTAACTGGATCACAAAGTGATAGGAAATAGTTCTAGCAGGATCACAATTAACATTTTTAGTAGAGTAGAAGGTTGGACCCTTCATCAGGTTTTTATTTCTGCCTGTGTCCCCTGTTGGGAGATTAGCCTTCGCAATGACATGATAACTTATCAACAAGGACAATGACAGCAATAAACGCTGACAAACGTTCTATGTTTTTACTGCTTTATTTAAAATAAATAAAAAATTGACAGGAGATACACAATACTTAGTAAATCACTACCCCATTTCATAATTTCCTATCCTATCATTCCTCTGTTATGTTTAATGGGGAAACCACTACCCTAGTTATTCTTTCAAAACAACTGATCTTCCATCACCAGCAATCAGTGTAAACTTTAAAACTGGTCCACTTGTGGTGGTCTGAATTTGCTAGAAAATGTCTTTTGATTTCATATTTAATGGCCATAATGCACATTCCATGATGCTATTTTCCCTTTCCTTGCACTGTACCTTCTTGCATTAGGATCCACTAGAGTGCCTTAGATGGTAAAAAGAAGTCTGCATTGATTGCTACTGTCTTTATACATATGGTTATATTTCTCTCTGTACCCTGGATTTTCCGTTAAGTAATAATGAAAGCATAAATGTAATACTGGTCAACAATTGCTAGAAACAATCTCAACTATGGCCTAAACTGGCATAAAACATCAACAAGTGAGATTAAAAAATGTTTTGGAAATGATGTAAAATATCTTCCACATGCTTTGAGTGTAGTTTAAGTAATGAGGTGTGAAAGGGGGTCTCAGAGTGTTAAAGTGTATGTGAAGCCAAAACTTTTTTCTTCTGGATAGAGAAAGGAAAGGTTACAACCCCTGTAAGGTTTTTTATTGCTGCCGTCTCCCTATTTTTTCATACTGTAATGGAAAATCTGACATTTTTCAGTTGTAAATGAAAGGGGGAAACTTTCCAATAAGGAAACCTGCTATGGGACAACTTTCTAATTGAGGATATTCCCCCTTGCACTAAAATTGTGTTGGGCCCCTTTCCCTCATCTCAAAAGATACATTATCTCACAAAAGTGAGTACACCCCTCACATTTTTGTATGGTGGTGGGAGTGTCATGGTCTGGGGCTGCATGAGCGCCGCCGACACTGGGGAGCTACAGTTTGAGGGAAGCATGAATGCCAACATGTACTGTGACATACTGTAGCAGAGCATGATCCCCTCCCTTCGGAGACTGGGCCGCAGGGCAGTATTCCAACATGGTAACGACCCCAAAAACACCTCTAAGACAACCACTGCCTTGCTAAAGAAGCTGAGGGTAAAGGTGATGGACTGGCCAAGCAGGTCTCCAGATCTAAACCCTATTGAGCATCTGTGGGGCATCCTCAAATGGAAATTGAGGGAGCGCAAGGTCTCTAACATCCACCAGCTCTGTGATGTCGTCATGGAGGAGTGGATGAGGAATCCAGTGGCAGACTGTGAAGCTCTGGTGAACTTCATGCCCAAGAGGGTTAAGGCAGTGCTGAAAAATAATGGTGGCCACACAAACTTTTGACACTTTGGGCCCAATATGGAAATTTTCACTTAGGGGTGTACTCACTTTTGTTGCCAACCGTTAAAACATTAATGGCTGTGTGTTGAGTTATTTTGAGGGGACAATAAAGTTACACTGTTTTACATGCTGTAGAATCACTACTTTACATTGTAGCAAAGTGTAATTTCTTCAGTGTTGTCATATGAAAAGATATAATAAAATATTTACAAAAATGTGAGGGGTGTACTCACTTTTATTGAGATACTGTATGTTTGGCGCAAAAACCATACCCACAGTGAACCATTGTGGTGGCAGCATCATGCTTTGGGGCTGTTTTTCTTCAGCTGGAACAGGGGTCTTAGTCAAGGTAGAGGGAATTATGAACAGTTCCAAATACCAGTCAGTATTGGCACAAAACCTTGAGGATTCTGCTAGAAAGCTGAACATGAAGAGGAACTTAAATTTTCAGCAAGACAACAACCCAAAGCATACGTCTAAATCAACAAAGGAATGGCTTCACCAGAAGAAGATTCAAGTTTTGGAATGGCCCAGCCAGAGCCCAGACCTGAATCTGATTGAAAATCTGTGGGGTGATCTGAAAAGTGCTGTGCACAGGAGATGCCCTTGCAATCTGACAGATTTTGAGTGTTTTTGCAAATATTGCCAGGTCAAGAAGTGCCATGCTGATAGACACACACCCAAAAAGACCGAGTGCTGTAATAAAATCAAAAGGTGCTTTTTTGTTTCATTCCATCTAAAAGATTTTAGTTTGTTGTTCAGTTGTACAGTTAATAGGTCACATTAAAAAGGGAAAAATGTTCTGAAATTATTTATCTTTGTCTTATTTTTTTACATCAGATACCTGACATTTTAACAGGGGTGTGTAGACTTTTTTATATCCACTGTAGGTGCCGCTTTCCCTGCAGCACCTAGGTGAAGATGACATTAAGCTTTTGTACAATCAAATAAACATTTTATAAATATCTGCTCTGTGCAATAGTATTGTAGAGAGTGGCCCCAAACCTCCTCTTCTGGGGTCCCATAGCAATCCACTTGATATGGGGGTACACCTGTGGGGTCGCTCCAGAGCTAGGCTGTGTGCATCAAAAGACATGCACAGAGCAGCTCAGACACTCACCCCCCACTCTCTGCTCACAAGATTTGATTGACAGCAGCATAAGCCAATGGCTCCCGCTGCTGCCTCTGTGCAATGATATTGTAGGGAGTGGCCCCAAACCTCCTCTTCTGGGGTCCCATATCAATCCACTTGCTATGGGGGTACACCTGTGGGGTCGCTCCAGAGCTAGGCTGTGTGCATCAAAAGACATGCACAGAGCAGCTCGAACACCCACCCCCCACTCTCTGCTCACAGGATTTGATTGACAGCAGCATAAGCCAATGGCTCCCCCTGCTGCCTCTGTAAGCAGAGAGAGAAGAGAGCCGCTGCAGACAGGCACAGTTCTGGATTGAGATAGGACTCCGGTAAGAGATTGGACTGAGATAGAACTCAGCCTTTAGGATCACTTTAGTATGCCATATTTTGGGGAAAGCTGAGTACTCAAATCTCATCAGAGAAGATGCTACTGCACTGAGCTGCGGCATATTCTCACAAAATTTAGGACACTCGGCAGTTACTGGGATATTGTCCAAGGGATGCTGACGTGATGCCCCTGCAACATCGAAGTTGGGAAAAAGGTCAGTATTTTTTATGTTCACAACAGGTTTTTTTTTTAAAGCTAATTCTCATGGGGGAACTAACGAAGCAAACCTTGCATAGAGTGATCCTTTCTTACTTGCTATGTTTAAAAAACAGGAAATGAGGGGAAATCTAGCTGACAGGAACCAGGCAAAAAACTGCCGTTCTGTCTCCAAAACTAAAAAAAAAAAAAGTTTTGGCTTTTCATACACTTTAAATTATAACAATCATGTCATGTTATGGTTTGCAAGAAAACACAATTCCGTTTTATCAGTAAAAGCCACAATAGCTATGTGAGCTACCTAATAGCACAGAAGAGACTGACAGATCTTGAAACTTTAGTACAGAAAAACAATCAATCAATCTAACCCATGCATGGCCAGCATAAATATCTAGGGACAAAAATAGTCAACTAAGGCTGGCCAAACCTTATACAATTTTTTTTAACAATGTTCCTTTACCAAAACCATATAATATGAGGTCAAACCTAAACACTTTTCATTTGTATGCAATCAGGCAGTCCCTTGCACTACATAGTTGAAGATAAGGCCTCATGCACACAGTACGTTTTTTTAATTATCCTAGAAGCCAGGATTGGAATAGAAAATGCCTGACGTTTGAAAAAGTGTCTAAAGCTTTTATAAGCTTTTACACGCGCCAAGCTCTTTGGCCTTAATTCATTACATAAAATTATTTAATGTGGCCAATGTAATGAATTAACGCCCAAGCACTAGCTTTTAGGCGCATTTAGCAGCTTTTAGTAGCATCAAGCGTATTTCTGCCCAAACTCTGCTGCTCCTACATGCACTAGCATTGAGTTTTTTTTCCTGCTTCTAAAAGCCTCTAAAAGCTCCTGCCACTAAACGCTGCTAAAAGCCTATGTGTGCATGGACATATAGACTAACATGAAGGGACGTTTGAGGTTTTTTTTTTTTTCCTGCCCTTAGACACCCCTAGAAGCAGCTGTAAAAAAGTCCAGTGTGCATGAGGCCTTAGGCCCATTTCACACTATCCATCCGTCGGACGGATTCCGTTTTTCTCAGTGGGGGATCGAGTCGCCGATCCCCCGCTGAGCAGCAGGAGGACAGCTGTGTCTCCGCGCTGTGTGCGGAGACACAGCTGACAGTTCCCCATGCATCTCTATGGGGGAAATCAGATGGGAACGGACCGCCAGTCCATTCTCATCCGATCCGATGGACGGATGGAAAATAGGGTTTCCATCCATCCAGATTTGACGGATTGGATCGGGTCGGATGTCAGCGGGCATGTCTCCGCTGACATCCGATGCCCCATAGAGATGCATGGGGGGACCGTTCAGATCCGCCAAAAAAACGGACAGGCGGATCTAAATGGTCCGCCTGTGTGAAAGGGGCCTAAATCTAAAGGACATTGAATAAGAAAATTGCATAATGTATGGCCAGTCTAAAACGATCTGTACCAAGGCGTCCCTTTCCATTGCTTTGCTCTTTAGTAAGTCATACGCAAGTGGATATAGCTGCTCTATTTAGTATGTCCAAATTTAAGATTCCTGGATATTTAAAGCCTACGCTAAACTGTGTATGAGACAACAGAAATCTTTGTATAACTCATACACAATCCCAGCAGCTTAATATATTGCTGAATATTGATCAGCCATGAAAGTCATTGCTGGGGGGATTATTGGCTTAGGCCCATAAACAGCTAATCTGCTACAATAATTAAAACTACATAAAAGCTTTGTTTATTTTTTTTTAATTAAAATAACAAACATGGCATACTTAAATGATCTGTGCAATGGTTCTGCACAGAGCAACCCCGATCCTCTTCTTCTGGGGTCCCCTGCCAGCACTCTAGGCTCCTCCTCTTCGGCAAGTGCCCCCATAGAAAATGGCTTTCGCTCCCTAGCCGCCCTGCCTACGTCTATAGATACAGAGCAGACAGCTCGGCTTTCCACCTGCTAGGCACAGCAATTGATTGACAGCAGGGGGAGCCAATGGCTCTTAAGGCCCGTACACACGTAGTGATTGTCGGCTGTAAATATTCGGCCAACGTCCGATCGGCCGATTGTCGGCTTGTTAGTATGATGCTTCCGACAACGGACTGCGACTTTTCGGCCGAACAGAATCTGGTGTGCAGGCTTTAAAATTTTTGTTGGCCAACACCAGAACGGCCGATTGTTCCTCAGTCAGTACAGATTTCGGCCGACAAACAGCAGATGAGCAAGACTGGGCATGCTCAGAGAAGAAAAAACACACGGAAAGTCAACCATCACATGACATCACTTCTGCAGTCGGCTGTTGTTGGCCGACAAAATTCGTGTGCAGTCTTTAGCACTTTTCAACCGACAGGACAGCATCGGACAAAATGCGGCCGATCGTTCGGACGTCAAATGCTACGTGTGTACGGGGCTTTACTCTCATCAATCTGCCCAGGGAGGAGGGACACAATGGCAAGAGCACATCGCTGGATCGGATTGGGCTCACATAGTGGGTTTTTCCAGCACAGAAGGTTTTTTACCTTAATGCATTGAATGCATTAAGATGAAAAACCTTAAGGCTTTAGAAACACTTTAATGCACGCAGGAGTACAAGTCCTGGTTTCCAACCAGTGCCTATAAACTGGATTATTGGAAGGCATATAGCCCTTTCCTTGGAGATGGACAATCTGCAGCATAGAAAAATATTCTGTAACAAATCTATAAAATACAGATTATATTTGAAAAATAGAAAAAGTGCATTATTTTTGTCTTGTTCTCAGGTCATAGCGCAAACACAGTGACACCCTGCAGGCATCTGATTTCGGAGGCTCAGCTATACAAACAAGACCTCTGGCTGACAACAGCTAACATGATACACTCTAAGGCCCCCGCTGATTACAACTGACAAAGTACTATGCAGAGCAATGTTTAGTACTATATAGAATGCTCCACTTTCCTACATTCTAACAGTCAGTGTGTTCAATGGTTATAGACAGTTCTCCATATATTAACCCTTTAGGTCACACGTTTCCAAAAGTGTGTTGCACAAAGAAATGATCGGCTGATAATACATACACGATATACATGTGTCAGCCTCTAACACTGCTTAAATAATCTACTCAGCTAATAGCATTTCTTTCAGTTTGCACCAATGCATCATTCTGGATACAATACAGCTATACACAGCACAATTATTAACAATGCTCAGCACATATTTATACACATTAACCTACACACATGTCCAGGTGAATACTGCTCTGCATAGATATATTTACTCTTTATAGATACAAAGCTTTGAGCAAACGTATACTGCACTTTACAAATACACATAAACAGATGCCAATGTACATACAGTATTTCTGAAAAGCTCTAAATTAAAATACATCCATTAAAAACTTTTAAAATGCTAAAAAAATGTGTTTGTTTTGCAAACTCTGTACAACTCCATTTTTAATGACGTACAACTGCTGAATGTGCAGGTGGCAGATATAGGTCATCCGTATATTTGATATAACTAAACACAATCATCTATACATAAAAAAAAGCTGGCAAAGCTATATACTACTCTGTCACCAAACCTTTGAGAACTGGTGCTCCAAACATTTTTTATTTTGTTTCTTATGGTATTATGTAGGAGTGGACGTTATTGTAAAAATCTTTCTAAAATGATTACCATCATCTTCCCTACTCATAGAAAAGCAGCCTCAGCTTTATCATATACAGGAGGAGCCTTTTTCTAAAAGCCCCAAATAGCCGGTCTGATGCATTTTTGCTGGTTTTACCCCATCAGGGCTTTGATTTATATATAAAAACTAAAATGACAGTTTAGATCCCCCTTTTAATCCATCGCCGTTGTAAAAAAAATCTGAAATATTGTTTTTATATTTTCTATTGATTTTGCAGCTTTTATAAGGTGGTGTCACTGGCAAAAAGAAACACAAAATGTACAATATAAGTACACCACTCAAAGTGGTATATATGAGTTTTTAAATGCACACCTATTTTGTAAAAACTACCACGGGTTTTGTTCTACTTTGCCAGTATTGACCTCTCTTGCTGTTCTTGCCAATGCAATTCCCCCCTTTTAGTACTTTTTTTTTGCTGGCCTGTATAATGCAGCTTTATAAATACCTGCAGAATTTGCCAGCTAGGCCTGTTAGAAAATCAATGAAGTATGAGGACGAAGAGCAGTCTGAATTTGCATCTTCCTCATAAACAAGCCCTAGAAAGATACCATATAGGAAGGAAATAAGCAATCACCTTTTAGCTGAATATGGCAGTCCATCTTAAAGCGGAGTTCCAGCAAATTTTGCAACTTTAGTGATTCCTGGACTGCTCGCTATGCTGATCAACAATTGGGCATTTTCAATTTTTTTCGGGGGCCCCTTACTTTATTTTCAGGGCATTTTTGATTGTACTTCCCTCTTCTCCCCCCTCTGTGGCCACGGCCACCGACATCACTTCCTCCTTTGCATTGCATCCTGGGAGCTGTTTGTCATCACTCCCAGGAGGCTGGAATCAGGAAGAACTCTCAGAACACTCCCTGGAATCAGGAAGAAGGACACAGCAGATTACACTGCGGCTTCAGATGCCCACATCCAAGATGGCCGTGCCCAGACAGCGTTTTTAAAAGTAAGATTTTGACTAAAATCCAATACCATACACCTTGTAAGTATGAGAATAGCGGTTCTGTAAAGGACGATGGATTAGTATTATAGGGGTATTTTTAGTTAAAAAAGGTATTTGAGGCCGGAACTCCACTTTAACACCCTATATATGTACAATGTAATACGAAAGAGGCTAAATTGAACAATTGTGCCGCTGCAGCAAATTGGAACATTAGAGCTGCCACATAGAATATGCTGGTGCAGACAACCCAATTAAAGCTAGGGATCAAGGCAAAACCTCATTCTACCCTTCCCTAAAGGTGAACATTCAAGCTGGGAGGGAAGACTGACAATTCACCGATACTGAATAATGGCTAGTGTTGAATATGTCATGTCCATGTATACCTTAATACATAAAGTATACTGGACAGTTCTGGATTGCATGAGCCACTCCCTAGCTGAACACATGCCTGTGTATGGTCACTGTATTATTCACATATATACAAACCCATAACTACTTTAAATACATTCGGTCCAGCAATTATGTTAGAAGTGAACATCCATTTGGAAAAAGGCCCCCTTCCCTTGGTCCTCCATGTCCAGAAAATAGCTTGGCCTGTAGTGTAAGTATGTCAAGCGAAAACCTTACGAAATTGCTGGCCTATGATTCTGGGGAGGCGCTCTAGATTTAGGAGAACGGGCTGTGGTTGTGGCTGTTGTTGTTGATGATGAAGAAGAAGTAGAAGAGGATGAGCCGCTTCGTGTGTCACCTCCAGTGCTGCACTGCTTTAGTTTGCGCCTTTTAGCCAGTGGGGCATTTTCCACACTCTTCAAAAATACCCCTTCACGTTTTCCACGTTTAAATGCCTGTAAAGATTAAATGAAATCCATAAGTCCCTGAACACCTCACATGTACACAAAGAAAAGCTTTATTGATTACTCTACAGACGTGTGGCAAAGAACATCGATACCACCCATGCAGTGCCTTGAAAAAGTATTCACACCCCTTGAAATTTTCCACATTTTGTAATTTTACAGCCAAAAATGTAAAATGTATTTATTGGGTTTTTATGTGATAGACCAACACAAAGTGGCCCTAACTAAAATCTAGTGGAACCAATTACCTTCAGAAGTCACCTAATTAGTAAATAGATTCACCTGTGTGTAATTTAATCTCAGTATAAATACAGCTGTTCTGTGAAGCCCCCAGATGTTTGTTAGAGAACCTTAGTGAACAAATAGCATCAGGAAGGCCAAAGAACACACCAGACAGGTCAGGGATAAAGTTGTGGAGACGTTTAAAGCAGGGTTAGGTTACAAAAAATCTCCCAAGCTTTGATCATTTCACAGAGCACTGTTCAATCCAAAATCTGAAAATGGAAAGAGTATGGCACAACTGCAAACCTACGAAGACATGGCCATCCACCTAAACTGACAGGCTGTACAAGGAGAGCATTAATCAGAGAAGCAGCTAAGAGGCCCATGCTAACTCTGGAGGAGCTGCAGAGATCCACAGCTCAGGTGAGAGAATCTGTCCACAAGACAACTATTAGTCGGCATTCCACAAATCTGGTCTTTATGGAAGAGTGGCAAGAAGAAAGCCATTGTTGAAAGAAAGCCATAAGAAGTCCTGTTTGCAGTTTGCGAGAAGCCATGTGGGAGATACAGCAAACAAGTGAAAGAAGGTGCTCTGGTCAGAAGAGACCAAAATTGAACTTTTTGGCCTAAAAACAAAACGCTATGGGTGGCGGAAAACTAACACTGCACATCCCCCGGAACACACCATCCCCACCGTAAGTTATGGTAGCGGCAGCATCATGTTGTGGGAAGGCTTTTCTTCAGCAGGGACAGGGAAGCTGGTCAGAGTTAATGGGAAGATGGATGGAGACAAATACAGGCCAATCTTAGAAGAAAACCTGTTAAGAGCCTGCAAAAGACTTGAGACTGGGGTGGAGGTTCACCTTCCAGCAGGACGACCCTAAACATACAGCCAGAGCTACAATGGAATGGTTTAGATCAAAGCATATTTATGTGTTAGAATGGCCCAGTCAAAGTCCAAACCTAAATCGAATTGAGAATCTGTGGCAAGGCTTGAAAATTGCTGTTCACAGACACTTTCCAATCTGACAGAGCTTGAGCTATTTTGCAAAGAAAAATGGGCAAAAAGTTCACTTGCTAGATGTGCAAAGCTGGTAGAGACATACCCAAAAAGACTTGCAGCTGTATTTGCAGCAAAAGGTGGTTCTACAAAGTATTGAAAATACTGAATACACTGGGGGCTGAATACAAATGCACACCACACTTTTCAGATATTTATTTCTAAATCATTTTGAAAACCATTAATCATGTACCATCCATCTCACAATTATGTGCCACTTTGTGTTGGTCTATCACATAAAATCCTAAAAAAAAAACATTTACGTTTTTGGTTGTAACATGACAAAATGTGGAAAATTTCAAGGGGTATGAATACTTTTTCAAGGCACTGTATTATTCAGATTTCATACCTACTATAAAGATTGATTACTTTAACTTTCATGACTAGAGGTCATTGAAACTAAAGCAGCCATTGATGGATCCAATCTAAGCAATCAAGCAGAGACTAGCCAAGATTCAATCCATCAGTGGCGAGGCTGGTTATACCCAACCAGTCTGTCATAGTTTTTACAAGATGGTTACTGCCAGCGGCTGAGGCACCCTGCCGGCAGTACACAATAACACTGTGGGAGGGATTCCCCCATAAACAGTGTTGATGGGGGAATTGAGCGATAAAAAGAAAATCAATTAATCTATGGCTTGTTTTAGATCTCCAGGCTAAATCAGAAGTGTTAGTATGCAATGGTCAACCTGAAAAAAACAATAATGTGCCTACCTAAATAATTTTACACTGTTTTCATTAAGAATTTTAATTGTACACTGTTTTAATAAATTCCCTTCCTATAACGGTTATTAAAAGCTGTCAAATAGACAAACTTTTTTTTAAATGTGCAATTTATAGCTTATATTTTCCAAAACATTTTTAATTAATTATTTTTTTAATGTTTTTCAGTGGAAGTATTTCATTTTAAAAGATAAGTGCACATTCAGAGAAAGTCCTGTCTTCCCCTTTAAGCTGACCTAACATATCCGACCGTCTCACCACCCTTTCTATAGATGCATACCTTGATCAGACCTTGTGGATTGTACATATCCTCTGTCTGCTGACCACACCTACAAAGTACAGCCCCATAGAAGTCTATGCAGCTTATCTACCTAATTCTCTGGCCGTGCAGGATTTCAACAATCCTCTGAGATAAATCAAGGAAAATATACATCTTTGGAAAGAGGCTGTGGGATCTGTTAGGTCAGTTTAAAGGGGCAAACAGAATAAGTGCACTTTCTCTTTAAGGGTACTGTTGTCAGGGCACCAACGGCAGGAGAAGGGCTCTAGCACCCAGCATCTCTACAAGCACTTCATCTGGGCCTTTATAAGGAAGCCTGTCAGTAATTACAGTGGCTGGTTGATCTTCGGTGCCTCCAGTGCGTTATCTCCGTGATTTTCCTGTTCTTGTTACTGACCTGGATTGTCCTTGACCTGTCTCCTGCTTGCTTCCTATGTTTGACCTTGGCTATCCACCTGACCACGTGCGCTCTGATACCCACCTGGATCCTGACCTCGGCTATCCACCTGACCACGTCTGCTCTGATACCCACCTGGATCCTAACCTTGGCTATCCACCTGACCACGCTCCAGTCTCAGCATTATCCAAGTCCTGTAACACCTCACAGGTGCCACCTGTCGCTGATTCTGCGCCAGCACACCAGCTGTACCCTGGAACCTCCTGCACACAGTCCAGCAGGCGACCCGTGCTACTTTGGGCCTTTCCTCTCCTGTTCTCACCCTCAGAGGGGGTCTGGAACTTACCTGCAAGGGAAGCCCTCTCTCTCCATTGGCCTCCAGCATCAGGTACGTGATAACTATACTTATCCTTTAGCAAATGCAGGCTGTCAGCTTCTCCTGTTAATGTGGCTCTTTCTGTGCAAGGCAGGAGCTCATACTGCTGCAAGCTTCTAGTTACTAAATTGAATGTAGATTTATGTTCCATGGGAAATTGTGCTAAAGGAATGTTAATCTATAGGTTACAGGTTCAAAGAAGTTCTGTTTGAAATAAAAAAAAAATTTTATATGCATGATTGACCCCATGACACAGACTAGAATAAATGGTGTAAGGTTAATTTCCTGACAGACTCTATGGCAGCATACGTATGGGTTAACCCCGCCTCTACTCCTCACCTATAGGACACCACTCCCATAAATCTTTGCTCTGAGCAAGAGGCCGCGACTTCAAAATGGTTGAAGTCTTACCTTGGATGAAGTGTCCACGATCGAGGCCTGGTTGTTTGGCAAGCTGTGCCCCTGAAGACCTGTGGAGTCGCCAGCATTTCCAGCTATAAGCAGGGTGCAGAAGGGCGATGGATGCGGTGCAATGAAGAGCTTAAGCCTAGCCATTTGCAGGCAAAGCAGCAGTACGGCCTAAAAGCCTAGCTAGAAGCAGGTGGCAATAAACGCCCTGGGCCCATGCAGCAGTGTCCTCTGGATGGAGAAGGGTGATGGATGCGGTGCCATGTTGGTCTCCAGAAGTCCCCAGCTATTAGCGGGGTGGAGAAGGGCGATGGATGCAGTGCCATGAAGAGCTTAAGCCTGGCCATAGGCAGGCAAAGAGGCAGTACGGCCTAAAAGCCTAGCTATGAGCAGGTGGCCATAAACGACCTGGACCCATGCAGCAGTGTCCTCTGGATGGAGAAGGGTGATGGATGCGGTGCCATGTGGGTCTCCAGAAGTCCCCAGCTATTAGCGGGGTGGAGAAGGGCGATGGATACAGTGCCATGAAAAGCTTAAAACCTGGCCATTTGCAGGCAAAGCGGCAGTACGGCCTAAGAGCCTGGAAATTAGCAGGTGGCCATAAACGCCCTGGGCCCATGCAGCAGCGTCTTCTGGATCCCGGTATGGTCGTAGGAGATGCATATTCCATGGCAGCAGTTATTGTGTGTTTTTCTGTTTTCTTCCCTGGCTCTAGTATCTTCCAGCCTATGGTGGCTGGAGCGTATTTGTATTCCAAACCGCCGCTCTCTCTTCTGGCCTGGTGTGCCTGGTTAATCCTGCCTGTGTGTGAGTGATTCTAATGGTTCACCTGTGCAGGTTGGCTGCCTGTGCAGTTCCACACTTCGGATGTAACACTGCCCCCCCTCCCCCTTGTGGCCAGCCCTTGTGTAGCAGGGAGAGGGGTTGTTTAACCCTTTCATTCCTCGCTTCCCTGGGCACTCTTCTTGGTTTTTAACCCTTTCCTTTCTACCCTATTTGGTTTTCTTTTTAGGTTTTTTAGTCCTTCTAGGTCAATATGACAATACACAGCAGGAGAGGGAGAGGTTGCACTGTGGCTTGTTGATTAAAGCGCATGTCTAGTAAACAGGGAATTCTGAGTTTGACTATCAGCAGTGCCTATCTTTGGTTCTGGGAATCTCTAAGATATTTTGAAATTATATCTACAAGCTACTGCTTCCTACAAGCTTCAGTAAGGACAAAGGGAAAGATGCCTCATCTAGGACGATTGTGGCATGGATTGTCTGGGCAATCCGACAGGCTCACAGAGCTGAGGGCTTGGCTCCTTGGAGATGGTGACCGCTCACTTGACCAGAAGTGTGTCTACATCCTGGGGGGCTTTGCAGCATGTAGTTCCCAATGTAATTGGTAGGGCGGCCTAGTCGTCCCCCATCAATACATTAATGGCTCATTATTGTGTAGAGCCAGCCTCTTTATCGTCTGTTAATTTTTGGTTTACATATCCTGTCGGTTGACGGTGTCTAGTAAAACCTTTTCTTTTGTTCTGCAATTGCCCTACCGGGTGTGTATGGCTAGTTATTTCCCATACGTATGCTGCCATGGAGTCTGTCAGGAAAATACTTACCGTCATTTTCCTTTCCTGATGGACTCCATGGCAGCAGGAGTTCCCTCCCAGAGTCATGAGTAGGCTAGTTACAGAATGCGGCCTCTGGCTCAGAGCAAGGATTTATGGGAGTGGGGTCCTATAGGTGAGGAGTGGAGGCGGGGTTAACCCATACATATGCTGCCATGGAGTCTATCAGGAAAGGAAAATTACGGTAAGTATTTGATAGGACATTTTCAGTTTTATGCCTACTATTTATAGATATGTTCTTGTCATTTTTATTCATTGTTCAGTATATGTTACTGTCAACCATGTCCTTTTTTCGCCATCAAGTCAGTGGCGGAGCACAGGCGCAGCCAATCATAGAAAGAGCACTCAGACAGCTAGGCCTTAGAGATTTCTTTAGCTGATGTCTAAATGGAGCGGATTTGTGCTTAAAATGTAAAAATATTTAGATGCACTAACCATGAAGGTGGCATTAACGAATGTCTTGGTGGCCATACCACTGGATTCCAAGACATCAGGTGTCATGAGAGGTGTTGAGGATAGTGGACGACCTCCGCACAGCCACTCACTTTCCTTGAGTTCAACGAGATTCAGCCGACAAGACGGATCCACAGTAAGCAAACCTGAGAAGAGAAGACTTGTCAAACAGGTTTTTTGTCACATAGCATCCCTTGTTGGTGCACCAGTTTGAATATCTGGTGTCAAGGTTACTTTGAGAGAAAAACTCTTGTTTTTCTTACCAGTAAACCTTTTGAAACTTTTAAGGCTCTCAACATACATGAAACCACTGAATAATACCCAGTGGAAATGGCTCATTCTCCATAGTTCTCAATTTGTAATGGAGAATAACAGATGACAGTTACCTCCAGTGCTCCATAGATGAGATTTATCAGATCAAGTTTCATCTTAGTTATCCCTATATCTATGCACTATTTTAAAGCAAGGGGAGGGCTGAGGACAAACACAACTATCAATTTTATGGTATAGACGATTTTCTGTGGGCTAAATAAGTGAAAGTGTACCACAAAAAGTGTGCCATGGTGCTGCAGTGGATGGTGGACTTGGTGAATGAAGGGTGTTGTTTTTAATGAATATGTTTTTTTTTTGCCATGTGGAAATTCCTACAGGGATATTATTCAACGGTTTCACAGCGTATGTTGCGAATCTTAAAAGTATCACTATCATATGTGGTACCTAAAAAATCTAAGTAGAATACAGATAACTACCAAAGGGTCAATCTTTAAATGTATATGTTTAAAGCAGTCACTGAAATACAGAATAGCAAGCAAATAAAAAGTAAACATTATACAATTCTTTAAAGCTTAAGGCTCGGTTCACACTATTGCGATGCGGGAAGGCTGTGAATTCGCAGCCTGTTCCCGCATCGCACACGCACCCCCGGCAGTTCACACTGCCATATGCGATCCGCTGGGGGTGTCAATGTAATCTTAACGACACCCCCAGTTTGATCGCATATCGCAGTGCGATCGTGCAGTTCGCACAGGATCGGATCGCACAAGTGTGAACCGCTGTGCGATCCGATCCTGATGCGGCAGCAAAAATGCCTCCTGTGCGTCTTTGCTGCGGGTGCGGTGCGAATTTAGCCATACAAACTGTATGGCTAAACTCGCACCGCACAGCTGATCGCATGTCATGTCGGAGCAGTGCGCTCCGACATGACATGCGAACCCGGCACACGCAGAATCCCCACCACCCCAGGAGCATGTTTTTCCCACTTGACCACCACTCTATTTAACTGCAGGGACTGAAAAACATACCCAGTAAATTCAGGTTTGGAGCAATTTGTGATAGCATGAGGGAAGCTCTAACTGGAGTGACTTGGACCTTACACTTTCCTCTCTCCTAGTGGCTAAACAAAATAGAGGGGGAATAAAGGAAAAGTATTTGCTGCTGAGGAGGTAATGGAGGGGGTGGGCACTGAATTTATCCTATTGCTTTGACACATGTTAGAGGTTTTAAAGTATATGTGGTTGACATGTAACGGCACACTGTCTTTAAAACATTGGGGTCAATTCACTAAGAGTTAAAAATCGGCAAATAAAATGTGTTAAAATAATGCCTGCGGTAATTTTTCTTTTTCGTCGTTTACTGCAAAATCGTTTTTTTTTTTTTTTTTTAAATGAATTGGACTTTATTTACCGCATGCAATAAATTATGCAAATGAGTAACATAATACCCTTACCGCATGCAGTAAATCTTAGTGAACTGACCCCAATGACTCATAATTATTTTCAATGGAGTTATATTGTGGTTTTCCTGAAAGTGGTACTAAACACACATTGTCCCTTCTATTTCTGTTTGTGGATGAGGCCACTGTAATTATTTCATTTAAAAAAACATCTAAGTAACTTTTTCCTAATCAATGTACAGCTGTCACGTGACCCAGATCTTTCCCAGCCTGTCTACAAGGAAAGATAAGCAGGAGGAACTTCCAGCCCTTTGGTTCTGGTCACGTGTTCAAAATAAAAAAAACAGCCTTTGGAAAAAAGTGTAAAACTGAATAATTAACCACTTAAGCCCCGGAAGATTTTACCCCCTTCCTGACCAGGGTTTTTTTTGCGATTTTTTACTGCGTGAATTTAATGGACAATTGCGCGGTCGTGCGACGCTGTACCTAAACGAATTTGACGTCATTTTTTTCCCACAAACAGAGCTTTCTTTTGGTGGTATTTGATCACCTGTGCGATTTTTACTTTTTGCACTATAAACAAAAAAAGAGCGTAAATTTTGCAAAAAAAAAAAAAAAAAAAACAATATTTTTCACATTTTTTTATATGAAATTCCCCCCCCAAAAAAATGTAAAAATCAAAATGTTTTAACATTTTTGGCCAATTTGTTTTCTGCTACCTATGTTTGGTAAAAAAAAAAAAAAAAAAAAAAAAAAAAAAAAAAAATCGCAAAAAGCGTATTTTGATTGGTTTGCGCAAAAGTTATTGCGTTTACTAACTAAGGGAAAGATTTCTGTCATTTTTGGTGTTTTTTTTTTTAAACGCGTAATGGCGGCGAGCTGCGATTTTTTTTGCAGTATTGCAACATTGCGGCGGACAGATCGGACCCTTGACTGACATTTTTGACACTTTTGGGGTTACCAGTGACATTACTGCAGTAATCAGTGCTATACATATGCACTGTTACTGCAAAAAGACACTGGTAGTGAAGGGGTTAACTTTATTTGAGAGCGAGGGGTGGTGTGTGTCCCTAGGGGCGTGATTCTTACTGTGATTGACTGTGGCTTGAAGTGTAGGAACAATGATCAACGGTCCTACATAGTAGAACCGTATGATCACTGTTTCTACACAGGGGAGAATGACAGGCGGCTTGTTTACATTAGCCGCCTGCCTTTCTCCCTCTGCACCGACGATCGGCGAGTGACCGGCGGACAACGGGTCCGCCGGTCACACGCACAGACTTGCTGGGGAACGAGCCGGGGCGGGAGCGCGCCTCCGCGGGTGCGCGCTTCCCCGCTATTGGCTCCCAAGCAAGTGACAGGCTAGTGACGTACCGGTACGTCACTGTGCCTGGCCGGGGCTGACTGCCGATGTATATCGTCGCGCGGCGGTCGGCAACCGGTTAATATCAATAAACTGTTTTAAATTGTTATACAAATATATATTTGAAATAAAATCTTTATTTTTTTGCAAATACATTGTGTGGAAAGGTTTCTGCCAGTCACAGGCTGTGTCATGCCCCTCCAGCCTGTGTCTTAGAATAAGAGGGAGGTGAAGCCTCCAACAATCTGCATGTAATATCCCACCCTCCATTGTGTTTAGCTGGTTAGTGGGCATGGGGGAGGGAGGGAGTGTGCTGTCATTTACCACTGTGTATGCACCCTTATGTGTGACTCTATAGTTACATGGGCTGCACAGATGTGATAGGGAGGGAATGCTCAGCATAGAAACTCACTGAAAACTGAGCATGTGCAAATCCTCCAACACTGCTCTTCAAAATCCCTAGCTGAATTGGGGACATGAACAGAAGGGGGAGATAAAGAACAGCAGGGTCAACCTGTTTTTTTGCAGAATACAGAAAACAAATCTTATAGTGACGGAGTGAGTATGAACAGCAGGTAATACAGCATTTATTGATAGTATATTATGATGTGGGTTTAGTGACACTTTAAAGAAAAGTGAAAGAAGCTTAGAGAAGTATACCTTTAACAAGCTCCTTAGCTTCATCGCTCACATGTTCCCAGCTTTCGCCCTGCATAACAAAGTCTCCCTCCTTAATCTTGTTAATGATATCAGCAGCACGACTGTGAGGAGACCCACTCCTTGCACCTTGAAAGGGAACCTGGCCACAGAGCATTGTATACTGCAGAGTGGAGAAAGTGAGAATTACAAGGCATGACATGGTTTTCGCATGGTACTTTTGGAAGTCAGGCTGATGTTGGTCAGCTAAGTGAAAATTGTGGTGAGAGAAATATGAAAGCTATCTTGCTTACTTTCCATTTGAAATTGTTAGTTAATTTGGTGTCATACTGATCCAATGGTTTTAACAGTTTCTGATTTACTTACAAGGTGCCTGCAGGAAGATTAGAAATAGGACTTCTCTTGCTGCATGCTTGTTCCACGTGGTGGTATCTTGGCAATTGGATCAGTATGACAGCCAAGCGACTAATATTTTCAGAAGCAGGTCAGCAATTGAAGGCTCCGCATTTCTCTCAGTCCAAGTTTCTTTACTGGCTCTAATGTAAATCTGTCAATCAGCTTTGTCTTCAATATCATAAAAAAAACACACAAATGCAAAACATTTTTGAAGTTCTCATAAAAAAAGCGAATGCCTTATTTATAACGTGTACCTTTATCTCACACTATGTTTAAAACCATAGCACCGATAAGAAAAAAACCTATATAGTACACAGTGTAATAAGAATTGAAAAATAAGCTAGTTATTAAAGAATCATTTTCTTCTCAATATTTTTTCTAAAAAAGATAAACATTGCACACAAATTTAAAATTATAATTGCAATAACATTCTTCAATAACATTTCAAGAACACTCAATGCATACAATGGTAGTGTGGGATTATGTCAACCAAAGGGACTTCACATATGGAGAAATATATCGACATACAATTAGCATTATGGATAATGTACGGGGAAAAAGAAAAAAGCACATGTGACAAGAAAAGATTGTGAGTGAAGCAAAGAAGAAGTGTTGGAAACATAGAGGGTAGGGTGTTAGTGATATAGGGTAGACTCAACCAAGGTGGATAAAAATCTTATTTTTTTTATTTAAATCAAATTTTTTGGATTTTTATTAAATGTATTTTAATAAAATGCTTTTGAAGTAAAAATCTATCAAAAGATAATTTTCTATTTAACCACGTCGCTCGCCCACGAGCCTCTAGGGGGCGAGCGTGCGCCCCTGGAGGCGCACTCCCGCCCCCGCTCGTGCCCTGACATCCCCGCGCGAGTGACCGACGGCTCCGATGTCCGCCGGCCACTCGCAATCTCCCGCTGGAGAGGGAGAAAGGCAGACAGCTGATGTAAACAAAGCCGCCTGTCATTCTCCCTGATGTAACTGCAGAGACTATACGATCCTGCTATGTAGGATCATATGTCTCTGTTATTACATCACAAGCCACGCCCCTTGACAGTTAGAATCACGCCCCTAGGGACACACTTAACCCCTTGATCACTAATAAAGTTAACCCCTTCCCTGCCAGTGTCATTTTTACAGTATTTACATATTTATAGCACTGATTATTGTAGTTATGTCACTGGTACTCCCAAAAGTGTCAAAAATGTCAGTCAGGGGTCCGATCTGTCCGCCGCAATGTCGCAGTCCCGCAAAAAAAAAAAAAAAATTGGGTAAAAAAGGATGTCAATTTAATTTGGGTACATCGCCGTGCGACCGCACAATTGTCTGTTAAATTCACGCAGTGCCGAATCGCAAAATAGGCCCTGGTCTTCGAGCAGCCAAATCCTCCGGGGCTTAAGTGGTTAAGATACATTCATAATTTCAGCATGAAATGGAGCTTAGTTATGTAGTATGAGGCTGTATATTTTGCAATATTTACATTTTTGGTAAACTCATTCAATGAATCCAAGCTCTGCGAGCTGAGATAACATACACTGCATTGATGCATTCACACAATTTTACACTAACTACCAGCAAGAATGAGTCCTTACATTTAAAGAGCACCTGTCATTTCAGATTCATCATGGCAGCACCTGTTAACGCGCATCCACTCACCTGCAGTCGCAACATCCCTCACCTTGTTGTGTCACTGCCGCATCACCAGCTGTCCCATTAAAGTGAATGGGACTGTCAGTGAGTCAACATCGGGTAAGAGGAGGAGCAGCTGCAGGACAGAGATGACAGTTGCTCTTTAAAAATTATAATTTAAATCAAGTTGATTTAAATCAAGCCTTTTTACTAGTGATTTTAATCGTGATTATAATTGACTTGATTTAAATCAAATCCACCCTGGACTCAACTAGGACACACAGATGGATGGCACAGAAGTCAATTATATGACTAGTAGGGTTCAGTCAAACCCTATAAAGGAGTTGATTTAATGAAACTAGAAAGTGCAAAATATGGTGCAGCTGTGCATGACAGCCAATCAGCTACTAACTTTAGCTTCTTCAATTAAGCTTTGACAAAAAAAAAAAAAAAAAAACAGAAGCTGATTGGTTTCTATGCAGAGCTGCACTAGATTTTGCACTCTCTAGTTTTAGTACATTAACCCCAAAGTGTTCAACATAGGGTGAACAAACAGCCTTGAATACTGACCAATAGAGAGTTGCCAGCGTTCTTATAAATAAGGCTCCATGTACACGGGACGTTGTAAATGGCCGTTTAGGAGCAGTTGGGCGTTTTTTTTCAGAAGCCCCTGAACCCACCTCTATGTTATCTTATCTGTCCATGTACACAGGGACGTTTACAGTCATTTGCAGGCAGTTGAGTTCAGGGACGTTTTTTGGAACGCAATTATTTGCGTTCAAACATGTGTTTCCCGGTCGAATGTGACCGAACGTGATGAACGTACGTTCAGCCACGTTATAAGTTTTTTTTCTTCCATTCAAAATCAATGGTTCCCTATAGGAGCCTATTGATTTAAAAGGAAGTCGCACCGTAAGTCGGATCAGGATGATCCGACTTGCGGCGCGACTTGCGCTGTGAGAATCTTGAGGGGGAACTCCACGCCAAAAATGGGAAAAAAAACTGCGTGGGGTCCCCCCCCAGGCCCTTCGGGTCTGGTATGGAATTTGAGGGTAGCCCCACGCCGAAAAAAACGGCGTGGAGTCCCCCCAAAATCCATACCAGACCCTTATCCGAGCATGCAGCCCGGTAGGGCAGGAAGGGGGAGGGGACGAGCGAGCGGAGACGTTTTGGAAAGTTTATTAAAAATCTTCATCCGGTCTTCTCTGCTCTGGTCTTCTCCCTCTCTTGGTCTTCTGCTCTTTTGCTGTCCGCTCTTCTGCTCTTTTGCCCTCGGCTCTTCTCTTCTTCTGCTTTCTCCGGTCCTCCTCCGACGATGTTTTCGGTGATTATGCCGGTCTCTGTCATCGTCAGACCGGGGGCCTGGTTTGGAACCTGGGGGGGACCCCCACGCAAGATTCTCACAGTGCAAGTCACGCCGCAAGTCGGATCATCCTGATCCGACTCGCGGTGCGACTTTCATTCAAATCAATAGGCTCCCATAGGGAACCAGTAATTTTGAATGGAGGCAGAAAAAACGCTGCTAAAAGCAACGTGGCCAAACGTGCAATAACGCAAATGGAAAAAGCTACTGAAAGCACGTTTACCAGCTGCTTTTTCCCGGAGTCAGAACTAGCTTTGCAGCACGTTTTTTCTAACGTCCCGTGTACATGGAGCCTTAAAGTGAAAGTACAGCCTAATACCTTAAATTCTCCCCTGCAATCATTAATGTAAGCTGAGTTCAGCCTTATGTGTCAAAATAAAAAAATCCCAGTTTTTCTACCTGTGTTTGCAAGTTTTCAGTGCTGTCACATGACTTCAATTCCTCTTCCTGCTGAGTCCACGAGAAGCAAGTGGGTGTGGTTACTGAAACCTAGTGACATCACTTCCAGGGAGGGACACTGTTCCTGTGTAGCCAGTGGGCTTATACAGAATGGGAGGAGCTGATCATAGGTTCCCGCCCAGTGTTCCCACCAATAAGGACGCATTGTACATTCTAATTCATGAGAAAATGGGGGACGACTGTCAGTGTAGCTGGAAGTGCTCGGGGGTCTCAGCTCACAGTCTACAATGATCATAGTACAGGCAACCACACTCTACATTTCCACTAGTGCGACTAATCAATAGCACTCGTTCCCATCTATGCAACTTTAAAAATCAGCAACTTTGAAAAGGTACCTGTACTACTTTGCTGCAACTGTTGATGCGACTTTGATCCAGAGAGTGTGAAGTTGGATCAAAGTCCCATCAAAGTCACACAAAATCGCAATAGTGAAAACGTAGACTAAAGCTCTGTTTCCACTTATGTGACTTGTCATGTGAATTTGGACGCACAAAATTGCATGACAAGTCACAGCCCATTGATTTCAACAGCACCCGTTCCCATCTATGCTAGCGACCCTGAAAAGGTACCTGCACTACTTTGATGCAGCTTTTGATGCGACTTTGATCCAGAGAGTGTAAAGTTGTATCAAAGCTGCATTTGAAGTCCCACTCTAGCTTAGTGGTTAACCACTTACCGCAAAGTAACGTAGATCTACGTCGGCAAACTTTGCGGTAGTATACCGGGACGGTACCGTGGTTTACAGCCGACGGTCGGCTTTCCGTCAGTAAGGACCGATGCGGCTCGGGAGCTGCTCAATCCTTACCCGGGTGAGCGGGAGGGGACGTCCCCCCCCTCCCGCCGCCTTCCGTGACTTTGCTCGCGGCTCCCGTCCCACCGGGAGCCCCGAGCACCCAGCCGGCGTGTCCGCCGGCTGGATGGAGTCCCGATCTAAGCCGGAAGCGGCTTCGATCGGGTCTCCGATGACGTAACCCGGAGGCGGCGTCCATGACGTCACTTCCGGGTTACTGTGCTGCAAAAGGCGGCAAATTTAAAAAATGGCTGTATGCAAAAACGCCGTTTTCGGCGTTTTGCATACATGGAAGTATAGTGGAGGGGTCTATGGTCTTTTAGACCCTCGATCCCTCCATAAAGAGTACCTGTCACTGCATATTGGTGTCACAAGGGATGTTTACATTGCTTGTGACCGCAATAAAAGTGATCCGATTTTTTTTTTTTAAAAACCTGTAATAAAGTTAAAAAAAATAAAATAAATAGGAAAAAAAAAAAAAAATTTAGCCGCCCCCGTCACCGTTAGCTCACGCACAAAAAAAAAAACGTATACGTAAGTCGAGCCGCGAATTAAATCGCTGTTCAAACCACACATGTGAGGTATCGCCGCGATCGCCAGAGCGTGAGCAATAATTAAAAAAAAAAGAGCTACACTCTAACTCTAAACTGGTAACCGTTAAAAAAATTTAAAGCGTCGCCTATTGAGATCTTTATTGACCGTAGTTTGTCGCCATCCCACGGGGGGGGGGGGGGGGCAATTTTAAACCATAACATCATCTTTCCTACTATACAAAAAAAATGGGCTAACTTTACTGTTTAGTATTTTTTAAATGCAGTGAAATGTGATTTTTGAAAATGTTTCCAAAAAATTGCGTTTTAAAGACCACTGCGCAAATACCGCGTGACAAAAAATATTGCAATGACCGACATTTTATTCTCCAGTCTTTGCTAAAAAAATATATATAATGTTTGGGGGTTCTAAGTAGTTTTCTAGGAAAAAATACTGGTTTTAACATGTAAACAAAAAGTGTCTGAAATAGGGCTGGGGCTTAAAGAGGAAGTAAACCCTCCTCTGCAAGTTGTACCTATAGGTAAGCCTATGATAAGGCTTACCTATAGGTACTGTAAATATCTCCTAAACATGTACCGTTTAGGAGATATTTACCTTACATGCAGCCAGTGACGTCACTGTCGCATGCGCTCTGAAGGAACGGCCGCTCGTGCCGTTCCTTCAGAGCCCTGTGTCGTGACCGTCGGCTCCTGCGCGCGTGCGTGGGAGTGACGTCACCGTGGCTCCGGCCAATCAGATGGCCGGATGCCGCGATCCCGGAAGACGGGCGACTGAACATGTCGCCCGCAATAGAGGTAAGCGGGCGGCACGGCGGGGGCTCGTTCTAAGGTAAGTATTTCATAATGAGCTAGTATGCGATGCATGCTAGCTCATTATGTGTTTCTCTTTCAGGGAGAAAAAAAAAACAACTTTTTTTGGTTTACAACCTCTTTTTCAACTAAAAAAAACGGAGGGACAAACACCAAGATTTTTTTCGTCCGTCCCCAGACGACCGATTTTCGTTTAATGTGTATGCAGTACATCCGTGAAAAATCGGATACGAAAGACCGCGCATGATCTGAAGTTGCTGACAACCTGGAAGTCTAGGAACAATTTATGCACTGTCGACTAAAAACGGTAATGAACGCTGAGAAGACAGAGAAAAATCGGAGGATATTTCGTCCGATTTTCGTCAAGTGTGTACGGCCCTTTAGAAAGACACACAACCTTTTCCGGAAATGAAAGACAGCTTAGCAAATTCAGATAAAGGGAGATAGCGTTGTCTGTGATGAACAGGAAGAAGCTGTTTTGTCCAGTTTAGATAAGACTTTCTAAGCTACACAAGCAGCTAGCCAGAAAATGAATAATATCAAGGATAAGGATATTTAACATACTATCAATAGGAAAAATGTCATCTTTGACTGGAGTTTCCCTTAAAAATACCAGATCAATTTAGTTTGACTTGGGTTATCCTGGGTATAGTTGATTTATAAGTAATTTGATTTACAACATTTCAGCTAAGAACAGGAAACTGAGGCTACAATTCACGCAGGCTCACCAAATTTTGACAATAGAAGATTGGAAAAACGTTGCCTGGTCTGATGAGTCTCGATTTCAGCTGCTACATTCAGATGGTAGGGTCAGAATTTGTCGTAAACAACATGAAAGCATGGATCATCCTGCCTTGTATCAATGATTCAGGGTGGTGGTGGTGGTGTAATGATGCGGGGCATATTTTCTTGGCATGCTTTGGGCCCCTTAGTACCAACTGAGCATTGTTTAAATGCCACAGCCTACCTGAGTAGTGTTGCTGACCAAATCCATCCCTTTATTACCACAGTGTCCCCATCTTCTGATGGCTCCTTTCAGCAGGAAACATGCACCATGTCACAAAGCTCAAATCATCTCCCTATAGGTTTCTTTTGAACATGACAATGAGGTCACTGTACTCAAATGGCCTCCACAGTCACCAGATTTCAATCCAATAGAGCACCTTTAGGATGTGGTGGAATGGGAGATTTGCATCATGGATGTGCATTCGACAAATCTGCAGCAACTGCATGATGCTATAATTTCATTATGGACCAAAATCTCTGAGAAAATGTTTCCAATACCTTGTTAAATCTTTGCCACGAAGAATCAAGGCAGTTCTGAAAGCAAAAGGGGGTCCAACCCGGTACCTAATAAAGTGGCCAGTGAGTATATATTTGAATGCACACTTTTCCAATAGATAGCTAGATGGTAACTAAAAGCAGACATTTTCCAGTACCTGCCCATACCTGTAAATAGTTCATGAGCACCCCAGTACCCCTGAAATCTAGGTTGATCATCATCACATTGGGTACAACCAGCATGTTGGAATTTCGGCATGCGTTTATTGCCGCTGGCAATATTCTTTGTGTTCTCCCAGCAGGGACGACTTCCCGTGCCCCTAGGAGAACACAATAGTTACGCGTTAGGGATTTACCCATTAACACTGTCTGTGTTGATGGGGTAATCAAGAGATTTTCTTACCTGCAAGCCATGGTTGCAGGAAAGAAAATCCCATCATCATGGCCAGCTTTTTGCACCACATCATCATGATCACATCATCATCTTGGCCAGCTTCATGCACCTACCTATTGTCTATTGAGCAGGACAGGCAGACCAAGAAGGGAGGCAGACCAGCCAATGATTTAAAGAGGAAGAGAAAAGTGAATTTCTGACTCTGAAAGTGTGCTTCATTATGGCAGTCCCAGGGCACTGAAAGTTTCTGGTATGTGCAGGCATCATAAAGTACCTGCAGAATTACACTGGTCTACAAATTTTGAGAAATTATTGACCCCTGAGATAAAATGTGCTAATTCTTACATATTTTGATTAGATGAATTATAAAACAGGTGATAAAAGTGCTGGTTGGCTAAAGTTTTCAAGATATTTCACAATAAAGATTTATACACAGCCGAATATATATGCCTACAAGCAGGGCCGGTGCTTCCACTAGGCAAACTAGGCAGCCGCCTAGGGCGCATTGCCACCTAGGGGGCGCATTGCCACCTAGGGGGCGCAGCCACGAGTCGGCACTCTCCTTTATTAATGATCCCTGTGAGCTGAGGGGAGGGGCAGCAGTGGGGGAGGAAGAAGGGACAGAGGAAGATACTAGGTGTCTGAGGCAGTGGCGGAACTACCAAGCCTTGGCTTTCCACCAATGTTGGGTGGGCCCCAAGAGGCAGGAAGGGAGCCCACCGAAGTGCTGCCTGCATGATGATCCTCTTCGGCTGGAGCTGTGGTGAGCACTGTGCTCCAGAAGAGGAGTGTCCTAGGAAAAGGAATCACAGTGAAGGTGGACAGAGCGCGGGCCACTCTCTTCATACCGCTCAGTGAGCATCCCCAGAACAGTGGATCGGGGTCCCTAGGTGTTACATGGAGCATCCCTGGTGTGAAAGGGAATTGGGGTCACCAGGTGTGTCATGGGGAATCGGAGTCACCAGGTGTGACATGGGGGATAGGGGTCACCGGGTGTAACAGGGATTCGGGGTCACCAGGTGTGCCATGAGGAATTGGGGTTCCTGGGTGTGCCATGGGGGATTGAGGTCCCCAGGTGTGACATGGAGGAACATCAGGGTCCCCAGGTGTGACATGTAGGAACATCAGGGTCTCTCCGGGTATGACATGGAGGAACATCAGGGACCCCTGGTGTGACATATAGGAACATTGGGGTCACTTGGTATGACAGCATGACATGGAGGAACACGGGGTTCCCTGGGTGTGACATGGAGGAACATCGGGGTCAGTGGGTATGACAGCAAGACATGGAGGAATATTGGGGTCCCAGAATGTGACATGGAAAAACATGGTCCCTAGGTGTGACATGGAATGACATCAGGGTCCCCAGGTGTGACATGGAGGAATATGAGGGTCAATGGGTATGACATAGAGAAGTTTTTAACCCCTACCCTTTTTATTTTTTTTGGGGGGGGGGGGGGGCACAAGTAGCTGGTCTTGCCTAAGGCGTAAAATAGTCTAGCACCGGCCCTGCCTACAAGGGAGGGAGGTGTCTGATGACCATAATGCCTCGTAACTTCTCGACAAAGTACGGTAGAACAATGAAAATGGTCTTATCTTCCCTTTGAGACTAAAGATTATTACATGACTGTAATTTATTGTACTTTTATTGCAGGGCACATTTGTCTTGGTCAGATCTACACATCATACAGTTACATCTGGTGGTTTGTGAAAGTGCCATTGCCTAACATTTCCAAGGAACAGTTTTGCATGATATTTTCCTTAAAGCCCCGTACACACGTACCGATCGTCGGCCGAACGATCGGCCGTCTTTTGTCCAGGGCTGTCGGTGTCTGTTGAAAAGTGCAAAAGACTGCACAAGAATTTTGTCCGCTGACTACAGCCGACTGCAGAAGTGATGTCATGTAATGGTTAACTTTCCCTGTGTTTTTTCTTTTCTGAGCATGCCCAGTCTTGCAAATCTGCTGTCTGTCGGCCGAATTCTGTACTGACTGGCGAACAATCGGCCATTCTGGTGTCGGCATACAAAAATTTTCATGCTTGCAAGACAGATTTTTTTCGGCCGAAAGTGCGCTGTCGGCTGTCGGAAGCATCATACTAACAAGCCGAAAATCGGCCGATCGTTCGGCGGCCGAACATTTTCGGCCGACAATCGGTACGTGTGTACGGGCCTTTAGGCTCGGTTCACACTGGGGCGGCACGACTCTGCACCACGACTTCGGAGCGACTTGCATGGACTTCACATAATGGAAGTCTATGCAAGTCGCTGCGAGGTCGCCCCGAAGTAGTACAGGACCCTTTTTCTAAGTCGGAGCGACTTGTGTCGCTCCTATTAGAATGGGTCCTGCAGCAGTCAATGGACCGCGAGGGAGCACGACTTGTCAGGCTGACAAGTCGCCTGACAAGTCGCGCTAGTGTGAATCGAGTCTTAGAAGCAAGATGCCTCGAAACTGTGTAAACAACGCAGATAACTTCTGCTACATTTGTGGCAAGGTTACATTTGCATCTCAAAAGTGCAGTATGATGGCAGTGGTAAAACCCCCTTTATTGGTGGCACAGCACCAATATTTTTTTTAAAGGTTAACTTTATGCCACCTTTATTTTGGATGCAAAATAGGGGATCAGGACAAGAGTTGGGCCCTCATTATTGTTGCATTACACGTGCAACCTATTTGCGTCATTGGCTAAACAAGAAGAAAAAGTCCATGCCTTTCGCAGTCCCAATGATGTGGAGGGAACCCACCAATCATAATTGCGGCTGCTATTATTGCATGGTTCTCCCAATTGCAAAAGGGATCTCAAGAAAGAAGAAGTGGACCAAACATTCCATCCGCACTGTGCCCTTTACCCCATGGTGAGGACTTGTCAAATCCAGATCAACCAGAACCCTACTCTCTAGACTCAGATGATGATAAAGAAGATGAGAATGCAGCTGACCTGGGGCCATCGATATCAGTAGAACCAAACTTTAACTTTTGGTATCAATAAAAATATACATTTAAAATGAATGGTGTGGCACCATTCTCATTGCTATATCACATTTTGCAGAAAAGTTATAGAGCATATTCGCACATCCCCCTCGTAATTTTAAATTATTTTGATGCAATTTTGTCCTGAAGCTGTATCTTGGAAACTGGGAGGCAATTAATACTAAGGACTTAATTTCCCTTTATTAGTGACCCAATTCTGCTCAAATTTAGCTACTTTCCTTTCCAGGGCTTTCTCCTTGTAGACCCGTGGTATTGCTGCTCTAAAACCGTTCTCTAGTGGAAAGGTTTGCCATAAGGACAATTATTAAATGATCTGGATGTGGTCTGCAAGTGTGGCAGACCAGCACGAAGCACAGATCTGTGATTTATCCCTAAAAAAAGAGGATATATTTTATATCTGGTTATTATACAAGTAAAGCCCTTTCTCGTGATATGTCTTGACAAGAACAATAGGACATCCTGTTGCAATATACTGTATACTGTAAAACAAACTGCTGTAGTGCCAATTCATACATGTACCCCTCTATCTTTATATTCCACATTTGGTGAGTTTCCAGATGATTGCTGTAGTGAAAGCAGCCCATAGACATGAGATGAGATTTATTTTTTAGAAACTCTGATAACTTGCCTGTATATGGGCTCCTTCTGGGTTTGCGACTCCGGCTCCGTGGCTGGCCAGAGCCGCAATAACGTCACTCCCGCGCATGCGTGAGTGAGCCACCAGTCACGGCACACTGCCCTGAAGAATGTTCCTCCAGAATGAATGCGCCAGTGATGTAACTGGCTGCTAGGTTAGTAAATATCTCCTAATGGTGCATATTTAGGAGATATTTACACTACTTATAGGTAAGCTTTAACATAAGCTTACCTATAGGTAAAACTTAAAGATGGACGTTTACTTCCTCTTTAACCGTCCCCAGATCAATAAGGGATTTTGGCAGGTCTGGCTTTGCAAGCTCTATACTTGAATAATGATGTCCAACCCCCCCCCCCTTGTGTTCTTTTCATGTTATCGTAAACTGTAATGTTAGAATTTGCTTTTTGGGTAGGGATAACCTATTGAACAACAAAGAGCCCTCTCACTCCTCCTAACCCCTTCACGACCAACATAAAATAAATCTTAACACCTGAACTCAATTTTTGCAACTTTGTGTTAGTAAAACTGTACATATCTTTTAAACTACTTAGTGTATCCAGATGAATTATACCTTTTTTTCAGAACACTGGCTTTTCTTTGGTGGCTAATGCATATCCCGATATTTATTTTTTTTTTTTTATTATCAAAATTGGTCAAAATAGTAAAAGAAAATATATTTTTTTTAAATTTAGCTTTACATTTCTTGCTATTACCATGAACTATCACCAAGAAACAATCCAAAACCAGTTTTCCAGCCCTTGATGGTCGCAAAGATACCACATATGTGTAAGTTATTTGTCAGAAACAATAATCAATTTTTTCTTTTTATCCTTCCTAAAACACACTGACACTGATATATTTTAATCTGACCTGACTTCTCACCCTAACCTTTTCTTTACACAACTTTTTTTTTTTTTTTTTTACAATCTTCTCCTCTAGCAAGGAGAAAAACTGGATTTTTGTACTTACCGTAAAATACTTTTCTCTGGAGTTCATCGACAGATGCAGTTCCATATCTTCTAGACCATTAGGTTATGCTCCTCTAATCAGGAATGGGCACTAGGCAGGAAAAAGATTTACCACACCTATGGGGGCTGTCCCTGTAGGCATAACCCCACACACTGCTACAGCAGCCAGTTTCATTGCAAGCAGTGTTTAGAAGACAAAAAAACCCATACACTCAAAGCAGAGGGGCGGGTGCTGCATCTTAGAGCTGCACGATTAATCGTTCTGGGATCGCGATCTCGATCCACCCCCCTATGCGATCTCCATCACGAATATCGGCGATTCTGGGGGTGGGGTTACTTCACGGCCGCACCTCCGTCACGCCTCCTCTATGACGCGGCGGGCTGCACCTCCGTCACGCTTCCTCTATTCAGCGCTCTGCAGATGACGAGGCAGGCCGCACCTCCATCACGCCTCCTCCATTCAGCGCTCTGCAGATGACGCGGCAGGCTGCACCTCCGTCACGCCTCCTCCATTGAGCACTCTGCAGATGACGCGGCAGGCCGCACCTCTGTCACGCCTCCTCAATTCAAGTCTGCAGATGACGCGACGGTGTCTTCCGTCCCACCTCAGCCCCGCCTGCTCTGTCCCCGGAAGTGACGAGGTCCTATTTGTTCACGGGTCCGAGAAAATTATGGCATGATGAGCTTTCCATGAGGTAATCAAGGACAGAGGAGGGGGGGAGAGAGGGGAAAACCCTAAAAAATAAATAATTAAATGTATATTGTAATGAATGAATTATATATATATATATATATATATATATATTTCATTATAATATACATTTATTTTTTTTATTTTTTTAGGGATTACATTTTCTGCACATAACACTACGTTTTCAGCATTTTTACTTGTGAATTATCAATATAATAATAATAATTAATGAAATTATTATTTTCATTATTATTTCTTGTATTTTATATATATATATCTATATATATATAGATATATATAAATATATATTATATATACATATCTATATATATATATATATATATATATATATATATATATATATATTACAATAAATAATATAATGAAAATAATAATTTCATTAATTATTATTATATTGATAATTCACAAGTAAAAATGCTGAAAAGGTAGTGTTAAAAAAAAAAAAAAAAAAAAATGTATAAATATACATGGTGCTGAGAATCGTGAGTGAATCGTGAGTGAATCGTGATCTTTTTTCCAAGCAAAAAAATCGTGATTCTCATTTTTGCCAGAATCGTACAGCTCTACTGCATCTGTCGATAAACTTCAAAGAAAAGTATTTTATGGTAAGTACAGAAATCCAATTTTTTCTATCGTTCATCAACAGACGCAGCTCCATATCTTCTTAGACCATTGGGATGTCCCAAACCAGTATTTTCATGAGGGTTGGGAAGACAACGCAAAAAAGAACGCAACTCCCCAAAGGCTAAAAGTAGCCAACCAGGTAATATGGAGCTCAACCAGGAACAACTGGAGCTCACCTAGAAAAAACATACACCCTCGAAGAGAACAAAAAAGATTCTCTTTAAACAGCAGCCTGCAAAACCATGCGGCCAAAGGAGGCATCCAAAGATGCCAACACATCAACTTTGTAGAGTTTTGTAAATGTATGCACGACAAAGTTGCCACCTTGCAAACTTGCATCACTGACGCCTGATGGCGAAAAGCCCAAGAGGCACTCAGCGCTCTAGTAGATTGTGCCTTCACTGGGAAAGGAGGAACCCGACCCTTCAGCGAATAAACCTGAACAACCGTCTGCCTGATCCACCTGGAAATGGTCACAGCAGACGCAACCAATCCCTTATGAGGTCCCTCAGTAAGACAGAGTAGTACAGAGTGAAGGCAGCACAATGTATTCATTTAAACAAAAATCAGAAACCACCTTAGGGAGAAAAGATTGATTTGGATGGAGTACCACTATATCTCTGTGGACCATCAGATAAGGTCAACGTCAGGGCACGCCGCAAATTCAGACACTCTGCGGGAAAAAGTGATAGCCGCCAAAAAGGCAAACTTCTGAGACAATGAAAGCAGAGGAATCTCCTAAATGTTCTCAAAAGGAGGCTTTTGAAGAACAGATAAAACCAGATTTAGATCCCATGGAGGTAGCGGGGACCGTCTCGGGGAGCCATATGGCGCACTCCCTGAATGGAGATACGAATCAAGGCATGCAAAGCTAACGGGCGTTGAAAATATATCACCAAGTCCGACACTTGGTCTTTGATAGTGCCCAAAGCAAACCACTGTTCAACCCTTTTCTGCAGAAAGGCTAAAACCCTGGCAACCGAAACTTAAGCGAGGGTGTACCTTCAGGATTCGCACCATGAAATGTACCATTTCCACGTACGATATAACTTCCTGGAAGTCGACTTCCTAGCCTTCAAGAGTGTAGGAATCACACATTTAGAAAGATCTCTATCCCTCAACACCTGGCTTTCAACAGCCATGCTGTTAAAGCCAGCGACTGTAAAGCAGGTTGGGAGATCGGACCTTGAGACAGCAGATCTTGCCTGAGAGGAAATCTCCAAGGAGCATCAGCGACCAACCTTACTAGGTCTGTGTACCAAGACTGGCAAGGTCAGTCTGGAGCCACCAGAATGATCAGAATCCCTTCCACCTCTATTCTGCATAAAAGTTTTAGCGCAGGAAAGGCATAAATCAGCCAATACTGACCCCAAGAAGCCACCAGAGCATCTGTGGCATCGGCCAGAGGATCTTGAGATCTGGCTTCGAACCTCTGCACCTTCTTGTTGCCTTTCACAGCTAAGACCAAAGTCCCAGCAGGGAGCTAGGTCCTATTCCTAAACTGTGTGTGTGGGGTTATGCCTGCAGGGACAGCCCCCATAGGCATGGTAAAGCTTTTTCCTGCCTAGTGCCTATTAATGATTGGAGTAGCATAACCCAATGGTCTAAGAAGATATGGAGCTGCGTCTGTTGATGAACGATGCAGAAAAGATACAATGTATTTTTTCTCTATTCAAGGGAAGAAACTGTACAGTGACTAATCACTGTTATAACCAATCAAAGGCTATTATAGAGATAATGTGACCCAGAGCCCATCCTCCTGGCTTCTGATCATTAATATGAGACCGGAAGCTGGAGGTGATCGCTTGGTCTCTGTGCAGCACGATCTCAGCACAAACACAGGTACATACATTTGCAGCCCAATAGAGGAAAACCTACTTCAGTGAGGCCACATATGTGCGTATGTTCAGAAAGAAAGGGTTTACATCCCCTGCACTGCTTTTTCCCTACAATTTTCTTGCTGAATTTAGCCATATATTGTCCAGGGGTGGCCAAAAACAAGAAACAAAGTGAGAACAAAATTATCACAATTTGTAAATGTTGGCGCTTAGCATTACTCCTACTCACATTGCTGCCCTAAGCACTAGTCCATGAGTACCCTGGCCTCAAGTAGTATTTAAACAAATCCAAGTGGGTACAGTTCTTTTAGGCATGTCAGGACAACAAGATACATGATCAGTTGTTTTCACAAAATTTATTGATTACCTAACCTATTTAGGTTGGCTATAAATGGGCTAAGTTTGGGCTGAGTTCAAACGACAGATTAAATGCCTAGCGAAGAATGGGTCATCTTGGGCTACCCTAAGAAGTAATAATGAGCTAGTCTAATCCTCAGCAAATAGAAAAACAATGCAAATGCAAGCCCAAGTGCAGATATTTTGCTGTATGTTATACTTCTATAAGGCAAAGTGTGTAGGTGATGGCAGCTGAAATGCCAACTTGCTCTAACAAATACCCAGGTGCAGCTTTCATTAATAACCATGTATGTCACTTTTTCTGAAATCAGATTCAGACAACACAGACAAGATTCTGGATGGACAGACTGTTGCAGGATAGCATTTACTTGTTACTTGGCTTGGCCAATGAGGTTCAAAGTTTGCTTGGCACCACTACCTATTAAGAGGCAAAATGATCCAACTATCTGAAAATATAGACCACTTATTATATATCAAGATATAAAAGGGGGGTGTTCAAACAGGAGTAATTCATTTACAGAAACAGATCTCCAAGCAGTATACACAAGAATACAGAAACTGCAGTCTCTGTCACTAACTATGTATGTTGAACACAAATGTTCTCTGCAACAGCTTGTGTACCCAATACTTTCAGCTGCAGTTCTGGCAATAGCAGCAGATGGTTGTGGGTAGTGTTCATTTGATTGGAAATTAGGTCATTGTTGAATTTTTATGTTATCTTCATTGGCTCCTAAACAAAAACTGTAAAATATGTTTCTTGAAGTTCTTTAAGTGACACCGATTTTTCTGAGACAACTGGGTAATACTGCTGCAAAAAATAGGAGGAATTGGACACTTGCCAACAAAAAAGTTGTTGGCTAGGTAGGTATACCATTCCCACCCCCATTATGCTTTGGTTTTTTAGAAAAGCAGTATTAGGAGAAGAACACATACACAAAAGTGTGGGGCCTATTCCCCTTAATAAACTGCAAGAATATTTTACAGAAAGTACAAACATCCTGTTTTCTTTATTAAAACGTAGCTCCACCCAAAAGGGGATGCTCCACTTGTTTGCCCCCCCCCCCCCTCCGCTGCAACATTTGGCAAGTTTTGGGGGGGTGTGGGTACCTGGTTTTGACATGTACCTGCTCCCACTTCCAGCTGACTTTGCCACAGCAAACTCAGCTGGAAGTTTGGCACCCCTCCTCATTCCCCCGCCGCCGAGCCATTCACAAAGTGCAGCACGCTTTATGCATGCGCAGTAGGGAACCGGTTGTGAAGCCCCAAGGCTCCAATGACGGTTTCCCTTAGTCGAGATGGCCGTGGCACCACCTGAGAGCCGATTGAAAAATGGGCTCGGGTGAAGACACCGCTGGATTAGTGGACAGGTAAGTGTCCTAATATTATTAGTCAGCAGCTACAGTATTTGTAGCTGCTGACTTTTTATTTTTTTCTGAAGGTGCCTAAGGCTCAGTTTTAAGGGAGATAGAAACAGGCCCACATAACAAAACCAATAGAACTTGGGGCAGCCTGCAGCACAAGCTGAAGAACCCTATGTCCTTCCTATATTCTGTCAAAGCCACCTAATGGAGTGAAAAGCTAGTTTCCCTTCACAGGGACCATCCAGAAGGATCAAAAGAGTCAATTTTACTAATAGAAGCAGTGACTGAGAGATAAACCTGTCCCGCACAAACTCCATCTAGGCAGTGAAGGGAAACTGAGCTTTGATGTCTTGCAGCTGAACAGAAAGAGATGTAAGAACATTATCCAGGTTGCAGTGAAAGGTGGAAATAATCTTAGAAAAAAAGTAGGCTCTAGTCTAGGCCTTAACATCACCTTAACACAATATTACATAAAAATATCAATTTTATTATACAAAATAATAACAATTCAGTAAAAAAATATTACACCATCTCACATATAATATTCTAGAATTTTTTTTTTCTTTTGTGGTTATTTGATTTGATTGTTGGTTGAGAAGAAAAGGGGAAGAAAAAGGTGATTTGGGATCAGTTATAGTTATATAATTAAGATGGCTCTAGAATGAATTAACATGTTTTCTTTGCTTACGACATTGAAAAAAATTAAAAGATGGATTGTAATGTACAGACTGTATATGTAACTGAACTTAAATAAAGATAAAATTTGAAAAAAAAAAATACTCTAGAAATAAAAGCTTCTGTCGTCTACGCGTTTCTCGGTTTCGTACCACTTCTTCAGGACATTGGCTTGAATTAGTAAACATAACAAACGAAGAAAGATATTCCAATTGAAAATAAAATATAACATAAGTATACAATATACACAAGTCTTACCAGATATTATTGGTGCTATGTACAGCTCTCTTTGCCCTATGCTGTGCATAATACCAATAATATCTGGTAAGACCTGTGTTTATTGTATGCTTATATTATATTTTATTTTCAGATGGAATATATTTTTTCTTTCTTTCTTTGTTATGTAAACTGCTTCAAGCCAATGTCCTGAAGAAGCAATACAAAACCGCGAAACATGTAGACGACAGAAGTTTTTATGTCTGGAAGATTATATGTCACACATGTGATGTAATATTTTTCTACTAAAGTTTAATTATTTTGTATCATAAATGGATATTTTTATGTAATATTTTGTTATTAAGCTTTTTATAACCCTGGTAAGGTATAATTAAAGTAGCATTTTTGTTGGGCTTTTTGTACAATTCCACGCAATTATAGGGATGATACCTACCAGTGTTAGTGTGATTAATACAGTATTGAATAGGGCCTTCACTATTTAATATAAGTGTCCAATTACTCCAGTAGGTGACAGTAAAACCCAATTGTCTCTGAATAACTCATTTCTGTCCCCCTAAACATCTGTAAAAACGGTGCACAGAATTCAACGGTAATAAAACAGCAGGAACATAGCTAATGATCAGACTCTATGAAGCTATTTAAGGTCAATGAACACCTACCATGATTACACCCAAGCTCCATAAATCACATGACTCATCATAGCCCTGATGTGACAGCAGTTCTGGGGCAGCGTAATGCAGTGTAAAACAAGGCGTATGTAGCGGCCGTGACCCTGGAGGGCGGAGCCTAGCAAACCCAAAGTCTATGACCTTCAAAACAGCATCTTCACCAGGTGATGACAGCAGAAGATTCTGTAGGAAGGAAAAGTATACTGTAAGCAATACGTTTAGGCTTTTCTATCATTGATTTTCTTATTCTTTTTTGGAATAAATCCTCACCTCAGGTTTAAGGTCTCTGTGGACCACTCCAGCTTCATGCATGTGACATACAGCACTCACAAGGCTGCGCATTAGACTACTTGCTTCAATTTCGCTGAAACGTGATTGTTTCTTTATTCGGTCCAGCAACTCCCCACCATCCAGAAGCTCCATCACAACATACGAATGATACTAACAAATAAAAAAAAGACACAAGCTAAGGTGAAAATGGCAGGTAAATATATGTTTCTTGCTGCCCTTAATTTAAGGTGGATTTTTATGTGGTAAAGAACTATACCACTTATTCATTTTCGGCTGGGTTTACACTAATTCCTCGCGGTAATGCATGTTTGTGTGCTGCAGTGCCATTCATTCTGAAGGGCACTCCAATGCTGCTACATTGCAGCACATGAAATGCATTGTAATATTCTACTATTCATCATTGTGCACTGTTTCAAAAAAAAGTGTATGCACCTTTTTAGTCTGTTAGGTGGCCTATTTAAATAATTGGGCTGCCTTATTGTAACACAAATTAACACTCATTAATAAATTAATGTATTAATGCACTGCAGCAGTTTTACTTCATGCTTAACCCTTTGGCTGCATAAAGATATGTGATATGCATTTGCAACATGAATCACTAGCTCCTGCCACAGCTCCACTCCTTCTGTCCATCATTTAACTGGATGCTCAGCATAAATTAATGAACAAAAATCACAGGTTATCACTCTTACTTATTTTAGAGCCAGTTATCTTCAACTCAGCTGACCATTTTTGTCTGTGGAGCTATATCTTAACACATTTATACAGAAGAAATATATTGGTAACACTTTATAAAATATTTCCTTAGGTTAATCTATCTTTGCATTCGCAACTAAATATAAATCATTTTAAAAAGTGAAAAGTCTAATTTACCTAGAAGTAGTACTTCTAGATAAGTGCTTCTTGCCCCTTTCATAAACTCTAGCCTTTTTGGTCCCTGGCAGGGTGTACAGTCAAACTATTGCAGTACTCTTGACAAAAAAAAATCGTTTACCACTCTAAAGAGAAGAATTAATCCATGCCTAAATTAGGATTTTTGTGCTCACTGAAAATCCTTTTCTCTGAGTTTATTGAGGGACACAAAGTCTTTCACCTTCTGGTTGTGCTGCTGCAGATGGATTGAACACTGGCAAATAAAAAAAAACCTGTATGCCATCCCAGGATAAGGCATGCCTCAGTTTTGTAATAAGCAGTACTGAGAGCATGATCATAAACACAAAGGGGTAGGACCTGTGTTTCTTAATGTAGGGTAAAGATAAAAATCCTATTTTCTTCCTCATCCATTGAGGGACACCAGATGTCTTTCACCTCCAGGATGTCCGAAAGCAACCCCAACACAGCAAAAAAATCGCTAACAAGCCCAGTAGAAAAAATAAATTGCCCCAATAGAAAAAAATGAGCAATGCCTGCAGTTCAAGAGCGGCTTAAAGGGCTATACACATGAAGCTGGAATCAGATCAGGCTGCAACCTCCAACTAATAGCAACAATGAGAGAACAGAAGACCAGGTGGTAACCTTGCACTGAGAAATCAATGCTTAATGCTGAAGGATAAAGAACACTCATTTAGCAAGCTGATGTATGTCTTGACAGGTAAAGGAGAAAAACAATCTTTAAGACCATAAGCTTGGACACTGGTCTACCTGAACCAGCCAGAATGGTGGAGCGAGAAACCAGATCACCCTACTGGTTCTATCTAGGAAGGGAATCAGCAGTTTAAAGATAGAGACTCACAGCTTAAACTGTATTCAAACAGCCAGAGGCCAAACAGCAAGAGAAGCTCCTCTCAGAGAGGGACTAAAAATCTCTGATTGAGGAAAAGATCAGAAGCTGCCCAGGGTCATAAGCAAAATTCAGGTCTCAACTCGTCTGATACCAATACAGGACCAAACAGAAATAGGTTTTCGTGAATAGAAAGGCTGTCATGTCAGATACTCACCTCCAGTGGCGATGATTATCCCTTGAGGGTAAAAAGAGTGACCTTGAGGAAGTCCAAACAGCAGTTCCTGAGAACAAACAGTGAACAAAGTTTTATCCTATTGAGTTAAAAAAGACAAGCGAAGTAAGGAACAAGGGAACTCCCCATTTAAAAACTTAGGTTAAGTTAATATTCTTAACCAAAAAAAGCCAGTAAGAACCAGACATGAAAGTGTTAAGAGCTGAGCTCTATTCCAACCATATGAAAAGGGGAAGCCACCTCTGGGATAAAGTCCCTTTGCTAGAACTTGCTGGAAATCCTTCCTAGCGTCAAGAGTCACAGATTTAGATATTCTCACAACTACCTAAATCCAATAATTTGCTCACAGATTAAAGTCAGGAGCCTTATCAGGTCAGTGAAGAGCATCCTGCCTGGGTTATACCATAGCAAGCAAGATCACCAGAAATCTCTTCATTTTGAGTCTGTGAAGGAGATGAGGCAGAAGCATAAAAAGGAGGAAAAGCCTAGATGTGGGCGTATGAACCCTATGGAGTCACCAGAACATTCAATGCTACCGCTAGAGCAGGAGTTCCCAAACTGTGGGTCGGGACCTACTGGTGGGTCGCGAGCTGCGTTTGAGTGGGTCACGCTGAGTCGGAAATCACAGAGCGGTGGCGCGCTTAAATTGTGCTGTGAAAGCCCACGCAAATTACAGAGAGCCAGAGCTGTCAAATCGCAATGGATTCAGGACCACGCCCACGCAGTTTACGAAGACTGGTCTGCATTTCCCGAGAGGAGGATACTTGCATTAATGAGTACGTATGTGGGCTGTTATGTAGGATATGTTCCATGGGGTGCAGAGCCAGCTCCTCGGTCCTGTTGGCGGCAGCGGTGGTGGCTAGATTGGCAGCAGGATTCTCTCAGCTATAGCGGGCAGAGACAGCAGCCTTAGTGTCATAGGAGGACCAGGTAGCCTGGCGGTGTGGAGACCACTGTGGATCACTGGGAGAGGAAAGAGGGTGAGTGCCATATAGCCTGCTGAACACTGTCCTGGGGTGGTTGATTTCTGTCGTCTGCCTGCCTTATACTTTCTATGAGGGTGCTGATTACTTACAACTCCACTTACATGCCACACATGCCACAGGTTTCTGACCCCTCACTTAGAACATCTGGCAAGTGTATTTAATAATAAATTGAAAAGTTGTAAATTGATATTTTTATTTTAACATCCCCCTCCCTTTTAAAATATGCATAATTATTATTTGCATTTATATAGCGCACTTTACAATATTCAATTACAAGCATGCGGGTCCTGAAAAATAACTGTATTCAGAAGTGGGTCTCGGCCCACAAAAGTTTGGGAAGCCCTGCGCTAGAGGATTCCTGCACCTCAAAACAAACACATTCAGTGCTACAATGGAGGCAGGCTATCAGGGGGTCTATGTCCTGCGCTCTCCACTTGCATCACAGATTCTGGAAAGCACTCAGGTATACAGATTGCTCCCAAATGTCTAGAATTAACCACTTGGGAAAGTCTGTCCACCAATTGTTCACACCTTAGAAGAGCATAGCAAAAAGATTTAGAATGCAAAATTATCCCCGGTCAGGATCCAAACCACCACTCACAGCAAGATCTTGTTTCTCCTCAATGGCTGAAGCACACCAACATGCTCAAAATCAGGTGACCTGTCAAGGAAATGATCCAGTGATACAGAAACAACCATATCTCCTGAAACTCCAGGATGTAGACCAGGAGATGAGAATTCACAGAAGAACCGGGCCCTAGCACTTGGTGGGTATACATGCCCTCTTCCTCAGCCTGATAGGCTGATGAGAAGCTCTTTAGACGGTGAGAAAGAAGGACTTTCCTGTCTTCCAGAGCAGAAAGACAGATAAAGCAGACCAAGGACTACTTGATCTTCTGAGGCAAACAAATTGGTCTGCTTAGAAACTCAGTCAACTTGTACCACAACAACATTGTGTGGTGCAGAGACAGTGTGAGGTGAGACTGAACTGGGCTGCCTCAGAGGGTAGTGTGGTGCAGAGACAGTATGAGGTGAGACTGAACTGGGCTTCCTCAGAGGGTAACTCACAGACCAATGTCTCTCAGGCAACAGCTGGGATGCAGGTAACTCTCAGACTGAAGGGCAAGAATATGAGTTTGGATAGAATTGAAACTTTTCTGATGAACAAACCATCTGCTCTAAGCTGCCGGAATGAACAGCATTGATTTCTGAAGATTCAGTATCCAAATAAATCATTGGGCCATTTGGACACTCAAAGATACATTGTACAACAGAGCCTGCGCTGACTGTTTCCTACACCAGGCAGCTAAGTATTCCACAATGGGAATGCCATGAAAATATATCCTAGTGAATGCTCCAGATGCAGAGGCAGGACTGTAAAGTCAGAGTGTTAAAAGGACCGGGACCTGTAGGTAGGTATCCTAGCTGACTACAAAAGCCAGAAAGTTCTTCTGGAGAAGAAATAGTTGATCTGGGAGATACCATGCAAAACTTTTAGATTTACAGGCCTGGAAAGAGGCAGATGTTCTTTTTTGAAATAATGACCACAATGGAGTAAATCTGAAACTGTTCTGATATGGAAACTGGAACAAAGACACCCTGATTAGAGAGACTACAATGAGCAGAGGTAGGTCTGCCAATCTGTGTAGTTACATATGAAATTTAGGGATGAAGAGTCAAAGATTGAGCGGGAGGTTAAGGGTTAATCTGTATTCCTGGAAAATCACTATGTACCCCTAAGTGCCTGAAAGGCAAATCATCCAGGCATACACAACGATTAAAAAAAACACTATGGAGATAAAGGCTCTTCTGGTTTTAGCATGTTTTTTACCACAGACTTTGCAGGTGTTCAAACAAAGAATAAAGATGGGGGGTTGGATAGCAAACACACTCCAGGAATAAAGAAATGAAAGGGAAAAGACATGCAGGGCTTCGTACAAGGAGGCAGGTGGGTGCTTTTGCCCCCAGTGTCATCTTTGATAATACCAGGGGCATGCCTGAAGAGACATAAAGGCCAGGTATTGCTTGGATGCAGAGTCCACAGAGTGGCACTTAACCAGAGTGCTCTATGTATGTGTAATGACTAAAGACCAATTAAGGAGACAAGCCACAATGCCTCTCACAGGCCATTACAGCTGTAGACTAAAGTTCCAGCTATATGCTCCACATACTCTATCAGTGAAGAACCCACTGGCATAGATGAAAATTTGTTTTAAGTGATTTAGACTATTCTGCCATGGTTTGACAAATTAAAGTCACAGCCAAAATTGGGCAAGGGAAGGGGAGGAGAATAGGGCCTGACAGCGAGAACTGAGTTCTAAAGAGGGGTTTTGACCACTCATTAGTAGGATCCCTGAATACAGGGATGTTGTCCACTACCCTAGTGGTCTCCCTGTTAAGGTGGGACACAGATGGATTTACAGTAGGGGTAGACCACTGTTTGACAAAATCCTTTACAAATGGGAACACGTCTAGTAAGTTTCTGGGGGATATCAAAGACAAGTCTGGGTTTTTCTAATCCTCATAGATGAATAGCTTGAAGAGCAGGTAAAATTGAAATTTCTCTTCAACTTCAAGGGCTCATAAAGACCCAAGACTGTATACAGCAGGTTGATTTTCCAGTTCCAAAGGTGTATGCAGTGCACCATGTAAACAGTCTTTTTATTTTGGAGTAACAGCAGAAGGCTGTGACTCTTCAAAGATAATCTCATTAGGTATGGACTGCAGTATTTCAAAATTAGAATTGGATATAGTCATTGCGACTTATGGCTCACAAGTCACTAGGGCCATGGGAAGAAGATCAGCCATATAATTTACAAAGGAAGGCATGGAAGCATGCCTAAAAACTCTGCTGTCAGAGCTAGCCAGGAACTTGGTCCTGTGTGACTGTAGTGAGACTCCAGTTGAGAAGGCGGAGAACTCACCAGCACCTGGCAGAGCTGGGAGGGAATTATAATGCTGATTTAGACTATATAAGCAGAGGTTAAAAGGACTCCAGGTTGCAGGCAAAGGCATAAAACAAACATCCATGAAACCATTAGTATAGTGTGAGCTGGGGTCACCTATTGCAGTGGAATTGTCCCTTCTGTGTCTATAAACAGATAGGTTGCGCACGCTTAGTGGTAAGGCAGCTTAATCTAAGGGTACATGGAAAGGTACTCACAAGTTCCAGACATCTGGTAGCAGGTATAGTATGGATGGCCTGAGGCTTCCAAGGTTACTGTAGGTGTCAGCAGGAAAAAGCTGAGGATTGTAGTTTTTTTTTGTGGCTCCTCTGCAAGCCACAGTAAGCGCTAAGGCAATGTTAATGGAGCGCACTGCAACTAACTTGATACAGAACAGAGTCTGAAAATTACCTTACACAAACCCAGTCACTTCCAGGCTAGCCCTGCAATGTCTAGTCCAGCAAATGTCTGGACATGGCACTCCAAAAGCTAGGCTGAGAATGGCCATACTGTAAAGTTGCAATTGTAGAGGCCAGCCAAAGCAGTTATGTAGAGAAGAGCCTTGCCGGGAAAAAACAACAAAAGTAAAAACAAAAAAAATTAAAAAAGTGCTAGCAAAAAACAAAAACAAAAAGGGTTGATCTTTTTAACAGCAGAGTAAAAAAAAAAATGTCATTCTTCTTTTAGCAAAAAATGGGGCATGCTGGTAATAACGAAGGGTTAGCTTGGACTCGCCTACATTTTTTAGTTTGCCAGAGTCCAGCCCTCCTGTAGGCAGCCGTATAAACCAAAGATGAAAGAGTTCCTGTGTCCTTCAGGGGAAGAGAAAGAAAAGGGTTTTACCTAAAAGTACCCAAAATGACCTTTATCAAACAACATTGCTAAGATCAATGCTGTGATGTCCTATTAGAACACAATGGCCCATGGATTAGTTTAAAAAAAATATGCTTTCCCTGTAATTTAATCTAGGGAGCAGATTTGTTTGACAGTGTTCTAGCAGCATAAAAAAACAGTATTTCTATAGTGATACCTATAATTAAATTACTTGTGTTATTTGAGATAATCATACCGGGAAAAGCATCTTGCCATCCTTGACTACAGAACATCTTCACTTTATATTATAGAGATGAGGGACGTAGTCTGAAGTCTAGGAGGAGAAAACTAGGAAGGGCTAAATCACTGCTTTGCATTTCAGTGCATTTACTTTACTGTAGTAAATGCACTGAAATGCACTATGTACTATGCCCACATATAACAACTATATTGCGTTTAATGTTTTACGGAAGCAACAGCATCTGCTACAGGTAGAGACTAACTAGATAGTCAATTTGCCGATTACATAACAAATAGTTAAAAAATAGATACGTTCTTTAGAAAGAAACTCAGACCTGGTCATGTAGGACATCATGAAGAGTCACAATGTTAGGATGTCCCTGACACAACTTCAGAGCTGCCACTTCTCGCTGAGTATTTGCCTCCATCCTAGAAAAAAAAAAAACAGACAGGTGACTGAATGCGAAAACATCAACTTATTTAGCTACAATATTCATGCTAGAACTCTACATATTAGTGTGTTGTATGTACTTCTGCTGGCTAGAAGCTAGTGTAGCTGACAAGGAGTATTTAAAATGTTTAACTGCTCTAAATGCCTCTCTGTTTTGTTGCACTTTTTCCTCAATAAAGCGTCTTCTTCGAGGGAAGGTAGAAGGTGTTTAATTTATTCATAAATGACCTGGAGGAGCGGATATCTAGCACAATCTCGGTATTTGTGGATGATACTAAATTAAGCATGCCAATATCTTCTATGCAGGATGTGGAAACCTTACAAGCGGACCTGAACAAAATAATGGGGTGGGCAGCTACATGGCAGATGAGGTTTGATGTTGAAAAATGTAAAGTAATGCACTTGGGCGTCAGAAACACGAAAGCAAGCTACTCACTAGGGGGGAACCTATGGGTGAATCTAAGATGGAAAAGGACCTGTGGGTACTGGTAGACAACAGGCTTGACAGTGGCATGCAATGCCAAGCCGATGCAAGCAAAGCCAACAGAATACTGGCATGTATAAAAAAGGGGATTCACTCCAGAAATAAAGAGATTATTCTCCCACTCTACAAGACTCTGGTCCCCCAACATCTGGAGTATGCTTTCCAGGTTTGGGCACCGGTCCTCAGGAAGGATGTGCTGGAACTGGAGAAAGTCCAGAGAAGGGCAACAAAAATAATTAGGGAAATGGAGGACATCAGCTATGAGGAAAGACTACAAAGCACTGAACCTACTCTTACTGGAGAAGAGACGCTTGAGAGGGGATATGATATCAGTACAGCCCCCCCAGTAAGCCCTCCCACCTACTACAGGCCATTACAACCCTCCACAGTACAGTACAAGCCGGTGTAGGGCCGCACATGTGACATCTCTAAGTAGCTGGGGGGTGATCGGGGAGGATGGCGTTGCAGCAGAAGCTGTGGCGGAGTACAGGGGTGCTGGAGCTCACCTCGTCTCCAACATCGGTGTGGACGGAGCCCGGCGGGGGAATTTCAAGCGGCGCGGCGGCCGGCCAGAGGGCGTGTGACGTCACGCATTGACGCGTCGACGCTTTTCACGCACAGTGACGATTTTTTGTAGTCGACGCGTCGTGGCAGCCCTAGGGTGGACAAAACAGCAAACAATACCAACAGGCCAAACAGAGGTCAAAAAGGTTCCTAGACTCACAGCAAGTAAAGTGGGCCTTCCAGTTGCAACTGTAGATTTTACAAGACTTTCTAGCACTCAGGGGGGGTAGGGATGACTGAAACCAAAAGGCAGTGCCAGTGACCAAATAGCAAAATGGAACACTGGCTCTTTGGACATGAGGTCTAGATGATCTGGAGAAACCCATAGAGTGTATGCCAGGTAGAGCTTGAGTATATCTGAGTACCATGTGCTCCTGGGACAATTCAGTGCGATGCAGATCACTGGAATGCTTTCCTTCCCAATCCTGCTGGGTAGAAGAATGAGAATCATTAGGGTTGGAAAGGCATCGATCAGGGTAAACTGATCCCATGGCATCTCTAGAGCATCCACTGCAAAGGCCCAAGGGTCCCTGGAGCTGCTGAAAAGCCTGCTCAGTATGATGTTGACCTTGGAAGACAGGAGGCCCACATCTGACAAAGGGCTATAGATGGAGACACCATATCCCCCAGATTTAGATGCTGACAGCTGAGAAAGTCCAGCTTCAACTTTCTATGCTTGAGAGGTGGACAGGGCTAAAACATGAAGTTATGTCCAAGAGAGGATACAGTCTGCTTCCCTTAGAGCAGGGTGACTTCTGGTGCCTCCTTGATTACTGATGTAGGCCACCGTTGTAGCACTGTAAAACTGCATTCTTGCTCAGTTTCCTCACAACAGAGGAGCGCAGTATGGATAAATAAATTGCTGTGTTTCAGAATGTTGATTTGAACAACTAAATCTCCTGCAGGTGTTCAGGACTGCTACTTAGCCCAACAGGTTGTAATCGATCGAGAGGACCGTCTCTGAATGCAAAGGTAAGGGTTTCCCTAATTCCAGTGCCGAACTGGAAATCTGCCACATCAGGGACAGTCTGGTTTTGGGGTTCAGACTCAACTGGCGGTCCATTTATCCCATGTGGCCAGAAAGTTGACTTGGAGCGGTCTAGAATGAAACTGGGAATATGGGACTGCCCTCCAAGGAGGCTAACATTAGACTGAAGAGACTTGTGCATGCATTAATTGAGGAGTTCCTCTAAATCCAGATGATCCTGGCATGCAAATGAACAGAAAGAATTTCTGTTCTGGAAGCTTCTGGACAATTTTGTGTCCACAGTCAGACCCAGGTACTCCAGTCCATGAGATGGGTCCAGCAATGATTTCTGTAAAGGGATGAAACCACAGATCTGCAGAACCCATACTCTCTGTTGGGTATTGGCTCAGGGAGCACAGATCCTTTGAAAGGAGATTGTACAGGTACCCCACAATGTGGATCCTCTAAGGACAGAGACAAGCTAGAACTAAGGAAAGCACCATGGTGACCCCGGAGCTATGTAGAGGCCAAAGGGAAAGTTGATAAACTGATATCGGTATTGGGCTAATAGCCTCCTGGCTTGTAAGCTGTTGGACAATTGAAAGCAGAGCCAGATGCTGTGATGGGGATGGAGGTCCGTTGGAGCGCATTAGGCATACGGGTGGTAAAGTGTGAAACTCCAGTTTGTAGCTCCGGGAAACAACACTCAGGGCCCAGGCTTCTGAGATCTTTTAGGATCAGCCAAGATCCCAACACTTTGAGAAGTGGTGGAACCCCATTACTGTGCAGAGACTTTGGCTCCAGTTTTGACTGGTTTGAAAGGCCATGTCTTCTTGCAAAAGTAAGTTTCTGTCTTAGACTTATCACTGAAAGATTGGGAGGGACTAGAAAAAACGGAATTTTTGTAAAATCTTACCTGTAAAATTCCTTTCTCTGAGTCCTCCGACAGTCGCCGCCTCTTCATATTCGTCACTAATGGGGTTATTGACCTTTGCTCCGTAGGAGTAGCTAGGCAACAGAATATATTAATATCAAAGCTTTTAGCATATCCCACCCCCAGGGGGTGGTCCCCTCAGTCAATACCTCCCTGCTTCCTGCATTTCCAACTCAGTTTCAGTAGCATAGCAGTAGAGTACATAAACAAACCCCAAAAGAGGGGCGGGGGCGGCGACTGTCGGAGGACTCAGAGAAAGGAATTTTACAGGTAAGATTTTACAAAAATTCCGTTTTCTCTTACGTCCTCCGACAGTCGCCGCCTCTTCATATTCGTCACTAATGGGGACGTCCCATAGCAGTGTAGACATGAGGGGTGGGAAAAAAGCAGCCGCGCCTAAAGCAACGCAGTACCCACATCAGAGAAAGGAACCTTACCAAAGTAAGAGAACCAACTGGGCAACAGGAAAACGTGCTCAACAGGAGCAACAACCAAGGAAAGAACAAGTAACCTAGGGGTAAAAACCTAAAATATTCGTAATTCCAGAATGTTGATCGGAAGGGAGGATTCCTCCTCCGACCAAGCTGTCCCTGGGCGCCCAGAACACCACCCCAGCCCGACAGGCTGGCATCCGTGGTGATCACCGTCCACGACAAAGGACAAAAGGACTTGCCCCCCGACACCGCCGGGGACTGGAGCCACCACAAAAGACCCCTGCGGGTGAGACGGCTCAACGACAGCCGCAGATCCAGAGATTGCGGACGCCCGTCCCACTTGGCCAGGACCTCCGCCTGAAGCTCCCGTGTGTGAAACTGGGCGAAGGGAATCGCCTCAAAGGCCGAAACCATCAATCCCAGACACCTCATACACGTCCGGAGGGACGAGCACTGATTGTCCTTGAGGGACCTGACTTCGCACTGAAGCCACCGAAGCTTGTCTTCCGGCAGGAAGACCTTTGCTTGAACAGAGTCCAGAATCATCCCTAGGTAGGGAAGACGAACCGACGGGCACAACGTTGACTTTGGAAAATTTATCGTCCAACCGAATTCCTGCAGAGTCTGCATCGTGATGGACAGGTCGTTCACCAGGCCCTGACTGGTCGCGGACCGAATCAGGATATCGTCCAGATACCCCAGGACAGAAATGCCCTGGGCCCTCAATAAGGCCAGAACCGGCGCAAGCACCTTGGTGAAAACCCGCGGAGCCGAAGCGAGACCAAAGGGCAACGCCACGAATTGATAATGATCCTCCGCAATGGCAAATCGAAGGTACCTCTGGTGACCCTCGAAAATGGGGATGTGAAGGTATGCATCCTTCAAGTCGAAGGAGGCCATGAATTCCCCCGGAACCAGGGCAGCCACCACTGATCGCAGGGATTCCATGCGGAACTTGCGAACCCGCACAAAGCGGTTCAGAGCTTTTAAGTCCAGAATCGGACGTACCTTGCCCTCCTTTCTGGGCACAGTGAACAGATTGGAATAGAACCCCCGAAATCTGTCCCGATGAGGCACCGGAACCACCACTCCCTGGGCCCGCACCGCCAGGTGCAGATCCTGCAAGCGCTCCGGAGTCAGCTGAAGGTTTGAGGGGAAAAATCTGCATCTTGTATCCAGATCGAACGATTTCCTGAACCCATCTGTCCCGAATGCGGTCCAGCCAGGGTTGAAGAAAACCGAGCAAACGTCCCCCCACCCCAGAACCGGGTGAGGGCGTCCCTTCAGGCCGCATTGTTATGGGCAGCGGACCCGGACTGGCCGGACTTCTGCTTACCCGTCCACGGCTTCTTCTGGGAGCCTTGGCCCTTGAAGGGCTTGCCCTTATAGTGCGACCGAAAGGCACGAAAGGACCCCTGAGAGGGCCTAAACGAGGCATTCTTCTTACCACGAACAAACCTATTCTTGTGAGATTGGGGTAAGAGAGTGCTCTTACCCCCAGAAATACCCTTTATCAGAGTATCCAAAGATTCGCCAAAAAGGCGAGATCCCGCGTAGGGCAAATTAGCTAAAGTCTTGCGGGAAGATTGGTCAACAGACCAACATTTCAGCCATATCAGGCGACGGTTCAAGACCGCCACACTAGAAAGACGCGCAGCCAAAGGGACCATATCTAAGTCCGCATCACACAAATACATGACACCCTGATGAATCTGATCCACCATAGCCAAAGTTGTCGGCGGGGCAGAGTCAGCCACCAGGGTGCGCCTGAGCACCTGCGTCCAATCCGCAATAGCCTGGGCTGCCATAATGGAAGCAAAAATAGGCTTCAGCATAGAACCAGCAACCGTATAAGAATGACGGGCCAGAGATTCCAATCTCCTGTCCGTCAGGTCCCGGAACACCGGGGTATCCTCAGCAGGGATCGCAGTTGATTTATTCAAAATCGCCACCGCGTGATCCACCTGAGGCGGCACACACCAACGCTCATCAGTGGCGGGTGTAAAAGGATAACGCAGCTTGAACCTACTTGGCACAGCAAAAGGCTTTTTGAAATTGCGCCATTGCTCATCAACCGCGCGCTGAAATTCCGTAGAGCAAGGAAAAACCTGCAATGTTTTGCGTTTCCTTTGCGTCCCATAAGAGGACATCAAAACAGGAGGACATGGTTCATCCTGCAAATGCAGCGTCTGCTTGATAGAAGCAACCAACTCATCCATGAGTGCAAGCTCTTCAGACGAGCCAGGGGGAGAATTATCAACCCCTTCCACCTCAGCCTGCCCCTCAGACCCCACAAGGTCAAGGGATGTGTGAGACCCTGAGAAGGGCACTCCAGCCATAGCAGCCCCATCGCCCTCTAAATCAGAGGAAATAGACACCCTGGGCCGTTTTGTGGATCGATCAGCCACCAGCATCTGCACTTGAGCAGCCAAATTTGCTACAATAGTAGCCAGATCAGCCCCCTCGGGGGAAGCAGCAGCCACTTGGTCCCCCACCAAGGCCTGAGGAAACTTGCAATCCTGAGAATCCATGCCCCAGTAGTGTTAGGAAAAAAGGAGTACTGCCCCTTTAAGATTGCGGCGAGTGTAGCCCACCGCACCCACTGAATACACCGACCCCCACAGGGACAAGAAACTGGGCAAGGAATACAGGAAAAAAGGGAAGATAAAAACCTGGAGAGATCACACAGGCTACTGCCACCGATCGCTGTCCCAGAGCAAAAGGAAGTGATGCAAGACTGACCGCCCCTATGAAGCCTATGCAAGGCTACACAAACATGGCCGCTCGGCTGAGGATTCCTTGGGCAAATAGAAAATGGCGCCGACATGTGGCCTGATCGATCGCCGCCAAAATGGCGGCGTTTGGCGCCAAAACGCTGTGCATTACCACACAGGACCGGCCACCATGATTTTTGCCGCAAAAAAATGGCGGGTCGCCGCAGCGATCGCCGCACAGCATGCCCAAAATCTGACTGCTTCATGCTAACACCCAGCAGAGCGGGAGAGCCCCCCCTTCACAGCCCACACACAGGCAGCAAGTCCACACAGGAACTGACAGGGAGCACAGCAGCCACACAGACATGCAGGGTCACACAGTCCCAGACTGACACCCAAATAGACAAGTCCCCACATAGAGTTACACTTACCAGTCCGGATGGCGTGGGGAGCCTGCTCTAGCGACCAAACCGCTGCACTGAGGACAGGGAGTGTCGCAGCCGTGACGCAGTGGAACTGCGGTGCGAAACCGCAATGGCGTCCAATGAGGTAGCCACCTCACCGATAGCATCCCTGCAGCGAACAGGGATGGGTCGTTCAATGTGCCAGGGCAAAACCAAAGCTGAACGCTCGATGGCAGGCTGGGAAGCCCCTGGCCCTGAGCCCTGGGATCCAGGGTGGCCAGACTGAGACCCAGCTCCGCACGATCATCTTCATCAGAAGAAGCTAACTAACGCTGAAAATAAACAGCTAGGTAAAGGAAAGAGAAAAAACTCCAAATAAAATAAAAAAGAGAAAAGAAGCTGAGACTAAGAGCCCCAGCACAGGAACAGCCCAACCTACTCCTGACCTAGGCATTAGAAACTGAGTTGGAAATGCAGGAAGCAGGGAGGTATTGACTGAGGGGACCACCCCCTGGGGGTGGGATATGCTAAAAGCTTTGATATTAATATATTCTGTTGCCTAGCTACTCCTACGGAGCAAAGGTCAATAACCCCATTAGTGACGAATATGAAGAGGCGGCGACTGTCGGAGGACGTAAGAGAAAGCCAGTCTTTTCTTCTAGGTGGAAGACAGTACACTTACCCCCAGTGATCTCCTTGACCAAATAGATGATCACCTTCGACATTTATGTTTCTTTCTGGGTGTTGAGCTGACCAGCATTTAACCCTTTCTCTGCCACTGACATTTGGCAAACGTTGGCAAGGGGGGGACGTTGGCAGCGGGGGGAATGCAGGAATGTGTGTAAATTTGAGAATCTGCCTATGTAGTAGTGTAAAGCAGACAGCAATCGTGTCAGCTGACTATGGACAGATCTGATAGACTGCCATACATAACAACAGCAGGTTGAAATGGCAGGGTCTGCCAGGGCAAAGATAGCCTTTATCTACTGGATCTTTAAACACAAAATTATGCTCTATGGGGTGCATTGAGGGTCTTTTTAAGGTAGAAAATGGCCGAATCCCCACAGGAACTGCCCATTTCCGAAGAAACCTTCTTCATCCAGATATTGTTGGGTGACATTTTAACCAGTATAGTACAAAACTTGTATTCATAAACTATCAATTACTGTATATGCAGCTATCTTTAGGCGATTAGACACTGGCAAACACTTTCTACGGCCCTTAGAGCATACTCAGTTAAACCTGCTCACCCTGTAAAACTCCTGGGTTTTAGCAACAATAAGGAGTAATTGAAGACACAGAGGGGAGAGGTCTGTGTCCTGTACTGTGTTCCAAGAAAAGGAACTTACATGTAAATCAAAATTTTTACTATCTTAATCGTACAGTATAGGGCAAAGGATTTGTATTCATAGACCATGGGATGTACCTAAACAATAAGCTAAAGGGTGGGCAAAGAAGTTCGCATCAGCTAAGGAGGAACCCACACCTAGTATAACTTAGAGATCATGTGAAAAATGTTGTGAGGCAAGAGGTTTCTGTAAGAGAATGGATAAAGCATAGGTTACTTTAGGCTAGGTTATGGTCAATAATTTATCAAGTAATTCTCCAAATTGGTGCTCACCATCAAAAGGCAAGCAGAGAAGACATGTTTTACAAGCAGGTCCAGTAGACCAAGCTTTTAGCCACAAAATCCTGTGCATATGCACAGAGATAAAGGACATTCCAGAGGCTTGGCAATTTACATTCTCTAATGCTGAGGGCATCAGCTGTAATTGTCCTCAAAACAGGTTCCTGGTCACTGTTAATTTGTTTTGTCCAAACAGCAATAGTCTTGCAACAGACATGGCAGCAATTGCAGGCTGAAGGCTGGGCCTGCAAGAGCAAATATGGCCTTTAAGAGGGCTTCAAAACACCTAGCAACAGAATCCTTAAAAGGGGGAATATACTCAAAAGGAAGTGAAATGGCAGGATCCTCCCAAATCATCTAGCTGTAAAATAGCATATTTTGCTGTGCACTTTGGATTATGATATTAAAAGCCAAATCGGTGCCCAACATACAGGGAAACCATTGTCTTACCTTATCCACGATGCTGGGCCTACTTGAGGTCCAAGCTTTGCTCATTGTAAGAAGCATTCAGTCAAAGTGGTCTATAGGGTCTGGGAACCATAGATATAGACCACAGCCCTGGACTTGTACAGCACCCTGCTACCTACTCCACACGTTACACTACGTATTACGTGCGCACAAAGTAAATATTACAGGCCGACCACATACAGAGGAGTCCAGGTACAGTCCCCAAGGTACACACCAAGAGTAACTGACCTGGAACCTGCTAGATAGTTCAGGGCAAATAAGCAATCAGATCTAGAAAGGAAACATCAAAGATCAAAATGGTTGCTGATGTGGCAGATATATGTGGTCTCTCAGTGGGTGGGCTTAAAGGCCAAACGGCCTCATATATGCATTCCTTTGTAAACATGTTGCTGTGCTTAGAGCGAACTCCTAGTACAAGCGAGCATACTTGCGATTTGGAGCTTTCTGATCATGTGACCACTGTGCATGCCAATCACAGCAGTCACATGATCAGAATACTACCTGCTGCCTCCTGGCATTTAGAACCTGTTAAGGGGCCAGGAGGCAGCTGCAGGAAGGTGCTAAAAAGACAAATACTCCTCCAGGGGAGAACGGGTCCATTACTTAAGGTTACTAGCAAAAAACTGGAGTGGGTTGAAGATGTTCTAGGGGAAGCCCTAGCAGATTTTTCGTCAGTGTCCAATCATTTTAAGGTAGTTATATATAACCCATGGTCTATGAATACAAGTTCTGTGTCCTGTACTGTACGATTAAAATATATATTTATTTATTTTAACATGATATAAAAGTGGCTTTCCAATCCCCTTGGAGTTCAGCTTTAAATAATGTAACAGTCTAATACTTGTTACACACTCCAACCACAGATGGCCCTGAAAAACCCTAGTTAAAATAGTTTGTAAATCAGGCTTAGTTATTGTTAAAAACAAGTAAATACTGTATAATGTATATTTATATATTTTAGCTGAATGATTTATCTCAAGGTAAACTTCACCAAAGTTATACAAACTATTGTCATGGAAAAAATGCACCTACATTCTTTGCTGCCTGAGCTAACATTTAGAATGTCCCCATTCCACTCATTTAACCCAGCCATAAGCTCCCCCTTATGGTTATCATAGTTTTGCTAAAATGGACACAGTGAAAACAGCTTTACAAATTTCATGAGCTGTTTTACAGATGTCCATACTGGCAGTAAATTTACTGACAGTTTGTAAAAATCAGTGATTTTTACAGCTGTCAGAAAATGTCCATTAGAGAAATTTTATGTTAGTAAAAATCAGTCCTTTATTTCAGGCAGGTTAGTGTAAGAAAGGATCCCTTGACAGCTTGATGCAGCACCAGAAGCCACTTATCCAGGCAGAGTTTGGAGCCAGTTGGGATTACTTTTAAATAGAAGCAGGCTGGAGCCGGTGATGAAAGGAGCAGGTGGCCACATTTGCCAATCCTGCTTCTCTAGTTCTGGCTACGGAGTGATCACAACTGTGCTCCGCCTGCCGCCTTTCTGCATAGACAGTTAGTTGGAACCAAGTGCTTTTCTGGTGGCAACAGCTCCTGAAGTGTGCCCCACAGCTATACTACACTCTCCTCCTGAGTAACCTATACTGCTCTTCTGCAACTGAATTTCCTATTAGGTATTGTCAAGGAGAAGATTTGGTGGTAGGAGTAGAGCACTGTATTGGGGGAGGGGGTGATTTGGGGGAAAAGGGGGCACTCTTGTACTCTGAACGCAGCGCACCCCTAAACCCTGCATTTTGTAGGCAGAGCACCCCTGAACTCTGTAGGCAGAGCACCCCTGAACCCTGCACTCTGTAGGTAGAGCACCCCTGAACCCTGCACTCTGTATGCAGTGCACCCCTGAAACCTGCACTCTGTACTTTTTAATGCCCCTTTAAGAGCCTCCCACTGTTAGTGGAGGAGGTGATACTGCTGCCTCCTAAATATGTTTTTTTCCCGGCTGAATGGAAATTTTGCATTGAAATACTGTGTCACAATCATAAGTCAAGCATTTGGCCTCTGCGCAGCCCATTAAGCTCAGCAGGCAAGTTTGACAGGTGATGCTGCCTCTGAAACTCGATACGTCGATACGATACGTCGAGTTAAAATTGCCCTGCCACACTATGAAAGTAAGCATCGAGGCCATGGCAATGTATAGTCACCCAAGCAACTGCTATGTTCATTTAGAGGTAGGTGGCTAGGGAGCGGTTCTGTTTAACCACTTCATCCTCATAAGGTTTACCCCCCTTGATGACCAGGCAATTTTTGGTGATACGGCACTGCGTTATTTTAACTGACAATTGCACGGACTTGTGATGCTGTACCCAACTAAAATTGATGTCCTTTTTTCCCTCACAAATAGAGCTTTCTATTGGTGGTATTTGATCACCTCTGTTTTTATTTTTTGCTATATAAACAAAAAAATATCGACAAATTTGAAAAAAAAAAAAAAATATATATATATATATATTTACAGTATATTTTTTACTTTCTGCTATATAACACATCCAATAAAAAAATGTAAAAAAATCAAATTTCTTCATCAATTTAGGCCAATATGTATTCTGCTACATATTTTTGATAAAAAAATATCCCAATAAGTGTATATTGATTGGTTTGCTCTAAAGTTATAGCGTCTACAAACTATAGGATATTTTTATGGAATTTTTATTTATTTTACTAGCAGTGGCAGCGATCAGTGATTTTGCGACATTGCGGTGGACAAATTGGACACCTCCTGACACTTTTTTGGGGACCAGTGACACTAATACAGTGATCAGTGCTAGTGCTAAAAAAATACACCGTCACTGTACTAATGACACTGGCAAGGAAGGGGTTAACATCAGGGGCAATCAAAGGGTTAAGTGTGCTCCTAGGGAGTGCTTTCTAACTGTGTGGGGGTGGCTTAACTGGAGGAAGACAGAGATCCAATTTTTTTTGCAGAAACACAAGATCTCCATCTTCCTTTTTGACAGAACGGCGGTCTGCCTTCTTTACATAGGCAACTGCCTCTCCTGTGAACGATCGGTGGGTCCTGACGGAAATCATGTCCAATCACAGCGGGAGCGGGTCGCCGGTGGTAAGCGCGCGTGCCACAGACCCTGTGCAAGAAATCACGTACAGGTACGTGATTTCGCACAGGAGGGCCGGTCTGCCACAATATATCTGCGTGGTGGTTAATCATCCTCTTTTAGGCCACTCTCTCTATTAGACACAATCTGGTCATGTCCATTGCTCTCTTTGGCATGCATAACAGAACTTGTTTTTCAACTGTATCCTAGCAGGGTGCTGGATAATCTGTCATGCTGTGTTGACTGCTTGACTTTTTAAATGTAAACCAGGCCAATTACCTGTTATGGGTAGTGTCAGTGTTTACAGATTGTGTTTATACAGTTTAAATATCAATTGTTTTAATTTCAAATAGTAGTTCTGTCATTTTTCTAGGTTGTCAGTAAAAAATGTGCTCTGTCCGTAAATTTTCCACGTTCTGTCAGTAAACAAAGTTGCGGGAGGTTGGCAACCCTCCAAAAGGCAGCTCTGAACCTTTTCTAAAAGGCACCTCTAGAAGTCATCACATATAAATAAAAAACACCTCGAAAGTGACAAAGATTGCGCAATTTATACTTTTATATAAGGCAAGCAGCAATGCTCACCTCTTGCTAAGGATTTTCACAGCATATTCCTTCTTGCTCTGGCGATGGCGACATTTCCTGCACACAGAGAAACTCCCAGACCCCAGAGCTGGCTCCTGCAGATCCATTTCATACTGCTGGAAGAATGGAGAGTCCTGGGGGTGAAAACAGAATTATTAAGTCTTACAAGAACAATAAAGGGCACTTTCACAGTAAGAGGGGGAAAGAGGGGGAGGGGGGGTGAAAGAATGTTAATTCCAATCAATAACAAAATAATTCAAGTAATTGAATGTACTGCATATACATTGTATACATTTACCTTCATAGCACTCAGCGATAGCGTGGGGCTTGCAGGCTTGTCAGCAGATGGGGCAGGCATGTCTGTCATTGCTGCATTTACACCAAACAGAACAGACGGAGCTACAAAAGAGTAACCCTAAAATATACAAAGCAAAGTTAGGAGATGGAGCAAACAGTTGTGCTGACAGAAAACAACTTTTTTCTTTGCTGAAAAACAGATAGTATACGCTATTTAGGGTAGTTATTCTGAGGTTTTAAAGATTAAGGGCCCTCTAGTTCCTCTTGTTTTGAATTGTATTGTAACTGTATTGTCTTCCCTCACATTGTAAAGCGCTGCGCAAACTGTTGGTGCTATATAAATCGTGTATAATAATAATTAACTAAACACCCCCCTCTGGGTTAACTATGTAAATTGCAGGGGTTTTAACAAACTATGTTGCAGATTCATACCTTTTGTTATTCTCAATAAATCATTGTTTTTGTGTCCATGTGGAAAGTATATCTAATGGGGAGTGGTTTCATGATTATAAATCAGCTACTGCACCTACAGGGCTCTAATGCGGAAATGTGCAGAGTCTGCATCCCTTTAGACGCGATATTCTATTGGGAGTATCTCACAAAAATTAAATGTTTTCGTTGCAGGAGATGCCCGAAATCTGACTTGTATCTTAGTGTAGACTTCTGGGAAAATCAGTGAGCCAATCACACAAACAGGAAATTATGTTTGGGGGGGGGGGGGGGAACAGAACACCTCCAGGTTGCCATATTGCATTGCATTTTACAGAAAATTACAGAGCTGCAGATTGAAAAGGAAAGGTAATTTTTAATAACATTCAATTACAATATGACTTAAGTTGCAATTGTATATACTATAATATATATTTTTTATATTTGCCTTTTTTTTCCCCCCACCCTCACCCCTAACTTAACCTCCCTGGCTGTACCATTATTTTGCATGTAATTCTTAAGGATGAGCACCCCAAACCAACTATTTACATAATATATATATATATATATATATATATATATATACATACACCTATACATATATTTTATATATATATATATATATATATATATAAGTATACATATATTTTATATATATATATATATATATATATATATACACACATATATACACACACACACACGTATGTATATATATATATATATATATATATAAAAACAATAAGTGTATATACTGTATATACACACAGTAAAACTGCAGGCAAGGGCACTGGGGGGCAAACTAATGTCAATTTATTTTTTTTAGTCATGTAATCCAATAGGATTACAATATATCAGTATGTTTGACTATTTGAATTTGCCGCCGGTTCCAGCCCCCTGCGACGCGACACGACGCTCGCAGTAGACGGAAGCCGGGGCACAGAGCATCAGGCGGAAGATACGGCGGCCGTATGCTGCTGGAATACATCTCGGGATCCTGAGGACAAGGTAAGTAAACTCTTCCAGGATCCAACACCCAAGTGTGGCTCTGGGTTACCGCTAATGGCACTGAAATTCCACCCCGAGCCACACTCTGGAATACCGCCAAGGAGGTTAAAGTATCTCCATAACAGCATACCTATTTTGCAAATACAATACAAACACAATCGGACTGTAATTAAACCCAGAGATATACAGTATCTCACATAAGTGAGTACACCCCTCACATTTTTTGTAAATATTTTATTATATTTCATGTGACAACACTGAAGAAATTACACTTTGCTACAATGTAAAGTAGTGAGTGTACAGCTTGTATAACAGTGTAAATTTGCTGTCCCCTTAAAATAATGCAATACAGCCATTAGTGTCTAAACCGCTGGCAAAAAAAAGTGAGTACACCCCTAAGTAAAACCGTCCAAATTGGGCCCAATTAGCCATTTTTCCTCTGTGGTGTCATATGACTCGTTAGTGTTATAATGTCTCAGGTGTGGATGGGCAGCAGGTGTATTAAATTTGGTATTATCGCTCTTACTCTCTAATACTGGTCACTGGAAGTTCAACATGGCACCTCATGGCAAAGAACTTTCTGAGGATCTGAAAAAATTAAATTGTTGCTCTACATAAAGATGGCCTAGACCTGGGCTTCCCAAACTTTTTTGGACCGAGACCCACTTCTGAATACAGTTATTTTTCAGGACCCACTTGCTTGTAATTGAATATTGTAAAGTGCTACAGAATTTGTTGGCGCTATATAAATGCAAATAATAATAATTTAATGCATATTTTAAAGGGAGGAGGATGTTAAATTAAAAATATCAAATTTACTACTATTTTATTATGATCAAATACCACCAAAAGAAAGCTATAGTTGTGGGAAAATAATGACATCAATTTTATTTAGGTACAGCATCGCACGACCGCACAATTGTCAGTTAAAGTAACGCAGTGCCGAATCGCAAAAAAGGGCCTGGTCATTAAGGGGCAAATCCTTCCTATCCAGAAGTGGTTAAACCTGCAGGGGGACCAGTGTTTTTAATTTGTAAATTACATCACTACTGCTTTAGGCCTGGTTCAAATGTATGCGAGTTGGCGGCCCACATTTGCAGAGGCATAGCAGCCCACTGATTTGAATGGGCTGCTATGCCCTCGTTTTCCGCCGATAAAAGGTGCATGCAACATTTAAAAAAATGCAGTGGCCTTGAAATCCATCCTGCTTTTGTACCATGCGACTTACCTGCAGTTCCTGCACTGGCAAGCTTTCTGTGTTTTTATATACTTGGGCCCAGCATTTAAAAACACAGTTTGCGTGTGCAAAAACTGCAGGTAAGTTGCATGGTGCAAAAGCAGGATGGATTTCAAGGCCACTGCGTTTTTTTAATTCTGCACGCACCTTTTTTCTGAGGAAAATGCAGGCATAGCAGACCATTCGAATAAATGGTCTGCTATGCCTGTGCAAATGTGGGCGCCAACCTGCATACATGTGAACCAGGCCTAAAATAAGCCATCAAGCAGTGTCTGGTGGCCCATGCTGCTCTCTAAAAAAAAAAAATAAAATATAAAGCCACAGCCTGTACTGGTCAGGGTTTTTAAACTCAGTCTCTACCTATGTGAATTGGGAAGCCAATGGAAGAGAAAGACCTACCTGGTGAATGGTCCTGGCCAGCTCAGCTCCGATCTGATGCACTCTGATAATGGCTCCACTGTGCAGTCCGACTCCTACCCCGAGGTGCCACCTCCCGTACAGAACACAGCACGCATGACAAGGGGTGGGGTCAAAGCGTCAATGGAGCTCAAGGCCCTGTCTGCTCCTTGTAGCACAGTGTGCCACCGATGCCGGCCCGGCTGTCACTGTCTGCATAGACCGGGAACTCCTGGCCTAGACTATAAGAAGATTGCAAAGACCCTGAAACTGAGCTGCAGCATGGTGGCCACGACCATACAGCGGTGTAACAGGACAGGTTCCACTTAGAACAGGCCTGGCCATGGTCGACCAAAGAAGTTGAGTGCACATGCTCAGCATCATAGCTAGAGGTTGTCTTTGGGAAGTAAACGTATGAGTGCTGCCAGCATTGCTACAAAGGTTGAAGGAGTGGGGAGTCAGCCTGTCAGTGCTCAGACCATACACCGCACACTGCATCAAATTGGTCTGCATGGCTGTCATCCCAGAAGGAAGACTCTTCTAAAGATGATGCAAAAAAAAAGCCCACAAGCAGTTTGGTGCAGACAAGTAGACGAAGGACATGGATTACTGGAACCATGTCCTGTGGTCTGATGAGACCAAGATAAACTTATGTGGTTCAGATGGTGTCAAGTGTGTGTGGCGGCAACCAGGTGAGGAGTACATAGACAAGTGTGTCATGCCTGCAGTCAAGCATGGTGGTGGGAGTGTCATGGTCCGGGGCTGCATGAGTGCTGCCGACACTGGGGAGCTATAGTTCATTGAGGAAACCATGAATGCCAACATGTACTGTGACATACTGAAGCAGAGCATGATCCCCTCCCTTAAGAGACTGGGCTGCAGGGCAGTATTCCAACATGATAACAACCCCAAACACCTCCAAGACAACCACTGCCTTGCTAAAGAAGCTGAGGGTAAAGGTGATGGACTGGCCAAGCATATCTCCAGACCTAAATCACATTGAGCATCTGTGGGGCCTCCTCAAACAGAAAGTGGAGGAGCGCAAGGTATCTAACATCCACCAGCTCCGAGATGTTGTCATGGAGGAGTGGAAGAGGGCTCCAGTGGCAACCTGTGAGACTCTGATGAACTCCATGCCCAAGAGTGTTAAGGCAGTGCTGGAAAATAATGGTTGGCACACAAAATATTGACACTTTGGGCCCAATTTGGACATTTTCACTTAGGGGTGTACTCACTTTTGTTGCCAGTGGTTTAGACATTAATGGCTGTGTTGCGTTATTTTGCGGCAACACTTTCATAAAGACCCGAGAAGCAGAGGCAAGACCAAAAGATAATGCCACAAACTGATAATGCTCCTCTCCCACGGCAAAGCGGAGGAAGCGCTGGAGACCAACACATATTGGAATGTGAAGGTAAGCGTCCTTGACGTCGATGGAGGCAAGAAAATCCCCCTGATGCAGGGATGTCATTACTGTGCGAACGGACTCCATTCTAAACTTTTGCACCCACACAAAGCAGTTTAGTGCCTTGAGGTCCAGAATTAAACGCACCTTGCCTTCCTTCTTGGGGACTGTAAACAGGTTTGAGTAAAACCCCTGAAAACGTTCTGAAGTCAGAACCATGACCATTACCCGTAAAGTAAAAGGTCTTGCACCGCCTCAAAAGGAGCCTGTAAGTGGACCAGGGACATACGAATGACGGAAAGAAGAACCTTACCAGAATGTAAGAATGAAACTCGATCTTGTAGCCGGACGAATGAACTTGTGAACCCACTTTTTTTTAAACCAGGGGAGTCCACTGGTTTGGGAAACAGCAAAAAAGTCCCCCCTCCCCAGATACGGGTGAGGGCGCAACTTCCTGCTGAAGGGGCATTGTCCACAGGTCTGGAGAAGCCCGCACCTGATTTGCCAGACCTAGTTCGCTTGGATCCTGTAGAGGAGGCCTAGAAGGGCTCTGATCCCTTGCCAGTCGACACTGAGGGATGAAACAACTTCTTATGAGCCAAGAAGGAGGACCCACATCTACAACGAGGGTCCTGGCCCTTAGTAGCCTGTGGAAGAAAGGTACTCTTCCCCCTGTGAAACCTTTAATCATGACATCCAGGGTAGCACCAAACAGGCGATCTCCTTGAAAGGAAAGATCAGTCAAGGCCTTTTTAGAAGTCTGGTCCGCAGACCAGCATTTGAGCCAAAAGACACGCCGAAGGACTACTGTCGAAACAGAGCCGAGCCACTAAGGGAGCCACATTCAAAGAGGCATCACAGATAAACTGCAGCCCCTGGACCAGGGGGAGAACCCAGGGGAAACCAGAAAAAGGGGAACCCAGGGGTCCAACCGTCCCAAGAAGGAGGCCATGTCCACCCCAAAACCTTTCAGGGGGAGAGGAGGGACAGCTACTCACCATACCAGGAACCAGACCGGCACTGCTCCAGACAGAACCCCTCGCCATCAAAATGGGGAGCTGTCGGACAGGAGGAACGCTGCAACTCAGGCCGAAACCAGGTCGTATGTAAACTCGTGTGGCGTTTAACTCGAAGGCCAGCCCCCTTCTGGTGGGGCTCTGTCGCGGCTGACCTAGCGTGGAGCTGAGTTCTGCACGCGCTCGCTGGCCAGACTAGGGTGACCACTGGATCCAGATTATCCAGCCTGTTGCCCAGTCTGGCAGTTGATTGTAGATATCACAGGAAAAAAACAGGAGAAAAAATTCTATCTAAAATGAAAGAATTGACAGGACCAGAGATCCCAGCAAGGAACTAGGTCCTTACTCCTGACTAGGCAGAAATAAACTGAGTACCTATAGCAGAGAAAGGGAGTATACCCCCTAGGACTGCCCATAGGCGTAGCCAGACTTTTATTCTGCCTAGTGTCCTGCTCCTGTAGGGGGCAGTATAACCCAATGGTTAAGAAGATCAGGAGCTGTGTCCGTCAATGAACGAAAGAGAAAAAACATTTTATATAAGTAATATGACACAAAATAAGCATTGTGCTTGAAAGTGTTGGTGCAATAACTTGCTAATAAAGTGATAGCACTGCAAGGTTGTTTTTTTCCCTGGATTTGGGCTTTAACCCTTTCACTCACATATGGTGGATACTGTTCTTTTAATAATTTGCAACCAAAATAACTGGAAATATGTAAATATGGTCATAGCTACATAGATGGGTGAAAGGCACGAGGAAGTGTGCTCCACAATGCGTTTGGCACAATTCACAAAACCCATTATTCATAAAGCAGCAGCATGAAAGTTGTTATTCTCACACAGAGGGTTATTCATAGGAGGAATCTATGTTGGAAGAGTAAAAAGGACAACATTGGCATACATTTTTAAAAATTCTGAATGTGTAGAACTAGAATTGAGCAGACCTTGAATATACGTGCCCCAGAAGGTGGAGTTGCTGCTGGAGAGTACACAGGGTCTAAACTTGTAAATTCATCTGAAAAATTACTGACATCTGTTTCGCTGCGTATAGAGGGGCGGAATGGAGGATTAACTTTCCGCAGAGCCAGAGCTTCCCAGTCCAGACCCTATATTATAGAAAAAAAAAAGGTTACAGACCATGCTTCACACAAGAATGAGCCCCTAAAGGTAGTAAAACATTGGACGGTGTCTCCTCACCCTAAAGAATGGGTGTTCCTTAATTTGGAAAGCACCCTCTGCTCCAAGTCGTTTTTTTGGATCCTTGCGGAGCAACTTTTGAAGAAGATCTCGAGCCTCCAAACTTAAAGATGAGGAATACGAGGGCTCCATCTTCAGGATCCGTCTGTGATAAACATAGTTCTCATGTCATGCAGTATTGTTACCCATTCTTCACTCTTTTACTTTCAAGAGAAAATACACGTATCCATATTTTCCGAAATCTACCAAACCCTTCCTTAAAGTGTTACTAAACCCAGTAATATAAAAAATGTTCATCAGCCCCCCCGCACTGCCCATGGCTTATAAAAGATTATAAATAATCTTTTTACATTAAAATACTGCAGCTAAATAGCTTGTTAACTGATCTGTATACTGCGGTCACATGACACTCTGCAGGGTCCAGAGTGTTCATGTAGGAGGAGATTTCACTGCCTCTTGAAATCCTCTATAGCCTGTGTCCTCATGCTTTTATGAGAGGCGGATCATCCATCAGTCCAGATGTGACTTCCCACCAACTGTGTTCTTTTTTAGTTACTGGACATGGAGGAGGGAGGGACTCGGTTGTCATTTAGGATCTGTGTACACGCCCACATGTGTGATGTTAATACCATGTGACCTGAATAGCTCAGCTCAAACCAGGAAGCTTTCTTTCCAGCAAATAAGACCAAATTGAGCATGTGCAGCTGAACTACAATCAATGTGTCTTATCTGAACTTGTCCAGAGTGAATGTGCAGGAGGGGGAGGATCTGAGCATACAGGATCACACAGCCATTTTACACAATGCGGAGAATTATTCACTTAACCACTTAAGCCCCGGAGGATTTGGCTGCTAAAGGACCAGGGGTTTTTTTGCGATTTTTTACTGCGTGACTTTAACGGACAATTGCGCGGTCGTGCGACGCTGTACCTAAACGAATTTGACGTCCTTTTTTTCCCACAAACAGAGCTTTCTTTTGGTGGTATTTGATCACCTGTGCGATTTTTTGATCACGCGCTATAAACAAAAAAAGAGCGTAAATTTTGCAAAAATAACAATATTTTTCACATTTTTTTATATGAAATTCCCCAAAAAAAAAAGTAAAAATCAAAATTTTTTAACATTTTTCGGCCAATTTGTTTTATGCTACCTATGTTTGGTAAAAAAAATCGCAAAAAGCGTATTTTGATTGGTTTGCGCAAAAGTTATCGCGTTTACTAACAAAGGGAAAGATTTTTGTCATTTTTGGTGTTTTTTTTTTAACGCGTAATGGCGGCGATCTGCGATTTTTTTTTCGGTACTGCGACATTGCGGCGGACAGATCGGACCCTTGACTGACATTTTTGACACTTTTGGGGTTACCAGTGACATTACTGCAGTAATCAGTGCTATACATATGCACTGTTACTGCAAAAATGACACTGGCAGGGAAGGGGTTAACTTTATTGGACAGGGAGGGGTTAAGTGTGTCCTAGGGGCGTGATTCTAACTGTGTAGGGACATTCCTATTGGTGTAAAAGCAAAGATCAACCGTTCTACATAGTAGAACGGACAGATCTTCACTTTTACACAGGGAGAACTGACAGGCAGCTTGTTTACACAAGCTGCTCTGTCTTTCTCCCTTCACAGGAGCGATCGCAGTGTGACTGGCGGACATCGAGTCCGCCGGTCACACGCACTGACTTGCCTGTGAACGAGCCGCGGCGGGCGCGCGCCCGCCCGCGATAGGCTCGCAAGTCAGTGACAGGCGAGTGACGTACCGATACGTCACTCTGCCTGGCCGGGGCTGACCGCCGCAGTATATAGTCGTGCGGCGGTCGGCAACCGGTTAAGTTACACAGTGAGTATAACAAGCATACTATTCTGCATCTACAGGGAGATTTTACTGTTGTGGGTTTAGTAACACTTTAATAAACTCTTCCTCATCACACCCTTATTATTTTCTTACTGATTTAATTCACTCACTTAGACACTTCATTCTGTGAGTTCTTTTCCCCCTCCAGTGTGAATGGAGATGCTCCTGTTAGCAGTTCATAAATGAGGATTCCCAGACTCCACCAGTCCACTGACTGCATTATAACAGACAAAATATAATTATAACACACTCATTCCAGAGAATATAGCTTTTTTATGAGATGATGTTTGTACTGACTCACCTTGCCGTGACCTCCCTGCCCTCTGATTATTTCTGGTGCCATATATTCAGTTGTGCCACAGAAAGAATATGTGCGTTCACACTGCACAAAAAAAAAACAAAAAAAAACCAACATTACATATAATGAAAAAAACATTTACACAATGAATAAGGAATTCATTCATGATGGTAATATTTGAGTGCGTTTTCTTACAAGAGTGAACTTGCAGTACATTACTCAGTGTTGTGTAAAATCTGTATTGGTATTTTGCAGTACTGAATAAACTGCCAACATTTAAAGTGAATTTCAGCATTTTAAATTGAACGTGAGTCATAGGTCTGCCTTATTCTTGCATATATTTAAATGAGAAGAGAAAGGGCTCATGACTCCCATATTCTGCTGAATTAATACACAGTATGAAGGGCAGCATCTGCCGGCTGTTGTTCATGAGATAGAGGACACAGGTTTGCTTGTGAGCAGTGACATGGACTATGACCGTTTAATAGTAAATCAGCATCTTCTGGTGTTTGGGACTTTTACAGCTATCTGATTCTTGACCCTTCACTTTTGTGGAATGCCTAATTTTCTTGATTTATTTTTCTTCTGCAGTTTACATATGTAAATGATGTGCTCTCCTTTAGCTGGCCTCAATAATTTTCTGCTACATAAGACCACAATATAAATGAATCTAAAGACTTTATTCATGTGACTATGGTATTCCTGTTTACATATATGTAACATATAGAGCTCTTTTGTGAATGTAAGTGCAAGATCTAAAACCAATGAATTCTCACCTCTTCAGCCATGAATTCCTTGCTCAAGCCAAAGTCTGTAAGAACCACATGACCATCACTGTCCAATAGGATGTTCTCCAGCTTAATGTCTCGGTATACAATACCCAACTGAAGAGGAGAAGTGTAGAGTAAGAACATACCCTGTCATTATACCAGCCATATAGCACCATGTATAGAGAGGAAATCACATGAACTGCAGTAAAGGTATCCCAGCATAAAGCAGGGTAGACATGATCTCACCTTGTGTAGGTGTTCAATAGCCAGAATAACCTCTCCAGAATAAAAGCATACAGCGTCTTCCGAGAAGTTATCCCGCTGATAGAGATGAGTAAAAAGTTCTCCTCCACTAACATAGTCTATAAGGATACAAGGAGAGAATATGTCACAAATTTATGTTCTACCATTGCTGCCATGCCAAAATTATATTTTACGCATTGGCATTACTAAGATTAGGCTACTGGGCTTTCGTGTTTCTTGCTAGTAAAAAAACTATAGCCACTATGCACTAGTATACAGAGTTATGGCTCTACACAAAGCTCTTGAAAATAAACAAGTTACCGAATACTTAGACTTGTTAAAAGTACTACGTAGTGCTGGGAGTTGTTGTATGTATGGATGGCATCTTTACAGGAGTAACATGGCATCACCCTCGTGCTGTGCAGTATGGGCTTCATTTTTCTTATATGAACTAGGTACATATACAAATTGCTATGGTCAGGGAAGCTTCTGATGGCCCTGTCTCACAGGGTCTGAGCCAGCACATGAATAAAATAAAGAGATACTTTACACTTACCAAAGTAAGAATGCATATTCTATACCTGGCCAATCCCTAAGGAAGCAGCAAATTACTGTGGTGGCTGCCGCTACTACAGTGATCCTTGCTATCCTCCAGGTCCTGTGCCGAGTGAGCGACCCCCTGTGGCTACTATGTGCAGAAGGGTAGCTGCTCAGTACATAGTGAACATGGGGTAACTCTCTCTGCATGGGTGGCATACAGAGATTGCTTTGTCATTTTATCCATGAATACAAGGCGTTATCTGATTGGATGAGGAGAACATGACATAAGCGCACCGCCTCACCAATCAGAGATCGCTTTGCTTTCATTGTGGAAACTGCAAGGCATTTTCTCTAACGGCTCTCATGCTGAGTGGGTGATACCCTGTGATCACTATGCAGCAGAGCAGCTGCTTGACACAAGACCAAGAAGAAAGGGATTAGTCAGGTATGAAATATACATACATACATACATCGGTCCAAGCTGGACATGTAACTATGCAGCAAAAAAAAAACATACCTGGAATTCAGATTTATTGATTCTGTGCAAAGAGTTTTAACGTCTAATTCATATTTATCAACCACATTTTTTACTATTTGGCAATAATGGAGTATTATTATTAATCTTTATGTATAAAGCACCAAAATTATTATCCTGGTGCAGCAATATTCTTTTACCTACTTAAAAGACCGTGACCCAGATGCTATTATGGTGCATTAAATCAAAAAACTGCTGGTGTATTATGTACAAAAGACCATCAACAATAATCTCAGTACACTGATGTGTTTCATATTTCAATTTAATTTTAGTTAGAGAAAGAATGAGTCAGCACTATAATTCACTGCTTCTGCAAAACTAGGTCAAGGATCTGATATTTCACAAACCTTCAAATGTGGCTACCCGACTATGGATTGAACTGATCTTTTGGAATTAGGTGGAAGTTTCCGGCCCCCACCCCCTCCCTTCTCCTGCAGCCTTCTGGGACACGTCACGCATGCGCAGTGAGCAGCAGGCTGTGAAGCCGCAAGCAGTCACAGCCAGCTTCCCACAGTAAGTATACCGGGGGGGACCGAAGCCCAGTGAAAAAAACGGTCGTGTGAGGACAGTGCTGGATCCTGGGACAGATGAGTGTCCTATTATTAGAAGTCAGCAGCTACAGTTTTTGTAGCTGCTGATTTTTAATTTTTCAAAAGATAACTAAACAACTGCTTTAATTGAACAAGCTGAAGTTAGAAGCTGTTTGGCTTCAATGCACACATGCACCAGATTTTTCACTGTCCATTTTTAGTAAATCAACCCCTTTGAGTCTTTTGGGTGCTACGCAACATGTTGCATTGTACATCCTAAATATAGGTGTAACATATAACATGTTGTTAAAGATGGATATAGCCTTTAATATCTGAAACTTTAAACAAACGGTCACTATTTTCGCAGATGCAGACTCCCAGTTGTATCATGACATGCATCACCCTTCCATGTGCCCCTTGCTGCAAAGGCTAGTTTTAGGTGGGGGGTAGTGGCCATTGGTTTGTCCTGTTGGAATACTTGTCAGAGGATGCACTGGACATGTTTGCTGTCATTGTGCTATATGCTGGGTGTCCAGTGTGCCCCTGTGCCTTTAAGGAGGGGTTGGCTTCCTCCAGGCTCACCTGCCCTCTGCCTATTCATTTTAATGCATGTGCTTCTACTACGGAGGCTCTCAAAATTTAGAGTTAGGACTGCAGGTAATACTGGGGTGCCGTGAAATGGCTCTGCAGCTTACGCATGCATTGCAAATGTGTGCCAAATATACCCCTGTTTTTAACGCATACTGTTAGACAGGATAATTTGGTTGGTTGCAGGCTGGACGGTAATTTGAGCTGGGAATTTTGCGTCACCCTTTAATTTTCTCCTTGGTGCAAAGGCCTGTTATAGGTGGGGGCAGTGGCGATTTGTTTTTTTTCTCTGTTGTGTCATGTTTGCATACTACATTGACTTAACACATAAAAATAATAAATACCTGACAGTTATATACATTTACTTTTTATAGGTTTATCTCTACTATAGTTGTTTAAAAAAAGGGTAGTGTCGCGCTCAAACATAAAAGTGCTTGTGCAGATAATTAAACCTTAATTCAAAAATTCATGATTGGTGACAATGAATAAATCAATCAATCTGTGCTCAACATTATAAAGTGCAAACAGTCCATATGCAGCATCAAACAGTCCACATCTCTTTGGTGTCACACAAATTAGCAGAGACTTGATGTGAGTGCAGATTAACCTTCACCTCCACACTTCACCCAGTGATCTAGTAAGGTACTCCTTACCGGAAATATATGACCCCTTAATTATAGGGGGTCACATAGGCAATATCTCCACTCAGTACACAATCCTCAGCTCCTCTGTTACACAGTGGGTAATCCAGCATCAAGCCCTTATAGCATAGCTCGGATCAGGTGGCAAACATGGGTGGAACAAAAAGAGACTCTCATGGTGCAGTACATCTAAACATATCGCTTTATTTAAAAAGTATTGCACTTACTCGAATCACCATAAAACAATCGCCTTTCTCATAAAAAACATCCAGCGGGGTTGTGAGCACTGCCGATCGCACAGCGCTCCTCTAACCCGGGTTAAGGGGTCATATATTTCCGGTAAGGAGTACCTTACTAGATCACTGGGTGAAGTGTGGAGGTGAAGGTTAATCTGCACTAACATCAAGTCTCTGCTAATTTGTGTGACACCAAAGAGATGTGGACTGTTTGATGCTGCATATGGACTGTTTGCACTTTATAATGTTGAGCACAGATTGATAGATTTTTTGATTGTCACCAATCATGAATTTTTGAATTAAGGTTTAATTATCTGCACAAGCACTTTTATGTTTGAGCGCGACACTACCCTTCTTTTAAACAATTGTTCAGCACCTTGCTTTTTTTGTTGCCGCTCACTACAAGGAAGCAATTCCTTTAAATTAATATTTATTAAATATTTATTAATATCTATATTATATTAATATATATATTCACATAATTTTTATGTTTTTATGTTTATATTCATTGATTATATATATATACATGGTTGAACCACTTGCGCGGTTTTTTGGTTGCACCAAACCCCTTTTTCTGTTATCTCTACTATAATCCACAATGGCATTCATGGTTCGGATTGTTTTGTGTGAAATTCACCTATTCCTCTGTACAAGAGATCTGATAGTAAGCCTCCTACCAATATCAAAAGATGTTAAATAAGTATATATGTGTGACTGTCTCTTTCTGAAAGAGAAGGTTGAGCTCTTCAAATCCTGAATTTAGGGATCTAATTGTTATTAGGGTGGAAAGATCCTTAACTCTCTAACAACGAGAAAGCATTAGTGATTCTAAGCATACTGTTTCCATTACCTACCCAGTATAAGGTGGAGTTTAGCATCTGTCTGGAAGGCATAGTGAAGGTTCACAAGAAAAGGACTCTGTCTCACATGCTCTAGCACAGTGCGTTCAGTCCGTGTGTGCTCTGCAGTTTTCTCTTTTTGAACCAGAGCTGCCTTACGCAGTACCTTCATGGCATAGAGACGATTTGCATCTGAGCCAGTCACTTTACGAACAAGGAAAACTTTACCATATGCTGCAAGAGTTCAAAAAATATTACAAATGTCAGATGAGGCAAGAAAAAAATGGCAACAGCAAAACAAGGGAAGCATTCATTCTTTCAGAATTACTTGTCAGGCTCACAGAATTTAAAACATAACACCAGCATAGGAGCTTCCTAATGCCCTGATCTGGAGTAGATAGGGTATATTTCAATACCCTGAAGCGCCATGTCTAACAGTACACTTGGGGAGCCATTTATAATAAATTCTGTTCTAAACATTCGCACAGTTGTCACGAATAATAACTGTAATGCAGTATTCTGCATTTTCCTCAAATTCCTTAATCAGGAAACGACTGAAATATGGCCACTAGCAGGAGCTGAATATTATGGACAGTAAAGATATTACACAAGTTATTTCGATTATTTGTGACAGCTGTGCAAATGTTTGAGACATCTGCACAGAGTAGGTTTTTATAATTATACCCCATAGACATGAGACAAACAAAGTCCAAATTAAGCTAGATGTGGAGAAATACACAAGCCGGCATTCTCAGGTAAACAACGAAATTGGATTTTCCTGGTCTTTAACTTCACGGAGGTCTCAGGGGTACTTGCATAGTGTAAGAACATGCATGTGAGAGATATAGGTGACACGTTTATGCAGCTGCCATTTAGCATTTACCGAAAAACTGCCTACAGTATCTCATAAAATGAGTACACCCCTCACATTTTTGTAAATATGTTAATAAAACTTTTCATGTGACAACACTGAAGAAGTGACACTTTGCTACAATGTAAAGTAGTGAGTGTACAGCTTGTATAACAGTGTAAATTTGCTGTCCCCTCAAAATAATTCAACACACTAATGCCATTAATGTCTAAAGCGCTGGCAACAAAAGTGGGTACACCTCAAAGTGAAAGTGTCCAATTTGGGCCCAATTAGACATTTTTCCGCCCTGGCATCATGTGACTCGTTAGTGTTACAAGGTCTCAGGTGTGAATGGGGAGCAGGTGTGTTAAATTTAGTGTTATCGCTCTCACTCTCTCATACTGGTCACTGGAAGTTCAACATGGCACCTCATGGCAAAGGACTCTCTGAGGATCTGAAAAAAAGAATTGTTTCTCTACATAAAAATGGCCAAGGCTATAAGAAGATTGCCAAGACCCAGAAACTAAGTTGCAGCACTTTGGCCAAGACAATACAGCGGTTTAACAGGACTGGTTTTACTCAGAACAGGCCTGGCCATGGTTGACCAAAGAAGCTGAATGCAGGTGCTCAGCGTCATATCCAGAGGTTGTCTTTGGGAAATAGACGTATGAGTGCTGCCAGAGGTTGAAGGGGTGGGGGGTCAGCCTGTCAGTGCTCAGACCATACGCCGCACACTGCATCAAATTTGTCCACATGGATGTCGTCTCAGAAGGAAGCCTCTCCTAAAGATGATGCACAAGAAAGCCTGCAGGTTGCTGAAGACAAGTAGACAAAGGACATAGATTACTGGAACCATGTCCTGTAGTCTAAAAAGACCAAAATAAAATTGCTTGGTACAGATGTTGTCAAGCATGTGTGCTGGCAACCTGGGGAGGAGTACAAAATCAAGTGTGTCTTGCCTACAGTCAAGCATGGTGGTGGGAGTGTCATGGTCTGGGGCTGCATAAGTGCTGCTGGCACTGGGGAGCTACAGTTCATTGAGGAACCATGAATTCCAACATAACATCCCCAAACACACCTCCAAGATGACCACTGCCTTGCTAAAGAAGCTAAGGGTAAAGGTGATGGACTGACCAAGCGTTTCCCTAGACCTAACCCTACTGAGCATCTGTGGGGCATCCTCAAATGGAAGATGGAGGAGCACAAGGTCTCTAACATCCACTAGCTCCGTGATGTCATCATGGAGGAGTGAAAGAGGACTCCTGTAGCAACCTGTGAAGCTCTGGTGAACTCCATGCCCAAGAGGGTTAGGGCAGTGCTGGAAAATAATGGTGGCCACACAAAATATTGACACTTTGGGCCCAATTTGGACATTTTGACTTAGGGGTGTACTCACTTTTGTTGCCAGCGGTTTAGACAATAATGGCTGAGTGCTGAGTCATTTTGAGGGAACCCCAAATTTACACTGTTATACAAGCTGTACACTCACTACTTTACATTGTAGCAAAGTGTCATTTCTTCAGTGTTATCACATGAAAAGATATAATAAAATATTTACAAAAATGTGAGGGGTGTACTCACTTTTGTGAGATACTGTATACAGATAAGGGGCACCAATAGATAAAAAAAAACAGTTAAATAATGCCCTTGTTAAAGGTGGAGGTCATTTACATACCCCTGAAGAGTGTCTGAAAATCTTCCAGAGATCGCATTGTTCTGTCCTGCCTTGTTGCTAGGACGTTGTTAAGAGACTCCTAGCTTCTTTTACTGCTCACCTCCTCTATCACAGGAGTGAGCTCTCAAATGTTGAGCTCAGAGTTACTGCGTCAGGGGAGAAAAAGCGCATGTGAGGGGGTTTGATGGTGGAGGTGAATGGTAAGAGGTGTGTAAATGGCCAACACCTATACCAACGACATTATTTAACTTCGGTCAAAGTTTGTTTTTATCTACAGGTACCCCTTACCTGCATAGGCAGTTTTTTGGTAAAGGTGAACCAACCCTTTAACCACTTGCCTACTGGGCACTTTTACCCCCTTCCCGCCCAGGCCAATTTTCAGCTTTCAGCACTGTCACATTTTGAATGACAATTGCACGGTCATTCAACACTGTACCCAAACAAAGATTGTAATCATTTTTTTCACACAAAAAGAGCTTTCTTTTGCTAAATAAACGAATAAAGATCGGACATTTTGAAAAAAAAAAAACAAACAAAACAAAACAAAAACTTTTCATAGTTTGGTATAAAATTTTGCAAACAGGTGATTTTTCTACTTCATTGATGTGCGCTGATGAGGTTGCACTGATAGGTGGCACTGATGGGCACTGGTAGGCAGCACTGATAGGTGACACTGATGGGGAGGCACTGGTGGGCGCTGATTGGCAGACTAATGGGCACTGATTGGCAGCACTGGTGGGCACTGATTGGCAGCACTGGTGGGCACTGTTGGGACTGCATTGATATTCAGCACACTGATAATCAGTGTACATCTCCCTTTTACACAAGCCGGATATCAACTCTCTACTCCTCTCCTTACACTGTCAGCGTGAGGAAAGGAGTGCTTGGACACAGCTGATCACATAGGAATGAGCGGCCGATTGGCTCTTTACCATAATCTGTGATCAGCAGTGTCCGGAGTACACTGTGATCACAAAATGCACTGCCCACACGCCACCGGCACCCCTGCTGTAGCCGTCATTTGGCTATAGCGCGGTTGGCCATGGGTAATCAAACACACCAGATTTAATTAACAGGACAGACCACAAATGATGTGCAAATGTGTAACACTCCCAACAGAACTTATTTTATGAAGTTTGGGAAGGAGGCAGAAATTATCACCTATCAAGTTTTTATTGCTGTCTGAAACTGGCAGGAAAATCTTCCCTACCCCAGCAACACTGTGATTGATTTACTAAAGTCAAAATGACTATGCACTTTACAAAGTGCAAGTGCAGTTGCTGTAGAGCTTAGTAAATGAGATAAAGCTTCACCCAAGAATACCCAATCACGAGCCAGGAAAATAAAGCATTTTTGCTTGCACATGATTGGATGATGGAAGTTGGCAGAGCTTCCCCTCATTTTCTAAGCTCTGGAGCAACTGCACTTGCAGAGTGCACAGTCTATTTGCCTTTAGTAAATTACCCTCAATAAAACAACCAAGACTCTGCTGAGAGCCAAACTTTCTGTTTCTGCTCTCTGGACTTTTCATATATTCCTATGGAGAAAGCACTATAAGCAGGTTGTGTCACTTCTTACCTCCAGTTCCTAAAATCTTCAGCAGTTCAAAGTCTGCCATTCCAACTTTGTCTTCATGTCCTGTCAGATTTACTACTGCATGAGAAAACAGACATCAATTATTTATCTAAAAAACAAACATACATAAAAAGCAGTTTTTCCGCTTGTTCCTCATTTACTATAGATTATTCAAAGTCTTATGCCAAATCAGTAAAATAAAATTCCTAATACTATACGTTACTACCCGTGTTTTAACTAGGTCAAGAAAAACACCAATGCCAGCAACATTCGTAACAAGTAAACGTAGCAAAACAATCAGTTGCTAGAACACAATCTGTGTATCTTAATTAATGGTGAAATATTAGAAGCAAGTATTTCTAAACACAAATCTGTAGCAATGGTTGGAAAAAAGCCCTATAAAGTTTTTCATTATTCCAAAGCCTAAGGCTTGAAAGAACATTTCTGTTTGTACCGATAGAAAAAAAAAATATTACACAACTGCCACAAATCTATTCATTGAATAGCAATACTTTTTATGATTCTAACTTTTTAACCACTTAAGCCCCGGAAGATTTTACCCCCTTCCTGACCAGGGCCTATTTTGCGATTCGGCACTGCGTGATTTTAACAGACAATTGCACGGTCGTGCGACACTGTACCTAAACAAATTTGACGTCCTTTTTTTCCCACAAACAGAGCTTTCTTTTGGTTGTATTTGATCACCTGTGCGATTTTTTGATCATGCGCTATAAATAAAAAAAGAGCATCAATTTTGCAAAAATAACAATATTTTTCACATTTTTTAATATGAAATTCCCCAAAGAAAAAAATGTAAAAATCAAAATTTTTTAACATTTTCGGCCAATTTGTTTTATGCTACATATGTTTGGTAAAAAAAAAAAAAAAAATCGCAAAAAGCGTATTTTGATTGGTTTGCGCAAAAGTTATCGCGTTTACTAACAAAGGGAAAGATTTTTGTCATTTTTGTTGTTTTTTTTTTTTAACGCGCAATGGCAGCGATCTGCGATTTTTTTTGCGGTACTGCGACATTGCGACGGACAGATCGGACCCTTTACTGACATTTTTGACACTTTTGGGGTTACCAGTGACATTTCTACAGTAATCAGTGCTATACATATGCACTGTTACTGTAAAATTACACTGGCAGTGAAGGGGTTAACTTTTTTTGAGAGGGAGGGGCTATGTGTGTCCCTAGGGGCGTGATTGTAACTGTGATTGGCTGTGGCTTGAGGTCTATGAACAGTGATCAACGGTCCTACATAGTAGAACCGTATGATCATCATTCATACACAGGGGAGAATGACAGGCGGCTTGTTTACATTAGCCGACTGCCTTTCTCCCTCTGCACCAACGATCGCCGAGTGACATCGGGTCCGCTCGCTCCCTAGACCCTCACAGGCTAGCGACGTAGTACTACGTCGCTCTGCCTGTGAGGGGCTGACCGCCGTAGTAAATAGTCGTGCGGCGGTCGGCAAGTGATTAAAGAGGAACTTTGATCATTTTTGAAAAAAAAAATAAAAGTCTGGTGCTACAAATACCAGTCCAGGACTGTCTTTACCCAGGTTGGTTTTTCTCTGATCTTCGGATTCACGGACCACCATTTTGGCGGTAGGAAGCTGGCTGTGACTTCCATCTGTTTCACAGCCTGCTTCCCACTGCACATGTGTGAGAGGAGCTGCCCTCACAGACTGGTCACACAACCCCCTGGGACATGTGACATATTCCAGGAGGTTGTGGGCGAGGGGGCAGTTGAACTTCTGCTCTTCTTGCCTAGGTGAGAAAAGCAGAAGTAGGAGTGGCTACCTATCAGAAATGGGTACCGCTCTCAGAAGAGGAGGAGGAAGGAGGGGGAAGAGGATGAGCAGAACTTCCTGTTTTGGGCAAAGTTCCACTTTAACTTTTAGATAAAGTGGAGAGGAAGCAGAACACCCATCAGATTTGTATTGCTGTCTGTGGCCCCATTAGTATGATTTACCCCTCCCTATTTTCCTGGTGACCGTAATCACTGAAAGGGAAATTAAATCCCCATTTTTGGGTTGTCAACAGAACAGGAATAGAGGGAAAAATCTTCCAATGAGGACACTATTTCTGGTGGCTCCGTTGATCCCTCACTTTGGAGGGATTTCCTCTCACTTTCTGTTACATAGTTACCTAACTAGTCTGGCTGAAAAAAAGACACAAGTCCATCTAGTTTAACCAATAGAGCAAAAAATGTAAACATTTATATGGCTGTTGTTGCCATATAGAACCGGAAGTGAAGGGAAATCTCACCAATGGGACCAAGAAGAGAAAAACAACGGGTTTACCCCATTGCCAACCGCCCACCGTAATATTACTGCGGCAGGGCGGCTCGGCTGCGTCCAGTCACGTAGTATTACGTGATTGGATTGCATGTGGTTTTCGGCGGCGCGCTCCCGCTGTGTTTGCCGCTGCTCTCCCGCGATCATCCAGGAAACCGAGAGAAGACCCACCTGCTTATGTAAACAAAGCAGGCGGATCTTCTCTCAGACAGGCAGGGAGACATCAGCAGTTATACTAATGTCACTGGTCCCCAAAAAGTGTCAAAAATGTCAGTTAGGGGTACGATCTGTCTGCTGCAATGTCGCCGCCATTACTAATAAAAAAATAAATAAATAAGAAGTCCAAAAATCTATCCCGTAGCTTGTAAACGCTATAACATTTGCGAAAACCAATTAAAATACGCTTTTTGGGATTTTTTTTTACCAAAAATATGTAGCAGGATACAAATTGGCCTAAACTAATAAAAAAAAATTAAATTTTTAAATTTTTTTATTGGGAATGTTTTATAGCAGAAAGTAAAAAAGATGGTATTTTTTAAAATTGTCGCTCTTTTTTTGTTTATAGCGCAAAATCGAAAAACCATAGAGGTGATCAAATACCACCAAAAGAAAGCTCTATTTGTGGGAAAAAAAGGACATCAATTGTATTTGGGTACAGCGTCGCACGACCGTGCAATTTTCTGTTAAAGTAACGCAGTGCCGAATCGCAAAAAATGGCCTGGTCATTAAGGGGTAAAACCTTCCGAAGCTGAAGTGGTTAAACGCCCCATTAAAAAGAAAATGAAAAAATAAGTTTGCTTTCAGTTCTACATTAAAATATTTGACAAATTAAGCTGTTACACTTTATAGGTAATGGCTTTGGTCTTGGAATTATTATACCTCCCAACATTTTACATTTATTATTGCTCAAGACTAGATATTTCTATTTTTGCTCAAAGACATAGCCTCTTTACCAAGATTCACCACTTTCTTTTACTAACGTTTTATTAAGAAAGAAGTTAAAAATCAAAGCGTGTTCCAAAGGGCTCCATGTACAATTGCATAAGGTAAAAATGTATGTAAGCAACAAAAGTTTAAAGCAGAACTTAACAAATTAGCTATGAATCTAGGAGCCAGCAAAAAAAGTTAGGAGCCAATCTTCTTAGCGTAGCGTGGGTTGTCAGCGCCCAGGGCAAGGCAAGTAATTTGCGCCCTCTAATATACAGCAGAGCGGTCAGCCAATAACCCCAAAGCCGTTACATCAGGATTATAGGCTGGCTGGAAATAATGACAATAAAAACCTATTATAGGATGAAACTCACAGACCCCCTACAATGTAATGGAATAATGTGCTAGTATGCATCGCTGAAAGCCTGGTACACACTTTACGTTTTTTCTTTTCATTCAACCCAGTGGGCTGAACAAAAAAAAAACGGAGGAGCTCGGGAGGAGGTCACTATACTAACTGTGATGTTAGTACAGCGATCTCCCCATCAGCTATTGTGTTTTGACAAGGGGACTGCCCCCCTGCCAGAACGCACCAGCCAGCACTCCCAGGCATTGGCTGCCAGCGCTGATCAGATGCTGATATTGGCCTGTGTGTCTCGTGTGTATCAGGCTTTACCTGGAAAATGAAGCCCTCCTGCGGCACGCTGTCACCGCTGACAGGACTTCAATCTCCACCTGGTCTTCCTTCCAGGTTTGCAGTCTCTGGCTGTGCTGTGATAACTTCACTCCTGTGCAAGCGCACGGGAGTCACAGCCGCGAGACAGCTCTCTAAATGAAGTGCTCTTCCTTGGGCGAAACGCGTAAATCCAGCCTCAGATTGACCCACATCTGTTTCCACAAATTGTTTCTGTGAGATACACTATATGATATGATGTACTCCACATTATAGTTATTTGTTGTACTTTATTTTTGATAATAATAAATAAACATTATTTTTAATGTGAGTTGTAATGTTTCTCTATGCCCTCTTCACTCATCTCTTATCAATAAACTTCTGCTTTTTGATCCTTTTCGGTTTAACATACCATTGAAATGGTTTTGATGTATCTGTTCAAAAATGCAAAAAAGCAAAAAAAAAAAAAACTTTTATTTCTGCCAGATAATTACTTTTTGTGTTCTCTTCATGTGCTATCTTCCTTTACATTGTTCCCAGTTATCTCTGAGAAGTAAAGAACCCCTTTATTCAATGGGCTGAAAAAGAGCATAAGTGGGTGGTGTTTGTTGTCCTGTACTACAGTGATAATTCCACTTCTCCACAGATACAGTACACTGTTAATGAGCGCTGTGAGAAGGAGTGCATGCACATGTCTTTTCAGTCATCAGCCAGCAGCAATCTCAGACTGGAAAGAAGATACTGGCCAAAGCAAAACACATACAAGATGCTGGCACTGATAGCAGAGGCTCATCCTGGGCCTCCTACTAATCCTGCTGGAGGGTTTTTATGTAAACATGTTTTTTTCAAGCATCATTTTTATTTACTATATTTATGTTAGTTTGAAGACACACAGGCTACTATATTTACAGCTTAAGTGCCGGTTCACATTTGTGCGATGCGGGAACGCTGCGAATATACAGCGTGATCCCGCATCGCATCCACACCTCTGGCAGTTCACACTGCCATATGCGATACGCTGGGGGTGTCAATTAACAGTTAAGGACCCCCCCGAGTTGCGATCGCAGTGCGATCTGCAAGTCCGCACAGAATCGGATCGCGATCCGATTCCGCTGCGGATAAAAAAAAGCCTCATGTGCGAGTTTATTGCGGATGCGGTGCGAATTCAGCCATACAAAGTGTATGGCTGAAATTCGCACCGCACAGAGATTGCTTGTAATTTAGGAGCAGTGCGCTCCAAATTACATGCAATCTCCGTAATCGCACAAATGTGAACCGGGGCTAAATAATTTAAAACCACAAAAGGTAAAAATTGTAAACTTAGACAAGCTATTTTCCCTTGTGGATCAATATGTGATCAACTGCAGGTACAGTATAGGATTGTGTATATGGGATTTTAGGATTACCCCCCCCCCCCTTTTTTTTTTGGTTGAACTGGATGGACTTGCGTCTTTTTTCAACCAGAATAACTATGTAACTACATGTAATACAATAGGCGGAAGTTGATTGTGCATTTCAGTAGCAGGACCGTTGTTTCTGACATAACTGAGAGAAGCTTACTCACAGTAGAAAGCACAGCTGCTGGTATCATAATGATTTTAACAGTGCCAGTGTTCTGACGATTATTGCAGATCGTCGAATAATGCCTCCAAGGATCTGGGTATGAGCAATCGTGATGTCACCTAGCTGGCGTTACGTCAACACTGCGTATGTGCAGATCCTTGTAGGTATTATCCGAAGATCTGCAAAGCACAGGGGCAGAATCTGATCGTCAGATTCTGCCTCGCTCTGTACACGGCAGTAATCAGCTGTGTGAACAAGCCCTAAATGTTGGACTACCACCCTGCAATTGTATTATGCACAGCTGTGGGGAAGGTACAACTCCCCATTCACACGAATAGGTTGCGTGTGATATGGCTGGGTGTAAGGCTGGATACACATTATACAACTTTAGTTGTTCAATTTCCTTTAGATTTACCTTGAGCTATGTAGTGCAAAGGCCTGACTGATTGCATACAAATTAAAAAGTGTTTAGGTCTACCCATATATTACATGGTTTTGGTAAATCCAAAGGAAAGTTTTACAAGAAAATTGTATAAAAGTTGTATAGTGTGTAGCCAGCTTCAGTGAAGACCAACAGATTTATTTAGGGGAGGGCGAAGAATTGGGATCACAATATCCCTAATAATCCACTTTTATCAGAAGTTCTTTCTAGGTGAAGTCATGCCATCTGCAACTTTTCAACTTAAAATCTCTGGGAACAATAAACTGCACTGACAATTGACCTCACACATAAAGAAAGGAGTTTTTCAGGGGGAGAGGGCAGAATATACAATGTGCACACGATGAGCCGACATACTTCACACCGGTGTTCTGTCGATTATGTGAAGAGAGCGCGAAGCAGAATCTGATCATCAGATAATGCCTCCGCGATCTGAGCATGTGCAAAATAAAAAAGGCATTGCAAAATCTGATTGCAAAATCTGGTGCAGTTCTGCATAGAAATCAGCTTCCAGGTCTTTTTGTCAAAGCTTAAAGAGGAGTTCCGGCCTATTTTGCAACTTTAGTGATTCCTGGAGTGCTCGCTATGCTGATCAACAATTGGGCATTTTCAATTTTTTTCGGGGGTCCCATACATTATTTTCAGGGCATTTTTGATTGTACTTCCTCCTTCTCCCCCCTCTGTGACCACGGCCACCGACATCACTTCCGCCTTTGCATTGCATCCTGGGAGCTGTTTGTCAGGACTCCCAGGAGGCTGGAATCAGGAAGAACTCCCAGAACACTCCCTGGAATCAGGAAGAAGGACACAGCAGATTACACTGTGGCTTCAGATGCCCACATCCAAGATGGCCGCGCTCAGACAGCATTTTTAAAAGTAAGATTTTGACTTAAAGAGGAAGTAAACCCTCCTCTACAACTTGTACCTATAGGTAAGCCTATATTAAGGCTTACCTATAGGTACTGTAAATATCTCCTAAACATGTACCGTTTAGGAGATATTTACCTTACATGCCGCCAGTGACGTCACTGGCGCATGTGCTCTGAAGGAACGGCCGATCGTGCTGTTCCTTCAGAGTCCCGTGCCGTGACTGTCGGCTCCCGCGTGCGTGCGCGGGAGTGACGTCACCGCGGCTCCGGCCAATCAGATGGCCGGATGCCGCGATCCCGGAAGACGGGCGACTGGACATGTCGCCCGTCATAGAGGTGAGTGAGCGGCACGGCGGGGGCTCGTTCTAAGTTAAGTATTGCATAATGAGCTAGTATGCGATGCATACTAGCTCATTATGTCTTTCTCTTGCAGGGTGTAAAAAAAAAAAAAAAAGCAAACGAGTTTACAACCTCTTTAAATCCAATACTGTACACCTTGTAAGTATGAGAATAGCGGTTCTGTAAAGAGCGATGGATTAGTATTTTAGGGGTATTTTTAGTTAAAAAAGGTATTTGAGGCCGGAACTCCACTAACTGAACAAGCTGAAGTTAGAAGCTGACTAACAAACACAGCGCTTGCAAATTAAATAATTAGAAAGTGCACAAATGCTTAAAATTCATAATAAAAGTGCAAAACTGCAAGAAATCCAATGTTATTGTGCAAAATAGTGCAAAGATAAACACTTTCGTGCAATACTTAAATAAAGTGCTAATGGTGCTAAAAAGTACAAAGTATAGTACAGTATATTAGAAGAGGTGCTGATGATACTGCAAATAAAGTGCTGAAGTGCTCCAAGGTGATAACTGGTGCCAGGTGTCTCGATCCCCTTCTGGGACCCTACTCACCAAAACTAATGGACCCCTTTGGGGTCAATGGAAGCTTGTCACCAAAAGGAAACTCCTCCAGGCTGACTCCCTGTTGTGACCTTTATGAATGGTTGACCAGAGCAAACAAAACAATGGATCCTCTCAATGATGCCAGTTGCAGCACTCTATAATAACGGCCCCTTAAATATATTGGCCCTTGGCAGCTCCAAAAAATTAAAAGATCCACATAGTGAAGCCCATTTTAAGTAATATTTATTCCCGCATTAAAATCCACTTACAATGTAATAGGATATCTGAAGTATAGATGAGGAACAATACCGCTTGCAAAGGAGATTAGTACCGGGAACGCCGCATCCGCGTGCGTTCTACAGAAACCAGGAAGTGGCGTCAGACTCTGCAGCACCGGAAGTACGTCGACGCGTTTCACCATCCCACTTGGGCATTATCAAAGATCTCCTTTGCAAGCTGGTGGGTGAGGTCAAAGGGCGGGGCTTGTGGAGTAGTGTTAGGCTCGGTTCACACTGGGGTGGCTTCAAAGTCGCCCGACTCTGAAGCCGCCCCATGCGGGGCTTGCAAATGACTTCTTTAATAGAAGTCCATGCAAGTCACCCCCCAAATAGTGCAGGAACCTTTTTCTAAGTCAGAGCGATTTGAGTTGCTCCGATTAGAACGGTTCCATTGAACCGAATTGAGCACAACTTGTTAGGTGGCTAAGTCGCCTGACAAGTTTCCCCAGTGTGAACTGGGACTTAGGCTGAGGCCATCTCACACATGTAAACCCAGACTGGACTGGGAAAGTAGCTACATACTACACACTACTGGATGGTGATATTTCATTACTCAGCACCAGCGGGACAATATATAACTTCCTTTTTGCTTAGAGCAGCACTACACATATAAGCATCGGAAAATTAGGTCTTGTGCTTAGCTGGGCATGAGAAAAAAATCACACAGATTCCTCCTTCCACAGAAACAAGGTGGATGTAGGATAAGGTGACCATATTTTTAAATGAAATCCAGGGAAATATTTTTTCTTTTTTTTATTGGCAAATGGCACAGGACTGCATAATACACTGAGCGCTGGGCACAGGACTAGATAATACACAGAGCGCTGGGTACAGGGCTGCATAATACACAGAGGTTTGGGCACAGGACTAGACAATACACAGTGCACTGGGCACAGGACTACATAATACACAGAGCGCTGGGTACAGGACTGCATAATACACAGAGCGCTGGGCACAGGACTACATATTACACAGAGTGTTGGGCACAGGACTAGATAATACACAGAGCGCTGGGCACAGGACTAGATAATACACAGAGCGCTGGGCACAGGACTACATAATACACAGAGCGCCAGGCACAGGACTAGATAATACACAGAGCGCTGGGCGCAGGACTAGATAATACACAGAGCGCTGGGCACATGACTGCATTATACACAGAGCGCTGGGCACAGGACTGCATAATACACAGAGCGCTGGGCACATGACTGCATAATACACAGAGCGCTGGGCACATGACTGCATAATACACAGAGCACTGGGCACAAGACTACATAATATACAGGGGGGTGTTAGGCATAGAGTACAGGGTTCAGAGGTTTGCTATGCACAGAGGACATTTCTGCCCCCACATCCATGCTCACCTCTGCACCCTTCTCTCACTGATTATCTCTGCAGCCACCTCATAGCCCTTCCCCCACAACAGCTAAACTCTCCATCTCCATGCAGCTGCATCAGTCTGACCCTTTCTCCCCCACTGTCCTCACCAGTGTACAAACAGACCCCCACCATATCTGCTCACCTCCTGGTCTCAGCCCTCTCTATACAGTCAATTTTTGGCTCTGGCTCTCTTCCACTGAACAGCAGCAGGAGCGGCAGTGAGATCGTCCAGCAGGGGGCGTCTGCATCTGAGCCACCAGGCTGTTTCTCAGCCAGCATGGGTTGCCTTGTCTACGTTAATCCGGCCCTGAATCCGGGGACAAAACCGGGGACAGACTTGAACCGGGGACAGTGTCCTCAATCCGGGCACGTCTGGTCACCCTAATGTAGCAATCCCCCCATGCCAAGACAACGTCTGCAGCAGCTGATCAAGAAAATGTTTCCAACAGAAGTTGATCAAACGATCGACTTGTGTTGAGCAGGGACTGCCACATACTAATCAAAATTCAGCCTGTCCCTGCTGAAGCAGACTCATTTGATAAATATATGGCCGGCTTTAGTACATTCTGTAACACCAGCCAGAGCTAGCTTTCACTTCTCTACGGAAGACACATCTAGGCTATCACATGACCTCCTCACTGATTTTCTATTACTGTTCATCAGGAAGGAGCCAGGACGGATCATGTACAATGCTTCTATAGGAGCTATCCAAGTAGCAAAGTACAAATCACTGGGTTAAAAGGGTAATTAAATGAGTAGGTTAAGAGGGTATTGAAATTGAAATAGATAACCCCTTTGTTATAGGAATAATGTTGAACAGCAGGGGTCATTACCCTTGGAGCAGATATGTGAGCTCAGTAGCTGGGGCCGTGTCCCACTGAAGCAATAATCCCTCCAGCAATATCACAGCAGCTTGAAGAACATGAATGGCAACACCAGAGGTGCAGTTTAAAGGATCAGTCCACTAAAAATGAATATTTCAGTTTTTGGTAGGTGCTGGAAAATTCAGCCATCTGACAGTTTCTTACATCTCTTTAGAGCCACTGTTGGTGAGTTTCTGAGTTCCTGCGTTCTGATTGGCTCCTGTGGCTAGCAACAACAATATTGTACGTGTTTTCGTTTCTCCAGTTTCTATAAATAAGCCCCCATGTCTCAACACAGTACAGACATACAGACACATCAGCTTAGCTACCAACATTCCCAGAATAAATGGGGAGGGGCTTCCCAGCAATAGGAAAAAATCTCTGCCCTTTCTGCCCTTCTGCCTTCTCAACCTCCCTGCTCCTTCCCCATCCTTCCCTCCCCCGCCCCCCTTTCTTTATTATTTTGGGATGGTATGCGTGTAATGTTTGGGAAAACCTAGACTTGTAAATCTATTTCACTGCATACCCTCACTGTAGTGCCTTTGTATGTATTCTTTTACCTTGACCTGTACTACATGCAAAACCTCAATAAATCATTTTACTGGCAACAGACTTAGGGCGCTTTCACGCGGGCGGATCGATCCCCGCTGAGCAGCACGGATCCGCCTACGGAGGCGGACCGTGTGAAAGAGCTCTTAAAGCGTAACTCCACTTTTGTTGAGAAAAAAAATTTCCCTCTGGATGATCTTTGTACATTACAAGGATTATAACAATCTTAATTGCAGATTCCTATCTTTTGTTATTCTGAAGAAATCACTGTTTGTTCCTCTGTGCAGAGTGGGTCTAATGGGAGTGGTTTCATAATTATTAATCAGCTGTGCACCTGCATAGCACTAATGAGGAAATCTGCTGGGCCTGCATCCCTTTAGACGCGTTCCTATTGGGAGTATCTCACCAAAAATGACATTTTTGTTGCAGGGGATGCCAGAAATCTGACTTGTATCTTAGGCAGACTTCTGGGGAAATTGGTGAGCCAATCACACAAGCAGGAAATTACGTTTCTGGGGGGTGTGGTCAGTACACATTCTGTGTACAGAACAACTACAAGTGGCCATATTGCACTGCATTTTCAGAAAATTACAGCGGCTACAGATTGAAAAGGAAAGGTCATTTTAAATAAAATTGAATTACAATATGACTTGTTGCAATTATACACGCCACATGTGTCAAACACAAGGCCCGCGGGCCGAATCCGGCCCTCCAGGCCATTTCATGTGGCCCTCGCACCTCTCCTGCAGCTGCAGGAGAGCTCCAGCCCTGCTCTGCTCCTCCTCTAGACCCTGTACTTTTTGCTTTCCAGCAATGCCTACAGCTTCTTCCCAGCAGCAGCATAAGATAAGGGGTGATGTAAGGGAGGGTGAGGGACTCAACTTCTGATGGTGGAGAGGCTCTTGACATCCTTTGTAAGGGTAGGGGATGCTCTGGAGATCTAGTCCTACAGATACAACTGGCCCTTTTGAGGGCAATCATAATGCTGATGCAGCCCGCGATTAAATTGAGTTTTACACCCCTGATATACACTATTGTTTTTTTCTTTCTTTGCTATTTTTTTCCCCCCACAAAAGTGGAGTTATCCTTTAAAGTATTTTTTCACTTTTGCCACAAAATGTGAATAATATCTACGGTTAGGCCTTTTCCACATGGCCAATTTGGGCCATACACCATTAAAAATTAGCAGGAATTCACAGGTGGGATTATTTCACAAGGTCCGTCTCTGCTGCTCAGCGGGGGGATAGATACTCAGATCCCTGCTGAGCAGGCGGATGACAGCTTCCTCTCCGCTCTGTGTGCGGAGAGGGTGGTGTCAGAGCCCCATGCATCTCTATAGGGGAATCGGATAAAGACGGACCGCCTGTCCGCTCTCATCCGATCCGATCCCCTGGACGGATGGAAAATAGGGTTTCCATCCATCCGGATTTCATGGACAGGATTGGATGCGGATGGCAGCGGGTGTCAGCGGACATGTCTTTTACCAGAGTAGGTAAATGGGAATAAAAACAGAAGAATGGCTCTGAACGCAAACAGTCTACATCCAGGGCTGCTAATCTGTCCCTAACTACCTGATGTTACATGCAAACAGCGGCAGAGCCTGTACAGGCTGCTGGCTGGGGCTGTTCCACAAACCTGTGAATACCTGTTGAAGATTTAGGCTGATTCTTGGCGGTGTTTGGTCCAAATTGGCCACATTAAAGTGGAGTTCCGGGCACAGAAGTCATTTTTCAATAAACATACCCCCGGGACAGTCAGGGCTAGTACATTCCACAATGGCTAGCCTCTGATCTGTCCCGGTTCGCACTTACCTGCAAGATGAAATACTCACTTATAAAATTTCTTCCACAGCGTTGCCATCTCTCTTGTGGGCAGCTGAAGCCGGCACGATCCTCTTCTGCGTCTTCTTCCGCGTCCTCTTCTCCCAGAATGCGCCTGCACCGGCCCCTCTCGTCACTTCCGGGGCGGCGCCGCATTCCTCCACAGCTTCTGGCATGCCCAGAAGCTGTTTAGCAGGGGAATGCGGCATCGCCCAGGAAGTGACGAGCGGGGCCGGTGTCGTCGCATTGATTCCTGGGAGCTATGACGTTCAGCTCCCAGGAATCATCGCAAGACAGGAAGTGACGGCGGAGCCGCGGCGCTGAGGGAGGAAGTACTCTGAGGTGAGTATTTTCGATCTTCAATTACAAGGTGAGTGTAAAAAAAAAAAAAAACCTAACTATCCAATTCCTTTACAGGTGAAGGGGAACTAGCGGACGGGCACAAAAAAAAAAAGATCGATTTTGTGCCCGGAACTCCGCTTTAATGAGACCTTACATATTCCCATTCACACAGCATAACTTAAAACCAAATCTATTAACCACTTCTGGACCAGAAGATTTTCCTGCTTAATGGCCAGGCCCTATTTTGTGATTCGGCACTGCGTTACTTTAACGGACAACTGCGTGGTCGTGCAACGCTGTACCCAAATAAAATTGATGTCCTTTTTTCCCCACAAATAGAGCTTAGTGGTATTTGATCACCTGTGCGATTTTTATTAGCCGCCTGACAAGTTGCGCTCCATTCAGTGCAATGGAACCGTTCTAATCGGAGCAACTCCAACTTAGAAAAAGGTTCCTGCACTACTTTGGAGGCAACTTGCACTGACTTCTATTAAAGAAGTCGTATGCAAGCCCCGCTAAAATTGCGATGCATGGGGCGGCTTCAGAGTCGGGCGACTTTAAAGCCACCCCAGTGTGAACCCAGACATAGAGGTATTTTATTTTTAGAAAGCAACTGTCAAGATATTGTTTGTTTCATGCGTTTCAGCTGTAAAGATCTCAAGGCTTGGGTAGTTCATTGTTATTAACAAGCATTTAAAATAATCTGAGATTTTTTTTTTTTTATCAATTATTTTTAGCTACAGTGGGGATCGAAAGTTTGGGCACCCCAGGTAAAAATTTGTATTAATGTTGCATAAAGAAGCCAAGGAAAGATGGAAAAATCTCCAAAAGGCATCTAATTACAGATTAGACATTTTTATTATATGTCAACAAAAGTTAGATTTTATTTCCATCATTGACACTTTCAAAATTACAGAAAACAAAAAAATGGCTTCTGCAAAAGTTTGGGCACCCTGCAGAATTTATAGCATGCACTGCCCCCTTTGCAAGGCTGAGACCTGCCAGTGTCATGGATTGTTCTCAATCATCGTCTGGGAAGACCAGGTGATGTCAATCTCAAAGGCTTTAAATGCCCAGACTTATCTGACCTTGCCCCAACAATCAGCACCATGGGATCTTCTAAGCAGTTGTCTAGAAAACTGAAACTGAAAATAGTTGACGCTCACAAAGCTGGAGAAGGCTATAAGAAGATAGCAAAGCGTTTTCAGATGTCAATATCCTCTGTTCGGAATGTAATTAAGAAATGGCAGTCATCAGGAACAGTGGAAGTTAAAGCAAGATCTGGAAGACCAAGAAAAATATCAGACAGAACAGCTCGCAGGATTGTGAGAAAACCAATTCAAAACCCACGTTTGACTGCACGATCCCTCCAGAAAGATCTGGCAGACCCTGGAGTTGTGGTACACTATTCCACTATAAAGAGATACTTGTACAAATATGGTCTTCATGGAAGAGTCATCAGAAGAAAACCTCTTCTACGTCCTCATCACAAAAATCAGTGTTTGAACTTTGCAAATGAACATATAGACAAGCCTGATGCATTTTGGAAACAAGTTCTGTGGACCGATGAGGTTAAAATTAAACTTTTTGGCCGGAATGAGCAAAGGTACGTTTGGAGAAGAAGGGACACAGAATTTAACCACTTACCTACAGTGCACTTTCACCCCCTTCCTGCCCAGACCGATTTTCAGCTTTCAGCGCTCTCACACTTTGACTGAGAATTACTCAGTCATGCAACACTGTACCCATTCAAAAATTGTGTCCTTTTTTTCACACAAATAGAGCTTTCTTTTGATGGTATTTAATCACTACTGGGTTTTTTATTTTTTGTGCTATAAATAAAAAAAGACTGAAAATATTGTGAAAAAACGCATTTTTCTTTGTTTCTGTCATAAAATTTTGCAAATTAGTAATTTTTCTTCACAAATTTTGGCCAAAATTTATACTGCTACTTATCTTTGGTAAAAATAACCCAAGTAAGTGTATATTATTTGGTCTTTGTGAAAGTTATAGAGTCCACAAGCTATGGTGCGAATCATTGAAAATTGATCACACTTGATCACACCTGATGTACTGAAGGCCTATCTCATTTCTTGAGACACTAAAAAGTCAGGAAAGTACAAATACCCCCCAAATGACCCCTTTTTGGAAAGTAGACATTCCAAGGTATTTAATAAGGGGCATGGTGAGTTTTTTGAAGTTGTAATTTTTTCCCACAATGCTTTGCAAAATGAAGATTTTTTTTTTTATTTTATTTTTTTTTACAAATTGCCGTATTAACAGGTTATTTCTCTCACACAGCACATGTATACTTGCAACTACACCCCAAAACACATTCTACTACTCCTTCTGAGTATGGCGATACCACATGTGTGAGACTTTTTCACAGCCTGGCCACATACAGAGGCCTAACATCCAACCAGCACCGTCCGGCATTCTAGGAGCACAAATTTCACATATAATTTCCTGACAACCTATCGTACTTTTGAAGGCCCTGGAGCACCAGGACAATGGAAACCCCTATAAAATGACCCCATTTTGGAAAGCAAACACCCCAACGTATAATTTTTGAGGCATAATGAGTCTTTTGAATATGTCATTTTTTTCCACAAGTTTTTGGAAAATGTGGAAAGAAAATGAAAACACATTTTTTTTTACACAAAGCTGTCCATTTATGCAATATTTCTAACACATAGCATGTACATAGCAAAAATTGCACCCCAAAATACATTCTGCTATTCCTCCTGAGTATGGCGATACCACATATGTAACACTTTTTCACAGCCTGGCCACATACATAGGCCTAACATCCAAGTAGCGCTTTACACAAAGTTGTCCATTTATCCACTTTAAGACTGGGCCTATTTTTGACACTTGGTGTTTACAAGCTAAAATCATTTTTTTGCTAGAAAACTACTTGGAACCCCCAAACATTATATATTTTTTTTTAGCAGAGACCCTAGAGAATAAAATGGAGATCGTTGCAATATTTTTTATCACACCATATTTGCGCAGCAGTCTTCCAAATGCGATTTTTTTGAAAAAAAATCACTTTTTTGATCTAAAAAATAAGAAAACAGTAAATTTAGCAAATTTTTTTTCCATAATGTGAACGATAATGTTACGCCGAGTAATTAGATACCCAACATGTCATGCTTCAAAATTGCGCATGCTCACAGAATGGCGCCAAACATTGGTACTTAAAAATCCCCATAGGCAACATTTTAAAAATTTCTGCAGATTACTAGCTTAGAGTTACAGAAGAGGTCTAGGGCTTAAATTATTGCTCTCGCTCTAACGATCGCGGCGATACCTCACATGTATGGTTTGAACACCGTTTACATATGTGGGCGGGACTTGCGTATGCGTTTGCTTCTGCGCGCGAGCTAACGGGGACAGGGCGCTTTAATTTTTTTTTTTTTTTTTTTTTCCTATTTATTTTATTTATTATTTTTTTATTTTTACACAGTTTAAAAAAAAAAAATGTTTTGATAATTTTTATTCCTATTACAAGGAATGTAAACATCCCTTGTAATAGAAATAGGCATGACAGGTCCTCTTTATTGTGAGATCTGGGGTCAAAAAGACCTCACACCTCACAACTATACTAAAAAAGAAAAAAAAAAAAAAAATTGTTGAAAGAGGAAAAAAAAAAAAGCAAAAAAAAAAAGGCGGCCCTTTAAACCGGTTGCTAGGCAACGTCTTTTGACGTAGCTCCGGTCCTCCAAGACCATAGAGTTGAGTGAGGGCCATCTTGCCCTCACTCGACTTCCTGTCTCTAAGGATCCGGGACCGGATAATTTTCCCCGCTGCCGGCGGGTCCGGTAAGCTGGGAAAACGTCTGGGACGCGGCAGGAGGGGGGGGGGCACCTCTTCCCCTGCACCGTAAGGGTAATTCCGCGGCGAATCCGCCACTGGGACCACCCTTATCTGAAAGCCGACCGCCCGCCGTTTCAAAAAATACCGGGGTTATGGGGGCTATCTTCTGCCATAACCCCAGTATTTAGCTTTTAATGGCCGACGCATATAGTCGTTAGGCGGTCAGTAAGTGATTGCATGTATATGGCAAACAGGTGACGATGACTGATGGGGTGACAGGTGACGATGACTGATGGGGTGACAGGTGACGATGACGGATGGGGTGACAGGTGATGATGACTGATGGGGTGACAGGTGATGATGATTGATGAGGTGACAGGTGACGATGATTGATGAGGTGACAGATGACAATCACTGACCGGGTGACATGTGACGATGATTGATGGGGTGACAAGTGACGATCACTGATGGGGTGTCAAGTGACGATGATTGATAGGGTGACAGATGACGGTGACTGATGGGGTGACAGGTGACGATGACTGATGGGGTGACAGGTTACGATGACTGATGGGGTGACAGATGACGATGACTGATGGGGTGACAGGTGACGGTGATTGATGGGGTGACAGGTGACGGGGCGATGGTCACTGATGGGTGACAGGTGACGGGCGATGGTGCACGGCGGTACTGATGGCAGTCTCTGGTGACCGGTGAACTTTAGGCTACATTCACATGTGAGCGTAGCGATCACGGGCAGAATCACTGCGATTCTGCCCGCGATCCAGAAATCATTGCAAATGGCGGGACGCCTGTGCGTTGCCCGCTGTGCGATGTTGCTGCGATTTCCGCCTGCCGAATCGCGGTAACATCACGCAAACAACGCATGACGCCCCAAAGAAACTCTTGTACTTTTTTGGGCGTCATGCGATGTTTGCGCGATGTTACTGCGATTCGGCAGGCGGAAATGGCGGCAACATCGCACAGCGTTTGGGGTGCTATTGCAAATCACGGGCAACGCACAGGCGTCCCGCAATTTGCAATGATTTCCGGATCGCGGGCAGAATCGCGGTGATTTTGCCCGCGATCGCTGCGCTCACATGTGAACGTTATGGGTGTCAATTTCTGGGCACTGATGAGGTGACTGTTGGGTGACAGGTGACATTGGGGGGGGCTGAGGACTGTGTGGGGGGACCTTTATTACTGTGATTTTAGTGTGATTTTACTTTGTACATGTGTACAGAGCAGTAACTCACTATTTCTAGCTCTTCTCCCCTCATACTGGAAACTGTATGAGGAGAGAAGAGCTAGTAACAGTCAGTTACTGCTCTGTGTTTACATTTTGTGATCGGCTGTGAATGGATTCACAGCCGATCACATAGTAAACAGTCACTGTCAGTGACTGTTTACTACCGCCGGTGACAGCTGTGTTCCTACGGAACACAGTGCCACCGACATGACCGCGCTGCGCGCTCCCGATCGCGCATGCGCGGTCATCTCCCGGCCGCCTCCATTGTGATCGGCTGTGTCATTGGAACACAGCCGATCACGTGGGAAACAGCCATGCCTATTGGCTGTTTCCCCCCTGCCGGTGACCGCCTGTGTCCCGGGGACACACCGACACCGGCAGTGCACGGCGGCGCGCCCGCGATCGCGCGCCTGCCGTGCTTGAATGGGCGGACGTCATATGACGTCCGCCCAGGATAATAGCCGCACCGTCCCGCCGTCATATGACGGCGGGCGGGCGGTAAGTGGTTAATGAAAAGAACCTCTGTCCAACTGTTAAGCATGGGGGTGGATCAATCATGCTTTGGGGTTGTATTGCAGCCAGTGGCACAGGGAACATCTCACGAGTAGAAGGAAAAATGGATTGAATAAAATTCCAGCAAATTTTGGATGGTAACTTGATGCCATCTGTGAAAAAGCTGAAGTTAAAGAGAGGATGGCTTCTACAAATGGATAATGATCCTAAACACACCTCGAAATCCACGAGGGATTACATCAAGAGAAGTAAACTGAAGGTTTTGCCATGGCCTTCACAATCTCCTGACCTCAACATAATTGAAAATCTATGGATAGACCTTAAAAGAGCAGTGCGTGACACAGCCCAGAAATCTCAAAGAACTGGAAGACTTTTGTAAGGAAGAATGGGCAAAGATACCTCAAACAAGAATTGAAAGACTCTTGGCTGGCTACAAAAAGCGTTTACAAGCTGTGATACTTGCCAAAGGGGGCAGTACAAGATATTAACTCTGCAGGGTGCCCAAACTTTTGCAGACAATATTTTTTTGTTTTCTGTTATTTTGAAAGTGTCAATGATGGAAATAAAATCTAACTTTTGTTGACATATTATAAGAATGTCTAATCTGTAATTTGATGCCTTTTGGAGATTTTTCTATCTTTCCTTGGCTTCTTTATGCACATTAATACAAATTTTTACATGGGGTGCCCAAACTTTCGATCCCCACTGTATGCTGTGCGGATGGGAACACATAAACACATACTGGTGGGTTCTCAAATGTAACGGCAAAAGTTGCAATTAACGTTAAAATCCAGCTGGACTGCAGAGAATCAGAAGAATATAACATCTTCCAGATGCTGTAATGGATATAAGCGGCAGCACAGCAGGTACACTTTAACAACCCGAAGCGGCATATATGCTTTTGCGGGTATCTGAAGTTCTGTGCCGAAAAAGTACCCCCGGTACACTGACCACTTCCGCGTACAGTGATCTGAAGCCATGAAGCCAGGGAGACAGGATCCTGATCATGTGATTGCTCTGAGAACCAATCATAGCAATGTCATGATTGGGACACTGCCTCCAAGTGTTAACACCCACTCAGGACTGAACTCCATGAATTATCTGTACTGCATACTTACATTGTCCCAGCTTGGCACAACATTAGTATGCATATCTCATACCTGATGGGCCGCTCTGCAAACTGACAATCACTGCAGAGATCAGCATTACTACACTGATCTCCCCAATCTTCTTCACCTCCGCACACATAGGGTCACTTGTTTGACATTGGCCCTATTCACAGAACACGCTTGGCCTTTTTTTAACGCATGCAGGGCATTTCCTGATTGAATGAGTTGGAAAGGAGGGACGGTGACATCACAATTTCCACCTCATCCAATCACAGAACTCTTTGTATGCATTGAAAAAAAAAATACAAGGAATTTTATGAATGATGGCAGAGCTGAGTGAGGAGGGTTACATAGTTAGTCTGGTTGAAAAAAGACACAATTTCATCTAGTTCAACCAATAGAAGGGAAAAAAAATTAAATCCTATATACAATACACGATCCTATGCCCACAGTTGATCCAGAGAAAGGTAAAAAAAAAAAAAAAAACAGCAAAGCATGATGCATAAAAATCCTTACTGATCCCCCAGGAGGCAATCGGATATTCCCTGGATCAACTTTCCCTGTAAATGTTAATATCCAGTTCTATTATGTATATTTAATAAAGACAAGTAAATGTCTCCTGCGCTCAAATGTTGCATATGGGCCAGAGAGGCAATGGCTATATTGTTGGCATCGGAAATCTTGCTGCCCTCTCAGGATGATGGGTATCCACACAAACTGAAAGCCAAAAACAAGAGAAGGGCGCACCGACCTAGTGCAATACCATAAAATATTTATTGCAAAATTGTTTAAAACCACATCATGCATTATAGAGTACGCCTTGTAAAAGCAAAAACCAAAAGAGTTCCTTCGGCTGTCGCATTTCGAGGGAGAACCCTCTTCCTCCGCGTCATCTGGCTCTGAGGAAGAGGGTTCTCCCTCGAAACGTGTTAGCCCTATGGACACCTTCAAGTTTGCCTGTCATTACTAAGGGTTTACTAAGGGTCATGGTCCTGTGGTCTCTGGACAGTCAAAGGAACTCTTTTTATCTTTGTTTTTACATAGCGTACTCTTGTGAGTATAATGCATTATGTGGTTTTAACAATTTTACAATAAATACTTTATGGTATTGCACTAGGTCGGTGCGCCCTTCTCTTGTTTTTTGCTTATATTTAGGAAAGAATCCAGGCCTTTTTTAAAGCAATCTACTAAGCTGGCCAGAACCACCTCTGGAGGGAGTCTATTCCATATTTTCACAGCTCTTACTGTGAAGAAACCTTTCCGTATTTGGAGAAGAAATGTATTTTCCTCTAGACCTAAAGAGTCCCCCCTTGTCCTCTGTGATGATCTTAAAGTGAAAAACTCAACACCAAGTTCACTATATAGACCCCTTATGTATTTATACATGGTATCATATCCCCCTTAATCTCCTCTTCTCAAGAGAGAATAAATTCAGTTCCCTTATAGCTGAGCTCCTCCATGCCTCTTATCAGTTTGGTTGCCCTTCTCTGCACTTTCTCCAGTTCCCTGATATCCTTTTTATGAACTTGTGCCCAAAACTGAACTGCATAATCCAGATGAGACCTTACTAATGTTTTGTACGGGGGCAAAATAATATCTCTCTCTCTGGAGTCCATGCCTCTGTTAATACAAGAAAGGACTTTGCTTGCTTTCGAAAGCGCAGCTTGGCATTGCATGCTATTATTAAGCTTAGGATCTACCAGAACACCCAGATCCTTCTCCACCATTGATTCCCCAGTTGAACCCCCCCCTAGTATGTATGATGCATGCATATTCTTAGCCCCCAAGAGCATAACTTTACATTTATCAACATTAAACCTCATTTGCCACCCCCTGTGGTCAGTGTGCAGAGGAGAGGCCGCAGTACCCGAAAAATTGTGATTATCACTTCAGTAGCGCCGAATATTACAGTGATTGTCGGCTTCCCCAATGGTCTCTCAGGTAAATGAATACATTGTGCCAATGGACTATTAATATTGTACTTATACAATGCAGATCATTCCTGGAGCTCAGAATTAAAGGGCAACAGGGAGATGGCAGGAAAGATTAAAAAGAACTAAAGATAATGATAGATAGATAGATAGATAGATAGATAGATAGATAGATAGATAGATAGATAGATAGATAGATAGATAGATAGACAGACAGACAGACAGACAGACAGACAGACAGACAGACAAGACAGACAAGACAGACAGATACAATTCCAAAAAAGTTAGGATTTATGCTCAGGACCGGTCGATCAATGGAGCGAGTAACATGAGAGAGCTCTGTGTAGGTAAACAACACAGGGCTCTCTGCTGACAGTGGCTATGTGCCTCTTTTTTCCCCCCTGCAAAGCAGCAAATAAAAACCAGAACATCCCTTACTAAAAGGACCACACAGTAAACGCTTAAGGCCCCTTTCACACAGTTCGGTCCGTCAGGCAGACTCTGTTTATCTCAGCAGGGGATCGATCCGCCGATCCCCCGCTGAGCAGGAGGATGGCAGCTCTGTCTCTGCGCTGTGTGCAGAGACAGAGCTGTCAGGTCCCCATGCATCTCTATGGGGGAATCTGATGAGAACGGACCGCCTGTCCGTTCTCATCTGATCTGATCTGCCAGATGGATGGAAAATAGGGTTTCCATCCGTCCGGTTTTGACGGATCGGATGTCAGCAGACATGTCTCCGCTGACATCCGATGCCCCATAGAGATGCATGGGGCATCCATTCAGATCCACCTGAAAAACGGACAGGCAGATCTGAACGGACTCCCTGTGTGAAAGGGACCTTACACATGTTAGGTACAAAGCTAACCCTTTGATTGCCCCAGATGTTAACCCCTTCCCAGCCAGTGTCATAAATGCAGTGTCAGTGTATATTATAAGCACTAATCACTGTATTAGCCCCTGTTCACACCGGTGTGACTTGTTATGCGATTTGACAGTACTAAATTGCATGACAACTCACACCCTATTAACCAGAATAGACTCTGACATTGGGGCACCGCACCGATTTGAAAAAAAAGGTTCCTGCACTATATTTTGCGATTTCAGGTGTGACTTGCATAGACATCTGTGCATGAAGTCGCACAGCTGTCAGGCAAGTCGCACTGACCTGTGGTTTTGAGATCGTGCTACTTCAAGTGAAGTAGCACCATTTCAAAGTCGCATCCAGTGTGAACCAGGGTTAAATGTCACTGGAGAAGTCAGTGTCCGTTCCCACAAAGTGTCAGATTGCCCGCTACAAGATCACAGTACTTCTATAAGTCGCTGATCACCAACATTACTAGTTTAAAAAAATAAATATTTAAAAATCCAGTACATATCTCAGTTTGTAGACGCTATAACTTTCAAGCAATCCAATTAGTGAACACTTTTTAGGATTTTTTTTAAACAAAAATATGTGGCAGAATACTAAAATTATGTAGAAATTTTGAATTTCTTTATGGGATATGTTTTATAGGAGAAAGTAAAAAATATTGTTTTTTTTGTTAACCACTTTACCGCTGCTCACTGAGCTGCTACTGCGTCAAAGTGGCTCGATAACGTCTGACGACGTAGACCTACGTCGCCAGACATTCCTATCTCTCGGCGGCGCGCGCGCGCCACTGGAGGCTCGCTCCCGCTGTATTCAGTCACAGCGGGAATCGTCGGGGAATCGAGTGTGGAGGTCCGCCCTCTCCTAAGTGACAGACAGGGTGGGATTGCAGGGTTCAGCATAGCTGAACCTGCGATCTGTCCCTGTGTCACATAGTCCCCTCCCCCCACACACGTTAGTAAGCACCAGGCATACATTAACTCCTTGATCACCAATAAAAATTAACCCCTTCCCTGCCAGTGTAATTTTTACAGTAACAGTGCATATTTATAGCACTGATTACTGTAGAAATGTCACTGGTACCCCCAAAAGTGTCAAAAATGTCAGTCAAGGGTCCGATCTGTCCGCCGCAATGTCGCAGTCCTGAAAAAAAATCGCAGATCGCCGACATTAATCGTTAAAAAAAAAAAACACCAAAAATGACAGAAATCTTTCCCTTAGTTAGTAAACACAATAACTTTTGCGCAAACCAATCAAAATACGCTTATTGCAATTTTTTTTACCAAAAATATGTAGCAGAAAACAAATTGGCCTAAAATGATAAAAAAATTTTGATTTTTACATTTTTTGGGGGGGAATTTCATATGAAAAAATGTGAAAAATATTATTTTTTTCAAAAGTGTCGCTCTTTTTTTGTTTATAGCGCAAAAAGTAAAAAATCGCACAGGTGATCAAATAGAACCAAAAGAAAGCTCTGTTTGTGGGGAAAAAAGGACGTAAATTTTGTTTGGGTATGGTGTTGCATGACCGCGCAATTGTCTGTTAAAGTCGCACAGTGCCGAATCGCAAAAAGTGGCCTGGACGTAAGACAGCAAAATCCTCCGGGGGTAAATTTACTCTCTTTTTTTTCATGTATTTCACAAGAAAATAAAAAACCCAGTGATGATCACATATCACCATAAAAAACTATTTGTGGGGGAAAAAAGGACATACATTTTGTTTGCGTACAGTGTTGCGTGACCGCGCCATCGCCAGATAAAGCCGCGCAGTGCCGAATAGCAAAAAAAAAAATGGCCTGGTCATGAAGGGGGTAAAACCCCCTGGATGTCAAGTGGTTAAAAAGAGGGGATGGTAAACATGACCCTGTCCCAAATTGATGGTAAACATGACCCTGTCCCCGCGGTAAACATGACCCTGTCCCAACTTTTTTGAGATGTGTTGCTGCCATCAATTATAAAATGACATTTCGATTTTTGGAAAATGTCTGCATTTTCTCAGTATAAACATTGGTTATGTCTTCTATTTTCCTGTGTGAATATAATATGGGATTATTGTGCGTTCTATTTCTAGATAGATAGAGGTAGGTAGCCGGTGGGTACACAGACGGCTCCCCCTGGCAGTATTTGGGGGTGAGGGCCCGGTGTACTGAGCACACCGCCCGCCTTGTTATACAATAATAATCTCCGGATAGACGGTAATATGGAGCGTACAGGATACAAGCTACAAGTGTGCGCCGTGTTTTCCGATAGGAGGAGTCCGGTTACCGTGCACTGGTGTGGGAGCCTTGGGGTCGGAGCTGTCCGGCTCTCCCATGTCCGGTGTCGCTGGGGATCCGGTGTCCGCCGCTCTTTCCTCTCCGCCCCGGGCTCCGGGCTATGCTATGAGGAAAATGGCACAACAGTGAAATGTGGAACTTCCTGTACGGCTGTGCGCACTGTAGGGTGTTCCCATGTGTGTGTCAGACTGTAATGTGATACAGTAGTGTGTGTGTGCTGCATTGGGTGTGTCGCAATGTGTAGCACTGAGGGTGTGTCGTAGCTACTATGTGTTTTCTTCACCCTTCTGCGGGTGTGCGGGGTGGAGGAAGCCAGTGGTGACAACACACACTGGGGACATGGGGGACAGTAGTCATGTGAGGCTGGGAGAGGAGTGTGCAGGCTCTAGGTCCCTGTGGGTCTTACAGAATACATGTTTACCACACTGTGCAGCTACAACATACACCCTGTGTATTACAGTATTATCAGTGTTCAGGGATGACAGTCCTGTATTCAGTGTTCAGGTATGAGGTCAGTGCACACACCCTGTGTATTATAGTCCAGTATTACCTGTATTCAGTGTTCAGGTATGAAGTCAGCACACACACCCTGTGTATTATAGTCCAGTATTACCTGTATTCAGTGTTCAGGTATGAGGTCGGTATACACACCCTGTGTATTATAGTCCAGTATTACCTGTATTCAGTGTTCAGGTATGAAGTCAGTGCACACATCCTGTGTATTACAGTACAATATTACCTGTGTTCAGGTATGACAGTCCTGTACCTGTGTTCAGGTATGAGGTCAGTACACACATCCTGTGTATTACAGTACAATATTACCTGTGTTCAGTGTTCAGGTATGAAGTCAGTACACACATCCTGTGTATTACAGTACAATATTACCAGTGTTCAGTGTTCATGTATGAGGTCAGCACACACATCCTGTGTATTATAGTACAATATTACCTGTGTTCAGTGTTCATGTATGAGGTCAGCACACACATCCTGTGTATTATAGTACAATATTACCTGTATTCAGTGTTCAGGTATGAAGTCAGTACACACATCTTGAGTATTATAGTCCAGTATTACCTGTATTCACTGAACAGGTATAATAGTCCAGTATTACCTGTATTCAATGTTCAGGTATGAGGTCAGTACACACATCCTGTGTATTATAGTACAATATTACTTGTATTCAGTGTTCAGGTATAAGGTCAGTACACACACCCTGTGTATTACAGTACAATATTACCTGTATTCACTGATCAGGTATGAGGTCAGTTCACAAACCCTTGGTATTATAGTCCATTATTACCTGTATTTACTTATCAGGTATGATAATCCAGTATTACCTATGATCAGGTATGAGGTCAGTACACACATCTTATGTATTATAGTCCATTATTACCTGTATTTGGTGTTCAGGTATAACAGTCCTGTACCTGTATTCAGTGTTCAGGTATGAGGTCAGTACACACATCTTATGTATAATAGTTCAGTATTACCTGTATTCACTGAACAGGTATGATAGTCCAGTATTACTTGCATTCAGTGTTCAGATATGAGGTCAGAACACACATTCTGTGTATTACAGTACAATATTATCTGTATTCAGTGTTCAGGTATGAGGTTAGTACACACATCCTGTTTTTATAGTCCAGTATTATTACCTGTATTCAATGATCAGATATGATCAGATATGATAGTCCAGTATTACCTGTATTCCGTGTTCAGGTATGAGGTAAGTACTAGTGGTCAACCGATATTGTTTTTTCATTGCCGATACCGATATTTTAGTCATCGCGTATTGGTTTCGGCCGATATTTTCGTACATTGAAAAAAAAAATATATATTTTTTTACTTTACAGGTACTCTTGTGGAGGGATCTGGGGGTCTAAAAGACCACAAACCCCTCCTCTGCACTTAAAAGCATTCAAAACACCATCTTCTCAGCCGCATCGGTTGTCATTACAAGACAGCTGACCGTCGGCTATGGATGCCGGTACCCGGGTGATGCCTCTAGCTGCAGGCATCTCTTCAGGACAAGCACTTTCCCGAAATATCGGAAACCTCTGGGGCCGTTTCCGATATATCGGTGAAAGTGCATATCGGCCCTCGATATATCAGCTTTGCCAATAATGGGTCGATCCCTAGTAAGTACACACATTTTGTGTATTAAAGTACAATATTACCTGTATTCAGTGTTCAGGTATGAGGTCAGTACACACATTCTGTGTGTTACAGTACAATATTATCTGTATTCAGTGTTCAGGTATGAGGTCAGTACACACATCTTATATATTATAGTCCAGTAATACCTGTATTCAGTGTTCCTGTATGAGGTCAGTACACACATCTTTTATACAGTAGGGAAAATAATTATTTGATCCCCTGCAGATTTTGTAAGTTTGCCCACTTACAATGAAATCCATCCAAGGGAACTTAATATGAAGTAGGGACTTGAAAAGACTCAGTCATGATAAAACTCACCATAGTATAAAATCCTTTAAACATTTATTTAGATAAAATGGACAGGGTGATTATTCTGGCCATGGATGGGTCCTCCCCCTGTTTATGGTCAGAATCAATACAACAATCAAGGACAGGGTTTCCTTCCTAACTATGGCCAGGGCCAACATGCCAACCATCGATATGGCCCTACCTTTACCTATGGACAAAATCATTATAGTGCCCCTAACCAGGGTAGAGGAGAAAATGAGGAACCTGAGTATGAATATAATGTTTCTACTCGTAATAACTTTTTTCCATTACGTGATAGGGAGTGCCCCATGAGCAATTATGGCCAAAATCATGGACATGACCGGCACAATGATAAAGGGCATTATGATGCTGAATAACAACAACAAGGGATTACACTTGAATTATGAGGCAAGTTTAGAGGAGGTCAACTTCCTTGATTTGAAGATTTCAGTTAAGGGGGACAGGCTTCTCCCCTCTACCTTTTTCAAGCCCACCAACAGAAATTCATACATCCCTCTGGACAGTTTCCATCATAACTCAAAGTTGAAGTCGGTGCCTAAGAGCCAATTCATGAGGTTGAGACACAACTGAAAAGAGGTTGGTGAGTTCAGGACGCAAGCTAATATTCTGACTGATAGATTTGTGGAAAAGGGTTATGATCCAAAACTTCCCCAGATCCACTTGAGTCAAGTCAGTGAAATGGAAAGGGCAGATTTATTAAGAGAAAAATCCCCAAGCAAGAGGAGTGATATTTCACCCTTTGTACCATTAATCTCTACCTTTTCTATTCAACATCAGAATCTAAGCACCTTATACGTAAACAGTTGCAATTTTGGGTAATGACTGTCTTGCCTGATAAACCACAGGTGATTTTTAGGGGTGTTCCCTCCCTTAGGAATACATTTGCTCCAAACATATTCAATCCTCCATCAAAAAATCTTTTTTTTTTTTATTTCAAAAACTTACGGGTTACTATCAATGTCAAAAATGTCAGGTGTGCTCCCTCAATGGGTGTAGGAACAGGAGAACAAATGTTTTTTGTCTCTACTAGCACTTCAACTAGTTTTGATATAAGGCCATTCATCACATATTCCACCACCGGGGGTGGTGTATTTGCTACAATATGAAACAAAATGCAGTGCTTCAAACTAGATGAGATGGAACATCAGATATATAAAATAAGTCCCAAAGTAGTAACTATTGGCACTTTTCCACTGCAAGTACCGGCTAGTACCGGCTCGGCTCTACTCGGCCCTGCTTGGCCCGGTTTGCTTTTCCACTGCGGTACCGCATGGTATAGTGTCGGAACGGTTCGGTACGGTACGGTATAGGTTTGCTTTTCCACTAAAGTAGTACTAAAGTTAAGTGGGTGGGATAACAATGGGGTGGGTGTGATTCTCTGACCAATCAGTGGCTAGTAGTGACTGTATGCAAAGGATTGTGGGATATGGTACCAGTTTGGTACCTGTTGGAACCACAATCGAGTAGGTACTGTTTTTTCAGAGCCGTACCGTACCGTACCGTTCGGTTCCATGCAGTGGAAAAGCAAACCTATACCGTACCGTACCGAACCGTTCCGACCCTATACCATGCGGTACCGCAGTGGAAAAGCACAAAAGCGTGCCGAGCCGGTACGGTTCTATGCAGTGGAAAAGCGCCATATGCCAGAATCTTCAACCATGGTGTATTATTCATAAAACAGTGTGAACGCGATCCTTCACCATCACTGATAAACACACTGACCCTTACTTTGGACCATTTTTTCCACAATGGTCTAATGCACATTGAGTGATTAAAGAGGATCACACAGCCTCTAATCTGGATGAATCCTTACAGCCAAATACGCTCATCAACATCCAAGGTTGGGTATATGAGAGTCAGGAGAAATCAGCAGGAGAGTCTCATAGTGTAATAGATTAGACTCAAGTTCATTAAAATAGTAGGATAACAATCACCAAACAGAGAATAAAATATCGCCTGAAGGTTGTAATGTAGTAGTGATGTTTCAAACCAGCAAAATGGCCAACCTCTGTACGTGACAACGTATGCTACAATGCCCATGTGGGCTACAATATGTAGGCAGGACTAAACAGGCCCTGTAAGTACATTTAAACAAGCACATCAGTAATATCAGATAGGGTTTTAAAAATCATTCTGTATTAAAGCATTATGCTGCTGTGCACAATACGTATCTGTCACGAACCGGCAGGACTGGACCAGAGAGGCGATGGCGCGGGTTGTACTAAGGGACCGGTTCTAAGCAGTTACTGGTCTTCACCAGAGCCCGCCGCAAGGCGGGATGGATTTGCTGCGGCGGTAACTACCAGGTCGTGTCCCCTAGTAACAACTCAACCTCTCTGGCAGCTGATGTGGCGTGGTACACAGGGAGTAGGCAAGAGCATAGTCGGACGTAGCAGAGGTCAGGACAGGCGGCAAAGGTTCAAAGGCGAGTAGTCGGTGGCAACAGGCAAGGCAAACTAACACAGTAGGGATGCTTTCTCAGAGGCACAAGGCACAAAGATCCGGCAGGAAGCTGTGGGAGGAGAAGGTATTTATGGGCAGTGCACAGGTGAAGCCTAATTAAGTCAGCACTGCCTCTCACAAACCTTAACCCTTAATAACCACTTTGGGCCAGGCACCAATCACTGGTGCACTGGCCCTTTGAATCTAAGAGTCCCGGCGCGCACGCGCCCTAGAGAGCGGGGACACACACGCCGAGACGCTGGAGTGCTGCCTGGGGGCATACGCTGTGATCGCTCCGAGGCCAGCAGGGGGCCCGGAGCGCTCAGCGTAACAGTACCCCCCCCCCCTTTGGTCTCCCTCTCTTTTTGGTACCGAAGAACCTGAGGATGAGGCTGCGGTCCAGGATGTTCTCCTCCGACTCCCATGACCTCTCCTCAGGACCGCAGCCCTCCCAGTCGACCAAAACAAATCTTTTCCCCCGGGAGATCTTGGTCGCCAAGATCTCCTTGACAGAGAATATATCGGAGGTACCAGCGACAGGGGTGGGAGAAACAAGCTTGGGAGAAAAACGGTTAAAGACAGCAGGTTTAAGAAGGGAGACATGGAAGGAGTTATGGATTCGGAGGGAGGGAGGAAGATAGAGCTGATAAGAAACTTGATTGATACGACTCTTGATTTTATAGGGTCCCAAGAAATGAGGGCCCAACTTGTAACTTGGGACCCTAAATCGGATGTACCTAGAGGAGAGCCACACCTTGTCACCCGGGCGAAATTCCGGAGGAGATCTGCGTCTCTTGTCAGCTTGAACCTTCATACGGGCGGAAGCCTTGAGCAGAGCAGCGTGGGTCTCTCGCCAGATGGAGGAAAAGTCCTGTACAAGACTGTCAACGGCAGGTACAGAAGAAGAAGTGGGAGACTGCGGCAGAGGTGGAAGAAGATGACGGCCAAAAACTACAAAGAAAGGAGACTTGTTAGAAGCAGAGGATTGTTTGTAGTTGTAGGAGAACTCCGCCCAGGGAAGTAGATCAGCCCAGTCGTCATGGCGTGAGGATACAAAGTGACGCAGATAGTCACCCAAAATTTGGTTCACCCGTTCTACTTGGCCGTTAGACTGAGGATGGTACGAAGAAGAAAAGTCCAATTTGATCCTGAGCTGAGCACATAGAGCCCTCCAGAATTTGGAGACAAATTGTACCCCACGATCCGAGACAATATGTTTGCGAAGGCCATGGAGACGGAAGATGTGTTGAAAACATTGTTTGGCCAACATGGGTGCAGAGGGTAGACCGGGCAGGGGTACAAAGTGAGCCATCTTGGAGAAGCGATCCACCACGACCCAAATAACGGACTTGCCATGGGAGGAGGGAAGATCTGTAATAAAGTTCATAGCGATGTGAGACCAGGGAACTTCAGGAACAGGTAGAGGCAAGAGGAGGCCCGCTGGTTTCTGGCGAGGCGATTTATCCCGGGCGCAAATCATACAGGCCTGGATGAAGTCCGAGACATCTTTCTCCAGAGAAGGCCACCAGTACCTTTGGGAGATTAGTTGGAGAGATTTTAGCACCCCTGGATGACCGGCAAAAGGGGAGGCGTGGCCCCACTTGAGAATTTGCAACCGCTGACGTGGAGGTACGTAGGATTTGCCAGGAGGAAGAAGGCGCAGGTCCACGGGAGCGACTGTAATAAGGCGTTCTGGAGGGATAATTTATTGAGGTGTTAACTCGTCGCCCACCACATCAGAGGAGCGAGACAGAGCATCTGCCCTAATGTTCTTACAAGCCGGACGGAAATGGATCTCGAAATTAAAGCGGGTGAAGAACAGAGACCAACGGGCCTGACGGGGATTTAATCTCTGAGCAGACTGGAGATAAGCCAGGTTCTTGAGGTCTATGAAGATGTACACAGGATGTGTGGCGCCCTCGAGTAAATGTCTCCATTCCTCCAGTGCCAATTTAATAGCCAGCAGTTCCCTGTCCCCAATGGAGTAATTTCTCTCTGCGGGAGAGAATGTTTTCGAAAAGAAGCCACAAGTTGAAGTCTTGCCCCTGGAAGACTTCTGGGTGAGGACAGCTCCGGCTCCCACCGAGGAGGCATCCACTTCAAGAGAGAAAGGCTTGGTGGAATCTGGTCTAGAGAGAACGGGTGCAGAGGCAAAGGCGGATTTCAGGGACTGGAAGGCTTCCTCGGCTTGGGAAGGCCAGGATTTGGGGTTAGCTCCTTTTCTTGTGAGAGCCACGATAGGAGCTACCATAGTGGAATAGTGAGGGATGAATTGCCTGTAATAATTCGCAAAGCCCAGAAATCTTTGTATGGCTCGGAGACCAGAGGGGTGTGGCCAATCCAGGACCGCCGAGAGCTTGGCTGGGTCCATTTGAAGTCCTTGGGCTGAGATAATGTATCCCAGGAAAGGCAGGGAGGTCCGTTCAAAAAGACATTTTTCAAGTTTAGCGTACAGGCGATTCCTCCTAAGACGAGTAAGAACTTGTCGCACATGGGCTCGGTGTTGGTCCAAATTGGAGGAGAAGATGAGGATATCATCCAGGTATATGACCACGCAGGTGTAAAGAAAGTCCCTGAAAATATCATTGACGAATTCCTGGAAGACAGCAGGTGCGTTGCAGAGGCCGAAGGGCATCACCAAATACTCAAAATGGCCGTCCCTTGTGTTAAAGGCGGTCTTCCATTCGTCTCCCTCACGGATACGGATCAGATTATATGCCCCTCTAAGGTCCAATTTAGTGAAGATCTTAGCCCCTCGGAGACGATCAAATAGCTCAGAGATTAGAGGCAGAGGGTAACGGTTCTTGATGGTCATTTTATTAAGACCTCTGTAGTCAATGCTGGGGCGCAGGGAGCTGTCTTTTTTTGTCACGAAGAAAAAACCGGCCACAGCAGGAGAAGAAGATTTTCTTTTGAAACCTCTCTGTAGGTTCTCACGTATATAGTCAGACATGGCAAGAGTCTCAGGAGGTGAGAGAGGATAAATTCTGCCCCGAGGTGGAGTAGAACCGGGTATCAGGTCGATTGGGCAATCATAGGGTCGGTGAGGAGGAAGAACCTCAGCTTGTTTCTTGCAGAAGACATCCGCAAAGGAATGGTATGGCTTGGGCAGCCCAGGAGGCGGAGAAACTTGCGGTTCCTGTTTGACCAGAGCAGGCTTGAGACAGTGGTCAGAACAGGAGGAACCCCAATGCAGGATCTCACCGGTGGACCAATTCAGGACAGGACTATGACGTTGAAGCCACGGCAGACCCAGGAGGAGTTCGGAGGAACAGAAGGGAAGGACAAAGAACTCTAAAGTCTCGGTATGAAATATTCCGATGTCCATCTGCAGAGGCTGGGTACGGAACTGCACGGTGGCAGAGAGTCTCTCACCGTTAACAGTAGAGATGAAAAACGGCTTGGGTAGACGGATTACTGGAATACGGTACTTGTCAACCAAGGAGGCGTGAATGAAGTTGCCAGCTGAACCGGAATCCAAGAAGGCGGTTGCGGAGAAAGAGGACTTGGAAGAGATGATCAACTGCACGGGTATGATGAGACGTGGAGAGGAAGAATCCACACCTAGCAACGCCTCTCCCACTACTAGGTGCGAGCGTTTCCCGAACGCGGTGTACGGAGAGGACAATCTCTAAGGAAGTGCTCGGTACTGGCACAGTACAGACACTTCGTTCTTGCGGAGTCAGGCGTGACCGATCCACCTGCATGGCCTCCACGGTGGGAGGCCCAGTAGCGGGTTGAGGTGGACGCGGAAAAACGGGAGCCAGACGAGGGTAGCGTCTAGGGCGAGCTTTTTCCTCAAGGAGGAGTTCCTCTTGTCTTTCGGCAAAACGCTTGTCTATCCTAGTGGCCAGCAAGATGAGGTCACTAAGAGTGGAAGGAAGCTCACGTGCAGCCAGGACGTCCTTTATCTCGCTGTTAAGTCCCTTCTTGAAGGTGGCGCAAAGGGCTTCATTGTTCCAGTTCAGCTCAGAGGCCAGGGTGCAGAACTGAATGGCATAGTCACCCACGGAAGAACCTCCTTGGGTCAAGTTTAGTAAGGCAGTCTCTGCGGAGTTAACCCGGCAGGCTCCTCAAAAACATTCCGGAACTCTAGGCAGAAGCTCTGGACGGAAGCGGTGGCAGGATCTGCGCGGTCCCATAGTGGTGTAGCCCAGGCCAGGGCCTTCCCGGACAGTAAACTGAGAATAAAGGCTACCTTGGCTCGCTCAGAAGGAAACTGGTCGGACAGAAGCTCGAGGTGGAGAGAGCATTGCGACAGGAACCCACGGCACTGCTTTGGATCTCCGTCATATTTGTCTGGTAGGGACAAACGGATTCTGGAACCGGTGGCAACTGCAGGCGGAGGTGATGCAGCAGGTGCAGACGGAGGAGCTGGCTGTTGCTGAGAAGGCACGAGCTGCTGCAAGATAGCGGTCAACTGGGCCAGCTGTTGACCCTGCTGGGCCACAATGGTGGTGAGGTCCGCTAGGCTTGGCAGGGCAACATCAGCGGGATCCATGGCCGGATCTTACTGTCACGAACCGGCAGGACTGTTAGTGGATCCTCTGGACCAGAGAGGCGATGACGCGGGTTGTACTAAGGGACCGATTCTAAGCAGTTACTGGTCTTCACCAGAGCCCGCCGCAAGGCGGGATGGATTTGCTGCGGCGGTAACTACCAGGTCGTGTCCCCTAGTAACAACTCGACCTCTCTGGCAGCTGATGTGGCGTGGTACACAGGGAGTAGGCAAGAGCGTAGTCGGACGTAGCAGAGGTCAGGACAGGCGGCAATGGTTCAAAGGCGAGTAGTCGGTAGCAATGGGTTCGGCAACAGGCAAGGCAAACTAGCACAGTAGGGACGCTTTCTCAGAGGCACAAGGCACAAAGATCCGGCAGGAAGCTGTGGGAGGAGAAGGTATTTATGGGCAGTGCACAGGTGAAGCCTAATTAAGTCAGCACTGCCTCTCACAAACCTTAACCCTTAATAACCACTTTGGGCCAGGCACCAATCACTGGTGCACTGGCCCTTTGAATCTAAGAGTCCCGACGCGCGCGCGCCCTAGACGCTGGAGTGCTGCCTGGGGGCATACGCTGTGAGCGCTCCGAGGCCAGCAGGGGGCCCGGAGCGCTCAGCGTAACAGTATCCCTCCAATACCATTTGTTTGGGCATAAATAAATAAATAAAGCTCCTTGGTTAGAGAGATAGGGATGTTGTGGATACATAGGGTAAATCGTACGTTTCTCATGGTCTCAATGTGGATGTAGACATAAACGCATTTATTAATCATTCTTCAGCTGGAGGTACAACTACATTGCACAGTTGCAATTAATCTGGTTTGTAAACTCGATCTGAGTCTTGGTATCAGTCTAAGCATAGTTGAATCCATCACACAATTCATGTCTGATGGAATCACTGACACATTTACATATCTCCCTGTCTTCACTTTTTTAGATTTGCTTTAGTCCCATTCCCACTATAATTCCCCATGTTAAGTAGATGGACATTTGGGATATACTGTAGTAGGGTGAGGGGTTGCATAGCAGTTAATCTGATTTTAGTCTAAATCTGTAACTATTGACTAGTATCTGTTTTCTTTAGGCATTAGGCTCTACTATATTTATGATCTCTGTGATACATATTTTACACAAAATATTATGTTTTAGTATCTGTGGGGGGCATTTTGAAAAGGTTGCCTGTCCAGGTTTTGTGTTGGTTAATAATATGGTTTAGTTTCAGGAATGGATTTTTATGTTGTTTCCACTAGGGGCCGCCTGGGACCTTTGAGGGATGTGGCCCCTTTTTGATAAATAGGACACTTTTATTTTAAAACTTTATTGTGCCTTTACCAAAATGGTCGCATCCTATGAGTGACTGCCCGAGGCTCAGATCGAGGTGTGGTTGACTTGTATCTTTTATTTATAGCGGCGAGTCAGTACACTGCCCGTGCCCCAGGGCGATATGAGTGTGTGACAAAACGCATCGGGTGGAGTGACGTGCTGATGTCACCGCACTATGCTAATCCCAGAAGGACGGACTGCTACACAGAGCTGGCTGGCTTATTATCGTCATGCGATTTTTCTAAATAAATGTTTAAAGGATTTTATACTATGGCGAGTTTTATCTTTTTTGGGATCTTTCATGACTGAGTCTTTTCAAGTGGTGGATTTCCCTACTTCATATTAAGTTCCCTTGGATTCTGTAATAGGAGGTCAACATAAGCTGGTAAGCAAACACTTTATAAGGTGGAGGCACATTGTTTCATCACATTTGGACTTTCTTTCGTTTTACTTAAATATTTTGCAGATTCCACTCCTTGATATATCCCCCTTACTGCACTGCGCCTTCACATTCAGCCTCTCCTGGAGTTAGAAGACCCAGAATGTTGGATGTAAACTTTCCTGAAACTGGGTGCCCTGTGTGCCGAGCCATGGGCAATGTTGCTTAACCACTTGTTGACTGCGCTATAGCTGAATGACGGATAGAGCACAGCCAGCTAGTTCTGGTAGGCTGTCAAAAGACAGCATCCCGTGATTGTGATTCTTGTGCGCCCCCTGGGGTGCGCACCTGGAAGTGTCCATGAGCACTGGGACCGCAGGACCCAGCGCATTAGGGATCAAGGTATCAGTGCCACTACAGTGCTCATCAGTGCCCTACAGTGTCATTACAGTGCTCATGTGTCCATGAGCCCTGGGACTGCAGAACTCAGTGCATCACGGATCGGGGTATGAGTGCCACTACAGTGCTCATCAGTGCCCTACAGTGCACATCAGTGCCCTACAGTGAGTGCTTAACAGTGCACATCAGTGAGTGCTTATCAGTGCTCATCAGTGACCTACAGTGACATCAGTGCCCTACAGGGCACATCAGTGGCCATCAGTGAGTGCTCATCAGTGCCACCCTATCAGTGGATCCTAATCAGCGTCCGTCAGGGCTGAAAAAATGTTTAAAAAAAAATTCATTTTCATTACACAATTTCCAAAAACTTGTTGAAAAAAATGACCTGTTCAAAAGACTCAATATGCCTCGTAGAATATACATTGGGGTGTTTGCTTTCTAAAATGCGGTCATTATTTGGGCGTTTCCATTGTCCTGGTGCTCCAGGACCTTCCAAAGTGTAATATGTTGTCAGGAAATTAGATGTGTAATTTATGTCCCTAGAACATCTGACGGTGCTCCTTGCATGTTAGGCCCCTCTATATGGCCAGGCTGTGGCACATATGTGGTATCACACATGTGGTATCGCTATACTCAGGAGTAGTAGCAGAATGTATTTTTGGGTGCAGTTGCAAGTATGCATATGCCATGTGAGAGAAATAACCTGTTAGCATGACAATTATGTGAAAAAATAAATATATAAATCTTCATTTTGCAAAGAACTGTGGGAAAAATTGCAACTTAAGAAAACTCACCGGGCCTCTTACTAAATATCTTGAACTGTCTACTTCCCAAAAAAGGGGTCATTTGGGATTATTTGTACTGTTCTGGTTTGTTAGTGTCTCAAGAAATGAAATATGCCATCAGTACACCAGGTGTGATCAATTTTCAATGAGTGGCACCATAGCTTGTAGACTCTATAACAAAGAAATGCAAATTGTATCCCTCCAACTGTTGCAAAACTACAAATCCCGTTTGGCGCCATTGGAAGTGTCAGCATCCTGTGGTATTTAAATGTGACGCCGTGCCGTAAGGTTCACGCCCTTTTGAAAAAGTCGGATATGACGAAACATGTCAGGGAGTAAACCTTACGGCGACTGGAAGTGATCGGGTGACACGCACGGAGGCTGGCACGGTCCGGAGCATCAGCGTGGAGAGAGTGAGCCAGACCTACAGCACCGATCGGTGCATCCGTGATACTTCCTATAGGAGTTTGAAGGCTTGTGTATGCTCTTTGTTTGTGAGTACATTTTAATTGGGTTATGTTGAATAAAAGTGTGAATTACCAAACAATATCACGCTAGTGCGGTTTCCCTTTCTTGTCTTTCCAATGTGGTGAATGGGAGCTATATTGTGAGGAGAAGGAACGCCTTAGTGACAAGCTATAAGGAAAGACACAGTCAGCTGCTGCAATGGATCGGAGGAGATCTGTCAGGGACTCAGACGCCGCTGTGCAGCCTACAATCCATCTAGGCGAGTGCGCATGTGCGTGCGTCATGACGCACATTGTACCAACCCAGCCTCCTCTTAAGGATCACTCACCCTCTCATCCAGTGCTGGATTATAGTCAGCTTCCTGTTGCCTGTTTCCTGTTTCCTGTTGTGACCTCGGCTTGCTCCATGGACTTGTCTCTGCCTGATAACCTGTGTACCGACCCCGGCTTGCTCCACGGACCTGCTTCTGCCTGATAACCTGTGTACCAACCCCAGCTTGCTCCATGGACCTGCTTCTGCCTGATAACCTGTGTACGGACCCCGGCTTGCTGTTACTTAGACTGACCACATGTGTATGACCCCCGGCCTGGTATTTACCACTGCACTGTTTGCTTTCACTGGAGCTTCTCAGAAGGAACCCGAATATCCCTCTCAGCCATCCACCTGCACCACCACAAGCATCCAGTGCTACTTGGGTCACGTCACCTCCTGTCTCACTTCCAGGGGTGATTCGCACCGAGCTGCAAGGGAAGCCCTCTCAGCACTTCGGCCTCCACCCGGTGATCTGACAGTATAATCCAGCCATGTCAGAGGCCGACAGAGGTGCTTCCCAGCTCAAGGCACTGTGTCAGCAAGTTTCCAGTCTGACCCAAGCAGTCCAAAGACTGCAGGATGGCTACTTCCAGCTGGAGGGTCGAGTATTAAATTTCGCAGGCTTACCACCTCCTGCTGACCCCAATCAACCTCCTGCCAGCTCGGTGCCTGTCTCCTCTCCGCAAGGACCAGTTATGGCTACCGCACCTGAACCCAGGGTTCCCACTCCTGAGCGCTTTCGTGGGGAGCGAAGAAAATTCAGGTCTTTTAAAAACGCATGTCTTCTGTACTTGGCACTTCAACCTAGAACCTTCTCTTCCGAGACGGTCAAAATGGGGTTTATAATCTCTCTGCTGGCTAAAGAGCCCCAGACCTGGGCTCATAACCTCCTGGAGCAAAAGAGTCCAGCCCTGAATTCCGTGACCTCTTTCTTTGAGGCCATGGCCCAACTGTATGAGGATTCGCAACGTACAGTCACGGCCGAATCCGCTCTGCATGCCTTACAGCAGAATAAACATCCTGTGGAGGATTACACCGTGGACTTTCGCCGATGGGACACGAACTGGAATGAGGCAGCCCTTAAGTACCAGTACCGACACGGACTGTCTGAAGCCCTTAAGGACGAACTGGCTCGGGTAGAGGCCCCCGCATCTTTGGAAGACCTGATCTCACTAGCGATTCAGCTGGACAGGCGCTTGCGGGAGAAACGCTCGGAACGTCTTCAAGGGTCTCGACCCACCTGGGTATTGCCCAAGGTTCCATTTGCTGCCGCACCGCATCCTGGGCCTCCCGCCACCGCGGGACCTGAGGGGGAGCCTATGCAAATAGGGCTTATCGGTTCCTCCTTGACCCCTGAAGAGAGGCAACGTCAATGCCAGGCCAATCTCTGCCTTTACTGTGGGGAATCCGGCCACTTCTTGCGCAGCTGCCCAGTAAGGCCCAGTAAGTGCTACACCCGACCTCTGCTGAGTTGTCAAATTGCCAAACCATCTCCTGCTCATCTTGTTCTCCCTGTCTCCCTACAGGTAGCAGAAGAGAAGATTCCGCTCCTGGCAATCATTGACTCTGGGGCAAGTAGCTGCTTCTTGGACCTCTCACTAGCCAAGAGATTGGGTGTCCCTCTGCAAGCCAAGAAGCAACAACTCCATATCCTGTTAGCGGATGGCACCCTGCCCAGTTCTGGACCAGTCAGTGAAGAGACACATCCCATCTTCACCACAACGGACTCCCATCACCAAGAGTTCCTTTGCTTTGATGTCCGGTCCTCACCTATGTTTCCTATCATCTTAGGACTTCCTTGGCTTCAAGCCCATAATCCGCAAATTGATTGGGTTAATAAAAAGATCGCCTTTACCTCTAACTATTGTCTGAATCATTGCCTCCCTTCAGGATTCAATATCCCTGCTGCCTGTCTGGCCGCCGGTCCAGTATTGGATCTTCCTGAGAACGTCCCCACAGTCTATGGGGAATTCACAGACGTTTTCGACAAGAAAAATGCCGAAGCTCTTCCTCCGCACAGACCCTACGACTGTCCTATCGAGCTTCTTCCAGGTGCAGAGATTCCTTTCGGGAGGATATTCCCTCTGTCAGAAAAGGAATTGGAGACCCTCCGAGTCTATGTTAATGAAAACCTGGAAAAAGGTTTTATTCGCCCCTCTTCTTCACCAGCAGGAGCCGGCATATTCTATGTGGAGAAGAAGGACGGTACCCTAAGACCCTGTGTGGACTACCGGGAACTTAATAAGGTCACTATTAAAAATCGGTACCCTCTACCCCTTATTCCAGAACTGTTCCAACGCTTCCGCGCAGCTCGGATCTTCACAAAATTGGATCTTCGCGGAGCTTACAACCTGGTCCGCATCCGGAAGGGGGATGAATGGAAAACGGCCTTTAGAACTCGTTTTGGCCATTTCGAGTACTTGGTCATGCCCTTTGGGCTGTGTAATGCTCCGGCCACCTTCCAACATCTGGTCAACGATATCTTCCGGGAATTTCTGGATAACTTTCTCATCGTCTACCTGGACGATATACTCATCTTTTCTCCCAACCTTAAGCTCCACCGGGTCCATGTTAAGAGAGTACTGTCTACCCTAAGGGAACATGGTCTCTATGTAAAGGCAGAAAAGTGTGAGTTCGAGAAGAGCTCCATCCAATTCCTGGGGCTTATTATTTCCACCAACGGCATTTCCATGGACCCACAAAAGGTGAAGTCCATCCTGGAATGGCCAGCTCCCACCGATAAGAAGGGGGTCCAACGATTCGTGGGGTTTGCCAACTTCTATAGAAGATTTATAAAAGGATTCTCCACAATTATTTCACCTATTACCCAGCTGACTCGTCAACAGGTCCGTTTCCATTGGTCACAAGAGGCTCAAATGCCTTTTCGACAAGTTAAAAACCTTGTTTATTTCAGCACCTATTCTTCAGCATCCTGACCCAGCCATACCCTATGTGCTTGAAGTGGATGCATCAGAAATAGCCACTGGAGCAATTTTGTCCCAACGTATAGGCCCAAAGGCCCTTCTTCACCCTGTTGCCTTTTTCTCCCGGAAAATGACTCCTCCTGAGAGGAACTATGATGTGGGGGACCGGGAACTTCTGGCCATAAAATGTGCTTTGGAGGAATGGCGATACCTACTGGAAGGGGCTGCTCATCCCATCATGATTTACACAGACCACAAAAACCTGGAATATCTCAGGACTGCTAAATGCCTGAGACCCCGTCAGGCCCGATGGGCCTTGTTCTTTTCTAGATTTAACCTTCACCTAACCTACAGACCAGGATCAAAGAATGGGAAGGCAGATGCCCTTTCCCGGATGTTTCCAGACATTCTAAATATGACTGAGCCTAACACCATTCTTTCGGCTCAAAACTTTTTACTTATCCAGACCGATTTACGGTCAGCAATCCAGCAAGCTTCCGTTCAATGTATAGAGCCGGGTGTCTCTTCCTTGAAACGACAAGAAGGATTCTTATGGTACCGTGAAAGGATCTTTGTCCCAGCACAAGCTAGACTACGGGTCTTGAAAACCTTACACGACCACAAGCTGGCCGGCCATTTCGGGGTCAAGAAGACGTGTGAGCTCATTCAGCGTCTCTTCTGGTGGCCAAATCTGGTCCGGGACTGTACCAACTATGTAAGCTCATGTGTCACGTGCCAGCGGAATAAGGGAGCTAAAACTAAATCCTGGGGTCTACTGAGACCACTGCCAATCCCTGAACAACCATGGAAGGGAATCTCTATGGACTTCATAGTGGAACTGCCACCCTCGGAAGGATTTCCTACCGTTCTGGTGGTCGTAGACCGTCTCTCTAAGATGGCTCACTTTCTGCCCATGATGGGCACACCCTCTGCAGTTGACACAGCCAATGCCTTTATAAAAGAAGTGGTCAGGCTACACGGACTCCCGGACAGCATAGTCTCAGATAGAGGTGTTCAGTTCACTTCCAAGTTCTGGAGAGAACTCTGTAAGTCTCTGTCTATTGAGGTTTGCCTATCGTCTGCCTATCATCCGCAGAGCAATGGGCAAACCGAATGAACCAATCAGACCCTTGAACAGTATCTGTGTTGCTTCTGTACCTGCTCTCAAGATAACTGGGTCCCGCTTCTTCCCTGCGCAGAGTTTGCATATAACAACTCCTTGCACTCTGCAACTAACCAGACTCCGTTTTGGGCAAACTACGGGTTCCATCCCTCCTTTTTACCCAACATCTTACCTGAGACATCAGTTCCTGCAGTACAGGACCGGATAACTACCATTAAAACTAATTATCGACTGCTACAGGATAACATCACAAAAGCTCAACAGGAGTACAAAAGATTCCACGATCTCGGGAAAAGGGAGAATCCTGCATTTAAGATTGGGGATGAAGTCTGGCTCTCCTCAATCAACTTAAAGATCTCGTGCCCTTCTAAGAAATTAGGACCAAGATTTATCGGACCCTTCAAGATCAGGAGGATCATCAACCCTGTGGCCTTTGAACTGGCCCTACCAGGCTCCTACAAGATTCATCCTGTGTTCCATGCTTCCCTGCTGAAGCCTGCAGTGCCTAGTCCCTTCCCAGGGAGGGAAGAGCCGCCTCCACCCCCAATCACTGTGGAGGGGGAATCAGAATTCGAGGTCGAGTCCATCCTGGATTGTCGGAAGAAGGGTAACTCTACACAATACCTAATCAAATGGAAAGGTTACCCCCCTGAGGACAATTTGTGGGAACCTGTAAGTAACATTCATGCCCCTAAACTCATAAAAGAATTCCATGACAAATTCCCTGAAAAACAAGCCCAGTTGGGCATCCAGAGGCTGCCCTTTGGGGGGGGGGCACTGTCAGGGACTCAGACGCCGCTGTGCAGCCTACAATCCATCTAGGCGAGTGCGCATGTGCGTGCGTCATGACGCACATTGTACCAACCCAGCCTGCTCTTAAGGATCACTCACCCTATCATCTAGTGCTGGATTATCGTCAGCTTCCTGTTTCCTGTTGTGACCTCGGCTTGCTCCACGGTCTTGTCTCTGCCTGATAACCTGTGTACCGACCCTGGCTTGCTCCACGGACCTGCTTCTGCCTGATAACCTGTGTACCGACCCCGGCTTGCTCCACGGACCTGCTTCTGCCTGATAACCTGTGTACCGACCCCGGCTTGCTGTTACTTGGACTGACCACATGTGTATGACCCCCGGCCAGGCATTTACCACTGCACTGTTTGCTTTCACTGGAGCTTCTCAGAAGGGACCCGGATATCCCTCTCAGCCCTCCACCTGCACCACCACAAGCATCCAGTGCTACTTGGGTCGCGTCACCTCCTGTCTCACTTCCAGGGGTGATTCGCACCGAGCTGCAAGGGAAGCCCTCTCAGCACTTCGGCCTCCACCCAGTGATCTGACAGAGATCCTGAATCCTCAACCCAGAGTTGTATAAGATTCAGCACTCAGGATCTAATAAAGCAACACAAATGCACATATATATTATGCTTGTATAATTTAGGATTGATGTATCAATAACTGGTCAATAAATCATCCCTCAAATGCAATGTGAAAGTGTGAAGTGTGAGGTAAGGCCTTATGATCTGCCACGCACTAATCAGCACTACAGTGTCCAGTGGCAACCGTTCTATGATGAGTGCAGCTCTCCGTTCAAACTAGACTGCGTCACAGGCCTACCCTGGCCCCGTCCAGTAACTACTGTATCTACTTCAAATTGGATCTCTCTCACCCAATGTAATGAACTCTGCATCTTGCTGTCCATATCACCAGCATCCAATTTCCCTCAGAAGCACCCGCAGTCTCTCTGAGTGTTTTTCCTTCCACCCAGTCCGTCACTAAGCTCCGTCCGCACACCGCTTTCTCTCCTCTGGTGTCTCTCCACCAGGCCTCCGGCCTATTCTCCTCTGCACTCTGCAGCAGCTCCTTTTCTCCTCACAGCGCGCTGTCCTCGAGGCAAGAGAGCGAATCTTGGTCCCGCCCCCTATTTATAGACACTCCCATATGAAAACAGGAGTATGCAGCGCTTGGTGGAAAACACAAAAACCAGCAATCTATGATAGATATACAGTATTTTCACAATATAACAAAGTACATTGAAAAAAGCAGTGAAAGAAGAGTCCGTGAAGAGGAAAAAAGGTCCAACAGGAAGCTCAGGTGATGAGTTGAATAGATGTGACCTCCACCAAACACCCAAAAGCAATGGCCTCTTACCAGACCTATATGATCCCCATGACAGAGATCATATAGCGCTTGCAACAAGGGCTCCTCACACTTCACAGCACTCCTCAATGTCTGTACATGTAAAAGATCACCTCCAGCAAAGAACTGCCTCAGTACCATCAAATAAGATCCTCTCGAGGGAACATATAGTCATGCCACCATTACTTTCTTATATCCTTTAGGTTATTTCCTTTATTGCCTCCTTTAATCAGTATGTTAATGACATGATTTTAAGCGTTTGTCTTATTTGTTTTTTTGTCTTTTAGTTCCTAGCTCTCTGCCGTCTTCATGTAAAGAGCTGACCCAAGCAATGCGCATTCAGCAAAGTTCAATCAAATGGTTTTCTCAGGATCCACTTGCCTGTCTACAAAGGGATCTGGCATTACAACGGCAGATAACCGTGGCTGCACTTTGTCTATATAAGGAAGAGTCTGTTTCTCGGCAAGTTCGGCAGCAAAGGAAGGCAGCACTGAAAACAGCAGAGCGAAAACTTAGTTTTCTGGAGAATAGACTAATCCAAGAGCAAAGCCAAGAGAACCTGTGCTGATTCCCAGATTTTAGGTTCACACCTATTTAACATGGTTTCCTTTGGGTCATATTCACATCTGTGCATTTTATGGAAACACATATGTGTTTGAGTTTTAATTGAAGTCTATGGAACCAAAAAACACAACCTGCTGGTCCCTAGCCCTTTCCATAAAATGCACAGATGTGAATATGACCCAAAGGAAACCATGTTAAATAGGTGTGAACCTAAAATCTGGGAAACATCACAGGTTCTCTTGGCTTTGCTCTTGGATTAGTCTATTCTCCAGAAAACTAAGTTTTCGCTCTGCTGTTTTCAGTGCTGCCTTCCTTTGCTGCCGAACTTGCAGAGAAACAGACTCTTCCTTATATAGACAACGTGCAGCCACGGTTATCTGCCGTTGTAATGCCAGATCCCTTTGTAGACAGCCAAGTGGATCCTGAGAAAACCATTTGATTGAACTTTGCTGAATGCTCATTGCTTGGGTCAGCTCTTTACATGAAGACAGCAGAGAGCTAGGATCTAAAAGACAAAAAAACAAATAAGACAAACGCTTAAAATCATGTCATTAACATACTGATTAAAGGAGGCAATAAAGGAAATAACCTAAAGGATATAAGAAAGTAATGGTGGCATGACTATATGTTCCCTCGAGAGGATCTTATTTGATGGTACTGAGGCAGTTCTTTGCTGGAGGTGATCTTTTACATGTACAGACATTGAGGAGTGCTGTGAAGTGTGAGGAGCCCTTGTTGCAAGCGCTATATGATCTCTGTCATGGGGATCATATAGGTCTGGTAAGAGGCCATTGCTTTTGGGTGTTTGGTGGAGGTCACATCTATTCAACTGATCACCTGAGCTTCCTGTTGGACCTTTTTTCCTCTTCACGGACTCTTCTTTCACTGCTTTTTTCAATGTACTTTGTTATATTGTGAAAATACTGTATATATATCATAGATTGCTGGTTTTTGTGTTTTCCACCAAGCGCTGCATACTCCTGTTTTCATTTTATTGGGTTAAGGTACAACAACTTTTTTATGCTAGCAGCTGGTAATATTAAAACACTGTTTTTTACTTTGATCTAGCGCAGTATATACCTGTTTTTATAGACACTCCCATATGTCTCTGCGAGTCTCAATGCTCCCTGGGAGGATAGTCCAATCAGACAGGTGCTCCACAGTCTCCATTCTCTCTGGGACTACATTTCCCACAAACCATTGGTCCATTACTTTACAGAAGCTTTAACAATAAAGAAACAGAACACCCCAAACAGATTTAAATGAATCCTGTGGCCAGGCTACATCCTCCCCCCACTTGAATATCTTTGGCCCCCAAAGATGACAAAGTCTCAAGCAAAACGTTCATCCTGTCTATGTAAAGATTTAACTAACAACAACTTTGCGTAGAGCTTATTGCAACTGATAACTGGCTAATAAAAGCACTATCTAACAAACGATTATACAGATTGTCTGAAAGATCTGGGTTACTCTCACAAAAGGCCAACAAAAAATCAGTGGCCAACCTGATAGTGTCAGTTGGTGGAATAGAACTTTCTTTGTTGAGAACTTCAACAGAAGAGGCAGCTACTGGAATAGATCGTTGAGCTATTGTGATTTGTTCTTCTGAACTTTCTCCTAATGTCCTATAAGTCAGTCTCTTTGGTGGGTGTATTTCTCTCCTTAGTCTTGATGACATCCCGCTATTAGGCTCGGAATCACTTTCCATCTCTTGCAAGTTACAGCTCACTTGTGTTTCCCTTGGACTTCTCAGAAGAACTCACTTCTCCTCTTGAGTTAGACATTACCAAATCCTGACTCCCAGTCGGAGCCTCTGTATGTCCAGCTGGGGAACGACTTAATTCTCCATTAACAAGTTATTTTTCCTCAGGAAAAGAGAGATCAAGAGGAACATCTTCACTAGGTGGCTGGCTCTCAAGAACCACCATTGTCTCCTCCTCTGAAGGATCCAGCCCAATTAAAGTTGCAGATACACTGGGTTCCTGAATCTGTTTTCGCTCAGGAAGTGGAGCAGGAGGCCAATCAATGGTTGTTGCAGAGACCTCCGGGAGGGAATCCTTTTCAAATGAGGGCCACAATCAATCAAAGATATCTCCTTCATCTTCACTATCTTCCTCTTCTTCCTGTGAACCAGAAATCTGAGAATCCTGTGACGGCCGTGGCCGCAACTTAGGGGTTCTAGGAGTATCTTCTTCCTCTGTCCACTCCATAGATATCCTAACTGCTTCAGTGATGGATAGCAAATGATTCCTATGCCATGTTTTGAGGGGTCCCACTTTGCCTTCTGGATGAATTTGATAAACAGGCAACCCAGGAAGATTCTTATGAACAACAAAGGGTTGTGGGTGCCATCGATCAGCCAATTTGTGTTTTCCAGGCACTCCCAAATTTCACAAGAGTACCCTATCTCCTGGTTGTAGATCTTGTACCCTCACCTTCAAGTCGAAACTTTTCTTGTTCCGTTGTTCTCGGCTGGCAGAGGCCTCCACAGCTTTTTCATGAGCCAACTTCAAATTTCTGTCAACATAAGCCTTGTACGAAGCTTGTGAGATATTGTTCGTCGAGGTCCCAAAAGCCAAGTCTATAGGTAATCGAGCCTCTCTTCCAAACATTAATAAGTAAGGTGAAAATCCAGTAGAGTCATTAATGGTGCTGTTGTAAGCATGTATCAACACCGAAACATATTCGCTCCATCTTTGTTTCTTTTCGCTGGGCAACGTCCCCAACATGTTCAACAAAGTGCGATTGAACCTCTCCGGCTGGGGATCTCCTTGAGGATGATACGGAGTGGTCTTTGACTTTTGTATGTTCAACAGTCCACATAGTCTCTTTATTAATTTGCTTTAAAAATCTCGACCCTGGTCAGAATGCAACCGTTGAGGTAGGCCATATTGAACAAAGAATTTAATTCTCAACTAGAATTTTAGCTACGGTGCTAGCCTTCTGGTCCAGAGTAGGAAAAGCCTGAGCATATCTGGTAAAATGGTCTGTCACAACCAGAATGTTACTATGCCCACCCAAATCAGGTTTCGAGACACAGGAAGTCAATACACACCAGTTCCACAGGTCCATGACTCCGTAGGTGACCCATGGCAGCAGCTCTGTGAGGCAAAGTCTTCCTTTGAATGCACCGGATACAGGAGTGGCAATAAGCTTCCACTTCTTTCCTCAAGAACGGCCAGTAGAATCTGTCTCTCACTAACTGGAAAGTCCGGTCAGGTCCCAAATGGCCATGGAAATCGTGTAGGGACGCCAAAACGGTCAACCGGTGTTTCTCTGGTAACACCAAATGACATACTCCGTTCAAATCTTCCACAGAGTTCATACAGTAAATGACCCCATCTCTCATGTTCATCCTCTCCCAGTCCCGAAGGACCACCTTAGCCCCCACAACAGAACTTTCTAATAGGATCTTGGGGTTATTTGTCTTCAAGGCCCTCTGCACTACAGCTCCCAATGGATCTTCTCCTTGAGCTCTCCTTACATCTTCTCTGTATAGTTGAGGAAGCTCCTCACTTGAGTTAGATCACAAAAGCAACGGGGCACCCCCGAAGGAGAAACCCCTGCTATCTCAGCTCCCATGGCTCCTTTGAGGCGGTACTCTATTTCCTGGCAAGTGGCCTGCACTCCTTACGAGGTTAAGTGTATCCATTCACGATTTCTTCGGTCAGCAGGATGTGGATGCCTAGACAAAGCATCCGCATCCAAATTTTATTTTCCATGCCGGTACTTCAAGCCGAATTGGAATTCTAAAAATGCTGCCAGCCATCTATGCCTTGTAGCATCCAACTTGGCAGTGGTTAGCAAATAGGTTAAAGGGTTATTGTCAGTCTTGACCATGAAGTATGCTCCATAGAGATAATCCCTCAATTTGTCCACCACAGCCCACTTAAGGGCCAGGAATTCCAACTTATGGATGGGGTAATTCTTCTCGGATGGAGACAAACTGTGACTGATGTAGGCTATGGGACGTAGCCTACCTTCGGCTTCTTGGTACAACACCCCACCTAGTCCATCTCTACTGGCGTCTACATGCAACTCATATGACTTGGCCGGGTCTGCATAGGCCAGGACAGGAGCTTTTGTGAGACTCTCCTTTAGCTTCCAAAAAGCCTGTTCACATTTGGTGTTTCACTGAGCCTGAATAAGCTCTTTGGATCCTCGGGGTCCCTTCTTGAATACCTCAGCTTTCTTAGGGGGCAAACTCTTTTCCTCAGTTTCCCTCTTCAGTAATTCATTCAAGGGCCTGGCGATTTGTGAGAAATTTTTCACAAACCTTCTGTAGTAAGAGCAAAATACCAAGAAGGATCTCAGTTCAGTAACATTGGTGGGCCTTGGCCAAGTGGTGACGGCCTCCAACTTCTTTGGGTCAGTGGACACTCCTGCCACAGACACCACATGTCCCAAATATGTAACAGACGTCTGGTAGAACTGACATTTTTCTAGGGACAACTTCAACCCCTCCTCATAGAGCCTTTGGAAAACCTTCTCCAAATGGGCCTCATGTTCTTCCAATGTTCTTCGGAAGACAATAATGTCGTCTAGATACATAAGGACCTCAATCAAGTGCATGTCACCCACAGTGTTTTCCATGAGCCGCTGAAAGGTCGCTGGAGCTCCTGTCAACCCTTGCGGCATGTGATTGAATTAATAAAATCCCAATGGGCTAATGGAGGCAGTATTTTCTCGATCATCTGGGTGCATGGGTATTTGATAATATCCACTCTTCAGGTCTAACACACTGAACCATTTGGCCCCAGAAAGGCACTGTAGGGCATCCTCTATCCGAGGAGTAGTGTACTAATCAGGGACAGTCCGGCGATTCAGAGTGCGATAGTCAATACACATTCGAATGGTCCCATTCTTCTTGCGGACCACCACTATGGGTGAAGCATAAGGGCTGCGAGACTCCCGAATGACACCCGATCTCTTCAGCTCAGCCAATTGCTCCCGAAGATCCTCCAAGTCACTCAGGGGTATCCTTCGAGCTCTTTCTCTAAAAGGTTTGTCTTCACTAAGACGAATCCGATGGTGGGCACTCTTGGCACAACCCACATCATTTTTAAAGGAACAGCCTTCCCCATCTGGACAACTGGGTCTCTACCCTCTCCCCCCACTTAAAGGGAACAGCTGGGCGCCAAGGGGAAAGTACCTTCTGACCCTTTTATCTTGTCTCCCTCTTCCTCCAATTCTGAGTTAACGGTAAGGCAGCACTCACACGCCCCAACACCATCTGGGGTTTCAAACTAACAGGCTGGGTCGTAACATTTCGAACACTAACGGGAATCTTCCCACCATTCTTCCTTAGAACCTTCATCGGGACTATTTCCCGGGACTAGCTCAATCCCGCTTTCTTCTTCTAGCAGGTCCCCTTCCAACGTCACAAAGGTGCCTGGCTGGTCCCAGGACAGCTTCACTACAGGCTTCATTCAGGTCCTTTCTCCTGGTTGTAACACCCGTTATCTGGTGTCAAACCGCCAGAGCTTCCCCACCGCCTCAGCTGGGGTCCTTTGCTCTTCCAATACTCGCTGAAATGCTTGCCTCAACTTAGGATGCACCTCTTCCTCCGATGAAGCCTTCACGGCTAATGGAGTGAGCATTCTTTGGAACAAGTCTGTATTTGTCCCAATGATCAGCGAGCTCTGCTTAGCACCCGGAGGTCATGGGCACACCACAGCTAGGGTGTCAAACATCTCTATCCTCGCCCCTACTGCGGGCTGAAAGGAAATCTTTACAGGAATGTACCCATCATAAGGGAATTTTTCAGGGCCCAAACCCCAGATTTCTAATTCCTCCAGCTTGCACAGAGGGATATGCTTCAAATGCTTCAAGTAAAAATTTCGATAGAGCAATGTCACTTGTGCACCTGTGTCCAACAGGGCATTGGTATAAATGCCCTCCACTTGGAGCGGCACCACAGGAGACGGCCCCACTAACTTCTTGGGCACAGCTTCTTTAGTGGACTGAAATAATTTCCGACGGGCCTTAGTTTTGAGGTCTCTTACCCTCCTGGGTTCAGCTTCCTGAGGAAATTCTATTGTCTGTACCTTGACCGACTTGGTTCTTGGAGTTCTCCATATCTTTCCTTGGGCTGGAGTGGAGGTATCGACCCCCTGTGTCTCTCTGCCAAACTCAGGTGATCCCCACAAATTTACTGAGGCATTGGGGAGGGACAGGGAAGCGGACCCCGCCCCGCAGTGACCATGACCATTATCATAACTACTGGAGCTAAGGCTTTTAGAGGAACTCTCAATTGGCTCCTTCACTGAGGTCCCCTGAAGTTTTCTGCCGTCTTAGTGAAGAAAAATTTCTGCAGTACTTTCAACAGTTCCTCCATCATTTCAGGGTTTAGTCCCCGTTTTGGGCACTGGGCCCGAAAGTGTCCCATTTTCTCCACAAGCAAAACATCCCTTTACACGAGAAGGAAAGAGGTTGGATCCTTTAAAAGTTTTCCGTATCTCAGGAACCTTCCCATGGGCTTTCATCCCTTGCATGAGGGTCTGGCACATCTGAGTCTGTGCCTGAGCCACCTGAAGCATCAAATCTGCAGAGTGGGAGCTATCATCTAACTTCTTTTTTTCTACAGCGTCTTCCTGGTGAGTCACCTCCAACTCTGCTTCACATTCGTCCTCCTAGAGCAGGGGTAATGAATTAAAATTTAAGGAGGTCCGGTCGCTAAAATTTTCATTGGGCCGAGGTCCGAATCTCAAGTCTGTTCTGTCTCAGAAAGATTGTAGTCACCGTATGTCTGAGACATGTACAAGTTCCATAGCATTTCAACAATATTTATTGTCAAGTTTCAGTTACGACATTAAACATGTGGACAGTTGGAACTAGAATAGCTTTACATTTGCTCTAGTCTTTGTATGGAATACAAGCAACTATCCTTAAAAAAAACAACATGGAAACAAATCAATAACTCTTTTATAAAACCCATCCATTTTTCAAGTAAAATCAAATTAGACCTTCTAACTTAAACAAGGTGTCAATTTGAAAAAGTGCACAAATTATCCTCAGTTTTATTTTTAATTTTGTTACCACCCAAAAACCTTCCCTGTCTAGTAAGAAAAATGGGCTTTTGATTGTCCTACCAGTAGTTTGAATCTTGGCTTAAATTGAGTTACTGCCATTCTCATGCACATGTGTAGGTGCTCATTGGTGAGCCTGGAATGATACTTGGTTTTAATAATGTTCATAGTGGAGAAAGCTGACTCACAGCTGTACGTAGATCCAAACATGGTCAAGGTGTGTAGAGCTACCTTGATTAGACAAGAGAAATCAGTCTCAGGCACAGTCTGTAGCCAGAAGTTAGCAGGATCAGTTACTACAAAGTGCTCTCTGAAGCCCCGTATACACGTACCGATTGTCGGCCGAACGATCGGCCGTCTTTTGTCCGGTGCTGTCCTGTAGGTTGAAAAGTGCTAAAGACTGCACACGAATTTTGTGGGCCAACAACAGCCGACTGCAGAAGTGATGTCATGTGATGGTTAACTTTCAGTGTGTTTTTTCTTCTCTGAGCATGCCCAGTCTTGCTCATCTGCTATTTGTCGGCCGAATTCTGTACTGACTGAGGAACAATCGGCCGTTCTGGTGTTGGCCAACAAAAATTTTAAAGCCTGCACACCAGATTCTGTTCGGCCGAAAAGTCGCAGTCGGTTGTCGGAAGCATCATACTAACAAGCCGTCAATCGGCCGATCGGACGGTTGCCGCATATTTACGGCCGACAATCGCTACGTGTGTACGGGCCTTTAGTGCAACATTTGTTTGCAGATCAATAAGTTCTGTCTGTAAGGATCCCTCATGTGCCCACTTGAAGGTCTTCATCACCTCCTTTGAAAACACTCTGGGATCTTTAATGAGGAATGGATTGTGGATGAGCAGGAGGATCTGCTGTCCAAGACTGAAGCTGTCAAACCTTTTACTGAAGTTTCCAATCAGTTTATCTATGAAATCAACAAAAGGAGATACAGTGCCTTGCGAAAGTATTCGGCCCCCTTGAACTTTTCGACCTTTTGCCACATTTCAGGCTTCAAACATAAAGATATAAAACTGTAATTTTTTGTGAAGAATCAACAACAAGTGGGACACAATCATGAAGTGGAACGAAATTGATTGGATATTTCAAACTTTTTTAACAAATAAAAAACTGAAAAATTGGGCGTGCAAAATTATTCAGCCCCCTTAAGTTAATACTTTGTAGCGCCACCTTTTGCTGCGATTACAGCTGTAAGTCGCTTGGTGTATGTCTCTATCAGTTTTACACATTGAGAGACTGAAATGTTTGCCCATTCCTCCTTGCAAAACAGCCCGAGCTCAGTGAGGTTGGATGGAGAGCGTTTGTGAACAGCAGTTTTAAGTTCTTTCCACACATTCTCGATTGAATTCAGGTCTGGACTTTGATTTGGCCATTCTAACACCTGGATATGTTTATTTGTGAACCATTCCATTGTAGATTTTGCTTTAGGTTTTGGATCATTGTCTTGTTGGAAGACAAATCAACGTCCCAGTCTCAAGTCTTTTGCAGACCCCATCAGGTTTTCTTCCAGAATGGTCCTGTATTTGGCTCCATCCATCTTCCCATCAATTTTAACCATCTTCCCTGTCCCTGCTGAAGAAAAGCAGGCCCAAATCATGATGCTGCCACCACCATGTTTGACAGTGGGATGGTGTGATCAGGGTGATGAGCTGTGTTGCTTTTACGCCCAACATAACGTTTTGCATTGTTGCCAAAAGTTCGATTTTGGTTTCATCTGACCAGAGCACCTTCTTCCACATGTTTGGTGTGTCTCCCAGGTGGCTTGTGGCAAACTTTAAACTACACTTTTTATGGATATCTTTAAGAAATGGCTTTCTTCTTGCCACTCTTCCATAAAGGCCAGATTTGTGCAGTATACGACTGATTGTTGTCCTATGGACAGAGTCTCCCACCTCAGCTGTAGATCTCTGCAGTTCATCCAGAGTGATCATGGGCCTCTTGGCTGCATCTCTGATCAGTCTTCTCCTTGTATGAGCTGAAAGTTTAGAGGGACGGCCAGGTCTTCGTAGATTTGCAGTGGTCTGATACAACTTCCATTTCAATATTATCGCTTGCACAGTGCTCCTTGGGATGTTTAAAACTTGGGAAATCTTTTTGTATACAAATCCGGCTTTAAACTTCTCCACAACAGTATCTTGGACCTGCCTGGTGTGTCCTTGTTCTTCATGATACTCTCTGCGCTTTAAACGGACCTCTGAGACTATCACAGTGCAGGTGCATTTACAGAGATGTATAGTAACTAAGTAGAACTACTTCACTACTGTACTTAAGTACCGAAAGGCAGTATCTGTACTTTCCTAGAGTAGAATTTTTTTCTCCTACTTCCACTTTTACTTCACTACATTTTTTCAATGATTTCAATACTTCTACTCCGATATTTTTATTTTGTGCTGCATAGTTACTTGTTATTATTATAAAAATTACCACTGCCAGAACAGTAGATGGCAGGTTTCTTGAACCTCAAAACATGTGTATTATCAGCGCATACGAAAATAAAAGCTACTGTATGTATAAATAAAAGCTACATTTGAAATGATAAAAACCAATATGGTGTTCAAATGTTTGACTTCTTTCTTTAATAACTACATAACACAGTACTTGTACTTTTACTTTCAGTACTTGAGTAGCAATTTTTTTTCAAAACTACTGGTTCTTTTACTTTCAGTACTTGAGTAGCAAAATTTAAAAAAAAAACTACTTGCAATACTTAAGTACAAAAAATGTTATACTTTAGTACTTCTACTCAAGTCACTTTTTGATCGAGCACTTCCACTTCTACTCAAGTCACTTTTTGATCGAGCACTTGTACTTTTACTTAAGTATGGGTTTCGAGTATTTTATACAACTCTGTGCATTTATACGGAGACTTGATTACACACAGGTGGATTCTATTTATCATCATTAGTCATTCAGGTCAACATTGGATCATTCAGAGATCCTCACTGAACTTCTGGAGAGAGTTTGCTGCACTGAAAGTAAAGGGGCTGAATAATTTTGCACGCCCAATTTTTCAGTTTTTTATTTGTTAACAAAGTTTGAAATATCCAATAAATTTTGTTCCACTTCATGATTGTGTCCCACTTGTTGTTGATTCTTCACAAAAAATTACAGTTTTATATCTTTATGTTTGAAGCCTGAAATGTGGCAAAAGGTCGCAAAGTTCAAGGGGGGCGAATACTTTCACAAGGCACTGTACATCTCTCTTTCCTTGAATCTGTTCTTTCACCTTTGTGAAATGCAAGCACTCTCCTTGAAGATCTTCCCTAGGGCTGCTGAATATAATCGAAAGATCGATGCATCGCGATTCGACCCTTCGCGATTCTGCATCGATGCGGGTTGCCGGCATAATCGATTAGGAAATGACGTCATCAGCCGCGGCCACGCCCTATCGCGCAAGGGAGAAAAAGTCACAAGATCGGCAGCGGATTGGTGGGTTAGTGGCGGGAGCTTAATAAAAAGGCTCCGCCCCTCCCCTTCCGTCTCTTTGACCCGGGCCGAGGCGCAGCAAGACATCCCCCGCGTGTATCGGCGTCCCACCTGCGGCCTTGCAACAAAGAAGCCAGCCAGCCAAGCCACAAGCCAGAAGCCAGTCCACACTCCACAGCACAGGAGCGAGGAGCCCCAAGTGCGTCCCCATCGCAGCCAGCCAGTGCCGCCAGCCTCACCGTAGCCGACCATCCCAAGCCCAGCCGCCACTGCCAGTGACGCCAGCCGCCCGCCACAGAGCAGCACAGCACCTGTCCTCCTCTGCAATGCAGTGCACAACAACCCACACAGTCACACAGCAGCAGGTAAGTACTAGTCCGAACAAATAATTGTATAATCATGACATTCATGGGGGTCTCGTCTGTATCTCTGGGGGATGTCTGATGGGGGGGGGGGCTGGGACAGGGGACGGTCAGTCGGGGCCCGGGGGTACTGTTCTGCTGTGGCAGTCTGGCAGCCAGGGCGGCTCTCTCTGAGTGTCAGTGGGGGCCTGGGGGTCTCTGTCAGTGTCAGCTGTGGGGGTCTGGGCAAGGAGGGGACTCACTCAGTGTTTGTCAGTGCTGTGGGGGATTGGGGAAGGTGTGGGACAGTGGGACATCCAGGTCTCTGTCAGTGTGTCCGGCTGTCAGCTCAGCTGTGGGGGGAGGGGGGTCTCTGTCAGTGTCACTGTCACTGTCACAGGCAGCTGTGGGGTAAGGGGGGGCCCCGGGGGTTTTGGCTCAGTGCATGCATAAGAGGGAGTCTGACAGACAGACAGACAGTCATATTTTATGAAAGATGTTGCTTGCTTGACTTGTTGCGGCTTAGTTTACAAGTGGTATTTTTTTATTTTTTTTTTAAACACTGACAGAGTTTGGCAACTTACGTCATCCGTCTCCGTCACATACGTGGTAGCATGGTGGTAATGGCAGAAGGAGAAAAAGATCGAGAGATAAAAAATGCACCTAGCGTTTTAAGAGCAAACATCTGGGCACATTTCGGATTTTACGAACACACAGGGAAGCGTGAGTTGGACAAGACACACGCCGTATGTAAAGCCTGTCACACAAAAATTAAATACCTAGGGAATACTACGAACTTGAGAAACCATGTTAGCCGTTTTCACTCTGAGTTAGTAACACTTGTCACCACCAGCAGTGCCACCACTGCCAAGGAAAGACTGCTAGACCAAGATCAGCCAAGAATTGATGCCATACTGTCAACTTATCCGCCCAACTCAGAAAAAGGGAAGAAACTAACCAAAGCTGTGGCAGCTTTCATCGCCAAGGACCTACGGCCTTACTCAGTTGTGGACAACCCTGGGTTTCGCTACCTTGTGAAGACGCTAGAGCCACGTTATAAGATCCCATCACGCAGTCACTTTACAGAAAACGTTATACCTGCACTCTACCACGACACCAAAGCTCAGGTACTTGCGTCAATGAACCAAGCCAGTCGAGTCGCAATAACGTGTGATTCATGGACTTCAGTCACAACGGAGTCCTATGTTACAATAACAACACATTACGTTCCTAAGGACTGGCAGGTCTTGTCACATGTGTTGCAAACAAGAGCCATTTATGAGTCTCACACAGGTGCTCATCTGGCAGAGCTACTGTCTCATGTCGTGGAAGAATGGCAGCTGTCTGATAAATCTGTAGTGCTTGTGACCGACAACGCGGCGAACATGATAGTTGCAGCTCAAGTTGGTAAATTTCCTCATGTTAAATGTTTTGCCCATACACTCAATCTTGCATGTCAGCGGGCACTGAAAGGGGCCACGCTCTCCAGGCTTCTCGCCAGAGTGCGACGAATATGCACATTCTTCCATCGCAGCACTAGAGCAAGCCACTGTCTAAAAGAGAAACAGAAATGTCTGGGCCTGAAGAATCATAAGCTAATAACTGATGTGCCAACAAGATGGAACAGCGCATATGACATGGTCGAGAGGTTCTTAGAACAACAACCTGCAGTTTGTGCCACCTTGCTGTCTCCAGAAGTCAGAAAAGGAGAGTCTGATCTCTGCACTCTCAATGAAACAGATGTGTCAAATGCAGAGGACGCTGTGAGTACATTAAAGCCAATGAAGGATGCAACCTTGCTGATGTCAGAAGAGCGCAACCCAACAGTGTCTCTCATTGCCCCTCTAAATGCACAACTGCTCCAGAGCATGACAGACACCATGGGAGACACACCCATGACCCATGAGATCAAGAATGCCATCAAAACAGATCTCCTGAAGAGGTACAGCAGTGAGGCAGAGAAGAAGATCCTTCATACAGCCTCTGCACTGGATCCTCGCTTTAAAGGACTGCCTTTTATTCTCACAGAGGAGGAGAGATCAGAGATATACAGAGGAGTGACTGAGGAGGCTGCATCTTTGGAGGTAATTAGAATTTCATCATGTTTCCTCCCAGACAGCTAGAAGCTCAGCTACATTGTGTTGTGTAATAACATGCCCTGATTGTAACGCTCCTGCATTTTTATTGTAGGCTGGATTTACAGCTGCAAAATCTCCACTCAGTAGTCATGTAGAGATGTGTTGAATACCAGATCCAACTCTCCAGGACTCATCACCGTGGGCCTGTCAGCTTAAACATACAGATATATACACACTCAATGAGATGTTCCTGGAGTGATAGGATGTATATGATAGTATGAAGGTGATGTGTTGAAGGGACAGGTGTGAACAGTGACAAGGATGGTAATCACTTGATAGGTTTTGTATAGGAGAGTTCAAGATGGTATTTAGAAATGCAGATAGGTTAGTATCGAGTATGCTAACAGGTGGTGAGGACAGCAGATGATAAATACAGGATAGACTAACCCAGTGCAAGGATAGATAGTAGTAGACAGGAGAGCTAGCAATCCATGCAGCAGTGCAGATGATAGATGGTAGTAGGCTGAAGAGCTAGCAATCTATGTAACAGTGCAGATGATAGGATAGTATAGATAGGTAGTAACAGTCCTATCCCCTGCGGGGTACTTATCACTTGTAATGTTAGTAGTTTAGAGAGGTCCAGTAGATAAGGGATGGTCCGGTAGCGAGATACAGGGATCAGTAGCGAGGTTTCCGGTCTGTTCCAGGTAGAGGGAATAGCTGGAGGTTCCGATCGAGAGACAGGCTTGAAAGCATGTGGATAACAAGGCAGGTTGAACGAACAATGTGAGTGAGACCGCCGGCGGTTGAAATAGCCGCTCTGCGGCGCTCAGCAGTGACATCATCGTTCTTAAAGGTATATGCGTACCACCTGAAGAGAAAGGTGTGACGCATCACAGAGGAAAGTGGTGATTAAGGGTACCGGAGGTACCAGAATCTTACAGTACCCCCCCCTTAAGGCCGGCTCCGGAAGGCCTATAGGACAGGTTTCTCTGGATGTTTCGAGTGAAAGTTCCGTATAAGTCTAGGCGCATGAATATCAGAGGTATCTAGCCAGGTGTCGTCTTGGGGTCCATAGTTCTTCCATCTTATGAGATACTGGAGTCTTCCTCTATGGATGCGAGAATCCAAAATTTCTTTGATCTCATACTCTTCTCCGCCTTCAACTTGTATTGGAGGTGGAGGCAAGATGGTAGGCCTTATTCCTTGGTTAGGAACATGGGGCTTCAGTAGCGACACATGGAAGATGGGATGGATCTTGAGGTCTGCTGGTAGGGTGAGCTGTATTGCAGCTTTTCCGATAAGTTTTTTAATTGGGAAGGGTCCCAAAAATAAAGGTCCAAGCTTCTTGCTAGGGATTTTTAATCTTAAGTTCTTTGTCGATAGCCAAACAAGGTCCCCAATAGCATACTGAGGAGAAGGTCTTCTACGAAGGTCGTAGTACTTTTTTTGTTGACTGTGAGCGTGTGATATAGTGGTATTGAGTAAGCCCAAAGAGTCTTTTATTTGGGTAAGGTAATCCGAGGCTACTGGGTTACTCGATGGCAGGATGCGTGGTGGAAGAAGAGTGGGATGAAACCCATAGTTCAAATAGAACGGACTTTGCTTCGTGGTAATGTGGGTTGCGTTGTTGTAAGTAAATTCTGCTAGAGGAAGGAGATCCACCCAATCATCCTGCAAGTATGATGTGTAGCAACGTAGATATTGCTCAATGCACTGGTTGACTCTTTCAGTCTGTCCGTTGGTCTGAGGATGGTAGGGAGAAGTGAGCTTTCGCTCAATGCATAAAATTTGACAAAGTGCTTGCCGAAATTTAGAGATGAATTGTGAACCACGGTCGGACAGAAGAGTTTTTGGAATTCCATGCAACTTAAACACATGTTTCATCAGTAGTTCTGCTGTTTGTTTAGATGAAGGTAGTCTACGGATAGCAATGAAATGTGCCATCTTTGTCAAGTGGTCCACTGACACTAGGATGGTATTAAATCCTTTAGAGGGTGGTAGTTCTACTATGAAATCTAAGGATACAACTTCCCATGGAACCTGGGGTATTGGTAGACTACAAAGTAGCCCAGATGGTTTTGTAGTGTCAATTTTGGACCTTGCACAGATGTCACATGAAGAAACAAATTTTTGTACAGACGTCTTCATATCAGGCCACCAAAACTGCCTGGTGAGCAAATTAAAGGTTTTCGTTATACCCATATGTCCTGCCATGGGCACATCATGCGATAACTCCAAAATCTTGGTGCGCATAGTAGGGGGTATGTAGAGTTTGTCATTGTAATAGAGGAAGCCTTCTGCATCAGTATTTAGTTGTGGTGGAGGTGAATCCATTCTTATACTGTGCAAAATCTCTTCCTTCAAGGAACGGACAACACCAATAATGCGTTCATAGGGTATTATGGGAATGGAAGGGATTTCGGCGCAGTTATCTTCGGTTAATCGTGATAGCGCATCCGCTTTTTTATTTTTGTCTGCAGGCGTGTAGGTCACGAGGAAATTAAATCTTAAAAAGAATAATGACCATCGTACCTGCCGGTGGGAGAGAGTCTTGTTAGTCTGGAGATATTGAAGGTTTTTATGATCTGTATATATGAGTATTGGTAACTGGGTACCTTCGAGCAGATGTCGCCAATTCTCCAGTGCCAGTTTTATGGCAAGTAACTCCTTTTCACCCACTGGGTAATTCACCTCTGGGCTGCTTAGTGATTTTGAAAAGAAAGCAACTGGGTGAAGTGATGAAGTGTTTGTTGGTCGTTGGGAGAGAACTGCTCCTACTGCCATATTTGACGCATCTACCTCTAGAATATATTGGAGGGATGGGTCTGGATGGCGTAGTATGGGAGCAGAAGTAAAGCTTGATTTTAACAAGCAGAAAGCTTGATTTGCTTCTTCTGACCATTTGAATGTTTTTTTTATACTTGTCAGTTGTGTGAGAGGTCTCACAATAGCGGAAAAGTTCTTGATGAACTTCCTATAGAAGTTCGAGAATCCAAGGAATCGCTGTAGGGCCTTACGAGTTGTTGGTATAGGCCAGTCTAGAATACAGGATATCTTACTTATATCCATCTTAATTCCAGTTTTGGATATGAAGTATCCTAGAAATAATATTTCTTCTTTATGAAATAGACATTTTTTTAATTTCACATATAGTCTGTGTGAGAGCAGTCTGGACAACACAAGTCTAATGCCCCATACACACGTGCAGATTATCTGCAGACTTTTGTCTGCAGACTTACCTTTTTTATGTAGTGCAAGGGCCTGCAGGATTGCATACAAATTGAAAATGTTTAGGTTTGACCTCATATTATATGGTTTTGGTAAGTCTGCAGACAAAAGTCTGCAGATAATCTGCATGTGTGTATGGGGCATTACATGTTTTATGTGTTCAGGCATAGATCGAGAATAAATAAGTATATCGTCTAGGTATACTACAACACAGACATCAAGTAAGTCTCTAAAGATGTTGTTTATGAATCTTTGGAAAGCTGCGGGAGCATTACATAGCCCGAATGGCATCACAAGGTATTCAAATAGTCCGTATCTGGTTCTGAATGCTGTTTTCCACTCATCCCCGTCACGGATTCGGATTAGGTTGTATGCCCCTTTCAGGTCTAATTTGGTGAAATAAGTAGCCCCACGTACCTGTTCAATAAGTTCAGGGATGAGCGGCAAAGGATAGCGATCCTTTATCGTAATCGTGTTTAATTGCCTATAATCGATAATAGGCCTGAGACTGGAATCCTTATTGCGGACAAAGAAAAGTCCTGCAGCAGTGGAAGAAGTAGAGGGTCTAATGAACCCTTTTGTCAAATTCTCATCCAAGTATTCCTTGAGATGAGAAAGTTCATCCTGTGAAAGGGGATAAACATGACCGAAAGGCAATTTGCTGTTAGGGAGTAGATCGATAGTGCAATCGTAATCCCTATGGGGAGGCAACACTTGAGCATTTTTCTCAAGGAACACTTCGGACAGATCCTGATAGCATAGTGGTGCAATTTCATCTGACACCACAGACAGAATCTTCCCATAAGATGGGAGGTTACACGTATTCTCACAATAGTGAGAAGGAAAAACTAGTCTGTTTTTTCCAATCTATGATTGGTTGGCGTGTGTGTAACCAGGGAAGTCCCAAAATAATAGGAAAATGAGGTGAGGATATTATGTCAAAGGTGATGGTCTCCACATGTGATTCGTTGGTAGTGGCAAGGAGTGCCTGTGTCTGGTTGGTGATTGGACCAGAAGACAGTGGAATACCATTAATGAAACTAACAGAAACAGGCTTAGATTTTGAAACAATAGGTATTTTATTTAAGGTAACAAAGCGTGTATCAATATAGTTTCCACAAGATCCAGTGTCGACCATAGCCTTGGTGGTGATCCTAGTTTGGTCCCACTGTAATATTAAATGAACAAAAAGATAGGGGTTAGAGAAGGAAGTCGTTAATCCTCCTAGCAAGACATGTGAACACTCACCCTCTTTTTTGCGGACAAGGGGACAGGTGCTTATCAAATGATCCGAGGATGCGCAGTACATGCAGAGATTTCTGGATGTTCTTCTAGCTCGTTCAGTAGTCGTTAAAGGTGGGCGTATGGTTCCTACATCCATGGGAGTAGGGTCAACGACCGAAATCTGAGAAGGACTAGACAATGGCATTCCCATCTTTTCAGCCCTTCTTTCTCGCAGTCGTCTGTCGATGTTGATACTAAGTTGTATCAAGGCCTCCAAGGTGCCAGGTAAATCCGCTCGGGCGAGCTCGTCTTTAACAGCTTCCGATAACCTGAGTCTGAATTGAGTTCGCAAAGATGTGTCATTCCACCCTGAATCAAGGGTCCATCTTTTGAACTCAGATACAAAGTCTTCTACAGGTCTCCTTCCTTGTTTTAAGGCCCTCAACTGAATATCAGCAGTACTCTGCCTATTGGGGTCATCGTATATACTAGCGAGTTCCGCTAGGAATAAAGAATAGGTATTGAGAATCTGATCATTACTCTCAAAGAGAGAGTCTGCCCAGGCTCGTGGATCACCCGTCAGGTATGAGATAACGGTACAGACTTTTATTTGATCAGTGGGGTATGTACGAGGTTTTAACAAAAAAAGCAATTGACATGCGTTTTTGAATTCACAAAATTTTTTCCGATCACCTGTAAACACTAGAGGAGGGTTTATTTTAGGTTCAGGAGGCTGAATAGCAGTAAGCCGTGAGAGCTGAGTTACCTGCTGTGTCAGAGTCTGATTCTTTTCTTGTACGTCAGTCAGAGCAAGTATTAACGCTTTTACTTGTTGTGTTAATTGTGTCACTTGAGTGGGTAATTCTGCTGAATCCATTTTTAAGGTTCGTTCAATCTGTAACGCTCCTGCGTTTTTATTGTAGGCTGGATTTACAGCTGCAAAATCTCCACTCAGTAGTCATGTAGAGATGTGTTGAATACCAGATCCAACTCTCCAGGACTCATCACCGTGGGCCTGTCAGCTTCAACATACAGATATATACACACTCAATGAGATGTTCCTGGAGTGATAGGATGTATATGATAGTATGAAGGTGATGTGCTGAAGGGACAGGTGTGAACAGTGACAAGGATGGTAATCACTTGATAGGTTTTGTATAGGAGAGTTCAAGATGGTATTTAGAAATGCAGATAGGTTAGTATCGAGTATGCTAACAGGTGGTGAGGACAGCAGATGATAAATACAGGATAGACTAACCCAGTGCAAGGATAGATAGTAGTAGACAGGAGAGCTAGCAATCCATGCAGCAGTGCAGATGATAGATGGTAGTAGGCTGAAGAGCTAGCAATCTATGTAACAGTGCAGATGATAGGATAGTATAGATAGGTAGTAACAGTCCTTAATGTGCATAGGTAGATAGTGCAATAAGGTTATGGAGGGTTCCCCTGCGGGGTACTTATCACTTGTAATGTTAGTAGTTTAGAGAGGTCCAGTAGATAAGGGATGGTCCGGTAGCGAGATACAGGGATCAGTAGCGAGGTTCCGGTCTGCTCCAGGTAGAGGGAATAGCTGGAGGTTCCGATCGAGAGACAGGCTTGAAAGCATGTGGATAACAAGGCAGGTTGAACGAACAATGTGAGTGAGACCGCCGGCGGTTGAAATAGCCGCTCTGCGGCGCTCAGCAGTGACATCATCGTTCTTAAAGGTATATGCGTACCACCTGAAGAGAAAGGTGGGACGCATCACAGAGGAAAGTGGTGATTAAGGGTACCGGAGGTACCAGAATCTTACACTGATTCACTGATGCGGTGTGGGAAGTGGAACTTTATGGTATGGATTACCGTGCAGTTTCCCACACCTCATCAATGAATCACACTCTTAGTCAGTTCAGCTCTTCTTATACTATTATCTTTTGTTCAAACACACAGATTACATCTAATAGAAGGACAAATGTGGATGAAGTGCCTAGGGAAAAAGCAACTGTGGAAGAAGAAACAACACCCATTGAGGACAGCCATTCTCCTCCCAAAAAAAAGGCCACAACATCGCTGCTCATGACTTTGCTGGGGCAGTCTTTCACTGATGGTGCAATAGAACCTAAGACCCCCTATGCCAAGGCAGAAGACGAAATGGGAAAATATTGTAAAGCCCCACCTCTGCCTCTCACTGAGGACCCTTTGAAATGGTGGCGTGAGCATGAGGTCATATTCCCCCTCCTCTCTCAGCTGTCAAAGCAATACTTGTGTATCCCAGGTACAAGTGTATCTGCAGAGCGGGTTTTCTCTACTGCAGGAGATGTTATAACAGTGAAAAGAAGCAGTCTGAAACCTGAGCATGTGGATCATCTAGTGTTCTTACAGAAAAACCTACATGTTCCCAAATGCTAAGCACTGAAATAATTACTAATTCATGTTTTTAATGAATTAGTAATTACTAATTCAATCTGCCGCCAGTCACCAGTCAGTCACATCACCAGTCTTGTTTTATAGCTTTATAGCACTGATGGTTTGTTTTTGAAGATTGTCTTGTCCAATGTGTCCATTTCCAATCCATAATCCGTTCCGTTGCTTCACACTAAAAGTGTCTAGGCAAGTAGGCAGGGGTTCATTTAACCCTCAACCAAATAAATAAATATTATAAAGTGTATTTTCTTCTAGACAACTGACTGACACCAAGCCAGCCACGGTGCAGCATTATAGGAAGGAAAATCATTGAGAGAAATAACTTGAACATTTGAAGCTTAACCTCGAGTAAATCTTATCTTATTGGATCACAAATAAATACACCAATTGTGGATTCTTGTGTAATATACTATATTTGTGAGTTTGTGAATGTGACCCCCATAGGATTTCCTCAAGGTTAAGCTTCAGTTTACAATTTATTCTCTCAAGGATTTTCCTTCCTCTAATGGTGGCTTGTTGGCTAGCTTGGCTTCAGTTACAGATGTAATCGACATGGTAGAGTGCTGCTCAGTGCAGTGCAGGTAAAGTTTTCTTTCTGTAATGTGACTGACTGACTGACTGTCGTGACAACTCAAGAGCTTATAACGCAGCTCTAGCATTAACTCAACACACACACACAGTGTGTGTGTGTGTTGAGTTGATGCTGAGGCTGCGTATAAGCTTTTGAGTTGTCACGAGTCACGACACACACACACTGTGTTTAGTTGACTGGCAATGGCAGGGGCAAACACAATCGCAGTGAACCTGGAACATTTTATATTTTTTACAGCTTTTCTGGCACTGGAGAGATGGAGAATGGCTTGTTTTCAAAAATGGTCCATTCACATAAGTGAATTGATAATTATTTAAGCTTAAGCTTATATTTGTATAACTCCCCTCTAGCAGCCATCAACTCACTTCACTTGAGTTGACTGGCAGTTGCAGGGGGAAACAAACATCACGGTGAACATGGAAGTTATGCAGCAGTGCACTATTGCCAGGTTCACCTTTGATATTTGCTACTAGTCAGGAAGTGCTCTGTTTTGTAGAGGACAGGTTATGGCACACACCTGGAATTTATTGCAACGCATGTCTGTCTGCTGGTCTGTTGTACTCTGTAGCAATAGCAAGTGTAGGGGGTTCCCTCAACCAAACAAATACTAAAGGTAAAAGTGTATCTAGACAACTGAAGGCAAGCCAGGCAGCCACGGTACAGGAAAGGACATCCTTGAAAGATTAAATCAATCATACATTGAAGCGTAAAACCTTGATTAAATCTTTACTGGATCACAAATACACACAAACCTGACCTAACCTATATGCCTTGAGTTGTACCAGTGTGCCAATGCCAAACCTTTCTTCAGTTCTCATGATTCTGATGCAGACAATCGTGTTGTGTGTTTTTTTGTGATCCCATGAAGATTTACTCAAGGTTTAAGCTTCAGTTGATGATTTACTCTGTCAAGGGTTTTCCTTCCTCTAATGGTGGCTTTGGCTTGGCTTCAGTTGGATTTAATCGTGGTAGAGACAGAGACTGTCTGCAGGACAGGTAACGTTTTCTGTAAAGTAAGTGACATAAAAGTGACATAAGTGAATTGATAAGCTTGAAGCTTATATTTGTAACTCCCCTCTAGCAGCCAATCCATCAACTCACTTGAGTTGACTGGCAGTTGCAGAGGGAAACAAACATCATGGTGAACATGGAAGTTATGCAGCAGTGCACTATTGCCAGGTTCACCCTTGATGTTTGCTACTAGTCAGGAAGTGCTCTGTTTTGTAGAGGACAGGTTATGGCACACCTGGAATTTATTGCAATGCATATTCACATAAAAGGATTTATATATAATGTTTTGTGGGAATTTATGATGACCATTTTCACAAGAATATTAGCTTGGCTGGCTGGCTTCTTCTATCTTGGCTTGCCTTTAAAGTACAACTATAGGCAAAACTTTATCCAAAATCAAAAAAGTTTTGCCTTTAGTTGTACTTTAAATGGTGGTAGACCTGGCTTATATTAATATTTTCTTTTATGAAGCAGTAAACTGCACTACTACAGTTTTCTACTAATTTTACTGTTACTTCTAATAAAATACTAGTGTTGTTGTCTGTCTCTGCTATGCTGTTTGCATTTTCAGACCTTCCTATATGTTTGCAGTGCAAGTGCACTAAAGTATGCAGGCCATGACAGGGTCCAGGAAAGTGTCCTTTGAAGCAAATGAAAATAAAAAGGATTCTTTTATTTGTGACTGCTTGATTGTTTGTTTTTTTTGATAAAGTTTTGAAAACCATTGGGCAGTGGGCTGGGCATGGGCATTGGGCAGTAATCGTGATGCATCGTGATGCATCGTGATGCATCGTGGAATCGTATCGAATCGCGACCCTAATAATCGTAATCGCATCGAATCGTGAGGTTAGTGAAGATGCGCAGCCCTAATCTTCCCTAAACAAATCCAGTTTTCACTGGAAGGAGCGGACAGCGGTCATCAAATCACAGATGGAATTGTTCTTGCCCTGGAGCTTTAAATTGAGTTCATTAAGGTGTGATGTTATGTCCACTAAGAAAGCAATATTATCCATTGTGCTCTCATTTTGTAAAAACAGTGAAAACTGTTTTGCTTTCTGGCTTTTGAGTTGTACTAAGAAAGCTGCTACTTCAGTTCGAATGGACCAAAACCTTTCCAATACACTGCCTTTTCTCAACCACCTAACATTGTTGTGAAGTAAAAGGTCATTTGCATTTGCCTCAATTTCTTTAAGAAACTCTCTTAGTAAACGATGTTGATGGGATGAGGATACCCTGAGGAAGTTGATGAGTTTCATCCTTGTGTCCATGATTTCTGCAAACTTTTCTGATAGAGTAGCACACAGGACAGTCTGGTAAATGATGCAGTGGTAAGCAATAAGGTCAGGGTTGTCCTTTTTCAGTCGTGCCACAGCTCCTCTCTCCTTTCCTGCCATGGCGGGGGCACCATCTTTGGTGACTGACACTACTTTTTTCAGGTCTATCTTCCTCTTTTTCAGAATCTCCCTAATGGCCTCATATATGTCTTCTCCTCTTGTATGTGTCTCAAGTGGTGTTACACCTAACAGGTCCTCACGGAGTTCTTTTGTTTCTTTGTGAAAAAATCTTACATGCACCAAAAGCTGGGCATTATCTGTTATATCTGTTGATTCATCAATGTCTAAAGAAATGCATACTGCACTCTGAATAGCTGCATCAAGTTGGCACATACATCCTCTGTTAATATTTCAGTCTTTTTTGTTGCCGTTGACGCTGATAGTGGGATTTGATTGATTTTTTCACACAGCTCTTTTTGTTTACTCTCAAGTAAAGTTTCAGCAACAGCATTCAAGCACTCCTTAACCACTTAAGCCCCGGAAGATTTTACCCCCTTCCTGACCAGGGCCTATTTTGCGATTCGGCACTGCGTGACTTTAACGGACAATTTCACAGTCCTGCGACGCTGTACCTAAACTAATTTGACGTCCTTTTTTTCCCACAAACAGAACTTTCTTTTGGTGGTATTTGATCACCTGTGCGATTTTTTGATCATGCGCTATAAACAAAAAAAGATCGTCAATTTTGCAAAAATAACAATATTTTTCACATTTTTTTTATATGAAATTCCCCCAAAAAATGTAAAAATCAAAATTTTTTAACTATTTAGGCCAATTTGTTTTCTGCTACATATGTTTGGTAAAAAAAAAAAATGCAAAAAGCGTATTTTGATTGGTTTGCGCAAAAGTTATTGCATTTACTAACTACGGGAAAGATTTTTGTCATTTTTGTTGTTTTTTTTAATGCGTAATGGCGGCGATCTGCGATTTTTTTGCGGGACTGCGACATTGCGGCAGACACATCGGACCCTTGACTGACATTTTTGACACTTTTGGGGTTACCAGTGACATTACTACAGTAATCAGTGCTATACATATGCACTGTTACTTTAAAATGACACTGGCAGTGAAGGGGTTAACTTTTTTTTGAGAGGGAGGGGTTAAGTGTGTCCCTAGGGGCATGCTTCTAACTGTGATTGGCTGTGGCTTGAGGTGTAAGAACAGTGATCAACGGTCCTACATAGCAGAACTGTATGATCACTATTCTTACACAGGGGAGAATGACAGGCGGCTTGTTTACATTAGCCGCCTGCCTTTCTCCCGGTTTAACGGACGATCGCGAGTGCCCGTTTATGCTGTGACTTGTAGTCTTTCACTAGTTGGGGAGCCGGGGGGGCCCCTCTTCTGCTCTGAGGGGCTTATACTGGGACAGTGGGGCCTGTAGAAGTAGTTGGTGGTTGGGCCGGGGTGTGACACATCCTTAGCTCTGAGCATCTGAGACATTCATGCTGGGACCTGTAGTCCACTTTTTGGGGGGGGTCACACCCCCAAAATGAAGGACTACAAGTCCCAGCATGAACCCCCGAAAATCATCCTTGTGACCTCCTCTTCCCATCCCTCTGCAGGTGTCATCTGCTGTGCTGTTTCTTGTTTTATCCATGATCCTCTCCTATTTCACCTTTGCAGTTGTGCTGTGTAATCTTGGCTCAGGCTAGGTACTGCTAGTTCCCTGCTTCGGCTCTCTAAAACACATGGAGAAGATGCAGGGAGCTGGGTGGAGCCAAGTTCACAAGGAGGGAGTTGAGTCCTCCTTCGCTCTGATTGCTGGGGCGTCGGCCTCTTCCTGACATCCAGGTTGCTAGACACCAGGTGATCTAGCAACCAGTACGGGCGGGCAGCAGACAGAGCGAGGCCAGCGGTGCCAGCGTCTTGGCAGATGCAAGCCAAGTAAGTAAAGCAGAAGTGTTCGGTGTAGATCGGAGCTGCTGATACCTGCCAGCCTTTTCTGGGGGCATCAAATCAGCTCAGGGGGAAATTGGCACCCTTCCCCCTGGCCCAGTCTGCTCCTGCCTGTACTATGATCATTGTAGACTATGAGGTGAGACCCCAGAACACTTCCAGCTACACTGACAAATTTCCCCCCCCCCCCCGTGTCCAGCTTCCTTCTCCTATGGTAGTCTTCATTCAAAGCTCAGCACAGCTTTACTGTATTCATGCACTCCCCATCCCCATGTCCTGTGTGATTCATTTTCTCATGAATTAGGATGTACAATGTATACTTTTTGATTAGAGAACACTGGGTGGGAACCTATTATCAGTTCCTCCCATCTTGTATATGCTCACTGGCTACACAGGAACAGTGTCCCTCCCTGGAAGCAATGTCACTAGCTTTCAGTAACCACCAATGCTGTATCTTGGCCTAGGGCAGCATATTGCAGGGGGGGCAGCATGGAAAGAGTCCCCTCCGGCTCTTATAGGGCAGACTGGGCCAGGAGATAAATCAGTCTAGGGCCCCTATATTTGGGTGGTCAGCTTTCTACAACTGTGGGGGAGGGGGGCACTGCTTCTAGTTTTTATTGTCCTATCACAGCGGACCTCTCATCTGAGTTCTCAGCTATAGTGAGACAGATTCTATGTCGGGAGGCTGAAACTGTCTGGAGGAGAAAGTCAGCTGATGGGAGTGGGCCAGTAGAATGAAGGGGGCGGAGCTCTCCATTGGGTTAGGAGACCCCCATGTTGGGAGAAGTGCAGTGGAGACACTTGAAGGGAGCCAGGCAGGCTGTAAATACCTAGGCTCAAAGGAAAACTACACCAGTTAAGTGGAAATTGCAGGGCAACTACCTATCTGCTATGGGGCTTCTAATCTGGGTAGTAGGGATGGTGCAGATGCAAGGGAGGCTCAGATGGTCAGCTACACTTAGGAGGTAGGTAGTAGGACTTTCCTGCAAACCTTTGGGTGATCACAATCTAATATATATATATATACTGTATACACTAGAAACACCCGAGGGCTTTCAAGCTTGCAATGATGCATACGGCAGTTAAATATTAAGAAATCTTCTTCTTATTTATTTGCCTTTGGCAAAGGAGCAGCTACATATATGAAAAGTGACGTATCATAGACATCAGCTACTGGTAAGCAATATAGGAGGTAGGTGTTAATGTTTATACAGTACCTGACTAGCTTATATTGCATGGAGTACCCAGGGTAAAAGGTAACCTATGCTATTTGGAGAAAACTTGCATGGCACTTATCTAGTTGCCAAAGGGCTTTTTATCCAAGTATGGTGCAGACACAAGGGACACTGACATGTTCACTTATACCAGGCAGGTAGGTAGTAGGACTCTCCCGCAATCCTTTGCTTATGTCGGTTGTGCATATTAAGAAATCTTAATTTTAATTCTGGTAATTGCTGATGAGTAAAAGAGATGGATTTATTTGTTCCTATTTGTTCTTGCCCCCAATCCTTTGCTCAATGCCTGGACCACCTACCCTTATTACTGTGCCATATGCTTTCTGCTGCACCACTGGCATGGTTATATCCTCTTAGTCCTCTTCACAAATTTAGAAGAATTTGTGAACTAGAATTATGAACCCATTTTTTTTTTTTTTTATAGAGTAAGGGTTATGGGTTCTGTGAGTATATTTTTTGCCATCCCTGTCCCATTGCAAAGATTTCCCTTCATTTCCTGCCCCATAGCCAAAAAGGAAGTGAGAGGGTATCCATTGCCTGCCCCCCCCCCCCCATCCCTCAGAACTAGTGTTCCCACTGGAAAATTATAGCGTGGATCCTAAACAGGAAGTGGTGTGGCCTTGACAGAAAAGGATAGGTCATATTTCAATTAGGAGGTGCACGAGTTTAGTCAGGCCTAGGGCAGCACAAAACCTAAATACACCACTGGTAACCACACCCACTTGCTGCTCTTGGACTCCGCAGGAAGAGGAATTGAAGTCATGTGACAGCACTGAAAACTGCAAAATAAAGGAAGATAAACTGGGATTTGCTAATTTTGACACATAAGGCTGAACTCAGCTTACATTAAAGAGGAAGTAAACCCTTCTCTGCAACTTTTACCTATAGGTAAGCCTATGATAAGGCTTACCTATAGGTACTGTAAATATCTCCTAAACATGTACTGTTTAGGAGATATTTACCTTAAATGCAGCCAGTGACATCACTGGCGCATGTGATCTGAAGGAACGGCCGCTGGTGCCGTTCCTTCAGAGCCCCGTGCCGTGACCGTTGGCTCCCGCGCGCCAATTAGATGGCCGGATGCCGCGATCCCGGAAGACGGGTGACTGAACATGTACATGTAAGCGGGCGGCACGGCGGGGGCTCGTTCTAAGGTAAGTATTTCATAATGAGCTAGTATGCGATGCATACTAGCCCATTATGTGTTTCTCTTTCAGGTTGGAAAAAAAAGAAAATTTACAACCTCTTTAATGATTGCAGGGGAGTATTTAAGGTTTTAGGCTGTACTTTAAGTAGCAGAGGGGTTATTAATTGGTTTCAGGCTGTTTTAGTGCACTAGATGGGCAAGAATGAGGCAAACTCCAAAACAGGAATGGTTTTACAGGTAGAGGCCACATTGACATTTTTTTCCTCCCTGCTCATCTTTTTTGACTGTTTTTCACTAGTTTTGCATTTGACTAGGGTCAGTGTCACTACTGCCCTCTTCACTCTTCACTCTTCTACAGCACTGCCCCCTCTCAAAACACAATCTCGGCTCTTCACAGCCCCCCCACAGCACTAACCCCCCTTTACTCTGCCCTTCACTCTCCTACCACAGACCAAGTGGAGAGCAGGATGGTAATAAGCTGGGTGTGGGAGGCACAGCTCTGCATTCACCCAATAGTAGGTAATAAACTAAGTGTGAGTAAAAAGTGGACTTCAGGAGGCACAGCTCTTCATTGGATGGAGGGCGGGAGCTGCACGAGTTAACTTTTCAGATTAACTAGCAGGTGATTGGTGGCTAGGATGCAAGGCGGTCCTAGCCACCAATTAGTTGCTGGTAAATATGAACAATTACCAGCCAGCAGCTCCTGTTTCTGCCCAATGCAGAGCTGTGCCTCTTGCCCTCAGCTTATTTCTCATACAGTTTATTACCAGCCTGTCTCCCGACATGCAGAAAATGATAGCAGCTGAGGCGCAGTAATAGAAGCAGCTCCTAAATGGCAGGACCCCGGGTCCGGGTTGGGACAGTGGCTCAGTCCGGATCCATACCACCATTTAGTGATGCCTGCCTTAAAGCAAGCCTTTGGACACAAACCAACTAACTGTGGAAGCTTGGCTCTGTTCTTGTGCTAGCTGTGGTCAGTTTACATCAAGGGAGTAGAGGATTGGCGGGATCAACCAGGTATTTTACATGAAAGGAGGCAAGGAAAGGGAAGCAGACTATATTTTGATGTAAATGGACCAACACACCCATAGATTTATTAATTTTTTTTTATTAGGGGTAACAAACTTTAGTTTTTTTCTTCTTTTTTAACCAAGCATAGACACAATATTGTGCAATTTGTTTAAACACTTGCCGACCGGTCACGTTGACCATACTGCGGCAAAGTGGCTCGATATCGTCCAGCGACATAGACCTACGTCGCTGGACTCCTCCACTTGTGGGCGGCGAGCGCGTGCCGCTGGAGGCTCGCTCCCGCTGTTTTCAGTCACAGCGGGAGTCGGGCCAGGGGAGGAGAGGCGATGATCACCGCCACTCTTCCCCGATCGTCGGGGATCGAGTGTGGAAATCCGCTCGCTTGTGTAAACAAAGCGGGCGGATCTCCTAAGTGACAGGCAGGGTCAGATTGCAGGATTCAGCATAGCTGAACCTGCGATCTGTCCCTGTGTCACATAGTCCCCTCTCCCCACACACGTTAGTAAGCACCAGGCATACATTAACCCCTTGATCACCAATAAAAATTAACCCCTTCCCTGCCAGTGTCATTTTTACAGAAAAAGTGCATATTTATAGCACTGATTACTGTAGTAATGTCACTGGTACCCCCAAAAGTGTCAAAAATGTCAGTCAAGGGTCCGATCTGTCCGCCGCAATGTCGCAGTCCCGCAAAAAAAAAAAAAAAAAAAAAAAAAACGCAGATCGCCGCCATTACTAGTTAAAAAAACCAATAAAAATGACATAAATTTCCCGTAGTTAGTAGCTGCGATAACTTTTGCGCAAACCAATCAAAATACGCTTATTGCGATTTTTTTTACCAAAAATATGTAGCAGAAAACAAATTGGCCTAAAATGTAAAAAAAATTTGATTTTTACATTTTTTTGGGGGGAATTTCATATAAAAAAAAATGTGAAAAATAGTTATTTTTTTCAAAATTGTCGCCCTTTGTTTATAGCGCAAAAAGTAAAAATCGCACAGGTGATCAAATACCACCAAAATAAAGCTCTATTTTGCACGACCGCGCAATTGTCCGTTAAAGTAACGCAGTGCCGAATCGCAAAATATGGCCTGGTCAGGAATGGGGTAAAATCTTCCGGTCTTAAAGTGGTTAAAAATACGCTCATTGAGAATTTTTTTGTCAAAGACATGTAGCTAAATACATTTTGGCCTAAATATATGACAAAAATTTAATATATTGGATATATAACTGTCAAAGTAGAAAAATAGTTATTTTTTAAAAATTTTTGCATTTTTTTATTAATATCGCAAAAAATAAAAAGCGCACAGGTGATCAAATACCACCAATAGAAAGCTCTGTTGGTGGGAAAAAAAGGACGTAAATTTCGTTTGGGCGTTGCATGACCGCGCAATTGTCAGTTAAAGTCGCACAGTGCCGAATCGCAAAAAGTGGCCTGGACGTAAGACAGCAAAATCCTCAGGTGGTAAAGTGGTTAAGTCTTTTTTTTTTCGTCTTAGATGAATGCACTTTACAAAATTATCCTACAAAGTACAAAGAGCAAGGATGATGGGCAGATTTCAGTAATAGAGCAAGTTTACATTTTACCAGAGAGAAATCAGTGATCGTGATAGTTACAATGGATCTAGCGGAATGTTTACCAGGAAACGCTATAAATGAATGATACAAGTTGCTAAAAACAAAACAGAAGGAGACAGCTTTTTTTTTTTTATAAATGTTAGAAGCTTTATTTGGTTTTGAACAATCCACCATAAACACATTTCTAATTTACGAAGTGCTTACAAATGTATGATGTTAAACTGTTTTATTTCAATATTTATTTTTTTTAACCAGAAATAGAAGCAAATCTTGTTTATGTCAGAAACAAAACAATACAAAAAAAAAAAAAAAAAGCGGCAGTTTAGGGTTGACAGTTACAGAATAAAAGTAATATAATACACAATTAAAAAAAAAAAAAAAAAAAAAAAAAACAGCATTGAACCATCAGATGTTGAATACAGAGCTGAAATCACATCTTAAAAAGAAAAAAAAAAAAAGGGGGGGGGGCATTTCAGTGTACTACTTAAATAAAAAAAATAAAAAAAGATTATATATATATATATATATATATATATATATATATATATATATAGAGTGATGATTTATATTTTAAAGCAACAGTATCAGCATTTATATGTATACAGCTTTGAAGAATGGCAGTTATCAGACTGACCAGTAGAAGTAATATAATTTCAAGCTGGCATACATAAAAACTATTTTTTAGCAGTAAAATAGATGTATTTGTATAGCATACCATTTTCCAGAGTTACTTTTTTTTTTATTTATTTATTTTTTTAATTACAAATCAGTTTAGTATAGCTAATATTTATGTACAAAACGTCTTTGTTGCAGCCATAATGCTCACCACTTCTGGCCTTAACAACCATAAAAATGAGCATCATACAAACTGTGTACTACAAAACAAATGAAGTTGGAACAAACTGATAGCTGAACTAAGCATGGTACTGTTGCATTAAAATATTTCAGGAAACTTTCTATGTTCTCCACTATTATGTCTTAGGAGAGGGTGATGAATTTCAGGCATCCAACTAGTTCAAATGCGCTTTACAGTGTCTTTAATACAACAGGTTGCAACTATCTGTAAAGCCCTGGGAAAGAAAATATAGACTGTAAAAGCAAGTTAAAAAAATAGATGGAAAAATAGATTTCCATGTACAAATTGTTATATGAAAATAGATCAGTAAACCTCTCATGACCAGCATCTGGCTTCCAAATGAAGTATATCAGGTGGTGAGACGGTTAAAATGTGCAAGGAATTTAATAAACAGCTGAAGATTTGTTGATTTAAATTTTTTCACCTTTCTTTTATATCTCTATTCTTCACTCAGGAAGGTTAGCATTATATAAAGGCTGCAAAATGTATGTACAAACACACTGATATATATAAATATATACATGCTGAGTGGGGATGGGGAAGATTCATTCTTTTTTGGCAACTGTCAGTTCTAACTTTGGCAGGCGAACACCTGCCTTAGTTGCACTGTCATTGCTTGAAGAAGAAGAGACTCTGGACTTTCGGGAAGAAAGCGATGCACCACTCCCTTGGACGTTTTCATCGTCACTTAATGTGACCTCATAAGAACCCTTTGACTTGGACCCCAAGCCACCAAAAGTGCCAAATTTTATTTTTGACTGCTTTCCCTTCTTTTTGCCCCCCTCGGCAGATAATGAACTGCCAGCCTCTAATGTACCACTTGGTGAGGAGTGTGTTGATTCATCTTTCTCTTCACTGAAGGAAGATGATCTCGGTCTTGTCTTTTTGCTTGTAAACAGAGAAAACTCATATTTTGGAGCCTTTTCCACTTCTAAGTTTGTGGATACCAGACCACCTTCGGTTGACCCTAAACTAGCTTTCGGATTTTTGAGGTCCCCTTTTGAGCCAGAAACTGAGACACCTGAAAGACTAGCATCTTCTTTTGCTTTAGATTTGAAGTTTAGTTTTGGCATTTTTATCTTAGATTTCTTTATTTTAATCTCACTTTCATCAACTTCTATGCCAGCTTCACCAGACTTCTTCACCAGCACATCTGCAGAAGGAAAGTCTACATCAACTCCCATCTCTCTTCCTGCCAAATCTGGTCCAGATGATGTAAATTTTGGCATTAAAAGTCGCGGGAAAGTAATTTTAACGTCAGAACTTTCTAGATTTCCACCTATTCCTTGAACATCCAAACTTCCTTTTACTTTGGGTCCAGTCATCCCACCTTCTGACCCCTGCATATCTCCTGTTAAATTCATACTTTGTCCAATTGAAATGCCTTCCTTTATCTTGGTATCTTTCAGAGAAATGTTGACGCCTGGAGCTAAGCCTTTAATTGCAGCTGATGACTGAAAAGAAGGCCCTTTTATACTCGGGTCTCCACTTTCAATTTTGCCAGAAACCTTAGTAAGACCAACATCTGGCCCAGAGAGAGAAATTTCCCCTTTCGGTAACTTGGGCCCTTGCAAGTGTGAACCAGATAGATCTAAAGAAGGTACTGTAATGTGAGTATCTAAACTTTTTGTATCAATAGATGGCAATGCAGCTCGTATGCTTGGCTTTGCTCCACCAGAAATGTCTAAATCACTTTCAATCTTTGGTCCTTTTAAATGAACATCAAACTCTGAATCAGAGACCTTTGGGGAAGTTATATCAACTGTTGGTAATTTAATTTTCCCTTCTGACCCTGGTATTCCTACTTTAGGAGCTTGAAACTGCATACTTCCTGAAGTAAGCATATCACTTTTGATTTTTGGTCCTTTCAAATTAACATCTATCCCTGGTACAGATGTCTCCGCTGCAATAGTAGGTACTTCACTGCCAATATTAATTGTACCATGGGTCACATCTACACTAGGAACTTTTATATCTGTGGCAATTTTGGGGCCAGACAGATCAGTTTCTACCTTCGGTAGTGAAACACCAATATCAGCAGCTGTTGCTTCAACTTTTGGACCGGACATACCAAAATTAGAAAGTTTGAATTTTGGTTTTTTGACCTTTACATCAGGACCTTCAATACTAACCCCAGAAGCTGTTAATTCAGCTTCTGGTGTCTTAAATCCACCACTGATGTCTAAATCCGGAGTCTTTAGTTCAGCATTAGGGCTCTGCAGTGACGTTTCTCCTTTTAGCTTTGGAGATTTGATGTCAAACTCAACATCAGGAAAATGAATTTTGCCAAACAGTGGCTTTCTTGTTTTAGGTGCTTTTATACCAAGATTTGTGGAAATTGCTGCATCCCCACCTGCAACATTTAGATCTGCATCCGGGGCATTAAGATTTATGTCACTGTCTACTTCAGGTGCACTTACATCAAAACCCCCTTTTTTGCCTTTTATTTTTGGACCACTCATATGAATTTTGGGCATTTTAAATTTCCCCTTCTTTCCTTTTCCCCCAACACTTAACTCAGGCACTTCAGAATCAAATTCTACATCAGGAGCGTTAACATCTACAGAAGGCGATTTCATATCTGCTTTAGGTGACTTCATGCCAAAACCAAATTTTGATTTCTTTACCTTGGGGAGTTTTAAATTACCTTCAGGGCCTTCAATATCTAAGGAGGGAGTTTTTACTGTGAGGTCTGGAGATTCCAAGCTAACACCACCTGTTGATAAGTCAATTCTTGGGCCTTCAAGTTTACCTTCTAATTTGGGGGCACGGATGTCTCCTTTGAAATGTGGAGCCATCAAACCTAAATCCCCTTCCAATTTTGAAGTGGAAAGATTTGCCTCTCCTTTAATTTTGGGTGTTTTCACATTTATATCTGGCATGGATACTTTTGGTAAATGGATATCGGATGATGGCATGCTAACTTTAAAGCCTTTTAGCCTACCCTCAGGATCTTCAATGTTTACATTTGGACCCGATATATCAATACTTCCTTTGGGAAGGGAAGCATCAATGTCAGGACCCTCCACTTTTGAACCAGAAATCCCAAATTTTGGCATTTTAAATTTGGGCATTTTAAGCCTACCTTCTGGACCTTCAAGATTGACATCTGGACCTTGGACATCAAGCTGTGGAGACTTAATATCAATGTTAGGGCCCTTTAAATCTCCTTCTAACTTAGGACCTTTTAAACTTAAGTCCATGTCAAGCGCTGGAATTTTTGGCATATGTATTGAAGGTGGATTGAATTTAGGACCTTTTACTTTACCGTCAATATCTACATCTGGAGCCTCAAGGTCAAATTCTGGGCCTTTAACGTCAACTTTGGGACCTTTCAGATTTAAATCGGCACCAGGCATTGATACTTTTGGTAGACCAAAATTCATTGAGGGCATTTTAAATTGGGAGCCTTTCAATTTGCCTTCTGGTCCCTCAATGTTTACATCAGGAGCCTGAATATCTACATTTGGACATGATATATCAACACTTCCTTTGGGAAGACTGACATCAATATCTGGACCTTCAACTTTTGGACCAGAAAGACCAAATGTAGGCATTTTAAATTTGGGCATTTTAAATTTTCCTTCTGGGCCTTTCAAGTTGACATCTGGGGCATCTATTTCCACTCCTGGAGCTTCAATATCTAACTCTGGAGCCCTAATGTCAACTTTGGGGCCTTTCAGAGCTCCTATCTTAGGACCTTTCAGATTAAGGTCAATGTCGGGCATTGACATTTCTGGCCTATGCACTGAAGGTAGCTTAAACTTGGGACCTTTTACTTTTCCATCAAAATCTACATCTGGAGCCTCAAGGTCAACTTTGGGGCCTTTCAAATCTCCTTCCAATTTTGGACCTTTCAGATTCAGATCAATTTCAGGCTTTGTGACTTTTGGTAGATTAATATTCATTGAGGGCATCTCAAATTTAGGACCTTTGAATCTGCCTTCTGGTCCCTCTATATTTAAATCCGGAGTCTGAACTTCTACATTTGGGCCAGATATATCAATACTTCCTTTGGGCAAGCTAGCATCAATTCCTGGGCCTACAACTTTTGGACCAGAAATGCCAAATTTGGGCATTTTAAATTTGGGCATTTTAAGTTTTCCTTCTGGGGCTTCTAATTCTACTCCTGAAGCTTCAAGGTCTAGTTCTGGGGCTTGAATGTCCGCTTTGGGACCTTTCAAATCTCCTTCTATTTTAGGACCTTTCAAATTTAGGTCAAAATCAGGCATTGGCATTTTTGGCATTGAAGGCAACTTGAACTTGGGACCTTTTACTTTTCCATCAATATCTACATCTGGAGCCTCAAGGTCAACTTCTGGGCCTTTGATGTCAACGTTTGGACCTTTTAAATCCCCTTCAATTTTAGGACCTTTCAAATTTAAGTCAAAATCAGGCATTGACATTTTTGGCATTGAAGGTAACTTGAACTTGGGACCTTTTACTTTTCCATCAATATCTACATCAGGAGCTTCAAGGTCAACTTCTGGGCCTTTGATGTCAATGTTGGGACCTTTCAAATCTCCTTCTATTTTAGGACCTTTCAAATTTAAGTCAAAATCAGGCATTGACATTTTTGGCATTGAAGGTAACTTGAACTTGGGACCTTTTACTTTACCATCAATATCTACATCTGGAGCCTCAAGGTCAACTTCTGGGCCTTTGATGTCAACTTTGGGACCTTTCAAATCTCCTTCAATTTTAGGACCTTTCAAATTTAAGTCAAAATCAGGCATTGACATTTTTGGCATTGAAGGTAACTTGAACTTGGGACCTTTTACTTTACCATCAATATCTACATCTGGAGCCTCAAGGTCAACTTCTGGGCCTTTGATGTCAACTTTGGGACCTTTCAAATCTCCTTCAATTTTAGGACCTTTCAAATTTAAGTCAAAATCAGGCATTGACATTTTTGGCATTGAAGGTAACTTGAACTTGGGACCTTTTACTTTACCATCAATATCTACATCTGGAGCCTCAAGGTCAACTTCTGGGCCTTTGATGTCAACTTTGGGACCTTTCAAATCTCCTTCAATTTTAGGACCTTTCAAATTTAAGTCAAAATCAGGCATTGACATTTTTGGCATTGAAGGTAACTTGAACTTGGGACCTTTTACTTTACCATCAATATCTACATCTGGAGCCTCAAGGTCAACTTCTGGGCCTTTGATGTCAACTTTGGGACCTTTCAAATCTCCTTCAATTTTAGGACCTTTCAAATTTAAGTCAAAATCAGGCATTGACATTTTTGGCATTGAAGGTAACTTGAACTTGGGACCTTTTACTTTACCATCAATATCTACATCTGGAGCCTCAAGGTCAACTTCTGGGCCTTTGATGTCAACTTTGGGACCTTTCAAATCTCCTTCAATTTTAGGACCTTTCAAATTTAAGTCAAAATCAGGCATTGACATTTTTGGCATTGAAGGTAACTTGAACTTGGGACCTTTTACTTTACCATCAATATCTACATCTGGAGCCTCAAGGTCAACTTCTGGGCCTTTGATGTCAACTTTGGGACCTTTCAAATCTCCTTCAATTTTAGGACCTTTCAAATTTAAGTCAAAATCAGGCATTGACATTTTTGGCATTGAAGGTAACTTGAACTTGGGACCTTTTACTTTACCATCAATATCTACATCTGGAGCCTCAAGGTCAACTTCTGGGCCTTTGATGTCAACTTTGGGACCTTTTAAATCCCCTTCCATTTTGGGACCTTTCAAATTCAGATCAAAATCAGGCTTTGTAAACTTTGGTAGATTGATATTTACTGATGGTAATTCAAACTTGGGGCCTTTTAATTTGCCCTCTGGTCCCTCAATGTCTACATCAGGAGCCTGAATATCTACATTTGGGCCCGATACATCAATACTTCCTTTTGGAAGGCTAGCATCAATATCTAGACCTTCCCCTTTTGGGCCAGAAATGCCAAACTTGGGCATTTTAAATTTTGGCATTTTAAGTTTCCCTTCTGGGCCTTTTAGATTGACATCTGGGGCTTCAAAATCTAACTCTGGGGCCTTAATGTCAACTTTGGGGCCTTTCAGATCTCCTCCTATCTTAGGACCTTTCAAATTAAGGTCAATGTCAGGCATTGACATTTCTGGCATATGCACTAAAGGGAGCCTAAACTTGGGACCTTTTACTTTACCATCAATATCTACATCTGCTTTAACATCAATTTCTGGGTGTTTTAGGTCTATTTTGGGATCTTTTAAGTCTCCTTCAAACCTAGGACCTTTAAGATTTAGGTCAACATCTGGCATAGACATCTTTGGTAGGTTGATATCCATAGAAGGCATCTTCATTTTGGAACTCTTAAGTTTTCCTTCTGGTCCTTCAATATTCACATCTGGAATTTCAATATCTACACCTGAAGAAGCTATTTTAGCTTCTGGTTTTTGAAATTTTAGATCAATATCCGGAGCATCTGGTTTGGTGCCTGAAAATCCAAATTTAGGCATACTAAATCGGGGCATTTTAAGCTTTCCTTTACCTTCTGGACCATCTAAAGAAACATCTGGTGTCTCTAGGTCTATGTCAGGTGTTTTAATATCAAGCTTGGGCCCATGTAATTCACCTTCAACCTTTGGAACAGACACATCCACATCTCCCTTTAATTTTGGTCCTTTCCCTTTTAATTCAACATCTGGCATTGACACTTTGGGACTTGTTATGTTTAATGAAGGCATTTTGAATTTAGGACTTTTACCTTTTCCCTCCAGATTTGGCATTTCTATATCAGGACCACTGACTTCAATATCTGCTTTTGGGGCTTTGACTTCAGCGCTAGGCATGTGTACCTTGGGACCTGAGAAATTAAATTTGGGCAGCCTAAATTTAGATTTTTTAGTTTTTGTTTCTGGCATCTCAATAGCTGCTTCTGGTAAACTTATTCCCAACTCAGGGCCTTTAAGACTACCTCCCTTTGATGCATCAATGTCACCTTTAACCTTGCCACCTTTCAGATTAATATCTATATCTGGCATAGATACACTTGGCTTCGAAAATCCCCATGATGGCAGTTTAAATTTGGAACCTTTAACTTTACCTTCAGGTAGCTCTGCAGATAGAGATGGGCTGGGGACATCAAAATCAGGACCTTTAATATTAGCTTTTGGAGCCTTTATATCAGCCTCCAGATTTCCCCCAGGTATGTCCACGCTCCCTTTTAGTTTGGGAGCTTTTAAACCAAGATCTAGATCAGGCATAGATACATGTGGCACATTCATATTCAGTGATGGCATCTTCATTTTTGGACCTTTGACCTTCGCCTCTGGAAGTTCAGCATCTAATCCAGCTTTAAAATCTACATTTGGTCCAGAAAGGTCAACATCTGCTTGTGGAAGCTTAATTTCTGGGCCCTCAAAGCTTCCTTCTGCATTTAGCATTGATAGGTCTCCTCCTGTCTTAAACTTTGGACCTTTTAAATTAAGATCAACATCAGGCATTGACATTTTGGGCATATTAATATCCAAAGAGGGCATCTTAAATTTGGGACCTTTAACCTTGCCCTCAGGACCCTCAATATCCACTTCAGGTGTTTTTATATCGCCTTCCACTCCTTCAATGTTGGGCCCTGAAAACCCAAACTTTGGCATTTTAAATTTAGGCATTTTAAGTTTACCTTCAGGGCACTCTATATCAACATCTGATGTTTCTAAATCAAGTTGTGGGCCCTTTATGTCAACATTAGGTGTCTTCATTTCTCCTTCTATCTTGGGAAAAGAAGCATCTGCATCTCCTTTCCAGTTAGGACCTTTGACATTCAAATCAAAGTCAGGTAGAGAAACACTTGGAAAATTTACTGATGGCATCTTGAATTTTGGGCCCTTTATTTTTCCATCTAGATCCAAATCAGGAGCCTTCACGTCAATCTCAGGTGCCTTAACATCAACTTTAGGCCCCTTCAAATCTCCTTCTACGTTGGGACCTTTCATACTTAAATCAAAATCTGGCATAGATACCTTAGGCATATTAAAATTCATTGAGGGCATCTTAAATTTGGGACCTTTAACTTTACCTTCAGGCCCCTCAATATCTATTCCTGGCCCTGAAACATCAAGATCAACATCAATGTTTGGGCCCTCTAACTTGCCTTCCACTTTAGGGAGAGAACCATCAGCCCCTCCTTTCAAGTTTGGGGCTTTTAAATTCAAATCAATATTAGGCATAGACACACTAGGGAGATTTACTGATGGCATTTTGAATTTCGATCCCTTAAATTTTCCATCAACATCTACATCAGGAATTTCAAGATCCACCTCAGGTTTTTTAATGTTAACTTTGGGACCTTTGATATCGCCTTCTAATTTTGGGCCTTTCATATTCAGATCAATATCAGGCATAGATACATTAGGTAAATTCATGTTCACTGATGGCATCTTAAATTTATGACCTTTTAGTTTACCTTCGGGTCCCTCAATGTCCACATCTGGGCCAGAGAAATCAAGGTCTGCTTTTGGAAGGTTAATATCCACTTCAGAGCCTTCAACATTGGGTGCTGAAAACCCAAACTTTGGCATTTTGAATTTCGGCATCTTCAGTTTTCCCTCTGGGCCCTCTACATCACATCCTGTGTCGATATCAAGCTCTGGCCCTTTCAGGTCAATCTTAGGACCTTTCAACTCTGTTTCTACCTTTGGGAGATCGACATCTACCCCTCCTTTCCATTTAGGGCCTTTTACATTTAGATCGACATCTAAATTAGGACCTTCAACTTTTGGTCTGGAAATACCAAATTTGGGCATTTTAAACTTGGGCATTTTAAATTTTCCTTCGGGGCCTTTGAGATTGACATCAGGGACTTCTAAATCAATATCAGGAGTTTCAACACTGAGCTCTGGAATTTTCACATCAGCTTTGGGACCTTTTAAATTGCCTTCAACTTTAGGGCCCTTCAGACTAAGGTCAACATCAGGCATTTTTGGAAAATGTACTGTAGGCATTCTGAATCTGGGACTTTTAAGTTTACCATCCACATCTATATCTGGGGCCTCAAGGTCAACTTCTGGGCCTTTGAGGTCAACTTTAGGACCTTTTACATTACTATCCAATTTGGGACCTTTCATATTTAGATCAAAATTAGGCATCGATACATCTGGTAAATTAAAATTCATAGAGGGCATTTCAAATTTAGGACCCTTAAATTTACCATCAATGTCTACATCAGGAGCCTTCACATCTACATTTGGACTGGATATATCGATACTTCCTTTGGGAAGACTAGCATCAATATCTGGACCTTCCATTTTTGGACCAGAAACGCCAAATTTGGGCATTTTAAATTTGGGCATTTTAAACTTTCCTTCTGGGCCTTTCAGATTGATATCTGGTGCTTCTAATTCTACTCCTGGAGCTTCAACATCAAGCTCTGGGGCTTTAATATCAACTTGAGGGCCTTTCAAATCGCCTTCGATTTTAGGACCTTTCAAATTTAGGTCAATATCAGGCATTGACATTTTTGGCATTGAAGGTAACTTGAACTTGGGACCTTTTACTTTACCATCAATATCTACATCTGGAGCCTCAAGGTCAACTTCTGGGCCTTTGATGTCAACTTTGGGACCTTTCAAATCTCCTTCCAACTTTGGACCTTTCAGATTTAGATCAAAATCAGGCATTGACATTTTTGGCATTGAAGGCAACTTGAACTTGGGACCTTTTACTTTACCATCAATATCTACATCTGGAGCCTCAAGGTCAACTTCTGGGCCTTTGATGTCAACTTTGGGACCTTTCAAATCTCCTTCCAAGTTTGGACCTTTCAGATTTAAATCAAAATCAGGCATTGACATTTTTGGCATTGAAGGCAACTTGAACTTGGGACCTTTTACTTTACCATCAATATCTACATCTGGAGCCTCAAGGTCAACTTCTGGGCCTTTAATGTCAACTTTGGGACCTTTCAAATCTCCTTCCAACTTTGGACCTTTTAGATTTAGATCAAAATCAGGCATTGATACTTTTGGCATACCTATATTCACTGAGGGCATTTTAAATTTGTGGCCCTTTAGTTTGCCCTCTGGTCCCTCTAAATCTACATCAGGAGCCTGAATATCCACATCTGGACCAGATATATCAATACTTCCTTTGGGAAGACTAGCATCAATGTCTGGACCTTCCATTTTTGGACCAGAGACACCAAATTTGGGCATTTTAAATTTGGGCATTTTAAATTTGCCTTCTGGGCCTTTCAGATTTACATCTGGTGCTTCTAATTCTATTCCTGGAGCTTCAATGTCTAGTTCTGGTGTTTTAATGTCAGCTTTGGGACCTTTCAAATCTCCTTCTATTTTAGGGCCTTTTAAATTAAAGTCAATATCAGGCATTGACATTTTTGGCATTGAAGGGAACTTATATTTAGGACCTTTTACTTTACCATCAATATCTACATCTGGAGCCTCAAGGTCAACTTCTGGGCCTTTGATGTCAACTTTGGGACCTTTCAAATCTCCTTCCAACTTTGGACCTTTCAGATTTAGATCAAAATCAGGCATTGACATTTTTGGCATTGAAGGCAACTTGAACTTGGGACCTTTTACTTTACCATCAATATCTACATCTGGAGCCTCAAGGTCAACTTCTGGGCCTTTGATGTCAACTTTGGGACCTTTCAAATCTCCTTCCAACTTTGGACCTTTCAGATTTAGATCAAAATCAGGCATTGACATTTTTGGCATTGAAGGCAACTTGAACTTGGGACCTTTTACTTTACCATCAATATCTACATCTGGAGCCTCAAGGTCAACTTCTGGGCCTTTGATATCAACTTTGGGACCTTTCAAATCTCCTTCCAACTTTGGACCTTTTAGATTTAGATCAAAATCAGGCATTGATACTTTTGGCATACCTATATTCACTGAGGGCATTTTAAATTTGTGGCCCTTTAGTTTGCCCTCTGGTCCCTCTAAATCTACATCAGGAGCCTGAATATCCACATCTGGACCAGATATATCAATACTTCCTTTGGGAAGACTAACATCAATGTCTGGGCCTTCAATTTTTGGACCAGAGACACCAAATTTGGGCATTTTAAATTTGGGCATTTTAAATTTGCCTTCTGGGCCTTTCAGATTTACATCTGGTGCTTCTAATTCTATCCCTGGAGCTTCAATGTCTAGTTCTGGTGTTTTAATGTCAGCTTTGGGACCTTTCAAATCTCCTTCTATTTTAGGACCTTTTAAATTAAAGTCAATATCAGGCATTGACATTTTTGGCATTGAAGGGAACTTATATTTAGGACCTTTAACTTTTCCATCAATATCTACATCTGGAGCCTCAAGATCAACTTTTGGGCCTTTGATATCAACTTTGGGACCTTTCAAATCTCCTTCCAACTTTGGACCTTTCAGATGTAGATCAACATCAGGCATTGACATTTTTGGCATTGAAGGTAACTTGAACTTGGGACCTTTTACTTTACCATCAATATCTACATCTGGAGCCTCAAGGTCAACTTCTGGGCCTTTGATGTCAACTTTGGGACCTTTCAAATCTCCTTCCAACTTTGGACCTTTCAGATTTAGATCAAAATCAGGCATTGACATTTTTGGCATTGAAGGCAACTTGAACTTGGGACCTTTTACTTTACCATCAATATCTACATCTGGAGCCTCAAGGTCAACTTCTGGGCCTTTGATGTCAACTTTGGGACCTTTCAAATCTCCTTCCAAGTTTGGACCTTTCAGATTTAAATCAAAATCAGGCATTGACATTTTTGGCATTGAAGGCAACTTGAACTTGGGACCTTTTACTTTACCATCAATGTCTACATCTGGAGCCTCAAGGTCAACTTCTGGGCCTTTAATGTCAACTTTGGGACCTTTCAAATCTCCTTCCAACTTTGGACCTTTTAGATTTAGATCAAAATCAGGCATTGATACTTTTGGCATACCTATATTCACTGAGGGCATTTTAAATTTGTGGCCCTTTAGTTTGCCCTCTGGTCCCTCTAAATCTACATCAGGAGCCTGAATATCCACATCTGGACCAGATATATCAATACTTCCTTTGGGAAGACTAGCATCAATGTCTGGACCTTCCACTTTTGGACCAGAGACACCAAATTTGGGCATTTTAAATTTGGGCATTTTAAATTTGCCTTCTGGGCCTTTCAGATTTACATCTGGTGCTTCTAATTCTATTCCTGGAGCTTCAATGTCTAGTTCTGGTGTTTTAATGTCAGCTTTGGGACCTTTCAAATCTCCTATTTTAGGACCTTTTAAATTAAAGTCAATATCAGGCATTGACATTTTTGGCATTGAAGGGAACTTATATTTAGGACCTTTTACTTTACCATCAATATCTACATCTGGAGCCTCAAGGTCAACTTCTGGGCCTTTGATGTCAACTTTGGGACCTTTTAAATCTCCTTCCAAGTTTGGACCTTTCAGATTTAAATCAAAATCAGGCATTGACATTTTTGGCATTGAAGGCAACTTGAACTTGGGACCTTTTACTTTACCATCAATATCTACATCTGGAGCCTCAAGGTCAACTTCTGGGCCTTTAATGTCAACTTTGGGACCTTTCAAATCTCCTTCCAACTTTGGACCTTTTAGATTTAGATCAAAATCAGGCATTGATACTTTTGGCATACCTATATTCACTGAGGGCATTTTAAATTTGTGGCCCTTTAGTTTGCCCTCTGGTCCCTCTAAATCTACATCAGGAGCCTGAATATCCACATCTGGACCAGATATATCAATACTTCCTTTGGGAAGACTAGCATCAATGTCTGGACCTTCCATTTTTGGACCAGAGACACCAAATTTGGGCATTTTAAATTTGGGCATTTTAAATTTGCCTTCTGGGCCTTTCAGATTTACATCTGGTGCTTCTAATTCTATTCCTGGAGCTTCAATGTCTAGTTCTGGTGTTTTAATGTCAGCTTTGGGACCTTTCAAATCTCCTTCTATTTTAGGGCCTTTTAAATTAAAGTCAATATCAGGCATTGACATTTTTGGCATTGAAGGGAACTTATATTTAGGACCTTTTACTTTACCATCAATATCTACATCTGGAGCCTCAAGGTCAACTTCTGGGCCTTTGATGTCAACTTTGGGACCTTTCAAATCTCCTTCCAACTTTGGACCTTTCAGATTTAGATCAAAATCAGGCATTGACATTTTTGGCATTGAAGGCAACTTGAACTTGGGACCTTTTACTTTACCATCAATATCTACATCTGGAGCCTCAAGGTCAACTTCTGGGCCTTTGATGTCAACTTTGGGACCTTTCAAATCTCCTTCCAACTTTGGACCTTTCAGATTTAGATCAAAATCAGGCATTGACATTTTTGGCATTGAAGGCAACTTGAACTTGGGACCTTTTACTTTACCATCAATATCTACATCTGGAGCCTCAAGGTCAACTTCTGGGCCTTTGATATCAACTTTGGGACCTTTCAAATCTCCTTCCAACTTTGGACCTTTTAGATTTAGATCAAAATCAGGCATTGATACTTTTGGCATACCTATATTCACTGAGGGCATTTTAAATTTGTGGCCCTTTAGTTTGCCCTCTGGTCCCTCTAAATCTACATCAGGAGCCTGAATATCCACATCTGGACCAGATATATCAATACTTCCTTTGGGAAGACTAACATCAATGTCTGGGCCTTCAATTTTTGGACCAGAGACACCAAATTTGGGCATTTTAAATTTGGGCATTTTAAATTTGCCTTCTGGGCCTTTCAGATTTACATCTGGTGCTTCTAATTCTATCCCTGGAGCTTCAATGTCTAGTTCTGGTGTTTTAATGTCAGCTTTGGGACCTTTCAAATCTCCTTCTATTTTAGGACCTTTTAAATTAAAGTCAATATCAGGCATTGACATTTTTGGCATTGAAGGGAACTTATATTTAGGACCTTTAACTTTTCCATCAATATCTACATCTGGAGCCTCAAGATCAACTTTTGGGCCTTTGATATCAACTTTGGGACCTTTCAAATCTCCTTCCAACTTTGGACCTTTCAGATGTAGATCAACATCAGGCATTGACATTTTTGGCATTGAAGGTAACTTGAACTTGGGACCTTTTACTTTACCATCAATATCTACATCTGGAGCCTCAAGGTCAACTTCTGGGCCTTTGATGTCAACTTTGGGACCTTTCAAATCTCCTTCCAAGTTTGGACCTTTCAGATTTAAATCAAAATCAGGCATTGACATTTTTGGCATTGAAGGCAACTTGAACTTGGGACCTTTTACTTTACCATCAATATCTACATCTGGAGCCTCAAGGTCAACTTCTGGGCCTTTAATGTCAACTTTGGGACCTTTCAAATCTCCTTCCAACTTTGGACCTTTTAGATTTAGATCAAAATCAGGCATTGATACTTTTGGCATACCTATATTCACTGAGGGCATTTTAAATTTGTGGCCCTTTAGTTTGCCCTCTGGTCCCTCTAAATCTACATCAGGAGCCTGAATATCCACATCTGGACCAGATATATCAATACTTCCTTTGGGAAGACTAGCATCAATGTCTGGACCTTCCATTTTTGGACCAGAGACACCAAATTTGGGCATTTTAAATTTGGGCATTTTAAATTTGCCTTCTGGGCCTTTCAGATTTACATCTGGTGCTTCTAATTCTATTCCTGGAGCTTCAATGTCTAGTTCTGGTGTTTTAATGTCAGCTTTGGGACCTTTCAAATCTCCTATTTTAGGGCCTTTTAAATTAAAGTCAATATCAGGCATTGACATTTTTGGCATTGAAGGGAACTTATATTTAGGACCTTTTACTTTACCATCAATATCTACATCTGGAGCCTCAAGGTCAACTTCTGGGCCTTTGATGTCAACTTTGGGACCTTTCAAATCTCCTTCAATTTTAGGACCTTTCAAATTTAAGTCAAAATCAGGCATTGACATTTTTGGCATTGAAGGTAACTTGAACTTGGGACCTTTTACTTTACCATCAATATCTACATCTGGAGCCTCAAGGTCAACTTCTGGGCCTTTGATGTCAACTTTGGGACCTTTCAAATCTCCTTCCAACTTTGGACCTTTCAGATGTAGATCAACATCAGGCATTGACATTTTTGGCATTGAAGGTAACTTGAACTTGGGACCTTTTACTTTACCATCAATATCTACATCTGGAGCCTCAAGGTCAACTTCTGGGCCTTTGATGTCAACTTTGGGACCTTTCAAATCGCCTTCCAACTTTGGACCTTTCAGATGTAGATCAACATCAGGCATTGACATTTTTGGCATTGAAGGTAACTTATATTTAGGACCTTTTACTTTTCCATCAATATCTACATCTGGAGCCTCAAGGTCAACTTTGGGGCCTTTGATGTCAACTTTTGGACCTTTCAAATCTCCTTCCAACTTTGGACCTTTCAGATTTAGATCAACATCAGGCATTGATACTTTTGGCATACCTATATTCATTGAGGGCATTTTAAATGTGTGGCCCTTTAGTTTGCCCTCTGGTCCCTCTAAATCTACATCAGGAGCCTGAACATCTACATCTGGACCGGATATATCAATACTTCCTTTGGGAAGACTAGCATCAATGTCTGGACCTTCAATTTTTGGACCAGAGACACCAAATTTGGGCATTTTAAATTTGGGCATTTTAAATTTGCCTTCTGGGCCTTTCAGATCTACATCTGGTGCTTCTAATTCTATTCCTGGAGCTTCAATGTCTAGTTCTGGTGTTTTAATGTCAGCTTTCGGACCTTTCAAATCTCCTCCTATTTTAGGACCTTTTAAATTAAAGTCAATATCAGGCATTGACGGTAACTTATATTTAGGACCTTTTACTTTTCCATCAATATCTACATCTGGAGCCTCAAGGTCAACTTCTGGGCCTTTCAGGTCAATTTTGGGACCTTTCAAATCTCCTTCCAACTTTGGACCTTTCAGATTTAGATCAAAATCAGGCATTGACACTTTTGGCATTGAAGGTAACTTGAACTTGGAACCTTTTACTTTACCATCAATATCTACATCTGGAGCCTCAAGGTTAACTTCGGGGCCTTTGATGTCAACTTTGGGACCTTTCAAATCTCCTTCCAACTTTGGACCTTTCAGATTTAGATCAACATCAGGCATTGACATTTTTGACATTGAAGGTAACTTGAACTTGGGACCTTTTACTTTACCATCAATATCTACATCTGGAGCCTCAAGGTTAACCTCTGGGCCTTTGATGTCAACTTTGGGACCTTTTAAATCTCCTTCCAACTTTGGACCTTTCAGATTTAGATCAAAATCAGGCATTGATACTTTTGGCATACCTATATTCTTTGAGGGCATTTTAAATTTGTGGCCCTTTAGTTTGCCCTCTGGTCCCTCTAAATCTACATCAGGAGCCTGAATATCTACATCTGGACCGGATATATCAATACTTCCTTTGGGAAGACTAGCATCAATGTCTGGACCTTCAATTTTTGGACCAGAGACACCAAATTTGGGCATTTTAAATTTGGGCATTTTAAATTTGCCTTCTGGGCCTTTCAGATTTACATCTGGTGCTTCTAATTCTATTCCTGGAGCTTCAATTTCTAGTTCTGGTGTTTTAATGTCAGCTTTGGGACCTTTCAAATCTCCTATTTTAGGACCTTTTAAATTAAAGTCAATATCAGGCATTGACATTTTTGGCATTGAAGGTAACTTATATTTAGGACCTTTTACTTTACCATCAATATCTACATCTGGAGCCTCAAGGTCAACTTCTGGGCCTTTGATGTCAACTTTGGGACCTTTCAAATCTCCTTCCAGCTTTGGACCTTTCAGATTTAGATCAACATCAGGCATTGACATTTTTGGCATTGAAGGTAACTTGAACTTGTGACCTTTTACTTTTCCATCAATATCTACATCTGGAGCCTCAAGGTCAACTTCTGGGCCTTTGAGGTCAACTTTGGGACCTTTCAAATCTCCTTCCAGCTTTGGACCTTTCAGATTTAGATCAACATCAGGCATTGACATTTTTGGCATTGAAGGTAACTTGAACTTGGGACCTTTTACTTTACCATCGATATCTACATCTGGAGCCTCAAGGTCAACTTCTGGGCCTTTGACGTCAACTTTGGGACCTTTCCAATCTAACTTTGGACCTTTCAGACTCAAATCAGCATCAGGCATTGATACCTTTGGCAAGCCTATATTCATGGAAGGCGTTTCAAAATTTGGGCCCTTTAATTTTCCCTCTGGTCCCGCAATGTCTACACCTGGAGCCTGAATATCCACACTTGGACCAGATATATTGATACTTCCTTTAGGAAGGTTAGCATCAATATCTGGCCCCTCAACTTTTGGACCAGAGACACCAAATTTGGGCATTTTAAATTTGGGCATTTTCAGTTTGCCTTCTGGGCCTTTCAAGTTTACATCCGGTGCGTCTAATTCTATTCCTGGAGCTTCAACGTCTAGTTCTGGGGATTTGAGGTCAACTTTAGGGCCTTGCAAATCTCCTATTTTAGGAGCTTTCAAATTTAAGTCAAAATCAGGCGTTGACATTTTTGGCATTGAAGGCAACTTGAACTTGGGACCTTTTACTTTACCATCAATATCTACACCTGGAGCCTCAAGGTTAACCTCTGGGCCTTTGATGTCAACTTTGGGAGCTTTCAAATCTCCTTCCAACTTTGGACCTTTCAAATTCAGATCAGCATCAGCCACAGATACCTTTGGTAAACCAATATCCAATGAAGGCATTTCAAACTTTGGACCTTTCCATTTCCCATCTGGATCCTTGATATTTAACTCCGGAGCTTTGATGTCTAGATTTGCACCTGGTAAGCCAACATTTCCCATGGACAAACCTATATCTAAATTTGGGCCTTCAATTTGTGGCTTAGAAATACCAAACTTTGGCATTTTAAACTTTGGCATTTGTATTTTTCCTTCTAAATTAACATCAGAAGCATCTAAATTAACATCAGGAATATGAGCATCCAGTTCAGGACCCTTTAACTTAAAGTCAGTTTCTTTCAAATCACTTTCTAGTTTCGGTCCTTTTAGATCAATTTCTGGCACAGACATGTTTGAAAGCTGCATTGAAGGCAACTCAAACTTAGAACTTCCCATTTTACCATGAACATCTATACCTGGACCCTGAAGCCCGATCTTTGTGCCTTTGACATCTACTCTGGCATCTTTTAAATCCCCCTCTGGCACTGACACTTTTGGTAAATTTATATCGACTTGGGGTTTTTCAAATTTAGGACCTTTTATTTTCCCTTCTGACACCCCAAAGCCTCCTATTTTAGGACCTTTGATATTAGCACCAATATCTGGCACAGACACTTTTGGCAAGTTGGATTTTATGGATTCTATTTTCAGGCTAGGGCCTTTTAGGTCACCACCTAGGTTACCAATATTTGGATCTATGTCTGTACCGGATATGTCCATGTTTTGTTTGCCAATGTTCACATCTAGACCATGCAAATTGGATTCTGCAATTCCAAATTTTGGCATTTTAAATTTGGGCATATTAATATTTACTTCTGAGCCTTTCAAAACAGTGTCTGACAAGGCACTTTTAAACTCCAAGGACTCCTTTGGCAAGTTCACAGTTTCCTGCAAACCTAAATGAGGACCTTTAATATCTACGTCGGCAGATGCAGCTTGTGAATTTGTGATACGAACTGCGGGACCTTGGAAATCTTTTTTTAACTTGAATCCATCGTGGCCAGGCATTTTAACACTAGTCTTACCCTCGGTTGTGTATGTGTACACAGATGTTCCAGAAGGTTCAGTACCAGTTTCTGATATCCCTTCATTTGTTCCCAGGACACCAAACTTTGGCATTTTAAATGATGGTATGTGTATCTTTCCCACAGAACTGTCTAAGTTAATATCTGTTCCTTTCACATCCAGACTGGGCACAGTCAAGTCTATTTTTGCTGTAGTGGCTTCTCCTTCAACTGATGGTGGAATGAGGTTCAACTGTGGTTTTTCATGGACATTCCCATCTTGAATCAAGGTTGTCTGAGTATAGGTCCTGTCAAGCTTTGTTTCCAAGGAACCAGACTTTGGCATCTGAAACGATGGAAGCCCTATATTCACTGACCCACAACTGGTGTCCAAAGGGGGTCGATTTTTTTCAGGTGCCTTAATATCTCCAGTTATAGATGAAGAGTGGGTTTCTTTAATTGTAATATCTGCTGGTATTTCACGAAGGGCTGCAGTTTCCATTTTAATTCCTTCTGCTTTCTTAATGTCAAATTGAGGACTACTGATCTTCACACCAGATGACTGGAAGTCGAGTTTAGAGGTTATTGATGTGTCCTGTTTGGGCACCCTAGCAATGTCAGGGTTTGTTTGGCCAATGCCTACAGAGGAATTTCCAGCAACACTGAGGCCTTTAAACCTATCATCATGCTCAGTCTCAAATCTGGATGTCCTCATCTCAAATTTCTTTTCATAGCTTTGGAATTTTGGGGCAGAAACATTTACAGCAGGCAAATTGATGCTTAAGGAAGATGTGCTGCCAGCTTGGACACTTCCAGCAGCATCACTGTAGCCTTCAGGAAGCTCAAGCTGTCCTTTGCCCTGTTCATGGTACCTCACAGTGGTACTGTGTACGTTCACAGAGTCACTTGGCAGGGAAACACTGTATTCTCTTCCTGCCTGATAGCTTTTACTGGACACATCAATACCAGGCATTCGGATAATGGTTTTACCCTCATCTGTCTGCACACTGGTTTTAGACATCTCAGTTATTTCATGACGAGGAATCTTGATTTTATATTCAGGACTGCTTATGTCAATTTCTTTTGAGTCTTTTGCTCCGGTCACATCCACAGTGTAAGCGGTCACTTTCCTTGTAACTGTGATGGTCCTTGTCTGAGTCTCTGGTTCCAGAGTCTCATCTGACTTCAGACGTGGTTTAATCTTTTTTGTATAAATTCGTCTGTATTCCTCATCATCTCCACTCTAGAAAACAATACAGTGACAGATTGTTAAAAATTTGCCTTAAATTACTGATATAAAAACATCCTGTTTAAATATGAGAAAAAAAATAAATAAAAAATATTGAATGACAATTACATTTCTGAGATTTTAAAAGGCATATAAATTTCTCATAAGCATGAAGTCATTTTTTGTTTTGGACACAGATGGGTAAGGTTAGAACCTTTGCCAGGTTGCTTTTTGGTTTGTATAGATGTCAGTAGTTTAAAACGAAGCAGCATAAATCTCATTTGTTCTTTCAAATTAAGATCTGTGCTTGTGCTACTGCTGGGTGATCATACCAGTTTTTGGGAATTTACATGACAAGGATTTATTCTGGTATTATGCCTCAATAGTGCCAACATTAGCCCCACTTGGGAAATACATTTGGACTTATACCTGTCAAACAAGCATTCAGGACTGCTTTGTAAATTGGGCACATGTATATTGAATATGTATATTAAAGCTAGTAATACTTATTGCAATCTGGATATACAATATTCTTGAGGTCTGCCAGTAATTATTCAGTGAGTTTGCCTATCCAATTGATCTAAATTTAATGGATAGCTATTGAATAACCTTGCACCGTACAGCTGTTGATGTATCTCTGTAAAGGTACATAAGTCATACTTGTTGGTAAATATAAAAATTGATTGTGCTATATCTGTGAAACCACAGACACAACAAAATTGTAACATTAAGATAGAGAGGGGAAAATCTATGCGCTACCACTAGGAAATAGAGGAAGGGAAAGAAAACACTGGTGTATGAAATGGAGCACCCGGACTCTGCTGCTAGTTCCCAAGTGTCACCACATAGAAAATATAAAAATTTCAAAAGGAAGAACCAGCGCGAAAAGTCACTACTGGATGAACCAAATTTGAAAGTAAATATCACAAAACTCCAATATAAAAGTTCAAATAAACTGGGTGATTGAAAATAGTACAAGAAATAAATTCAAAGTGTTGTGAAGAATCAAAAATACCGTGCCCTCTGAAGAGTGAACTCCTAGGTATACTCTTCAGTGTGCAAATAACGTGCCTTTTGACAGGTGTACCCCAAGGAAAGGATGACACCGTGAAAATAATTTGACAAACGTAGAAATTAAAGAGAGGGACAGTGTCCTCTAAAGAGTGAACCCCTAGCAATAGTGAATAAAGAAGACTTGCATTGTTTACAGTCTTCTTTATTCACTATTGCTAGGGGTTCACTCTTTAGAGGACACTGTCCCTCTCTTTAATTTCTACGTTTGTCAAATTATTTTCATGGTGTCATCCTTTCCTTGGAGTACACCTGTCAAAAGGCACGTTATTTGCACACTGAAGAGTATACCTAGGAGTTCACTCTTCAGAGGGCACGGTATTTTTGATTCTTCACAACACTTTGAATTTATTTCTTGTACTATTTTCAATCACCCAGTTTATTTGAACTTTTATATTGGAGTTTTGTGATATTTACTTTCATATTTGGTTCATCCAGTAGTGACTTTTCGCGCTGGTTCTTCCTTTTGAAATTTTTAAAATTGTAACATTAGGGTCTACCCAAACAGTCAGTTGAATTTATATTCAATATGCGCACAAACATTTTCAAAAACTAAAAACATAAAACGCACAATACACTTTGGGGGGGGGGGGGGACCAAAAATAGAGAAAGATCTGGGAGTCTTAGTAGAGGATAGACTTGGCAATAGCATGCAATGTCAAGTTGCAGCTGCCAAAGCCGGCAGGATTTTAGCATGCATAAGGAAGGGGATGTATTCCAGAGATAAAACTATAATCCTACCACTTTATAAAACTCTGGTCCAACCGCATCTGGAGTATTCTGTCCAGTTCTGGTCGCCAGTCCTCAGAAGGGATGTGTTGGAGCTGGAGAGAGTCCAGAGAAGGGCAACTAAACTAATTAGGGGATTGGAGGACCTTAATTATGAGGAGCGTTTACAATCACCATAGGTGTGCGCAGCCTATTGCATTAGGGTGTGCACCCCAAAGTTTAAATACACATGCATGTGTCTGCCTACATGTATATGGCCCCGGTACATTACTCTCCCTACTGGCAAAGTGAAATAGAAGTGTGTGGCACTTTTCTTATGGCAGAGCAGGTCCGAGGGAGATCTTTCCCATCTCCTCAATGGCAAACAGAGCGATAATGCTAATGTGCCCTGGGTGATTAGGGTGTGCCCAGGCACACCCAGCACACCCTGTGCGCACGCCTATGACAATCACTTGATTTATTCTTCCTGGAGATGAGACGCCTGAGAGGGGACATGATAGCAATTTACAGATACCTCAATGGTGATCTCAGCATAGAAAAAAAAAATATTCAGTCGCAAGGATTGCATGAGGACACAAGGCCATACAATGCGATTAGAGGAGAAGCGTTTTAACCTCAGGCAGTGCAGGGGGTTCTTTACTATTAGGGCTATAAGACTGTGGAATTCTCTGCCGCAAAAGGTAGTTACTGCGGGGAGTATGGCTACTTTCAAAAGACTCTTGGACGTACATCTCAAGGATCAGAAAATTCAGGGGTATGTTAGATGATTATGGCCACACACACACCTACACAGGTTGAACTGGATGGACTATAGTCTTTATTCAACCTCAACTACTAAGTAACTATGAAATGTGTTGTCATTGAGGCTTGTCCAGATCTCAGACACTGCTCTCTCCTGCAGGGCTGAACTCTCAATCTTCATATTAAATCCAATAACAAAAACCTGAGAGATTCTAACCTTTCCGCACTAGATTAGTACTGTAAAAGAAAAAAACAAACATGTAGCACTCCAGCCAATGACACTGTTCTTCAGAATGGCTTATAACAGTTTCTTTTTTTTTTTTTACATTTATGGGCTTGAATTATCAATACAGTACAGACTAGCCCATACCAAACTACCTAAAATAATTTTTTAAAGTTGAAATCTGGTCAAACATCAAAGTATAGACCTGAAGTACATACAGTATATAAGGACTATTTTGCCTGCCAGAGGATTTGTAGTTCTATGCAACCAATTTTTTACAGCAGGCACTGTTGCCAGACCGCACGTAGCGTGTTCAAGAATACTGGGAAAGAGAAACCTTCAACTTCCTGATTGGACAGTGAAACCATGACACCCTAATGAGGCCCCTACCTTTTTTTACTCTGCTCTCCCCTTCTGTCAGCACATTAGTGCTGCAGCAGCGCCGGACTGGTTCAATACTGCCCTGCCTTCTTCAAGTCTATTGCCTTCTTATGCACAGAAGCCTACAAAAGCCTCAAATTGCCATAAGTTTTGGTACTTGCCCTAGCTGCATTTAAAATACATTTAATTTTTTTAAACAAATATCTAACCATGTTTTTACTCCAGTTGGGAGTTCAATTTTGCACATTCGTAGCGCAGTGTACTATTATCCAATAGGCTGTTTATAGCTCACTATACTGGGCACTTTGTTACTTGTCTTTCAATAGGCTTACCACAACTTCTAATGATTTCTGAATATGGTTCATAAGCTGATGGATGGGGTGATCTTTACTTTAGTCTGGGTTCACTTCAGAAATGCATGCATTATTATATACCTAATGCTCAAATTATTTTTCCCCATTTTGTATAGAGTTGGTTATTGTCAAAAACCTGTCCGTTTTTTGCCCCAGAGGCAGTCAGTGTCATGCCTTTTCACTGCATTACCATTGCACATGACTGCAATCAGGTGAAAGGGTTGCATTTAGCAGGTGACCACGTGGCCACCATGTGCAACAAGTGGGGCTATTTTTCCATGCCATGACTCAAAGTATTGTGGCCTCGGCATGGGTGTAGCCTATGCCAGGGTACCCATACATGGTGTCCCCACACACAGTCTTTAGTGCACTGAATTTTCATGTATTAACCACTTTCTGTCGGCTCACGTTGCTGCTACTGCAGCACAGTGGCTCTCCTAGGTCTGGCGACGTAGACCTACTTTGCGTGCATTCACGGCTCCAGGGCGCGCTCCCGCGGGCCCTTCGAACCCAATCTTGGTGTGATTGGGCTCAGAACCAATCAGTCACCAGATGCAGACCAATGATTTTTGGTCTGGATCTGGTGATAGGCTCTGCCCAATGGCATCATGTCCCCTGCCTATGTAATGTAAACACAGGCAGGGGAAGTGATGTAATTTTCCCTCCTGGAGCCCTTTCGGTTCCAGGAGAAGAAGGAGAGAGAGCTAAATGTGAGTTTCACAAACACTACACTGACACTAACACACATAGGTACACATTTAACCCCTTGATCGCCCCCAAAACCCTTACAGTGTACACTATATACAGTGGTATACAGATATTTTACTGATCACTGTATTTAGTGTCACTTGTGACCCTAAATTGTGCTTGTGCTAGGCCCAAATAGGTTTAGGGCACCCGCCATCTATCCCCTAAGTTTTAACCCCTTGATCACCCCCAGTTAACCCCTTCCCTCCCTATCACACTGTTCACTAAATACAGTATATAGGTAACTACTGATCACTGTATTTAGTGCCACTTGGGACCCTAAATCGCGCTTGCGCTAGGCCCAACTAGGTTTAGGGCACCCACCATCTATCCCCTAATAAACTTTTAACCCCTTGATCTCCCCCAGTTAACCCCTTCACTCCCTATCACACTGTGCACTAATACATACAGTATATACGCTAACTACTGATAACTGGATTAGTGTCACTTATGACCCCAGTTTGCGCTTGCGCTAGGCCCAAATAGGTTTAGGGCACCCGCCATCTATCCCCTAATAAACCTTTAACCCCTTGATCTCCCCCAGTGAACCTCTTCACTGCCCTGTCACAGAGTTCACTATATACAGTGATTACCGATCACTGTATTAGTATCACGGGTGACGCTAGTTAGGCTAGTTAACGTCATGTTCCCCACACACCACCGTTATTTAGCGTCAGTTAGAGTCAATTACACTAACACACATACACACACTTCCATTACTAGTATAGTGTTTGAATAGATCAATATCTGATCAGAACTATACTAGCGTCCCCATAGTTTAGGGTTCCCAAAACGCGGTATTTGCACGATCAGCACCGATTCCTGCCAGCACCTGCATTTAGCCCCTCCGCCCAGCCCACACCACCCCACCCAGGCAAGTGTAGTAATGAATAGATTACTGTCACTTCCAAAAAACACAAAACCGCAGTATTGGCAGAGTCAGGCCTGACCTCTGCTAGCACTAGCAGTTTTTTTTGTAGCGACCAAATAGTCCTCGACAACCAGGTGCTTTTTTACCTGTTCGTCACACTACTGAACCTGTAAATTTAGTTGCTAAAATGTCAAAACGGTGGTACAGTAGTGCAGAGGCCTACAGTATACTGACCATGTCAGATGAGAGCGATGGGGAAGCCTCACTGGCAGAATCAGGCTCAGTATATGAACCTTTGGCAGAATCAGGGTCAGTATACGAACCTTTAGAGAACAGTGGTTCCCTGACCGATATCTCCGACGACGGATGGGTCCCTGCTAAGCTCAGGCGTACCCGACCCTATTCTGGAGTTGCTGAGATGCAAGAACCGGATGTTTCTTGTATGCAGCAGAGTGCCAGTACTAGTGCCGCTCAAAATTCTGGTGAACTGGCAAGCACCAGCGGCCTAGTACACCCTGGACCTAGACATACCAGCACTGCAGTAAGACTTGGTGATGTGGCGAGTCCAATAAGTGCAGTTGATGCTGGTGCAGTGGCTAGCACAAGTAGTGGCTCGCAGCCACCCCGTATTCAAAGACAGGCCTGTAGAGCCCATAGTGCCCTCCCTGAAGCGCTGGCATATCCTAATTGGCAGCCTACTGATACTACAGCGCCTGTACTTCCCCCATTCACTGCCCAACCGGGAATTCAAGTGGAAACAGCTGATTTTAATCCCCTTAATTATTTTGAGCTGTTTTTCACTGAAGATCTTTACAGATCTATTGTGGATCAAAGTAATTTGTATGCTAACCAATCCAAATTCGCCCCTTGCCAGAGAATTCGGCTGGAAACCTACAACGGTTTCCGAATTTAAGACCTTTCTGGGCCTATCCTTCAACATGGGCATTACAAAAAGAGTGAGTTGCGGTCATATTGGTCCATTGACCCAATTCACCAAATGCGCGTTTTCTCTGCTGCTATGTCCAGGCTTCGATACAAACAAATATTTCGGTTCATGCATTTCAACGACAATGAACTCTGTCATCCTGATGGAGACCCTGAATTTGACCGGCTCCACAAGATTCGGCCCTCGTAGACCACTTCAATCAGCGGTTTGCAGCCTTGTTTATCCCCGAACAAGAGGTCTGCGTTGACGAGTCCCTGATTTAGTTTACTGGCCACCTTGCTATCAAACAGTATCTCCAAAGCAAGCGTGCCAGATACGGGGTCAAGCTGTATAAGCTTTGTGACAGGGCCACAGGCTATACAGTTAGTTTCCGTGTTTACGAGGGAAAAGATAGCACTGTGGAGCGCCCCAACTGCCCAGACTACATAGGGAGCAGCGGCAAGAGAGTTTGGGACTTGGTGTCACCCTTATTCGGACAGGGATACCACTTGTATGTGGACAATTTTCATTTGAGCGTGCCACTTTTTGGACACCTCTTTCAATTACAAATTGGCGCATGTGGCACTGTGCGATCTAATCGCCGGCGCTTCCCCCAACGGGTGGTAAATGCCCCACTGAGTCCGGGGGAGAGAGCCTGCTTGAGGTGCAATTAATTGCTTGTAGTGAAGTGGGACAAATGGAACGTTTTCGTTCTGTCCTCCATTCACCCAGACATGGCAGTCAAAGTTACTACGGTCACTGTTGTTGTGGAGAAGCCCCTCTGTCCACGACTAAAACTGTAAAATGGGAGGGGTGGACTTCAACGACCAGATGATGGGACTGTACTTTATTGCCACTAAGGCCAGACGCTGGTACAAAAAAGTGTCTGTATACTTATTTCAATTGGCTATTTACAACGCTTTTGTCTTATACAAAGCGTCTGCCGAAAAAATTATCCTTCCTACACTACCAAGAAGAGATAATCAGAACCCTTCTGTTTCCAGCAGGTGCTTCTTCCAACTTCCTCAATCAGATGCAGTGAGCCGGCTGCATGAGAGGCATTTTCCAGAATTCCTCCCGAGTGCCCCTACCCAAAGATACCCCCAAAAAAGATGCAGTGTCTGCAGCAAGCGCGGATTTAGGCGTGACACCCGTAATTATTGCCCTGACTGTCCTGACCGACCTGGTCTTTGCCACGGTGACTGTTTCCGACGCTACCACACACTAGTGGATTATTAGCATAGGGTACAGCACGACACAGTGTAGGGCACACTAACACAGGGTCTCATAAGATGTTCGATGGCTATCATCATTTTGAGAGACCCTAACCTGGAACTTTAACGTTGAAGGAAAAAAAAAAGTGTAAAAAAAGAAAAAATTACAAAAAAACAAAAAAAAAAAAAAACACCATAAAATAAAATAAAATGTCGTCTGAGTTATTTTTCTGTTCTTACTCTGCTCTTCTATTTCTACTCTTCTTACTTTTACTGTTTTTCATTGGTACTTTTCAGGTACCAATGTAATGTTTTATGTTTACTGTTCACTTTGCCTTGCAGGTACACTAATCAGCTGCCACCCTGATTTATTTTATTTTCTTTTTAAATGTATTTATTCATAAGAAAGAAAACAAAGGAGATTTTCCAATACAATATTCACAAATTCTGAACCGCTTGGTTTGAAATGCCAACACATAATTATTTATTTTTTGCCTGTTTATTACATAATTATTACAAGTGTATTCAGATCCGCATAAATTATTAACTTTGAAAATTATTCTGAAAAATCTCAGACACCAACTCGTGCCAACCATCTAAATTCTCCAATGCCTCTAGAGTTTTATTTTTCCAAAATACTTAGAAAAGAAAAAAGTAAAAGGAAAAGAGCAACAGAAAGAGAGAGAAGAAAGGAAAGAAAAAAAAAAAAGGGGGGGGGGGAATTTTCCACAACAGGTTACACATTTATATTTTGGCCCACCCCTCGCTTATCCTGTAATTAAAAACCGACCCTACCTTTGAAATCTGTGGATCTGTCCAATCTCCAAGTCTTATATCCACCTTAAATACATTATAGCTCCTGCCTCTCGCTTCTATTTACTATTTATAACCACCAACACCTCCTCTTTTTTCTTCCTTTTCCTACCGTTATTACTGCTAAAGGGACAACTAAACCATTACCGTCAGAGGAAGTTTTCTTTTTTCTTTCCCCATCCCGCCCCCTCTCGCTCTTCCCCTTCCAATAGAAAGAATCTATGGTAATTATTACATCCGGGGGAAGGAGGGGGTGTGGGTTAGGAAGCCAAGGACCCTTCTCGATTTTAACCACTTTAGGTCTGCAGTAGCAGCAACGTGGCTCGTTATCGTCTAGCGACATAGTACTACGTCGCTAGACTCCTCCCCCTGTAGGCGGCGCTCCCGCTGTTTTCACAGCGGGAGTCGGGCCAGAGGAGGAGCGGCGGCGATCGCCGCTGCTCTTCCCCAATCGTTGGGGAATCTAGTTTGGAGATCCGCCCGCCTGTGTAAACAGAGTGGGCGGATCTCCTAAGTGACAGGGAGTGACAGATCGGAGTGTTCAGCATAGCTGAACATCCGATCTGTCCCTGACTCACTCCGTCACCTCCCCCCACACACGTCAGTAAGCACCAGGCATACATTAACCCCTCCCTCTCCAATAAAATTAACCCCTTCCCTGCCAGTGTCATTTTTACAGTAACAGTGCATATATATAGCACTGATTACTGTAGTAATGTCACTGGTACCCCCAAAAGTGTCAAAAATGTCAGTCAAGGGACCGATCTGTCTGCCGCAATGTCGCAGTCCCGCAAAAAAAAAAAAAAACAAACACAATCAAAATACACTTATTGTGATTTTTTTTTACCAAACATAGGTAGCGGAAAACAAATTGGTCAAAAATTTAAAAAAATTTAGATTTTTAAATTTTTTTGGGGGGAATTTCATATAAAAAAAAATGTTAAAAATATGATTTTTTCAAAATAAACACTCTTTCTTTGTTTATAGCGCAAAAAGTAAAAATCGCACAGGTGATCAAATACCACCAAAAAAAAAGTTCTGTTTGTGGGAAAAAAAAGGACGTAAATTTTGTTTGGGTACAGCGTCGCATGACCGCGCAATTGTCTGTTAAAGTCGCACAGCGCAGAATCGCAAAAAGTGGCCCAGACGTAAGACAGCAAAATCCTCTGGTGGTAAAGTAGTTAATGTATAGTTATGTTTGAGGTTCGGGTTCTTAATATCCTCCTCACTTTCGGTATCAGTCTACCTGATACTTGAGGTAACCTTTTCCTAGTAAGTCAGGGAGAGAGAAAGAGAAAAAAAAAAAAGGGAGTGTATTTCCGTGCCTTAGTGTTATTATTGTGATCTCCTCCATATGTTCACTGTGTTCCTTGTGTCTATGTTCTATTTCCCTTATCCTTTCTATGTCTCAACCTTGTGGTCTCTGTGTCTTCAATATCTTCCCGATTTCCCCTCTAGTGAGTCACTTTAATGTATATCTCCTCAATTCAATCTTAATTCCCTCTCAGTGTATTCTCTGTACCAACAGAGACTTATTTATTATTCTCAGTGTCTTTTGAAAACTATCCCTTTCTTGTGAAGAAAAAAAAAAAACAAACAATCACTCTCCCTTTCATATCCCCTCAATGGGGACTGATTTTGTCCCTTGCTATACTAATCATTAGGGGTCCGTAAACCCCGCCTTCCCTTCATCTGATATTATAAACTAGTTCCACAATGCCCATTTTTTAGTATATTGCACCTGTCGGCCTTGTGCCGATAGGATCAGGTCCCCGAACTTGTTAATTTCCTCTACTTTACTCCTCCACATAATAGTCGGGGGATTAGGGTCTCGCTAATCCCCCGACTATATAGATCCACACTGATTTATATATATTCTGAAACAAACAGCGTTTGCGCTCAGCATATATGGAAATCTCTGATGGCAGAACTGTAGGAGGTGATTTCACCACCACATTTAAAAAAAATATTAGGTATACATGGCGGTTGGTCACGTATACCCGTCATTAGGAAGTGGGTTTGGATGTTTTGGGCGGCTAATGATGGGTATACTACACCTTTTCCGGTGAATATTTCTTCATTCACATTGATCGATGTGAATGAAGGAATCTGTTAGGATCTCTTTTTTTAGTTCAGCCCACAGGCTGCATAAAAAAAAAAAACACTTACAATATATGCTAAACAAGGACCAGCAATGTATTGGTATGTTGCTGGACTTTGAGTGGTTATACCAGGATGATGCCTGCAGGTTTAGGTATCATCTTGGTATAGTTTTTTTACAGCCAGCGGTCGGCTTACATGTAAAAGCGATCCTAGCGATTGGCCGCTAGACTGCTTTTACAAGCAGTGGGAGGGGACTCTCCCCCCCCCCCCCTCTTCCGTGTTTTTTCTCAGGCTCTCCTGTCCCACCGGTTAACCCGAGAGTGCAGCCGGTGGTTCCATTATCTGACCATAGAGCTGATTGGAGATGAGAATGGCTCCAATCATCTCTATGGCCTAAGATACCGGAAGCTACAAGCATTTCATGACTTCTGTTTCGCCAGAAATAAACAGTGACATTGGGAAATTGGGAAAGCATCTTATCACACCAATCTCGGTGTGGTTAGATGCGTTAAGGTCAGGGGAGAGATCTAGAGTCTAAAAGACCCCAATTAAAAAAAAAAAAAAAAAAAGAAGGAGTACCTGTCACTATAGATTGCTATCATAGGGGATATTTAAATTCACTGTGATAATAAAAATGATTAAAAAAAAAAAAAAAACTGAAAAGAAAGGTGTCAAAAAGAACATAGAAAAGCAAAATAAATAAAAATAAAAAATTCAAGCCCCCCCCCTGTCCCCCCGTGCTTGCGCGCAAAGGCGCACGCAAGCGTTGGTCTAGTGTCATATGTAAACTACAATTGCGGCATGCATGTGAAGTATCGCCACGAATGCCAGGTCGAGGGCAGAAATTCTTGCAGTAGACCTCCTCTGTAAGTCCAAAGTGGTAACCTGTAAGGACTTTTAAAGGCTTTTAAAAATGTACGTAGTTTGTTGCCGCTGCACAGGCGTGCGCAATTTTTAAAGCATGTCATTTTTGGTATCTATGTACTCGGCATAAGATCATCTCTTAAATTTTACCAAACAATTAGGAATTATATAGTGCATTTCTGCATTAAATTTAAAAAAAAGTTTTTTTCCCCCCCGCAAAAATTGCATTTGGAAAATTTGTGCGCAAATACCGTGTGGCAAAAAAAATTGCAACATCCACCATTTTGTTCTGTAGGGCCTCTGCTTTAAAAAAATATATAATGTTTGGGGGTTCAAAGTAATTTTCTAGTAAAAGAACATATTTTTTCATGTAAACAAAAAGTCACAGAAAAGGCTTGGTCTTCAAGTGGTTAGAAGAGTGGGTGATGTGTGGCTGAGACTGAGCATAAAATGTCAGTTCAAACGCTCCCCAAATGACCCCTTTTTGGAAAGTAGACACCCAAAGCTATTTGCTGAGAGGCATATTGAATCCATGAAGGATTTTATATTTTGCCTTAAGTTTTAGCAAAATGACAATATGTTTTTTTTTAACACAAAGTTGTCACTAAATTATATATTGCTCATGCATGCCATGGGTATATGTGACATGGCACCCCAAAATACATTCTGCTGCTTCTCCTGAGTACAGGGATACCACATGTGTGAGACTTTTTTGCAGCCTAGCTGTGTACGGGAACCACCACCAGGTTTTCTAATGACATAAATTGCTTATTTTACTTCCTCACTACCTGTCACAGTTTTGGAGGCCCTGAAAATTCAAGATAGAATAACCCCCCCCCCCCCCCCAAATTACCCAATTTTGCAAAATAGACACTCCAAGCAATTTTCTGAGAGGCATGGTGAGTCCATGGAATATTTTATATTTTGCCACAAGTTTCAGGAAAATTATTATTATTTGTTTTTTTTTACCCAAAGTTGTCACTTAATGATATATTGCTCACACATGCCATGGGTATATGTGAAATGACACCCCAAAATACATTCTGCTGCTTCTCCTGAGTATGGGGATACCCCATGCGTGAGACTTTTTGGCAGTCTAGCCGCATGCAGAACCCCGAAAACCAATCACCGCCTTCAGGCTTTCTAAGGGCATACATTGTTGATTTCACTCCTAGTTACCTATCACAGTACAGTTTTGAAGGCCATGAAATGCCAAGATAGCACAAAACCCCCCAAAATGACCCCTTTTTGAAAAGTAGACACCCCAGGGTATTTGCTAAGATGCATGGTGAGTATTTTGCAGCTCTCATTTATTTTGAAAAATGAATAAACAAAACAAAATGCATTTTTTCAATGTTCAAAACTTTTTGAAAAAAAAAAAAAAGTGAGATCTGCAAAACACTCAACGTGGCTCTCAGCAAATAGCTTAGGGTGTCTACTTTCCAAAATGGGGTCATTTGGGGGGGGGGGGGGATTTGTGCTATCTTGAGATTTCAGGGCATCTGAAACTGTGACAGGTAGTGCGGAAGTAAAATGCACAATTTACGCCATTAGAAAACCTGAAGGTGGTGATTGGTTTTCGGGGACCCGTACACAGCTAGGCTCCCAAAAAGTCTCACATGTGGTATCCCTGTACTCAGGAGAAGCAGCAGAATGTATTTTGGGGTGTCATTCCACATATACTCATGTCATGTGTGAGCTAATTATCTTTTAGTGACAACTTTGTGTTAAAAAAAAAATGTAAAAAAAAAAAAAATGTAATTTTCCAAAAACTTATGGCAAAATATAAAATATTCCATGGACTCACCATGCCTCTCAGCAAATAGCTTGGGATGTCGACTTTCCAAAATGGGGTAATTTGGGGGGGTTGTGCTATCTTGACATTTTAGGGCCTCCGAAACCGTGATAGGCAGTGAGCAAGTGCAATGAGAAATTTACGCCCTTTGAAATTCTGAATGTGGCGATTGGTTTCAGGGTCCCATACACAGCTAGGCTCCCAAAAAGTCTCACACATGTGGTATCCCTGTACTCAGGAGAAGCAGCAGAATATATTTTGGGGTGTAATTACACATATGCCCATGGCATGCATGAGCAATATATCATTTTTCTACTTTATTAGGAGACCTTGCGCTCCTATTCTGGGCACCACTCTACACCAAAGGAGTTCTCTCTAGGCAGTCCATATTTGTCATAAACCTCTCTCTGCACGGTTTGCTTCCATAGCCAGGAGGTACCTGTACCTGACACTCCTGACATTGGTCGCCCTATTTATAAGGGTCCTCTTCATGAAGGTTGCCTTGGATCTCAAGAGATTTCAGTCTCAACGGTCTTCCCTGGGAGGATTAATGGAGTCTGTAAGGCTATATTCACACCAGCTATTAAGGCCAGTGCAAATAGTAGCAGCAGGAACCAAAGATTCCTGCTGCGGCTCTCAGTGCCTAGGTGCGGCCCCTGTCCTCATTCACTAGAATGACAGGTCACTGGCGGCTGGCGCTTCCTGCACAGCCAGAGATTACCTGCGTAGATCGCTGATGGACACACTGTGTGAATGTAGCTGTAGGGGACAATTCCCTTGTTCAACCGTGCCACCTATAGGTTGGAGGAATGCGTGGACCTGCCTACATGTGTACATCAACGTCCGCTGCAGTATTAGTGCACCAGTAATAAAAGAAAGTTAAATAACTTTGCTCACCAGAACAACATCTGGACTTTTCACGCTGAAGACGTCATGTGGAAAGGTTGCGCCGGGCAGAGGGGATCGATCACCTTTTCTCTGTAGCTTGAGACCCACTGTGTGATGCCCGACGGTTGACAGCAGCTTCTGAATGTCCTCCGATGACATATTGTCAAAATAGACTGTTGCACCCACAATCTGGTCACCTAAAAATATGCAAATAAAAACTATTTTCAAAACAATTTCCCAGATAATGTTTTTCTCTCTCGGGTGTGCAAAAAAATGAAAATACAGTGGAATAGAAAGTAAGTTTTGCTTCATTGCTTCATTCCTTCATCCAACAGGCAAGCAAGGTAGATGGAGGAATCATCGCCCCCCACATAATACACTGATTTACCGAGTTTGCCGGTGTATCTGTTTAACAGAGGTAGATTTAACAATCAACTTCTGTTGAACAGGCAGGGCCTCACAGAGGTCATAATTCAGCTGGTCTCTGCAGAGCTAGCCAAATTTTGATTCATCTATGCCCAGCTTTAGACTTACCATACACTATACAATCCGACTGTGCAACCTTCTTTAGATCTACAAACAACTATGTAGTACAAGGACCTGCCTGATTGGATACAAATTAATTAGATAGATTAGGTAGATCCTCATATTACATAGGATTGGCAAATATATCGTTTTGCAAAGATTGTATGGCCAGATTGTAACATAAAAGGTGAGCCTAAGGCTCCATTCACACCAATGCTTTTTTCATGCTTTTTGCAGAAACGCAGGACATTTTTCTTAACATGGGTTCCTATGGAACACGTTAAGAGCAATGCATTTTTGTACCGTTTTTTGGAAAAGGGCCAGGGACTTTTGTAAACGCAAAACATGCTTTTTTTGCGTTCTTGGTTTAATAGACTTCAATAGAGAAGCTGCAGAAAAGCATGCAGTGTGTTTTTACCATGTTTAATGCAATCGCAGCAAGAACATGGCAAAAAAAAAAAAAACGCTCAAAAGCAAACTGCATAGATGTAAATGGAGCCTTAAGATCAGATTATCGGATGAATTTTTGTCCGTTTTTTGTTGCAGGCTAGTCTCATATGGAAAGTGAAGAGGTTACTTTCATATGAAAATTCTCGAACGACAGGATTCAAAACGTCGAATTAATGTCATGTGTTGAATTGTTTTGTATGTATTCTTTCATTTCTGAGCATGCCTAGTCTTGCTCTTATGATTTTTTTCAGACGAAAACTGTACTAATTAAATAAAAATCGGACGTTGTGTTCACGCACGATAAAAAGGTTATAGTCTGCACATCCAGTTTTTGTCTTAGGAAATTTGTAATCGGCTGTCGAAAACACTATACTATCGATCCCAAAATTGGCAGATCGTTTGTCGGATGAAATTTTCATTCCGATTTTCTTATGTGTACGGGCCTTTAAGGGCCATACACACTATAAGATTTTCTGAAGACTTTTTCCTTCAGATTTACCTTTTCTATGTAGTGCAAGGGCCTGCCAGATTGCATACAAATTGAAAGTGTTTAGGTTTGACCTCATATTATAGGGTTTTGGTAAATCTAAAGGAAAACGTCTTCAGAAAATCTTATAGTGTGTATGGCCCATTAGTCTGCAGAAACGCAGCTACACACACACACTAAAGAAGAGTGTCCCTTGTGCTGGTAGCTGCTATGGTCAAATAAAATCTGAAGTCCTCTGCCCCGCAGTGGCGGCTGGTGCTCAAAATGTTTTTTTTGGGGGGGGGGGGGGGGGGCGCAAACAGAAAAATGTAATAGGCATTGCTTTGCGCCAAAAAACTCTGTCATTCAATGCAGAATGACCAGTGTGCCTCCATTCAATGCAGAGATATCAGTGTGCCCCCTTTCAATGCAGAGAGATCAGTGTGCCCCCATTCAATGCAGAATGACCAGCATAGTGTAGCGTGCTGTGCCCCCCCCCCCTCCCCCTGAGACCAGTGCAATTACCTGCAGCGGTGGCTTCTCCTCAGTCCCCCGGCGTGTGACAATAGCAAATTTTCATTCGCTATTGTCACACAATGGGTGGGCTCAGGGTGCACAGCTCTGCGCCCCGGGTCCACCCTTTACTGAAGCCTATTAATCAGGTGACTCAGAAAAAAAAAAAAACCCCATTGAACTCCATGCGTCCGGCGCCCCGCATGTAGATTAGGGGGCCGGATTCATGGATAGGGGGGGCGGCGCCCCTGCACCCCCAACACACCAGCCGCCACTGCTGCCCCGGCTACCCCCAGGCCATTTTTTGCGATACTGCGTTACTTAAACGGACAATTGCGCGGTCGTGCGACGCTGTACCCAAATAAAATGAATGTCCTTTTTTTCCCCACAAATGGAGCTTTCTTTTGGTGGCATTTCACCTCTGCGATTATTTTTTGCGCTATAAACAAAAATAGCGACAATTCTGAAAAAAAAAAAAAAACATTACCTTTCACATTCTGCTATAGAACATTCCCAAAAAAAAAAAAAAAAAAAAAAAAAAAAAAAAAAAAAAAAAAAAAATCGCAATAAGCGTATTTTAAATGGTTTGCGCAAAAGTTATTGCGTCTACCAACTACGGGAAAGATTTATGTCATTTTTATGTCGGCAATGTGCGATTTTTAGCAGGACTGCGACATTGCAGCGGACAGATCGGACCCCTAACTGACATTTTTGTGGGGGGACCAGTGACATTACTACAGGAGAGGCTGCCTGCTGCAGTATAACTGCAGTGGGCGGTCCTTAAGTGGTTAAAAGAAAACAGCAGCTCTCTGATACCTGTATCACAGGGATTACATGTTGATTTGTTTCATTGCTATACATAAACATTTTTTTTTACAAATCATCCTACATAGGTTTTACTTGTTTATCTGCAGCCCTCTCCTCCCTACACCCTTTCAAAAGGGCAGAATTGTGTAAAAATCTCTCTCCATCTATTAGTATCACAGAGGAGAGAGCAGAGAGTCTGCAGTTACAGTATTTGAGAGCTGATTGGAGGAAAGGAAACCCCCCCCCCCCCCATACAGCAGAAGAACTGTGTTATAAATAGACAAGTTGCATGCTGAGCTCTCTCCACCCTCCCCCCTCCCCCTGCACAAATTGTATCTCTTGTGTTGTATGATTTCTGCTGATAACAGAGGAAGGAAGCACCAACACTTAGAGCTTTGAAGACTGATGACTGAGGTAAACAACCCCTTTTAGCAAAGTTTTCCCTTAACAATAAATTGGGGGTTTATTTGGAGAGTGCAAAATCTGGTGCAGCACCAAACCAATCAGTTTCCAGGGTTTTTTTTTTTTTTTTGCCAAAGCTTAAGGCCCCTTTCACACATACGGTCCATGAAAAACGGACATCAATGCATCTCTATGTAAAAACGGATGACAACCGTTAACATCCGTTTTCATCCACTTCCGTCAATGTCCGTTTTTTGGAACGGATGAATGCCCTATTTTACATCCGTCAGAAAAAAAAAAACGGATGTAAACGGACAAACGGATGGATAGTGGATGTAAAAAAAAAAAAAAGAAGGATGAAAAAAGAACGGATAAAAAAAAAAAAAAAAAAAACGGGTGAAAAACTGATACATTTTGACGTGACTGAACTGATGAACTGAAAGTACCGTATGTGTGAAAGGGGCCTTAATAGGTTGTAAACTCTTTAAAAAAAAAAAAAAAACAACAATAAAAGAAACCCTGCATCGCATACTAGCTCATTATGTACTACTTACCTTAGAACAAAGCCCCCGCAGTTTCGCTCACACACCGCTGTCACTGCTGACATTTTCCCTGGCCCGTGGGCTCCAGTGCAGTGATTGGCCGGACTTGCGATGAGGTCACTCTCGCGCATGCACGCGGGAACCGCCCGTTCAAGGCACAGGGCTCGGAAGGAACGGCACCCGCGCCCATTCCTACAGAGCGCATGCGCCAATGATGTCACTGGCTGCATGTCATGTAAATATCTCCTAAACGGTACTAACTATAGGTAAGCTTTATTATAGGCTTACCTATAGGTAAATGTTTGCAGAGGAAGTTTATTTCCTCTTTTACTGAACAAGCCAAATATAGAAGCTGCTTGGCTACTGTGTACAGCTGCACCAGATTTTGCACTCAAGTAAATCAACCCCATTTTTTTTTTTTTTTTTACTATGGCATCCTTATCAATCAAAAGATACATTGCTTATTTAAACAATGAAATGCTGGGGTTCAACTTATCAGCAGTCTATTTTCAGCTACAATTATGGTTTTATTTAGTGTAATATTTTCCCTGACTTTGAAGCACTTACCTTCTTTAACAACTCCCGTTTTTGCAGCCGGCGAGTTCTCCACTAATTGTTTTATAAACACTCCTTCGTCATTCTGGTCTAGGGTCAGGCCCATAGACCCGCTACCTTTCCAGTTGGGTAGCAAAACTTCTCGTGTATCCTCCTCCTCCATCTTTAAAAAAAAAAAAAAAAAAAAAAAAGGAACATAGCTTTAGCACTAAGAATACAATAACATGTATACAAGTGTCATCTTTATGCACCCATCAACATCTATGAGCTCTAGCATCAGAACAAAACTACTCTACACTACAAGCCCATTCACACAATCATTCAACAGGTCTGGCATCTGCTAAAGCTGGGATAAATGGGTGGCCAGGAGGGGGGCTCAGCATGCAGTCTTGGGTGCTCCCCTCCTGCCTTTGCATCTTTCAGCACCCTTTGTTGCAGTCTCTAAAATAGAAAAAAAAAAAACACAGACCCAGAACAGCAAAAAGGAAAATACATTCTAAAAAATAGGCGACTTTAAAAACGGCATTGTACGGAGACTAAGGACACCGTTGAATAAAACCATATTTATTACATCCCCTTAAAAGAAACAAATTAATACACAACCACCACATACGAGTTACAAACATATAACACATAAAAAAGCACACATAACAGCAGTACAAATGCATAAATGAACTAGATGCTAATATCACCCACTGGTCTGCGTTGACGCGTTTCACAGTGCAAAAATTGCTTCATCAGGACACTGCGGAAGCATCTAAAAAGCTGAACATTTTAACAGTACAAAACATCTCCGTTCTTTACCCACTTCCCACCCAAGGAGGTCACATGATGTCCTAAACTTTGAGTGGAGATGCCTGCAACAGCCTGCTGGCAATTTTCTGCACAGTAAAAACAATCATAGCAGCTGTTCAGCCATTTGATTGTTTTTTACAGGTGGCGAGAGGGGACGTCCCCCCCTCCCTTTCGTGCTTCTTCTGACTTGCCTGTGTGATTTTCGAGCCAGAGAATTAATCGGCGGGCGGTGGCCATTTACTAGAGCTGACTGAGGACCAGATGGTCCCTGGTCATCTCTATGACCTTGGGAGGCTAGGCACGACATTATGGTGTCATATCTGGTCTCGGCTGTAAACACTGCCATTTTTTTGCCTGAGATTGCTTCTTTTTTTGTTTGATCTCAGACTTTTCAGTCTAAAAGGAGAGATATGGGGTCTTACAGACTCCAGATCCCTCTGTGAAGAGGACCTGTGATGCCCTATACCCATTACAAGGGATGTTTACATTCCTTGCAATAGAAATAAAAGTGATCAAAAAAAAATTTAAAAAAAAGGGAAAAGTGTAAAAATCAAAAAATTAAAAATAAAACAAAATAAAAAAAAAAAAAAAGTTTAAAGCGCCCAGAGTGTGCACAATTTTCAAGCGTGACATGTTGGTATCTATTTACTCAGCATAACATCTTCAAATTACACAAAAAAAAAAAAAAAAAAATTGTTTTTTTTTCATTTTCTATTTTTTCCCCCCAAAAATTGTATGCGTTATATGTCTGTAACGTGTGGTGGTTGTTTATTACTCCACCATTTCTTTTAAATGGGATATAATAAAGTTTTATTCAACTGTGTCATTAGTCTCAGTACAATGCCTTCAAGGTCCCCTACTTTTTGGAAAGGAATTTGCTTTGTTGTTTTGGTAGAATTTGGGATGTTGCATCGCATGCCCCCTTCCCTGAGATATGGTAATATTTTTTGTTATTATCAAATGCTAGTCAAAAGCCCATACATAGATGTTCCTCTGCAGAGAACGCTCCAAATTGAGTTTATGTTAATAAACTTTCACAATAGAACATGCAGGCTACTAATCATGTGATAAGCGTTGTATCTGACAGCGGTCCTAATACATTTGAGAAGCAAAAAGTATGGCTTCTAATCATGTGATCACTAAAACAACAATGATCACATGGCAATGTTTACAAATAAGCTAACTGTCATTGGGCCTCACACGGAGGGAGGCATTTGACAGTCAGCAAGCTAGGGCTCTTTCACACGGCCATTCCGTATGCCAATATATCATCCCATCCGTTTGCGGGTGATATATACGGACATAATGCATGTCAATGGGATTGCGGATGTCAGCGGATGACCATCCACTGACATCCGATTTGTGTCCTTTCAGTTCTTTTCCGTTTTTTGGAACGGAACAGAACCCTAATTTTCTTCCGTTAAAAAAACGGATGCAAAATCGGATGTCAGCAGTGTCATCCGCTGACATCCGCAATCCCCATAGACATACATTATGTCCGTATATCATCTGCAAACGGATGAGATGATATGCGGACATACGGACCAGATGACACAAGTGTCATCCGTGTCCGTGAAAAAAAAAAAAAAAAAGTGCCGCAGCGGAAGATGAAATCGGAGCGGCCGTGTGAAAGAGCCCTTACAGCTTTTAAAGTGAAGTGTAAACTTGGGGAAAAACACAAAAATAAAAAAAAATGTGTGAACAGGATATTTTTCAAAACACTGTATAAAAAAAAATCATATATGCCCTTAAAAAAGGGGCAGCACTTTTTAGGTTTGCATTTCACTTTGATAGCTAGAGTTTGCTGACTGTCAAGTCAAAGTCCATCGCTCAGGGTGAGGCCCAATGAGACCCCACTAGTCTTGGCTTTTAGGCATCGATGATTATTTAGTTTTGGATATAATTTGAAGTTAGAACCTCGGTTACAATTTTTTTTTTTTTTTACTGTATTGTCATCTAGGATTCTCTAGTACATGCTTTATTTTGGTGATTATTGCTTCTGATACAGAAATGGATAGGAAAGGTCAAAAGTTTCCTATCCTGATTCTTCTGCATTCAGCAGAGGGAAGCTGAAGGAAGTTGAAGCTCCCTTAACTGCAGCAGCTCCTAAACTCTGCTAAAGGCTTGTTTGTGCATTGATACATTGGATTTTATGGAGTAGAGTTTAGGAGCTTTGGCAAAAAAACACCAAAATCTCCTAAACTCAAGTTTAGGAGCTGCTAGTATACATCAAGCCATAGGCCCCTTTTACCTGGGCTGTCCTATCAGGTCCACCTGTCAAGTTTTGCAGGGGGACCTGATCGGACCTTGCACTCTCCTCTATGGAGCAGCGGATGACAGTGGACACATGTCCGCTGACATCTGCCGCTATCCGATCCAGTCCTGCGCGCAAAATCCAGATGGATGGTGGTCCTATTTTCCATCTGTCTGGCGGATTGGATAACAACTGTCTGTTTTCACCCCATTTCGCATAGAAAAGAGGGGGACACTCAGTCTTTGCTCTACACAGGGAGCGGAGATGGACCTGTCATCCGCCTGCTCAGCGGTGATCAGTGAAGCGATCCCTCACTGAGCAAGCGGAGTCCGCCAAACGGAGGCACCCGTGTGAAAGGGGCCTAAGGGAGAATTCCATATTAGGGGGAACTGCTCAAAGATACTGATCTAAGCAGGAACCATATTTCGATAAGTATGTGGGCTCGACAGAAGTCAATGGTTTAATTGACTTCTCTCAAAGAGACATGTTGGAAAATGTTCCATTGATGCTTCAATCCCCCTTGTTTGCGTGGATGAATTCATCTGTTTAAAAAAAAAGGAATTTTTGAAATTGATGACAGCAACACATCTCAAAAAAGTTTGGACTGTGCCATGTTTACTACAGTGTAGCATCCTCTCTTTTTAATACTCTGTACTGAAAAGGCCAGTTGCTGACGTTTTGGGAAAGGAATGTTGTCCCATTCTTGCCTGAGATAGGAATCTAAATGCTCAACAGTCTTCGTTGTATTTTTTGTTTCAAATACACCAAATATTTTCAATTAGTGAAAGGTCTGGACTGCAGGCAGGCCAGGTAAAGTGGAACTTGGAACTTCACTCTCCCAATCAATATTAATTATTTTTAATCCTCATGTTGAAAGCATTATTAGTAAATCGATAGGAAAGTATATCATTTACTTGTTTTAAACGTTTTTTTTCTTTGTATTTCTGCAGTAACCTTTTGATTTCTTGCTTAGGAAAATTATGTCATACATCCCAGGAGTCTTCAGTAGAGAAGGAGGGGTTTTCTCAGCTAAGCACACTATCCTACATGTATGCTTGATCTAAGAGCAGATGGATTCCAGGACGTAAATGCGACATGAATCATTTGTCTTTTCTCAAGATGGCCATTGCCGGGAATGCTGGGGGGTGCTTTTCAAAGTGATTTCTCAACAAAATAAAGCATAAAGACATGAATGGATAGGGAAATTTGCACTGATTAAAAATTAATTAGGCCCCTGGACTCTTCTAAGAAGCCATGCGGTTGTCAAAGATGCAGTATGTGCTTTAGCATTGTCCTGCTGAACTTTGCAAGTCTTCCATTAAAAAAAGATGCTGTCTGGATGAGAGCATATGCTTCTCTAAAACCTGCATATACTGTAAACTGCAACACTGAAGGTGTTTTCCAGATATGTAAGCTGCCCATTCCATACGTCCTAATGCACACCCATACTATCAGAGATGCAGGGTTTTTAACTGAGCACTAACAAGCTGGAAGGCACTTGTCCTTTTTAGTCTGGAGGACGCGGCATTCACGGTTGCCAAAAAGAATGTCAAATTTCAATAAGTCCGACCACAGAACATTTCTACATTGCAACAGACCATTTTAAATGAGCTTTGACCCAGAAAAGCAGGGTTTCTGGATCATGTTCAGCTATGGATTCTTTTTTTGCATGATAGTGTTTTAACTTTCACGTGTTGTGTTCACAGACCATGATTCAGCAGTATTTCTGAGCCCATGAAGGGGTGTCCATCACAGAATTATGCCTATTTAAAAAACAGTTCTGTCTAAGTCCCGGTTCACACTTCTGCGATGCGGGAACGCTGCGAATATTCAGCGTGTTCCCGCATCGCATCCGCACCTCTGGCAGATCACACTGCCATATGCGATACGCAGGGGGTGTCAATTAAAAGTTAACGATACCCCCAGTTGAGATCGCATATCGCAGTGCACCACCATGCGATCCGATTCTGCTGCGGATAAAAACAAAAGGGTCATGTGCGTGTTAAGTGCGGATGCGTTGCGAATTCAGCCATACAAACAGTATGGCTGAAATTTGCACCGCACAGAGAACGCATGTAATTTAGGAGCAGTGCGCACCAAATTACATGTGATCTTTGTGATCGCACTAATGTGAACCGGACCCAAGGGTCCGAAGATGATGGGCATGCATGTTGTGTTTCGGCCTTGTCCCTTGCGCACAGGGATTTCCCCAGATTCTTGGAATATTTTGATGATATATTTAAATTCTTTCCAATTTTACATTGAGGAAAACTATTCTGAAATGATTCCACAATTTTTAGACTCAGCTTTTCACAGATTAGTGAACCTCTGCCCAGCTTTACTTCTGAGACACTCTTTGACTCTCCAAGTTGCTCTTTATATACTCAATCATATTCCTGACCTGTTGCCATTTAAAGCGTTTGTTACCCCAACACTTCATATTCCTGATATGTGCCTGCTGTAACATGTACTTATAGGAGAAAGGATCCTGTTCTCTTTATAATCGCTTCCTTTGTGTGAAATCTCTGGTGTTCCTGCCAGTCCCTCTGCTTTCCTATTAAAAATTGACCACACTAAGCAAGAGAACACAGTGTGGCCAGTTCTCTAGCTGTGCTGGGAACTCAGCCTGCTCTCCTCCAATAATCAGACTTATCCTGACACACCTCCGCTGCACAGCCCTTCACTGGGAAGCTCAGTGTACTGTTGCTGCTTCTACCCCCATGCTCTTATGCAGCTGAGAACAGAGAGAATGGGATCACTTATAAAAATAAGGGAAAAAAGGTATTAATGATATATATATATATATATATATATATATATATATATATATATATATATATATATATATATATATATATATATATATATATATATATATATTATATATATTTTTTTATTTCTTAAATATCTCTACACAAAATGTTTTGCCTTTCATTTATAATTTTTATAATTTTGAACTGAATGGATTGTTTTACAAGGTGATCATTTACAATAACTTTAACCCAATTAGTTGCAAAATGTCCTTCCAGCTCTTCCTTTTCCAGCTTTTTCTAGCCCTAATTTTCCTTTTTCCACCTCCCAATTTTTGGAGATGTGTTGCTGCCATCAATTTAAAAAATAACCTTATTTTTCTTTCTTTCTTTAAAATGGTAAATTTTCTCAGTTTAAACTTTTTTTTTCAGATTATGAACAAAATATGATTTTATTAGAATTACAAATCATTGCATTCTGTTTTTATTTAGATTTTACACAATGTCTCAACTTTTTTGGAACTGGGGTGATCGATAAATAGAGTGATCGATCGTACTACATTCAACTGCTTTCTTTGAAATATTGGAAAACACGCACTACTAAAGTTCTCTACTGCTTCATGTTATTTAGATGTATCAAGTCATATATTACAATGTTCCCAGCATAAATGTTATATCAAGTGTGCAAAAAAGTATAAAGCAGTGAAATAAATGGCACTACGCAATAACAAAAACAGTACCATAGTCAGCCAGCAGAGGGAGCACCAAGCACAAAAATCCACAGTAGAGGCTACATATATACACAGACACATGGCACAGCCACATGTGCAAGCTATTTAAGATACAAAATGGAGGCTAGCAGGCTGAGTCATACCTAACAATTTTGTGAACAACAGAGGGTTTGTGTCAAGGAAATAGTGTTAGCTAGAACATTAGTTCTAATATGAATGTTAAATTACTTTTAAAGAAATAGTATTTGTTTACAACACTAAAAAGGTAAAATGTTTAAAAAACACAAGAACTTCTGATTTAACCCCTTTTGGGAAGATCGCCACTCAAAATTATTTTTCACCAGCATGAAAAGTACATCAGCTCATTGCCACAGTGCCTACGGATCACAAGCGGTTTTGTTTTAGGGATCAGCCATATCTTGGCACACGGACTATAAGGATTTGGCTGAGGATACCTTTAAGGGGAGGGGTCAATAAATGTTCTGATTGAATTGGTAAAAGAAAAAAAAAAAAGAAAATAAATAATGTTTATTGTTCCAAAGGGTTATGCATCATATTGGCACACATGCAGTGCTGAAAATTGAAATCAAAGATAGATAAAAAGTCCAATAGTGGTAAAGACAAAATCTTCCACCCGGGTGTAATGGCCGTACAATAGTGAACCCGATCCTCCACCGTCACCACACACACCGACTCTTACCCTAATGTATGGACCATCGTTCCCAGGGCCATCTTACCGAATGGGCATGCTGGGCAGTTGCCCGGGGGCCCCACCTGCCCAGCAACCCAGCCAAGCGTTAGTCCCGATTCCCGTATGCATCCCACCGGCAAATTTAGCAGGTCAGCCCTGCGCTGCTGTCAGGCCACTTGGGCCATGGACGGGGAGCCCACAACTGCAGAAATGCCTGTCCGCCTCCACGGGAACAGGCACACACAGAACAGTTGAGTCTGACTCCCGTCTGTGTGTGTGTTCACCGGACCCAGCCGTCCAACTTGGAAGCTGTCATTAACCTGGCACTGCTGTACCAATAAATATCGCCTTATTGATAATTTTAATTTTTTTATCGCCAGTGATTGTGTAGGGGGGGCCCCAGTGCACTGCATTGCCCGGGGCCCTTTAATGCTCTTAAGATGGCACTGATCGTTCCCACAATGGTCAAGCAGCGCAGTGGGTGATTTAGAAGGATCACTCAGCCTTATAATCCCAGAGTGGTCTTCTATCCAAATCCCTCACGTATATCCACAGTATACCATGCATGTGAAGAATGGATCAAGGAGAGAGGCTCATAGTGTAGTATATTCTTGCGGATTTATTTAAGCCAATAAAATAACACTCACCAAATGGCAGGTAAAACACACATGTTATACAGTAGATAGTCTTGTTTCAAACCAACAAAATGTCGACCTCCGGATGCGATGACCTGACGAAAGGCTAGTTCCTTGCGTCACATTGTTACGTCCGTAGGCGGCCATTTTGTTGGTTTGAAAGAATATCCACTGTTTTACACGTGTGATTTACCTGCCATTTAGTGAGTGTTATTTTATTGGCTTAAATAAATCAGCAAGAATATACTACACTATGAGCCTCTCTCCTTGATCCATTCTTCACATACATGGTATACTGTGGATATACGTGAGAGATTTGTATACAAGACTACTCCTGGATTAGAAGGCTTGAGTGATCCTTCTAAGTCACCTACTGCGCTGCTTGACCATTGTGGGAACGATGGTCCATACATTAGGGTAAGAGTCAGTGTGTGTGGTGACGGTGGAGGATCGGGTTCATATTGTACAGCCATTACACCCGGATGGAAGATTTTGTCTTAACCACTATTGGACTGCTTTTTCATTGGACTTTTTATCAATCTTTGATTTAAATTTTCAGCGCATTTTATGCATTAAGATAAAAAACCTTGTGTGTGCAGCAGCTTCAGTCAGGTCCTTACTGCGCATGTGTGAAGCGCGCTGCGGTTTGCCAATAGCCTGGAGGCGGAAGGAAGGAGGAGGGAAAAGGAGGGGGGCGAATTTCCGGCAGACATCGCCCATTGCCGCGGGGAGGTCACCAGAAGTGGGTACAGGTATCTGCCAAAAACTGGTACCCGCTCTCCCTGAAAGGTGCCAAAATGTGGCAGTGGAGGGTGGAGGGAGGAAGCAAACAAGCGGAGCTTCCTCATTTTGGGTGGAGCTCTGCTTTAAGAGGGAATCTTGATGGATTTGTAAGTAATAAGCACTATTACTTGGGCAATAAGTGAGGCCCAATTTTTTTTTTTTCCCAGATCACACTTTATACTTGGAAATAAAAATTGTATTACAATTGTAAGTACATCAAGATAAAATGGAAGTGTTACCTTGGCTTGTTGCGAAAGTTACTTTCTACAAGATCTTGCTGGCTCGTTCTGCACGGATGTTTGCATGAGGACTGTAAGACAGAAGAAGGAAAAAATAAAGTCACAATAAACTCAAGAATCCTTGTGATAACAGCTTTCAATGTGACAAGATTGACATTGTGCATGTATTTAGGGAAATGTTTTAATGCTAGGATATACAATGAAATCCTCAAATATTCTGCATACACACCAACACACACACACAGACAGACACATACAGAAGGGTGTGGGCTTTTATAAAACGTGGATATCCATAAAAGCCATGTGATATTAAACAAACCTCCCTGTGTAAATATTATACAATTGAAGACAGCGTCTCCCTCTCCCATGACTCTGGCCACAGATCAACCAACCATGAGACCCAAATTAACCAGACACTAGAGCTCTGTATCAAGACAACCTGAATCTGCCCTCCCCTAAATCCTGAAACAAATGGATTAAAATGCTTGATGCGCAAAAGCTTGTCACCAGTTTAAACCTGGAGAGTGAAAAGATAAAAAGCGGACACCCTTAACCACTTAAGCCCCGGAAGATTTTACCCCCATTCCGACCAGGGGGTATTTTGCGATTCGGCACTGCGTGACTTTAACGGACAATTGCGCGGTCGTGCGACGCTGTACCTAAACGAATTTGGCGTCCTTTTTTTCCCACAAACAGAGCTTTCTTTTGGTGGTATTTGATCACCTGTGCGATTTTTTGATCACGCGCTATAAACAAAAAAAAGCGTCAATTTTGCAAAAATAGCAATATTTTTCACATTTTTTTATATGAAATCCCCCCCCCCCCAAAAAAATGTAAAAATCAAAATTTTTTAAAATTTTCGGCCAATTTGTTTTATGCTACCTATGTTTGGTAAAAAAAAAAAAAAATCGCAAAAAGCGTATTTTGATTGGTTTGCGCAAAAGTTATCGCGTTTACTAACAAAGGGAAAGATTTTTGTCATTTTTGTTGTTTTTTTTTTTTAACGCGTAATGGCGGCGATCTGCGATTTTTTTTGCGGTACTGCGACATTGCGGCGGACAGATCGGACCCTTGACTGACATTTTTGACACTTTTGGGGTTACCAGTGACATTTCTACAGTAACTTTATTTGGGAGGGAGGGGCTGTGTGTGTCCCTAGGGGCGTGCTTTCTACTGTGATTGGCTGTGGCTTCAGCTGTAAGGACACTGATCAACGGATCTACATAGTAGATCCATGTGATCAGTGTCTTTGCAGCGAGGAGAATGACAGGTGGCTTGTTTACACAAGCTGCTTGACATTCTCCCTCTCCCCCGCCGATCGCCGAGTGGCCGGCGGACATCGGGTCCGCTGGTCACACGCGCGGTGGGGGGGTCCGTGACCACGCGGGAGCGTGCCTCCGGGGGCGCGCGCTCGCTCCCTAGACCCTGACAAGCAAGCAAAGTAGCCCTACGTTAGTTTGCCTGTGAGGGGCTGACCGCCGACGTAGATAGTCGTGCGGCGGTCGGCAAGTGGTTAAAAGATGAACTAAGTCTTCCCTTGCATAGGGGCTGTGCTCATAACAAAAGCATTAACTGCTCATTTATGTCCAACGGAACTGGGTAAAACAGTTTTACTTACCTGATCCTCCCTCAGGCTAACCTGTGCTGCTAGACTGGTTCCTGCAGCTTCTCCTCCCCTAGGCTCCAGCAGTCTAATGACCTCTGAGGTAGTTCTGCATTGGACATGAGGACGCCAAGGGACAACCCATTTATCAAAACGTAAGTGGGGTACACACTAGTAGAAAATCTGCCGAAAATTCCCGCCCGATGTGAAATCGTCCGATTTTCGCCTAGTTTGTACACAACTTTCAGCAGCCGATGACGACATTTTCAACGAAAAAAAACGGAGGGACAAACACCAAAATTTTTTTCGTCCGTCCCCAGACAACCGATTTTTGTTTAATGTGTATGCAGTACGTCCGTGAAAAATCGGATACGAAAGACCGCGCATGATCTGAAGTTGCTGACAACCCGGAAGTCTAGGAACAAATGTCCCAAAAAAAAAAAAAAGAAAAAAAAAAAAAAAATCGGACGAGAAATTTCGTGAACATTTATGCACTGTCGACTAAAATCGGTAATGAACGCTGAGAAGACAGAGAAAAAGCGGAGGATATTTCGTCCGATTTTCGTCAAGTGTGTACGGCCCTTTAGGAGGCAGAGGATCAGGTAAGTTAAAGTGCTTTTCCTGTCCCCTAGATAGGAACAACTAGTTAACCCTTGCAATGTGTGAGGTCAGCCCCACTACGAGGAAGGACTTTTACCTTTCCTGGAGTTGAAACTTATACCAAACCACCCAAGTCGCAAGAAATGGGGGGGTTTATCACCTGCTTAATAATAATAGGCATTTGGAATGTTTGCCATGCCATTCCACTGTGTGTTGCTGTATTTCTCAGAAGAAACAGTACAACGAGTTGGAACCCCAAGTGGAAGTGCATGAGGATGTTGATGCCCAACACACACCTCAGTCTGTCTCAGGCTACTTTGCAGTCTAAAGCCTCAATCTTCTCTCTAATTTAAACCAATCAAGTTGGTTACACTGGTAAACATAAAATGTATTTCTTACAAGCACAAAAATCTATACAAAATAGTTTGAGATTTATTTTTGTAGAGATGGTTAGACAACCTTTAAGCGAATTTACCTCCAAAACTCCCTTTACCCCTCTAGAGTGTGCCTCAGCATTAGTTTTTAATCTTCCTGTACAAAGAACCACTTTTATTACTTCCTATGACATTACTAGACTTCTTGCAGTGGACTAGGAGCAGAACTGCCATCTTCCAAATGCCCTTTCCCTGCACACAGTGTGTATCCAGGCTTTCGGGAGTTAGGGCAGCATTTTAATTTTGCCCTGACATACAGTTTAAGTCTAAAAGAACACATCTCCTGAAGTGTTCCGTAACAGTCAAATAAAAATTTATGGAGGAAACGCTTGCAATGAAGATAAAAAAGATTAAATTCCTACCAATATTTTGATACAATGATCCTAGCCAGTTTGAGGGGCAGTTTACACCACAAGCAGTCCAGTGTGTTATTTTCTGCATAAAAAGTAGGTTATATGGTTTCCAATAGCATAGCATACCAGTGCAGTCAGTTCCAGAAAAAAAAAAAAAAAAAAAAAAAAAAAACAGAACATGCTGCATTATTCCCTGCACTGGACTGTACTAGAACGCAGTAAAATGCATCAAAAAATACACCAGACCAAAAAAAAAAAGAAGAAGAAGGAGAAAAGCATTAGAATGTATCCAAAAATGCATAAAAAAATGCACCGGACCAAGGTACAGTGAAGAAAAAAATAAAAAATAAAATAAAAAAAGCATTGAAATGTGTACGAAAACGCATCAAGCCAGCATACATAAACCGCATCCAGAAGGGATCTGGAGTGCGTTTTTGTGGTGTGAACCATCCCCAAGGCCTTTCCGAATAAATTATGGGGGACTCCTATCATTGCTGCCCAGGCCTCCTCCACTGCCAGTGAAAATCCTTCCTAAAAAACTCTGCATCCCCTGATCCCTCCCTCTAGTCCAATCTTTCCACTATCCTGACAAATGAAACTAAGTAGAGCTATAAAAGGGCTATTTCTTAGTCACTAGGATTGCTTTATAATGGTGCAGTTGCCTTTTGTGATTTTCGTCCTTTTTGCACACACCTACTGGCGAGCATATATCCATTTTTTTAGGTTACCGAACAAATTTTGAAGCTTGAAAACCACTACTTGGTGCAACATTTTGAAAACAGAGACGTACCATGATAATACAGTCATGGTGCCTGCTAAAATTAGCTTCTGTTGCATCACTAAAAAGACTCATTTATGTTGATTATATAAGCACATAAGTACGACAAACATATAAAAAACTTTGCATTCCAATCCACTTTTTTCTTCTTCGGCTTCCTAAGCAGGAGGGTTGCATCCGGATGACCTCATCTCCCAAAAGGCAATTAGGGGCAGCGTGCAGACTAGGCTGCTTATGGCCATGTAGTGCTGGAGTTTTTCTTATATTTGTCTTGACAGCATAAAACTTTTCTGCATGGTCTAATGTAGGCCCATCTATGAGAGTGTGAAGGTTTTGAACTTTAGGCTTACTTTAAATTGTAATTACTTTCACCGTCTATATTAATTACAACCGATCTAAACATTAACATAAAACCCAGATCTCACAAATTTGTCAATGTTTTTGGATAATTTGGCCACACATCACAAAAGGTATAAAACAGGAGACATCAACTGTAAAAGAGGTAAGCCAATATTGGGCTGAATGGAATGAAATGAACTGAAGCCTGCCTAGAGTCTCTTCTGTTCAAGATGATCCTTTAGTGGTCATTATGTCCTACCAAATCTGATGGTAATTCAAGAAATGCCAATCAGAGAAGCAGAAGGAAGCTGCGCAGCGCCTGTTCTCCAGGCCTCAAGGTAAAGAGCCACCACCTCACCTATCCCCAGCAGACGTGGGAGAAGAGTATATGGTCCTGGGGGACATGGAGGGACCCCCTCGGAGCCGGTGGATGGGGCTCAGGCCTGCTCCGTTTGACCATGCCATGCCTTCCATGCGGCGTACCTCACACCCCTCCGAATTGGATCCTGAGCCCACACTGCAGGAAATTTTCTCTGCGGTTACCACGGGCAACGCCACTATTGAAGAGCTGGCTGGGGAGGTTAAGGGCATGAAGGTGGAACTGTCCCTGGTCCGCCAGAATATGCAAAAGCTCCGGGACCGTACCACAGCATTAGAGGGTCACGTGAGTACCTTAGAGGATGAATGGCAGCCATTACAAAGGGAAGTACAGTATCTCCACACTGTAGCCACAGCTAATACAGCCAGACTAGAAGATATGGAGAATCGCCTGTGCAGGAATAATGTGAGGGCAGTGGGGGTACCTGAGAAATCTGAAGGGAAGCATCCTGTGGCCTTTATTGAGGCATGGCTCATAAACACCTTTGGCAGAGACTCCTTCTCCCCCATGTTGGCGGTCGAGAGGGTGCATCATGTTCCCGCCAGGCCCCCTCTACCTGGGCCCCCCAGACCCTTTCTTTTCAAACTACTTAATTATAAGGATCGGGATGTAATTCTGAATAAGGCCAGAACCACAGCAGACCTTTCTGTTGATAATACCAGAATTTCCCTATACCCCAATTTTTCTGCAATGCAGAAGAAATGCCAATCAAAAGCCAGGGCAGCACAGTGGCTTTTAGATTAACATTTTTGTAAGGCAGCACTAGGGTTCCCATTTTAAATCATGAGCAGGACATTATCTGCATGGTATCTCCCTGTGCTTGCATGGGTTTCTACCCACATTCCAATACACTGTGGGAGGTTTTCTGGTTCCCTTCCAAAATTGGCCCTAGGGGGTGTGTGTGTGTGTGTGTGTGTGTGTATATGCATGCAAGATAGGAACCCTAGAATGTAAGCTCCTTGAGGGCAGGGGCTGATGTAAATGTATAGTATGTAAATAACGGTCAGTGCTATATATAAAATAAACAAAAATACTTATCAAGTTGTCAACTTTACCATGTTCCACCAAATATGAGCGGTCAGCACAGGATTCTTGTACAGACTCCATACTTCTGTCTTTACTGCTTGGGGATTATAGGCAGAAGGACCGGAAAAACATTTTACAGACTAAGGAGCACTGCTTCTCCCCTAATGAGGGACAGATGCGGACCCTAGTCACAAGTGATTATACTAAAAGCCTTCTAAAATATCATGATACTTCGAGGCAGGCAAATGACTGGAATGTGTCATTCATAGAGTCAACGATTTTTGACCTTATATATATATATAAGAATTTCATGAACCAATGGAGCATATAAAAGCATATGGGAATGGGACTATCTGCTAGAAGAACTTTAGCAGTTTAGTGGATTTCATAGCATCTTAATAGCATTGGTGCACAAAATGACTTAAAAAATTAGGTATATGTAACAATACGATTTCCAATAAATTATACAAATGGCATAAAGCTGAAAATGCTAGGAAATTGGTATTGTAATGTTTTACACACAAGGGTTTTTAACCATAAAAAACCTATTGAATACAATTTGTCCTAACTGTAAGATGTGATCTTCTGTGGAAACCAAAAAAAAAAAACAAACATTCTTGTCTCAACTACAGTCATTGCTCCATTGTACTTAAATATCTTCCTTCGAAGCATGTCTATACAGCACCCGAAATGTAGCATCCACCCAATTTAATCACCGTTCTCATAAACCAAGTAATCTTTCAAACCAATCTCAGAGTTTTCTAATATGCAGAAAAAAATACAGTTTAATGACAAAATGGAAAAGTCTTTCATTGTACAACCAAATGATATATTGTAAAAAACTAAAAAAATGTATTGGCATCTGGAGACAATTTCAAGACCCGGGCATATCTAATGGCGCTTTTCTACTGCATGGACCCGAACGGTTCGTCACGCTTTTGTGCTTTTCCACTACTGGTACGGTGTAGGAACGGTTCGGTACGGCGGCGCTTTTCCACTGCATGGAACCGAACGGTACGGCTCTCAAAAACAGTACCACCTCGATTGTGGTTCCAAGAGGTACCATACCCGGTACCATATCCCACAATCCTTTGCATGCAGTCACTACTAGCCACTGATTGGTCAGAGAATCGTCAGAGAATCGTTATCCCACCCACTTAACTTAGTACTACTTTAGTGGAAAAGCAAACCATACCGTACCGTACCGAACCGTTCCAACACCGTACCATGCGGTACCAGCAGTGGAAAAGCAAACCGAGCCAAGCAGGGCTGAGTAGAGCCGAGCCGGTCCTTGCAGTGGAAAAGTGCCATAACTGACCCATGATTTCAGTAGCAGCACAGCTAAATATTAGGCAACGTACTGCAAAAAAATAAAAAATATAAAAAATGAAGAAGGTGGTAATTGGTAAATTGTATACATGAGTAATGAGAATACATTGTTCTTCATGACATAAGTACATTTCCTTGTCAACGGTTTCCATCTTCCCGATTTTGTAGCAACCCATAAACGTTGTGTATCCACGGATACAACAGCTTCTGTAATACTTCCCCAAACTACAGATAGGAAAAAATGAAATCTGACTTCTGAGTGGACTGGATTAAGGAGGGGCTGTCAAGCAAGGAGATGTGCAGAGAGAAGGGGGTGTGTGAAAGGGGCGAGGGAATGAGAAAAAAAAAATGTTTGGCAGGAACTCCACAGCAACTTAAAAAAAAATATGGGGTTATTAAAAAAGGGAGAAGATCGAGTTTAGAAACAAAGCAAGATTGTTGTGTTCTGAGAACAGAGGAGCTTTGAGGTGCAGGAATGTAGGGAGGTCATGCAGAGACATGTAAAGGAGATTGTGTGATCTAGCAGAGCTGGTTTATCCATGTATAATGCCACATATACCTCTCCGATTACACATACAGGAGGGAGAGGAGAGAATCTGCCCTAAAACACATCTACAACAACATCTGCAGCTGAAAAACTTTATTCCTCATACCCCACACTTCAATAGAAGGAAAATATTTCTCGGATTAGAAATCCCCATTTAGATCTTTCTTGGAATTAATATTTGCCAAACCCTCAATGCTCTTAAATCAGGCCTTTAAAGCATCCAATTTTTGGGGAAAAAATAAATGTGGTTACCATGACACTAGTTTTGCCTGCTTGCAGGGTGAAAAGTTTGGCTTAAAATCTTTTTTTTTTTTTTGCACCTGAATTGGCTCAAAACCCTGGTAGTTGTAAATCATGAGCACAGAAAAAATAATCTCCAATATACTACAGTGGTTGTAAATCTTCTATGTTTGCCCCCATAGCAAATGGCTTAATATGGGGACAGACATGCAGACTCCCCCTCCCCAGCCAGGTTGTGTGTGTCTATAGGCACAGCGTGGCTCTAACTGCTCCCCCCCCCCCCCTACAGGATTTGATTGACAGCAGCAGGAGACAATGGCTTCTTGGCATTCTGTTACTGGGACATTTTCTACCCCAATGCAGAAAATGCATTAAAGTAAAAATGCTATGACTATAGAACCCCTTTAAAAAGGCGGAGTTCCGCCCCCCCCCCCCCAAAAAAAAATTTAAAGTCAGCAGCTACACATACTGCAGCTGCTGACTTTTAATATTAGGACACTTACCTGTCCTGGAGACCAGCGATGTCGGCACCGCAGACGATGTTTCCATCGGCTGTTGGGTGCTGCCGCCGCCATTGCCGGTCAGGGAACCCGGCAGTGAAGCCTTGCGGCTTCACAGGCGGGTCCCTACTGTGCATGCGCGAAGCGCGCTACGCATTTGGATTGGCTCAGCGGTCGGGGGAAGAGGAGGAGGCAAAACTTTGGAGGGACGGCGCCATCTCCCGGATTGTCAAAAACAGGTACCCGTTCCCCCCCCATTCCCCCTGAAAGTTGCCAAATGTGGCACCGGAGGGGGGGGGGGTAGCAATTGAGCGGAAGTTCCACTTTTGGGTGGAACTCCACATTAAGTAACGTATCCATGTCAGTTTACCAGAACAAGACTTTGTTCTACATATACAGGTTTCCATCAGGGCTGGATCTGAGGGGGGTGCTGAGGTGGGCTGAGGGGAGCCCTCCCCCCAGATTTTAGTTGTCTCAGACTGTTTAGCGGGTCTCAGAATGCATCCACTGATCCATGAGCCAGTCGGATGCAGACTTGATGTAAGGAGGCACACTGATGGGAACAATCCCTGTAAGGGTGCACTCTATTCCCTATTGGAAGGGGGCACTGTGATGTGGACACCTGATGCAGGGGAACACTCTGATATGGATTACTGATCATATGTAAAGGGGAATCCGATAAGGGCATTGATGTAAGATGGTGCTCTGATAGGGAAATTTGATTTAAAGGGAACACTATGAAGGGGACCCTGATGTAAAGAGGGCCTCAGATAGGGACATCTGATATAAAGGGGCGCAGGTTCAGTATAATCACCCTAATTTTAATGACAGCCTGCTACATACTAGTGTTTCCCAGGTTGTGAGACTGTGTGTCAGTGACTTCTACACAGTGTTGACATTATACCCCCAGACTTTTTTTTACTGCACCCCCCGATCAGATAGACTAGATACGGCCCTGGTTTCCATATCTATGAAAAATTATTTTGCTGTTAAAATCTAGTTTCCAAGCACAGCCTCTCTCAGCCAAGGCTCATCCTGAGGTTATTAGGGAATTCTTAAGCTGTGTGCAGTATTGACTTGATCTCCCATGAACACTGACCACCAACATAAGGGGGCAATTTTCCACAGATCATCAATGTACGTAAGGGGTCACTATAACTTACTATCTTTGCATTTCATATCATATCATTAGTCATTTAAAGATAGTTTGTAAAAATAATTGTGGTCTATAGAAGGTGGGGTTAAAAAAAATATTTGCCCTGTGTACACCACACTCTTTATTCTCTTAAAACCGTTCTCAACAGAGAATGGCTCTTAACCCCTGACAAATATTTTATGGATTCCCTTGTGGTAAAAAGGGCTTTTCTAGAGTATGCCCCAGAGTAAAAAACAAAAAAAAGTTTTTTTCTTCCAAAGAAACCTACAGGAACATGGGCAATCATGCCCAGAGTGTCCTAAGCAGAACATCAGGTTCCCAGGGGTTCAAGGCAGCAGCGCCTAACAACAGGTTTCCATTCTAAAAAATGTACTATGAAAAAGTATTCACACTTTTAGAGCCTAAACATGAATGTGTTTAAATTCTATTGTCCTGGACTATTGCTTATAAGCACTTGTAAAGCCCACCACCCAAAATCATTTTAGACCAGAGCTGCCCTAACCAGTAATTGACTTGGCTGGTAACCTTACCATGCCCATCAATCCTCTGCATAGCCTATAGCCATGCCCATCAATCCTCTGCATAGCCTATCTCCCTCCTCCTCTCTGTTTAAAAGTACTGCCTTACGTGTTATATAATTAAAACACATCTACTGCGTTTGTTTGTTTTTTTTTTTACAATTTTTTTGTTGCTTATATATCTGGAAGTGGCAATTGCAGGTCAATGTAATAAACCGAAATTGCAACAATCAGTTATACCTTTTTTTTTTTTTTTTTTTTAGCAATCAAGCATTATTGAAATTCTGCCAACTGGCTGTAGCAGTGTGCATTATGTTTACTTTTTTGATAAGACTTGGTAATTGTAAACAGAATTGCCAAATTACACTTATCCAATTTGCCAAAGAAACGCAAACACCATCCAAACAGCAATACACTGTACAGTTATCTGCACTTATCCTCCCCATAATGAGGTCATATGATCAATGGCATAGAAAATCTATTTAAAGGATGCAAACACCTGTTCAGCCTGCACCAGTCTACAAGCAGATGTTGCTGGCTTTAGGAAGGGATAGTAAACAATTAGGATGAAAAATTAAAACAGGCATGACAGCGATGGAAAAAAATGTGGATGAGGCTACTAGCAGGCAATATTTTTGTTCACCTGGGACAGAAGTGGTTGTAAATACATGGAGTAAGAAGGCTCACAAGAGCCATGTGGCAAAAGTGATCAAATCCTTTTGAGGAACAAGCTGAAAAATTATCGGAGTTAGGATCTACAGTATGTACCTACATTCATCTTGACCAGTTCATATTATATACATATAATATATATATATATATATATATATATATATATATATATATATATATATATATATATATATATATATATATATATATACATACATACATACATACATACACACATATACATACATACCATACATATACATACATACCATACATATACACTGCTGTATTTTGGCCTAGGCCAACAAGGCCCAGGCCTAGGGCAGCACTTTGCAGGGGGGCAGCAAAAAAGCCACCCCCCCGCCACCTGAGACTCTATTGTCCACTGGTTGCTAGAGCCGCCTTTCTCAACCCCTCTCACTCACCCCCCTCCCTCTCTCTCTCTCTCTCATCACTCTCTCTCTCTCATCCCCCCTCTCTCTGTCTCATCCCCCTCTCTCTCCGTCTCATCCCGCTCTCTCTTTCATCCCCCACCCTCTCCCACTACCTCCCCCCCCCCCCTCGTGAGATCTCAGAGGTTGATGCTGGGACTTGTAGCCCTTCAATTTTGGAGGGAGTCACATCTGTTAAAAAAGGAGTGGGGCAGATTTACATGGGGGGGGGGGGGGGGCGCCCAATTTTAGTCTTGCCTAGGGCAGCACAAAACCAAAATACACCACTGTGTGTGTGTGTGTGTATATTTTTTTTTCCTGCTTGGATTTATGGGGTCCTGGCTGTCACTCCCTCCCTGCTCGCCTTGGTGCTCACCTAGGGGTTGTCCTTTATGTTTATGCCACACTCGCATTGCCTAAGTTTTGGACCACTAAATTATGTTTTTTTTTTTGTAAAACAGTTTCATATTATTGGATGTTAAGGCTTTCTTGTTTGTTTGAGTCACCAGTACAATTCTTCTCTATAAGCATTCAAGAAACTTGTTGACTTATGAGGACTGATCTCCATAGAACACCTCTATTACCATGATTCGTAATTTACTCAAGCACAATTTTTTGCTGTGGTAGATAAAACGCAGTGGGTGGTTGCTGTTGTGTACAGACATTGGTTTTATGACCTATAATAGGTCTTTATGTCTTTTATGAAATCTTTGTAATAAAATTCTAAAATTCTATGTATGATTTTACGTTGTACCATGCATGCTCCTTCCTGTGCAAAAAAAGTCCGTTTTTTTTTCTAAAGTTTTGGTGAAAAGGGTGGAAACAAGTAACCCGGTATTTTTTCAAGAAACAATTCACGGTTAGGGAGTTTCAAAATCGAATAAAATGCTTCTTCAGGCTTGCTGGTTTTATGCTGAATTTCATAATGTGTCCTATTCAAACTGCAATAAACGTTTATTAAAACCAACAGTGTGATTAAAATGCCATACGTATGACTTTGCACTTTCCGACGACTACGTTTTTATTCATGCATAGACAAGTGGAAAATGGTAGGCATAATAAAATGTCTGCCAAAGCTAAAACCCATGATGACCCAATATATAAAAATTGCCTTCATGATTAACCGACAGGCTAGACAAAAAAAAAAAAAAACTATATTATACAGTTGCTCAGATTTGTGTTGGTTACATACAGATTGTTTTAGAGATTAATCTGCCAGATCAACAAAATTTACGTCACAGTTGAGGACAGTTTGGATATAAATTTTAGTGACTCATTTTGGTCGACCCTCATACTATACAGCGGTTAGCAAATTATGTGAAAGTTAACAAAAAAACAATAAAAACAATAAAAAAAAAAAAAAAAGAAGAGGATTGTGGGCATGGGCAGCTTTAGGTACACCATCAACAACACAGCCTACAAGTGTCACATTTCCATGCATCAAGGCAAAAAAGTAATAAAGTACTGTGTGCATTATAAATCCAGATGGTTGACATTTTACATCTGATGCTCTATGCTGATAAAGCAAATATGTAACTGTGCATACTATATTTGAATATTTGAGAGTATACTTGAAAACCAAGACTCCCAAACCTCTATATAACCCCACTCCAAACTTGGATATCTCTTTATGCATTTTACATATTTTTGGATAAATTATCCTAAATCAGAACTGATGTTTTGCTTGGTGTAGAGCATGGGTGTCCAACCTTTTAACTTCTCTGGGCCACATTGAGTGTAGAGAATTTTTCTCGGGCCGCATATAAAATATATACTATAGTTAAGGTATGTAATAAAATGCTGCTGGGGCCTTCCCGCGCCGCCGCACCCCCGCACTAATTTAATACAACTAGAGGATGATCAAATGAAATGGAATCAGTATACAGAGGTCTACTTCTTCTGAGAGATAATAAAGGAACACTCTAACCACCATGACCACCTCAGTGATTTGAAGTGGTCATGGTGGTAGGAGTCAGAAACACTGCACATACTCGCCCCCCCCCCCCCCTCCCCTCCGAGGGAGCCTCTGCCTACCATTAGTTGGAAGCTGCTGTGGCCGTGCCCCCGACCCAACTTCCTTCCTTCCCAGCCAAAAAAAAATTGTCAGAGGGCAGTGGGCCGCATTGCCTGCAGCTCTGGGCCGCAGGTTGGACATGCCTGGTGTAGAGTTTGGTCATATCGGTTTTTAATCAAGGGCACCCCTAAGAACAGAACTGCAAATTGAATACTGCACAAAGTCAGCTAACTGCGTTTAAAGCCAGCAGTCAATGCCCATTAGGAGACCAGCCATCACAGTGAATGCACCAGCTCAAAGTTCGTTTACATACCAGAACAAGGGGAACTGCACTTTCCATTTCATTTTCTCAATATACTGTTATGGACATCAAAGATCTCACATATGCATGGCTTTTCAGCTATTGCTGGCCATTTGTATTATGATAAATCATGAATTCTACTGTTCAATTGGGGCTTGTTCTACACAAAGATATTATCAATTTGTTTAAAAAAAATGTGATTTTCCACCACAACCTAGCATTTCCCATAAAAAAAATAAATAAAAATAAAACAATTAATCTGCCCATTTGATCTAAATGCAGCCTATTGTTTTCAATGTGCCAGTGCACACAAGCACGTAAACATGCTCTGCGTTCGTAAAAAAATAAATACAGAAATCTGAGTTGCCAGACAGTATTTTTGTGTGTATACTCGCAAATGCATGCAAATACACACAAATACACGCAAATATGTGCAAATGCCAGGCTTCCTGCTTGTGTGTGCATACCCATAAATACACAGAATTGATAAACCAAAGTGATATACCTTCCACTCCACACCTTCCCTATTTGTAAGCCAAAGTGATATATAGCCTATCTTCACCTTTTTCAGTGTGCAAGAGGCCTAAATAACTGTATTGCCATGTGCATAGCCAGCAAAAAAGGTCCACCTGAATAGCGGTTTAGGCAAACCGGTTATTCATACTATAATAAAGTGATATGCATTTCTAACATCTACAATATATTGGTATAATATAAAATAAGGCCCCTTTCACACGGTCGATTCGATCCGCCTGTCAGTTTTTCAGGCGGACCTGATCAGAAGCTCCATGCATCCCTATGGGGCAGCAGGTGTCAGCGGAGACATCTTCGTTGACACCTCCTGCTATCCGATTCCGATCCTGTCCGTGAAATCTGGACGGATGGAAACCCTATCTACCATTCGTCTGGAGGATCGGATCGAAAGAGAACGGACAGGCGGTCGGTTCTCATCCGATCTCCCCATAGAGGAGAGCAGGGATCTGACAGCTCCATCTCTGCACACAGAGCGGAGACACAGCTGTCATCCGCCTGCTCAGCGCGGATCGTCAGATCGATCCCCCGCAGAGCAGAATGGACTCAGTCTATGGACCTCAAGTCGCATCAAAATCAGGCCAAAGTAGTGCAGTGACTACCTTGAAGTTGCACAGATATGAACAGTACTTATTGGAAATCATGGGGTACAACTTGACATGCGACTTTGCAGTCCCAACAGAAAGTGTGAAAGGGGCTTAACAGTCAATCAAGATACAGATTTAAAATCAGAGAAGTAGGTTTGAACATGCAAATAAAATGATGATCTGACATAGGTGTCATATGGCTTCACTTATAATTACTAAAAAGGTACACAAAAGGTGTAAGATCTTTTCCGACTGCTAGCAGTAATAGACATGACGACCTCTACAATCATCCCCATAACAACTGATCGACTGACCTACATTCTCCCATTTTCCAAGGCATGCCAGTGTTATTGATGTTCTTCTGCTCTCCACTACCTGCTCCAAAAGGTCTACAGAGGCACTCTCCGCAATATATTGCATTAGACCATGTTGGGATTTTTTTTGGACCGATTCTGACCACTGGAAAAGCTTTTTAGTGCACATATTCCAAATGTAGATGCAGAAATGACCAAAGGTCTGTAATAAAGCAGCCTACAAATTCAGCTGGCAATTAAAAATTGGGCTGCTTAAGGAAACTCCATAGCTTTCAACATCTAAGCTAAACCCGGTGGTTGGACTAATCTCCCACTGCCAGCTGTTGTAACATTACAGCTGGCATCCACAACTGTTAGAATACCCAAAAAGTGCTTGCAGCTGATTGACTGCAGACACAGATTGTCTGCTTGGCTCCTTTGATTTCTCAATGAAAATTTGTTGAGCCCGGTGGTGTTGGCAAAAGCAACCAAGGTTTGAATTTCAGCTGATTCACGGGCATCTGAGAAAAATCAAGCCATATATTGCCAGCTTACTACAGGAACCGCATGTTTGTGCCTATGGGAGGAGGAGCACAATCCCATCTCATTTCAGGAGGAAAACAAAAGTTCTGCCAAGGGGCATCAGGGTAGATCCACAAGTGTTCCAATTTCTTGTTGTACATTAACAGTGAATCTCTTATTAATCCTTATGCTTGGAATTAACACAAAATAAAAACTAGTCTTCACTCTACAAATTTGCCACTAGGTGGTTATTTAAAGAGGCATAATGGATGGGACTAGATAAAAGGATCTTTAGTAGAGTGGATTGTGTAACAGCCTCTCTCTGAATGTCGTAGCTGGATTCCAGGTAATGTGAGAGGTGGAATACTCCATGGAATGTTTTGACGCTATTTTCATCTTGGTCACATGTGTCAGGGCACAGGGGCAACTGAGATCATGTGTCTACAAGACATTCAAGGGACATCAAGTCATACACGTCTCCCTTATTCAGGCAGCACAGCCCTGTCTAGAGGGGTTTTGCTTCTTCTGAATTTGTCATTGAGAAATGTATGCTATACTACGCAGTAGAGTTGCACAACCCTGCATAAAATGAGAATCAGGATTTTTTTTTTTGCTTAGAATAAAGATCACGATTCTCGGCGTAACATCTTTTACATAATACAAAGAAAATTGGGCCAACTTTACGGTTTAGTTTTTTAAAATAAATTTAAGTGTATTTTCCCCAAAAAAAATGCATTTGAAAGACTTCTGTGCAAATACAGTGTGACAGACAAGATTGCAACGATCGCCATTTTATTCTCTCAGGTTTCTGTTAAAAAAAAAAGTGTATATTATATATAATGTTTGGGGGTTCCAAGTAATTTTCTAGCAAAAAAATACAAATTTTTTAAACTTGTAAGCATCAAATGTCAGAAAAAGACAGTGCCAGTTCACATTAGTGCGATCACAGAGATCGCATGTAATTCGGACCGCACTGCTCCTAAATTACATGCGATCTCTGTGCGGTGCAAATTTCAGCCATACAGTTTCGCACTAAACACGCACATGACCCCCTTTTTTTTTTTTTTTTTTTATCACAATCAGCACAACTTTGATCCCCCGCTTCTTGGATAAACCAATAAAGCCAATTCTCTTGTGTTAGATGTTGCTGTACCGGTGACTGGTTGAGCTACATGGAGAACCAACCAGTGAATAAAGATCAGCAATCACTCTCCGAGAACTCTAGCACACCAAGGCCACTAGGAGTGCAGAGGTGTGACTCTAGTCTCGGGATGACCCTTTATTTTATCCGCAGCAGAATCGGATTGCATGGTGGTTCACACTAGTGCGATCCGATTCTATGTGAACTTGCAGATCGCACTGCGATATGCGATCTCAACTGGGGGTGTTGTTAACTTATAATTGACACCTCCTGCATATCGCATATGGCAGTGTGAACTGCCAGGGGTGCGGATGCGATGCGGGAACACGCTGCATATTCGCAGCATTCCCGCATCGCAGAAGTGTGAACCGGGACTTAGTCTTTAAGAGGTTAAACTGCCCTCACTTAGTTCAGTCCTTTGATCTAAAAGAACAAAATGATACAATGTAAAGCATTGTGTTTATAGTTATCAAGCAGCCTTACCAATGTTGATAAACATTGGCAAGGCTCTTTTTTGTATTTTTTGACAGCTGTGAGTGAGCAAAGAACAGCTCTGTAAGAATTGAGGACATGTAATTTTAAGATTGTGTTGGGGGGGGGGGGGGTGTGAAGCGATTTTTAACGATTAATCATGCAGCTCTACTACACAGCATATCACGGCTCAAATCTCCAGGATCAAACACTTTTCTTTTAAACAAATACCAATTGGCAAATCCTTGTTTTATATATCTTTATGCATTTGGGCCATCATTTTTTTTTTTTTTGGTTTAGTTTAGAAAACACAGTTCCAAACCTGAAATAGATGGAACAAATGGCATACCAAAAGCAACTGCATCATTAATGAATTTGTGATTGGTAATGGCGGCATCTACACTACTTGCACAGTACCTTTCCATTCATCCATAGAGCTGAAAGTAGCCTGTGTTTCAGTGTACAGGCACAGTAGAGCAATCAAATAGGCCTACAAGATACAGCTCATTGGCAGCGTAAAGCAATCAAATAGGCCTGCAAGATACAGCTCATCGTCTCAAAGAAGCCTTAGTCATACGCAGTACAGAATCACTCACAGCCACTCCCAAATATTAATCATTGCCATACATTTCTCTTGCAGCTGCTGTTTAACAGCCTGGCAGCAAGTACATATGTGTGATCCTGAGACTTTACTAGTATGAATGGGACAGGTCATTTCTTTTTTTCTGATACAGGAATCCACTGGCACAAAAGAGATAATGGTGGCCAGAAAAGTTCAAATAAAATAGTTTTTTACAAGTTTTTAATGTCTCATAAGATTGGTAACATTAAGGTCAAGTTTACATAGGGGGGGGTGACATTTTATAGCAGCTTTTAAACATGTAAAAAACACAACTATGGCACTAATGAGTAAACAAGTTGCACAGGGATTCAAGCCATGATGAGCACACTCAATGCCCTAGAAGATTTTTTTATTTTATTTTTTTTAAAAAAGGGCTAAAAGAGATAAATTTTGACTGTTTGCAATCTCACCTTAAAAAGGAGAAGTTGTACAACCAAACAGCTTTGGCTGTACTTCTGTGGATCACAGGAGTACAGCATTCCTGTGACCCGTTTCCAGCTGGCAGCGGGCTAACATCACACAGCAGGCCCATTCACATAGGTAGGGGGTCCGGGATCTGGGGGGCCACCCTTGTTAAAAGGGGGCTTCCAGATTCCGATGAGCCCCCTGCCTGCAGACCCCCACAACCACTGGCCAGGGTTGTGGGGATGAGGCCCTTGCCCACATCAACATGGGGGCAAGGTGCTTTGGGGTGGGGGGTGCAGAGCTCCCCCTGCCCCAAAGCACCAACACCCCCCCATATTGAGGGCATGTGGCCTGGTATGGTCCAGGGGGGGTGGGGCCGCTCACTCGTCCCCTCCCCCTTCCTGCCCTACTGGGCTGCATGCTAGGATAAGGGTCTGGTATGGATTTTGGGGGGGACCCCACGTCGTTTTTTCGGCATGAGTCTACCCTCAAATTCCATACCAGACCCGAAGGGCCTGGTTTGGAACCTGGGGGGACCCCCACGCGTTTTTTTCCCATTTCTGGCGTGGAGTTCCCCCTCAAGATTCTCACAGCGCAAGTCGGATCATCCTGATCCGACTTGCGGTGCGAATTCCATTCAAATCAATAGGCTCCCATAGGGAACCAATGATTTTGAATAGAGGCAGAAAAAACGCTGCTAAAAGCAACGTGGCCAAACGTGCAATAACGCCAATGGAAAAAGCTACTGAAAGCACGTTTAACAGCTGCTTTTTCCCGGCGTCAGAACTGGCTTTGCAGCACGTTTTTTCTAACGTCCCGTGTACATGGAGCCTTAAGTCGAATGCATTTAAGAGCTCTGTAAGGTGTGAAGGCGACTTTTGAACAATAAGTTGAAGCCCTGATATTCTATCCTGAGCACTGCAAAAATACATTATCTAGATTATCTAGGTAATATATACTGCAACTGAGACAGTGCTAGCTAGGCCCTGAAGGGGCATTTCTCACTTTGATGGTTTTGAGCCAGGCAAACCACATTCCTCAGCTACTGCTAGAGGAGTGGTGCATTGGCAGCTTAGAGCAATCCTCATCCTAGAGCAAAGTTCCAACCCCACCCCGATCACCAGGGTATATTGATGGCAAGCTAGGGCATGTATGCCCAAAAAGCAAAGCCATGCAAGCAAATCAGAAGTTACATCAACAAGAAAACAGAGAAGCCCTAATGATACCACTAATTAAGGCTAAATATTATACACATAATTACAGTGTCAATGTAATGACAGTGTCTAGGGATGTTGAACGCTCCTGTTCAGATGGTTGCAAAATATCTTACAGCTTTAACAAACCATGAAATCAAACAACTTCTATGATTACATCAGAGAAGGATTTCTTTTGGATGTGAATATTCTATTGCATTCTGTTCAATAGAGCTTTTAAGAAGTTATGTATTTGTGTTGTAGTGGCAGCAGGTGGTCACCTCCAGGCAGTGACAAGATGCCAAATCAAACTATAGACAAGCATTTTCTTCTGGGATAACAATACAGTTGCAATTCCCACTAACACCACAAGTCTTTTTGTTTTTTCAATACAGGCATAAATGTTGGTTCACACTATGGCGATCCGACTTCGGGGGGCGACTAGTGAAGTCGCCATGCACCGCGACTTCGGTGCGACTTGCACGGACTTCACATAATGGAAGTCAATGCAAGTCGCTCCGACTTCGGTCAAAAGTAGTGCAGGAACTATTTTCTAAGTCAGAGCGACTTGAGTCGCTCCTATTAGAACGGTTCCCATAGCACTGAATGGACCGCGACTTGTCAGGCGGGCCAAGTCGCCTGACAAGTCGCGGTAGTGTGAACCGGGACTAAAACAAAGCTGAACTGTGGAGTAAGGATATATTGTTTACATTAGAGGCATACATTTTCTGAATTAAATCTTGGTGTGCATTGTGTAGGTCTTCCAGATCTGTGCATTAATCAAACGTAAAAACTTTCCCTTTGTGCAGGGGGTTCCTGTAAGGAAGACCCCTATCTGTTGCTCTCTCACCTTCTGCAGAAGGACTGGTTTTGTATCCACCCCCCTCAGGCAGCCTGTAGTGGGTGGGGTCTGTTGGGTCACTCCCACAGGTTTCTGTACAGCACACTACATATGTACGTGATGATGTCATCTCTACTTGGTAAGAACTAGGTTTGCAAAAGCAACTGGAGCTCACAAAGTGCATCTATATCCTTTGTGGCTATTGAGTAATATATTCAAAATAAAAAAAAAAAAAAAAAAAGTTTTCTGCTTGGAGTTAAACTTTTACAAAATTGTTGTAATATTCTATTTGATTTAGAAACCATTGTAGATTTCAAGAACTTATAGCAGTTGACTCAAGTTTTCAACTTTTCCTTAAAGTGTTGTAAAGGCAGAAGTTTTTTTTTTTTTTTTTTACTTTACTGCATTGTATGCAGTACGTTAAAAAAACCTTATGTATGCAGCTTCCCCCGCAGCCCCCCAAAACATCAGGGATTTAGATCCAGGGATGTGCACGAGAGCCGAGGCTCTCATGCTCCTTGTTGGCTCAGATACACTGGCTCCCGCTGCTGTCAATCAGAGTCAGTAACGAGGAAACGGGGGGTGGGGCCGAGCGCCGCTCCATGTGTCTTCTGCAGCTTGCTATGGGGGCACTTGGCGAGGGGGGAGGAACCAGGAGCAATAGTGGAGGACCCAAAAAGAGGAGGATCAGGGCTGCTCTGTGCAAAACCACTGCACAGAGCAGGTAAGTATAATGTATAAATATGTTTGTGATTTAAAACAAAACAAAACAAAACAAAAAATTACCTTTAATAATGTTTTCTGCTCTCTACCTTCTACAGAAAAGTATGAGATCTGAAAATAAGAGAAAGGCAGAACGGTAACTTAGAGGGAACAACAGCCATTGGGATAGTCTAAACTGGGGACTCCATACTTTTAAACAAAGGGCCAGTTTCCTGTGTTTTGACTTTAGGAGGCCCGGACTGTGGCCAATGGTAGTAGAAAATGCCCCAACATCAATGGGAGTCCACAATGTCCCAGGCCTGGTAATCAGTAGGATTAAAAAAAAATGTGGTCAGTAGGAGGAGGAATAAATGTCCCATCATTAGTTTTAGTGGCAAGAACAGTGCCCCATCATTGGTGTCAGTGGGAGGACTGATGCCCCATCATTGGTATCAGATCAGTGGGAGGAATTGTGCCCTACTGTTGGGTGTCAGTGAAATCAATGGTGCCTCATCATTGGCGTCAGTAGGAGAAATAGTCCCTCAAGGGCCCAACAAAGGCAAGTAAAGAGCCACATCCAGCCCTCGGGCCGCAGTTTGGAGACCACTGGCCTAAACTCATTCTTTCCTCCAACAAATATGGTGCCATCTCACCCTTTTTTGTAGTTTATTAAAGCGGATCTCCTACAGCCTCCTTTAAGCCACTTTTTTGTATGTGCACGCATTCAAGCGATGGCTGTAAGGTGACAACAGTGACCCATGTGTACACAATGCCTGGTAAAATGACCACTTAAGCTGACCATAGACCGCTCAATATTCACGCAGTTTAGCGAAAACCAACTGAATTTCGACCCTTCTACTGGCAGGCTGTTTGTACTGAAGTCGATCCATCTATCAATTTTAATACAACTAAAGCCTCGTACACACGCACCGATTGTTGGCCGACCGATCGGCCGACTTTTGTCCAGTGTGGTTGTGTTGGTTGAAATGTGCCTAGACTGCACACAAATTTTTTCGGCCAACAACAACCAACTTCAGAAGTGATGTCACGTGATGGTTTACTTTCCGTGTGTTTTTTCTTCTCTGAGCATGCCCAGTCTTGCTCATCTGATTTTTGTCGGCCAAAATCTGTACTGACTGACGAACAATCGGCTGTTCTGTTGACTGCCAACAAAAATTTTATAGCATGCACACCAGATTTTGTTCGGCCAAAAAGTCGCAGTTGGTTGTCGGAAGCATCATACTAACAAGCCGACAATCGGCCGATCGGACGTTGGCCGAAAATTTACGGCCAACAATCGATGCGTGTGTACGGGGCTTAACCTGTCATTTTGTTTGCCTGATTATTGCCAGCAGCTATAGCAGCCAGCAGTGATCATTGTATTTTGCCGGTGGGAAAGGCTTCCACACACTCCCTGCCTGCAGAACACAATAGTGCTGCGTGAGGGATTCCCCGCATCAGCACTGTGTTGATGCGGGAAGCGAGCAATTTTCTTATCTTTATCTCATGGTTGAATAAAAGAAAATTGCATAATGTAAGGCCTGCCTTACTGTCTCCATTAGAAACCTAAATGACAAGGTAAGTGATCTGGCTATCTCTACCGCAGTTAGGCAATGAAGTCTGGTCCACGCCCTAGCCTGTGACTGGACATTAAAAAGGAACAGTAAACAGATTACCTCATCCCTTTACTCTCTTCTTTGGACAGGTTCTGCCACCATATTGATCCTAAGTGCTTCCCACCCTTTCCTGGTCTAAGTGAAACTATCCATTGGGAACAAACGACACTAAAAAACATGACATGTTTAACCCCTTCCCCATTCGATCCAAAAAAAAAAAAGTTGTCATAATGTAGGATTTGCTTAAAACCCCTGTTCATTTTTTTCCTGCCTATTAGGTACATAGAGAAAAAAAGTGTCAAACTAGGTGTGTAATGTGCTGAATAAACAATTAAAAACTGCAAGCACAGAAAAAAAGTGTCCCCATTAGAAGAATTCCACTCTATTCCAGTTCTGGTGACAATGCAAAGGGTTGCTGTTACTTGCTCTAACCACAAATTTAAAAAGTCTTGTATTTAGATACACTTTTAACGGGTTGCCTTCCTCTGGAAAAAAAAAAAAAAAAAAAAAAAAAAAAAAAAAATCGCCAGGGTTTTCAAGAAGCCGAACTGGGTCAACATTTGTCTTTACTCAACCTAAACAACTATATAAACACAAATATATACTGTATAGGTTTCCTTTAATACAGTTTGAAAGCTAAAACATGGTTCTCCTAGATTAATTCGCTAGAATTATTTTGAACAAGAACCCTTAGTATCATTTTACCTGCTTAACAATATATTTCTCTACAATACCATGCTACACCCCCCAACACACACACAAGCTGCATGTTTACAATGGACTTACTGTAACTTCCACATGTTACCAGGTCACACAGTGACAACAAAGGTGCATTGCCTAAGGCAAGACACACCTAGAGACGTATACACAGAATAAAATGCAAAACTACATAGATACACGGCGGTATACATTGAAATATAGCTCATTGTACGAGGCATACAATTGCTTTATGAAGCCAGAAATACAGCTAGGTATGCCTCAAAGACCTGTAGCGCAGTCATTAGAACAGAAAAAGTCAATCCTTAAACTTAAAAGTTGGCCAGCTTGAAACGTTTCACATCATATGCAAACCTAGAGTCCATTTTTTTCCCAGAAAAGTTCCCTAGCTGGGGCTTAGGCTGTTCAGGGGGTTAACTGAAACCGGCCAATATAGAAGTCACTGCTAGGTTGTGTTAGTAGGACCCATGGCAGGACTCAGGGGCGTTGTAGGCTGAGAGAATGAAGAAGGGAACCTGGGAGGGATTTTGTGTGACCCAACCAGAATGATTTCCAGATGTTCCAAGCAGCACGCAATATTCTTTGATAAACTGCCTCATGAGGAGACCTATGCTGCATTTTTTATTTGCTCCATCAACAGATCCTTTAACTCTACATGTTCTCGCTTCTACAAATGGTTCTGTAATGGTAATCAGAGCATTGATTACCAGTGCAGACCCTTGGGGGAGGGGTTGTCACTAGAGCCACCAAGGATTGCAATCAGGGCTCAGGGACCCTTTCAGTGCCCTCCCCATCAGAGCTGCCCATGATTGCCATCTATCAGTGCCGCCCACCAGTGCCCATCATTGCCCACCTGTGCCGCCTATCAGTGCCCATAAGTGCCGCCTATCAGTGCTGCATATTAGTGCCACCCCATCAGTGCAGGAAAAAACGTATATATTTACAAAATTTTGTAACAAACAAAAAAACGTTTTTTTTTTTTTTCAAACTTTTCGGTCTATTTTTATTTGTGTAGCAAAAAAGAAAAAAATCATTGTGGTGATCAAATACCACCAAAAGAAAGCTCTGTTTATGGGGAAGAAAATTACATAAATTTGGTTTATGTACAGTGGTGCATGACTGCGCAATTGTCATTCAAAATGCAACAGCGCTAAAAGCTGAAAATTGGCCTGGGCAGGCAGGGGGTGAAAGTGTCCTGTATTAAAGTGGTAAAATGGTTGTAAAGTCAGACTTTTTTTTTATCTTAAAGTGATTGTAAAATCTCGTTTTTTTTTTCTCTATTAAAATAACAAACATGTCATACTTGCATCCTCTGTGCAGTTGGTTTTGCATAGGGCAGCCCAGAACCTCCTCTTCTCGGGTCCCTGGCTGGAGCTCCTGGCCCCTCCCTCCTGTTGAGTGCCCCCATAGCAAGCAGCTTGCTATGGGGGCACTCGAACCGAGCTGCAGCTCCGTGTATCCATTCAGACACGGAGCTACCATTCGGCCCCATTCCCTCTCTCTCCTGATGGCTAATTGAGTTTGATTGACAGCAGCTTTAGCCAATGGCTCCACTGCTGTATCTCAGCCAATCAAGAAAGAGAGCCCCAGATGGCTAAGGCACTCGTGGACATTGCTGGGTAGAGATGGGCTGAGGAGGGCTGCTGCACACAGAAGGCTTTTTATCTTAATGCATAAAATGCATTAAGATAAAAAAAAAAAAAAAAAACTTCTGACCCTTTAACCCCTTTATTTCATTCTATACATTAAGATAAAACGCCTTCTGTGTGAAGCAGCCTCCCTCAGCCCCCGTAATACTTACCTAAACCCATCTCTATCCAGCAATGTCCACGAGTGCCTCAGCCATCTTCTCTCTCCTAATTGGCTGAGACACAAGGGCAGCTCCTTTGGTTCCTGCTGCTGTCAAACTCAGTTAGCCAATCAGGATAGAGAGGGGGTGGGACCGAACGGCAGCTCCATGTCTGAATGGATACACGGAGCTGCAGCTCAGCTCGGTGCACCCATGGCAAGATGCTTGCTGTGGGGGCACTTAACAGGAGGGAGGGGCCAGGAGTTCCAGTCAGGGACCCGAGAAGAGGGGGATCAGGGCTGCCTTGTGCAAAACTAACTGCACAGAGCAGGTAAGCATAATAGTTTTGTTATTTTAATAGAAATAGAAAAAAAAAAAATGTACAGTCACTTTAACTAGGATAATTCTACCTGCTGCAGCTCATTGGGTTGGTGTGGATGGACAATCTTTGCATTGAATAATGCTTGACAGTGCTGCCCATTGGGGCTTCTCTGACCTTCTCTTACTGTTCCTCTTGCACACTTCCAGGATAAGCACCTCATATCCACATATAGTGCCCAGTTCATTCAGCATTATAGAAATGGTACACCAACACAATAACGCCTGATTCAAAAAGGCAAATAGTAATATGCCAAGTGCAGTTATCAGAAATAGTTTTTCACTGGTTTGATTGACGACATCTTCTGAAATCCAAAATGATAATTGATACTATACTTTGCACATCAATGCTATACTCTGCACTGACTTATCCTAACTATAACTTTTTTTGTCTTTAATTCAATTTAGGTAAAACTATTGCCAAAATGCATGAAATCCTTCGAGTTACACGCAGTGATTATTATCTACCAACATTGACGCTGAAATAGGAACTCAAACTGTTACTGCGACCACACCCAGGCACAAAGCCTGCCAGCAGAGCCGCGCAGCTTGGCTGCTGAATGACACATGGTATGTTGTTCCTCTTCCAGCTTTTTATAACAGACCACAGAGAGTTGTCGATATAATTTCAGGGAACCCCCGAGACATACAGCAGCTTCTCTAACATACCAAAACTCCTGACTATCTTTTAGTCACCAGAGAACACTGAAATTGCTTTTGTGACTGCGCCACTACTTGTGTTTTTACTTTTAAGTACAGTCAGCAGCCTGTTTTGTGGTTGGCAGCCTGCAAAGCTAAGATCATATAGACGGTGTTTGCAATTAGATTTTTTTCTGTTTGTTTAATCTAACATGAAGAAGGCTGCACAAAAATGTACATTCACAATTTCTACATGGCCACGTATGGAGAAGATAAATCTTACTGGGAATCGGAGATGCAGATTTGCTCATATTTAGAGCGATTCAAGAGTAGCTTAGAAGGAACGGCTCCAAAATCACCCTATACCCTAAAATGTAATATAAAGTGGTCTTTATGAAATCCCAACTGAAGCCGCAGCAGATCTAAATTCCAGGACTAATTTGGTGCACCCACAGTCTATCCTAAAGCACTGTGCATGCGGGCCGAATGCCAGGTGACATTGGCCGGTTCAATAAAAACCAGATTCTGTCAGACAAGTATAATGGAAAACCAGCAGCCAACTGGCTCCCAATCAGCGCTCTCAGCAGGAAAGATCGCTGTACTAGCGTTGAATCGTTAGTACAGTGGCTCCAACTGAAGCTTTTTTTCCGTTCAACCAGAAAAAAAAAAAAAAAAAAAAAAAACTCATACTGTGTACCAGGCTTAAGGCTGGCTATATATTGATCAGTTTTTTTTTTTCCAATCAGCCAGTGGGCTGATCGAAAAAACAGAGCAGATTCCCCCATTCACAAGTGAGCTGTATGGAGGTAGCCTTCCCACTGTGTTTTTGTATTCCTACAATGGGGACTCTTCCGTTGTCAGAATACACCGGTCAGTGCTTAAGCCAATTGGCTACAGCACTGAGCGAAGGAAAATATTTCAACAGGATGGTTTGAGAGCATGTGATCATTAGAGTGACTTCTCTGGAATGGCCATAGATTCCTGCTGTCCAGGCCAAATTTCGGTCCATCCATGGCCAGCTTAAATCTGGCCATACTTATGCCTCGTACACACGCAAGGATTATCGGCCGACCGATCGGCCGACTTTTGTCCAGTGTTGTGTTGGTTGAAATGTGCTCTAGACTGCACACGAATTTTCTCGGCCAACAAAAACCAACTTCAGAAGTGATGTCATGTGCTGGTTTACTTTCCGTGTGCATTTTCTTCTCAGAGCATGCCCAGTCTTGCTCATCAGATTTTTGTCTGCCGAAATCTGTACTGACTGACGGAAAAATCGGCCGTTGTGTTGACGGCCAACAAAAATTTTATAGCCTGCACACCAGATTTTATTCGGCGGAAAAGTCGGAGTCGGTTGTCGAAAGCATCATACTAACAAGCCGATAATCGGCCGATCGGACGTTGGCCGAAAATTCAAGGCCAACTAACGATGCGTGTGTACGAGGCATTACTGCCATGGAACGTATAACCGACTGGATGGAGGGAGGGATCACTACTGCTGGCTATTGTATTCCGATTGCCGTGGCTGTCAGGATACCCAAATAGTGGCTGCATCTGAATAGATGTAGCTGCTGTTAGCCTGCTTTCCATGCTGATCCTTCGATTTTTTGATTGAAGGATGTTGGGAGGGTACCAACAGGGCTACCCATGGCTTAAATTTCAACCGATTCATCAAAAACCATCCAAAACGCTCTCTGTGTATGGTCATCTATACCAGTGGTCCTCAACCCTGGCCTACAGGGCCCACTAACAGGCCAGATTTGCAAGATAACTGAAATACATCCCAGGTGATATCATATGCTGCTCAGTGATTGCAGTACTCTAGTCTGCATCTCCCCAAGTTAATAACTAAAATCTGGCCTGTTAGTGGGCCCTGTAGGCCAGGGTTGAGGACCACTGATCTATACTATACACAATCCAAGGTTCACTTTCACCTTCTTTTTAAAGCTGACCACCAGGCAGATATAAATGCAGCTCTGCAATCATTAGTATGTTATTAAATGTAGCACAAGTACCAGAATTTGACTTGGGATTCACCTGAAGTCTACCGTACCATCTGTACAACAGAGCTCAGAGAAGCACCACACTTCTGGTGTGCTGCAGTGCAAGTAGCATGTTGCTGATAAAGGAGAGAGGAGATGATGGACTCCACTGGCAGAAAACAGGGTGGGGGTAGGGAGGATACATACAAGTGAAATCAACACTGCAGCAAAGAAAAATCCGGTCCTGTTCCCTGCTCCATAGGACTGAGCTGTGGGGCAGAGCTGTGTAAATCTCAGCACTGGATAGACAGAACTACAAATCCTTTGGTAGATAAAACAGCTCTCATATGTATTTCATCTGAGTATTCAGCTGTTTGCCTGGTGTTCAGATATAAAGCCTAGGCTGCACAAATGTTAACCCAGGTCTTGCCAGGAAAGTGGACTAGTTTGCAAATCTATATTTATGCAGATCCTAAAGTTCCCACAACTTGCCATTACCAGAGAACCACACCTGGAGTTCCTTAAGAAAAACTGGATCCGTAACCTGCAGACTTATGATGTCAGTAGCAGATCTGTAACAGCTGCAACTCAGCCACCCCATGCAAGTAGAGATTTTGTCAAGGTTGGCTTTGGGTGGTCAATCCAGATGTTTTGGGCATTGGGGAGGCTACTGCTTTTTCGGCTGTGGCATCTTTCTGTGCGGTTAATAGCGGGAAGTCTGATAGATGTTGGGAAAAAAAACACAACCCCTATAGATAGAATTCCATCCTAAAAAAATGTCCTATTGAGATAAGCTGCTGAAACTTGTACAAAGGATATCTGTAAATGTTGACAAGCGTCTTGTGGGTTCTGTGTAATGTCCTTGGATAAGAGCATACATACAGAGCACATTTCACCACATTTGTCAAGCTATAGGCTACAGCTTGTGAGGTTTCCACTTTGAAACCACAAAGTCCAGAAAAAAGGCTGAAGGGAATGAACATCAACAAGGTTTAATTGTTTTTCCCAACGTCTTATATACAAGCATAGAAAGCCTAGAAAATGTATTAAGGAGTCCTGGTATCTGGTGTGTTTCCAATCACAAACCATACCTACAGATACGACGATGGGACCACTTCTCTGTGCCCATTGCTGCCTATGTAAATCTGTTTATCGATGGTAAGCCAAGAACATTTTTGAATGTATACTCAAAATATCATTCAATGATTAGCTGTCGACATGTAGACTACAGAAAGCAAGATACCAAGGCATGCAATGTGTTTTGCAGTAAAGAGTGCATTATCCCAACTAGGGATGGGCTCGGGCGTGTTCGGATCGAAGTCCCAACCCACCTGAGCAATTTCATCAGAAAGCAGTCACTGCACACAGCCAATCATAGGAAGTGAGTCATTTCCTGGCCCCGCACCTGTACATACACACACGGCCTATGATTGGTGGAGTGCAAGTGAGAGCTTCAGGTGGGTTGGGACTACGACCTGAACACGCCTGAGCCCGTCCCTAACTGCATCATCATAGTATGAACTTGCAGTTTAGATAACAGGAGGGTAAAATTTGCAACAGACAATAAAATGCCGACCCAGTGTTCCATCATACAGTTTTATTTTACTTTTGTCTGTACTGCTGTTGAAGAGATCACTTTAAGCCCCCGTTCACACTGGGGCGACCTGGTCGCCTGCCATACAGAAGCTATGGACCCGTTCTAATAGGAGCGACACAAGTCGCTCCAACTTAGAAAAAGGGTCCAGAGCTTCTTTGGGGCGACCCGGAGCGACCTGCATAGACTTCAATGTTATGAAGTCCGTGCCGGCCGCTCCGAGGTCGTGGTGCGAGCAGTGCGCCGCGACCTGTGTGGTCGCCCGGGGAAGTCGGATTGCCCCAGTGTGAACGGGGCCTAATTCCTGCCTGGTTAAAAGTTTGTCCCCAGGACAGGAAGGGGAAATCTCTTGTATGGAGCCTCGAATGACAGTAATAAACTCGACACGAGTTTTAAACCTTCTCCACAAAAAAAAAAAAAAAAGACTACAAATACACTATTAAAGTAAACCCCCCTCCATTGCGGGGGTTACGTTCCGGACCCAGCCGCGAAAAATGAAAACCCACGAAATAGAAAAACCCTATTAAAATGCATTGTAGGCATTTTTTTTTTTTTTACTGTCACTGTACGTGTAAAAGCATTTTAAAGGTCTTTAAACACACTTTTAAAACAATAGAAACTCATTTAAACACATAAAAGATACTGAGAGACATAGCAAGAGCTATGGAAAACACCAAAATTTCATTTTGAATGATTTAGGCTGCATTCACATGTCAGCGTATGGATCGCGGGCAGAATCGCCGCGATTCCGCCCGCGATCCGGAGATTATTGCAAATCGCGGGACGCCTGTGCGTTGCCCGTGATTTGCAATAGCACCCCAAACACTGAGCGATGTTGCCGCGATTTCCGCCTGCCGAATCGCGGTAACATCGCGCAAAAAAAAAAAAAATCGCGGGACGCAATACGCTCCAAAGACGCTCTTGTACTCTTTTGGGCGTAATGCGTCCCGCGATTTTTTTTTTGTGCGATGTTACCGCGATTCGGCAGGCAGAAATCGCGGCAACATCGCTCAGCGTTTGGGGTGCTATTGCAAATCACGGGCAACGCACAGGCGTCCCGCGATTTGCAATAATCTCCGGATCGCGGGCGGAATCACGGCGATTCTGCCCGCGATCCATACGCTGACATGTGAATGCAGCCTTATATAGTAAAATAACATTACAAAAAAAAAAAAAAAGCGCAATATACCGGGACCGCAAAAACTGAACCGTGATGGAGCGGAGGTTTACTGTACTGTAAATACGTATACCAAGAAATCAATATACATGCATTGTAAATAGAATGAGACAAATGTGGGCGAGTTTGCTGCAAAAAAAGCCACCTTAAAAACAAGTACCTTATACCTTATCTTAGGCATGTATTGGTGAAAGATGGACTCCATTGGCAGCAAACAGGGGAGGAATGTGTGTGTGATGGGGGCTGGGTGGAAACAAAATTCTCCAGTTTCTGGAATCAGCTGGACTATATTACCTCCTTTAGAAGTTTAAGAAAGAAAAAAAAAAAAAAGGAACAACAAGATTGAAGCTCAACCCCTCCCTGCCATACCACACACAGCTCACCTTCCTGTGCTAGAGGAATACAGATTGTTGGAATTGCAGTGGAGGGTGTGGACATACAAGAAAGGGTCATCTTTGTTTGTGCAGTTCTGGAGATTTAAATCAGTTTTTTTTTTCTATGCTGGACAATTGTTTTTAGAAATAAAAGTCTAAAATGTTTACATCAAAAGCACATGATTAATCAGATTTGGAACCTATGGGAAAAAAAAAAAAAAATATATGTTTGTAGCCCAAACAAATAGATTTTTGATCAAAATCAAAATTTAAAATTTAGGACGTTGCTATGGAGGATTTCTTTGCTTTGGTTCGCCTAGGATTTATATCATTCAGCCTCACTGTTTTTACAATAGTCCTCTGCTAAGAAAAGTTTTTACATTTGCAAATAAAACAGTTGATTAATTTGTTTTCTCTGTCTTAAGTTTTGGAAGTCATAATTGAATGTCTTCACTGGCTTTGTTCTCCTGGCTTTTCAGCTCTGCATATTAGAATGGGTAATGTGGAGGATTGATGGACAAATTAGATAGGAAAATGTGCACTTGAAAAGATGGTGGGAAGTGTTTCAAATATAAACAAACATAAGAGAGAGGAGTTCCTGCCCCCAAGAGCTACAGCCTACATGTCTGTGTTTGTCTTGCAGCATAGCCCATTTATAAAACCTGGAGGCGAAAAAAAAACAAAAAAACATTCAAAGTGGTAAACCTCCTCCCAGAATATATAAAATGGAACCGATTAGGTGTCAAAAGCAGGAATCTACATTTGTGCAGGGTCCAAATGCTGAATAGTGATGAAGAAAATTCTCAAAGAAACAGCTATCCCAACCAGTGCCATCTTAAGACCATTAAAGGGCCCCGGGCAATGCAGTGCACTGGGGCCCTGCCTACACAATCACCCACGAGAATAAAAATGCAAATTATCGATAAGGCGATATTTATTGGTACAGCAGTGCAGGGCTAATGACAGCTTTCAAGTTCGGCGGCTGGGTCCGGTGAACACCCCCATGGACAAGAGTCAGACTCGACTGTCCTGTGTGTGCCTGTTCTCGTGGAGGTGGACAGGCATTCCTGCAGTTGTGGGCTCCCCCTCCACAGCCCAAGTGGCCTGACAGCAGCGCAGGGCAGACAGGCCCTTGCCATCTGCTAAGTTTGGCAGTGGGATGCACAAGGGAATCGGGACTAATGCTTGGCTGGGTAAGTGGGGCCCCTGGGCAACTGCCCAGTGTGCCCATTCGGTAAGATGGCCCTGATCCCAACAATAAGTCAATGACATTTACTAAATACTATTCACTATAAACACTTTTTCTGAATATCTGTAAAGGAATCGTTTTTATATGGGTTTACATTACATTATTTTCAGGGGAGTCTCTGCCTTTTTCCTAACAATGCAATCATTCCAACACGATGACAATGGAAATGTTAAGGCTAAATGTCCAGTCGTGATGAGCCATGGACATATAGGGGTCAAATACCCCCCCTTCCCGGTCATAATGAAAAAGTGCTGGAAATGCTTGTTATTTCACACAGATATTTTTCCACTGTGATCATCTAGCCAAGTTTCCTTTTCTTCAAAGAGAAGGAAACACCGTCACTGGGCAGGTATCACATGGCTCTGTACTTGGACTAATATGAAGATGACACACAAATTCTTTACCTCCTGATCACACTTCCCCTAAGTCAGGCTATGATTCATTTTTTTTTTTCAATCAGCAGGTTGAATAAAAAAAAAAAAAAAAAAAAAAAAAAAAAAAAAAAGAGCCAACCCCCCTACCACACATTCGATGTGGATGGGCAAATCCTTCCTGCTTAGCTATTGTATTCTGACAGCAAGAGGGAAAAAAAAACTTCCACGACTTGAGAATACAATGGTCAGTGTTGCTGGCGGCACTGATCATTCGGCAAAAGCCCAACAGGCTGGTTGTAAAGAAGTCGATCAATAGATGGACTCCTGTACAACCAACCTGCCCATACATGAAACCGGGAGTGAGCGGACGAATTTCAATCACTGTATGGTCAGCTTTACACTCAAAAATCAGTAAACAGAACTGGTCATTCTAATTACACTATTAAAAGCAACAGCATGCACTACGGGGCAAAAGAAAAACCGCAGGCAAAGTTAAAGCTGGTTAGAACTGGGGATGGGATTCAGGTTTGAACCAAATGGCTTCCTCACAGTTTGGTGGAACTCTGAACACAGCCTGTATCCTGGGAGACATCAGGACCATATTTAGTCTATGACATCACCCAGGATCCCTTACACTGTGTTTACATTACTGGGGATTCCAACATTTTTTAAATGAAGCATCGTTGGGCAGCAGGTCATTGTGACTGATAGAATTATAACAAACCAATGCAATGTTTTTGATGGACTAATCTTTTAGGAATGAGTAATAACTCAATATTCATTCCCTTCTGTAGGGGGCAAGTTCTGGTGGCCTCCTTAGTCTAAAGTCTCCACCCCCCCCCCCGACCCCCCGGCCAAACCTCCCTTGTAGGGGCTGGATGCGGGGAGAAGACACTTTGTGCCCCCCCCGTTGCACAGCATCCCTAATGTTCAAAGGCATGTTACCTGGTATGGTACCGTACAGGAAATGGGGACCTTTGCATGCCTGGATAAGCGTTTGGAATGAATGTTTAAGAGAACCTCACACCTTTTAGAATTATATATATATATATATATATATATATATATATATATATATATATATATATATTAAAAAAAAAAAGAAATATAAAACCCACACCCCACACACACGAAACAATTAAGGGACCAGAAGCAACTGGGTGCAGTTCCTGTTTTTTCATGATATTATGCCAAAAGTATGACCAGCTATCACATTAACAAACACATCAGTAAACACAATAAAAAAAAAAAAAAAATATATATATATATATATATATATATATATATATATATATATATATATATATATATATATATATATATATATATATATATATATATATATATATATATATATATATTATATATAATAATATATCTATATATAATAATAATAATAAAATTATATATATATATATATATATATATATATATATATATATATATATATATATATATATATATATTTATTATAATATAATAATATTTTATTTTTATTTTTTTTACACACACGCTAAAAAGAACATCTGAAGTATGGAATAATTGATTTTTTTTCCCCCCTTTTTTTGACCCCTAGAAAATTTCTTCTTTGACAGCTGTCAGTAGAATGGACTCCCCATTCATTCTGTTTCTTTGATAAATGTTAATATTTTAGACTTTAGATGCACATAAATCAATCATATACATTCAAATAGCATGATCTACTGTTACATTAGTACCCTCTCTGATCTAGCCATATCTAGCACAGTAGCAATACAACACAAAAAGGGTCCAGTACTCAGATCTGTGGAATCCAGTACATTTAACAGTATAAGACTACATAGCAGTCATCTACTAAGTGCCTTGATACATTTTGCACATCCATGCTTAGTCCCCTTTAAGCACAGACATGCTAAATGAATCAATGATCTGATGGACTAACATACATACATAACAGATTCCAGATTCCGAAGATCCCCGAGTCACTGACTGTTTGTATTGCATTGCGACACTGTCAATTAGACCCATTATCGTTTCCTTACATGGGGCTGGTGTGTAGCTTTAAAATGTAAAAAAAAACAAAAAAAAAAAAAAAACACACACGTGTTTTACAATTTATGTATTTTGCACAAATTGAAAATACACACAATCCCTTTTCTCTTGTTTGTAGGCCACTTCATGATGGTATACAACCACTATGTTCTTGCAAGCTCCCATAGTTAAAATCTTAATCTATACAAAAATTGTTTAGCAGGGATTTGAACACACACACACACACACACACACACACACACACACACACACACTCTCTGCATAAGAGTGAATACAGATTGGTGGGTGTTGGTCATTAGGGAGTCAAGAGGGCGTGCTAATATTTGTACAATTCCGTAATACACACATCAGTAAGAGATACATTATCGGATGCATTTATCAGCACTCTTGCTGTATACACAGCTCTCACCTCTAAACTTTCACAATTCTAGTTATTTCCTTTTCACACATTGGTGCATACAGTATATTATGCCGACACATTTGTTTCACCAGTGTTTATGGTCTAACTTTCCCTGTTATCTATACATTGCCATAATCTCAAACTAGAGAATTAGGTCATTGTTCATAGAGGTCACCCTGAATTCCCATTTATACTCTTATTTTCATAGAACAGTTCTGGACAGTTTAGAAAAGGAATCCAACCCACAGGTTTATGTATTAACTTATATTGATAGTACCCTCTTCTAAACTGTTGGTATGGTTACATAAAGTGTATTTAAAAAAAAAAAAATAATAATAATTTGCTCCTTTTGGGTTGTTACAGACTTATCAAATCCCTTTTCGAGGTATATATTTGATAAAAGTACAAAAAAAAAAAAAACACACACGACTGATTTCTCCAGAAATCTTGTGAGCTGATAACGTTCTGTGCTGCACTGTTATCAGTTACGTCTTTCCAGCTATCTCTGGACTACAATAAACGAATGCAACCACATTTAAAAGGACTAGTAAGCTGCATTATATTACATTCTTTGTGTGTAAATGAATGTAGCAGATAACCTCATATGAAAAGAGGTTGAAGTAGGATAGTGGTTCTTTGCTTGCTGTCAAAGCCAACCCCAGCTGACAGTCAACGCAAGCAGACAGCGATACAGCCCGCTGTTCAGCCAACCATTTTCTGCACAGCTCAAAGAATATATTGGAGAAGCGGGCTTACAGAATCACTTCCTACAGTGTGTGTGATATATTGAGATAAAGAGAAGATAAACCCTATGCAATGATCCAAGCCACAATCCAGTGTGTGGGCCCGGTGTGAAAATTATATAGAAGGTTTGATTTTCTAAAGCCTAGTACACATGGACCGAATGTCGGCCGTCATCGGCCAGTTCAATTCGGCATTCGACCCCTGTGTAACGGCAGCCTGTCCGACAGAAACTGGCCTGTCGAAGGCTTATGACTTAACCACTTTACCACTAGAGCATTTTGCTGTCTTACGTCTGGGCCACTTTTTGCGATTCGGCGCTGTGTGACTTTAACTGACAATTGCGCGGTCGTGCAACGCCGTACCCAAACGAAATTTACGTCCTTTTTTTCCCCACAAACAGAGCTTTCTTTTGGTGGTATTTGATCACCTGTGCGATTTTTACTTTTTGCGCTATAAACAAAAAAAGAGCGTTTATTTTGAAAAAATAACAATATTTTTAACATTTTTTCATATGAAATTCCCCCCAAAAAAGATGTAAAAACCAATTTTTTTTTAATTTTTGGCCAATTTGTTTTCTGCTACCCATGTTTGGTAAAAAAAAGAAAAAAATCGCAATAAGCGTATTTTGATTGGTTTGAGCAAAAGTTATTGCGTTTACTAACTAAGGGAAAGATTTCTGTCATTTTTGGTGTTTTTTTTTTTAACGAGTAATGGCGGCGATCTGCGATTTTTTTTTGCAGGACTGCGACATTGCGGCGGACAGATCGGACCCTTGACTGACATTTTTGACACTTTTGGGGGTACCAGTGACATTACTGCAGTAATCAGTGCTATAAATATGCACTGTTACTGTAAAAATGACACTGGCAGGGAAGGGGTTAATTTTATTGGAGAGGGAGGGGTTAATGTATGCCTGGTGCTTACTGACGTGTGGGGGGGGGAGGTGACTGTGTGAGACAGGGACAGATCGGATGTCCAGCTATGCTGAACACTCCGATCTGTCACTCCCTGTCACTGAGGAGATCCGCCCGCTTGTGTTTACACAGGCGGGCGGATCTCCACACTAGATCCCCGACGATCGGGGCAGAGCAGTGGCGATCGCCGTTGCTCCTCCCCTGGCCCGACTCCCGCTGTGAATGAAAACAGCGGGAGCGCGCCTCCGGCGGCGCGCGAGCGCCGCCTACAGGGGAGGAGTCTGGCGACGTAGGTCTACGTCGTCAGACGGGATCGTGCCACTTTGCTGCAGTAGTACTCCAGTACTCAGTGGCAAAGTGGTTAAGGTCTGCCGGCCGGCTCCCGATCAGCGCTCTCGGCCAATGACTGGGAGCACTGACCGAGGTGTTCTGGTGCGCTCTTATTGTCTACATTGTAAGAATATCCTTCTATAAATAACATTTGATACCTCACGTTTATAGGGGTTTTCAATGGGGATGCATTTCTTACCATTTTACAATGTAAAAACTCTTCTAAACGCAAGCGCCGCTAAACGCGCATAAACGCAGCACGTAAATGCGGCAAAACAAACCTTTTTAACAGTCGATTACTGGCTGTCAAGTTCCAGCGTTCCAGAGAAGTTTTCAAATGTCCCGTGTACATGAAGCCTAATAGTTGTTGAGTGAAAATGTTACTCTCAAAGTGTTAGAATTGAAAACTGTAAAGGAAATCGGACCCCGTATTGCAAAACAGGGGCCTCAAAATGACTGCCAGGCTGCACCCAGTCACTGGAGTTCATGACCACGTACTGTCTGACTTTTTAACATTCTCTCAAAACTCTTCCAAGAAGTATATCCTCTGAGACTCGGCCCCTCCTCAATCACAAGGAAAGCCAACATTGCTACGAGCTAGAGTTTCTTAATAACTGGTTTTTATCCGACCAAGGCTATTCACACTCTTCTACAAGCCTTGTTTACCATCTACAATACAAGAACATTTTATAGGAGTGGGTACACATAATGCAAAAAGTTCTAGCCTGCCAGATGTCTTCCAATTTCGAATTAAATACAACTTATGGAATTTTTCAGCGAAGATATAATGGGGGAAAAAAACACTACCCTGTTAACAAGTTTGCATACATTTAAAGCCGAGGGGGAAAAAAAAAAAAAAAAAAATATGGGAGGTGTAACCCATAGTAAACAGGTTTATGATTTTCTGATCAACAATTGAAAAAAATAATGGCTGGAATACTATTGGTCGCTATATACAGCAGCAGCGGCTCAACTTCTGAACATATCAACATATGATCAGGGCACTTAGAAAACAATTGTGTTCTCTATACCCTGTTTACACCATACATGCGCAGCTAAACTGACATGGTATGTCCCTTTGGTCTTGTTCATAGATCAGTTGAGCTGCGTTTTTCTGACTTGATGTGGACAGGCCTGTGAGTTTCTATATCCAAAGCAACTCTGCATAAGATCAAGCCATGTAGGGCTACCATTGCCAGCAGTTTTGAGGACAGTCTTTTTATGAGCCATAACAAAAACATTCTTCTCCTCCATGACAGGAGAAAACAAAAGGTGTGAACTCTGTGCACACACCAGTCTGTCAAGTTGCACAATTACTGCCAGTAGTTTGAGACACTACACATAAAAAGGTTCAACTTACTAGGCCATGACTGCTCAACCTGTGGCCCTCCAGCTGTTGCAGAAATACAAGTCCCTTCATGCCTCTGGCTTTGGGGTCGGGCATGTAACGGTTAGCCATGCAATGCCTCATGGGACTTGTAGTTCCACAACAACTGTAGGGCCACAGGTTGAGTACCCATGTACTAAGCTATAGTGATCATTGTTTGCCATAACAACTGTTATTTTAAGCAACAAGAGAGCTGACATAAAAAAATATATATATTATATATATATATATTATATATATAAAACATGGCTCAGAATAACAGTGGTATGCCAAAAACGCATGTTATAGCATTATAGCATAGTGAATTAAGTCTAAGTGGCAAGCACCTCCCTACCTATTGTTCTTGCAGGTATAACACCTGCCCGCCTATGGTTTGCCTAACATTCTGAAGGCTTCAAATGTAGCACCAGCCCTGTATTGGCTCACTCTTGATGTTAATTTTAATATCTCATAGATAACAGAAGTACAGTTTTAGTTTTTTTACTTACTAACTATAAAGCGGTCCAAAACACCGCTTGATTTTTGGCCAATTTCTTCTAAATCAACTAAAATTTGAGCCATGGGTGGCCCGGTTGGCACCACCCAGCCAAATGTTGATTTCAACATTGAAGGAGCCAGTTTCTATACTGTCAGTTGAAGCAATGAGATGCAGCCACTGTTTGGGTATTAAAGCAGCTGTGGGAGTAGCTGATCTCTGAATACAATAGTGCCAGTGTAGATTCCTCCAACCACTGTTGACGAGGGGAAAATAAAATATATTTCTCTTGTTCAGGCCATGGGGCTAAATGAGAGAAATCCAAAACGTATATGGCTGGCCTTAGTTGACCATCTCTGAATGAGAAACCGTACTCTAATACAAGCTGCAGTTTTGGGGACCTTTAATAGCACCACCTCCACCAAGTATACCAGCAGTAATATCTGGGGTAATATGTACCTTAAAGCCTTGTTTAAGAGGTTCTATTGAAGTCCATGCTCCACTTCCACAAAAAAAACAAAAAAAAACAAAAGAGTATAAAAAAATATTATATATATATATATATATATATATATATATATATATATATTTTTTTTTTTTTTTTTTTTTTAAAACACATTTTTAATTCTGAAAATAACTGGTTAGACACTTCTAATGATGCCACAGTTGGTGATGAGAGTACAACACATAGCCAATCAAACTGATAGGCCTTGCATCATTAAAATAATCTAAAAATCTATTCTTTGGTAATACTCAGTAGTAACCAATGGCATTCTTATTGGAACAGCAAAAAGTTCCACAAATTGATGAATAAACTTTCTTATAAGTAGCAAAAAAAAAAAAAAAATCCATAAAAGTAGAAGTGCACTATCAGAATCAAAGCACCTCGCTCTCCTCCACTGAATGTAGATGGTTATAGAAGTCTATGGAGGACCTAATATGATGGTCAGAGCAAATAAAGATTTGGTCCAAAGAATGCAAACATTGCAGGGAGCCGCAGCTTTCAGATTCAACTAAAGCTAGCAATACATTTGAAATGCATCCAGTTCAGCAGAGACCAGCCAAATTTGCATCCATGTGTAGCCACTGTGAATGAACAGCATTCTACCAATCAACTTCTGCTCAACCACCCTTTTGGTAGGTTTTCACTTGATCAGCACCGCAGGCAATAGGCTGCAGCACCAATCTATGTATTCTGATGGGGGAAGAGTCTCCCTGCTGTCAGAATACAATAACACAAGGGGGAGGATTCCCACATCCACATTGAATGTGTAGATGAGGGAATCAGGTCAGTTTTTTTTTGTCCAACCCGTTCCATCCCGTCCAACAAAGTTCAGGCAAAAGCTAACTAAAGCTAAACCTGCTCTCTGCCACATTCTAAACCTAAACTATTGAATTCTGTAAAGCAAAAATCGCTATATGTACCCATTTTGAAGCCGACCCATCCGGTCCAAGCATCAGATGTCAGCGGCGGCTGGAGGCGGGTAAAGGAGAGGCAGCCAACAACAGAAGCCCCATAGTAACTATTGGTGAAGTCACTTCCTGGGCCATTTCACAGCCCTTGTCGGTCCTCTCCTGCACAGAGCTTCCGCAGCTGGAGCCTGGACCAGATCAGCTACAGAATAGGCAAGTACTGTACAGCGATTTTTGCTGTACAGGGTTACATAGATTAGGGTTAGAATGTGACAGAGAGCAGGTTTAGCGTTAGTTTTTCGTTGGACTTACACTTTTAAAGTGGAGTTCCGGCCACGAAAAAAAAAATTTCAATAAAAATACCCCCGGGACAGTCAGGGCTAGTACATTCCACAATGGATAGCTTCATCTCGGATGTGGGCAGCTGAAGCCAGATCCTCTTGGGCGTCCTCTTCTGTGTCCTCTTCTCCCAGAATGCGCCTGCATTGGCGTCACTCGTCACTTCCAGTGCGGCGCCGCATTCCTCCACAGCTGTTTAGCAGGGAATGCGGCGCCGCACTGGAAGTGACGAGCGGGGCCGGTGCATTGATTCCTGGGAGCGATGACGTTCAGCTCCCAGGAATCATTGCAAACTAGAAGTGACTGTACGGGCCGCGGCCGCCGAGGGAGGAAGTGGAAGAAAGGGGAGTATATTTTTTCTACAATAACAAGGTAAGTAAAAAAAAAAAAAAAAATCGTAACTATCCATTTCTTTTTCAGGTGACAGATAGGAAGCGGATGGCCACAAAATCGATTATGTCGATTTTGTGGCCGGAACTCCGCTTTCAATAAGCAACCGGGTAAGGTTACCCTTTAAAAGCTTAAATCTAAAAAAGGAATAAAACATTTTTTTTATTTATTTAGGAAGAACCAATCAGTGTTCTCATGTAAATCCAACAAGGTTTATGGTTACACAGGGATGAAAGTAAAAAGTTAATATTCTGTGAACATGTCAAATACCCCTTAGATTAAATTGATTTTTGAACAGTAAACTACTTGTATGCTTCCCAGGTCACTTTTTTCTGCATTTAGAGGTTCCTGCCTTACAGAGGGTTTAGCTGGAACTAGTTTAAAATTTATAATGGATCCTGAACTTACAGAATTCTATGTTCTCTAAAACTGACCACCCTTAAAAGAGAAGTTCACCTTTAACATGTTACAAGTGCACCGGCCCCTATCTTCTCCTCCCATTCGCTGTTACAATCTAAAAAAAAAAACACCACACAACAACACTCCCCCCGCTACGTCACCCATTCACAGTGTTCTGTGAATGAGATAACTACAAGTCCCAACAGCCTTTGCGGCTGTCAGCTTGTAGTTCTCAATGAACTACCAGAGTGCTGTTTATCTCTCTAGATCAGGGATTCCCAAACTACGGCCTTCCAGTTGTTCAGGAACTACAATTACCATCATGCCTAGTCATGTGAATGTCAAGAGTTTTACAATGCCTCATGGGATGTGTAGTTCTGCAACAGCTGCAGGGCTGTATTTTGGGAATCCCTGCTCTAGATAGTTCACTGGGCTTCCTGTCTGTGTGTAACTGCCTGCCTGTATCAGAGGTACTGGCAGACAGATAGACAGTTTGCAGGACTGTGGCATTACACACATGATCTGCTAATCGTGGGTGCAATGCTTTACAGATCTCGAACAAGAAAAAAAAAACAATTGTTTTACCTACAAAAAAAAAAAAAAAAAAATGTGCAATTATTATTTTTTGGAAAAGTTAACTTATCCTTTAAAAACACAGGTAAACAAGGAGTGTATAGGACACCATTCATTTTAAAATGAAAAGTATTATTTACCTGCATTTATGTGTTTAGAAATGTCCTATAATGCAGGTTTTAAAAAATCTGTGTGAGTGAGGCCTTAAAATGCATTTTTAGCGTAACATTTTAATGAATAAATCAAAAGCACTTGTGCGCTAGCAGTAAAGAAGCCATTTTGTGACATGTTAGGGTTTGCAGGCTTCTGAGAAATTCTACAAGTCAGAACAGTGTTAACTAACCTGTATTAGCTCATGGGATAATGTTTATTGCTGCTGTATAACACCAAATGTGCCTACATCTGTTAACTCCGACAGCCATTAATGTAACCAAGTCCCAGGAAGAGGTGCCATTTCTAACACATTGGGAGAGGTTTAATAAAAGGTAATTTGGCTTAGTGAATGTAGTAAAATGAACAAAAAACAGTCTTTTTGCTTGCACATGATTGCAAAGAAGTTCCATGTTGTTATTAACAGAAAATAAAAAAAAACTGACACCACACTAGTGAATTCTAAGGCTCCGTTCACATGTAGGCGTTTTTGGGGAGTTTTTCTGCTCTAGGATCAGCTCTCAAAACGCCCAACAAGACAAATCCTATTCATTTCAATGGCCCCTGTTCACATCTGAGCGTTTTGATGCTGTGAGCAAAACGCCCAACGCTCAAAAAAGTACATGAGCTTATTTTTGGGCAGATTACAGGCGTTTTCCATTGGTCTCTATTCAATCTAAAAACGCCTGCACAAAAAACGCCTGTAAAAACGCCTGTAAATCGCGGTAAAAAACGCGCGAAAACTCTACGCTCAGGTGTGAATGTAGCCTAATACTAGAAGTATAAATGGGATACCCTCTAGTCTGCTAAATACACCACTGAAAGTGTTTCGTTGTGTCTGCTTGATGCAAAAAAATACCTGTTGAGTTTGCCTAAAAACTTTGCAAGATGAGAACTTCCAGTCCTCGGCCTGCACACAAGGAGGGTTTATGGGAAGAGGTGAGATTAGGAGAGGTCTGTGTTTTTTGTATTCATCCATCAGAAATGGAGTAGACGGATCTGACAACACGTGCTTAGGAATTCAGAGCTATGTTGTCATGCCAAATTTGAAGAACACAATATTTTTTTGCCACAATACCATGTTTTTACTACACTTATGGCACTTTTCCACTGCATGGAACCGAACGGTTCGGCTCGCTTTTGTGCTTTTCCACTGCTGGTACCGCATGGTATGGTGTAGGAACGGTTTGGTACGGTACGGTACGGCGGCGCTTTTCCACTGCATGGAACCGAACGGTACGGCTCTCTAAAACAGTACCACCTTGATTGTGGTTCCAAGAGGTACCATACCGGTACCATATCCCACAATCCTTTGCATGCAGTCACTACTAGCCACTGATTGGTCAGAGAATCGTTGTTATCCCACCCACTTAACTTTAGTACTACTTTAGTGGAAAAGCAAACCATACAGAACCGTTCCAACACCGTACCATGCGGTACCAGCAGTGGAAAAGCAAACCGGGCCAAGCAGGGCCGAGTAGAGCCGAGCCGGTACTTGCAGTGGAAAAGTGCCGTTAAAGTCTGTTTTAGGGGATAAAACGTAAAAAAGGAAGAACAGAAAACGTCTATGTATTCCAGTGATGTAGTAAATAGGTTTGTTTTTTTGTATTGACATACATTTAAAGAGGTGACATTTATAACCAGGAGACTCAAGCATTATCTTGTGAATGTGTTAATTTCCTATAACACGTTTTCATTTGTTGTTTATAAAATGTATTCCTTCTTCAAAAATAAAAATGTTGACGTTCATTACTCATATCTCCCTGCAGCTCTTCTGTCCTTCGAATTCCAAGAGAGGTCTAAAGATTACAGTTTATTTACTTCACGCTTCTTTATACAGTGGGTAGACAGAATCATGGAAAATACTTCAGCCAAGGAATCTGCCATCTTGGCCTCTGTTTATCTTCAACTGCCATGATGCTTGCACATGGGATCGGTTAGGACACCAGCCATTGAATGGTTTGACAGTGTGGTTGAGAGCATATCCAATGTGACAGGTACGTTCCTGGCATGTGCCAGAACTGTAACGATTTTTTTAAACTGTTAAAATCTATGGGTTTACTTCCACTTTAATAAGGGCCCAACAGTATCACCTAACCACAATCACTTTATAAGAAATATGGTCGCTCGGCTTTAATCCATCTTGGAGTTTCTCAAGTTCTGTTGTGGGATACTACACCTTTCTTCAAAAAGAAAGCCCTCTAGTTCTTTAAGGGGTAAGTGCCAGTTCACACTGAAGCGGCACGACTTTGGGGGCGACCTGTGAAGTCTCGTGCACCGCGACTTCAGCGCGACTTGCACGGACTTCATAAAATGAATGTCTATGCAAGTCGCTCCAGGTCGTCCCGAAGTAGTACAGGACCCTTTTTCTAAGTCAGAGCGACTTGTGTCGCTCCTATTAGAACCGTTCCTGTACCACACAATTTGGAGAGTGTGCTAAAGACCCTGAAGAAGGAGCAAGTATCTTTAGCTCTGAAACATGTCGGGTCATGTTCGAGCACTATGAGTTATGTCCTCTCTGTTTGTTTCTTGCTTGCACATTGTTCTTAATCTTTGATTTGTATTTAAATAAAAAACTTCTTCATTTATATTATCTATTTATTCTTCCAATCTTTTGTGCCTAAAAAGTCCCAATTTAGGGGAACCTTAAATTTTCGCATTCCTGTACCACACAATGGACCAAGTCGCCTGACAAGTCGTACTAGTGTGAACCGGCACTAAAAGGTGTGAATCTACTTTGCTCACCAAAACTTTGAGTTCAATACTATTTGGATCAGGTGGGTAGAGAGGCCATGGAACGGCATTCTGGTTTACAACACCACTTTCAAATTAGTTGATTCTTGTGTATAGGGGTGCTATATTACTTACCTGTTATTTCACTATGTAAAACATCTGACATAATGACTTCTATAAGACGATCACTCAACATTATGGATTACTCACCACATTGAACAGCTGAAAAGATATTTGGGTCTTTAGCTTCTCTACAACATAAATTATTCCTGATGTAGGAGATCTGGTCTGAGGCATTTTTTTTTTTCACCCGATTACTATTTTCTATTGTTATGGGGGTCCAGGCCTTGTCCTCTATACACCAGGTCATTTGTCCATGGGTATTGACCTTGGATACAAAATATTTCTGAAAGGAAGCCCTTCCATATATGTATGCTCTGTGAAGCTCATGATGTGCAGTCTTACTTGAGGCTAGGTTACATTAGTGCTGATTTAATGGTGTACTCATTTTAGAGGCAGTCTTTTCTTGCATTTAACAATCATCCTATTAAGTGTTCATTCTTCACCATCTTTGACCGTAAAGCATGGTTCTTTTTTTCCAATGCACTTTGTCCGTCTTTGCATATGCTGTCATTTTAAAGACTGCTCCCATATGCACATTAGGGTGGAACTCTAGATAAACAGCTAAATGCATATCTGAAATTAATGTGTGTAAAGCTTGAACTACAAAAAGCTTTGTAAATCTTTTACACCACATACCTGTGGCACACAGTATAGTCCAGAGGGAGACATCAGTTTTAGTGTAGCTTATGTCAACTTCCTTTTTATTCTTCTGATCATTGGATCAATGAATCAACATCATGAGCTCTTTCTAATGAGCAGCAAGGTGACCCAAGAAGAACTAAAATTAACTTGCATTGTAGTGTAGATTACACAAACACTATCCAGAATTTCACTCTATTTGCAGGTAAATATTATAGATCTACAGTATCTCACAAAAGTAAGTACACCCCTCACATTTTTGTAAATATTTTATTATATCTTTTCATGTGACAACACTGAAGAAATTACACTTTGCTACAATGTAAAGTAGTGAGTGTACAGCTTGTATAACAGTGTAAATTTGCAGGCCCCTTAAAATAACTCACAGACATTAATGTCTAAACAACAACAAATGTGAGTACACCCCTAAGTGGAAATGTCCAAACTGAGCCCAAAGGGTCAATATTTTGTGTGGCCACCATTATTTTCCAGCTTTGCATTAACCCTCTTGGACATGGAGTTCACCAGAGCTTCACAGGTTGCCACTGGAGTCCTATTCACTCCTATATGACGACATCACAGAGCTGGTGGATGTTAGAGACCTTGCCCTCTTCCACCTTCCATTTGAGGATGCCCCTCAGATGCTCAAAAAGGGTTTAGGTCTGGAGACATGCTTGGCCAGTCCATCACCTTTACCTTCAGCTTTTTTAGTAAGGCAGTGGTCGTCTTGGAAGTGTGTGCTGGGGTCATTATGTTGGAAAAACTGCCCTGTGGCCCAGTCTCAAAAGGGAGGGGATCATGCTCTGCTTCAGTACATGTTGGCATTCATGGTTCCCTCAATGAACTGTAGCTCCCCAGTGCCGGCAGCACTCATGCAGCTGCAGACCATGACACTCCCACCACCATTTTTGACTGTAGGCAAGACACACTTGTCTTTGTACTCCTCACCTGGTTGCTGCCACACACGCGTGAAACTATCTAAACCAAATACGTTTATCTTGGTCTCATCAGACCACAGGACATGGTTCTAGTAATCCATGTCCCTAGTCAGCTTGTCTTCAGCAAACTTGTTTTCAGACTTTGTTATGCATCTTCTTTAGAAGAGGCTTCCTTCTGGGACAACAGCCATGCAGACTAATTTGATGTATTGTGCGGCGTATGGTCTGAGCACTGACAGGCTGACCCCCCACGCCTTCAACCTCTGCAGCAATGCTGGCAGCACTCATATGTCTATTTCCCAAACTTCTGGATATGACGCTTGAACACTCAACTCCTTTGGTCAACCATGGTGAGGCCTGTTTCGAGTGGAACCTGTCCTGTTAAACCGCTGTATGGTCTTGGCCACCGTGCTGCAGCTCAGTTTCAGGATTTTGGCAATATTCCAATAGCTAGGGCCAGCTTTATGAAGAACAATTCTTTTTTTTTTCAGATCCTCAGAGAGTTCTTTGCCATGAGGTACCATGTTGAACTTCCAGTGACCAGTAAGAAAGTGAGAGCGATAACAACAAACACACCAACTCCCCATTCCCACCGGAGACCTTGTAACACTAACGAGTCACATGACACTGTGGGAGGGAAAATGGCTAATTGGTCCCACTTTGGACATTTTAACTTAGGGGTGTACTCACTTTTGTTGCCAGCGGTTTAGACAATAATGGCTGTGTGTTACCTTTTTTTTGAGGGCACAGCAAATTTACACTGTTATAATATAAGCTATACACTTACTACTTTACATTGTAGCAAAGTGTTATTTCTTCAGTGTTGGCACGTGAAAAGATATAACAATATTTACAAAAATGTGAGGGGTGTACTCACTTTTGTGAGATAGTGTATTTAAACTAAGTATTTAGCTGTGTGGCGGGAGAAACACATTTAGTACTTTTTTGTACAAATATACCTACAATTCAGAAACAAGCTGATTGGTCTCTTCAAGCTCTACAATTTGCCTCATAAAGCTTACAAACCTTGCATAACAAAATTCTAATTGACACACCTATTTGATAGTCGACATGCACTGCTTTACTTACAATGTACCAAATTAATACGACTTTCACAGTTGTAATTGTGATATTGTTACTTCAAAGCCGAAATCCTTTTTCATGTTGCCATTTCCATTATTCTGTCCACCCACTGTATTCTTGGCAGCACTTTACATAAAACATACAGTCTCTGCCAGATGAAAGGTGACTTGAGTACCAGCCAACCAGAAGAAAGGAACTTTTCCTGAACTATATAAATGAAAAGGATATAAAGGCAAATAAGCTTCCAGATTGCACCACACATGTGAATGTCAACATCAGGCCACTAAACAAAAAGTTATGAAATATTGCCAGGTTTATACAAATACTCCTGAAAAAAAAAAAAAAAAATGTAGTCTATTCTATTAGGTGACCATTGTCCAGTTGGTACCCAATGGTTGACTACTAATGGCGCTTTTCCACTGCATGGAACTGAACAGTTTGGCTCGCTTTTGTGCTTTTCCACTGCTGGTACCGCATGGTATAGTGTAGGAATGGTTCGGTATGATACGGTACGGTGGCGCTTTTCCACTGCATGGAACCGAACAGTACGGCTCTCAGAAACAGTACCACCTCGATTGTGGTTCCAAGAGGTACCATATCCCACAATCCTTTGCATGCAGTCACTACTAGCCACTGATTGGTTAGAGAATCCCACCCACCCCATTGTTATCCCACCCACTTAACTTTAGTACTACTTTAGTGGAAAAGCAAACCATACCGTACCGTACCGAACCGTTCCAACACCATACCATGCGGTACCAGCAAACAGGGCCAAGCAGGGCCGAGTAGAGCCGAGCCGGTACTTGCAGTGGAAAAGTGCCATAAGTGTGCCTTGTCATCATCCTCAGAAGATGTCCTAGGATGATGGAACACAATTACTAGCCAGGCTGAACTTTTGAGTGGAAAGATTCAAACTACCCTACAATAAGTGCAGCATCAGAGTCACTTGAATTGTAGAGACATATATAGGTAAGATGATATAATTATCTACTTCTTGGTGTTCCTCAAGAGGGAAACAGTATATGGATGGGTCATATTTAGGTTACTGTACACCAACTAATAAAAAACTGGCCTGATTTCTACACTTCGCACAACAGTCACATCTAGAATGTATATCCTTTCAGCTTAAAGACAACAGCAGTAAACTTATACTACAGCATTGTCCAAGTGCATTTGTCCATCAATGACAGACGTTCCCTAGGATGTGCCCATCTCATGAGACTTTACATGGTGTGATTCAAGTATTTAACAGTAAGTTGGGAAAGTCATAGGTTTTCCCTACATGAAATCTAAAACAATTTGGATCGTTATATTCAAACTCCTATCAGTTGTAGGAACCTAAAGACACAAATGACCTTTTCTTTAAAGGTGAGCAGTCCCTTTAAGTTTGCACTGTATATTATAAAGCAACAATTGCCTATTACAGATAAACGCAAGAATGGTTTTTATGTCTACATGAATCAGCCAGCAAACACTGAATGAATAAGCAAAAGTTATGGATTAGGCAGCACCTATTGTGTTTATCAAGGGTGAGGTAGCACAATACTCTAGTTCTAGCAGGTCTTACCTCTTGTCCTAGCCACACAGTGATTCACTGATAACAGTATAAATAAAGTAATGAGTAAAATCTATTGCAAAGTTACACCTTTATTGCTGTCTGGATGGCTTTCTATAAGTAAACTGGTCATGGAAAAACACGGGAGGTCACCATTGCCGAGATTTACATTTAGATAGCACATGCAATTACTCATTTTTAAAGGCTAGGGTCGTATAGGACATAAAGGGCTGCCACTATTGATCTAGATTCCTCTCTCCCTTTGAACGACACTTTTCACCTATTAATATATAGTAATACAAGGTTTCCAGAGATTAAATATTTTTACAATTAAGATGCCAACCTGGCTAGGCAATCCTAGTAAACAATTACCAGCATGTTTTTATGAAAAGTTAACTCCGGCTATTTCTACTCCAGCCTTCCATCCAACACTTTGCGGGCTTCACACATTCTATCAGGTAGGAAGTGCTACCTACCAAGGGTGGACTGACAACCCATGGGGCCCCCGGGCAATCAGAGATCATGGGGCCCCCTGTGTCCACACTCAAGCCACACAAAGCCCCACCTACAAATTGCAGCTCAGTCACATAGAGTGGGCATTTAAATATCTACCACAGCATAGCCTACATGGAAGTTCCTGGCTTCTTTCTGTTGTGTGTAGCCTCTCATGGGGCCCCCTACTGACCCTGGGCCCTCGGGCAGTGCCCTAATCCCCGAATGGTCAGTCAGCCCCTGCTACCTACACAGCACTGTGTGCGTGGGGTGGGGTGGGAGGAAGGATGATGTGAAGGGGACAGAGGAGACAATGGATGGGGGGGGGGGGGGGGGGGGCAGGGGACACTACAGTGGAAGGGGGTAAAGGGGGCAGAGAACACTGTGTTGGGGGCACGGGACACTACTGTGGAGGGAGGTGATGAGAAAGAGGCAGAGGACACTGCTTTGAGGGATGTGGAGGCAGAGGACACTGATTTCATGGGGCAACAATGACTATTTTATGCAGCCATTAGCATTTTAGAACAACTTTTTGTCAGTTCCCAATGTCCAATATCTAATAATATATTTATGAAGATAAATCAAATCAGTTATTTGTGCACAAAAGGGGATGGTCACAGTACTAATGGATTTTGTACACCCATTCAACTGTAGACTGTATTTGACATGTTATACAAACAATCCAAGTTTGCTTGTGCAATTTACATGATTGCTCAATTTCAGCTCAACTATTGAAGGAACCACACCCTGAATCTTTCCCTTAGCTCTGTAGATTATCAGATTAGGAGGATGTAGACAATACAGGTCCTTTGGTGCTCCTTGCAGGTTAATCATATTCTGTCCCACTAAACGCAGATTTTTTTTTTTAAACCTCCATGTAATAAACGGGCATTCCAGGTTAGACCTTGTGACCATGCTGTGGATGTTTTCGTGATGGTCCTAGGAAGAAGTTTTTATTGCACAACCTCAATAACTATGCACAGCTAAAAACAGCTTCAAAAGTTCAACAGGTTTTTTTTAAGGGGGCTAAATAAAGCTCAACTAGCAGAGCCTAGTAAACTATGCAAACTATGGGCACACACTAAAAGGCAAACCAGCTCAGGTTTAAAATATACAACAATGCTCAAATGGAAGCAGTAACATACCTCAAAAATCTAAAATACTTACATATTCACTTTATAATTGCATGTCCCCAAACATCCAGACCTCCCTAAGGCATTAAATTGAATACACTGTAGTAAACCTGCAAGTACATGCTTTTATCCTTCCTCCCGTCAATGTCTTGCCATCTACCATGGATAAAGCCACCACCCATGTTCTGTGATGCTGGCAAAGCCAATGAACCAAATCAGTTCTCACAATTCTTTTACCAGTTAGGCATCCCTATTTAGCAATATTTGGTCCCCTAAAAAATAAAGGAAAGTATGCTCTGTGGAAGTCAATACCACCACTATCCCACTAATTGGGCACTATTATTTTGGGTCACTCTAAACAACATCCATCACCAACAAAGCATCCAGTGATCTTTCAGAGATAGCAGGTAATGAATGTCTTGGGATACCTTAACTACATTTTATAATAAAAGTAAAATATAGGCATGGCTATGCAATGTCAGGGAGTGTTAAAATAGTAATTGCCATGGTGAGAAAAATATGTAGTGCTATAGGGAATGGATGGGGGATGGGTGGGGAATGTATTGCAAGAAAAAGGCAAGGCAAACCCATTCCACGCTAATGCCTTGTACACACGCATCGATAGTTGGCCGTGAATTTTCGGCCAACGTCCGATCGGCCGATTTTAAGCATGATGCTTTCGACAACCGACTCCGACTTTTCGGCCGAATAAAATCTAGTGTGCAGGCTATAAAATTTTTGTTGGCCGTCAACACAACGGCCGATTTTCCGTCAGTCAGTACAGATTTCGGCAGACAAAAATCTAAAGAGCAAGACTGGGCATGCTCTGAGAAGAAAATACACACGGAAAGTAAACCAGCACATGACATCACTTCTCAAGTTGGTTTTTGTTGGCCGAGAAAATCTAGAGCACATTTCAACCAACACAACAACACTGGACAAAAGTCGGCCGATCATCGTTGCGTGTGTACGAGGCATAAAGCCCCGTACACACGTACCGATCATCGGCCGTCTTTTGTCCAGGGCTGTCGTGTCTGTTGAAAACTGCAAAAGACTTCACACAAATTTTGTCGGCCAACAACAGCCGACTGCAGAAGTGATGTCATGTGATGGTTAACTTTCCTTGTCTTTTTTCTTTTCTGAGCATGCCCAGTCTTGCTAATCGGCTGTCTGTCGGCCGAAATCTGTACTGACTGGCGAACAATCGGCCGTTCTGGTGTTGGCCAACAAAAATTTTAATGCCTGCACGACAGATTCTGTTCGGCCGAAAATGCGCTGTCGGCTGTCGGAAGCATCATACTAACAAGCCTACAATCGGCCAATCGGTCGTCTGCTGAATATTTACGGCCGACAATCGGTACGTGTGTACGGGCCTTTAGCCTTCGTGGAAACTTTTGTACATTGCTGAATGCCAGGAAAATTCCTCCTATATATGAAATACTGCTTTCCAATGGGTCAACATAATCATATATTGGTATATATCATGGATACCAAACTTGCTTTTAGGTGTACCACTCCCTTTCTATGGCTCCATATAGGCACTTAAAATTTTTCTACATGAAAGTAAAAAAAAGCTGAAAAGAATGAATTATTCTGGGGAGTCCAAGGAAGAATTGCAGGGGCATAGAGCAAAAGGGAACCTTAGACTAAGGAGCAATGCAATCTCATCACAAGACAGATGCAGCTATATATTTACACCTATAGTGACACACACGTGTGCTAGTGAAGAGTGGGTTCCCCAGTGTGCATTCCTGCTTGTCGTCCCTCCTCCTCTCCCTCCTCCCCTTCTCAGACTACAGAACTGCTGTGAGTCACTCTGCTCCCAAACCAACATTCCTGAAGGATTCTGGATGGAGGCCAGTACTTCCAGACACACCCAGAGAACAGCAATATACAGACAAGAGCCATAATATACAGAGCAGCAAGGAAAACCAATACACAAGCAGAGCTTTTAGTCCCATCAGAAACATACAGAGGAGAGAGAACTGTGGTCAGAAGGCACCTACTCCCTTTGCACATCCCCCAAGTTTCAAAGAGCTTGAGTTGCCAAGAAGTTTTATGAGGGTGATGGAATGTTTTCAGTGCAAATGTGTCCCCTTTCAGGCTTCCATCAGCCTCAGCCCAGATTCATTTTTTTTTTTTTTTTTTAGGCCAGACATTTTCCAACATCTGTCTTTAGGAAAACCGCTAAAAGGAGCAAAGTCATTGATTTTTCCACGTTTTTTTTGCAACAGAGAATCATTTCACCTTGGTGATGACCTAAAACATCAAGATCTGATCCCTGCATTCATTTTTGTGAAATTAATTTTAGAAAATGCTTTCCTAAAAGCTTTTGGATTAGATCTATTCTCCCCTAAATCATCAGCTTTTTTTTTTACTATCAATAGGATTTGAACGGTTTTTACAACTTTTCCAAAACCAGGTAAAAACTTCCTTAGGCCCTTTCCGAGTGGGCACCGCACCCTTCCTCCGATTACAGCTCTTCACGCCTAGAACTATAAGGGTGACGTCTCTTCAAATCAGAATGAGATCAGCCTCTCCCCTCCAAGAGCAAATCAGAAGTGCACCCTAAAACTTGTATTATGACACCACTGAATACATTACATAGCATACTGCTGCACAGCTTACATAAAGATTAGAGCACATATGTGCATATAACTATGTAACAATACACTAGGAAAACAAATGCTACAATCTCTGGGAAAAAAAATGACTGCTAATCTAAATTCTGGAAACAAGTGAATAACAAGCATTTGTGTTTTTCAGGAAAAAACAGTTACACTGTAGCTGTTTGACAAATGCTGAAAACAAACTCTTTCTCTATAATAACATTACTACATAGCAACTAGAAATAAATACAAAGTTAACAAATCTGAGGGCAGACCTTTCCCTTGCATAATTATAGCACTAGTACTAGTTCAACCAGTTTTTATTCTTTTTGTATTTTTCAACAGCTGCCCACCCTCCTCCTTATCAGAAAAGTATTGAAATTCATAATATACATACACAAATATTTATTGCAATGCAATGCTTTTAGAGGAGAAAGTGGTTTGACAAAGACTAAATAATGAATATAAATATAAGGAGAGTGTGTGTGTCCTGCCCTACACATACAGTGCTTCTCCACATGCCCATTTGATCAACAAGTGGCCTCTCATTCCAAAATCTCCAGCAGGAGAGGGTGTGGCGCCTGTGTTGTAGTAGCCAGGGAATTCCATCCAAAGCAAACAGCGATCAAGCAAAACCTGAAATGTCTAATACTGCATACAATAAAAGGGAGAAGAGGTGAATATACACCTATATTAACATACACCTTCTTATATAAGCTGAATGCAGTAGAGGCAGTGTATACACATCCACAAAAGTTTTGCATACCTGGTTAAACATGCCTATGCAAACCTAGCAGATACTGCATGTAGTGAAGAACACTGGCTGTGCATCTAGTGTGCACAGAGGGGATCATACTGAATGTACACAACCTGATCACACTAAGCACAGAAGTGAACATGCATACTATACTGTCTATGCACAGAGGAGACCATACTGGCTGTACATATATAGTGATCATACTGGCTATGCACATAGGTGATCACACTAGCTATGCATAGAGGTGATCATACTCGATGTACACATAGGTGATCACACTACCTATGCACAGAAGTAATAGTACTGGCTATGCACAGAGATGATCATACTGCATGTACACAGAGGAGATCACACTGAATATACACAAAAAGTGATCATACTTTCCATGAACAGAGGTGATCACACTGGATGTACACATAACATGATCATACTTTCCATGCACAGGAGGTAATCACACTGGATGTACACATAAAGTGATCATATGTTCCATGCACAGAGGTGATCACACTGGATGTACACATAACATGATCATACTTTCCATGCACAGGAGGTAATCACACTGGATGTACACATAAGTGACCATACGTTCCATGCACAGAGGTGATCACACTGGATGTACACATAAGTGATCACACTGGATGTACACATAAGTGATCACACTGGATGTACACATAAGTGATCATACTTTCCATGCACAGAGGTGATCACACTGGATGTACACATAAGTGATCACACTGGATGTACACATAAGTGATCACACTGGATATACACATAAGTGATCACACTGGATGTACACATAAGTGATCACACTGGATGTACACATAAGTGATCACACTGGATGTACACATAAGTGATCATACTTTCCATGCACAGAGGTGATCCCACTGGATATACACATAAAGTGATCACACTGGATATACACAAAGTGATCACACTTTCCATGCACAGAGGTGATCACACTAGATGTACACATAAGTGATCACACTGGATGTACACATAAAGTGATCATACTTTCCATGCACAGAGGTGATCACACTGGATATACACATAAAGTGATCATACTTATCATGCACAGAGGTGATCACACTGGATATACACATAAGTGATCACACTGGATGTACACATAAGTGATCACACTGGATATACACATAAAGTGATCACACTTTCCATGCACAGAGGTGATCACACTGGATATACACATAAGTGATCACACTGGATATACACATAAGTGATCACACTGGATATACACATAAAGTGATCATACTTTCCATGCACAGAGGTGATCACACTGGATATACACATAAGTGATCACACTGGATATACACATAAGTGATCACACTGGATATACACATAAAGTGATCATACTTTCCATGCACAGAGGTGATCACACTGGATATACACATAAAGTGATCACACTTTCCATGCACAGAGGTGATCACACTGGCTAGGAAGCTGCATACGTGTTGCGCTACAGGCGCATGGAACGTGTCTCTGCACATCATGAATGATCGGCATTAGAAGAACATCAATAATCAGCCATACAAGTCATTTTCAACAATATCTAGAACAACTCCTAGCTCCCATAGTAATATAAAACACATAATAGCCTCCAAAAAAGCCAAGACCCCCTTATGTACCAAGTATTACGCACAAGAAAAGTTTGCCAAGTCGATGTAAACTAGCACAAGTAAATCCCGGAGTTAGAAACGTGTAGAGGATGATGTGTACACGCAGAAAGTCCATGAGAAGTGGAAGGAAGGAAGGAAGGGGTTACCTGTGTGGTCCTGTGCTGGTACAATGCGTGCAGGGAGCCAGCGGCTCTGGTCTGCCTTGGGTAAGCAGAGCTAAGTGATCAGCACTGGCAGGGTAGGGCTGCTATACAGAACTCTATGGGTGTGTCCGTGTCCAATCCTGGAGAGTAGGCTGAACCTGCCCTGCCCTGGGCTAGGACTATACTGCCTGCCTGTGTATACACACTGCTCTTCCTACACAGCATGCAGGCTGCCTACCTGATTGTCTGCCTTATCTCAGACCCTGTATACAAAGGGGGGAGTGCTGTTGTATGGAGATCGAGTGATACCAAGGGCTGTGCACACCTTCTACATCACAGCTCACAGTGTTTCTCTGACTTTCTGTTTACCTAGAGCTTCATTATATTTACTAATTTTCTTCTGTTTACCAAGTGCCAGGGAATGTCTGCAACAATGGCTTCAGTAAACTATTTCCACATACCTTTAGTGGTGGATGGGGATGTATGACACTTTTTTTTTTAAAACCTTTTATTTTTAAATCCCTGAAAGAGATTTCTAATGAATTGTCTTTTAATAAACATGCATGCTTGGATCAGCTGTGTTTATGCCACTGGAGGAGAAAGGTGAGTGGGCGGAAAGGCAGCCATGACATTGAATTACTAAAAAACTGCCTATGCAGATAAGTAGGGATGGGCTCAGGCGTGTTCGGGTCCTAGACCCAACCCATCTGAGTAATCCCATCAGGAAGCTGTCACTGCACACAGCCAATCATCAACAGCCTAGTCAGGGCGTGTGTATGTGCATTCCATAAACAGTATCTCTCCAGCGCTCACGTGGTATGCGGGAAGGTGAGTGATCTGAATGGTCTTGCTGCCCCCTCAGGACCAAGGGTATCCGAAAACACTGAAAGACAACAACAAGAAAAGGGCACACCGAGCTTGTGCATTACCACTAAAAAGTTTATTAAAATCCAAATAGGTAGCATACTTTATACTCACAAAAGTAAGATGTATACATGCATGTAGGAAATTGGAACCAATCGCCTCCAGGACACTTCTATACTGCTGGATGGCGTGATGGCATCCACAATGACATGGCTTACACGTTTCGAGGGAGAACCCTTTTCCTCAGAGCCAAAATTGTCTGAATTGGCTCTGAGGAAGAGGGTTCTCTCTCGAAAAGCGTAAGCCAGGTTTGTGGACGCCATCACGCCATCCAGCAGTATAGAAGTGCCCTGGAGGTGATTGGTTCCCATTTCCTACATGCATGTATAAATCTTACATTTGTGAGTATAAAGTATGCTACCTATTTAGATTTTAGTAAACTTTTTTAGTGGTAATTCACAACGTCGGTGCGCCCTTTTCTTGTTGTTGTCTTTCGTGTGTATGTGCAGCTGTGGGTAGGGAAATGCCTCCTTGCCTATTATTGGTGGTGTGCAGTGATGGTTTCCTGGCAGGATTTCTAAGGTGGGTTGGGACTAGGACCCAAACACGCCTGAACCCATCCTTACAGATAAGGGACATCTGTTGATGAAAACAAACTGTACAGCCTTGACCATAATTGAATAATGCCTTTGCTATAGGTGTAGGCCATTTACGTAACTCATGAAGCTTCACTAGATTACTTCAAGGACATTGCTAAGAGAAGCCTAGTGTTAGTGGTATGTTCATACCACATTACATGTGGTGGGACTGTGTTGGGTGGCTTTTTGAGTACAGCCAGGAGGAGGATCGGTGTGACAATATCAAATTTTCATTCGCTATTGTCACACAATGGGTGGGCTCGGGGCGCACTGCTCTGCGCCCCGGCTCCACCCTTTGCATCACCCTATTAGAGCCTCTGGCTCTAATCAGGTGATTAAAAAAAAAAAAAAACATTAAGCTCCATGCGTCCGGCGCCCCTGCATGCAGATTAGGGGGCCGGACGCATGGATGGGGGGGCGGCGCCCCTGCGCCCTCATTACACCGGCCACCACTGTTTAAACCACTGCATTGCAGACACAGTGCACTGAACAAAAAAAGTAGTGCATGCTGTACTTTTTTTCAGTGCAGTGCAAAGCAATCCACTGCCTAGCATGGCATGGCCGGCAATTGTATTTTATGAGATGCCTGTAGGAAATCTCAATAAAGTTTGTTAAAAAACGTGAAAAAGTGTGATGCGACAAGCTCAACGTATCATCACTGCACTGATCCCGGCCACACGGCACACCAGTCACTACGTTGCAATGCAGTGGTTGGTGTGAATGAACTCAATGTTCACCTTCACCATTACAGGAGTGAGTTCTTTCTCTGATTCAAACCTCCTCACATGCACTTTCTCCCCCCTGGTGCAATAGCTCTGAGCTCAGTGTTGGGAAATGAAGGCGAACAGTAACACTGGGCTTCTCTAAGCAACGTCCTAAAATTATTCCAGTGAGGCTTCATGAGGTATGTAAATGGCCTACACCTTTAGCAAGGGCATTATTTAACTTTGGTCAAAGCTGCACAGTTTGTTTATCTACAGATGTCCCTTTTCTGCAAAAGGAGAGTGCTGGCTGTCGGGTGAGCGGAGGACTGGGTAGGCAAACTTGCACTAGACACTTAGACCTAAAGGAGCATTGTACCCACTGCAAGGGTTGATTTTGTCTAATTCCTGGATCTTTAACAGGAGTGAAAGTAATGGCAAATATTATAAAAATCCAACCCAATGACTTTAGGGTCAGCCAGAAGACGAAGAAGGGTCAGCCAGAAGATGTCTGGAGGGACTGGAAATGCCATATGATTTTCTCCTACTCTGTCTTTATGTTGGAACCTTAATAGAAAAATTGCAAATACATTTTGAAGCTTATTTTGTAAGAAAAACATTTTTATTCTGCTGCAGTTTATTGAATAAGTAGGCATGATGGGTTAATTGAAGCAACTGTCAAGTTTTCTGACCTCCCCAGTGTCTATATTAGCCTGTGTCTTTATAGTCAACTAACAAATGCAGTGTATATGGGGGGTCCATCCCATTGCAGAACAATTGGATTTGACACCCAGTCATAGGCTGGCATGGGCACACCCTAATCACCCTGTATGGTGCAGATACCCCCTGTTTAGACCACTAATGTTTCACCATTTCACCAAAGCCCCCTAACGGGGCTCCTAAAAAGTAAAAAAAAATATTAAAACTAAAAACTACTGACACTGTCCACTGCCCTACTGACACCCATCTCTGCCGTACTGTCACCATCCATTGCTCTGCTGACACCGTCAGTATACTTTATATACACACGCCAATATGTTTGAGCTTTGGGGTGCACACCTTAATGCAATAGGCTGTGCACACCTATGCACCCAGTGTTCAGTACCATTTAGGTAAGTGCAGGGGTTATGTTACTGACTGACTTAAGCTCGATACACACTATACAATTTTCTTTAGACTTTTTCCTTTATATATATACCAAAACCATATAATATGAGGTGAAACCTAAACACTTTAAATTTGTATGCAATCAGGCAGGCCCTCACACTACATAGCTGAAGGCAAATCTAAAGGAAATCTAACAACAAAAGTTGTATAGTATGCAGTGGCGGCTGGTGCTCGGTAATTCAGGGGGGAGGGAGGGGGTCAAACCAATGCACCCCCCCCCCCGTCGGCTGGTCGGTCGGTCAGTCGGCAGGCAACACATTCCCCCCCCCCGAACGGTCTGCCTCCCTACCTCCTCCTTCCTCCTATCCGAGCCAGGGAGTGCTGAATGGCTGAGCCGCTGCACTGCTCCTCCGGCCATGTGTCTTCTGCCTCTTCCTGGCCACAGGCCAGAAAGATCGCTTCTCCTTTTGGCCAATCTGGAAAGGGGTTTCACAACCCTCTTCCTGATTGGCTGGGAGGAGAGTCAATGTGACAATAGCAAATATTAATTCGCTATTGCCACACAACTGGGTGGGATCAGGGCGCAGTGCTCTGTGCCCCGAGCCCACCATTTTTGAAGCCTATTAGAGCCTCTGGCTCTAATCACGTGCTTAAAAAATAAATAAATAACCTATTGGAATCCATGCGTCCGGCTCCCTGCATGTAAATTAGGGGGCCGGATGCATTGATGGGGGGAGGGCGCGGCGTTCCTGCGCCCCTGTGCCCCCAATAGACGGGCCGCCACTGATAGTGTGTATCCAGCCTTACTTTGCCTTGTTCTACACTGTTTCTATGTGAAGACAGCTATCTTGATAGAAGCAGAATTTTGCTTCCTTATGCCAGAGGCTCCAGTAGGAGTAATGCGTAATACGGTAATAACACCACCAAATCTTACTGGAAATCTCTGTAAGAAGCAGTGGTGCAGATATACAGCTATGAGGCTGAAGGGAAAAAGGGTAGCCAAGGCACCTTACATACCTGGAAGAGCACTGATATTTTTCAGGAGGAATTCAGGACAAAAAGATAAATTTTCAGGGTATTGCGTAGGAGCAATTACTATTCCTAGATGTTCCCTAGATTACAGCAAATCTTTACCTTTTAGAGTTCTGGTCCACTTTAACCACTTGCTGACAAGCAGCCGGAGTTATGCTGCAGCAGGTTAGCAGGTTCCTGCCAATTGCTGTACCTGCACGGGGGTTTGTGGGAGCAATCCTGGGGGCGCACGCCCACTCGCCAGTGATTGCCGCCGGAAACCCGCGAACGCTCCCCGTGAAGAGAGAACGGCGGTCTGCTGTAGTAAACACAGCAGACTGTTCTCTCAGCTATCAACACAGAGCTTGTGTTCCTCCTATTTAGGAACACAGGTCTCTGTGTTGATTTCACAAGTCCATCCCCCCACAGTTAGAAAATACCCCCTAGGCACACATTTAACCCTTTGATCACCCTTGGGTTAACCCCTTCGCTGCCAGTGTCATTATTACAGTAACAGTGCATATTTTTTAGCACTGATTAGTAATGTCGTTAGTCTCCCCAAAAGTGTCAAAAATGTCAGTTAGGGGTGAGATCTGTCCGCCGCGATGTCGCAGTCCTGCTAAAAATCGCTGATCGCCGCCATTACTAGTAAAAAACATAAATAAAAATGACATAACTCTTTCCCCTGGTTTGTAGACGCAATAACTTTTGCGCAAACCAATCAAAATATGCTTATAGGGATTTTTTTTTACCAAAAATATGTAGCAGAATACAAATTGGCCTAAAATGATGAAAAAAAAATAGATTTTTAAAATTTGTTTTATTGGGAATGTTATATAGCAAGTGAAAAAAATAGTTTTTTTTTTTTTTCAGAATTGTTGCAATTTCTTTGTTTATAGCACAAAAAATAAAAATCGCAGAGGTGATCAAATACCACCAAAAGATATTTTGTGGGGGGAAAAAAGGACATCAATTTTTTTTGGGTACAGCGTCGCACGACCACACAAATGTCCGCTAAAGTAACGCAGTGTCTAATCGCAAAAAAATTGCCTGGTCATTAAGGGGGCAAATCCTCCGATCCAGAAGTGGTTATGGGCTTGTTTACACTCAGGGTGGTGACTGGTATTTTTTCGCACTGGATTTATGCCAGTCACTGTTAGGACACATAGAAAACAATTGTTTTCTAAGTGCCCCATTCACCCTGCAATGCAGCCCAGTGCACTGCGGTACCATGCAGACATGTAGCACTTTACTGTAGCACACAGGTAGGCACTGCACTGCAGTGTGGAGAAATGTATGAAGTATCACTTTGTGCATTTCAAATAGTTAAAAAAGGCAATTACACTGCATCCTCAGCGTGGGTCACTGCAGATAAGAACGGAAGTCTTACATCCCCCCCCCCATACTAAAACACAGCCTTTAGTGTGTGGGCAGTGTGAATGAGCCCATAATGTTAGGTTAAAGTAAACCGGTGCTTTGCCGATACAATTTGTGAAACTTGTAAACATAGTTAAAAAATTACACCAAATAGTTCTAGTTTTTCTTTAAAATGAAAGCTAGTCCACAATGCTTCCCCTATACCTTCTCACTAGGTATTTTTTTCATTTTTGGCACTGCATGTCTAGTGACTGCAGATGAAAAAACACAGTAAAATATTACTATATACCTATGTTATAGCTTCTATGGAATTAGAGACAATTAAAGTGGTTCTAAAGGCTATGCCTTAAGGTAAAAAATATTTTGGTTGCAGCTCCCCCAGCCCCTTCTTATACTTACTTCCCATCTCGATCCAGCAATGTGCATGAGAGCAGCGTCTGTTCCAGTTCTCCCTCTCACACAACAGTTTTCACACGGCACTGTTATTAAATATTTAGCTAGTTTATATTAGTCATTGTTTTATGAGTTTTAAATCTGTTATTCCTTTTTGCTGAAAGATTCTCATTAGCTACAATATTATTTTGTGTATGCCATTAGGAACCTGAATATGTAGAAACCTGGCTGACATCCCAGAATCAAAGTACAGTATATGTGGTATATATGACACAAAATATACTCTTATCTGATTTCTAAATTGTACTTTCCAGATTGGTTTATTTTCATCTGGTGTTCTAAATGGGTCTATACCTGTCCAGAGTATCCGGATTTCACTGTCCACAGGATGTACTTCCATTACCATTCCATTAGAACCAATTTCTTATTTGTGGATAATGCTTTTCTAGCTGCATATCCTAATATAATTGGCATTCGATTACTGTTTACTGTGCTCTACAGTATAAACGAGTGTCTTCTATAAAAAAAAAGTTAAAATTATTGGTGCCTTTGAGTACTGTTATTCTAATTTTCTCTCTTGCGGCCTCTCCGCTATGTCTGTTAGGATACACTCAGTCCACAATATGTTTTAATAAAAATTGCATTTATTGCTGGGTGACCCTGTTTTTTTTTTTTTTTTTTTACAGTAATGCAATGCTAAAATATAAATTTAAATGAAAATATTTAATCATTATTGTTTCTTTCTGTTACGCAAGGAAAATCACAGCTTTTGAGTGGCCTCTGTTGCGTCTAAACATGGTCCTGTTAGCAAGTTTTTGGGTACTTAGACAATTCGGAAACCTAAAATGTAAGTTCACCTTTTCAGAATAAAATGAAAAAGTAAATTAAAATCCTACACCCTCCCCACTCCCTGGTTTCCGCTGTACCTAAATATGTGGGTAATGAGCTTCCAGTGCTCATGCAGTGGTTTGGGTATTTGAAATCCCTCCTCTTCCCCCTCTTCTCAGTGCAGCACTTTTGGAACAGATCAGGACAAGTCTGATTGGTCAGTGCCGGTGCTGTATGCTGCTGGGATTTTTAGCATATGGGTGGAAAGGTCCACTTTAAGGGGGGAAACAGGTCTGTACTTGAGGGAGGAGGTCTGTATTGGAGAGATGAGCTCTATACTGGTGGGGAAAGGGGGGTCTGTACTAGAGGGAGGAGGTCTGTATTGGAGGGGGGTTCATTACTGGAGGGAAATTCTGTGCTAGTGGGGAAGAAGAGGATCTGTACTGTGCTGGGCTCTGTACCAGAAGAGGATTCCATAATTGTGCGGAGGGTGGGGTTCTGTACTGAGAGGGCTCTCTACCAAAGGGGGATCTGTACTGGTGGGGAGGGAAGGGGATCTGTACTGGTGGGGAGGGAGGGGGTCTGTACTGGTGGGAGGATCTGTATTGGTGGGGAGGGAGGAGGTCTGTACTGGAGAAGGGGTTCTATCCTGGAGAGGAAGGAGGGGGTCTGTACTAATAGGGAGGGAGGAGGTTTGTACTGGAAACGGGGTCAGTACTGTGGGAGTAGTCTGTAATAGGAAGTCTGTACTGAGAAGAGAGGGAGGAGGTAGGAACTGTGCTATTTGGGTGGTCTGTACTCAGAAGAGATTGGGAAGGGGTCTGTGCAGTGGGGTGGTCTGTACTCAGAGAAGAGATTGGAAAGGGGTCTGTGTGGTGGGGTGGTCTGTACTGAGAAGGGATTGGGAAGGGGTCTGTGCGGTGGGGTGGTTTGTACTCAGAAAAGATTGGGAAGGAGTCTGTGCGGTGGGGTGGTCTGTACTCAGAAGAGATTGGAAAGGGGTCTGTGCGGTGGGGTGGTCTGTACTCAAAAGAGATCGGGCAGGGGTCTGTGCGGTGGGGTGGTCTGTAATAGTCAGAAGAGATTGGGCAGGGGTCTGTGCAGTGGGGTGGTCTGTAATAGTCAGAAGAGATTGAGAAAGAGTCTGTGCGGTGGGGTGGACAGTACTCAGAAAAGATTGGAAAGGGGTCTGTGCGATGAGGTGGTCTACTCAGAAGAGATTGGGAAGGAGTCTGTGCGGTGGGGTGGTCTGTACTCAGAAGAGATTGGAAAGGGGTCTGTGCGGTGGGGTGGTCTGTACCCAGAAGAGATTGGAAAGGGGTCTGTGCGGTGGGGTGGTCTGTACCCAGAAGAGATTGGGAAGGGGTCTGTGCGGTGGGGTGGTCTGTACTCAGAAGAGATTGGGAAGGGGTCTGTGCGGTGGGGTGGTTTGTACCCAGAAGAGATTGGAAAGGGGTCTGTGCGGTGGGGTGGTCTATACTCAGAAGAGATTGGAAAGGGGTCTGTTCAGTGGGGTGGTCTGTACTCAGAAGAGTTTGGGAAGGGGTCTGTGCGGTGGGGTGGTTTGTACCCAGAAGAGATTGGAAAGGGGTCTGTGCGGTGGGGTGGTCTATACTCAGAAGAGATTGGAAAGGGGTCTGTGCGGTTGGGTGGTCTGTACTCAAAAGAGTTCAGGCAGGGGTCTGTGTGGTGGGGTGGTCTGTAATACTCAGAAGAGATTGGACAGGGGTCTGTGCAGTGGGGTGGTCTGTAATAGTCAGAAGAGATTGAGAAAGAGTCTGTGCGGTGGGGGGGGGTCTGTACTCAGAAGAGATTGGGAAGGAGTCTGTGTGGTGGGGTGGTCTGTACTCAGAAGAGATTGGGAAGGAGTCTGTGTGGTGGGGTGGTCTGTACTCAGAAGAGATTGGGAAGGAGTCTGTGTGGTGGGGTGGTCTGTACCCAGAAGAGACTGGGAAGGAGTCTGTGTGGTGGGGTGGTCTGTACTCAGAAGAGATTGGGAAGGAGTCTGTGTGGTGGGGTGGTCTGTACCCAGAAGAGATTGGGAAGGAGTCTGTGTGGTGGGGTGGTCTGTACTCAGAAGAGATTGGGAAGGAGTCTGTGTGGTGGGTGGTCTGTACTCAGAAGAGATTGGAAAGGGGTCTGTGCGGTGGGGTGGTCTGTACTCAGAAGAGATTGGAAAGGGGTCTGTGCGGTGGGGTGGTCTGTACTCAAAAGAGATCGGGCAGGGGTCTGTGCGGTGGGGTGGTCTGTAATAGTCAGAAGAGATTAGGCAGGGGTCTGTGCAGTGGGGTGGTCTGTAATAGTCAGAAGAGATTGGAAAGGGGTCTGTGCGATGAGGTGGTCTACTCAGAAGAGATTGGGAAGGAGTCTGTGCGGTGGGGTGGTCTGTACTCAGAAGAGACTGGGAAGGAGTCTGTGCGGTGGGGTGGTCTGTACTCTGAAGAGATTGGAAAGGGGTCTGTGCGGTGGGGTGGTCTGTACCCAGAAGAGATTGGAAAGGGGTCTGTGCAGTGGGGTGGTCTGTACTCAGAAGAGATTGGGAAGGAGTCTGTGCGGTGGGGTGGTTTGTACCCAGAAGAGATTGGAAAGGGGTCTGTGCGGTGGGGTGGTCTATACTCAGAAGAGATTGGAAAGGGGTCTGTGCGGTTGGGTGGTCTGTACTCAAAAGAGTTCAGGCAGGGGTCTGTGCGGTGGGGTGGTCTGTAATACTCAGAAGAGATTGGACAGGGGTCTGTGCAGTGGGGTGGTCTGTAATAGTCAGAAGAGATTGAGAAAGAGTCTGTGCGGTGGGGGGGGGGGGGGTCTGTACTCAGAAGAGATTGGGAAGGAGTCTGTGTGGTGGGGTGGTCTGTACTCAGAAGAGATTGGGAAGGAGTCTGTGTGGTGGGGTGGTCTGTACTCAGAAGAGATTGGGAAGGAGTCTGTGTGGTGGGGTGGTCTGTACCCAGAAGAGATTGGGAAGGAGTCTGTGTGGTGTGGTGGTCTGTACTCAGAAGAGATTGGGAAGGAGTCTGTGTGGTGGGGTGGTTTGTACCCAGAAGAGATTGGGAAGGAGTCTGTGTGGTGGGGTGGTCTGTACTCAGAAGAGATTGGGAAGGAGTCTGTGTGGTGGGGTGGTCTGTACTCAGAAGAGATTGGGAAGGAGTCTGTGTGGTGGGGTGGTCTGTACTCAGAAGAGATTGGGAAGGGGTCTGTGCAGTGGGGTTGTCTGTACCCAGAAAAGATTGGGAAGGAGTCTGTGCGGTGGGGTGGTCTGTACCCAGAAGAGATTGGGAAGGAGTCTGTGTGGTGGGGTGGTCTGTACTCAGAAGAGATTGGGAAGGAGTCTGTGTGGTGGGGTGGTCTGTACTCAGAAGAGATTGGGAAGGGGTCTGTGCAGTGGGGTTGTCTGTACCCAGAAGAGATTGGGAAGGAGTCTGTGCGGTGGGGTGGTCTGTACCCAGAAGAGATTGGGAAGGAGTCTGTGTGGTGGGGTGGTCTGTACTCAGAAGAGATTGGGAAGGAGTCTGTGTGGTGGGGTGGTCTGTACTCAGAAGAGATTGGGAAGGGGTCTGTGCAGTGGGGTTGTCTGTACCCAGAAGAGATTGGGAAGGAGTCTGTGCGATGGGGTGGTCTGTACTGGGGCTCTGTACTGAGAAGGGGCTGGGGGGATGATCAGTGCTGAAGGGGTTCAGAGCTGTTGAGGGAAATCTGTTCTGGATGGGAAATTGGGGCTGTTGTGGGAGATTTGTACTGAGGGGGATATGGGCTTGAGGAAATTTGTAACGGCTGGAAGGGATCATTTGTGACTGTACTCCATCCTGTATGTTACTCACCCCTGACCCCTGCACTACATATTACTGATCCCTTTATGATGGACACTGTGTTCTACATTTCATGTTCCTAACCATTGCACTCTTTATGCTGGGTTTTATTTACATACTCCTTAACACTGTGTTCTAAGTACTGTACATTATTTACTCCTTCTTCTTTAACCACTTCTGGACTGAAAGGTTTTACCCCCTTAAAGCGGAGTTCCGGTCACAGAAAAAAAATTTCAACGAACATACCCCCGGGACAGTCAGGGCTAGTGCATTCCACAATGGCTAGCCTCTGATCTGTCCCGGTTCGCACTTACCTTTTTAGAAGAAATACTCACTTTTAAAATTTCTTTTCCAGCGCTGCCATCTCAGGTGTGGGCAGCTTGAAGCCAGCGCGATCCTCTTCCGCGTCCTCTTCCATCCTCTTCGGTCCCACGATGCACTGCGCCGGCCCCGCCGTCACTTCCGGGTCTGCAGCGTCATCCCTGCACAGCTTCTGGGCATGCTCAGAAGCTGTTTGGCAAGGTATGACGCGCCTGCACCGGAACTGACGTCGGGGCCGGTGCAGGCGCATTGATTCCTGGGAGCGATGACGTTCAGTTCCCAGGAATCATTGCAAAGCGGAAGTGACGGCGCGGGCCGTGCGGCCGAGGGAGGAAGTGGAAGGAAGGTGAGTATTTTTTTTCTGCAATTACAAGGTGAGTAAAAAAAATAAAAAATCCTAACTACCCATTTCTTTCTCAGGTGAGCTATAGCAAGCGGATGGCCCAAAATCGACTATGTCGATTTTGTGGCCGGAACTCTGCTTTAATGACCAGGCCATTTTTTGCGATATGGCACTGCGTTACTTTAACTGACAATTGTGCAGTTGTACAAAACTGTACCTAAATAAAATTGATGTCCCTTTTTTCCCACAAATAGAGCTTTATTTTGGTGGTATTTGAACACCTCTGCGGTTTTTATTTTTTGCACTGTAAACAAAAAAAAAGCGACAATTGTGAAAAAAAATATTGTTTTACCTTCTGCTCTTAAACACAGTCAATAAAAAACATTAAAAAAATCAATTTTTTTCATCATTTTAGGCCAATATGTATTCTGCTTCATATTTTTGGTAAAAAAAAAAAATCCCAATAAGTGTATGTTGATTAGTTTGCGCAAAAGATATAGTTTCTACTAGTAATTGCGGCGATCAGCGATTTTTAGCGGGACTGAAAAATCGCAGCGGACAAATTGGACACCTAACTGACACTTTTGAGGAGACCAATGACATTACTACAGTAATCAGTTCTAATAATATGCACTTTTACTGTACTAATGACACTGGCAGGGAAGGGGTTAACACCAGGGGCGATCAAAGGGTTAAGTCTTTCTCTAGGGGATGCTTACTAAGGCTTCTTTCACACGGGCGCTCCGTTTTTGTCGTCCGATCAGTCACTTTTTTTTTTACGGACACAGGTGACACTTGTGTCATCCGGTCCGTATGTCCGCATATCATCCCATCCGTTTGCGGATGATATACGGACATAATGTATGTCTATGGGATTGCAGATGTCAGGGGATGACAGACAGAATGGCGGTCTGCTTTGTTTACATGTCTTGAATGTGTTTCTGTCATTATGATAAATTTTGCATCTTGAAGTACAGGTATGGTTACATATCTCTTATTCTTGCTATGTGAAGCTGTTGTTATGTCTCTGACATTATGGCTGTGAGTTATGCATGAGAAGAAACTGGGGAACACACAATTGCTGATTTCTTTGAAAAGTGTCTAGTTGTCTGGCTGTTGTGTCGAGCCATGAGTTTCCATGCAAATCACTGATGTGGGTATATGCAGATCGGGAAAATCTGAGAAAACACTCCTTGATGATTTTTGTACTTATTGACCCTGGTGTAAAAATGTCAGTAATATAAAGCTTCCCAACCACCAGATCAAACCTGCCTTGGAAGTTTGAATATGTGTGGGGGGAGTGCTGGACCTCTTGAGTAGATGGGAATCAGTAGCCAAACTATTCAATGTTTGCGGTCGGCGGCAGCTGTCTGTTGGCCGGGAAAACCCAAAGGAGAGGCTAGAAACAATGACAGTGCCATACCAATTATATACAGTAAGTCCAGTATAATAAAGTAAAAGCTGCTACACTGGTGCCCAACCACTCTACTATCTGTGCATTTTAATTCACTGCCTGCACATAAGCCCTGATGAAGGAGGAGATGTGAGCCCCCGAAACACGTTGGATTTCTATTTCTAACAAAAGTCTTTACAGAGCTTATTCAATTGTTCTGTAACTCTCTTCTTTTCAACAATCGTGGAAGCTTGAATATGATCCATGATGCAGCAAGTAGAGAAATAAGAAGTACCACAGTACAACCTCCTCCTAATGCCCTCCTATCTATCCTGTATGGAGCTGTGTGTGCTTATCCTCCAGTAAATTATACAGAATTTAGACCATGAGGAAAGCGTGCGTCAAGGTAAAATTAAAAAAAAATCATATGCAGTACAATACGAGCACATTTACCAGTGCTTTATATTTTAAAAACCCTACAAGTACAGAAAATTCCAGTTGATGTGCACTCAGGTCTTAAGCCCTGTTATGGCATTACAATACTCCTTTGTTGTCAACTCAGTGCTGTCAGCCCTGCCCAGTGTCTTTTGCTAAACTACTCAACCACTCCCATTTTTAGATCTGTACGATATACAGTGCATTGCGATAGTATTTGGCCCCTTTGAACTTTTGGACCTTTTGCCACATTTCAGGCTTCAAACATAAAGATATAAAACTGTAATTTTGTGTGAAGAATCAACAACAAGTGGGACACAATCCTGAAGTGGAACGAAATTTATTGGATATTTAAAACTTTTTTAACAAATAAAAAACTGAAAAATTGGGCGTGCAAAATTATTCAGCCCCCTTAAGTTAATACTTTGTAGCGCCACCTTTTGCTGCGATTACAGCTGTAAGTCGCTTGGGGTATGTCTCTATCAGTTTTGCACATCGCGAGACTGAAATTTTCGCACCATTCCTCCTTGCAAAACAGCTCGAGCTCAGTGAGGTTGGATGGAGAGCGTTTGTGAACAGCAGTTTTCAGTTCTTTCCACAGATTCTCGATTGGATTCAGGTCTGGACTTTGACTTGGCCATTCTAACACCTGGATATGTTTATTTGTGAACCATTCTATTGTAGATTTTCCTTTATGTTTTGGATCATTGTCTTGTTGGAAGACAAATCTCTGTCCCAGTCTCAGGTCTTTTGCAGTCATCAGGTTTTCTTCCAGAATGGTCCTGTATTTGGCTCCATCCATCTTCCCATTCATTTTAACCATCTTCCCTGTCCCTGCTGAAGAAAAGAAGGCCCAAACCATGATGCTGCCACCACCATGTTTGACAGTGGGGATGGTGTGTTCAGGGTGATGAGCTGTGTTGCTTTTACGCCAAACATAAAGTTTTGCATTGTTGCCAAAAAGTTCGATTTTGGTTTCATCTGACCAGAGTACCTTCTTCCACATGTTTGGTGTCTCCCAGGTGGCTTGTGGCAAACTTTAAACAACACTTTTTATGGATATCTTTAAGACATGGCTTTCTTCTTGCCACTCTTCCATAAAGGCCAGGTTTGTGTAGTATACGACTGATTGTTGTCCTATGGACAGAGTCTCCCACCTCAGCTGTAGATCTCTGCAGTTCATCCAGAGTGATCATGGGCCTCTTGGCTGCATCTCTGATCAGTCTTCTCCTTGTATGAGCTGAAAGTTTAGAGGGACGGCCAGGTCTTCGTAGATTTGCAGTGGGCTGATACTCCTTCCATTTCAATATTATCGCTTGCACAGTGCTCCTTGGGATGTTTAAAGCTTGGGAAATCTTTTTGTATCAAAATCCGGCTTTAAACTTCTCCACAACAGTATCTCAGACCTGCCTGGTGTGTTCCTTGTTCTTCATGATGCTCTCTGCGCTTTAAACGGACCTCTGAGACTATCACAGTGCAGGTGCATTTATACGGAGACTTGATTACACACAGGTGGATTCTATTTATCATCATTAGTCATTTAGGTCAACATTGGATCATTCAGAGATCCTCACTGAACTTCTGGAGAGAGTTTGCTGCACTGAAAGTAAAGGGGCTGAATAATTTTGCATGCCCAATTTTTCAATTTTTTATTTGTTAACAAAGTTTGAAATATCCAATAAATTTTGTTCCACTTCATGATTGTGTCCCATTTGTTGTTGATTCTTCACAAAAAAATTACAGTTTTATATCTTTATGTTTGAAGCCTGAAATGTGGCAAAAGGTCGCAAAGTTCAAGGGGGCCGAATACTTTCGCAAGGCACTGTAAATGCTATTTATTCTGTAGTCCAAGTTAAGAACTACAGTAATAGGGCTCTTTGATATAACACAGGCAGACAACACACAATGCACAGGACAGCTCTGAATCCACAGTGCTTTTGTGCACTTTTTTAACAGAAATTGCTTCCACTGGTGTATTTAAGAAACCAAAAAGGGAGATGATCATTATTAAGGCTCATACATATGAAGCAAACCTTCTTATTTTAGCACAGCTGATCAGTTTACTGGATAGCTTTGAATGCTTTCACTTGCCTTGAATTGTTCTGGGCAACTCGTATTTCTATAGCTGGTTCATTAATTGCACTTTAGCATAGAAATTCCAGGTTGACAGGTTTGTTGTAGGTGACACTACTACCTTCCACTCCTTTTCATATATATGCTTTGTGAATCTAGTATTATCATTGTAAGGATGTGAGACCAGAAGGATATGTATTCCCTAATGGGCGTGTTTCTACAAAGTACAAAATGATCTGGCACAATTAAGTATTTTGTGGATCCTTGGGTCATAATCAATCCATGTGCTTCCACTTGTTATATTTTTTTCATAAATCCCCTGCTGAAACTCATTAAACTTTAATATAATGTACAAAACACTTTTGAATTCACACTTTCCTTTGGAGTAAACAGTGAGCTCCACATAGAATTTGTTTTAGTATGGCTAAACACAGTGGCTTCTGGTGCAGGGCCGCTGATAGGGGGGGGCATCAGTCCTCCTATAGGGGGCCCAGGCACACAGGGAGGCCCCAACAGCATGGGGAATCAGTGCGGTCGGGCGGAGGGGCAATTACAAAAGGAAGCCCTGTGCGGCTCTCTGTAGCAGCTGAAAGCCAGTTTCTCCCCCTCCTGCCAGCTTTCAGCTGCCGCAGGGAGAGACACAGACACAGGGCATCGTTCCTGTAATTGCTTCTCCCAGACCAATCCTCCTCCCTGTTCTGTCTGCTTCTGAAATCCCCCCCCCCCCGTGTACCCACTTTCACTGTGCTGTTTCCCCCACCCCCAGCACTGCAGGCTTCCCAGTTTTATAAAAGAATAACAAATTGTGAAAAAAAAAAAATAAACATTGTAATAAATCATTAAAAAAAAAAGTAAAATAAAATAATTGTAAACGTTAACAATTTAAAAAAAAAATATCATTTTTTTCTTTTTAATGTAATAAACAATTAAAAATGGCTAATTCACACAGGTTTTCTGTTATGTTTTTGTCCCCTAATAATGATTTTAGTATATTTTTTGTGAAAATATTGTCTTGACATATTCGGGGGGGGGGGGCCCTGCCAGGTAGGCTGTATGGAGCCCCGTGATTTCTAACAGCAGCCCTGATCTGGTGCATTGGGGGCGCCCCCCCTATCCATGCGTCCTGCCCCCTTGTCTACAAAGTACATGTGCCGGACGCATGAATTTCAATGAGTTTTTTTTTTTTTTAAGCACGTGAGGCTCTAACAGGCTTCAAAAAAGGGTGGGCTTGGGGTGCAGAGCACTGTGCCCGGAGCTCACCCAGTTGTGTGACAATAGCGAATGAATATTCACTTTTGCCACACTGATTCTCCTCCTGGCCAATCAGGAAGCGGGTCCTGAGACCCCTTTCCCGATTAGCCGAAAGAAAAAGCCATGCTATTGGCCAAGGAGCGGAGGAGGGTGGAGACTGAGGGGGAAGCCGCTGCCGCCACTGCCTGCCCAGGGTGAGTGAGCCAGCGACCGGGGGACAGTGCAGGCTGGAGCTGGTGGGGGCCTGGCGGGCTGGTGGGGGACAGTGTGGGCTGGAGCTAGAGGGAACAGTGTGGGCTGGAGCAGGTGTGGTCGGGGGGGTATGGTGTGGTCTGTCTGCCGCCCCCCCCGGCCCATGGAGCACCAGCCGCCACTGTCTAAACAGTTGCTGTAAAAATAATTTTAATAATACAGATGTTGCTGGGTTTAAAGCCCCATAGACATTCGCCAAATGGCGGTCGACCTCAGCCGGTTCAATAAAAACTGTCTGACATTCGGCTTGTGTGTATGGCAGCTGGTCGGATGAGCATGCTGGAAAACCAGCAGCTGACCAGCGCTGCCCCCCTGTCAGAATACAACAGCTTAGCGGGAGATTGCTGTACTAACGCTGGATCGTTAGTACAGCAGCTCCGACCAGAGTGGACAGTTTTTTTTAGTTCAACCTGCTGGGTTTAACAGAAAAAAAACATATAGTTTGTACCAGGCTTAAGGCCTCATTCACACCCACTATAACTGTGGTTGGAAGGCAGGAAATTCAAAGCAATGAAAGGGTAACCAGCCATTTGCTGGCCTTTTGCATATAATGGAACATGCAGAGATTAGCTGCAAATGATTATCTGCAGACAGTGTGCATCCAGGGCCGGTCACACATAGGTAATCACTACGTGTTTGGTTAAATGTGAACAGCCACAAATGGCTGCAGGCGTTGTCAGCCTCCTTTTGCTTTGAATGGGGTTTCCAGCCCGCAACATTTTGCAGGAAACCTCGTTGAGTCTCCTGTGGGAAATCATTCGCAAGTGTGAATGAGGCCTAAAGTGTCGTTTTCTATGAAGTACAGTTACAAGCTAGTTTCTTTTATCTCATGTGTCTTCAAGTTTAAGGATTTCCCTGCCATAATTCTAGAAGTTCTTGTTTTTCACCATGGGGTTTGGGTGTTCCAACCTACTTTGAGATATTGCTTCCACTGTTTCATTTTGGATAAAATGAATTAAAAACTCAGCAGGGAGATTGGGGCCTCTGTACAACCAGTTTACACTTGCTGTGGGAAGTTTTAAAGATCTAGTCATGAAAAGTCCCCAAGAGAATTCAGAAACTGCCTGGTCATTTATCTATCCAGAGTCTAATAAAAACAGATGTATCAGTTTTTGATAAATTGACTCTTTAGAGCCCATTCACATTAGCGCGACTTGTCAGGCGACTTGTCAGCCTGACAAGTCGCGCTCGGTCGCGGTCCATTGATTAGCACAGGACCTGTTCTAATAGGAGCGACACAAGTTGCTCCGACTTAGAAAAAGGGTCCTGTACTACTTTGGGGCGACCTCGGAGCGACTTGCATAGACTTCCATTATGTGAAGTCCCTGCAAGTCGCTCCGAAGTCCTAGTGCACGGGACTGACAAGTCGCCTCCCCAAGTCGTGCAGAGTCGTGTGTCGTGCTAGTCTGAATGGGCTCTTAGGTCAAATAACTCTTTATACAAAGTATTTTAAGGCATTTTGAGAGCAAACATAATATACATTTCAATACCACCTATAAAGGAGTATCATAAGTGAAAAAAACATGAAACATGAAAATTGAAAAAAAACATGAAACATGAAAATTGAAAAAAGGCACTGAGACTTGAAGGTCTTACAAGCCCAACCAAGGCAATGGGAGAAGGAATGAGAAGGAAAGGTGAGGTAGAGAAAAAGAAGTTGTAAGAAAAGGAACAGGGTGGAAAATCAGGAGGATGAGGTAATTAGAAACAAGAGGAACTATGGGTCTGTGACCCTGTCTTTGAAATGAGAGGATGAGTCCAAATAACAAAATTATCTAGGGTGGTACATCTAGTTCAATGTGTGATCAAGACTTGGAAATAGTCTGAATCACTATATGCTTGCCATCTAATCCAAACAGTGCAGACTTTTTCTGGGTCAGTGCTGTCCTCTGATCAGGGACACCATTGCCATGATGTTGTTGAATATCTAGGCCTACTCCAAAAGGTGTGCAGGAGAAGTCGTTTTCCAGTAGTGTAAGATACCTTACTTGATTTCAAAGAAGGACCCAGGAATCCTCAACAAGAGGGAACCTTGGGAGACACCTGGACGTCAAAGATACACATGGAATTGTATGAAGTAAATGCTTTTTGACAAAATGGTGGAATCAGACGACAGCCTCACCAAATATGAAGAAAGGAGTGATAAATTGATTGGTTTCACTATTTACAGTAGCTGCAGATATCTTTGGTTTTCAGTCATGCCTTCTCCTAAACCAGGGGTGGGGAACCTACGTCCCGGGGGCCGTATGCGGCCCTCAAAGTCATCTGGTCCGGCCCCCCGTGCAGCTGAGTCTGTGTCTCTCAGCTGATCTGTCAGAATGAAGCCAATGCTTCCTGTATAGTTCTGGCTCCGCTGTGAGTCTGAGTGAGTCACAGGCGGAGTGACAGGAAACATCGCCTCTTCCTCCAGCACGGCGCCACTGCTAGCCAGCATTTCCCGCCAGCAGCACACACAGCAGTACCAGCCAGAGCCAGCAGTACTCACAGCAATACCAGCCAGAGACAGGAGTACCAGCCAGAGGCAGCAGTACCAGCCAGAACCAGCAGTACTCACAGCAGTATAAGCCAGAGCCAGCAGTACCCACAGCAGTACCAGCCAGAGCCAGTAGTACCCACAGCAGTACCAGCCAGAGTCAGCAGTACCCACAACAGTACCAGCCAGCAGTACCTACAGCACAGTACCAGCCAGCAGTACCCACAGCAGTACCAGCCAGCAGTACCCACAGTACCAGCCAGCAGTACCAGCCTGAGCCAGCAGTACCCAAGGCAGTACCAGCCAGCAGTACCTACAGCACAGTATCAGCCTGAATCAGCAATACCCACAGCAGTACCAGCCTGAGGCAGTAGTACACACAGCAGTACCAGCCAGCAGTACCCACAGCACAGTACAAGCCAGCAGTACCAGCCTGAGCCAGCTGTACCCACAGCAGTACCAGCCAGCTGTACCCACCAGCAGTACCAGCCAGCTATGCCCACCAGCATTACCCGCCAGCAGTTCTTTTCAAAACTTACCACCACAAAGTTGACTGCGCTCCAGACTGACCGAGGCAAACCTGGAAAACCAGTTGCGAGTAGCAACATCATCAATACCAGCTAACATCACACATCTCACCACAGAGAAGCGGTTGCAGCCATCACATGAGGGGTGAGTTAATTAAATGTTTGACCAAATATAACAGGCACATTTTTAAGTTGATAATTTTGTACGGCCCCCGAATGATTTTATAAATACCCAAATGGCCCTTGGCAGAAAAAATGTTCCCCACCCCTGTCCTAAACAGAGATGTATAGTAACTAAGTAGAACTACTTCACTACTGTACTTAAGTACCGAAAGGCTGAATCTGTACTTTCCTAGAGTAGAATTATTTTCTCCTACTTCCACTTTTACTTCACTACATTTTTTCAATGATTTCAATACTTCTACTCTGATATTTTTTTTGTGCTGCATAGTTACTCGTTACAATTATAAAAATTACCACTGCCAGAACAGTAGATGGCAGGTTTCATGAAGCTCAAAACATGTATTATCAGTGCATACGAAAATAAATGCTACTGTATGTATAAATAAAAGCTGCATTTGAAATAATAAAAAACAATATGTTGTTCAAACTTTTGACTTCTTTCTTTAATAACTACATAACACAGTACTTGTACTTTTACTTTCAGTACTTGAGTAGCAAAATTTAAAAGAAAACTACTTGCAATACTTAAATGCAAAAATGCAAAAATGTTGAATACTTTAGTACTTCTACTCAAGTCACTTTTTGATCGAGCACTTGTACTTTTACTCAAGTATGGGTTTCGAGTACTTTATACAACTCTGCTCCTAAAGCAGTTGAAAATTGCTTCTTGACAACAGATTCCACAGTAAAATAAACAGATCTTCTCAACTTTTTCTTGTATTGTGATTTTTTAGATGGGCAATAGTCATGGAAGCAACAACCAACCAGTCAAGAAGCAACAAGGTTACAGACTGAGGCGAACTTCTTTTCCATTGACATCTTGCTTAAAAATAAAAAACAAATCTTAAGCTGGGAAATCTAAATAGCAAAAAAAAAATCAATATCCTGAGTCCACAGCATTGTCAAAACTCCTCCTATATTTCAGGGCAACAATTGATGTTCACAGACAAAACGCTTACCCCATCTTGAATCTGTCGTTGGTCTGGTCAGCGTCCATGAATTACATATAATACCAGTGAGGGCAAACCTTTTTTCTTTTTTTCATTTTACATGTAGTGGAGAATGGTTAAAGCCACCGTCAAGCCTTTTTTGCCATCTCTGTCCCTTTTGCAAAATATCTCTTCACTTCCAGTTCTGTAGAATCACCAGGATGTGAGAAAAATGTATTAAATAAAGGTATTTACAGGGCTTTTTTTCAGCAGGAACGCGGGGGAATGCAGTTCTGGCACCTCCAGCACTGAATGCATGTAAAGGTGAGGGATTCTGGAGGGTCTATGATGCTGACTTCTGGAGGATCTATTGTAACTATTTTTGCATGGGGGTCTATTGTTGCTTAGGGCATCTTATGTTGCTGAGGGATCAATTGTTGGTAAGGATCTACTGTTAAGGGAGAAGTCTATTGTTGCTTGCTGCTGGAAGATCCATTGTTGCTGCTGGGGTGGATCTATTGTAGCTAAAGTGGTATTTTGTACCAGGGATCTATTATTGCTGGTGGGATCTATTGTTGCTGGGACTGGGTCTTTTGTTGCTAGGGGCATATATTGTTGCTGGGGGGGTCTATTATTGCTGGGGGACAACCTATTGTTGCTGGGTGGTGTCTATTGTTTGCCGGTGGGTGATCTATTGTTTCTGGGTGGATCTTTTTTTGCTAGGGGGGTCTAGTGTGGCTGGGATGGGGTCTATTGTGCTTTTTTATCATTGCATACAACAAATTACTTAACACCACATGGCATGGTTCTGTATTCTCTAAAAGCGGTGGTACTGGGAGGTGGGTAGGGGGTGAAACCAAGGAACGGTACTTGGAGGTGGGTAGCGGATGGAGACAAGGGATGACTTAAAAAGTGCGAGTTCCTGCACCTATTCTCAGAGAAAAAAAGCCTTGGGTATTTATATATCACTAACAATTTACGAAACACTTTACATACTATGCCTTCATATATGTCTCTGCCCTCATGCAGGGGCATACAGTCTAAGGTTCCTATCTTATGTGCATTCAGTCTTCACACTATTCCCCCTTCAACACAGATAGTGTTGACAGGGGAATTCCTCCTGCCAAGCAATTGTCTTCTCCTGGTGGGGGGGCAGGAAGCCGTCCCTGCTGGGAGAAGAAAGTGATTATCGATAGCAGCTTTAGCAGCCGCTTGCGATAATCAGAAGTGAATCCGGCAGGCTGATTGTACCCAAGTTGATTGATCAATTAACTTGGTACATTCAGACTGCCCATTGAATGGCTTGAATCTCGGCCAACTGGCAGAGATTTGAACCCTATATGGCCGGCCTTACAGTCTAAGGTTCCTACCTCACATGCATTCATAAATACATGCACACACATACTAGGGCCAATATGATCAGGAAACATTTAACCTGCAATCAAGTCTTTGGAATGAGGAAGGAAAGCAGAGTACCAGGAGGAAACCCATGCATGCACAGGAAGATCATGTAGACTCTATGCAGATAATGAGTGAGGAAAGTTCCATATTAGACAGCTGTCATTGGAATAAGTGTCCTCATTGGAAGAATCCTCCTTTACCTGCTTTGACGAGACAGATCGCACTAAAAACCTGACAGAGGTTTCAACCCCCACTAAAAGGAAAAGTTTTGGTGTTACATGCATAACAAGACTAAAGCCTACGACACATGGGCCAAATGTCGGGTGGCATTGACCGGTTCAATAGAAACCAGACGAAATTCAGTCCAGCCAATGGCATAATTCCCAACATTTGAAATACATTTGCAGGGACACTTTGCAGCACAGCTATTAATTACTTACCACACCCAATTCCCGAAGCTCCGCCCACTCCACATAATTAATCTCCACCTACTTATCATCCGATTATAGGGTCTACTCAATAAAGAGAGAATTACAGGAAATTGAAAAGGGAATTTCATACTTAAGGCCAAAGTAGCAGAGTTGGAATAATTCTCCTATTCAGCTGCACTACTTCTGCCTGAAGTTTAAAATTCTCATCACAATTCCCTGCAATTCTGAAGTGTCCAATGTGCTCAGCTGTGACCATACAAAAAATGTAATATGTAAATATCAATAAAGTGCAAGGTGTAAATAAGTATAATAAAACCTAATTATACTATCCGGTATAATTGAGCACATTTGACACTTTATTCATATGTCATGTTACCAGATATTTTTGCACATATGATTGTTGCTTTCATCCTACCTACCTTTATGTCTGTGAATGTGTCTTCACTCTCCAGGGGTCCTTCTCTGCCCTGCTGTGGTGGCCGGCGAGGCGCTGCCGAGAACGAGTGCCTTTGATTTAACAGCGGCGCCAGTCGGTGCCATTACATAACTGCGCATGCGCCCGCCCGGCCGAGCTTGTACGAACTTTCCCCAGCCTGGCAGGGGCCAGATTGGCGCATGCGCAGTTACGATGTCGGCTCGCAACCATTTTTTTTACGAGCACTGGCTGCCCGTAACAGGCAGCTCGATTAACGGGCGCTTGCCGGGACAATGAAAATTACCCGGGACAGGCTTCTATTTGCCGGGACTGTCCCAGCAAAATCGGGACAGTTGGCAAGTATGCCAATGGCTGAGAGCTCTGACCGGTGTGTTCTGGCCGGGGGGGCGGTCCCCCAGTGCATCTTAAGAGCATTATAGGCCCCTGGGCAATGCCGTACACTGGGGCCCCACCTACACAATCACCCACGAGAATAAAAATGCAAATTATGGATAAGGCGATATTTATTGGTACAACAGTGCCAGGCTAATGACAGCTTCCAAGTTGGGTGGCAGCGTCCGGTGAACACGGATGGGAGTCAGACTCGACTGTCCTGTGTGTGCGTGTTCTTTCTGCAGTTGTGGGCTCCCCTTCCATGGCCCAAGTGGCCTGACAGCAGCGCAGGGCCGACAGGCGCTTGCCACCTGCTAACTGCTAAGTTCGGAGGCGGGATGCACACGTGAATCGGTACGAATTTTGGCTGGGGCTTGGTCGCTGGGCAGGTGGGGCCCCCCAGGCAAGTGGGGCCCCCGGCAACTGCCCAGCATGCCCATTCAGTAAGATGGCCCTGCTGTCTCCCTGTCAGAACACAATAGAACAGCATGGTAGCTCGCTGTAATAACATTGCATGGTTAGTACAGCTGCTCCGACCAGAGCTGTCAGTTTTTTTTCGTTTAGCCCTGCTGGGTTGACCAAGAAAAAAAAAAAAACGAATAGTGTGTACTAGAGACTTATAATTTGGTAAAAACATACACAAAATTCAAATCTAACAAATTTTGTATGGCTTGCATTCTATACTAGGTCTGCCTGTTTTATATCTAGATTCCTTTCTAGCTCTGTTGCCTGCTCTACCATCCCAAATATTCCAGCCTTTATTCCTCTTTGGCCATATGCCCCAGCGATCACAATATAAAGAATGTAAAAGGACAAAGGTAAAGGGAGCAGTGCTGCGATGGTGCATCTTATATCACATAAAATATTGAGTTAACTCTAGAGCGTTAACAACAAAAATAGGAAAAAAAGTTGACATGATCTGTGAAATTGCCTCCTCCTGACTTGCCCCACCACTACTCACAAGCTCTCTGCATATTCTCTTTAGCAACAATTGGTCTATTATTCCACCAAACATGCTGTTGGAAACATTCAGGGGGAAAGTACAAATCCAAATGCTGTTTTATGCATCCTTAGAACAGCATGTGCCATCGCTGGAATGTATGTAAGCAGCTACTGCTGCTTTCACACTCCCTGTCTCCCTGTGGCAGCACTGTGAGATAAAACATCCAAGAAAAGTGGTGCTGACAGATAGAAGGATCTGCCTGTGATTGTTGGAGTAGCCTACCGATTTTACAATCCCTAAGATCTTCCATGTTCATAATGGGCAATGCACTTATAGGAGTTCTATAGTCACAAAATACACTATCATTTTATAACATCAACATTGTAAAAGCAATACAAACAATCGTCTTATTAAATAGGGTTTTGCCCCATAAGAAACAGCAACAAGTCTGTGAATAGGTCCAAACATTATAAGAGTTTATTACACACTTTGAGCAGACGCACGGGGTTGCCAGTGCAACAGAAGGCCACCAGCTATTGCTTATTCTCCTACAGGTTTTAAAGTGATATTAACCACATAACGACCGCTCACATTGCTGCTACTGCGGCAATGTGGCTCGTTATTGTCCAGCGACGTAGACCTACGTCGCTGGACTCCTCCCCTCGTGGGCGGCACGCGCACCGCCGGAGGCTCGCTCCCGCTGTTTTCAGTCACAGCGGGAGTCGGGCCAGGGGAAGAGCGGCTGTGATCACCGCCGCTCTTCCCCGATCGTCGGGGAATCGAGTTTGGAGATCCGCCCGCTTGTGTAAACAAAGCGGGCGGATCTCCTAAGTGACAGACAGTGACAGATTGCAGGGTTCAGCATAGCTGAACATGCGATCTGTCCCTGTGTCACTCAGTCACCTCCCCCCACACACGTTAGTAAGCACCAGGCATACATTAACCCCTCCCTCTCCAATAAAATGAACCCCTTCCCTGCCAGTGTCATTTTTACAGTAACAGTGCATATTTATAGCACTGATTACTGTAGTAATGTTACTGGTACCCCCAAAAGTGTGAAAAATGTCAGTCAGGGGTCCGATCTGTCCGCCGCAATGTCGCAGTCCCGCAAAAAAAATCGCAGATCGCCGCCATTACTCGTTAAAAAAAAAAAAACACCAAAAATGACAGAAATCTTTCCCTTTGTTAGTAAACGCAATAACTTTTGCGCAAACCAATCAAAATACGCTTATTGCGATTTTTTTTACCAAAAATATGTAGCAGAAAACAAATTTGCCAAAAATGATAAAAAATTTTGATTTTTACATTTTTTGGGGGGGACTTTCGTATAAAAAAATGTGAAAAATATTGTTATTTTTTCAAAATTTTCGCTCTTTTTTTGTTTATAGCGCAAAAAGTAAAAATCACACAGGTGATCAAATACCACCAAAAGAAAGCTCTGTTTGTGGGGAGAAAAAAAGGACATTTGGGTACAGCATTCCATGACCGCGCAATTGTCAGTTAAAGTCGCACAGTGCCGAATCGCAAAAAGTGGCCCAGACGTAAGACAGCAAAATCCTCCCGTGGTAAAGTGGTTAAAGGCACATTTTTTTGTCTCAGCCAATGAGGAGGGAGAGTCCCCAAGGTTCTCATGCACATCGCTGGATCACGTTGGGGCTCAGGTAAGTATTAGGGAAGCTGGGGGGGCTGCTGCACACAGAAAGTTTTTTACCTTCATGCATTATAACCTTGAGCCTTTAAAACCAGTTTAAGTACTGTGCAATCAAGATAACAAACATGCCAAATATCACTGGTCATTACAGATAGTTATATAATCGTAGTTAAGCAATTACAAAATAACATTCCCTTGGTTATATAATTGTACATAGCCACCATGTCCACCAAATTTTTCATAAGATAAAACTGGCACCCTTTTGATGCGTCTAGAAATTCTACTTAGACATGTTAGGTAAGCTAAGGCATGCATTTAAAATGGCTGCTATATATCCAAATAGCTGACCCTGTCATAGATATGGAATTAAGCAGGTGATACAGCAAAGATCATCCTAAAATCCCTATTCATTATTGAAAATATAAGTGTAACACCCTCCTAGGTAGGTGCTAGGAAAATGCATATGCGGCCCTGTCTGCTTATCGGGGGGGGGGGGGGGGGGGGTTGAATTGTTAGCTATCTGTCACATGTTTCCAGGTGTGTCTGTTGAGTCTGGGGAGTCTCATCACTGTATTCAATGAGGGATCTTGTTGGTCAGTGGAGGAGACCTAGCGCACCAGGGTTTATGACTGTCTCCGTGGGCGGGGTTTTCCCACAATGCACCCTGGGATTGGATATAAATCTGTGGGGAGCATGTGACAGCGCGTCTTTTGGCGGGAGCATCAGTCCCAGGAGGAGGTGACAGCTGTCTCTCCACCTGTCAGAGAGTGAAGGTGGTCCAGGCAGTCGGCCTACAGGGACCAGAGGTTGAGCTGTGATGCAGAGAGGGATCCAGAGTGTTGCTGACCGAGTGGAGCTGCTGGACAGAAGTCTTCAGGAAAAACAGTATCGTGAATACTCAAGATCTGCCCACGGGGTCTGCCTAGGAAAGGGGGCCACTCCAGAAGGTCAAGGGGATCAAGGAGCCAGCTAACCAGTAGTATTGGCAGTGAAATGGCGCGCCAAGTGTTCAAAGCCCTGAAAATAGGGAAGTGAAAGGGGTCGCCAGTGAGGGCCCTGAAGCGTTCAGCAGTGCAGCAAAGGTGTACAAGTAGCTACCTCAGGCGAGAGTACCTCAGGGAGCTAAAAGGGACTTCCGCAGTAAAAAGGGAAGTTACATCATCAAGTCAGTGTTAACTGGCATTCGGCCAGCGTTAACCAGCATCAAGCCAGTGCTAATCAGTGTCAAGCAGCATTTATTCAGAGTCCCCGTCAAGTTGTGTATAGTTCAATTGCAGGAGTATCCCACTCATCCCTTCTCCCATCCAAGTTCCTAAATAAACCTAAAAACCCAAAGATACTGGACTAGTTCTTGTCTCAGTGCTCACACTTGGAGAAACATGTTCAAAGGTACTTTTGTTTCACCCGGTGACCCAGGGGGACCCACAGCCAGCACCTATGCTGGGAATTGTGCTACATAAGCTTATTTGAAAAATCTCCTTTCGTGTTGTGATTGCTTCCTGTCTGCTGGTCATCTCTTTCAACAACTTCCTGGATTCCCTGCATGCTTTGCAGCTTCTCCTTTTCTTTTTACTTTCAATTTCTAAGGACTACATATCCCATGGTACCTTGCTGTCTGTAAGCAATGATTCCTGTAGTTACTCTGCCTCCTGAAACTCCTACCTTCTTCTCCTGTAGTTCAGAAGACAGGCTCTGTGAAATGTGTGGCAGGCAGTATAATCACAGGACTTACTGAATATGTGTCAAGGAAGTAAATGTGTGAAGATCTTCACTAAGTAATTTTACAAACATCGAGAACATTAGGATTAATAGGAGTAGGCTAAAAATAATTCAAATATATTCTGATAATGACTACACGATTTTACATTTTGACTGAAGATATTTTAAAAACATGATTAAGGGATTCATATCCTAGAATACATATTTAATGCTGTAGGATAGGGATGTAGATGTCAGGTGATCTGTATTTCTGTCTTAGATAAGGCAGGACATACAGTGCCTTGCGAAAGTATTCGCCCCCCCCCCCCCCCCCCTTGAAGTTTTCGACCTTTTGCCACATTTCAGGCTTCAAACATAAAGATATAAAACTGTAATTTTTTTTGAAGAATCAACAACAAGTGGGACACAATCATGAAGTGGAATGAAATTTATTGGATATTTCAAACTTTTTTAACAAATAAAAAACTGAAAAATTGGGCGTGCAAAATTATTCAGCCCCCTTAAGTTAATACTTTGTAGCGCCACCTTTTGCTGCGATTACAGCTTTAAGTCGCTTGGGGTATGTCTCTATCAGTTTTGCACATCGAGAGACTGACATTTTTGCCCATTCCTCCTTGCAAAACAGCTCGAGCTCAGTGAGGTTGGATGGAGAGCGTTTGTGAACAGCAGTTTTTAGTTCTTTCCACAGATTCTCGATTGGATTCAGGTCTGGATTTTGACTTGGCCATTCTAACACCTGGATATGTTTATTTGTGAACCATTCCATTGTAGATTTTTCTTTATGTTTTGGATCATTGTCTTGTTGGAAGACAAATCTCTGTCCCAGTCTCAGGTCTTTTGCAGACTCCATCAGGTTTTCTTCCAGAATGGTCCTGTATTTGGCTCCATCCATCTTCCCATCAATTTTAACCATCTTCCCTGTCCCTGCTGAAGAAAAGCAGGCCCAAACCATGATGCTGCCACCACCATGTTTGACAGTGGAGATGGTGTGTTCAGGGTGATGAGCTGTGTTGCTTTTACGCCAAACATAACGTTTTGCAATGTTGCCAAAAAGTTTGATTTTGGTTTCATCTGACCAGAGCACCTTCTTCCACATGTTTGGTGTGTCTCCCAGGTGGCTTGTGGCAAACTTTAAATTACACTTTTTATGGATATCTTTAAGAAATGGCTTTCTTCTTGCCACTCTTCCATAAAGGCCAGATTTGTGCAGTATACGACTGATTGTTGTCCTATGGACAGAGTCTCCCACCTCAGCTGTAGATCTCTGCAGTTCATCCAGAGTGATCATGGGCCTCTTGGCTGCATCTCTGATCAGTCTTCTCCTTGTATGAGCTGAAAGTTTAGAGGGACGGCCAGGTCTTCGTAGATTTGCAGTGGTCTGATACTCCTTCCATTTCAATATTATCGCTTGCACAGTGCTCCTTGGGATGTTTAATGCTTGGGAAATCTTTTTGTATCCAAATCTGGCTTTAAACTTCTCCACAACAGTATCTTGGACCTGCCTGGTGTGTTCTTTGTTCTTCATGATGCTCTCTGCATTTATACAGAGACTTGATTACACACAGGTGGATTCTATTTATCATCATTAGTCATTTAGGTCAACATTGGATCATTCAGAGATCCTCACTGAACTTCTGGAGAGAGTTTGCTGCACTGAAAGTAAAGGGGTTGAATAATATTGCACGCCCAATTTTTCCGTTTTTTTATTTGTTAACAAAGTTTGAAATATCCAATAAATTTCGTTCCACTTCATGATTGTGTCCCACTTGTTGATTCTTCACAAAAAATTACAGTTTTATATCTTTACGTTTGAAGCCTGAAATGTGGCAAAAAGTTGCAAAGTTCAAGGGGGCCGAATACTTTCGCAAGGCACTGTAGATGCATTGATTATTTTCTTTCCACCATGGGTACCGTGTTGATGGGGGAATCCCTCCTGCGCAACTATTGTGTTCTCAATGATTATTGCTAGTGGCTATAGCCGCTGGCAATAATGGCATGCTAGAAATTCAACATGCTGGTTGTACCTATGTCAATTGATGGATAGACTTGGGTACAATCAGCCTGCCCATAGATAGATCGAATCTCGGCCGGTTCAGTAGGTTCCTGCTGAACCGGCCGAGATTGAAACCATCCATACCCAGCTTAAGTCAAGTGGTACTTCCTAGGAATAATAGAGTTTTGCCCAGCTAGAGCTATTAGTTCCTTGTAGATGAGTCGCTTTATCCTAAATTATAATATTTTAGCCGTAGAGGAGACCTTGTGGTCTGAGACAGCCCCAATATAGTGAGAGTATTGTGAGTTGGTATTAGTGGGAGTGTAACACAATCACAGCAAAGGTGGAGATTTAGGAACTTAAAGGAGATTTACTAAAACTGGTAGACACAGAACCTGAAAACGTCAGCTTGTTCAATTAGGCTTTACCAATAGATCTTCAAGCTGATTGGTTACTGTGCACCAGTTTTAGTAAATCTCCCTCAATGCCTTAATAATCCAAATAAAGTTGAAAGAAAATGTAAAAGCAACATTTACAGTACATACATGTCTAATTGCTGTTTTTTTTTTTATATATACTCTCAGTTTCTGCAAAATGATAAGTAGAAGGTCTTCCTGTTTAGTGATATAGATATAGACGGGACCTTGGCTTCCAAAGTCTTCCTATCATTTTTTTTTCGTGCAGGCCTGATTCCACTGTTTATGCATAGAGCCTTCACAGACACAAACGGCCTCGTCTGTGAATGGCAGCAGTGCCGAACTCACCAATGTTTAGATTGACCATTGATCTTCCTGTAATCGCTCCTGTGTATGTGATACAGTTAGTGTTAGGCCCCTTTCACATGGGCGGTTGTTGTGCCGTTGGTGAAAGCATGTTTTGTTATGCCTCGTACACACGTTCAGATAATAACACGAAAATAATCGCTTTCGACTTGATCGCACGATAATCTGATCATTAATACACAGCTTTCGACAGCCAATCACGACAGTTTGTCCAACAAAATCCGAAGGGACAAACACGAAAACTTCTGTTGTACAATAGCCTACCGAACGACAATCGTTTAATCAGTACGGTGTGCGTCCGCTAAAAAACGATCGACAGGACCGCGCATGATCAGAAACACTAAAATAGCACGGAAAAAGCCTGGCTGCCATTGTTTTTGTTTTTCACCATCTGATACGTAGCTAAGCAACCAGGAAGCGTTTTCAGAATTGTACGAAAAAAATCCTACGTTTATGTGCATTGTTGAATTCGATATTAGTATCATGCAACAAAATGTGAACGATAAGTCGTCCGATTATCTGAACGTTTGTACGGAGGCATTATTTTGAAATTCCAACATTCCTAGCCCAAGATTATTCATATTTGTACATTGCGATTATGTGCGATTACTTGCCTTTACATGCGGCTGCGTTTAGCTGCAGTAGTAAATTTTTGCCTTTCGTATAGCAACTGTTTACTTATTTTTTCTTTGTACTGTGATTAACTGTGTTTATATTCATATAGCTACGATACATCACTCCTGGACGCTGTAAGCTTTATTTTTGCTAAATGCACAAAACCGTATGTTACGTATGTTGCAAAACACAGTGTGTGAACGGGGCCATAGGGATGCATTGACTGCATTTAGCTGCAGTAAAAAAGTTCCTCTTTCCGCAGCTAAAGGCTGAAGTCTAACCGTTCGTGTGAAAGGTGCCTTAAGCCCCGTACACACGATCAGATTATCGAACGATCCGTCGTCCATTTTTTGTGGCAGGCTAGTCTGATGTAGAAAGTGAAGAGGTTATTTTCATACAAATTTTCCCGTACGACAGAATTCTACTTCAAAAGTGATGTCATGTGCTGGATTGTTTTGTATGCGTTCTTTCGTCTCTGAGCATGCCTAGTCTTGCTCTTAAGATTTTTTTCTGTCAAAATCTGTACTAATGCGACAAAAATCGGACGTTGTTTTGACGGACAACAAAAATGATATAGCCTGCACATCAGGATTTTGTCAGCCGAAAAGTCGGAGTCGGCTGTCGAAAGCACCATACTAACAATCCGAAAATCGACAGATCGGTCGTCGGACGAATTTTCCCTACAGATTTTCTTATCGTGTGTACGGGCCTTTACGGTTGAACAACAGTGGGTTGAACAAAAGAAAATGTCTCGATTCCCCTGGAGTGGATGGGGGAATCCCTCCCAGTTGAAGTATTGTATTGTGACAGCGGGGAGATGCCATCAGTATTTGGTATAGCTGGCGGCATTGATAGATCGACTTGTGTACAACCAGCCTGCCCGAAATTTGTCTGGTCCTTGCTGCTCTATTTCTCAAATTTGATAGAAAGTTTGTCAACAGAAACTAAACTGGATCAATCTTAAAGTGGAGTTCCAGCCTCAAAATGAAAATTTGACATCCGCTTGCTCTAAGTAACCTGAAAAAGAATTGGATAATCACATTTTTTTTTTTCTTTACTTACCTTGTTATTGAAGAAAATATATTTACCTTCCTTCCACTTCCTCCCTCTGCGGCCGCGGCCCTCGCCGTGACTCCCTGCTTGCATTGACTCCTGGGAGCCGAACGTCATTGCTCCCGGCAATCAATGCGCCTGCACCAGCCCTGCTCGTCACTTCTGGTGCAAGCACGTCATTCCCTGCTAAACAACTTCTGGGCATGCTCAGAAGCTGTGCAGGGATGATGCGCCTGCACCGGAAGTGACGAGCAGAGCCGGTGCAGGGCATTCTGGGACTCCGACATCACCGAAGAGGACGCTCCGACTTCAGCTGCTCACACCTGAAATGGCAGCGCTGGACAAGAAATTTTCAAGGTAAGTATTTCTTCTAAAAGGTAAGTGCAACCTGGGACAGTTCAGAGGCTATCATTTCTGAAATGCACTAGCCCTGACTGTCCCGGGGGTATTTTTATCGTAAAAAATTTTTTGAGGCCGGAACTCCGCTTTTACAACAAACTGACAAGGCTTGCTGCATATCCCACAAAAGAAAATTGACAAACCGTAGGACACATGGATCCAATATTCATTGTAGGAATCTCAAGGCCTGGAGAGAGTGATCCCTTTCTTTTCTATCACATCTTTTTTCTTCTTGGTTAATACCCCTGTCCACTCGCATGTTCTTCTCTTCTCTCACGCATTTTTTTTATTCCTCTCTTTCATCTTTTAGGTGATGCCCTACTTAGAATTAACAAAGTAGACCCTTATTAAGCACAAGTTAGGGCCTTTTTTTGAAACCCCATTGCAAGGCTGGAAACAACCAGTCCATCCACACTGATCTTGAATGGTACAGATAAGTTACCTTTAGGCCTAACATGCAATATTCAAATAAGTTGATAAAAGGCTTATAGATTGTGAAAATGGGGATTTACAATAAGACATAGCACTTGCAACATTTCTTTTTTAATATAATCTTCATTCTTTGACGTTGTTACTTTTGTGGTGGATAGATGTACCTGTTTATTATATATAAAACCCAATGAAAACAGAATGAAAGAAAAAAAAATAAAAATATTTTCAGGACAGCTGGTAAGTTTATAATTAGTATTATTATTATTACTGCTGATACAGTTATAACTTTTATCCAAAGGGCTGGTCCCTTGTAGTGTAGTGACTATACTGACCGCCAGGGCCGCTGATAGGGGGGGACCACCACCCCCTTTTGTAGGGGGCCCGAGCACACAGGGGGGCCCACACAGAGAGGGGGATTAGTGATGGACAACAAATACAGAAATCTTCCTCCAGCACCTGAATCTGATCTGTCCCTCTCCCTGCTATCAGCTTTTATCTGCTGAGAAAGAGACAGTTGTCCCTCACTAATCCCCCTCCCTTGTGTGCCCCCATCCCAGCACTTATCTCTGCTCAGGAGTTTATTTGTAAATTGTAACTTTGTTTCTCTCTCTCTGTCTCTCTGATCACTGAGCTCCAACTGCCCAGCCTGTATATTTTTCTCATCTCATCTTCTTTTTTATTTAACATAGTTTTTTTTTTTAGATTTAGCAGGAATTATGCGAGTTATGTTATATTTGTGTCTGATAATAGTGATTTAATGTAATTTTAGCAAAATATATCTTTAATATTTTCTTGGGGGGGCCCTGCCAGGTAGTCTGTACGGGGCCCCGCGATTTCTAACAGCAGCCCTGCTGACCGCTCTCCTGCTGCCTGTCCCTAATTTAGGCACACTTTATAATAGCCCATTTGCAGCCACTATATGACTATATATGGCAGCAGGGGGGTTGGCTCTTAAAGTGGTTGTAAAATCTTGAGTTTTTTTTACCTTCATGCATTCTATGTCATTCTATACCTTCTTTGTGCAGCAGCCCCCCCCCAGCCCACCTTTCACCTACCTGAGCCCCATCGCTATCCAGCAATGTGCACGAGAACCTTGGCTCTCTGGGGACTCTCCCTCCTCTTTGGCTGAGACAGCAACAGGAGCCATTGTCAATCGTCAATTGTTTATCACAGCCAGTGAGCCAATAAAGAGAGAGAGAGAGGAGGCGTGGCCAAGCCAAGGCTCTGTGTGTGAATGGACATGCCGAGACTTGGCTCGAGACCGAACCTGCCTGGGTGCCCCCAATGCAAGCTGCTTGCTCTGGGGGCACTGGGCAGGAGGGAGGGGCCAAGAGTACCAGGGGAGGACCCAAGAATAGGAGAATCGGGGCTGCTCTGTGAAAACCACTACACAGAGCAGGTAAGTATAACATGTTTGTTATTTGGAAAAAAAAAAAGAGCCTTTCATATCACTTTAATACCTAGATGTCACCTAATTGCGTAGCTGTGTAGTTCTGGTGCACGCTTCATCGTCGCCCCATAACTGAGATTGAGCTGTCAATGACAGCTCATGGTCATATGCTGAAGATCAAGAGCTGGTAGGATGAACTCCCCAAGATGTCAGTACTGTGCAGACAATTACAATGCAGAAAGATCAGGAGATCCTCCTATTGACCACAGGCTGTGGCCAGGGTAAAGGGCTTAAGATCATTGACATGTATTGTCACAGTTGACACTGTCGGCTGCTACAGAGAGATAGCAGGAGACCCCATCTGAGTTTTGTTATGGGGTCCAATATTTCATAGTTATGCCCCAGCTCAGGTGGTTTGACTCTTCAGTATCTACCAAGCACAGTCAGTTTTTGATGAATACAGACCCTGTATTGTTCAGTATGACGGCATAGCTATAAAGTTAATATTCTATAACTGACTACTTGACACCTTCTGTGTAATAGTCACAAATAACACAAATATGTATTTCAAAGTGATTGTGTCACTATAGTCAATATTATAAATAAGCATAGCTGTAAAAGAAGTCTGTAAATACTTACGCTTCCTGCTACCCACACATCTGAACTTTGCTCTGTTTCTAGCAAACTTCACACTGAAACTGACATGTTTCTAAGGAGTGTTGATCTCCTAGATCCCTGCAGCTCTTAGTGGTTCTTCCTGCTGACCTCCCTGTCAGTACTGTATGCTGTAATAGGTGGGAGCCAGCAGAAGGAACCACTGAAAGCTGCAGGGGAATCCATGATTTTGTAGACTTCAGTAAAATATTTCTCAGTATCAAAGCGGAGTTTAGTGGTGTGGTCAGCAAGAAAGTTACATTTTTGCAGTCTTCCTTTACAGGTATGAGGTCATTTAAATTATTGACAGTACCTGTAAGACAACTTCAGTGACAATATGAATGGTGGAATCATGCATTGCCTGCAGGATATCAGTACAATTTATGTGCTGGTGGTGCAGGTCAACACTCAACATTCTGCTAGAAGAAATGCAGAAGGTCTCATTTGAGGTTTGATTGATTATTTTACCTGAAGTATTGTTAATTATGTCACGTCATTTATGTAAACCTACATGTCATGAAAGAAATAGGGCTCATGCACACAAACACATTTTGGCATAAACTCCAAGAATTCCGTGCAATTCTGTGCCCAGGGAGCCACAAATTTGGCATACTGCTGCAATGTCTTTCGGCCTGGTATTGATTTGTACAAGCTGCTGGCTTTGAATATATGCCAACACTTGTGACACCTAAATGCACAAATACACTGAATTCTGGCTGTGAGTGCCTGAATGCATCCATAAGCATGACCTCATACAAGGGCTGCCAATCCTGACATCCTTCCTAAAATACTACTTACTAAATTAACATAACATAACTGGATAATGCCAGGGATTGTTGCTTCAGGGAATATCTGGATTATGAGAGACCAGGAAACAATTCATTTTTCCCTCAATGGAGCATTTGATCTATCCCTTAAAAGCAGGGGTCCCCAACCCCCAGGCTACTAACCGGTACCAGTCGGTGGCCTGCAGATAACCGGCACTGCAGGGGTGAGTGGCGACCGCGGTCTGCACAGGGCTTTCACAGACCTCCTGCTGTGCGGCCATGCCCGTCTGTCCTCTCCCGGCTATTCCACCTGCCTAGCCAACAATGTCTTCCTATAGGCAGGGAAGTGGCCAGGGGGATCTGCAGATCGGAATGGAGAGCTCCTCCTGCCCTGCTGATAGGATGACATTGTTGGCTGGGCCTGAAAGGACGCACAGACTGATAACAGCCTCTGCCCTGCCAAAGGTGGGTGCCCTGAGCAGGGGAGACAGAGATTTGAAAGGACAAGTGTCATGTTAGAGGGGGGGCAGACTGCAGGGGCACTGTGATTGCTAGGGGCACTGTAATATAAAGAGGACTGCACTGTAAAGGGGCACTGTAATCATTAAAGTGCAGTCCCCTTTATATTACAGTGCCCCTTTTACAGTGCAGTCCCCTTTAGACCACAGCCCCCCTTTACATTAAAATGCCCCCTTTACAGAGCATTCTTCTTTACATCACAGCCCCCATTTACATCACAGTGCCCTCTTTACAGAGCAGTCCCCGTTACATTAATGTAAAGGGGCACTGTAAGGCCCCTTTCACACCTGGCGGACCATCGGCAGACTCCATTTTTTCTCAATCCGCCGATCCCCCGCTGAGCAGGCGGATGGCAGCTCTGTCTCTGAGCTGTGTGCGGAGACAGAGCTGTCAGGTCCCCGCTGTTCTCTATGGGGGAATCGGATGGGAACGGACTGTCTGTCTGTTCTCATCCGATCTGCTGGACGGATGGAAAATAGGGTTTCCATTCGTCCAGATTTGACGGATCGGATGTCAGCGGACATGTCTCAGCTGACATCCGATGCCCCATAGGGATGCATGGGGCATTCGTTCAGATCCACCAAAAAAACAGATAGGCGGATCTGAACGGTCCGGTCCGCCTGTGCGAAAGGGGCCTAAAGGGGCTCTGTGATGTGGGACTGCTTTAAAGGGGGAACTGTGATGTAAAGGGGGACTGTGGACAAAGATATAAAGCGAGAACTGTGCTGTGAAGGGAGGCTGAGGACAGACTCTGTGAATTTCCCATACCCTGACCCGTACAATCAGATTGTATAGTGTATGGTCAGCTGAAAAGTTCTCAGTCTGCAAGTGATGCTCTCTAGTAACTCCATGCTCATAGTAACTCTAGTGGCCCATCATGACAATATTTATTAGTAATTTGACAATCAGATCATGCATGGGAATGAATGGAGAATTTGATGGAGATAGAAAGATGGAATCTGCCATCGCTTTCATGTTTCTGAAAGTGCCTGCTTCATGCCATTATCCCTATCTGTGCTTTTTTTTTTTCAAAAAACATTTTATTAAGGAATAAAGCATACATAGCACAAAAGAACACAGCAATAAAGGGCAGGTAATAGAGCCCACCAAAAATGAACAGGTACAAAAGTGATACACATATAAACAGTACTATGCACGTAAGGAGCAACATAAATCATGGGTAAACCCACAAAGTGTCATGTAACAACAACATGGTGCGAAAACAGAGGGCCAGTGGGAGAACCAAGTGGGCGTAAGGCTAATGGAGGGGTTCGCTGGGTAGGGCGCCCACCCACCTTATGAGAACCGGAACAAAAGGGTTACCCATGATGGAGCATAGTGGATCCCCCCAAGCCCGACACCCCGTAAAGGGAACTATCTGTGTCAAGGAGTGGGGGACCCACCGCATAAAAGTGGGGAATCCGGTACGCACATCTCTGAACGTGGGCGCCATAGCTGTTGCCGGTGGAGGCAGAGCCACCACAGAGTGCAAAATAGAGAACCCTAAGTGATTTTTGAAAATGCATAGAAGGGAGGGAATGAGGAAGGGGGGCGGGGGAAGAGGATGGGGAAGGAGGCGGGTAGGGCAAATAAGGGAAACACAAAAGGAGGAAGGAAGAAGGGAAGGGAGAGGTGTGGAAAGGAGCAGTACACTCTGGAACACTACTAGCATCAGAAGAGGCAGAACGAACTGAACATCCAGGAAAGTACCCCAGAACGTGGGGTCCCTCCTCAGAACAAGCTCCAAGGAGCCACTGAGTGGCCTACGAGTATCAAGTGCTCAATCGTTGGAAGTCTGGCAAGGATTGAAAGTGGGTCCAGGGTGCCCAAGTTGTACGATACTGGCGGTGAGTGTCCTTGGCCTGAGCCACTATGTCCTCCATCTCCGCCACCCGCCGAACCCTGCGAAGCCAGTCGGCAACCGACGGGGGCGAGGTGGACAGCCAATGGCATGGTACGCACATCCGGGCTGCGTTGATCAGGTGCAAGGTCAGGGACTTCTTGTAGCTGGCGTAGGAGAAGGAGGTGTGGTGTAAAAGGTATTGCGCCGGTGAATAGTCAGGAGTGTACGTGGTGATACGGCAGATTAAGGCGTGGACCTCTTTCCAGAATGGTTGCAAAACTGGGCAATCCCACCATATATGTAGCAGAGTCCCCTTATGTTGCAGACACCTCCAACACAGTGGGGAATTCGAGGTGGAAAACTTGTGCAAAAGGTCTGGAGTCCTATACCACCTAGAGTATAGCTTATAGCCGGTTTCTTGGGTCATCACGTTTAAGGAACCCTTGTGCATGTGAAAAAGCACCCTAGACCAATCTTCCTCTGCGAGGTCCACACCCAACTCCCGCACCCATCGAGCTTGAAGAGCGTCGGTGGGGGCGTGAGAGGGGGGGAATAGCATGGAATATAAAATCGAGACCATGTGCCGGTGCGGGCCAGGGGTGTCACAAACACGTTCTAAAGAGGTCAGCGGACGGCCCCATTCCGGCAGTGGCTGCGTGTGAGTCAGGAAATGGCGGATCTGGAGATAGCAATAGAAGGGAACAGAAGCCTTCGGAAAGCGCTGACAGAGGTCCTGGTAGGAGAGTAGTCTAGAGCCGTCAAGAAAGTGACGAGCTTGAAAGGGTACTTCCGAGGAAGGGCCCTTGGCAGGCACAAATGGGAGGCCAGGGGGGAAATCGGGGAGGGAATGTAAGGGAGTCAAAGGGCTGCGCTGCGGCGAGAGATCCAACTGCTCACGAAGGGCATGGAACACCCTTAACGTAGCTCCAGTCAGGGGATTGGCTAAGGCAGGGCGTGGAATCTTGGAAAGAGCCGACCAAGGCAAGTGATGGGCTGGGAACGACGCCAAGGCTCCCTCAAGCGAAACCCAATCCTTAGACATCGAGTGGGCATGCCAATCCACCACTCTGGATAGATGGCATGCCTGATAGTACTTGAGCAAATGTGGGAATCCCAATCCGCCCTCCTGTTTAGGACGAGTAAGCAAATCCCAGCTAAGCCTGGGCTTCTTAGAGGACCACAAAAATCTAGAGCACATAAGCCTGAAAGATTTAAAAAAGGTGGGCGGTACACGAATGGGCAGAGCCTGAAGGATGTAGAGCAAGCGAGGTAGGACATTCATTTTGACAATGGCGACCCTGCCAAACCAGGAAAAACGACCCTGCATCCAGGAGTGCAAGTCCTTTTCCACTGTTTTTAAGATCGCCAAGTGATTCTTGGAATAAAGGTCGGACAGAGAGCTAGGTAATTGAACGCCGAGATATGTGATGGAATGGGGGTCCCATTCAAATGGAAAATTGGATTGGCAGAGTTGTAAAAGAGAGGTAGGGAGGGAAATGTTGAGGGCCCGTGATTTGGAGTAATTGATTTTCAGATTGGAGAGATCTTGGAAATGAGCAAGAACGGATAAGAGATTGGGGACTGAGAGCAGGGGATCGGTGAGGAAGAGCAAGATATCATCGGCGTATGCCGCCAATTTGTATGTCTTGCCCTTCAAAGACACCCCCTTGATGTCCGAACTAGCTTGGATCCGACGCAGGAGGGGTTCCAAAGTGAGGATATAAATCAGGGGGGACAGGGGGCAACCCTGCCTGGTACCGTTCGACACGGAGAAGGCGTCCGACAGGGATCCATTAACTTTGACCCTCGCAGAAGGGTTGGAGTAAAGGATGGAGACAAAGCGCAGGAACCGGTCCTTCAGTCCAAGGGCCTCAAGTGTGGCGGACATGTAGTCCCAGGCCACCCTGTCGAACGCCTTCTCCGCATCAAGGGATAAAAAGAAGCCAGGCGTACGCGATGTGGATAACCAATGATGCAGGTGAATTGCCTTGGTGGTGTTGTCCCGGGCCTCACGTCCAGGGACAAAACCAACCTGGCCAAGGGACACCACCTCGGGGATGGAGGGAAGAAGGCGGTTAGCCAAAACCTTCGCAAACAATTTGATATCTGCATTGAGTAAAGATATGGGGCGGTAATTCGGTACCAACGTCGCGTCCCTCCCAGGCTTGGGGAGGACAGCGACATGGGCCTCCAAAAAATCCGGCCCCAAGGCAGGCATATCAGAGAAGGCGTTAAAAGCCCTCACCATGTGCGGAATCAGCTGATCCGCGAAAGTCTTATAGTAACCAACCGTCAATCCGTCTGGCCCGGGGGATTTCCCAGGTTTGGACTGCTTGAGGGCCGTCAAGACTTCCGTAGCAGATATAGGGGCGTTGAGAGGAGCCAACACTTCCTCCGATAGCGGCGGGGGAGAGTATTGGGATAAGAACTGGCGAATCTCACGTGCCCTAGATTGTAAAAGTTCAGGCGTGCTTGCCCTAGGCAAATTGTATAGGTCCGAGTAATAACGGACAAATTGTGCCGCTATGTCGGGGGTAGAGGCGTGCGCCTTGCCCGAGGAGTCGGTGATGGAATGGATGGTATTGGCCGCTCTTTTCTTTTTGAGAGCTCTGGCAAGGAGCCTACCCGATTTGTTGGAGTGCTCATAGAAGAAGCCGTGAGAGAGGGCAAAATTCCTGCGAACTGATCTACCAAGGTCCTCCAACAGCTCCTGACGGGTCTTAGTGAGCTCCTCCAGGGTATCAGACGCTAAAGACAACTTATGAGAACGTTCCAGCGAAGCTATCTTGGACATGAGCGCCTCCGTGTGGGCTACACGTTCCTTTTTCCGCTTAGAAGCTAGGGCAATTAGTTCACCGCGGATCACACATTTGTGTGCCGCCCACACAGTGACAGGGCTGACCTCTGGGGCTGCATTCTCCGAAAAATACAGCTTCAGTCGGTCAGAGAGGGCCTCAACAAAAGTGGGGTCATTCAGGAGGGAGCCATCCAGGCGCCACGCACCATGGCGACGTGGTAGAGCCGCAAAGGAGAGGGTAGCACTGATGGGGTGGTGATCAGATAAGAGCATTGGTTCGATAGTCGCGGAAGAAAGAGCCGGCAACAGAGCCTGGGAGACGAAGATACAATCGATACGCGAGTACCGGTTGTGTGGGGAAGAAAAAAAGGTGAAATCCTTGACGTCCGGATGGAGGGTACGCCATGAATCGTGGAGGAGTAGAGTAGTGAGCAACGTCTTGATGGACCGCAAGGCCGCATACGGAATGGACGAGGACCCCAGAGAAGTGTCCAAAAGAGGCGATAAGGCAACGTTAAAGTCCCCGCCCAGAATGATCTGGCCGGAGCAAAAGTCTTGCAACCGTTGAAGAGTAGAGCGGAAAAATGGGACTATGTGTTTGTTAGGTGCATATACATTAGCCAGCGTCAGGGCCCTGCCGTGAACGGAGCCGGTAAGGAAAAGGAAGCGCCCATTCTCATCCGCCAAGGACTTAGACACCGCGAAGGGGCAATTCTTGGACAGGAGTATGGAGACCCCCTTGGATTTAGAATCCTTGGAGGTCGCATGATAAACCGTAGGATACTGTTTAGCGTAGAGTTTTTGGACGCTATCAGTGCGAAAATGAGTCTCTTGTAGGAGAATCACATCAGCCTTCGTCCGACGAAGGGTAAGGAGAAGCTTCGAACGCTTTTCAGGGATGTTCAGTCCCCTCACATTAAGGGAGTAGACCTTCAGGGAAGCAACCATGACAGAGATGATCAAGATTGTGAAAAGGAAGGGTAGGGAGTAGCACAGTGGAAGACTTGTGGGGTGGACAATCAGACACAACTGGGAGGGAGAAGGGGGAGGAAAGCACACACTGGGGAAAAAGGTGGGGGGGGTGAGACGGTGTAGGGTGGGGAAGGGACCACCACCAGACTCGAGTGACCGAGACCGAGGGAGATGGTCAAGGGAGAGATCAGAAACCAGAAAATTCAGCGGCAGGGGAAAGTGGCACTACTTGTTCAACAAATTAATATATGGCAACGACCGCTGAGCGGGGTTGGAGTAGGACAAACCGGAAGACGGGGTGAAAACCAAGTACTCACCCGAAAAGAGCCCGTCCTCGAGTCCAATATAACTGGAGCCCATGTTCAGAGATTGTTCGCCAAGCGGAAACCAGTAAGGGAAAGAGAGGTCATGTCAACAATAAGAACAGCAATGACAACCACAACATTAATAACAGTATTGATAACCTTGCGGCCGAAGCCGCCTCCTCATCACGGGGGCCCAGCCTAGCATATCGAGACCGTGACGGTGAGATGCAGCCCACCCAAGGGACGCGGCAACCGTATGGGCCACCGCGAACTAAGGCAAGGGAGGTGGGGGCTCGAGCAGGTGAGCAGAGAAATCCCCCTCCCGCCTCCCAGCCCCGGGTAAACCAACTACTGTAAACTACCAACTAAATGAGGAAGGGGCGGGCAGGAAGGGGTCCAAAGCGCCCTCCCAGGGATCCCTAAGGGGTATGTAACACAGGACGTACAAGGAGGGGAGCCCGATGGAAACCTAAAGACTAAAAACGTGGTAAGGACCATATATATGGTCCACAGGGCAGATAAACAATAAGATAACAACATCCGAAGTGCCCAGAGCTGGCTTACATGAGCCAAGAGTTAAAACCCCATACCTAAACTTAACAGGCGCCGAAGGCAACTGCAGTACCTGGGGCAACCACCTGTGCGCCGTGTCCCGCGAGCGCCCCCAGCCCGCAAAATCAAGCGGAGGTAAACGAAAGCCGCTGGAGGCACCACCCGGGGCACGGGCACAGGGCGTCGACAAGCGCCGACGGGGTGCGCAGAGACACAGAGGTGATGCGGAGCGCGACCCCCGTGAAGGCACACATCCACAGTACACCCCGGCATATCAGCCCGCGTAGAGGACACGAACATCGGAACCGCACGCCACCGCAGCCACACCAGTAGGCACCGTGGGCGGCAGCGCGCAGTCCAGACAAACGCGTGTTATCGGGCATTTCACACACATAGGCAAACGTCAGAGTAACTGTGAAGCAAAAACTCTTAAACAAGCAAACAGACATGGAACCATAATGAATATGCCAGGGCATTCTAGGTCAACCAACCCACCCCACGTAGGCCCCATCGTGTTCTTCCGCTTGCGGCAAAGTGCCAGAACTGAGTCACTGCAAGCTGGTGAGGGGCCGGAGGTGACCCCTGGTTAGCGAAAACTCCAATGCTCTGCATCTGCGCCTCAGGCCCGGTGCGAAGGTCCCAGAACAATGGTTGCAAGCTCAAGGTGACGATGAGGGTGAAAGCAGGAGGCAACAAATACAACATCCGTGAATAGCCAGGAGGGGGGGGGGGCAAAGTACCGCAAACATCGCAGAATGGATTGCAAAGAGAGGCATAAGGAAAACTTTACCAGTTCCAGCGGCAACCCAGGTAGGCATTGGTAGATCATATCCAGGCGCGTTGTCAGTTGCGGAGATGGCAAGGCGTCTCCCAAGGCTTCTTCAGGCTTTGCCAGCAGTCCTGGGCGAGATGGGAGAGGAAAGAGGTACCAGAACAAGGCACAACTAGACCAGCATTCGACCAGGAAGAAGAGGGAAAGGAAGGGTCAGCGTAACAGGGAGCAGCGTAAAACCAAGTGCTGCACCAAAGGGAGTCATCCCATAGTCGTTATGGCAGATCATTTACTTGTCCGAGCCCTGCTCCGTTGGGGAGGCTTAGTAGGGCTGAAGGCGTTAGCGGGGCCAGCTCCACCTTTTGCCGGTCTGTTCCCGGAGAGTGAGCGGGGTCTGCGAAAGCGTACTTCCTGGGTATCCATTGGTTCACCCACCGGAGGCGGTTCAAGGTCGGCTGCATTCCTGAATTCGGCGTACCAGTTTGGAAGTGCCATGAAAGGAATCCCCAGAGTGGAGCAGAAATGAGGTAAGTCTTCGGGCACCCTAAGGAGGGCCGTGCGGCCCTGCAAGGACGCAGCCAGGCAAAAAGGAAACTTCCACTTATATGTTATGTTTCGTGCTCTCAGGACGTCCAGCAGGGGCCTGAGTTCCAGAGATGTATAGTAACGAAGTAGAACTACTTAAGTACTGTACTTAAGTACAGAAATGTGGTATCTGTACTTTCCTAGAGTAGAATTTTTTTCTCCTACTTCTACTTTTACTTCACTACATTTTTTCGATGATTTCGATACTTCTACTCAAGTATTTTTTTTTTGTGCTGCATAGTTACTCGTTACTTTTAAAAAAATGACCACTGCCAGAACAGTAGATGGCAGGTTGCATAAAGCTCAAAAAAATGTGTATAATGTCATTTGTAAATCAGCGCATAGGAAAATAAAGGCTGTGTATAATAAAAGCTGCTATACCAAATCTTTCCAATAAAAAGAAAATATGAAACAAACAAATAAATGGTGCTACAGCGCTTAAAGTGCATCAAGAAACTACTAACAAACACAGGTTAATCATTTGAATAAATCATTTGAAATAATAAAAAACAATATGATGTTCAAACTTTTGACTTATTTCTTTAATAACTACATAACACAGTACTTGTACTTCTACTTTTAGTACTTGAGTAGAATTTTTTTTTCAAAACTACTGGTACTTTTTACTTTTAGTACTTAAGTAGCAAATTTTTTGAAAAAACTACTTGCAATACTTAAGTAAAAAAAATGTTGAATACTTTAGTACTTCTACTTAAGTAACTTTTTCTGCGAGCACTTCCACTTCTACTCAAGTAATTTTTTGATCGAGCACTTGTACTTTTACTCAAGTAGAAATTTTGAGTACTTTATACAAGTCTGCTGAGTTCACGCCTACGTTGTAAGGTTATTCCGGACAGGTCTTGATAAAGTTGTACAGGTGCCCCCTCACAGTCTATGTGTGGCCTGCCCCTGGCCTTCCGCAGAATGTCCTCTTTAAGGCGATAATCCACCAAGCAGCACACCACATCACGTGGCTGGTCGCCCTCCCGACCCCGGGGCCGCAGGGCCCTGTGGATACGCTCCATATCGATGGGGGACAGTGGGGGTCTATCCAGTAAGGAGTTGAACAGTGCAGTCACGGTGGGTGCGATGTGTTCCCCCTCCACCGTCTCCGGCAGGCCCCTGATCCGCAGGTTATGGCGCCTACCCCGGTTATCCAAGTCCTCCATTTGGCGCTGCATATCCCTCATCTGTAATAGGTGCGAGTCAGATTTAAGGTACAAGTCCCGAATGGCCACATCCTGCTGTGCAGTAGCCTGTTCTACCTCCTGCACCCGGCCTGTGAGGGAGCGGATGTCTCCCCTCAGCTCCAATATGGCCGCCCCCAACGTGTTTTTAATGTCCGCGGCGATGAGGTGGAGATCCTCCATGCAGAGCTGCCTCGGTGCGGGTGGAGGAGTAGGAGCCAATTCCGCTCCCCCTTGCGTAGCCGCAGCATACGACCGGGCGGGGGAGGGAGGGAGCGAGGTGGATGTGGAGGAGAGCCCGGACTGGGACATGGTTGCGGCTTGGATTCGGAAGAGTTCCGGGATGCTGGGGCTCAGCTTGCTCGCCGGATCCCGCGGGGATCGAGAGCAGGAGGCCGAAGCGGATCGGGCAGCTGTTGCCATCCTTACCGGCGTTCTAGCAGCAGTGCAGACTCCGAGCGAGGCTTGTGAGGACTCGAGGCGGCGGGAGCTCCGTTCTCAAGCTGCCATCTTCCAGCGCGTCCAGACCACGCCCCCGAATCCCCCTATCTGTGCTTTAATCCTTAAGCTGGCCATATAGTGATCGAAATGCAGCCGGTCCCTGGAATTTTAATCAGTGTTTGGCCTCTCCCTCTCAACCGAAGTCGATTATTTAATCAACATGTTGGAAAATGGTTGGATGATCAGCGGCTGCAGTCAATCAGCTGAAGCCACAGTTCAGTGTATTCTGCCAGCACCACGGCCGCTGTCAAAATATAATGTCCTGGCAGGGGGATTCCACCATCCACCTTGACTGCGTGTATTGAAGAACCAGTGGACTAAATGAAAAGAATTATAATAATAATAGTAGTGATTGGCCAGCCTACACACGATACGAAAATCGGAAGTAAAATTTAGTGCGACGAATGATCTGCCGATTTTCGGATTGTTAGTATAGTGCTTTCGTCAGCCGATTACAAATTTTCGGATTACAAAAACTGGATGTGCAGGCTATAAAATTTTTATCGTACGTCAACACAACGTACGATTTTCGTTTCATTTGTACAGTTTTCGTCCGAAAAAAATCGTAAGAGCAAGACTAGGCATGCTCAGAAATGAAAGAACACATACAAAACAATTCAACACATGACATCACTTCTGAGGTAGAATTCTGTCGTAGGAGAATTTTCGTATGAAAGTATCCTCTTCACTTTCCATATGAGACTAGAATGCAACAAAAAGATCGTCCGATAATCTGATCGTGTGTACAAGGCTTTAGTCACTTGCCCAGGACAAGGATGTGCATATCAGGTTTGCCCACATTTCACTGATGACATGCTCCGTCTGGGTCAATCACTAAAGCCCCGTACACACGCGTCGAAAATTGGCAGGGAATTTTCGGCCAACGTCCGATCTGCCGATTTTCGGCTTGTTAGTATGATGCTTCCGACAACCGACTCCGACTTTTAGGCCGAAAAAAATCTGGTGTGCAGGCTATAAAATTTTTGTTTGCCGTCAACATAACGGCCGATTTTCGTGCAGTCAGTACAGATTTTGACAGGGAAAAATCTGATGAGCAAGTCTGGGCATGCTCAGTAAAGAAAGAACACAAAGAAAGCGCACCAACACATGACATCACTTCTGAAGTAGAATTTTGTTGGGTGAGAAAATTTGTGTGCAGTCTAGGCACATTCCAACCAACAAAACACAACTCTGGACAAAAGACGGACGATCGGTCGGCCGATAATCGTTGCGTGTGTACGGGGCTTACGAACTCATGCACACACTAGACATTTTTCTATCTCTACTAGACACCTTTCCTTCTGCCAGCAGTGTTTTAACAGAAAAAAAACGCTTTACACCTGTGTATGGGTGTAGGCACTTCAACCGCTTGGGCGTTAATTAATTTAATTGGTCAGAATAATAATTTGTTCTGGCCATTTAAATAAATTAACGCTCAAGTGCTAAACGCACCTTGCACTTAGGCACGCTTACATGCGTTTACACGCGTTTAGGTGCATCAAGTGTGTTTTCTGCCAAAACTCTGCTGCTCCAGGTGTGCATGGGCAAATAAGCTAACATGCAAAGGCGTTTAGAGGCACGAAAAGAAATGCCAGATGCCCCTAAGAGCAGCAGAAAAATCATCAAGTGTGCATAATTGGTACGCGAAGGATAAGGTTGACGTCATGGAGCTTGCATTTGAATAAAAGAAAAAGTCAGCAATGAGGGATCTAGTGTTTTTCTACTAACAGGGTCCTTTTAAATCAATGCATATTATTGCTGATGTCTCAGAGATATGTAAACCACCAATGAGAATACTGAAAGATCAGCATCCAGCCATCACAATATTTGTTTGATATAATCTGGTTTAGGTTGTTCCTGTGCAGACACCACAGTTACCATTCCACTTTCTCATCTATAACTCTTCTAAGTACAGAAAAGCTGTACTGTCAACTCATCAGACGTGTCTGGCAAGCTCATGTCTTCCTGCCCTTACAATGGCAGTTACAGGTCGTTCTGATCCCTGAGGCTCATTACACACAGCTCCATGAGGATGAACAAGTTAAATCTTCTCCAGTGAGACGCCTTCTTTGACACTTGGATACATATAAAGGGGTTGGAAGAACATGTATGAAGATGTGTCATACTGACACCCAACCTAAACTAATACAGCTATAACAAGTAGGAGCAGATGCAAAAAATAGAAAAAAAAAAACAATTATAAAAACAGAATTTTAGCAAATTTTGATCTCACAATATGCTATGATATGTATAAATATATATTAGTCCTTTATTTTGGATTAATATATTCTATGACATGATGTGCATGAAATAAATTAAATCTATTTAGAATTATGAGTGCAGCATTCAGAGGATGATCATCAGTTTACATCCTGCCCGCTCATAGACATGCATTTTAGTTCACTCTGGATCCATATGAAAAACTGACAAACGGACCTAGATGGAACACCCAGGTAAAATGGCCCTTAACCACTTTACCACCAAAGGATTTTCCTGTCTTACGTCCAGGCCACTTTTTCCGATTCGGCACTGTGCAAATCTAACTGACAATTGCGCGGTCGTGTGACGCCGTACCCAAACAAAATGTACTTCCTTTTTTCCCACAAACAGAGCTTTTTTTTGGTGATATTTGATCACCTGTGCGATTTTTACTTTTTGCGCTATAAACAAAAAAGAGCTTAATTTTGAAAAAATAACAATATTTTTCACATTTTTTTATATGAAATTCCCCCCAAAAAAATGTAAAAATCAAAATTTTTTAAAATTTTTGGCCAATTTGTTTTCTGCTACATATGTTTGGTAAAAAAAAATCACAATAAGCATATTTTGATTGGTTTGCGCAAAAGTTATTGCGTTTACTAACTAAGGGAAAGATTTCTATCATTTTTGGTGTTTTTTTTTTTAACGAGTAATGTAGCGATCTGCGATTTCTTTTGCAGGACTGCGACATTGCGGCGGGCAGATCGGACCCTTGACTGACATTTTTGACACTTTTGGGGGTACCAGTGACATTACTACAGTAATCAGTGCTATACATATGCACTGTTACTGTAAAAATGACACTGGCAGGGAAGGGGTTAATTTTATTGGAGAGGGAGGGGTTAATGTATGCCTGGTGCTTACTAACGTGTGTGGGGGGAGGTGACTGAGTGACACAGGGACAGATCGCAGGTTCAGCTATGCTGAATCCTGCAATCTGTCACTTAGGATCTCCAAACTCGATTCCCCGTCGATCGGGGAAGAGCGGCGGTGATCACCGCCGCTCCTCCCCTGGCCCGACTCCTGCTGTGACTGAATACAGGGGGAGCGAGCCTCCTTAGGTCTACGTCGCTGGACGGGAACAAGCCACTTTGCCGCAGTACCAGCTCAGTGAGCGGTCGGCAGGTGGTTAAAGCGGAGGTCCGCCCAAAAGAGGAAGCTCCGCTTTAAGAGGGGAGCAGATACCTGTCAAAACCAGGTACCCGCACCCACTTGCTGGTAAGATTGTAGCAATCGTTGTGCGACGTTCTATAAAATTTCAAAGCCCCTCCTCCTTCCAACCCCCTGTTGCCTTCTGGGAGACATACAGGTCCAGAAGACAGCGGGACCATTCAGAAAGCGCAGCGCAACTCGAGCATACGTAGTAGGAAAACAGCCTTCACTTCCTGTTTCCCTTAGTGAAGATGCTGGAGCCTGCACCCGAAACCGATGGGCTTGGGGTACCGACATTGCGGGATCCCTGGACAGGTAAGTGTCCTTATATTAAAAGTCAGCAGCTAAAGTATTTGTACAGTAGCTGCTGACTTTGAATTTTTTTTTTTTTACGGGCTGGAATAAAATTTGCATTACCCGTTAGTATAAAATCCAAAAATTAGAGCAGAATCTTCATAACATGTTCAGTTCTAGGAGTTTAAACACAGATATCTTACCCATAGGGTCTCTAAGGCTGAGCATACACATATAGACTTCTCATATTCAGCCTCCAGGCTGATTGAGAGAAATCTAATAGAGCCATCGATCCACAGTATGAATAAAGAAATCTTCCCTGACGGCTATTGTATTCTGACAGCCAGCACCTGCAGCTGTCTAAACACCCAAACAGTGACTGCATCTGTTTTAATGTAGTGATTGTTCATCTAAAAATTTTCCACCTGGCTCCTTCTAAAAAATGTGATCAACTTTTGTCTAGCCAGGGTGATGCCATCAGGGCCACCCATGGCTCAAATTTGGGCTTATTTAGCAGGAATTTAGCTGATATTCAAGCCATGTATGGTAGGCCTAATAGATATAGAAAACTATTAGGTGTTGTAACTCTTAAAGCGGTGTTCTGGCCTCCCCCTCCAAAAATGAAAAGTTAGCAGCTACACATACTGAAGCTGCTGACTTTTAATATTAGGACACTTACCTGTCCTGGAATCCAGCGTTGTTGGCACTGCAGCTGATGTTTCCATTGTCTGTTGGAAGCTGCCGCCGCCATTGCCAGTAAGGGAACCCAGCAGTGAAGCCTTGCGGCTTCACGGCTGGGTCCATACTGCGCATGCGTGAAGTGCGCTGCTCACGGTTACTGGCCTGGAAGTAGAGGAAGGAGGAGGAGGGGACCGAACTTCTGACGTAACTTGCCGTGGCGAGGTCCAACAGAAGTGGGGACAAGGTACCCGTCAAAATCAGTTACCAGCTCCCCCCTACCCCCCGAAAACATTTGCTTTGGGTGCACTGACCCTTTATTAGCCGTTGCCAAATGTGGCACCGGGGGGGGGGGGGGAGAGACAGATAAGCGGAAGTTCCACTTTTGAGTGGAACTCTGCTTTAGGCATTTACCAAAAAGCCACCCAAAGAAAACATTTGCTTCGGGTGAACTGGCCCTTTATTAGCAATAATAGTAAGATTGATTATTATATTATATACAGTATATATAAAAATATTTATATTTTTTTTTTGTCTAAACCCCGTGTGCCTGAACTCCACAAAAATATTTTATTCCCCTTTCTACGACGTTGTTTCTGATTTCCATTTTTACGGCACTGCGCGTGGCTGTATGTATACACAGGAAATAGTGGCACTTGTAAATGTTTATCAGCACGCAAGATAGAGATACTGAAATACAAATGGTGATGAGGGGCCCACTTTAATAAATCATCCAGTCTTTTTTTTTGAACAATAGATAAGGCCAGGCATGAACTGTGATAGAGAACTGTAAACAAGCACTAGACATTTGATTGAAGATTACCAGTTCTGTTGTTTTTAGTTGACACTGATTAGATTTGGAACACAGAAATTCTTCAGCAATATATTGCTCAAACAGTTCAAAAGACTAAACACACAATAATTACTTTTCTAAAATAGCAGTTCAGTGTTGAACCATCTAATAATTCCCTATATGATTCAAATGATGAGATGTGAGTGTTGAGCCAAAAACATGCAAACCTGCCATGGCCATTATGAATGGCTCCTACTCACTCTGCAGGGTTTATTATTCATTTATTACACTGCTTAAAAAAATTAAAGGAACACTTTAAAAACACATCAGATCTCAATGGGGAAAAATATCATGCTGGATATCTATATTGATATGGACTGGGTAATGTGTTAGGAACGAAAGGATGCCACATCGTTTAATGGAAATGAAAATGATCACCCTACAGAGGGCTGAATTCAAAGACCCCCCGAAAATCAAAGTGAAAAAATGATTCAGCAGGCTAGTCCATTTTGCTGAAATTTCATTGCAGCAACTCAAAAGGGTACTCAGTAGTTTGTATTGCCCCCCTGTGCTTGTATGCATGCCTGACAACATCAGAGTATGCTCCTAATAAGATGACAAATGGTGTCCTGGGGTATTTCCAACCAGATCTGGACCAGGGCATCACTGAGCTCCTGAACAGACTGAGGTGCAACCTGGCAGCGTTGGATGGACCAAAACATAATGTCCCAGAGGTGTTCTATTAGATTTGGGTCAGTCGAGCGTGGGGGGCCATTCAATGGTATCAATTCCTTCATCCTCCAGGAACTGGCTGCATACTCTTGTCACATGTGGCAGGGCATTGTCATCCACCAGGCGGGACCAAGGACCCACTGCACCAATGTAGGGTCTGACAATAGGTTGAATGATTTCATACCTAATGGTCATTTTGTAGGGCTCTGGCAGTGCTTATCCTGTTCCTTTATGCACAAAGGAGCAGATACCAGTCCTGCTGATGGGTTAAGGACCTTCTATGGCCCTGACCAGCTCTCCAAGAGTAACTGCCTGTCTCCTAAAATCTCCATGCTCTTGAGACTGTGTTGGGAGAAAGCAAACCTTCTGGCAATGGCACGTATTCATGTGCCAACCTGGAGGAGTTGGACTGCCTGTGCAACCTCTATAGGGTCCAGGTATCGCTTCATGCTACCAGTAGTTACACTGATCCTAGCCAAATGCAAAACTAGTGAAAAACAGTCATAAAAGATAAGTAGGGAAAGAAATGTCAGTAGCCCCCACCTGTAAAACCATTGTTGTTTTGGAGGTCATCTCATTGTTGCCCTTTTAGTGCACCTGTTGTTAATTTTATTAAAACCAAAGCAGCTGAAACTGATTAACAACCCCATCTGCTACTTAACTGACCAGATCAATATCCTAATAATTTAATTGACTTGATGCTATATTCTGATTAAAAAGTGTTCCTTTAATTTTTTTGAGCAGTGTATAATGGACACAGCAACAGGCGGAGTGGGAACATTGTAAACTACGTGAAAACAGACAAAACTTCAAAATGGCTGTGGACTTAGTCAAGAACAATAGCAGGGAGATCAGGAGATAGTGCTTTAGGCATTCCCAAAAGATGTACTGTAAGAAGTCAGAGATAATTCTGCCCCTGAGCTTAATTTATACCTGAAATATCCCTGTTTAGTGGATCAAACATTTAGGGCCTATTTAGACTTTGTAGATTAATTGATGTGCATTGCGTTAAGACAGCCCATTGAAATGAATAGGCTGCCAATGTACCTTTACACCCCGAAAAGTGGATGTGGCCCTTTTTATGCCACAACAAACCACAACACCTTCCTGATCATTGCTGTGCATTGCATTGTACTACAACATGGGGTGCATTGCCTAGTGCACGGAGGTGCCATTCAAAATGAGTTAATAAAGTTCTATGTCCAATGGCAACGTTCTATGCCAAATAGAAAACCTAGGGTCAGAGCCTGAAACAATCCTTTTTTTTTTTTTTTTTTAATTAACAATATGGCTTCATGTACACTAGCCTACTACACTGGCAGCTCCTAAACTTAAGTTAAGGAGCTTTTGACGTTTTTTTGCCAAAGCTCCTAAATTCAACTTCATAAAAGCCTATGTCAATGTACACATAGGCATTAAGCAAGGTTTAGGAGCTGCGGTGTTTAGGTGAGCTTCAACCTCCCTCTCCTGAACGCAGAAGAATCATGCTCTGGATAGAAATTTATCACCGCCGCCATAGGAAAACACAAAACTTCAAGTCTAGTATGGTGGATTATGAGGGGAACATCCACACCTATTTATTTATTTTTTTTAAATGGCGCAGGGTTCCCCCCCAAAATCCATACCAGGCCCTTATCCGAGCAGGCAGTCTGGCAGATCAGGAATAGAAAGGGGACGAGCAAGCACCCCCCCCCCCCCCTCCTGAACCATACCAGCTCACATGCCTTCAATGTGGGGAAGTGCTTTGGGGCAGTGGGACAAGAACCAAGGCCTCTTCCCTACAACCCTGACTGGTGGTTGTGGGGGGTCTGTGGGCAGGGGGCTTATCAGAATTTGGAAGCCCCCTTTAACAAGGAATCCCAGATCCTGCCCCCCCCCCCCCTCGTGAATGAGTATGGGGTACATAGTACCCCATACTAATTCACCCAAAAAAAAGTGTAGTGTAAAAAAATTACAGTAGGCAGCGTTTGAAAAGTCCATAATTTAACCACTTGCCTACTGGGCACTTTTACTCCCTTACTGCCCAGGCCAATTTTCAGCTTTATGCACTGTTGCGATTTGAATGACAATTGCGCAGTCATGCAACAGTTTACCCATATGACATTTTTATACATTTTTTCACATAAATAGAGCTTTCTTTGGTGGTATTTAATCACTACTGGGTTTTTATTTGTTTTTTGTTAAAATATGCATAGTTTGTTATAAAATTTTGCAAACAGGTCATTTTTATCCTTCACTAATTTGCACTGATGAGGCTGCACTGATGGGCACTGATGAGGTGGCACTGATAGGCTGCACTGATGAGGTTGCACTGATAGGTGAGACTGATAAGGAGGCATTGATTGGCAGACATGGGAGTAAGTCACACATGTGCAAGTTACAAGCAAGTCTCAAGTCTTAACCTTCAAGTCTCAAGCAAGTCCCAAGTTACTGTGACGAAAAGCAAGCAAGTCAAGTCGAGTCCCTGCTAGAAGTCAAGTCAAGTCATTTATTTTGGTCAAGTCACAAATCAAGTCAAAATCCTGATCCACCCCAATTTTCACCTTTAAATCAGTTAAAAATCAGTGGTCAGGAAAGGTTTTGTTTTATTTTCAACATTAACAAAACTGCTTAGTGCTTTTTTCTTGGCATTTTAAAGAAACACTTTGAATGCCCAATCAGCTCAAGATCCTTCGTCCGGTCATGTTTCAACACCACAGTCACTAAAAACATGTTAAGTATTTCCATGGTTAAACAGCCAGTGTCCTAAAAATCAGAACACACTGAGGTGTCTTAAGTGACAGTGGTGTCAGAAACATAACAGGCACATTAATTTTGCTTTAACACATCTTGAGAAAATGCAAATACTTAATAGCTTAAAAAAGTAAAGTAATTTCGAGTCATATGTCTCAAGTCAAGTCTCAAGTCATGAATGCCAAGTCAAAGTCAAGTCAAGTCTTTTATTCATTTTAGTCAAGCAAGTCTCAAGTCCTCAAACTTGTGACTTAAGTCTGACTCAAGTCAAGTCATGTGACTCAAGTCCCCCACCTCTGCTGATTGGTAACACTGATGGGCACTGTTTGGCAGCAATGGTGGGCACTAATTGGCAGCACTGGTGGACACTAATTGCCAGCACTAACAGATCCAAAGGCCTGGTATGGATTGAGGGGGGGGGTTAATTTAAGCTGTTTTTATTCCTATTTTTTTTGCCAGCATTTTTTTACATTCAGCTGTAAACAGGGAACCTCATTGACAGCTGATGACACATCGGTTGTTAAGGACACGGCAGCCACCTTCTACTAAACAATCATAACAGTTACTGGTTGTCAGTAACTGTTGGAAATTACCCCAGGTTTTCACTATCAGAATACAGCATTACTTTATAAAATAACGCTCATGCTGTATTTTAGTAGTGTTTTTAAGTGAATGCTAAAAAAACTTTTAGAAAAACACTGTGCAGCATCTTACCGTATGTTGTTATGGGTAAAGTCCTGCTTTAACAGTTTCTAAAAACAGTTGCATTCCTGGAATGCTGGGATTGCCAGCTCACATTTGCTTGTGTCCTTAACCAAACAGTCAAACCATAAAATGGTTGGTGTCATAACTGATCACATGTGCAGCATCATGACGGTTACAGATCAAACAGAAGCAACTTCTTTGGTTTTAAAGTATAGGAGGGTTTAGTTCCACTTTAAAGCGGAACTTTACCCTTAGCAACAGTAATAATTATGCTACCAAAATGAGTGTGTGCTGTAAATTGCCTCCAACGTTGCTCCTGTCTCTTCTTGCTGGAGGCTGCCATTTTGATGAAGCCCAGAGTCCATGAACAGCAGCAAATCATAAAGCAGAACTAAACCCATCAATTTAACAATTTCAAAAAACAAACACATTCCTGAAACGCTGGGATTGTTAACTGTTACATTTGCTTGTGTCCTCAACCAAATTGTCAAACCATTAAATGGTTGGTGTCATAGCTGATCACATGTGCAGTACCATGGCAATTGCAGATCAAACCGAAGCAGCATCCTTGATTGTAAAGGATAGGAGGGTTTAATTCCACTTTATTGCTGTCAACAGATCGGCCTTTACAAATTCAGCAGTGCCTAAAATTGGAGAGCAACTGAGCATGTGCAGAGCATCGTGAGACAGTGTAGTACTGGATTTTAAACAGTATAAGCACTTATTTTGAACGTTTTACACAGCTATACCTGCAAAAGGGGCCAGTCTGAAGTGATCTAGCTGGACTTAATTTTCTGACTAAAGTTCCACTTTAAGGTTGTTAGCAGGTTGTTGCCTTTTCAAACTCAGCAGTGCCTAAAAATGCCTAAAATGGAGAGAAACAGAGCATGTGCAGACCAGGGTGAGAGAGTATATCATTGGATTTCAAACAGTATAGGCACTTCATGATTTACATAGCTATACCTGCAAAAAAGCCAACCCGAAGTGATCTAGCAAGACTTAATTCTTGACTAAAGTTCCACTTTAGGCTCTGTTCACACCTAGGCATCCCAGATTCTGCCAGTGATACCGAATCACCGCAAATCGAAAGACACACTTGCGATCCTGTTACTTTCAATGGCACCCGAATGGAAGCGCAATTTTGCCGCATTTGTTGCCCAATGAATTGCGGTAAAATCGCACAAACAAAATCGCAGGACGCCTGTTACCCAAAAGAAGTTCCGAAACTTCTTTTGGGTAACAGGCATCCTGCGATTTTGTTTGTGATTCTGCCCATGATCCGGGATGCCTAGGTGTGAACGGCGCCTAAAGGATCATAACATCTTGTTGGTCCTAGTCATGCATAATGGTGTCATTTTTTTCAGATTCCATTTATATACTACTAAACCTAGTAAAAAGTTTTGATCTAAACTCAAACAGTTTTTATCCCACAGAGCCACATTTAGCTTTCGGGATTGTAGTCCTTATCATATCGTTAATAAATCAAGTTACTCATTTAAAGAATAATTTCACCCAAACCGGAACTTTCAGTTTATACTACCACTGAAGCAAAGCACCAGTGTCACCTCTATAGCCTATTTCAATTGTAACAAGGTCTGGATAGCTGTCCCTGAAAGAACAGCATGGGCTCTTTAACATCATGTGTGGTTTAAAATACCTGAAATCTCAATTGAACTATGGTCACATTATAAACTCACATATATGATATAAACTGCCGTCAACAAGATCAACAATATCCATCAACAATATCAACAAGACTGAGCTTTATGACTTTCTAAGTACCCCCTGAAACATTTTGTAAATACTTGTTGGCTCTGTCAGTAGATTAGATTAAATTAGATTAGATTAGATTCGATTAGACACCTCATTCATACTCCCGAGGAAGCAGAACTTGTTTCTATGAAGCGAGTCGAGTTGAGAGCCAGTACCACTCCCAATTGAATGTTTCAATCAAATCGTATATCATATGACTGAATAGCTAAGTATATACCAAACATGGTTTATGATATGTAAATATAATAACTGGGTGAGGTTCTCAACACTCTTCCTTCAGGGATTAAAACCCTGCAGAGTTGTCAGCCATGCTTGTGCTGTAGCTGCTTGGAGTTTAGAGCTGTATATCGGAGGGAAGCTGCTAAAAACAGTTCATTCGGGACTGTCTTGGAGAACCTCAACCAACCTAATGAAGAGAGCGGACCAGAGGTGTATGCATTACTGTGATTGGAGTACTGAGTGTGTCTGATCAGGAATGGGATGCAACTATTTGCAGTGAGGTGGCATAAGGGGAGTGAGCCACACCTATTGCACAAGTGGTGATCTAAGGTTGACTACAAGCAATATTTTAGGGACTTTTTATCATTGTTGAATGAAAATGTATTTCTTTATATCTATCATTATACTAGTCACTTCTGTCACTGGGAAATAATGGCTCTTTTTAGGAGGAAGTGAACTTCCACAAGTAACTTTTACCTATAGGTAAGCCTATAATAAGGTTACCTATATAGGTAGTGCAACTGCAAACATCTCCTAAACGTGCACCATTTAGGAGATATTTACTGTGCATGCAGCCAGTGACATCACTGGCGCATACGCTCTGAAGGAACAGCCACCCGTACCATTCCCTGAGAGCCCTGTACCGTATTCGGCAGCTCCCGCACGCATGACGTCATCGTGGCTTCGGCTAGCCACAAAGCCAGAGTCTGGGAACCCGGAAGCAAAATGGGTGAAGTTGGGCGCCCCTGCAGTGCTGACATCTCGGCGCTGGAACAGCTTCTTTTTAAGGTAAGTTTTACATAATACTGTCAGGTAAAGGCATATTAGCACATTATTCCTTTACCTTGCAGGGTAAGAAGAAAAAATAAAAGTCCAGCAGTTTACAACCGCTTTTAAGAAGTTGTAAAGGCAGAAGGTTTTTTATCTTAATGCATTCTATGTGTTAGGGATACAAGTGGTAGCCTGATGGCAGAGGAAGTCCCCACGTGTGCCGGAGGGTGGAGCTTAGACGGGAACCCCCAAGGTAAGTGATACAGGCTAACCTGAGGTGTGGAATCTAAGAATCCACCGGTTTTCCCCAGAGCCTCTAGTATTAGGATGGACTTCGCTGCGTGTGGATACCAGGTCACGATCCTCAGGGTCGTCCCACCAAGGGAGAAACTGGTCAAGATCCGAAGGCAGATAAGCAGACAAGGGAGATCCGAGACAATGGTCAAACAAGCCGGGGGTCAGGACAGGCAGCAGGTCAACGAGGTCAGGAACAAGCTAAAGGTCAAAATGGGTATCAAACAGGTAATAGGACACAGGCTTCAGGAACACAGGAGGAGCTGCAGACAAGACAGCAAAGACACAGTGCTGTTGAGCTGTATTAATAAGGCAGCCTATTTGCCGATTATTGCAATTAGTCTGCTCTAGGTTAACCCTTTAGGTTGTAGACTCATGACAGCACATTAGTGTGCTCAGGAAGCGTTCCTAACACTATGCATTAAGTTAAAAAGCCTTCTATGTGTAGCAGCCTCCCCTCAGACCGCTAATACTTACCTGAGTTCTATCTCTGCCCAGTGATGTCTACAAGCTCTTCGGCTGTCCGGGACTCTTCCTCTTGATTGGTTGAGACACATTGGCTCCCGTGGCTGTCAATCAAAGTCAGTTAGCCAATAAGGAAAGAGAGGCGAAGGGGCTGAACCGCAGCTCCGTGTCTGAATGGACTGTCCACAGGTCTGCCCTGTGCAAAACCAACTGCACAGAGGAGGTAAGTATAATATGTTTGTTATTTATTTATTTTTTTTAATTTCCAGATTAGGAAACACAGAAAATACCTGTTGATCTGCCAGAAATGCACTCAGCTCCTAAGTTCTGTTGTGGGCTGACAACACGTAACATTTTGTGCTTGTTGTCAGTCCTGCCAAGTTTTTCTTGCATAAAACATCAGACTCAGATCTTCTCTACTATCTCCACAACATAAAAGCTAATCATAGGATAGTACAAGGGAGCAACAGATGCAACTAGGTAAAGAGACACACACTCAATTGAAGTTTAGTGGTGCTTTCACACAGGCAATTAGCACACACTGAAAATCCCAGCAGCAAAAATACATGGATTCCTGCAGTTGGAATGACAGGTGTGTGCAAAGAGCTGCGGTCAATACATTGCAATGACAGGCCAATAGTGGCTGCAGCTATCCGTGCTGTTCATACAGCCAACTAGGGTTGCCACCTCATCCCTTTAAACCAGGACACATATTAACTACACAGGTTCTGAGGCTAATATAATGCACATAAGGCACTGAGTTTAATTACCATGCTTATCAGCCACAGAACCTGTGTAATTAATGTGTATCCTGGTTTAAAGGGATGAAGTGGCAACCCTTCAGCCAATTGGGGTTTGTAATAAATGATCATGGCTGGACCTGACTACCTGCAGTTAGGGACAGATGATGATCACAGCGGAATGCAGACAGACTGGGTCCAGCCACGATCATCTACTGCAGGTAATCACTGGCTTTACAATTAGCTGTGAATATTGAAGGATAGCTCTTTGCACACACATTTTAGATGAAGTAATCCGCAAATTCTTGCCAATGGAATTTGCAGAGTGTGCTAATGGCCCACACAAATGCACTCTACTGGTCAAAATTAGCCACAGTGTTTATTTAAGGGGTAACCTCAAATTTTAACAAACAATAAATAACCAAATTAGATCCTAGGCATAGCCCTAAGGGCTCATACAAAAAGAAATAACTGATTCCAGAAGATCAAATCACAATGTGCATCCAGATTAGACTGGATGACTATCAGTGGGTACACATGGGTTGAAATTTGGATGGTTTAGCAGGGGCTGGCTGAATTTCAATGTGTGTAGACCTACCTGTTAGATCAGTAGATTAACTTCTGTTGAGTGGACACACTGTTACACTTTAATTGCAGCTGCAGTCAATCAGTACAAGGTTTTTACAATATTGCAGCGGGGAGGACTCCTCCATCCATCCGGCTTGTAAAAAATAATTAGGGCGCTTTTCCACTGATGCACTTTTGCCATGCTGGAACATACCTTTCCAGCGGGACAAAAGGGCATCAAAAATTATTAGACTTTTCATATCTTTGCGCTGCATTTATGCGGCAGTTTGAAAAGTTTTGCATGCTGCATATTTGGTGGGCTTTTAAAAAGAGCACCAAAGATGCGCCTTCTATTGAAGTCATTGGGAACTGCAAGAAAAAAATAAATAAAAATGTGTGTTTTAGGTGCCTTTTTGCTGGCATTTAAAGAGCAGCGTCCTTAACAACCAGTGAATAGCTGATTTTTAAGGAACAGTGCCCTCCCTCCCACAGCCTTATGTCCCCTTGGTGATCGCCAGTAGCTTGGTTTGGCCTTTCCCTGCCTCCTCCCCTTAGATTTTGGGAGCCGATGCTCCCTTCTGTACCTCCCCCTGTCTCTCCACCTCCTCCCTTCAGATTCTGGGAGCCGATACTCCCTGCTGTATCACCCCCTGTATCTCTGCCTCCTCCCCTCAGATTTTGGGAGCCGATGCTCCCTGCTGTACCTCCCCCTGTCTCTCCGCCTCCTCCCCTCAGATTCTGGAAGCTGATGCTTCCTGCTGTTCCGCCCCTCCCTGTCTCTCTGCCTCCTCCCCGCAGAATCTGGAAGCCGATGCTGCCTGCTCCCCCCCCCCCCTGTCTCTCCACCTCCTCCCCTCAGATTCTGGGAGCTGATGCTACCTGCTGTTCTGTCCCCTGCCTCTTCACCTCCTCCCCTAAGATTCTGGGAGCCGATGCTCCCTGCTTTACCGCCCTCTGTCTCTGCGCCTCCTCCCCTCAGTCTCTGGGAGCCGATGCTACCTGCTGTTCTGTCCCCTGCCTCTTCACCTCCTCCCCTAAGATTCTGGGAGCCGATGCTCCCTGCTTTACCGCCCTCTGTCTCTGCGCCTCCTCCCCTCAGTCTCTGGGAGCTGATGCTACCTGCTGTTCCACCCCCTACTTCCCTGCCTCCTCCCCTAAGATTCTGGGAGCCGATGCTTCCTGCTGTACCGCCCCCTGTCTCTCCACCTCCTCCCCTCAGATTCTGGGAGCTGATGCTACCTGCTGTTCTGTCCCCTGCCTCTTCACCTCCTCCCCTAAGATTCTGGGAGCCGATGCTCCCTGCTTTACCGCCCTCTGTCTCTGCGCCTCCTCCCCTCAGTCTCTGGGAGCCGATGCTACCTGCTGTTCTGTCCCCTGCCTCTTCACCTCCTCCCCTAAGATTCTGGGAGCCGATGCTCCCTGCTTTACCGCCCTCTGTCTCTGCGCCTCCTCCCCTCAGTCTCTGGGAGCTGATGCTACCTGCTGTTCCACCCCCTACTTCCCTGCCTCCTCCCCTAAGATTCTGGGAGCCGATGCTTCCTGCTGTACCGCCCCCTGTCTCTCCGCCTACTCCCCTCAATTTCTGGGAGCCAATGCTCCCTGCTTTTCCGCCCCCTGTCTCTCCGCCTGCTCCCCTCGGATTCCTCAAAACGATGCTTCCTGCTGTATTGCCCCCTGTCTCTCCACCTCCTCCAATCAGATTCTGGGAGTGGATGCTTCCTGCTGTACTGCCCCTTGTCTCTCTGCCTCCTTCCCTCAGTCTCTGGGGGCTGATGCTACCTGCTGTTCTGCCCCCTGTCTCTCCGCCTCCTCCCCTCAGATTCTGGGAGCCAATGCTTCCTGCTGTATCGCCCCCTGTCTTTCCGCCTCCTCTCCTCGGATTCTGGGAGTCGATGCTCCCTGCTGTACCGCCATCTGTCTCTCCACCTCCTCCCCTCAGATTCTGGGAGTCTATGCTCCCTGCTGTACTGCCCCCTGTTTCTCTGCCTCCTCCCCTCAGATTCTGGGAGCTGATGCTCTCTGCTGTTCCACCCAGGGCCGTCTTTAAGGCAGGGCAAAAGGGGCAGCTGCCCCGGGCCTAGTCATTGTTGTGGGGCCTAAAGCCTGTGCCCCTTGAGCCTGCACTGCCTGAGAATAGTTGATAAGTGGATTTGGGAGGGCCCAAGTAAATTTTTGCCCAGGGTCCAATCAATAATAAAGACGGCCCTGGTTCCACCCCCCTGTCCCTCTGCCTCTTCCCCGCAGATTCTGAAATCTGATGCTCCCTGCTTCTGCCCCGTCTCTCCACCTCCTCCCCTCAGATTCTGGTAGCTGATGCTCCCTGCTGTACTGCCCCCTGTTTCTCTGCCTCCTCCCCTCAGTCTCTGGGAGCCGATCCTACCTGCTGTACTGCCCCCGGTCTCTCCACCTCCTCCCCTCAGATTCTGGGAGCTGATGCTACCTGCTGTAATGCCCCCTGTCTCTCCACCTCCTCCCCTCAGAGTCTGGGAGCTGATGCTGGCAAACTCTTACAAGAGCGAGAGAGAGAGCTGTGCATGATGTCATTAGCCTAGGCTAATTACCAGACAAGAAGGAGGAGTGGGGTGTATAAGGTATTTAATGGTAGAAAAAAAAAAATGTTTTACTGACCAAAGTTAAAACAACAGGGGCAGAGGATTTAATAGGTGGAAAGATGAACAAATGACTGAAAGTCCACTTTAGCAGATAGCAAATAAGTTCATTATTAGGATTTACATACACTTATATTACATGGAGTGATTGTGACAAGTGATTGTAAAGTCAGAGGGTTTTTTTTTTCCTTAATGCATTTTATGCATTAAGATAAAAAGCCTTCTGTGTGCAGCAGCCCCCTAATACTTACCTGAGCCCACTCTGTATCCAGCAATGTCCACGAGTGCCTCAGCCGTCCAGGACTCTCTCTGCTGATTGGCTGAGACACAGCGGCGGTACCATTGGCTCCCGCTCCTGTCAATCAAACTCAATTGGCTGATCAGGAGAGAGGGGGGGGGGGGCAGGGCCGAATGGCAGCTCCATGTCTGAATGGATACACAGAACTTTAGCTTGGCTCAGTTGCCCCCATAGCAAACTGCTTGCTGTGGGGACACTCAACAGGAAGGAGGGACCAGAGAAGAGGAGGATCTGGGCTACCCTGTGCAAAACTACTGCACAGAGCAGGTAAGTATAATATGTTTGTTATTTTATTGGGAAAAAAATAGCAAAACTTCGCAATCACTTTAACTTACATAAGTAACATACCATATTTAACATGTTATTGAAAAATAATCAAAAGTGTAACAGGTGTTATGTAAAATACCATAGTTTAAAACTACTGGGGCTCCCGGGTGGAGGGGGTTGTTGCACCCAATACTCATCCAATATTACATGTTTTTTTTTGTAACATGATTCTAACTACTTTTTTTAACTTGTCTTTATTGGTAATTGAGTTTTTTAGTGAGAATGGCTGCATACAAACTGCTTGTGGATCAGCAGACAGCAATCTCAACATTACAACAGTCATTTTGTAGGATGAATTTTGAACTACTTTTTCCTCCCTGTTACAATTTCATAGTTAAAATTCCTTTTCGATATTCACGAAAATAATTCATGATTTATTGTTTCCATTCCTGCAAACTGATTTCAGGATGTCTCAAATAACTCTTTTCTAGGACTAAAAAATAGTTGAAAACTCTAAATCATTAAATTTGAACTCCAGAGAAACTTAAAAACTACCCTTGCAATGGGGATTCCTTTGCACAGCAAAGGTTAAATGCTTGTTTTTGCCCAGGGTACCATTGAAAAGTAGTTTTATATACCTTATCCCTTGTTCCTGCAGGCTCCTCCTCTCTATGCGGCCAGGCCCCTTGGAGCTACTAGTTTTTGGCTCTCTGTTCCCTGGTTGCAATCTGACCAGCAGCCTTGGCTTTTAAATGATGAAGCTGAGGGCCCTCCCACACCATAAAACATTAGAGAGAAGAGGAAAACACCAGCTGTCTGGGGTGCAAGGGATAACCTAAGTAAAAATGCTTTGTATTCCCTAGACAAAAGTGAGCAGGAGGTAGGTGAAGGTTAGTTTTTCTGCAAAGTTCAGCTTTATAAGAAACACGTTTTTTTCTTTTCATATCTATGCAATAAATAGCGGGTCATGCACACAGTTGCCTGGGGCTACACAATGTAAACCGTGAAATATTGATGCAAGAAACTATCAGCGCAATGAATCACAGTGAATCAATGAACAAACTAATAAACTCCATCTGCTAGCATTAAATGTGTTTTCACATCAGAAAAATCAAAAATGCTGCGCCAGATAAAAAAATCAAGAGCACTTCTAAGTCTAAGAAGGTGAATAAATAAATAAGATAAATCAACCAATCATTATATACAGTAAATATAGAAATACATATAAATCAATACGATGGAGATTAATGAATACTACACATATCCCCACATAAATAGGTGCTTAAATCACAAAAAGTGAAAAATTAGTACATGTGATAAAATAGAATGACTAAATAAATCAATGCAAAGAGATCCAAGCGCCAATATAGTCTGTGAGCGATGAGAGCTCACTCCAACAAATCAGTGAAAAAAGCCAAAAGTGTCAATAAAAATCTGTTAGTAATGACAATTCACTCCAACAGTGTACAAATCCGTCTCAGGTCTCAGGTGTGAATGGGGAGCAGTGGTGTTAAATTTGGTGTTATCGCTCTGACTCTCACATACTGGTCACTGGAAGTTCAACATGGCACCTCATGCCAAAGAACTCTCTGAGGATCTGTAAAAAAGAATTGTTGCTCTACATAAAGATGGCCTAGGCTATAACATAGATGGCCAAGGCCCTGAAACTAAGCTGCAGCACAGGGGCCAAGACCATACAGCAGTTTAACAGGACAGGTTCCACTCAGAACAGGCCTCGCCATGGTCGACCAAAGAAGTTGAGTGCACGTGTTCAGCGTCATATCCAGAGGTTGTCTTTGGGAAATAGACGTATTAGTGCTGCCAGCCTTGCTGCAGAGGTTGAAGGGGTGGGCGGACAGCCTGTCAGTGCTCAGACCATATGCCGCACACTACATCAAATTGGTCTGCATGGCTGTTGTCCCAGAAGGAAGACTCTTCTAAAGATGATGCACAAGAAATCCTGCAAACAGTTTGCTGAAGACAAGCAGACTAAGGACATAGATTACTGGAACCATGTTCTGTGGTCTGATGAGACCAAGATATACTTATTTGGTTTAGATGATGTCAAGCGTGTGTGGCGAGGTGAGGAGTACAAAGACAAGTGTGTCTTGCCTACAGTCAAGCATGGTGGTGGGAGTGTCATGGTCTGGGGCTGCATGAGTGCTGCCAGCATTGGGGAGCTACAGTTCATTGAGGGAACCATGAGTGCCAACATGTACTGTGACATACTGAAGCAGAGCATGATCCCCTCCCTTCAGAGACTGGGACGCAGGGCAGTATTCCAACATGATAACGACCCCAAACACACCTCCAAGATGACCACTGCCTTGCTAAAGAAATTAAGGGTAAAGGTGATGGACTGGCCAAGCATGTCTCAAGAACTAAACCTTTTTGAGCATCTGTGGGGTATCCTCAAACGAAATTTAGAGGAGCGCAAGGTCTCTAACATCCACAGATTCGATGTTGTCATGGAGGAGTGGAAGAGGACTCCAGTGGCAACCTGTGAAGCTCTGGTGAACTCAATGAAGCTCTGGTGAACTCAACTCTGGTGAACTTAAGGCAGTGCTGGAAAATAATGGTGGCCACACAAAATATTGATACTTTGGGCCCAATTTGGACATTTTAACTTAGGGGTGTACTCACTTTTGTTGCCAGCGGTTTAGACATTTGTGGCTGTGTGTTGAGTTATTTTGAGGGGACAGCAAATTTACACTGTTATACAAGCTGTACACTCACTACTTTACATTGTAGCAAAGTGTAATTTCTTCAGTGTTGTCACATGAAAAGATATAATAAAATATTTACAAAAATTTGAGGGGTGTACTCACTTTCGTGAGATACTGTATATGCTTGAGTTCTAAAAAACCCAATCAACTTGTTAATAGTTATATAGTTGCATTTCTTACAGAACAAAAAATAGAGTCAGCTATTCTTATTGACTATGGATGTCCATTTTCCACCTGTAAATTACCATTCTCCCAGTGTAGCTTTATCTTGGCTCTGTCCGACTGTATTTTTAATCAACGTAATTCTTTCAATTTGCCCAATAAGGACAAAGCGACAAATTCTTTTTTAACCCCCACCCACTCATACTAACCTTGCCTATGCTCCAGGCCATGGTGAAATACCCAGTGCTTCCAGTTAACATGTGACCACCCCTGATGTAGTACTTGGGCTTAGTGGTCAGTTGGCAGGCCAGAATGCTTTCACTTGAGGAGGAGGGCACATCAACAATTCTGTGTAATCTCAATTACTATCTGAAACAGTGCTAAGACATGGTTAGGACAACGCAGGAAGGAAATAGTGTTGAAACATGGGAAAGGTGAGTATAAGTGGGACGGGTTTGGGCCTTAAATGAGCAAAGTAACTTAAATGGGAATTTTAAGCACTACACCACTGCTAAGATTTCCAGATACAATTTTATTTAAATACAAATCAGGGGGACAATCCAAAGAGTATCCAACACGCTTTGATTGTCCAAAAACACTTCCTTCATCAGGGCTAGCACTGTTAAGACTGGGGGGTTGAACCCTCAGAACACGTTGGATACACTTTGGCTTGGTCCTCTGAGTCTTTTTGGAATAAAATTGTATCTGGACCTCTTAGCAGTGGTTTGGCATTTCAATATTCATTATTGCTATATTATACTACAAGCCACATAGACCGTGGAGATCCTATGAGGTGCAGAAGCCACATGCTAGAAAACTAGATTATTTATATCAACATCAAAACTTCAAGATAACAATACCAATAAGATAACCCTATGGATCCAGCGCTATTGTTCCACTTTCCTCAACTAAATCTTAGATTGTGAAATCCCAATAACGAGACATTGGGACTTTTGAAGAGGAACAATGGGAGAAGGCTTTATCAGCAGTCACACAATGCTTTCTAAATGTGGCTCAACAGCTGTCTCAGCTATATTTACTCTTACGTGTTCATTATACACCGGCTAGACTAGCAAAAATGGGTGTGCGCAATAAACCCACCGGCACTCGTTGCATTAGAGATTTTATGGAGATACCCAAAGCTACATGTTTACTGGAAGGAGGTAATAGGTATTATTAACTGGGTCTTTTAGGTTCCGCTTAGAGAGGACAATAAACAATGTTTGCTGGGTATCATAGATGATGCTCCTGTGGGAGAGGCCCCCAAACGAGCTATAGCTAGTGCCCTTTATCAGGCTACAAAATTGATTTTGAGGCATTGTAAGTCTACAGAGCCCTCCACACTCCACAGTGAAGGATATGGGTAACACCATAACATTGGAAAAATATATTTACCAACATAGGAGCAGCTGTAGGAAATATGACAAGCTTTGGGCTCCCTGGTTGGATGTCCCTAGTTTACCCCCGATGGATCTTGGTATGGATCGGCTATTATAACCATGGTGTGGTAGAATCGACATCTGTATTGAGATTTTTTCTTAACGTAATTTTCTACTTACCTGATTGTTTATATTTTGGTGTTTTTCATCAATCTATATTTTACCTCCACTGCACTTAGCTCTTTTTTCTACTTTTCTCAATTGACATCTCATATTGGTCTCCGGGCAGAATCTAGGGATCATTTTAAAGAGTGATAGCTAATATGATAATCTGTCTGAACTAATGTTTACACGTGTTTATGTCATTGATCATGAAAACACTGCAAAACTTCATAAAATACCACAAGGAAGATTGCATTGGCATTGATAACATGAAATAATTATTTTTGTGCCAATGCGATATTTATTTACAGACAACTAAATTAACACACGGTAAAGCCTAGTACATACTAGTATCTTTTTTTCGTTCAACCCAGAAGGGCTGAACGAAAAAAAAAACCTGACAGCTCAGGAGGAGCCGCTGTACTAACTATCCAATGTTAGTACAGCAATCTCCCCTGCAGAAGTTTTTCGGTCATGCCCCATCGACAGAAGCCGGCCGAATGCCTGGCTTCTGTTGGACCGGCTGCAGTACACATGGGCTGAATGTCTATTGAACTGGCTAATGCCACCCGACATTTGGCCCGTGTCTACTAGGCATGCACATGGACAGTTTGTCTCATACAGAGTAAAAACCTGATGTTGTGCGGTGAATACAGACCGGGTGTCAGGTAACCACCAACAGTTTGGCTAATCAGCGCATTCGTGCATTGGCGCGAATACGCATGCGCGGCCAACTCCGGGCAAACGCAATCAAGAATGTGCGTGCGCCAATGCGCACGCGAGCGCGCAGGACGTAACGGCGCTTGGCGCCAATTGGCCTATTTAAGCTCAGCGAATACAGTCACTAGCTGCTGGATGATCTTCAGCTTCCCGTGTTTCCTTGGGCCTTGTTTTGCCTGCTAATCTTGGATTTCCTGTTGCCGACCCGGACTGCTTGACCTCGACTCCTCTTGAAACCTCTGGCTCTTGACCTTTTGGCTTGTCCCTGGACTCTCCTCTGCCTTCTCCAGTGTCTGACCCGGCTTGGCTCTTGACTCCGCATTATCAGTATCCTGTGGGCTACCCAGCTTACCTCTGTTCCTGCAGCACACCTGCCTGGCTTGCCAAGTGTTCCAGATCCGCCTAGGACTTTACCACTCATTGGCTCCAGCCTCTACCTGGCCGTCCCAGCCGGAAACCCGTGCTACTTTGGGCACAGCACTCCCTGTCTCACCTCCAGTGGTGCTCTGCACCTAGCCGCAAGGGGAGCCCTCTCTACACTCTGGCTTCGGATCAGGTACGTGACACCGGGATAACTAATTTTGTATCTGTGCTGCCCCCCTCCCCCCCTTTTTCCTCCCCCCCTTTTTTTTTGTGTCTCTCTCTTCTTCTCTCTTCTGACTTATCTTTTCTTCTTTCTATGCTCAAACCCTTCGGGTTCTTCCATTTATTTGGGGGTTTTCTTTTTTTTTCTATTTGTAATTAAAACAGTTGGAAAATCACTCAGGTGAATGTCCAAGCCAGGAATTGGTCTACGCATACCTTGTTAGCACGTCCCCTGAAATCCGATGGAGTCTACTGGCAACCACCGTAGGCCTTCCATTTTGCTATCCATTGCTAGTTTCCTTGTATCTAAATACAATCGTTACATAGCTACTGTTTCGTTATTTGTGTGTATGCCTTGTTCCGCTGCTGGGCGGTTTTACCTGTACTCTCAAATATGTTGCAACAATTCTTTGTTACCTTACTCTATTTTCAATAAAAATTGTTTATGGGAAAAAAAACCTGATGTTTTGGGTCAGGAGGGAGGCCCACGTGCATAGTATAGCCTGCTTCTATTATCTTACCAAAATCAATGACAGGCTAAAATGCATGGCAACTGTACGCTGATGGATGCTGTTTCAAGTAGTACTCTTGTTTAGAGACACCTAACAGATGAATGAATGCAGGAACTCAGCGTGTCATTGGTTTTGACAGACTGCTGGCAGCATGCTGTACATTGCACCTCCCCCTCCCTTGTGCCCAAAAAATGCCAGGTTTTTACACTGTATGAGCTAAACCTTCCCTGCGCATAAACCCTAAAGCACAAAAAGGGAACCTGTAGGGCTAGAAATAATAAATATAGGATTGGAACCCCCTCAAAAGAACATAAACATTCTGGTGGCCATAAAAATTTATTTTGGGATCCTGTTTGGTGGCCTGATCCACAGGTTACTCATGCTGACCCATACCGCCAAGTGTGTGCTATATAGCAGCTGTAGAAACATTTTCACATGTAATAGGTAACCTTTGAAGTACTGCACTTAGGAATTAAGATATTGCTGACTGTTATTACATAATCTGATTCAAACATGGTAATTATACTCTAAATAATTTACATATTACTTTACACATGTATTTATGATGTCATGCACGCATGACAGCTCTTGTGTATTTTCTGATGACCGCAAAGTAACATAATTGCCCAAGCTGCACCCAAATCTCTTCTTATAATTGGGAGAATGATACAATAATAAATTGTGTACATAAATATCCAAATGGGCCTAGTAAATGTAATATTAAATGATGTGTTTAATTATCTGTAATGTTTATCAGTAGCTTGACTTAGGCTACCTGTCAAACACAAGGCCCGCAGGTTTTATCCGGCCTCCCCAAGCATGTGGTGCTTCATGTGGTGCTCTCGCCTTTCCTGCAGCTGCGGCACCCCTCTCATCTATGCCTCGGCAACAGGGAAGTCAGTAACAGGGAAACAGGCAGAACAGCTCCTCCAGATCCAGTGTTTCTCTGTGCAGCTGCGGAAAGGCTCATCTCTGTCCCCCTCCACCCCCCATTGCAGCAGTCTGCAGCAGAGAGGAGGACAGAACTCCTCCTACAGATATTGCACCTCTCTTTGCAGCCGCAGCACCCCCTCGTCTTCGCCACCCTTGATCTCAGCATTCAGCAGACTCCAGCCCTCCTCTGGTCCTCCTCCAGACCCTTCACTTTCTTCTTCACAGCTCCTCCTGAATTCTTGAACTCTTGAATTTTGATGCTGGGGGGCTCTTGACATCTAGTCTTACAGATACAACTGGTCTTTTGAGGGCAACCATAACGCTGATGGGACCCACAATGAAACTGAGTTTGACACCCCTGGCTTAGACAGACAAAACCTGAGTTTTAATTGTAACTTTGTAGGGCTGGCCATACACATATAGATTTCTTTAGTTAAGCTTGCTTACAGGCTGAATTAAAAAAATCTAACAGATTCCTCTATAAATGCTAAACATCTCCCAATGTAGCTTTTGTATTCTGATAGTCAGTACAACTAGTTTGGGTAGAATGCATGTAATTGGATGCAGGTACTCTTCGTCCGACAATTTTCTGCCCCACTGCTCTGATTTTATTGATTGAGTTTCAGCAGTTCCATTAGGAATCAACTGAAATTCGCCCACTGTTTGGCCAACCTAAAGTGGAACTAAACCCCAAGAAATACTCACCTTTCTGAGATGCTGCAGTTACATCCCTCACTTGCCACTGTCATCTTCTCCCCGGCTGCTGCTAGGTTTTCGGCCTCTTGATTGGCCTTGGGGGGAATGACATCATCCTGTGTATAAATACAGGAATCATTCATTCTGGCGCAGCGGGAGTGTGCTGGGAATGCATGCTGAGATGCACATGCACAGCTCGGTGTACATTCAATAAAAGACTGCGAACAGGCAGGTAAGCGTTTGTTATTGCAGATAAGACATGGCATGTCTGTTCTGCAACAAAAAGCTAACTGCTTGCAGTTTTTTTTTGCCAGTTAAAGTGATTTAAACTGTATTTTTTTTTTTTTAATAGCAAACACATCCTACTTACCTGCTCTGTGTAACGGTTTTGCACAGAGCAGCCCAGATCCTACTCTTCTCGTTTCCCCCGGCCAGTGCTCCTGGCTCCTCCAACCGCCGAGTGCCCACTATAGCAAACTGCTTGCTATGGGTACATTTGTGTGGGCTTGCTCCTGAACCGGCCCTGTGTGTCTATAGACACACAGAGCTTGGCTCAGCCCCACCCCCTTACTATCTCCTCACTGGATGTGATTGGGTTGAGACAAACCATTTACCACTGACAAGGGTGCTTACAATGACAGCTTTTATTTATTTATGTAAAACCTTTATCCCAAAAGATAATAAAAAAAATGCTGCTGTAACTGCTTGAGCTGGAGTCTGGCTTCAGTTTGTTAGTGTATTTAAATATGCTACTACATCTAACACTACCCTCCCCCCAGAATGACAATGCTGCTGTCCAAAGGTACCCCTTGTGCACATTCATCTTGTGTGGGGACACTCTAATACACATGTGTCAAACACAAGGCCAGCGGGCCAAATCTGGCCCTTCAGGCCATTCTATGTGGCCCTCGCACCTCTCTTGCAGCTGCAGGAGAGCTCCAGCCCTCCTCTGGTCCTTCTCCAGACCCTGTACTTTCTGCTCCAAGCAATGCCTCCAGCTTCTTCCCAGCAGCAGCACAAGGTAAGGGGAGTGCACTGTGATGTAAGAGAGGGTGGGGGACTCAACCTCTAATGGTGAAGAGGCTCTTGATGTCTTATGCAAGGGTAGGGGATGCTCTGGACATCTAGTCTTACGGATACATCTGGCCCTTTTGAGGGCAATAATAATGCTGATGCGGCCCGAGATTAAACTTGAGTTTGACACCCCTGCTCTAAAAAACATGAGGTGTGTTACTGGTCAGATCACTAGGTGAAAACAAAGGGGGGAAAAATTAAAAAAGAAAGCCAGTATAGCCACTACATCTCGTGATTGGTAAACTGCAATATAATAAATTTCTGGTTTTGGATTTAATACAGTTTTAAGAAATGTTTAGAGTGTTGCTAAACCCACAACAGTAAAATCAGTCTGTATATGCAGTAAAGCATGCGTGTTATACTAACTGTGGAACCTAAGGGGTTAATCATCTGCAATGTGTAAAAAGGCTGTTTGAACATGTTTTCCATGATCCTTCCCTTCTTCCAAAGTCCCCAAACCATCTTCTGATAGAATAAAGTCTTGGGGCAAGCTGCACATGCTCAGCTTAGTGTGTATTGCTAGAGAGTTTTCTTGCTAGATTTGTTTCTTGGGAGAGTGCATGTGGTTAGCACAGGGCCAATCAGCTCTGTCCAGACAGAGGGCCAGGGGTCCTGCAGTCTCATAGGACAATCAAGGGAGAATGAAAACTCCTCCTACAAGCTGTAATCAGACACTTATAGAAGTCATAAGACAGCTATATACTGCTGGTGAGAAAAGGTATTCAGCAGTTTATATTTACTAAAATGATTGCATTTCAATGTTCTGTGTATTGTGGAAGACCAGATATAGTGAATGCAGGCTCCTGGGTTTAACCAATTCAAGACCTGAAGGATTTGCCCCCTTAATGACCAGGCCCTATTTTGCGATTCGACACTGCGTTAATTTAACGGACAATTGCGCGGTCGGGCGACGCTGTACCCAAACGAAATTTACGTCCTTTTTTTCCCACAAATAGAGATTTCTTTTGGTGGTATTTGATCACGATTTTTATTTTTTGTGCTATAAACAAAAAAAAAACAAAAAAAGAGCGACAATTTTGAAAAAAAGAACAATATTTTTCACATTATGCTATATGACATTCTCAAAAAAAATATTTAAAAATCAAAATTTTTTAACATTTTAGGCCAATTTGTTTTCTGCTACATATTTTTGGTAAAAAAAATTGCAATAAGCGTATTTTGATTGATTTGCGCAAAAGTTGTAGTAGTAGTAGACCTACGTTGGTTTGCGCAGAAGAGCCACACTTCCGCAGTAAAAAGGCGGCGGGTGATCGGGAAGTGGTTAATAGCACTTTAAATTATCCATGGCTGAAGTTCCACTTTCCAAAAAAATTTGCCATTCCTGCATTCTACACATTTATTGCCCACTGATGAAGCTCATCATAGTGATGGGTCAATAGAAATATATGGGGGTGCAGGGGGCAGAAGGTATGCTTTGTATTGCAGTTTGCTTGTATGGCCCAGCATGTTGGCAGAGCACAGGGACTGAAATCTGTGGCAACAATGTGTAGGCACTTCTATGTTCCTGCACTTTATACCTATCAGCAGATCTTCTTGCCGATAAGCAGACCCCAGGATAATAATTGGAATTAATGCAAGGGTTGTTTATCAGGTTATGTTATGTGCTTAGCAAAGTTTTTCCACACATTTCTAAGAAATTAAGTGAACATGCTACATTGTACCCCTGTGTGTGTGAATGCATGACTAATAGGATTTACATGAAGCTTTATAAATGGAAATGTGTTCTTTGAGGTACAATTGGCATCCCAAAGATGCTAGACATTCATGTTTGTAGAGGCTGAAGACCATTGACCTGTCATACAGAACTTTAACGGCATCAGACCAAATTATCCAGAGAGTATATCATTAAGTGTGAAATACTTATTCACAGGGTCAGATACAGTATGTGAACATCGCACATGGGGCGGGGCTAGAGATTTCACAGCCACTTCTTTTCTTGTCACTATTTTCTTTTTAGATGATGACTTTTAGAATGTGATCTGTATATACACTATGTATTAAAATTAATCTGAATTTATTTAAAAAATGTCAAATTAAAGTGTATGTGAACCTATAAGCTTAAACAGTAATAAAAAAAAGAATCAAAGAAGCATGATATGTAGCAGCTGCATCAAGAAAATGGATCTTAAAACTTTGAATAAAATAAATAGGAGGGGATGAATCATTTTACAGTTTTAGGTTGGCCATGCACTAAGCACATTTTGGCCAACTTAAGACTGAAATTTGGTAGCTGTGGCACCACCATCCTCATAGACATTCTTCAATTACAAAGGTATAGGGTCATAAGTCTTCCATGCCGTATGCTAGGCTTTAAGTGTATTCCTAGATAATGAAGTGTTAATCAGGTTAGCAGCCGGCGCCCGAGTGCATCTAATCCTTTATCAGCAGGGAGTAAGGTGGTACCCGCTTGCCCACCGGATCTGCTTCTGGTTGCTGTAAGAAAAAAACTTGGAAAATTAAGGCAAGATAAGGCATCTGCTGCCACATTATTGTCACCACTGATAAATTTACAGCGAAAATGAAATTTATTTGTAAAGTCTAACCACATCAACCTACGCATGAAGAACATAATGATTAGGGACCCAGACTTTCCTTTATTAATAATTTCAGCAGTGACCAAATTATTAGTAAAGAAAATCACTGTATTGCCAGCCCAATCAGGTCCCCATGTGACTGCTGCTGCAACTATCAGGTAGATTTCGAATAGTGCAGAAATCTGAGCAAACCTAGGTATATTAAACACCTCTAGGGGCCATGGACTAGCCAATCATTAACACCCAAAGATGGCCGCAAAACCAACTGAGGCCGCAGCATCAGAAAAAACTCTGGGGGACATCGCAGTAGGTAGAGGGATGAACATGGAAATACCATTCCAATCACACAGTAACTGGTCCCACAAAACTAGATCTCTGGCATCAGCTTGCAATCTCACACCCTAGTCTGTGTCCTGGTACAGGGGTAGGAGAGCCAATAACCTGGAAATGAATGACCTGCCCTGATGAATAATTCTCATTGCAAAGTTAGGCATACCCAAAAGTGACTCTAAATCTTTTTTGGAAGAGACCGATAACCTAGCCAAATTATGAATGGTCTGTCGTATTCTACGAAGTTTCTCTTGGGGAAAACTAGCAATCATGATATTGGTGTCGAGAGTTATACCCAAAAAGGTAATAACTTTAGAAGGACCTTCCACTTTATGGGCAGCCATGGGGACGTTCAAATCCGAAAAAAGTTCAGCGAGAGATTGAAGATCCCTGGGAGGTTGACCAGGGCTTTCTAATAACAAAAAATCATCCAAATAATGAATAACCCTTTGACAAATCTTTACATTTAGACAATATCCAATTAAGTGCTTGGGCAAAGGTATCAAACAGCCAAGGACTACTCCTAGACCCAAAAATAAATTTTGTGGCAAAATAATGATCGCGCCATTTAAATCCATGCTATTGCCAGAGAGCCAGTTTGATAGGGAGGAATTTAAATGCGTCAGAAATGTCTGCTTTAGATAACCGAGTACCCCTACCTGTCTGCAGAATGTACTGAGTAGCCAAATCTACTGATGAATATTTCAGAGGGAATTACTCAGAGGGAATGAGAGAATTAAGGCTAGGTATGTGAGAGGAATGAGGTGCAGACAAGTATTGGAAAATTTCCCCTTCACCACGCCGCTAGGGCTAATCCTCCACATGCAAAAAGGTGAAGGGGCAAATGGACAAATTACAAAACATTTGGATAACTCTACCTCCAACAATTCATCAACTATTAGAGAATGACTATCTGCAGATAATAAGTTACCACATTCAAAGGTTTCTGATGGTAGTGTGATGAGGCCTGTGTAGAAGCCTTTAGAAAAACCTTGCATGAGAAACTATCTGAAAGCTGGGGACGGATGGTGTTCTAAACAAAACCCCAAAAAAGGTCACGTTAATTCGGCTCAGTCAGGAAGAGCTGGAGGGTTTGACGGGACAGGTGGATTCGGGGTGTGCTCTGAAGCAGTTAGGGCAAATGTGAAGAAGTCTGCACTGGTTGTTTATTTGCTGTTGGTTATTCGCAGACCGTATAATAAAAATTATTGCACAATTGTGCCTTACCCAAGTAATGTATGGGTCTGCCCAGCGTGTCCACCTGACCCGAGAGTCCACTAGCAGCCTGCTTGGTGGTACCCATATAAAAAGAATGTTCTAAATTGGGACACAAGTAGTGGTATGAGCTGACGATTGACAATTAGCACATACCGGGGATTTTTGATTGGCAAAGTGCCTACAGAAAAGCTCCATGTCAATGTTGCAACAACATGTAACCACCTGGAACTGAGCCCAAGTGGCAACCACCTTTGCTGAAAAAGACCAATGGTAGTCAAAAAAGGTGAAACCATCATACAGTATTTATGAGCTGAATCCACCACCTTATGCAAATATAGATCCAATTCCTCCCTTTTGCCGGGACTAACTGAACAAATGATATCGCTATCAATGCCATAAGCAAGTAAGAATTCTGCTAAGCCAAGCTTGCAACTAAGTCTCAGATCCTGAGTTTTAAGAACCAATGAGAAATCCCTGCAAGCATACGACTTATTCTCAGCAATATCCTGAGAAGCTATGAGAAGGGAATTCAGGTTCACATACTTCCCTTCTAAAATGTCCTTTTTAATGTTAGCAGGGATGAAGTTGACAGGGGACACAAAGGCAATATGGCTAGTGGAGAAGGAGCTGTCACTGGTAAAGGAATGCTAACATTACCTGAAGGGGCGCTAGGTTGTACAGGGGTGATGGGTGTAGATGACACTTCTGCTCTAGGCGGGTGGGTCTCAATCACCTCTATAATGTTTTGTAGCTGTTGCATGGATGTAGAGAGTGTGTTCAGTACTGCATGTATCTGAGTAAGTGGCGTAAGCATAGATACATGTACTGCACTAGTAGATGGGCGTAGCTGGGTTGGGCTTGGGAACAACAATTGAAACAATTCTGCTTTCCAAGCCGTGGCCTGGGAAAGGAATGCCCCTATGTTGAAGCTCTGCTATAAGCTTTGGTATGGTCCAATTCCTCAGGGAGGGAGCGTACCATGCTCCAAATCCCTAACCGAAGTAGGAAGGATTTGTCACTTTCCGAGATGTGTGACATGTTTGAATCTGTGGAAAAAACATCTAGAAGAAATTAGATAATCAACAAAATTGTTTCTAACAACAATGACACCCCTTCATGACTAACTATGTATGTTGATGTGGGTGCTGCAACATAAGACAAAACAACAACAGCAAATGAGGATCTTACCTAATGACACTACCTCCCAGGGGAGGACTGGGCCAGGGGGCAGGGGGGCAATTTCCCCCTGGGCCCCTCTGATGCCCTGTAAAAAGGCTGCACTGCTTCTGCCACAGACATGCCTAAAGGATTCCTGGTGAACAGAAGTAAAAAGTCCTCACTGCTGACCTACTGAGTGTGGGATGAAGACAAGGACAGAGCGCAGATCTCCCCCCCCCAGCATGGATGGTGTAAGCTGTGTCTGAGCAGATGCCAGTTCCATGCCCCACTGAAGACTCTCCTCTGACCAGCCCCAACCGAGCTGTCCCAGCTCCCCCCAACGCCCCCTGCTGGCCAGGTTGGGAACCCGGATTCGGCTGGTGAGTAGAGAGTACCTGGAGTGGAGCTTCAGCCTGGAATGGGGGTGAGAAGGAGGCCGGGCAGAGGGGGAGCGGGAGGGGGGCCGAGTTGCTGCAACATGGGCCTCTGGATTGTATTTGCCCCCTGGGCCGGAAGTTGCCATTCAGTCCCTGCTATCTCCTGTGTGTATGCAGTAAGTGAGTCTGAGTAACCTGTTGTGCATATGGTATGATCACAGCACTAACCACCCAGTATGACTCAATGAGCGGCAGCTGCAGTGGCGCCTCCTCTCCTCCCCCCCCCCCCTCCTGACTCCTCCGCCCCACATCTACCTCACCAGGCACACAACTAGGAGCTGAGCCTCAGGAGCTGAGCTGAGTGGGAGGAGAACGGGAGGAGAGCGGAGCGGCCACACTCCCTGTCACATGGAACACTAGGCCCCCCCCCGCCCTGCCGCATGGATACCGGAAGTGACGTATAGCCGACTGCTGTACTGAAGGAATACAAAGAAGCAAGCCTATGTGAGTGTAGGAAGGAGGAGGACTATAAGCCCCAGACTCCTCCTTCAAATTCAGGCTAGCCAATGGCCAGCTTTCTTACTTATCCTTTTAAAGTGGTGGTAAATTCTGTTACCCCACCTACAGTATAGCTACAGGTAAACCTATAATAAGGCTTACCTGTAGGTACTGTGAATATCTCCTAAACGTGCACAATTTAGGAGATTTTCAGAGTCTAAGCAGCTGACGTCACTGGCGCATGCGTTCTGCAGGTCCGGCATACAGCGCCAGACCTTCAGAGCCCGTGCCGTAAACAGCGGCTCCCGTGCACATGTGCGGGCTTGGCTTTTATGCTGCCCTTTCTAACACCAGGCCATCCTCCAAAAGTCTTCACCTCACTGTGCATGCAGATGCACTCACACCTGCCTGCTGCCATTCCTAAACAAGCTCTGCACTGGTGGTGCCCCAATCCCGCAGCTGAATCAAATGTAGGAGATGGTCCTGGCGCTTGCTGGACTTTCTTGGGTGCCCTAAAGCCTTCTTTACAAATCCAGTGGGAATGTGTTTTATGGGATTAGGTTCATTTTCATGGCAAAGAGGGACTTTTCAATTAATTGCAATTCATCTGATGACTCTTCAAAACGTTTTGGAGTATATGCAAATTGCCATCATAAAAACTGAAGCAGCAGACTTTGTGAAAATGAATATTTGTGTCATTCTCAAAAATTTTGCCCATGGCTGCCTATACACATCTTCTTTTGCAGTGTTTGAAGTTTATCTGTTTATCTCTCTTTTGGCCTGGTCACTTTAAGCTGTGTTGTGTTCCCATGGAGCTCTATGGTCTGTCATAAAAAGGGCATGGGGGGGGGGTCAGCAGAAATCTATTACTGCCTTTTTTATACCGTTACACAGACCAGGTTTCAGCAGAAATTCAACATTTTATTGCAGGATATGTAGCATGGTATAATATCACCTTTTTTTTCATTGTGCTGCTGTGCACCAAGCCCAATCACCGAGCCGCTGCAGCACATCTGTTTCATGTGGATGTTGGCAAAGAACATAGTAAAAATCGCACAGTGTGAGGGAGGAAACAGAACCCATTCTCAGCTTCCTGCCTGCCATGACAGATAAAGAAGTTTATATACTCAGTAAGAAGTAAAGTGAAAGTGCAATGTGCTATTTCTCTGTATTCTGAAAACCAAGCACAGGATTTGATGTAACGTTGTGTTCTTGTTGCTATGTTCAAAAGCGATCAGTAGTTGCTATTGTCATCCTCAGCCTTATTCTGCATTCCTCCCTCTGTGTCCCTGTTTGGCCAGGAAGTATTTTGCCGTATTTTGAACCACTGCCATGGTAACCAGCTGCACAGAGGGTGTGTATATATATATATGTGTGTGTGTGTGTGCATTCAGGAATCCCCAGTCATCTTATGATACATCATTTTAGGGAACCTCTTGTCATACAGCTGGGGGAGTGTGTTTGCGTTACTCAGTAACACACTGTGTGTGAGTCAGGAAGACACATTGGAGATCAGCATGTGATTCCTGTATGGAATTAAAGCTCCAGGCTATCAGACCTGGCACTGGCCATAACTTCCCCCCCTTAATTAGGCCCTTGCTGTCAAATGGTTCTTTATTATAAACATTTCTCAGGCTTCACACTCAAGATGCCTTCCAGATCTTCTAATGCTGGGCATCCCCAGCCGTCCAGAGGTTCCAGACAAATCCCTCTTCTTCTCTATTCAGAACATCTGCTGAGATTTCAGAGACTGACCTTAGGTCACCAGTGAGATAATCACTTTGTCCAGGTGGCTTTCTTCTTCTACTGGTGTATTAGGCCAAAGATGCTAAAAAGAGATTTCAAATACCAGGGCTTAAAGTGGAACTAAAACCTCCTACCCTCTTATCTGCCAAGGATGGTGCCATTTTAGCCTCCATCTGGAGCGGCATTTGCCATGGTTCTGCACATGGCATCAGCCATTTGAGGCCTTGGGAGCTGATATAAGCAAAATGGTAACTGTGACATTAATCATCAATGACATGCCTTGACCACTTCTATACCGGGCACTTTCACCCCCTCCCTGCCCAGGCCAATTTTCAGCTTATAGCACTGTCACACTTGGAATGACAATTGTGTGGTCATGCAGCAATGTACCCATATGAAATTTTTATAATTTTTTTCACACAAATAGAGCTTTCTTTTGGTGGTATTTGATCACCTCTGGGTTTTCTATTTTTTGCTAAACAAACGAAAAAAGATTTTTCTTTGTTTCTGTTATAAAATGTTGTAACCAAGTAAGTTTTCTCCTTCACTGATGGGCACTGGATGAGGCTGTACTGATGAGGCGGCACTCAAGAGGTGGTGCTGATGGGCACTGATGAGGAGGCACTTAAATGCAGCACTGATGGGCACTGATAGGCAGCACTGATAGACAGCACTGATGGGAACTAATAGGTGGCATTGATGGGAACTGATAGGTGGCACTGATGGGTACTGATAGGCAGCACTGAAGAGGAGGCACTGACAGGCATTACTGATGAACACTGATTGGCATCCCTGATTGGCATCCCAGGTGGGCATGGATTGGCATCCCAGGTAGTCATTGTTGGCATCCTGGTGGGCAATGCTGATGGGGCTGAACTTATAATCAATGCACTGATTATCAGCACAGACCCCCACCCTCATGTCGGCTCTCCCCTACTTGCGCCCTACCAGCGATAGAGGAAATAGAGGAAAGCCGATATCTGGCAGTTCCTGGTTACAATGTGATCTGCTGTGATTGGATACAGCTGATCACATGGTAAAGAGCTTACGTCATAGGCTCTTTACTGAGGTCGGAGATGCAGTGTGTAAAAGCGACACAGCACACTACCGATCGCCACGCTGCGTGTCCCCGGGAGAGCACGAGTGGCTAATCCTGCTGGATGTTATTCTGCTATAGGCTGGGTGGGTTAAAATATGGTTAAAATACAACTTAACTCCCTTATTTTTCACAGCCTAGGTGGCATCTTATCCTCTGTTTGATCTGCAATTGCCATGGTGCTGCACATGTGATCGGATATAGCACCAGCCATTCAAGGGCTTGAAAGTTCAATCGAGAGCTGACATAAGTATACTGGTAACCTTGACAGTAATCACCCGAGGTCTGTCTCAAAGGGTAACTCCACTTTCGTGGGGAAAAAAAAAATAGAAAATAAAGAAAAAATAATCTAGCGTATGTAATTGAAGTCATATTGTAATTGAATGCTATTAAAAATTACCTTTCTTTTCAATCTGCAGCTCTTTTCTGAAAATGCAATGCAATATGGCTACCTGGAGGTATTCTGTACACAGATTCAGGCATTCCCTGCAAGAAAAATGTAATTTGGGGTAAGATACCTCCAATAGGTAATATCATCTAAACTGGGATACAGCCCAGCAAATCTCCCCATTTGTGCCCTGCAGGTGCTGGAGTGGATTGATAATTATGAAACCACTCGCATTAGACTCACTTTCCCACATGGACACATACAAACACACAGTGAATTCTTCAGAATAACAAAAGGTAGGAATCTGCAACAAAGTTTGCTAAAATCCTTGCAATGTACATAGATCATCCAGAGGGGAATGTTTTTTTTTCTCAGCAAAAGTTACACTTTAAAGTGATTGTAAAGGAAAATGTTTTCCTAAAAATAAAATAACATGTAACAAACATGTAAGACTTGCCTGCTCTGTGCAGTGGTTTTGTACAGAGTGGCCCTGATCCGTCTCTTCTTGGGTCCTCTGCCAGGGTGCTCTAGGCCCTCCCCCCTTGCCGAGTGCTTCCATAGCAAGCCGCTTGCTGTGGGGGCACTCGTGCATGCTCGCTCCCGAGCCGGCTTCCTCTGTCCGTAGGACACTGAAAGCACGGCTCAACCTCGCCCCCCCCCCGCTCCTGCCTCACTGGCTGTGATTGACAATGGCTCCTGCATCTCTGCCAATCAGGAGGGAGAGACCCGGGAGAGCCTTGGGTCTTGTACACATTGCTGGAACGGGCTTAGGAAAGTATTAGGGGGAGCTGCACATAGAATGCATGAAGGTAAAAAACCTTCAGCCTTTATATAACCACTTTAACCACTTGCTACTCGCCTGCAGTAGTTTTACTGCGAGTGTGCGCCCCTTGCCGACCCGTGCTGTTATTGGACACAGCACGATTTTAGCCAATGATTTTGACCGAAGTCAGCTGATTGGCTGTGGCTAATCACACACAGAGTTCTGTGTTTACAAAAACACAGAACTCTATATACTGTGAACCACAATTTGGCTGTTTCTTCTTGCAAAGGGAGAAAAAAACAGTCGGATAGTTAGGTAAAAGCAGCACCGTTACACACATTACACATTGTTAGGCAGACAGATAGTTCACCTTAACCAAAAAACTGCTTATGCAGGTAAGAGATGCCTGTAGATAAAAACACACTGTGTAGCCTCGGCCAAAGGTAAATAATGCAGTCTGTGATGGTTTGGGGATCCATGTCATCTGCTGGTGTTGGTCCACTGTGTTTCCACAGCGCAGCGCAGCCCTCTATCAGGAAATTCTAGAGCACTTCATGCTTCCCTCAGCTGACCAGCTTTATGGAGATGCTGATTTCATTGTCCAGCAGGACTTGCCACCTGCCCACACTGCCAGAAGTACCAATACCTGCTTTAATGATCATGGTATCACTGTGCTTAATTGGTCAGCAAACTCGCCTGACCTTAACCCCATAGAGAATCTGTGGGGTATTGTCAAGAGAAAGACACCAGACCCAACAATGCAGATGAGCTGAGGGCCGCTATCAAAGAAACCTGGGCTTCTATAACACCTCAGCAGTGCCACAGGCTGATCGCCTCCATGCCATGCCACATTGATGCAGTGGTTCATGCAAAAGGAGCCCCGACCAAGTATCGAGTGCATACTATACTGTACATGGACATACTTTTAAGTAAGCCAACATTTCTGTATTAAAAATCTTTTTTTTTTTTTTTTTGGTCTTTCGTAATCATCATAATTAAAAGAAAGAAATGCTTGGAATATATCACGCTGTGTGTAACACATCTAAAATATATGAGTTCCACTTTTTGAAATGAATTACTGAAATTAATTAACTTTTTGATGATATTCTAATTTTATGAGATGCACCTGTATATACAGTATATCATATTTTTTTTACTAGTTAAAGTGATCCTGTTGCTCAGATTAAAGAAAAAAAGATGTTTGTCCAGCATGAAGTCCCCTCCATGCTCACTTCCAGGTTTGTCAGACACCTGGGGCCCGCTGGGCTCTGTGGCCCCTCCTGCCACCTGTGATTAGGAGGTGGGCTCAGTGGCAGGAAGACTATTCACCATACAGTAAACTGTCACATCGCACCCATAGCACTATGTAAGTGTTAAAGCCTAAGGGCCGGTTCACACTAGTGCGATGCCAGACATTGCTGTGCAGATCACATGCGATGTCTGTGCAATGCAATATCAGTCTACGGCTGAAATTGCATCGCATTCGCACCAAACTGGTGCAGGACCCTTTTTTTGGTCTGCACTGGAATCAGCATGGGTGTTTGCGATCCAATTCCTACACCATTTCATAGCGATCTGCGAACCAATCTGGGGGTGTCATTAACCACTTTACGACCAGTCACTGTGCCTCTACTGCGGCACAGTGGCTCGTTCCCGTCCAGCGACGTAGACCTACGTCGCTGGACACCTCCCCTTGTGGGCGGCACCCGCGCGCTGCCGGAGGCTCGCTCCCGCTGTTTTCAGTCACAGCAGGAGTCGGGCCGGGGGAGGAGCGGCGGTGATCACCGCCGCTCTTCCCAGATCGTCGGGGAATCGAGTTTGGAGATCCGCCTGCTTGTGTAAACAAAGCGGGTGGATCTCCTAAGTGACAGACAGTGACAGATTGCAGGGTTCAGCATAGCTGAACATGCGATCTGTGCCTGTGTCACTCAGTCACCTCCCCCCACACACGTTAGTAAGCACCAGGCATACATTAACCCCTCCCTCTCCAATAAAATTAACCCCTTCCCTGCCAGTGTCATTTTTACAGTAACAGTGCATATATATAGCACTGATTACTGCAGTAATGTCACTGGTACCCCCAAAAGTGTCAAAAATGTCAGTCAGGGGTCCGATCTGTCTGCCGCAATGTCGCAGTCCCGCAAAAAAAAAAAAAAAAAAAAAAAAAAATCGCAGATCGCCGCCATTACTCGTTAAAAAAAAAAAACACCAAAAATGACAGAAATATTTCCCTTAGATAGTAAACGCAATAACTTTTGCGCAAACCAATCAAAATACGCTTATTGCGATTTTTTTACCAAACTTAGGTAGCAGAAAACAAATTGGTGAAAAATTTAAAAAAAATTTTGATTTTTACATTTTTTGGGGGGAATTTCATAAAAAAAAAAATGTGAAAAATATTGTTATTTTTTCAAAATTTACGCTCTTTTTTTGTTTATAGCGCAAAAAGTAAAAATTGCATAGGTGATCAAATACCACCAAAAGAAAGCTCTGTTTGTGGGAAAAAAAGGACGTAAATTTCATTTGAGTACGGTGTCGCACGACCGCGCAATTGTCAGTTAAATTTGCACAGTGCCGAATCGCAAAAAGTGGCCTGGACGTAAGACAGCAAAATCCTCCGGTGGTAAAGTGGTTAACCTTACAATGACACCCGCAGCAGTTCGCAGATCTCAGTGTGAACAAATGTGCAATGCGGGAACTGGCAGTGAATCACAGGGTTTCCCGCATCACACTTGTGTGAACCGGCCCTAACTCCAGGTTTCATTTAACTTTAAGCTAATAAGCTATTATTCAAAGTAAGTTGTTGAACCCCTCCTCATATCTAGATCTGAAATAAAAAACATGAATGACAGAAAACTATTTCTAATACAGAAGTTATTTACATTATACAGTTGCCATTACAAATGTTATTTTAAATGTAAAATACAGTTTATTTCTCATTAAAGGATAGTGGGCTGAGTCATGCAAATAATTCCTTTATCTCCTGGACCAACTGTACATCCTGAACAACTGAATTACTGGATAGATTCCACCTAAAATGATAGAGCCATTTATTCTTAACTACATGCCGTTATTTCCGCTTTCCGGCTAGTTGGCCATCGTCATGAAGACTACAGCTTCTATGAAGTAGGACTTGGGGGAGCAAGTATAAAGTGTATAACTTCCAATTGAGTTGACTTTGCATTGTACAGTTTGTGAAAGCCCATTTGGGTGTTTCTTTGTAATATTGGATTTCCTATATACAAGTTTTTAGCAGCTTAAAGCAGAGTTCCGGCCTCAAATACATTTTTTAACTAAAAATGCCTTTATAATACTAATCCATCGCCCTTTACAGAACCGCTATTCTCATACTTACAAGGTGTACAGTATTGGATTTTAGTCAAAATCGTACTTTTAAAATGCTGTCTGGGCGCGGCCATTTTAGACATGGGCATCTGAAGCCACAGTGTTATCTGCTGTGTCCTTCTTCCTGATTCCAGGGAGTGTTCTGGGAGTTCTTCCTGATTCCAGCCTCCTGGGAGTGAGGACAAACAGCTCCCAGGATGCAGTGCAAAGGCGGAAGTGATGTCGGTGGCCGTGGTCACAGAGGGGGGAGAAGAAGGAAGTACAATCAAAAATGCCCTGAAAATAAGGTAAGGGACCCCTGAAAAAAATTGAAAATGCCCAATTGTTGATCAGCATAGCGAGCACTCCAGGAATCACTAGTTGCAAAATAGGCCGGAACTCCTCTTTAACCTTACCATTAGTATACCAGTGATGGGAAAAGTTGTAGGCCCAAATCACACATAGTCCTGTAGTAAAAGACAGCTATAAACAGGCATGCATGTCTTGTGTCATTTGTGAGGAAAATAAATAAAAAGGCCATTTGCAGAAGTAATTGCTCCAGTGATAACATCTACAGAACCACATATCTGCAACAGGAAGATTCTGTAAAATGTATTTTTGACTGGGTAACTATAGTAACAGATAAGCATGGAACAATTTATACAGTTCAAGACTGACACTACAAACAAAAAAATTGTATTTAGTTTAACAATGATACTTCAAAGTAGCTGACCCATAAAAAAATCAAAATTGTTTCGACATACAACAACAATTAGCAGAAAGAAAGTATGTAATGTATCACTAAGGAATATAACATAAAAGTGTATTTATAAATGCATGAGGAATTCTGCATCAACAACTTGTTGTTGATTTTGAAGAATCAACAACAAGTGGGACACAATCATGAAGTGGAATGAAATTTATTGGATGTTTCAAACTTTGTTAACAAATAAAAAACTGAAAAATTGGGCGTGCAAAATGATTCAGCCCCTTTACTTTCAGTGCAGCAAACTCTCTCCAGAAGTTCAGTGAGGATCTCTGAATGATCCAATGTTGACCTAAATGACTAATGATGATAAATAGAATCCACCTGTGTGTAATCAAGTCTCCGTATAAATGCACCTGCACTGTGATAGTCTCAGAGGTCCGTTTAAAGCGCAGAGAGCATCATGAAGAACAAGGAACACACCAGGCAGGTCCGAGATACTTTTGTGGAGAAGTTTAAAGCCGGATTTGGATACAAAAAGATTTCCCAAGCTTTAAACATCCCAAGGAGCACTGTGCAAGCGATAATATTGAAATGGGAGTATCAGACCACTGCAAATCTATGAAAACCTGGCCGTCCCTCTAAACTTTCAGCTCATACAGGGAGAAGACTGATCAGAGATGCAGCCAAGAGGCCCATGATCACTCTGGATGAGCTGCAGAGATCTACAGCTGAGGTGGGAGACTCTGTCCATAGGACAACAATCAGTCATATACTGCACAAAACTGGCCTTTATGGAAGAGTGGCAAGAAGAAAGCCATTTCTTAAAGATATCCATAAAAAGTGTTGTTTAAAGTTTGCCACAAGCCACCTGGGAGACACACCAAACATGTGGAAGAAGGTGCTCTGGTCAGATGAAACCAAAATCGAACTTTTTGGCAACAATGCAAAACGTTATGTTTGGCGTAAAAGCAACACAGCTCATCACCCTGAACACACCATCCCCACTGTCAAACATGGTGGTGGCAGCATTATGGTTTGGGCCTGCTTTTCTTCAGCAGGGACTGGGAAGATGGTTAAAATTGATGGAAGATGGATGGAGCCAAATACAGGACCATTCTGGAAGAAAACCTAATGGAGTCTGCAAAAGACCTGAGACTGGGACGGAGATTTGTCTTCCAACAAGACAATGATCCAAAACAAAGCAAAATCTACAATGGAATGGTTCACAAATAAACATATCCTGGTGTTACAATGGCCAAGTCAAAGTCCAGACCTGAATCCAATCGAGAATCTGTGGAAAGAACTGAAAACTGCTGTTCACAAAGCGCTCTCCATCCAACCTCACTGAGCTCGAGCTGTTTTGCAAGGAGGAATGGGCAAAAATGTCAGTCTCTCGATGTGTAAAACTGATAGAGACATACCCCAAGCGACTTACAGCTGTAATCGCAGCAAAAGGTGGCACTACAAAGTATTAACTTAAGGGGCTGCATAATTTTGCACGCCCAATTTTTCAGTTTTTTATTTGTTAGTTAAAAAGTTTGAAATATCCAATAAATTTCGTTCCACTTCATGATTGTGTCCCACTTGTTGTTGCTTCTTCAAAAAAATATTAAAGTTTTATATCTTTATGTTTGAAGCCTGAAATGTGTCAAAAGGTCGAAAAGTTCTAGGGGGCCGAATATTTTCGCAATGCACTGTATATTACCAAAAGTATTGGGACGCCTGCCTTTACACACATATGATCTTTAATGGCATCCCAGTCTTAGCCTGTGGGGTTCAATATTGAGTTGGCCCACCCTTTGCAGCTATAACAGCTTCAACTCTTCTGGGAAGGCTGTTCAAAAGGTTTAGGAGTGTGTCTATGGGAATGTTTGACCATTCTTCCAGAAGGACATTTGTGAGGTCAGGCACTGATATTGGACCAGAAGGCCTAGCTCGCAGTCTCCGCTCTAATTCATCCCAAAGATGTTCTATCGGGTTGATGTCAGGACTCTGTCCAGGTCAGTCAATTTTCTCCACTCCAAACTCGCTCATCCATGTTTTTATGGACCTTGCTTTGTGCACTGGTGCGCAGTCATGTTGGAATAGGAAGGGGCCATCCCCAAACTGTTCCCACAAAGTTGGGGGCATGAAATTGTCCAAAATGTCTTGGTATGCTGACACCTTAAGAGTTCCCGTCACTGGAACTAAGGAGCCAAGCCCAAGCTCTGAAAAATAACCCCACACCATAACCCCCCCTCCACCAAATGATTTGGACCAGTGCACAAAGCAAGGTCCATAAAGACATGAATGGGTACGTTTGGGGAAGGAACTTGACTGGCCTGTACAGAGTCCTGACCTCTACCAGGCCTTCTCATCCAACATCAGTGCCTGACCTCACATATGCGGTTCTAGAAGAATGGTCAAACACTCCCATAGACACACTCCTAAACCTTGTGGACAGCCTTCCCAGAAGAGTTGAAGCTGTTATAGCTGCAAAAGGTGGGCCAACACAATAAAGACTGGGATGCCATTAAAGTTCATGTGCGTGTAAAGGCAGGTGTCCCAATACTTTTGACAATATAGTGTATGTCCAGTGATGCTGGAGTGAGGATTCAGTGTGAATTGAAAAAGAGTCCTGTCAGTTTTCTGAGCAGTGCGGTCCTCCTCAGGTGCAAATTCAGGTCCATTGATTTTACAGGAACACTTCTGAATCGCACGTCAGCAATTGTGAACAGGATAAAATCTTAACCTGATACGGATGTAATCCTGACCTGATTCTGATCAAAAACTGACCTGAAATGCTGAACAGCTACTTTGCCAATCAGCTGTGAAAACGGAGCTTCAATTCGCACCGTACATGTGTGAACCCAGCCTAACCCTTCATTCGACGTTGAATGCACAATTTCAAAGTCGCATTTTAGTCTGACTTTGGGGGCAACTTGAAAGACATCTGTGTGGGCTCATGCAAAGAGGTCTATTGAAGTCATCCCCCGAAGTCGCCACAAGTAGTGCAGAAACTACTTTTGGAAAGCGCTGCACAGTGGGCGTCGCATTGGGACTGTGCTATTGCCAGCAATATTCTGCGATTTGACATGCGATTTGACCTGTTGATTTGACCAAATCACATGTCGAATCGCGTTGATGTGAACAGGAGCTAAAATATGGCTGCAGCTCTCCCAAAGAGAATTGGAGCGCACTCTTGGGAAGCACCGCCATCTAAGGCTATGTTCACACATGTGAACTTGATGTGGCTTTTTTCACATCCAATTCACATGACAGGAGACTGTGACCGGCTCTCAATGGAGCCGGTTCACACAGCTCTGGGGCGGCCGCGATCTGCATCAAAAAACGGTCCTGTCCGCCTTCTGGTCTGATTCAGGTGTGAATTCAGGCAAAAATTTGGACCTTTTTGCACCTGAATCGGTGAACAGGGATGCACACGCACTGGACCCCATGCTGTGAACCAGCCTGCGGAGCTCTGCAGTTTCTCCATGCGGATGTTTTTTAGGCTAATATTAGGTTCTAATAATTGTGAGTGCAATTTGTTTATATTTCTCTTGATTTTCATCTAATAATCTACACTTAGATGGTGGTGCTTTCCACGCTTTTCTTTTTTTTAACCACTCAAAGACTGGAGAATTTGGCTGCTCAATGACCAGGCCCTATTTTGCCATTCGGCACTGCGTGACTTTAACGGACAATTGCACGGTCGCGCGATACTGTACCCAAACTAATTGACGTCCTTTTTTCCCACAAATAGAGCTTTCTTTTGGTGGTATTTGATCACCTGTGCGATTTTTTTTTGCACATTATTATATGAAATTCTGAAAAAAAAAAATGTAAAAATCAAACTTTAACATTTTAGGCCAATTTGTTTTCTGCTACATATTTTTGGTAAAAAAAAAAAAATCACAATAAGCGTATTTTGATTGGTTTGCGCAAAAGTTATTGCGTTTACTAACTACGGGAAAGATTTATGTCAATTTTATTGTTTTTTTTTTTACTAGTAATGGTGGCGATCTGCGATTTTTTGCGGGACTGCGACATTGCGGCGGACAGATCGGACCCCTGACTGACATTTTCAACACTTTTGGGGGTACCAGTGACATTACTACAGTAATCAGTGCTAAAAATATTCACTGTTGCTGTAAAAATGACACTGGCAGGGAAGGGGTTAACAGTATTGGTGATCAAGGAGTTAAATGTGACCCTAGGGGCGTGATTCTAACTGTGGGGGGCGTGGCTTGTGAAGTCATTACAGAGACATGTGATCAGGCCCGGACTGGGACAAAAAATAGGCCCGGGCATTTTAGGCTGAGCAGCCCATTTTTTTTTTAAACAAAATGACCAATGATGAACAACTACCGGGTTTCTCTATGTTTTTTAGTTATATTTAGCCTGCACACCCATGCAATCCAATTCTGCAAATCGCGCTGCGTTTTGGAAACTGATTGAGGGGTGTTGTTAACCTAACATACACTCCGCAATCTGTTTGCATGGACGGGTTGCTATTTAGATGCAGTCCGCATTTAGTGTGAACCCAGGCTAAGAGATAACAGGTAATTTTAGGGTACATTAAAAATATATTACCCAATTTTTGGGTAAAATATAAAAGATGAGTTTGTGTCAAGTAAATAAAATACCCAACATGTCAAACCTTAAGACTATGCATGCCCGAAAATAGCAACACATTTCAGTACCCTATATTTTCTATAGGCAAAGCTATTAAAGATCATAGAGGTCATCAGTTCAGAGTTACCATGAATAATGATCCTATAATTATTGCTCTCATTCCAGTGTGCAGGGTCATATATTACACGTGTAGTAAAATCAAGGTTTTTGTTCACAGGCGCCCCCAGAATTTGTATGTAGTTTCGTATGGTGGTGGTGGGATAGGGATGACATCAGTAGTAGTGGTGGTGGGATAGGGGTGACATCAGTAGTAGTGGTGGTGGGATAGGGGTGACATCAGTAGTAGTGGTGGTGGTGGTGGGATAGGGGTGACATCAGTGGTGGTTGGGATAGAGATAACATCAGTGGCAGTGTTGAGGATAGGGATGACATCAGTGGCAGTGGGAATAGGAATGACATAAGTGGCAGTGGGGATTGGAATGACATCAGTGGCAGTGGGGATTGGAATGACATCAGTGGCAGTGGTGGGGATAGGGATGACATCAGTGGCAGTGGTGGTGGGGATAGCGTTGACATCAGTGGTGGTTGGGATAGAGATAACATCAGTGGCAGTGTTGAGGATAGGGATGACATCAGTGGGAATGAGGATAGGGTTGACATCAGTGGGAGTAGTGGTAAGGATAGGGATAACATGAGTGGCAGTGGGGATAAGGATGACAGTGGCAGTGGTGGTGGGGATAAGAATGACAATGTCCACTGCCACTGATGTCATCCTTATCCTCACCACCATTGCCACTGATGTCATCCCTATCCCCACCTCCATCGCTACTGATGTTATCCCCATCACCCCCATCACCACTGCCTCATGGGAGGGGTAGAGATCAGACAGAGGGATGGCCGTGGGAGGGATGGGATCAGGCAGAAGGATGGCAGTGGGAGGGATGGGATCAGGCAGGAGGATGGCGGTGGGAGGGATGGGATCAGGCAGAGGGATGGCGGTGGGAGGGATGGGATCAGGCAGAGGGATGGCGGTGGGAGGGATGGGATGGATCAGAGCAGAGGGATGGTGGTGGGATGGGATGGAGCAGAGCAGAGGGATGGCGGTGGGAGGGATGGAGCAGAGCAGAGGGATGGCGGTGGGAGGGATGGGATGGAGCAGAGGGATGGCGGTGGGATGGAGCAGAGCAGAGGGATGGCGGTGGGATAGAGCAGAGGGATGGCGGTGGGATAGAGCAGAGGGATGGCGGTGGGATGGAGCAGAGGGATGGCGGTGGGATGGAGCAGAGCAGAGGGATGGTGGTGGGTTGGAGCAGAGGGATGGTGGTGGGATGGAGCAGAGGGACGGCGGTGGGATGGAGCAGAGCAGAGGGATGGCGGTGGGATGGAGCAAAGGGATGGCGGTGGGATGGAGCAGAGCAGAGGGATGGTGGTGGGATGGAGCAAAGGGATGGCGGTGGGATGGAGCAGAGCAGAGGGATGGTGGTGGGATGGAGCAGAGGGATGGCGGTGGGATGGAGCAGAGCAGAGTGTCTTGTGAAGTTGTACCATTTCTTCCTTACCTTGCAGTTGCAGGCCTTGGGTGCCGGTGTCTTCAGTGCGGCTCCCGCTTCCTGAATCAAGCAGAAGGGGTCGCCTCTAGCTCCACCCCCTTCACAGCCAGTCCTCCCCCTCCAGTCCTGAGCTGAGCTACGCTTGATGAGTGCGCCTGCGGAGCCGGCCGCAGTGAGCGCAGCCCGGCGGCTGCCAGCCTGCCAGTGCCACTAGTGCCTAGGACTAGGAGTGGGGACAGTGCAGTGAAATACCCGGCCAGCGGCCGGCCAGAAGAATATGCGGTAATGCGGCCGGCCGGCCAGCTCGGGATGGACTCGGAGGGAGGGACACTGTCTGGGGCTGGGTCCTGGCTGGGACAGATAAAATAACATGTGCCCGGAGGTCGGCCCACCGGGCATATGCCCGCTGTGCCCTATGGTCAGTCCGGCCCTGCATGTGATCCTATATAACAGGATCACATGATATCTGTGATCACTACAGGGAGAAGTACGGATGGCTGGGTTTACATCAGCTGTCCGTCCTTCTCTGTTAGCAGCGGGAGATCGCGAGTGGCCGGCGGCCATCGGAGCCACCTGTCACACGCACTGGCTTCCCCACTGACGAGCAGAGGAGGGAGCGTGCCTCCGGAGGCATGCGATTGTCCCCTAGCTTCTCCCAGGCAACTGCCATACATGTACGACAATTTGCCTGGGAGAGCCAGCCTGCCGCATTACATCTGCGGCGGCTGGACGTAAAGTAGCTAAGGAAAAACAAATTCATTATTTTTCAGAAAATGGACCTTTACTTATATTACTAGGGCAGGCATGCCAAATTGCATTTTTCTGGTAAACATACAGCCCTCTGACTCATCTTTTGTGGCATTTAGTGACATTATTACTTTAAAGTTAAAGAGTAACGAAAAACAGGACTTATTTATTGATGGATAGCGTAAGAGAAGGTTATAAACCATGTCTTTTTTTTTGTCATCGGTTTCTCATTGGGTAGTGTAAGCTGGGGAACAGGTAGTGGGTACAAAGCTCCCTGGGATAAGCAGTCTTTCAGGCAAAGATACCAAATCCAGTGAGGTAGTGACAAACGGTGCGGTGTTTATTGGTGCTATATACAAGTCTATATACAGGTGCTGTACAGTGCTTTAAGGAAAAACAAGCAGGAGAAATAATAACAAAACAAAAACCTAGCCGTGTCCCGGCACTAACTATATACAATGCAGACCCTCAATAACAGGCTGAGCAAGCCTACCGCTTGTCAGCTTCAACAGACACACTCTGACAGTTTTACCAACCTTCTGCTCTCATAGACAAACATTGCCTGATTTCCCAGGCTGAGAAAGCAATGGCTGTCTGTCTCAGGTGAGTTTAAATTGGCCTGGGGGAGAGGACCAAGATCAGAACTGGATCATGGATCAGAGATCCCTAAAGGTGTATGAGAGGTGCCTGGGGGATGTATAAACCCCGAACAGGACTTTTCCCGTCTCTCTCTGGGACGCTCTGCTACAGTAGATTTCCCTTGACTTCCTGTCCCATAACCAAAACAAGAAATGAGAAGAAATCCCATCAAAGGGAGGGAATCCCAGTGTGTCACCACAGTCATCATAACTAGTGTCCCCACTGGAAGATTTCCCCTCTGTTAGTGTTCTGATGTCAACCCAAAATTTGGGATTTTCTTTTACTTTCACTTTTAACATTAACATTAAACAGGAGAGGTAGAGCGGGTGACCAGAGAGCAATAAAAACTGACAGAGTTTCTAATTCCTTTGCACCTATCCAAAACAAAAAAAAATCTTTATAGTGTATGTTCAGCCAAAACATTTTATTTTAACCACTTAAGCCCCGGAGGATTTGGCTGCTAAAAGACCAGGGGGTATTTTGCGATTCGGCACTGCATGACTTTAAGGGACAATTGCGCGGTCGTGCGACGCTGTACCTAAACGAATTTGATGTCCTTTTTTTCCCACAAACAGAGCTTTCTTTTGGTGGTATTTGATCACCTGTGCGATTTTTTGATCATGCGCTATAAACAAAAAAAGAGCGTCAATTTTGCAAAAATAACAATATTTTTCACATATTTTTATATGAAATACCCCCCCAAAAAAAAAGTAAAAACCAAAATTTTTTAACATTTTTGGCCAATTTGTTTTATGCTACATATGTTTGGTAAAAAAAATCGCAAAAAGCGTATTTTGATTGGTTTGCGCAAAAGTTATTGCGTTTACTAACAAAGGGAAAGATTTTTGTCATTTTTGGTGTTTTTTTTTTAACGCGTAATGGCGGCGATCTGCGATTTTTTTTGCGGTACTGCGACATTGCGGCGGACAGATCGGACCCTTGACTGACATTTTTGACACTTTTGGGGGTAGACATTTCTACAGTAATCAGTGCTATACATATGCACTGTTACTGTAAAATTACACTGGCAGTGAAGGGGTTAACTTTTTTGAGAGGGAGGGGCTATGTGTGTCCCTAGGGGAGTGATTCTAACTGTGATTGGCTGTGGCTTGAGATGTATGAACAGTGATCAATGGTTCTACATAGTAGAACCGTATGATCATCATTCATACACCGGGGAGAATGACAGGCGGCTTGTTTACATCAGCCGGCCACCTTTCTCCCTCTCCCCCGACGATCGCCGAGTGACCGGCAGACATCGGGTCCGCCGGTCAAACGCACGGGGGGGTCCGTGACCACTCGGGAGCGGGTGCGCGCCTCCGGCGGCGCGCGCTCGCTCCCTAGACCCTCACAGGCTAGCGACGTAGACCTACGTCACTCTGCCTGTGAGGGGCTGACCGCCGCAGTAAATAGTCGTGCGGCGGTCGGCAAGTGGTTAATTCAGGATATATTTGAGGAAAGATTAGAACACTTTTTAAGTTTGTACTGCTATCTGAGGCTAAAGGATTAGTTAACTTGGGTCCTTAAGCACTAGAATAAAGACGCAGACTGAGTGACATGGGTTTAAAATGGCCACAGCAGCCAATTTATTAACCAAAGAATAAATAACATCACATTTAACATAACAATAAGTACAAAATTCAACAATGAACTTCTAACAATGCCCAACAACAAGGGGTCTTTGGGTGTCCTTAAGGCACAATTTTAACCGTAATCGTCCATGTCCTCAGCCGTGCCCCAACCGGCTCGAAGATGTTACGACCCCCACACATACTTCCCATTTTCCCCCCCCCAGGGGACCTAGCTCCTGGGAGAACGACCACAAACCAAATGAGGAGCGCCATACCCTAGATGGGCCCCCACCATTAGGTAAAATGTAAGTAATTACTGACCCCCCAAAGACCCCCTGACCCACCAACTGCGGTGACAAAACGTGCAACATACATAATCATGTATTCATTTTTATTTTTTCTTAAATGTATTCATTTTTTTTTTTTTTTAATTACGAAAACGTATGTATTTCTTACGTTCATTATTATTTTTTTTTTTTTTATATAAACGCAATTAGAGTAGAAAACACAAAATTATTCCCCAACCCCTACTCCTCCGCAACCCGTAACATACAGGGTGGGTGGGAGGGAAGTTACCTCTTCTCCTGAATTCTTTGGACTGAACCCAACACCACCTATCTGCATTGCCCCAAACATTTGCTCCCAGCCCATCCAGCCTTTTCCTCCAATCAGGTAAGGACTACTCCCTTTGCCACCCCTCTGACCTAGCTGACCCTGTTCCTTCTTAAGTCATGCCGCCCCTCCATCCATTTTCTCATACGGGCCTCACTTTAGAGATTTTTCCTCTTTTCCTGTCCTGGTGGCAACAATTTCACCAGATAAGAAGTGACAGAGACAGCCAGAAAAAAAAAAAACTTATTTAGTAGAGTAGGGTAAAGTTAGTTGAAGTTATTAGGCTCCATAGATTGGACATACCTTCACAACGAGGAAGAACATTTCTGATCCAGTGTCTCCTACCTACGTATTTTGAGCTTTTTATTGTTGTCTGCATCCATGTTGCAGTTTTCTCCTTTCCTGTCTGGTAAAACTGTTGTCAGTGGGACAGAAAGTGAGGAAACACACGAGCAGTATATTTTGGTGTGGTATTCTGCTTGTTAACACATGTTGCCTTAGGGAAATCCATTTATTTTAAAAGGACTGCCAACACATCACAGTGCACCAAAAAAACAGACATTTTTTAAAACACACTACAACACAATGCACAGATGGTTCCCAGGGCCATGCCAACCGTGAGTCCAATTGAGGAGGTTGCCTCAGGCTGCACTCATGAAGGCATGGTGAGGGGTAGCACCCGTGGGGAGTGTATATACTGAACCTTGGTTTTCAGTGCAGCTCAGTATTGCTGAGCCTGGTAAAACAGTGTCAATGAGCACATTGCTGCCAGCCCCTGCAGGAAACTCTGACCGCCTGTGCTTGTGTTGTAGAAGGGAGAACCATACTGTATGTGCCACCTGCCCCACTACAATAGTAATAACTAGTGGCAGTTATCACCCGCAGATAGCCATATGTTAAATCATCCTGCCAGGCCCCACACCAGAAGGACTGGCTCTCATTTTCAATCATTTACATGGGTCTGCACCAGACTACAGAGCATTTTGAGTTTAACAGTGCAGAATACTAAATACCCCTAGCAGTTCTTTAGGCTCCATGTACACGGGACGTTGTAAATGGCCGTTTAGGAGCAGTTGGGCGTTTTTTTCAGAAGCCCCTGAACCCACCTCCATGTTATCTTATCTGTCCATGTACACAGGGTCGTTTACAATCATTTACAGGCAGTTGAGTTCAGGGACGTTTTTTGGAAAGCAATTATTTGCGTTTGAAACGTGTGTTTCCCGGCGTTTCAAACGCAAAAACGTGACCAAAAGCGACCGAACGCGGCTGAACGCAACCGAACGCGAAGTCCCGCTCGTGTTTTTCCATTTTAAAGGGGAATGATTTTTTTTACCTCTAGGAACGGTTTTAGACGCAAACACCCACTAAACGCCCACTAAACGCCCACTAAACGCCCGCTAAACGCGGGTGCAAACGCGTCACAACGGACGTTTTAAACGTCCTAAAAAAAAAAAAAAATATCCAGCATTCAAGGGACTTTTAACAACGTCCCGTGTACATGGAGCCTTAGAACAGCATACTTGTCTTGTTCCAACCCATAGGTTCAGAAGGGAAACACCATACACATACAAGGCCTTGCTTCCTCCATGGTCCAGGCCCTGTCCCTAGGAAGGTTTTATACCATAATGACCCTAGAATAAGGACTCAAAGCTCAGAAGGGTATTTTAGACATACACCAAATGACCTTTCCGATTGAAACCTCCTTTTACTAGCCAACACCATACCCATTCCGGACTGGCTGTTCTTCCTTCTGTACACCGATGTTACACAAGCACTTAAGTCATTCTTATTTAATTATGTTTCATTCCCCTCATTAAAAACACACTGTAATAGCACACATGAGCTTGTCCTAATTTACTGAACAGACAAGGACTTGAATAAATGAAGTTATTTTCGACAATTGTTTACCAGACTAGTTCTTCATGATAAATCTCACACGTTTCAGTATTCAACACCTTCAGGCACAGACTTAAGAGTTACGATGCAACTTCACGGGATCCAAATTGTTTCGTAATAACATGGCATAACCCACTTCACAGTAATCACATTGCTTGCAGCTGAGGTAGTTTGAGCCACAGCAATGGTTTAGCTAGTACAATGGTGCACATAACTTTAGTTTGTTCACCTTCCACATAATTGTCTCTCACTCTCTCACTTTCCATAACTCCGGGTCTTTCTGAGGTTACCTGCACCCAACGTTGTGTCTCTACATACAGTAGTGGCATCTATAGAGATGTTCTACTTCCCACGGCTTTCAATACTGGCCACTAATTCCTACACTTGTTTACCCATCTAGCTGGATGTAACCTACCCTCCGGTTGATGCACTACCGTATGCAGTTATCCCTAATGCTCCTGGGCATTAACACACACAGTAAAATGCAGTGAACACATGGCACCTGCCAACAGGTTTCTGTGGGTGTGCACAAACAAACACACACAGGTAGCGCTACTGCCTGAGGTGCCCATCTTTGCTGCCTGGTGGAGGGTGGGATGGGGGGCAGCAAACATGGCTGCCTTAGGTGGTATCCTCCCCTAGCACGTTCCTGATAATGTAAATTGTGGTTTTCCGCAATGCTTACTTCTTTTAATGTGTTTGCAAGGTGTGTTGGGGGGGGTGCCCCCCCCCCAACAAAACAAAAAAAAGGTTTTGGCCTAAGTTGGGCTTTAAAGTGTGTTATACATACTGTGAGCCTATGCGTTATTCTTCTTCTATTAAATATGACCCCCCCCCCCATGGTCCAGTTACAGGGACAAAAAAAATCAAATATACTGAAAATGATTGGCTAAAACACATACTTTTTTTACCTCCGTTTTGCCTTTATACTATTTATACTTTATATTTATATTTTAAAGATGAAAACTTTAGTGCAACATAAAGCTGGCCAAACATGTATCGAAATCCAGCCAGTTTTGATCCTTGTTTGGACAGGCTAAGGGCCGGTGCTAGACTATTTTACGCCCTAGGCAAGACCAGCTACTTGCACCCCCCCAAAAAAAAATAAAAAGGGAAGGGGTTAAAAACTTCTCTATGTCGTACCCAGTGACCCTCCATGTTATGCTGTGGTACCCAGTAACCCCCATATTCCTCCATGTCATACCTGGGGACCCTGATGTCCCTCTATGTCACACCCAGGGACCCTGATGTTTTTCCATGTCACATTCTGGGACCCCAATATTCCTCCATGTCTTGCTGTCATACCCACTGACCCCGATGTTCCTCCATGTGGCACCCAGGGACCCCCGTGTTCCTCCATGTCATGCTGTCATACCCAGTGACTCCAATGTTCCTATAGGTCACCCCAGGGGCCCCTGATATTCCTCCATGTCATACCCGGAGAGACCCTGATGTTTTTCCATGTCACGCCTGGGAACCCTTATGTTCCTCCATGTCACACCTGGGGACCTCAATCCCCCATGGCACACCCAGGGACCCCAATTCCTCATGGCACACCCGGTGACCCCTATCCTCCATGTCACACCTGGGGACTCTGATTCCCCATGGCACACCTGGTGACCCCAATTCCCTTTCACACCAGGGATCCTCCATGTCACACCCAGGGACACGGTTCTGGGGACACTCACTGGGCAGAATGAAGAGAGTGGCCTGAACTCTCCCCTTCTTCACTGTGATTCCTTTTCCCAGGACACTCCTCTTCTGGACCACAGTGCTCACCACAGCTCCAACAGGTTCCTGGTGGAGGAAGAAGCAGCAGTCAGAGAGCTCCGCACATCCTTCATCACCAACCTCCTCAGACCATTCCGGTGCTTCGTCAGCCGTCGCTTCTGCTCCAGTAAAGGTGTCGCCCTCCAGTGCCGAGCTCCGGCTCAGGTTCAGCTCTCCTCCGCTCACTGCTTAGTACCGACCCAGAGAAATGATGGCTGCCCACCTGCTCAGTGCAGAGAATCACTTCCTGCCCGGGGTTTAGGCCGCTCATCTCCAGCCAAAGAGGATCATCATGCAGGCAGCACTCTGGTGGGCTGCCTTCCTGCCTTCTGGGGCCCCCTCAAAGCCAAGGCTTGGTAGTTCCGCCACTGCCCCAGACACCTGGCATCTTCCTCTGTCCCTTCTTCCTCCCCCACTGCTGCCCCTCCCCTCAGCTCACAAGGATCATTAATAAAGGAGAGAGAGTGCCGACTCCTGGCTGCGCCCCTAGGTGGCAATGTGCCCTAGGCGGCTGCCTAGTTTGCCTAGTGGAAGCACCAGCCCTGGACAGGCTGGTTGTACGGAAGTTGATGTACCGCCTGACTTCTGTACAATCAGCCTGTTGGAAAATTTCCACATGATCAGGCTAAAGCCGGCAGCGCTGATCAATGTATTCTGCTGACCAGGGGCGCCACTATTGGGGTGCAGGGGGTGCGGGGGGTGCAGTCCGCACCCGGGTGACATTCGCCAAAGGGGTGACACCAGGCCTGGACTGGTACTGGGTACCAGCAGTGGAAAAGCAAACGGGGCCAAGCAGGGCCAAGTAGAGCCGAGCCGGTACTTGCAGTGGAAAAGTGCCATTATTTTACCCAGACAATACTTCAACATAAATCAAAGAGCTTTTCATAAAATGAATTTTTTTTCTTTTCGAGTACAAAATAAATACATGATCAAATGTAGTCTATTTTATAAAAGGTAAAACGTGATGTTGCTGTAGCAATCTAGCTTGTCTTTTTAACAAGGCAACTACAATAGTTTTTTTTTATGATGAAAGTGATCTCATTTGTATCAGAACGCATGTTGCTATCTTGCAAAGTAAACAAAGTCAGGAAAGGAGGTGTTTAGGGCTGACATCGGACTGTTGGAATGTATAAAGGCCTGGATAATAGCCAGACAGAAGAAGCCTTATGCTCTAATCACATGTGAAAATCAGGCGTCCCCAACATGTTCACAGTTGGAATCCAGAAAACTACTATGAGATACATAGAGGGCTTTATTCATCAAAAGGTCTGTGGAAAGAACCCTCTGAGGGATCTGTAAGACTGTTTGGATGACTGCAATGCAAAGTATCCAATAGGACATGGCACTGTACTTAGCAAATCAGCCTAGCGCATCTGCACACAGTGGGATCATTACTTACAGGGTTGGATGAACTTAACAGTTAGTGGGTGGCAGCTCAATCAACTCCTAAAAGTCCATCTTCAAAGGCCTCCTTTTTTGCCTCATCACAAACAATCAAACCAGCAGTGTAGAAAGATAGCTGGACACTTGCAAGCAAAAAAAGTGTGACCACCCCTCCCACTCACAGCATGTCTCAATATTGTTAGTGTTCTAGGAGGATGGACACCTTTTTACGTACCTAGAAAAATGTAATCACTTTTGTTAGCCATATTATAGTTTTCTCAAATTTGTTTTTCTTCAGTCAAGTCATCTCTACATGCTGCTTGAGCTAGTTTCTTTATGCAGCCATCCAGATCAGCATATCCTCAGCAAAACTTTGGAGCGTAAGTTCAGCTTGCTTGAATGGACAATAGCAGAACTTTCCTGGAATGTGACCTTTGAGCACTGGGCTCTGCATTATGGCACTTTCCAGACCTTTGTGTACTGTGTTGGTTAGCCACAGAGTGCTTCCCAGGTCTAGAGCTGTGGCACAGCCTCTGGTGTGATCCTGTCTCTGAAGACTGGTTTATGAGTAGGCTATGTGGGCTCGGCATAGGGAGTTACTTCTTAAAACACTAAGAAACTGAGTGCTGTGTCACTAGGTGTAGTGTTGTGTAAGCACTCTGCAATCTGTTCCTGCCATGTAAAATGCTGCTATTTACAAAAGACTATGTTTAAGGATCCCATAGATTAAGGTTTGGAGAGTCTTTCAAAAACCTTGTTTTCTCTGGCAGGCCCATCATTGCAGCCTCCATGGCTCTGATATTAGACTAAAAAAAGGGATCCAGTTTCCATCCACACTGATCCCCTATTTGTAAAGTGATTAGAGCTCATGCCCACTACCTTACACTGAAATCAATACGTTTCTTTATTTCTCATAGATAAAGCAGACAGACAGTGTACAAACAGACGTGTCGGGTTGACGCGTTTCACGATGCTGTAGATCGCTTACTCATAACCACACTCAGTGTGGTTATGAGTAAGAGATCTACAGCATCGTGAAACGCGTCAACCCGACACGTCTGTTTGTACACTGTCTGTCTGCTTTATCTATGAGGAATAAAGAAACGTATTGATTTCATCATATAACCCTGAGTGCGGTCCAGTGCTGTATTTTGGCCTAGGCCAACAAGGCCCAGGCCTAGGGCAGCACTTTGCAGGGGGGCAGCAAAAAAGCCACCCCCCACCACCGGAGACTCTATTGGCCACTGGTTGCTAGAACCACCTCTCTCACCCCTCCTCTCTTTCTCCCTCCCTCTCACCTCCCTCTCTCTTTCTCACCCCCTCTCTCTCTATCATCCCCTTCTCTGTCTCGCTCTCATCTCCCTCTCTCATCCCCCTCTCTCACCCCCCTCTCACTCTCTCTCTCATCCCCACTCTCTCTCGCTCTCTCTCATCCCCCACTCTCTCTCGCTCTCTCTCATCCCCCCTCTCTCTCGCTCTCTCTCATCCCCCCTCTCTCTCTCTCTCGCTCATCCCCCTGTCTCTCTCTCATCCCCCACTCTCTCTCTCTCATCCCCCTCTCTCTCTCTTTGATTCCCCCCCTCTCTCTCCCACCCCCTCTCACCCCCCCTCTCGTGAGATCTCAGGGGTTCATGCTGGGACTTGTACTCCTTCAATTTTGGAGGAAGACACATCCGTTAAAAAAGGAGTGGGGAAAATTTACATGGGGAGGGCGCCCAATTTTAGTCTCGCCTAGGGCAGCACAAAACCAAAATACACCACTGGTGCGGTCTCAACTTGGATTTCTTCTACTCTTGGATGACGGATCTGACCTGCACCAGGTTCTGAACATACCCCTGAGCGGCTTTCTTTCTGTTTGTTTCACTACCTTACACTACCATAAGATGGGTTAGTGGTTGTCTATCGTCTTATTTTCCAAATGAGTCTCCTATCAGTAAACATGATCTTTTGCACATGTTCTTCAAGGGTCAAAAAAAGTATATAGTAGGGACCTGTGAGAGTGACATCATCCCCGTATGGACAGAAAAAAAAATACCCTCCAATTGAGTAGGGACTATTGTAGGCACAAGGGTCAAAGTCGCCTTAAAATTTTAATAATTTGCTCTAAAGAGGAAGCCTAGGCTTTAAACTGGGAGGATTCACCTCCCCCTAACTCCAGGGCCAGAAAGAAGTATTTTCTTTTCATTGCTTCCAGACTTTAAATTCTAAAACTATACACAAGCCAGGAACCCAGTTCAGCTGCACACCCTGGGCCTTTAAATTCTGTCAAACGTGCTGAAAAGTACTCTTTGGCATGCAACTTTCTAAAGTGGATGTGTTTTAGCCTTTGCAGACAACTTGACAGATAGTATTTCAGATGCCTGGGTACAGGAAGTGTGATTTTATCACAACCTTTTCACAGCTCTCAAACCAAAAGGTGACATTTGCCCCGTCTTGGATCTCATTCAAACAGGGACTCACTAAATTCTTGGCCATGTATATATTCATTTATATCATTCTGTTATTTTCACTTATCATGGATTGACAGTTTTAAACTTTCTAGGTAAACCACTTTATCAGTTTACTATGATCAGAATTGACATAAGGTACACTGAAAGCTATAGTTTGGTAAGTGTCTAAATTAACCACAAAACCACTCAAGTGGTTGCCATTTTTGTATTGTCTCTTCCATATATCATATTTTCTTAACCACTTGCCGTCCGCCGCCCGACTATATATGGCGGCGGTCAGCCCCTCCCAGGCAAAGTGACGTATCGGTATGTCACTAGCCTGGGAGCCAATAGGGGGCGAGCGTGCGTCGCCGGAGGCACGCTCCCGCCCTCGCTCGTACCCTAAGAAGCCCGCACGTGTGACCGGCGGACCCGATGTGTACTGTGGGCTGGGACACACTTAACCCCTCCCTCTCCAATAAAGTTAACCCCTTCCCTCCCAGTGTCATTTTTACAGTAACAGTGCATATGTATAGCACTGATTACTGTAGTAATGTCACTGGTACCCCCAAAAGTGTAAAAAATGTCAGTCAAGGGTTCGATCTGTCCGCCGCAATGTCGCAGTCCCATAAAAAAAATCGCAGATTGCCGCCATTACTCGTTAAAAAAAACAATAAAAATGACAAAAATCTTTCCCTTAGTTAGTAAACGCAATAACTTTTGCGCAAAACAAACAAAATACGCTTTTTGCGATTTTTTTTACCAAACATATGTAGCAGAAAACAAATTGGCCTAAAATGTTAAAAAATTTTGATTTGTACATTTTTTGGGGGGGTAATTTCATATAAAAAAATGTGAAAAATATTGTTATTTTTGCAAAATTGTCGCTCTTTTTTTGTTTATAGCGCATGATAAAAAAGTCGCACAGGTGATCAAATACCACCAAAAGAAAGCTCTGTTTGTGGGGAAAAAAAGGACGTCAATTTAATTTGGGTACAGCGTTGCACGACCGCGCAATTGTCCGTTAAAGTCACGCAGTGCCGAATCGCAAAATAGGCCCTGGTCAGGAAGGGGGTAAAATCTTAAGTGGTTAAGCAGGGATTAGTTATTTTCTAAACCCAAAAAAATAAAATGAAAAAAATTATCAGTTGCCTAATCAAACATTTTTTCTGGGCTTATGTCCAAGGCCATTTACGTGTAAGTTGTAGCCTGTTCCATCAAAATCCATCCAACAGGAAACAGGTGGAACATGAAAGCAGTGTTCTCTTCTGCAATGTCATTCTGTTTTGCTTGCGGTCATTGCAAGTACAAATTATTATTATTTGGTTTGACATTATAGTTTCATTTCTTACATTAGTGACAGCAGATTGTGTATAAATATTTTAAATCACTTTTATAGCTTTCTTTCTGAAAAAGTTGCAAGATCATATACTTACATGAAAGACATAATACCTATCAGGAACATACCCATAGGGCGTCTGACTGGATGGTCAGTCATTTAGGGTACAATATGGCATATAATAGGGCTGAAGGTCAGGTTCTCACTGAAGTGAACTGTGGCGGACCACATGAAAACTGTTCCCGGGACCTCTTCCAAGTGATCCCGTGCACAGTATGCTTAATTGTTCCCCGACCCTACACAAAAAAAAAAAAAACATGGCACAAATGAACCATGCCCAGGTGTGAACCACGCCCAGGCACAGTTAAAACTACCAGTGTGAGTGCACTCTAATCATACACCTTTTAACTAGTCCAGGTTTAGGCTCGGTTCACATATATGCGGTGGGGGAAACGCAGCGATTCCTGTGCATTTCCCGCACCACATTGAAATCGAACAGCGCTCATGTGAACCGCAGGGGGTGTCAATGTTAAGTTAATGACACCCCAAAATGGCTTGCAAAATGTGATTGACAGAATCGGATTGCATAAACGTGAACAAACATGTGATTTGATTTCCCTGCAGGAAAAAAAAAGGGTTCTGCACCTTTTTTTGGATGGATTTGATGCGATTTGAGCCATACAAATGAATGGCTCAAATCACACTGCACAGACATCACATGAATAGGAATTAAAGACATGGATTAACGAGTTTGGGTGTGGAGGAACTTGACTGGTGCACAGATTCCTGACCGCAACCTGATAGAACACCTTTAGGATGAATTAGAGCAGAGACTGCGAGCCAGGCCTTCTCGTCCACATCAGTGCCTGACATCACCAATGCGCTTCTAGAGGAATGGTCAAACATTCCCATAGACACACTCCTAAATCTTGTGGACAGCCTTGCCAGAAGAGTTAAAGCTGTTATAACTGCAAAGGGTGGGCCAACTCAATATTGAACCCTATCAACTGAGACTGGAATGCCATTAAAATGACCCCAGCCTCACTAAAGAGGCCACAACACTTCTTGGTGCTTTCATAGGTCCACTTACTCTGCTGGTCTGGAGTAAGTATGCCCTGTTACATTGGTGGTCAATGTAGCTGTTCTGTTCCAAATGCCGATATATGCAAGAACATAACTTCGACCCTAAAGGTTGTGGTGGAGGAGAGCTGTAGGTGGATTTTCACAGGTTGTCAAAATGTGGATGTAGGCTCCTAGATAGGTTTGTAACGGTAGACAAATTTAGTTCTGTGGCTCTTCTGTAATCAGCAGAGCAGCATGTGATTGCTTTATACTGCTTTGGGCTCTGCAGGCTGCAAGTTTGATTGCTTCCCCCTATCTTCTGGAGATTTCCTGAACGTAGTGGGTCAAATGAGCAGCCTGGATATTTATGTAGCCCCAGCTAATTCCTGGGGAGGTGTGCCCAGATGGTGGTTGGGGAGTGCACACATAGTTTGGAGCCTCAGAGAGCAGTCTTCTTCCCCAAGAGGGGAAATTCCCAGCTGTGTATCACCGGGGGGGGGGGGGGGGGGGGGCTAGTCTGCTGTGAGTCTGTAAGCTTCTAGAGCGCTAGGGACACTGTGAGTACAGACCTGAGAGATTGAGGGATCATTGTGACTGTTGCTACTTGTTAGTCCCTGGTTCACCACCAGTATTAGTAGGCCCCATTCGCCCATTCACACTTGTGCGACTTGACATGCTTCCGAATATGTGCGAAAAGAATGAAAAATAAATTAAGAAAAACAATGTGAGGTCCCCCCCCCCCATCCATACCAGGCCCTTCGGGTCTGGTATGGATATTAAAAGTAACCCCATGCCAACATTTTGCTTTTAAAAATGGTGTCGGGGTCACCCCCAAAATCCATACCAGACCCTTATCCGAGCATGCAGCTTGGCAGGTCAGGAAAGGGGGGGGGGGGTGAGCAAGTGGCCCCCCCTCCTGAACTATGCCAGGCAGCATGCCCTCAACATGGGGGGGGGGTACTTTGGGGGCAGGGGGGCCCTTCCCCACAACCCTGGCCAGTGGTTGTGGGAGTCTACAGGCAGGGGGCTTATTGGAATCTGAAAGCCCCCTTTAACAAGATTCCAGATCCCAACCCCCCCCCCCCCCCCATGTGAATGAGTATAGGGTAGTGTAACAAATGACAATAGCCAATATTTGGCAATTCCTTTATTTAAAAAACAAAACTAACTAAACTAAAAAAAATGTTGTCCCCCGCTGTAGATACATGGCCAATCAGGACACCTGCTTTCACCGTGACCCAAAAAAATAAAAATAAAAATGAAAAAAGGTCTGCTCCCACCAAAGGCTCCTGCTGTCTGACAGTTTTTAAATAACTAAGGAGCAGGACCACCTGCCCTCTTGTGACATCATCGACACAGCATGCCCACAGGCGATGATGTCACAAGGTGGAGGGGTCACCTGGTGATGTTATTGGGTGGACCCGCCCCTTGGATATTTAAGAACTGTGGGAGTAGACACAGGGGGAAAAGAACCTAGGACACAAATTTAGCGGTTCCTGCAAGGGTATCACTACATGGACAACCTAAATCTCCCATTGGCATCACCAGCTCTCTTGCTCTTACTTTGAACACCAGTACTGACTGTTGTATATAACATCCTCTGCTTGCAAATCAGTCTGCTTAGTAGCATAGTTGAGACCATTTAACATTCTACCATTTCACTCAGCCCTGATAAAGGAGGATTGTGTGGTCCCCCAAAGCATGTTGATTGTCATTTGCCCTGCTTATTATATCCAGTTGAACAATAAAGACTTTGGACTCCTAAAAACCTTCAAACTCAGTCTGTGCAGACAGCATGGCCACTTGCTGACTTGACAGAATCCACAGGCAGCTTAAAGTCGATCAATGCCTCCCTTTTGCACAATTGCATTTATTTTCTGGTAACTGTAAATACCTTTTTCTTTATTCTCCGCTTCCACTGCAGGCTCCTGGGATGTCTGGATATACCAGATCTTGTTTCCAGATTCAGGGGTATTCCCTTTATCGCAGAGATAGGGATGGTAAAAAAAGGGGAGGGGTATGCCTGTTTATCAAAAATGATGTGCAAGTAAATATGAGGGACGATATCACTATTGGAGCTAGGGAGGAGGGGAAATCCTTATCGGAAAAACTTTAAAGGGAGGAAACTAAGGGGAAAATAATACTGGGTGTATGCTATAGGCCCCCCAACCAGAGGGAGGAGGGGGAGGCGGACCTCCTATCACAGCTTGGAATGGCGGCAAGGATGGAAAATGTCATTATAATGGGGGATTTTATTTATCCAGATATAGACTGGGCAGCAGGAACCACGTATTTGTTTAAGGCTCGCCATTTTCTAAATGTTTTGCAGGATAATTTCATGGGTTAGATGGTGAACACACCAACGAGAAACAATGCGTTACTAGACCTACTGATTATGAATAACACAGACCTAATCGAGGATGTAGAAATATGGGGCAACTTAGGAAACAGTGACCACAGATCAGTTAGTTTCTGCATAAATCACAGAAATGGGAAACACAAGGGTAATACAAAGACACTGAATTTCAAAAGAGCAAATTTCCCTAAACTGCGCTCTTTGCTAGATGATATTTATATGGGATAGAATCCTAGGAACAAATAACACTAAGGAAAAATGGGAGTGCTTTAAGAACATACTAAATAAAGATATTGGCCAGTGCATTCCAACAGGGAATACATTTAAAAGAGCTAAAACAAACCCTGGGTGGCTAAACTACAATGTAAAAATGCATATAAAAACAAAAAAAAGGCCTTCAAAAAATACAAGGCTGAGGGGTCATTGGCAGCATTCCAACATTACAAAGAATGCAATAAGAAATGTAAGAGAGCAATCAGGGAACACGATAGGCACATAGTTGAAGAGAATAAAAAAAAAAAATTCTTTAAGTTTATAAATAGTAGGAAAGTGAGGTTTTGAATAAATTCTTCCCCTCAGTCTTCACAAAAGAATTGGGGGGATACGGTAACATAGACTGTAATGTTAATGGTAATAACACATCACAGGAAGCACCCTCATGGTTAACAGAAGACGGAATCAGAAATAGATTTGGAAAACTTAACATAAATAAGTCCCCAGGACCAAATGACTTACACCTGAGGGTCCTTAAGAAACTCAGCCAGGTGATAGCCAGACCATTGTTCCTAATTTTTATGGACAGTCTAATGACGGTATTGGTACCAGCTGACTGGAGAAAGACCAATGTGGCACCAATATTTAAAAAAGGGCCGAGATATATCCCTGGAAGCTACAGGCCGGTTAGCCTAACATCAATAGTCTGCAAGCTATTGGAGGGGATGATAAGGGACTATAAGATATTAGTAATGAAAATGGTATCATTAGTAGTAATCAGCATCGATTCATGAAAAATGATTCTTGCTAGACCAATCTATTAACCTTCTATGAAGAAGTGAGCTACCATCTAGATAAGGGAAGGCCTGTGGATGTGGTGTATCTGGATTTTGCAGAGGCATTTGATACAATTCCCCACAAACGTTTACTGTACAAACTAAGGTACGTAGGTATGGACCATAGGGTGAGTACCTGGATTGAAAATTGGCTTCAGCGGCGAGTCCAAAGGTTGGTGATAAATGGGGAGTACTCGGAATGGTCTGGTGTGGAAATTGGAGTCCCCCAAGGATCTGTCCTGGGACCAATCCTGTTTAATTTATTCATAAATGATCTAGAGGATAGGATAACCAGCTCAATTTCAGTATTTGTGGATGATAAAAAGCTAGGCACGGCAATAACTTCTGTGCAGGATGTGGAAACCTTACAAGAAGACCTGAACAAAATAATGGGATGGGCAACTACATGGCAAATGAGGTTTATTGTTGGAAAATGTAAGGTAATGCATTTGGGTGCCAAAAATATGAACGCACGTTACTAACTAGGGGGTGAACCTCTGGGGAATCAAGGATGGAAAAGGACCTGGGGGTCCTAGTAGATGACAAGCTCAGCAATGGCATGCAATGCCAAGCTGCTGCAAGCAAAGCAAACAGAATACTGGCATGTATTAAAAAGGTGATTCACAGAGTTAAAACGACAAGACTCTGGTCCAGCCAAACCTTGAGTATGCCATCCACTTCTTGGCACTGATCCTCAGAAAAGATGTGCTGGAACTGGAGAGAGTCCAGAGAAGGGCAACAAAGCTAATAAAGGGACTGGAGGACTTCAGCTATGAGGAAAGACTACAAGCCCTGAACTTATTGTCTTCGAAGAGAAGGTGCTTGAGAGGGGATATGATATCAATGTACAAATACCGTACTGGTGACCTTAGCGTAGGGAACAAACTTTTTAGCGAGAGGGAATTTAAAAAGACACGCGGCCATTCACTAAAATTAGAAGAGAAGCGGTTTAACCTTAAACTGCGTAACTTTTACTGTTAGAGCGGTAAGGATGTGGAATTCTCTTCCACAAGCAGCGGTATCAGCAGGGAGTGTCGATAGTTAAAAAAACTGTTAGATGGGCACCTTAACAACCACAACATACAGGGGTATACAATGTACTATTGACACAAATACACACCCACCCACATCATAGATTGAACTGGATGGACTGGTGTTTTTTTTTCAACCTCACTAACTATGTTACTAAGATGGCGATGTTGGAGTAGCACAGATAAATATCGAAAAGAGGAGAAACAGAGCTTCTCCTTAAAGGAGTCAACTAGGGACACTAAAAGGTAAGTGAATAAACTTTATTAAATATACAAAAAATTATTCAAACAGATGACTCATAGTGTAGAAAACACCATAATATAAAACACATGTACCGTATTTTCGCGACTATAAGGCGCACCGGATTATAAGGCGCAGTATCAGTGAACGGTAAATTTTAAAACTATTTTCATATATAAAGCGCACCAGATTATAAGGCGCACTTTTTTTTTTGGAACGTTGATCCGCGCGAGGTTTACTGGCAGGTGCTCATTGCGAACCCTCGGATGACAGTTCTGGCGGATACTTTATGCCAGGCATCCACTATCCACTGGCACACAGTGGCATAACTGGCCCGGCCTTCGTGAAGGAGTGCTCTCCTTCCTTCATCCAGTTTTCCCACGTGATTCGCAGTTTCGCCTTGAAGGAACAATTGACACATATGTCCAGTGGTTGCACCCCTTTGGTCAAACCATCCAGTAAACGGTAAGTTTTCAAACTATTTTAATATATAAGGCGCACCGGATTATAAGGCGCACTGTCGGTTCTGGATCAAATTTTAGGATTTTTAGTGCGCCTTATAGTCCGAAAAATACGGTAGTTAAAAACACAATGGGGTTTTCTGCAGCAAAACAAGCATATAGGGGGCAGATCGTGGGGTGCATCTATATATATATTGGGGAACGGACCTTCCACCAACAGTTAAACTTCAAATTTTTACCCTTCCCCCAGTGGCCGCTACTTTCTTCTTCCACTGTGAGGCAATGGGACATAGCTTCTCTTTCTCCAATGCCAGCCTGCGTTCCAATTGATAAGCGATGGGATTCAGCCTCCCAGAGCTCACTCACGGCCGCCCTATACTTTCTCTAGGTCCCTTGTCAGTTGTCAGGCAAGGACTCTCAGCATTTGCCTCCCGTCTCTAGGATTGGCCCCGGTGCTCTAAGTAAACCCTATTGGCCTGTGTCTCTGTGTCTTTATCCTGCTGACCAAGTGCGCCTAACAAGTGCGCCTCATCCATCTACTTATTCCTGTTACTGACTTAAGTTCACATATTTCTTCTACTGTCTGCTTCCTGCCCTTTGCTTTGTTCATAGATTACACCTACTGCCTAGCACCTGTTCTTGCTCCACTGGTGCTGTCATATTGTACACCTCCATTGCTACATGGTATTTCTTCCTTTTTCTTACTTTGGGACTGTTAACAGCATTCTGCAGCCAGAGTATTAACCGATCAGCTATACCATTATGACCACTGACAGGTAAAGGAAATAACATTGTTTTCTTGTTTTAATAGCGTCTGAAAGTGGGTGGGATTTATTAGACATCAAGTGAACATGTCCCTAAAGTTGATGTTTTGAAAGCAGAAATAACTGGCAGACTTAAGGAATTGAGTGACTTTGACAAGGCCCAAATTGTAATGACTGGACAACTGGGTCAGAGCACCTCCAAAACTGCAGCTCTTGTGGGATGGACCCAGGGCCGCTGATAGGGGGGGGACCACCAGCCCTCTTGTAGGGGGCCCCAAGCACACAGGGGGGCCCACACAGAGAGGGGGATTAGTGATGGACAACAAATACAGAAATCTTCCTCCAGCACCTGAATCTGACCTGTCCCTCTCCCTGCTATCAGCTTTTATCTGCTGAGAAAGAGACAGTTGTCCCTCACTAATCCCCCTCCCTGCGTGGGCCCCCTTCCAGCACTTATCTCTGCTCAGGAGTTTATTTGTAACTTTGTTTCTCTCCCTCTGTCTCTCTGATCACGATGGAGCTCCAACTGCCCAGCCTTTATATTTTTTGCATCGCATCTTCATTTTTATTTATTAACATCGTTTTTTTTTTTTTTTTTTTAGATTTAGCAGGAATTATGCGAGTTATGTTATATTTGTGTCTGCAAATAGCTAAATATATCTTTAATATTTTCTTGGGGGGGGGGGCCCTGCCAGGTAGTCTGTACGGGCCCCGCGATTTCTAACAGCAGCCCTGGATGGACCTATCAAAATTGTTTCAAGGAAGGAAAACCGGTAACAGGAATATTAGTGGCCAAGGCTCATTGATGCATGTTGGGAGCAAAGGCTGGCCTGTGTAGACCAATCAAATAGAAGAGCTACTCTAGCTCAAATTACTGAAAAAGTTAATGCTGATTTCAATACAAAGGTGTCAGAACACACAGTGCAATTGTGCATGGGGCTGCGTAACCAAAGATCAGCCAAGGTGCCCATGTTGACAGCCAACTGCGCATACAATGGGAATGTAAACATAAGAACTGGACTATGGACAAGAATGGTTTGAAGACCACAACAACAAGCTTGAGATGTCAATCGGGCCTCCAAATTCTTAATCCAAACTTAATTAAATTAAGCATCTGTTGGATGTGCTGGATAAAAAAGTCTGATCCATGGAGGCCCCACCTTGCAACTTACAGGACTTAAAAGGTGCCGTTACTGATGGATTAGTGCCAGATACCACAGCATACCTTCAGAAGTCTAATGGAGTCCATGGGTTATGGTGGTTGGTCATGATGCTGTGAAGCTTTTGTATATTAGGTCCTGGTTGTAACCTAATACCAATAGACATGCTTGCCTTGCATGATTGGGGAGGGGAAGGCTCCTAAAAGTGAAGCTCTGCCAACCTGATTTTTTTCTCTAACTGTATTGTCTGCATCCAGACCTTACAGTAATGTTCTGATAGCAGCAACTTGGTCTTTGATCCACACATTCATGTCACACTACTGTGCAAAGCCAGTAGCCATAAAGGCTGTTAAGTCTGATTAGAAAGTCTTGTCTAATATAACACCCTGTAGTAAAATGTTTTCGTCTCCGCATTCCCTACTGTGGATGAATGTTTAATACTTACCTTAATTTTCCTTCCTTGACAATCTAACTAAAGATGAGTAGGCCATTTACAGTTTGCTCTGTTTAGGAAGGAGTTCAAATTTACAAATATCTAATTTTGTATGGGTAGAGAGAGAGGGCAGAGTCTAACTACTTGTATGCTGCCAAGGAGCTTGACAGGAATGGAAAATTATGGAATTTGACATAAATTTTCAGGGTTTTTTTTGTTTTAGACTTCTATTGGCAGCCAATTACTGTATTCTCAGATAGGTGCCATTTAAGACTAAGGCCGGCCATACATAGTTCGAACCCTTAATGGGCAGGCTGAATGTACCAAGTCGATCAATCGTTCAACTTGGGTACAACCAGCCTCCATGACTCTCTTACGATTATGGCCAGTAGCTGTTATAGCCATCTTCTATAGTCGTCTATAACTGTCTTCTACCGGCGGGGATGGCTTCCCCTGCCAACCCCCGCCCACCCCCCTGGGAGCAGACAATTGTTAGGCAGGAGGGATTCCCCTGTCAGCACTGTCTGTGTTGATGGAGGAATCGTGCATATTTCTATCAGAAAATAAATTCGCATTGTGTTTGGCCAGCCTAAGTGGGGATTTAAAATAAAATCTAATTATTTTCAATGTGATATAGTTGTGTTTGAAACAAGGTAGTAGAGGCTAATGCCTCGTACACACGTTCAGATAATCGGAGGACTTATCGTTCGCATTTTGTTGCATGATACTAATATCGAATTCAACAATGCACATAAACGTAGGATTTTTTTTGTATGATTCCGGAAAAGCTTCCTGGTGCTTAGCTACATATCAGATTGTGAAAAACAAAAACAATGGCAGCCAGGCTTTTCCATGCTATTTTAATATTTCTGATCATGTGCGGTCCTGTCGATCGATTTTTAGTGGACGCACACTGTACTGATTAAACGATTGTCGTTTGCTAGGCTATCGTACAACAGAAGTTTTCATGTTTTTCCCTTCGGATTTTGTTGGACGAACTGTCGTGATCGCCTGTCGAAAGCTGTGTACTAACGATCAGATTATCGTGCGATCAAGTCGAAAGTGATTATTTTTGTACGATTATCTGAACGTGTGTACGAGGCATTAGACTGAAATGGGTTGTGGACCCAAGGAGTTCTTCTTTTGACCTTAAATTTAGAGGGTTATTTTTAAAACATTTTCATGTTTGCAAGTCTGTTTTGAGGATGGTTGGATGTTGGTAAAGTCTTCTCTTACTGGCAGCTCCCCCAGTAAAATCCAATCTGTTTTTTATGTGCCTTATCCACAGGTAAAGAAATCCTATTTTTCCCCCTGTAATATTATCAGAGAGGTCACTGAGGATGTTATTCAGTTGGTACCAGGAGGTGGGGTTCAGAAAGGTGCCATGTGTCACTTCTCATAGCTTTGCGGTTATTGACAGAGAGGGTAATGGTAATCAGTCATGACAAAGCTGATACCCTTCCTCCCCAGCATACATTGTGGTACAGCACTGAGCAGGGTGACAACACTGTAGTGAATATACTGCAGGCCATTCAGAGTTGTCACCCTGCTGGAAGAAGAGGGAGTCACAGGCAGGATCACAGGGTATTTTATATAAGTTATTCTACATCAATTTTATATTTGTATAGTGGAGAATGATTTCATTATTAACAATAATTACAGGGTATTTTGTTTGGAATGAAGGTTATTGAAATCTTACTCACCACTATGCTACCTTCATTTCAAATGTATCATTTTGTGATAAACTTGTTTTCATATTTATTAATGTCTTAGGACTGGTTAACACCTGAATCGCACAGGAGCACAGAACGTGTTCAGCGATTTGGTGTGTTGCCTATTCAGCCTATTCTTCAGCCTATTCTTTGCAATGGGCTAAAATTGTGTTCTGGTGTGAATGAGCCCTCAAAAACTCTTTTAAGTACTGTAAGTAAGTTGTAATTTATGAATTAGGATGTATCAAAGCGGAATACATTAGGATAAGATAATTTTTTATCAGTTTTTCCAGCGTCAGTGCTTTAGCAATGATGAGCCATTCTCTAGGAACTTTGTATAAAGATTATTCAAGTAGTTTGCTGTGTTGGGCTGTAACCAGCATTCCCAGAAGAACTCTCTCTTGAGATTTTCAGATTCCAATAGTTTTTTTCATTTGCATGGCTTCATATCTTTTAAGTGCTTGTAGTGTGTTTGAATTTCACGGAATGCCATTTTTAGTTCAGCTTAACTCTTTCTCTGTTTCTAGCTTTACATGGATATTAGCCTGTTTCTGTGCCTTATCGCTTTCGTTTGGTTGGTTTTCGTGCTTTTGCGTTTTTCACAAAACAATTTTCAAGTTGGAATTTGTTGCTAAGCTCCCTCCCTGTTAACGTTGTATTAATGTGTTATATAAGTGTAACGCTACCCCCGCAGGAGCCGCTTGAATAATTGTGCTTGGGTCTCCCACTGATTAATCCACAGCCACTTACAGGGTATTTTCACACAGACTCTTCCGCTCGTTGTCTCTAATAACCAGTCTAGGGGATGTAATTTTGTATTTTATTTGGAGAACTTGGATAGGAGAAAAAATTTAGTAGGATACTCCAAATTAACTATTCACAAGCGAGGACAACTTCTTCAATAGAACTGTGTAGCAGAGGTTTAGTAAAACTATGCAGCAGGCTGTACAGGATAAAGCAAGTCCCTTTGTAGCAGAATGAATCTAGTGGACCTTGCTTCTTCAAGACTGACTTCTAGCACAAAGAGGGGGGTTTTAGCAACAACAGTCTCTAGGATCCCTTTAGGGGGGTCCGTACTCACAAGGCCCTGGCTGCAGGTCACCTTCCTCTGTGATACCAGACAGGACCCGTGGACATCCTTGCTCAGTCAGCTTCAGTGTTTTAGGCCCTCAGGTCTCCTACCTGAGGCCACATGGCAAAATGTGCTGGGGAGACGCAGCAGCCCTCTTCTCACCTTGACCTCTCCCTGTAGAGGTGGGTTGGACTGGACTGAACTACAAGCACAAGTGCTCTTCAAATATAAATACAGTCACCCGGCATGCATTGGGGCTTATGCCCTTCTAATTGGCCAGGGCTGTACAGACATCCATGCTCTCATCTGCCAGGTTTCCACCCACTGTCCAATATACTCCATAGCTATTGGATCAGTGTGAAACATCAAGACAGCGTTAGCAGCACCGAAGCACACTGAGCGGCTCTGCTAAACAATCACAGTTCTCTGTAAAGCAGACAGCATATAACTTTGCCTGGCTGTCTACCTGTTAGGGAGAGAAACCAAAAACTATATACACTCACTCTAGCACCTAACTAGGAGGGTGCTACATAAAGTTGTTGACTCTTATCTGACAAGAAGAGTTCTTTCTTAGAAGTTTGTTGAAAATTAGGACTTGTCTGCCTTAGCAGAAAGAAGGATTTAATTTAATGGATTTGTGTGACAATGTCGAAGATCCTATTTCTTGTGGTTGAAGGTCAGCTCCACCAAAGTCTTGTTGGAGTCTATTGTTCTGGATAGGGTAGAGAAGGGTTAGAACCTCTGATGGCTTTTTGCTATCAGTGTGTCTGTTGCAGAGATTCACACCTTGTTCACTACCAGTGGGCTAAAAGAAACGGTTTCTGTCCCGTCTAAAACAAAAAAAATATGGCTGTTTTTTTAGTAGAGCGAAGAAGGGTTAGAATCTTTTTTGTTTTGCTGTTTGTAACTCTGCTGGGAAGATTTTCTTACTTCCTGTCCTGTTGACATCCTGTGTGTCAGGATGCAACTTGGTGTCACCGGCGTGTACGGAAATCTCTCCAATGGGGTCTCACTGGCAGAAGCATAGGTTTTAACCCTTCTCTATTCTATTCAAAACTCAAAAACTGTATTAGGGTGGACTTACATCGATTACATCGTTCATGATGCACAAAAAATAACATGAACCAATTTGTAAAATAATACAGGATAATATGTTAAACAGAAAAAATGGTTCCCTGGCTTGTCCAGTGGCAGATGCGAAATAAAATGACTCTGGAGAGAGTCAGAAACAGCAGCTGACATCACTGCTGTCACTGCCAAATGGCCAGTCCCATACTGTTACATAAGGCTTGGCAGTGGAAATATAGGGAGAAATGATTTTACACTGAGAATAGCTTAAGCATATTTTTCTGCTATATGTGCAGTATATTCTTTTGAAGCTGTTGCAGCTGACCAATGAAGTGAATGCTACCAGGACTGAATTTTACACTAAGTCACTCATTGGTTGATGTGTAGGGCAGCAGATTAAGGGCTCATTCAAATATGTGACTATTATTGCCACCCCTCTGGAAAGCAATTGGTGGATTGCTTCTCAGACGTGCAGTGGGGAGGTAAAGTGTTGACCCACCACACTGCAACTGAGCCATTCACTTGGAGTTTGTTGGTGGAACTGCCTGCTTAATGTGACTTTACATTTAATTCTCACTGCAGCTTCAAAGTAAAGAATTATGGTCATGACACGTTTACAGCCCTGAGTGGCTGCATTTCTGCATTTAGATTGATGGGCTCAACTGCCCGCTTTTACCACCTCCCTGGCTGCTCGTGTGAATGAGCCCTAAGAGGTGTTAGTAATTCTTATGTTGATTTTACGTTGGCTGGTCTCTTCTGAACCTCTCCATCTTTGCTCACATAAATTACTCCCTGATGGCTGATGCTGTAGGTATCACAGTGCCAAAAAATGTTAAACTAAGGCTGGCCATTCATGGAGCGAATTTCTTTCCTGCAACCACAGGCTATAGCAGCCGCTTGAGATAATCGGAAACAAATTTGGCAGGCGATCGATCAACTTGGTATATTTAGCCTACCCATTAGTGGTTTGAATCTCAGTTTGAGATTCAAAATATGTTTGGCCGGGTCTTAGGCAGCAAATTTCTTTCCTGCAACCATGACATAGACAGTGTTGACACGTGAATCCCTCCCGCTGAGCCATTGTGTTCCCCCAGCAGGGGGATTATCGCTAGCGGTAATCATATCTAAAATATAGCAGGCTGGTTGTACCCAAGTTGATCAATTGGTTTTTGCCTTAATTAGGAAGGTCTCAGGGGCCTCAACACACCTGGGTGGCCTTGCTAAATGAACAAGTAGAGCAGCTCTTCCGCCCATTATTTAGAGTGATCTCTTTTATGTTCTTAGCTGCTAAACTCACTATAGCTCATGGAAACAACCTTCTGCCTCAATCTATATGTACCAGTGTTGAAAGTTGACCTTGCTAGCAAATGAAGAGTCCACTTTTTTTTTTAAATGCTTTCTTTAAAAGAATATTGTAGACAAAGAGATTGCTAAGAAGAAAAAAAATATTTACCTAATCTAACACTCCCATGGGGCAAGGGTGAGATCTCCATGTCTTCCTGTAGAGCTGGAAGCTCTAAATTCCACGAGAATGCACTCCAGTCCATTGCAAGAGTGTATTCTCACAGAATTTTGGGAACCCAGCTATCTCAGGAGAAAGCGCTGAGATATGGTACTGCCACCCATGCCTCCAGATGTGACTGGGGCAAAGGTTAGTACTTTTTTTTTCATCCAGGTGATCTTTTTGTTTACAAATGACTTTTACAGCCCATTCAGACTGGAGCGATCCGACTTCGAGGGGCGACCTGTGAAGAGACCTACATCAGAGAAGGATTTCTTTTGGATGTGAATATTCTATTGCATTCTGTTCAATAGAGCTTTTAAGAAGTTATGTATTTGTATTGTAGTGGCAGCAGGTGGTCACCTCCAGGCAGTGACAAGATGCCAAATCAAACTATAGACAAGCATTTTCTTCTGGGATAACAATACAGTTGCAATTCCCACTAACACCACAAGTTTTTTTGTTTTTTCAATACAGGCATAAATGTTGGTTCACACTATGGCGATCCGACTTCGGGGGGCGACTAGTGAAGTCGCCATGCACCGCGACTTCGGCGCGACTTGCAGGGACTTCACATAATGGAAGTCTATGCAAGTCGCTCCCAGGTCACCCCAAAGTAGTACAGGACCCTTTTTCTAAGTCGGAGCGACTTGTGTCGCTCCTATTAGAACGGGTCCTGTGCTAATCAATGGCGAGCGACCGAGCGCGACTTGTCAGGCTGACAAGTCGCCTGACAAGTCGCGCTAGTCTGAATGGGGTCTTAGGGCTAAATGTGTTGGGGACAGGGGGCTTACAAAAATTGGGCCTTCCATTTGTCATCAAAGAACACAAAACAGAAATGGGAATGTTTCAAATCAGCTGTATACAAATACTGCAAAATATATTCCCATTGGCAATAAGTTTAAAAAGCTAAAAATAAAACCTAAGTGGCTCACTTCCACTAATTAAAAAATTATGAAATGAGCATTTAAAAAATAAAAAGTTACAAAGAATATAATAAAATATGTAAAATGGAAATCAAGGGTTCGAAAATTCAAAATAAATGATAGGGTGCGAAAAAGAGTAAGACGAGCCCCCAAAAATTCTTTAACCTTCCTAGCGGTATTCGAGAGCGTGACTCGGGGTTAGATTTTAGAGCCAAAAGCGGTAACCCCGAGCCACACTCGGGGTAGCACTAGGAAGATCGCTGGATCCTGGTAGAGGTTTTACTTACCTTTTCTCCAGCATCCAGCGAAGAATGCGGGCGGTATGCGGCGGCGGAGCTTCCTCCCGATCGTCTGCGAGCCCCGGCTTCCGTCTCCGGCGACGTGACATCCGCCGGGGGGTGGAACCGGGGGCAAATTCAAATGTAAAACACACCAAACACACTGATACCATTCAAAATAAAAAAAATTCACATTACATTGCCCCCCAGTGCCCTTTCCTGCAGTTTTACTGTACTTTTTATGTAAATATATATATATATATATACACACACACACATATTTATATATATATATATATATACGTGTATATATATATATATATACACGTATATATATGTATATATGTAATTCTTGTGAATGAGCAGCCCAAACCATTAACATTATTTATATATATATATACGTATGTATATATATGTATATATATATATATATATATATATATATATATATATATGTATACATAATATATGTATATATGTATACATACATATATATATATATATATATATATATATATATATATATATATATATAATATATATAATAAATGTATACAGTTGGTTTGGGCTGCTCATTCGCAAGAATTACATGCAAAATAATGGTACCGCTTTCAGCACCTAAAATCCAAAAGAATCATACCGCCAGGGAGGTTAAACATAATAATAGTAAAAAGGTCAGGTCTAAGCATGTAGACTGTTTACTAAATAATGTAGAGTTGGTGACTGGGGACATAGAAAAAGCATATTGTTCACATATAAGTGTATAAAATGGGGGAGCTCAAATCCATAAAGAGGATAATAGTAAAGTTAGAGCCGGTTCACACTACTCCGACGCCTGACAAGTAGCTCCCAATGCTGTGCAATGGAACTGTTCTAATCAGAGCGACTCAAGTCGCTCCGACTTCGAAAAAGGTTCCTGCACTATTTTTTGGCGAAGTTGGAGCGACTTGCATTGACTTCTATTATGAGAAGTCGTTTGCAAGCCTCGATGAAGTCGCGCTGCACGGGCAACTTCAAAGTCGCCCGAAGTCGGGGCGACTTTGAGTCGGATTAGTGTGAACCGGCTCTTATTGTAAAGTCTAATTTTTTTTCAATAAAAATAATAAATATGTTATACCTACCTCCTCTGTGCAGTTAGATATGCACAGAGCAGCCCAGATCCTCCTTTTCTCTGGTCCCTCTTCGGCTCTCCTGGCCCCTCCCTCCCTTTGAGCGCCCCCACAGCAAGCAGCTATGAGGGCACCTTAGCCGCGTCACAGCTTTGTGTACCCATTCAGACATGTCTCCGCTGACATCCGCTGCCCCATAGGGATGCATGGAGCATCCGGTCAGGTACGCCTTAAAAACTGACAGGCGGATCTGATCGGACCGTATGTGTGAAAGGGGCCTAAAGCTGAACTCCAGGAATTATTTTTTAAATTTAGAATGGTTTAGCTTGATTACACGTAATTCTTAATATTTCACAGCTGGAGAGGCTGCAGGGGCTTCAGAAATCCAGTGTAGTACTGGGTGCTACATAGTCAATGGTGGATTCTTCTGTGTACTGCTTGAGCAACTTGCCATCTGTATAATGAACACAGGTGGGTCACTTGCTCAGCACCGATGCCATTCAGAGAACACCTTAAATTATTTTTTCCCTGGATATTTGACATCATGATTTCTGTCTCATCAAATCAGAGAACACCTTGAAAACACCAGAAAAAGCACAAAAAATACCTGTTAATCTTGATAGTAATCCAATGTCCTTTTACCTTTCTGTACTGAACAGAAATCTCAAATAATGTTTTCAGCCCTTCCAGCAATCATCTATGTACTACATAATTCCTCCTCCCTACACAATGAAATTTGGGGAGATGGGGAGGTGTTTAATGTCCTGATTAGGAGAGCAGCCTTGGGTGACAATGCGGCTCCTCCAGAGATGCAGTACAGTGAGAGTTGTCACCCTAGAATAGAAAGGGTCTAATTGGCAGGATCATTTGAAAATAAAAGGAGAAATAGCCTAAATATACGAAACAAATGCATTCACATCTAAGAACTACAAAATATTACATTTTTGTTTTGGGGTTTAGATACCCTTTGACCAACTCATGCAACATTTTGTGCTCAGTAGATCCCTCCTTTCTGGGCAATATCTTACTAAGTACAATATCTTGTAGATGAATTTGATTTCAGAGATCAAATTAATGTACAGTATGAATTTAGGCTTATTTCACCAGTCTCAGCTAGTGAATAGTGCAAAAGAAACTTATGCATCATTACGGGAATTATCAGAGGGTAGAGTGAGGTGTCTCAGTTTTCCTCTTATTACTAATTATTACCTATTTTTAGCGCAATTAGCTTTATATGTTATTAAAAAAAAATCAGTGACGCCACCTACAATTTGACTCTGTTTGAGGCTGAAAAGCATTGTAGCTGAAAGATTTCAGTGCTAAATTCCCGGGCTTTGTGTCTCGATTGCCAAATTTTCGTGTGTTTAAACAATAACAGATGCCTAAAACTGATGTCATGGCAAAAATGGATTTTTACTAAGAACACACGGAGTTTTGTTAACTTGGCTGCCTTAGGAACTACTCTGCGGCTAACAATTACAATTCCGACTTAGAAGTTTGTTACTTAGCATGTGGTAAACAGCATGCAAATGCTATAAATCAATGCAATGATCACAAATCAGCATTGATCAACAAAGAGAAAATGAAAATGGTGGAGGAACATAACATACAGGACCCACCTATCTGCACAGGATAAACGTTACGAATACAAAGCCTTTTGTTCATGTTCAACTTAGAAAGGATCAGGTCAGTACACCCAATAGGGTTCAGTTAGTGTTAGGGCTTAATTTAGGTGTTAGATAGGTGTGACGTTTAGTTTATAAGGGCTGAAACTTTTTACGGGCTTGTTCACACAAGCTTTAGTCTCTGAAGAGCGGTCTGCATTTGGAGCTTTTGATAGGTGCAAAGAAGGTGTTGTATTGCCTCCTCTCCACCTGCAATAATCCCTTGATCACTGCACTAGTGCCCCAATCACATGCATTGCATGCAGTTGCAGGGTACTTTCAGAATGCTCCTTTCACCTACTTGGTTTACATTTCAGTGGGCACTGCACCCACCAGAGCAGCAGGGTTTATAATTGCTGCCGCAGCTGCGAAGCAGCGCATCATGACCATGACATTTATACACTTATGGTTGCTGCCTATGCAGCTAAAGGGGGTAGCAGTTGAGGGCCCAGTAAAAGCACAGCTCAACAGGGATTTTTTTTACCACTCCCCCAACTGCTAGTGTGAATGAGTCCTTATGAATTAAGTCTTAGCAGTGTATTTTATGGTATAAGTGTTGGGTGGGAGAAACTAGCAGGTATAATTTACAGAAAAATAACCCCATATAAAAAAAGAGGAGGAATACCTACCTTTCTGGTGAGGGAAATCATAACTCTCTTTATGAGCTATGGCTCCTTCTGCTCAACAATTCTGGGTATGTCAGATACTGTGTCTCCCACTGTGTATCCTGTATTGATGTAGGGGGTAGTGGGAGAAACCACAGCACACAGCAGCTAACCAACACGCAAACAAAGTTCAGTAGCTGTGTCATTGCTGATGAAGAGAGTGAAGATTTATCTTTCTGCCTGCTGGAAAGTTATGTAATCCTCTTGTTCCTTTACAGGGGTATGCTTCAGTAACCTCTGCCAGTGTATATAAATTTGTGTGTAAATTTTAAGTATATCTTTATCTATTATCTCAGTTAGACACCCTGTCAAGTTTTTATAGCTTCCTGTTTTCCCATTGTGGAGATTCCTCTCTATTTGTACTGATGTCCATTATTACTAGGGTTGCACCAATACCAATACCCGTATCGGTACGGATACTAAGCATTATGAGTATCGGTACTCATGCAAATGCTCCGGTTCCATGAAACCGATAATTTCAGGCTCTGTTCTTTGAGTTGTCAGTGGGATTCATCCACTGACAGCTGAAATGTAAAAAAAAAAAAAAAGCCAGCATTTATCAGTTGTTAAGGAGCGGGGGCCACCACGTCCTTAACAACTGATGACTCATTCAGCTGTCAGTGGGGTTCCCCTGTTGACACCTGAAGTGTAACGAAGTCCCGGCAATTGGAGCTGTCAAAAAAAAAAATATATATAATAAAGCATCTGGGCAATGTTTATCAATAATATTGCTCAGCGCTGAAACAGAAAGATAAAAAAAAACATTGTTTCTTTTTGTATATTTCTGTTTATTCATCTACAGATCAAAAGGATGAACTTCGATCTGCAGATGAAGTCAGTTTAAAGCAACATATCAAGTAAAAAATGTTTTTAGTTTTTTTTTTTTTATTAAATTTTACTCTGTTTAACCTCTTATTAACCCTTATTTACTATAATCAGTCCTAATTAACTCCTTTTTCTCCTTCTCCATTTCATTATTTTCCTGCTGATTTTTTTTTCTCTTCTATTTTATAAACTATTAATAATTAAAACTTTTTTTTGCTTTGTTCAATAATATTATTACATATTTAACATATATTAACATGTTTCACATTGAGTAAAGTGGAAAATAGAAAAAAAATAAATACATTTATTTAATTTGTAAATATATTTACAATGCTTTGTACCATTGCTGACAGCTGAAGTGTAAACAAAACAGTTGCGGTAGGTATCAGTAATTGGTATCGACAAACGCTTTAAAAAAAGGATCGGTACTTGTACTCGTTTTTAAAAAAATGGTATTGGTGCATCCCTAATTGTTACAGAATAGGAAATTCCCTTTTCTTACTTCCTGTTGCATCCATGGGACAAGTGAAGGGAAAACACCAAACTGATACTCTGACAGCAAAAGAAAAAAAAAAATTCTGCCAGGGGTTTTACCCTTCCCTATTATATCCAAAACAAAAATTTTTGGGCTATACATACACTTTAAAGGCTTACTTTAGGGGTTAGATTAAGTGTGGGAATTAGGGGAGTTAAGTGTTAAAGCACAGAGCTGAGAACAAATGTATTGTACAATACTGCTTATTTTTGCAGGATCAAGTTATAATGAATATATTATTTAGTATTGCAAAATCATTTTATTACAGTCTGATGGAGTCTGCTATTTGGTAAAGGTTTGGCATAACTGCTCACAGAGTTATTCATACCACAATAATGTAGTCCTGAATAAATCGTAAACATGGGTGGCCACTGATGATTACAGTAAAATAATAATACCCAGACCACCTTTTAACATAAGATTTTACTGACTGCAAGCGAAAAAAATGGTGGAAAATAGAAAGACTGGTGAAAAGATAGTCAAAATAACTGTAATTGAAGAAAAAAATTGATGCTACCTTGAGGAACATTCCTTCTTGAGTTCTCCCATATTGAAAATAAACAATAATCCAGAAAAAGTGTTCTGCACAGGAGGTTTTCATATATAATAGAAAATACAATAGATCTTCTATTTGTGCTCTGAGTTTGAAAAAGAGTAACATTTGAAACGTAAACCTAGCATTACTGAGATGAAGATTTCATGTGTGCATGGCCAACTTTGTATATAAGGTAAAAGAGCTATTTTGCCTCATCTAAAGACCTCTGCACAGATTACTTTTGCCATATGTTTTATAAAAGTAGGCTTCAGACAGACCTGAAGGGCCTGTGATTTGGACACTGGACACTTGTAAGAGGAGTTAACCTTCTTTACTTTGTTGAAAATAATCAATTCCACCTGGTTTAAGGTGGAATCAATTATCAGCAACATTACAATGCACAAAATGCACAAAATCCTAAAAACCTAAAGCCAAAAAGTATACAGGCCGGTTGCAGAACTACCAGGGTCATAAAGGTTGCACTTGCAACCATGCCCTGGCATTCTGCCACTGTGGGGGGGGGAGGGGGGCCAAGACGGCAGGAGGCATACATGCCAGCCAAATGTCTCTATGATGCCTACTATACAGTGGAGTAAGGAGGGAGCATCCAATCAGCAGCTCTGTAGTTAGCAACTCCCTCTGCCCCTCAGGCTAGCAGTTCATACTATACATTAGAGAGGGTAGGGGCCTCTGACCCAAGCAGGTACCGGCTTCAGTGTACAAGCAGAGCGGTTCAATTGTGTACTGAAGCCGGTGGGTGGGGCATAACATGTTGGGGGTGTGGCCTGGATAGAGTTAGACTGAGGCGGTTATCACCTATTACACACTGAGCTTGTATGGTGTACGGTGGCTGAGATTCCGAGCCAGCCTCTCCCGCCCCCAGTTACAATACAATTCAAGACAAGAAAGTCAGGAAGGCCCTGCCTAACATCTAAGGGAAAAGGGAAGTGATACAAAAGTTTGTAGAAGTGAGTTCTCAGAGTAAGTAAGAATCAGTTGATAGCTAGAGACAGAGGTGAGTTTTCAGTTAACGCTTAAAAACAGAGAAAGTAAGATATAGCTTTACCGTTTGGGGTAGAGAGTTCCAGAGGATGAAAAAAGCTCTGGAGAAGTCCTGGATTTGAGCATGAGAGGAGTTGACCAGGCGGCTAAAAAAGCAATAGGACTTGAGAGGAGCGTAGTGGATGGTTTGTTTATTTTTTGAGAAGAGATTGGTAATGTAGCTGGGGGCAGTGTTCTGAATGGCTTTGTTAGTTGTTAATAATTTAAATTCCATCTCTTGGGCTAGCAGAAGCCAGTAGAGAGATTGGCAGGCAGATGAAGCAGGCACTGAGCGGTTGGTATGGTGGAAGAGTCTGGTAGCAACATTCATGATAGCTGAGGGAGGATAGGCTGTGTAGAGGTGGACCAGCATAGAGGGAGTTTGAGTAGTTAAAGCAAGAGAGAGAGTGAATTAATAGACTGGTGGTGTCATTGGTTAAGAAGGGGCATATTTTAGAAATGTTACGAAGGAGAAGGTGCCAAGATTCGGTCATTAATTGAGTATGGAGCTGAAAGGAGAGTTTGAAGTCTAGGATCAAACCTGTATATGAGGGGAGAGAATAATAGTCGTGGTATTAATCTTGATGGAAATGTCTAGGGAGGAGGCACAGGGAGAATAAATATTATGAGCTCAGTTTTTAAAAAACTGAGTTTTAGGAAGCGGTTGGCGGTTGACATCCATACGGATATGTCAGTTAGTAGATTGTCTCAAAAGAGTAAAGGGTTTAATGGGACTTTAAATGTGTCTCTGGGGGTATAATGAATGAATACAAATGTTATATATAAAACCACACTTTTATTAGAAAAATCACAAACATAATACATCTTAGGAGGTGTGGATTGACAAATACCATTTGAAGGACTGGGCTGTTCCCCATGGACCTGGCAGACACTCTATCACCACTATTTTCACGCATTCGTTGGCAGTATGTTTTAATAAAATCCTAAGCCCTGATGAAGGGGGTCTGCTCGTGAAACGCGTTAGCCTAAGTTAAACGGATTCTATTGCCAGGAAAGTAACCACCTTGGATGGCTGACCTGTGGATATGTTTTAAATAATGTTTTACTTATATTTGTGATTATTCCAATAAAAATCATGTGGTTTTATTTATGAAATTTGTATTCATTCATTAGGAGGCACATTTAAAGTCCCATTAAATCCTTCACTCTTTTGACATATTTTATGTAGGGGATGGTACCTCTGTAGGGTAAAAAGTATATGACACTTTACCCCCACACAAAAATTTCCAGTTAGTAGATTGGTGATGTGTAAGGAGACTGGAAAGGTGAGCTGATGAGTGGAGACAGAAATGTCGTCAGCATAAAGATGGTAATGGAAGCTATGTGAGTTTATCAACTGATCAAGGAAAGAGGTTTAGATAGAGAACAGAAGGGGTCCAAAGTACAGAACCTTGAGGGACCTCTACAGAAAGAAAAAGAGAATAGAAAGAAGAAGAGTAAGGCCCCTTTCACACATACCGTCCGGTCTGTTCATCAGTTCAGTCACGTCAAAATGTATCAGTTTTCCATCCGTTTTTCATCCATTTTTCATCCGTTTTTTTGTCCGTTTTCATCCATTTTTCATCCGTTTTTTTTTTACATCCACTACCAATGCAAAAAAACAGGCCGTTTGTCCGTTTACATCCTTTTTTCGTCCAATCCGTTTTTTTGACGGATGAAAAATAGGGCATTCATCCGTTCCAAAAAAAGGGACATTGACGGAAGCGAATACAAGCGGATGTAAATTGGATACATAGAGATGCATTGATGTCCGTTTTTCATCCGTCAACGGATGGATGACAAACGGACCATATGTGTGAAAGGACCCTAATAGGTGATGCTGAAGGAGCACTTAGATAGGTAGGCGGAGAATCAGGAAAGAGCAGAATCTTGGAGGACAAGGGAGTAAAGTTTTTTGAGAAAGCATGGATGGTTAACTGTGATAAAGGCAGTAGAAAGGTCTAATACTAAGAGTACTGAGTTAGTGGCCATTGGTTTAGCAGTTAGTAAGTAGTTGGTGAGTTTTAGAAGGCCAGTTTTTGTGGTGTTGTGGGTGAATGTCAGATTGTAAAGGGTCAAGAACAGGAGCGTCTCGTCCATTGAGGGCGCAGGGGCGCCGCTCCCCCTATCCATGCGTTTGGCCCCCTAATCTACATGCGGGGTGCCGGATGCATGGATTCCAATAGAGGATTTCTTTCTCTGAAGCACGTGATTAGAGCCAGAGGCTCTAATAGGCTTCAGAAAAGGGTGGGCTCGGGGTTGTATGACAATAGCTGTTGTATGACAATAGCGAATGAATATTCGCTATTATCATACTGACTCTCCTCCCAGCCAATCAGGAAGCAGGTTGTGAGACCCCTTTCCTGATTGGCTAAAAACAGATGTGATTTTACTGGCCATTGGCCAGGAAGAGGGAGGGGACATACGGCCGAGGAGAAGACACAGCGGCGCTCGGTGAAGGAGCATGTAAGGATGCTGGCTGTCTGCCTGACTGCCTGGGAGGGGGGAGGAAGGAGTGAGGGGGTGGTAGAGTAGGTAAATTGCAGGCCAGCCATCTGTCCCACGGGGGGGGGGGTTGTTGGATGATATTTCCTCCAGCCCCATAACCCTAACATTGAAGCTGAAAGAGCAGTCTGTAGAAACATGAGCATTGCCCACACTATCCACGGATCAAGATCGCAATGCTTTGGAAGCTCCAATGCAAGAGAAATAAATGCACATTTTTTACTAAGCAATATCAGTTTATTATTTATTTTCAAATTAATGCAGCACAAGGCACACCATGTACATTGTGGTACACTAGTACACATTGTTCCCTACTGTAGTGCGCATTTATCTTCCATTCATAGTGAAAACCACTGCACCATAAAGCACAACTATGAAAGAGCCCTAAAAAAATTGCTATTACATTCTTTCCATTAAATTAGTTTTACTGGCAATCCAAGAGGACATCATGATTTCAAATGTAAATATAATTATTATTTTTTACATGTATTTTGGCTTTGCATTAATGCTTTTCTATGCCACAAAAAATTTTATTGTAAAGGAATAATACTGATGTGTAACATGTAGAGAAGTACAGAATCTCACAAAAGTGAGTACACCCCTCACATTTTTGTAAATATTTTATTATACCTTTTCAACACTGAAGAAATGACACTTTGCTACAATGTAAAGTAGTGTACAGCTTGTATAACAGTGTAAATTTGCTGTCCCCTCAAAATAACTCAACACACAGCCATTAATGTCTAAACTTCTGGCAACAAAAGTGAGTACACCCCCAAGTGACAATGTCCAAATTGGGCCCAATTAGCCATTTTCCCTCCCCAGTGTCATGTGACTTTTTATTGTTACAAGGCCTCAGGTGTGAATGGGGAGCAGGTGAGTTAAATTTGGTGTTATCGCTCTCACTCTCTCATACTGGTCACTGGAAGTTCAACATGGCACCTCATGGCAAATAACTCTCTGAGGATCTGAAAAAAAGAATTGTTGCTCTATGCAAAGATGGCCTAGGCTAGAAGATTGCCAAGACCCTAAAACTGAGCTGCAGCATGGTGGCCAAGACCATACGGTGCTTTAACAGGACATGTTCCACTCAGAACAGGCCTCGCCTATTCTGTAGAGTGTGGTCAACTGTACGGGAGCTTAAGCTTTGGGACTGAGGGTCTTGTCTGATCACATCAATGCTGCAAATAGTTTCATTGTTTGCCATGCCTCATGGGGCATTTGTATAAATAAACCGGAATATTATTTGGATACTACACCATGAGGAGTCTATTTCTCTATGTGATTTGTGTCCCCTGAGATCCACATACAGGAACTTCTCCCACAAGGACACACGGATGGCTGGACCAGAGATCACAGGGATCTCATAGGTGCGCTTTGATCTCTGTTTGCCATAAGGTAATAAAAGTCAACAGCATCTGGTGAGTTTGCATTTTTTCTAACCCCGCAGAATATGGAGGGTGTCACCATCACCACTTTTTTGGGCAAATAGAACTTTGCACACTTGAGGAGTATATTCACCTAGTTGGAATTTTAAAGGAGTCATCACTTTACTTTGGCTGAATTCCCTTTGGACTGTATTTGCACTTTTTACATATAATAGGACTGAACTTTTCACACATATACTTTTGGATATATATTTTTTTATATATTTGGACTGAATTTACACATTTCCTCATAAATTCCTTCCACAATATGCCCAATACAAAACAAATGTTTTGGCTTTAAAAAAAGTCCTGGACATGTAAATCATTTTAAATGCTTCTTCACAATGCAAAATTGGGTGCATCATTTCATAATCCCAGATGCTTCCAAAATGATGTTTTGGTGACATATTTTAATTTGTTAGTGAAGAAACTGCTAAGATCATTATTATAAATGGTCTTCTTGTAACTGAATCATTTTATCTTCATAAATACGTGTTCCTTTTCATGCAGACTGTTCCTTTCCATTTTCATATGGAAGACATTAAACAAGTTTCCATTATGACTTCCTTTCTAGAGGAAGGAAAAATATGAACAGTTGTTTCCATATAAGTGATCACAACCTAAAACATAGTTTATGAGAGTTATTGTTACTATAGTTCTCAGTATTTTGAAAATCTATCAGACATACCACTGCTCCCAAAACAGACAAAAAGCTGAAGATGCAAAATTCTATACAAATGCATAAAAAAAAAAAAACAAATATTCAGATTTAGTAGAAGCACCCCCCTCAGAGCAGTCACATGATCAGGAGCTTGCCTTGCTGGTTCCCAGTGAGAAGTTGTCGGTGTGCTGGCAGTGCACAATAACGGTAATCTTACACTGCCATGGGGATTAAAGCCTGTTCATTCTGTCGTTGCATTTAGGCGTTATGCAATCAACAAGAGGTCACTTACATTTAATACTACATGGATCTGGCAAGGCCAAAGCCTACTATTATAAACAAGTAAAACTTTTTAGGGACAGAATGGGGAGGGGTCAGGCTCTTGGTCAAATTTTTTATTGCTGTTTTTGGCCCCATTGGGGAAATTCACCACTTGGATTGCCCTTCCAGCAATTGTCACCAAGACAAAAAGTGAGGGGAAATCCAACATTTTAATGTTTTCCCTAGATCAAGAGGTAAAAAGAAATCTTTCAATGAGGACACCTGCTTAAAAGATAATTGTATTAAAGTGTTACTAAACCCACAACAATGAACAGGACACTTGAGAGCGCTAAGTAAAAACTGGGATTTTTTAGGTGCCAATAACTCAATCAAGAATACATAATAAATGTGCTTAATTTTTATTCAGAGTTTTAGTTAAAACCAAGAAATAAGAAAGAAAAAAACATTTATACATGTAGCAACTAGATTTCCAGGCTTGTGGCCTGATGTGGGTCTGCCGTTAGTACCGGAATCCTCTCCAGCCCATGTGAGCTGAGTCCTCAGGTGTGACAATTGAAACAGTGACAACTCCGGCATCTTTGTTTGTAGTTTTTATTATGAATTAAGGGGATGGAAGAAGGGAATGAGTGGGATACTCCTCTTGGCTTGAACTAAATTACAATTGGGACTTTGATCCTGGAAAAATGCCCGTTGGCGCTTCCTTGACGCCAGTCAACGCTCACTGACTCTGAGAACACTCTATACAACAGAGGAAGTGTTGAATCCCCGACCTATAGTCCAGTAGATCCAAGACTGAGAACTGTAGAACTCCTGACACTGCTTCACTGTGTAAGTCTTTGAATACTTTCCCCCGCCGGGCACAGCTTGAGGTAGTATTGTGTAGAACTCCAAATAGCTAGCACTATAACTGGCACACGCAATACAATTCAGGGCCCAGACTGCTGGCGCCCCCTTTATGCTCCTTGAACTCTTCAGGGTCCACTGACTATGTACCCCCTTTACATTTCAGGGTCCTCAACCTAGGTACCCCCCTTACAGCTAGCTGACCTTGGATCCCCGAACCTCTTCCAGAGTGGTCCCCTCTGATACTAGGCAGACCCTCAGGGGCAATCCTCAGTACTCACGACCTGTGTAGGCTTTCCTGGGACTGGACCCCCCTCTCTCTCCGCAGGCTCTTGGCACACCGGATCCCCCTCAGCTCAACTTCAGCACTCTCTGGATTCTCAGGCGACACCCTGAGACATCCACCTTCCTCAAACAGGAGGAGAGTGTAATGTTCTGGTACCTCTGGTACCCTTGTCTCCATATTTCTCCTCTCCTAATTGCGTCCCATCTTGTGTAACAAGGGACGCATATACCTTTAAGACCGGATGACATCATTGCCGAGCGCCGCTATGAGCGGCTATTTCAATCGCCGGTTTGCTCTCACTCATCGCTCGTTCAAACCGCATGTTCACCGCACCTACTCCAGTGAAGTCGGAGCTGCTGACATTCTCCCTTGCTGAACTGAAGCCGGAAACCTCGCTGGTGATCCGTATCTCGCTACGGGATCACCCTTCTCCAATGGACACTGTTACTCCTAAACCTATCTAAGTGATAAGTACCCCACAGGGGATTCTTACTAACCAATCTCCTACTGTCATCTACTGCAATTACCAAGACTATCTGTATCTATCTATTCACTATCATCTGCATAGACTGTTAGCTCTTGGGACTACCTTCAACTATCCTTGCACTAGGTTACTCTGTCTAAGTATACTCCATCTGTGTCCTCTTACCATCTGCACTATACTTGACATCAGAACCATCTGCTTTACCATCACCTGCAAACTCTCCTAATACTACTTCTAGTGCTCACCATACAATAGCCTCCTGAGAGTTGGATATGTTTGTTCAACAGATTCTCTACAAGGCTAAATCAAAGAAATGTTTGTTTCATAAAGAGGAAGTACTATTCCTAGGGTATATTATATCTAAAAGTGGAATCAAAATGGACATGAGCAAAATATCCTGCATTCTGGATTGGCCTGTGCCAACCACTCGCAAAGCATTACAAAGGTTCCTAGGATTCTCTAATTACTATCGGAAATTCATTAAGAACTTCTCTGCGATTGTGAAACCTCTCACACAACTTACAAGCACGAAGAAACGATTTAATCGGTCAAAAGAAGCAAATGGAGCATTCTCTCTACTGAAATCAAGCTTTACTACTGCCCCCATACTATGCCATCCAGACCCATCCCTTCAATACATCTTGGAGGTAGATGCGTCTAATATGGCAGTAGGAGCAGTTCTCTCACAACGACCAACAAACACCTCACCTCTTCACCCAGTTGCTTTCTTTTCAAAGTCATTAAGTAGCCCCGAGGTGAACTACCCAGTAGGTGAGAAGGAGTTATTAGCAATAAAACTGGCGTTAGAGAATTGGCGACATCTACTTGAGGGCACTCAATTGCCAATTCTGATATATACTGATCACAAAAACCTTCAATACCTTCAGACTAATAGAACTCTTTCCCACCGGCAGGTACGGTGGTCGTTATTCTTTCTGAGATTTAATTTTTTAGTGACTTACACGCCAGCAGACAAAAATAAAAAAGCGGATGCACTCTCACGACTAGCCGAGAAAGATTGTACTGAGGTTCCCTCAGTTCCTATAATACCACTTGAACGTATTATCGGAGTCGTTCGCTCCCTGAAGGAGGAGATTTTGCACAGCATAGGATTGGATTCACCTCCACCACAACTAACTACTGACGCAGAAGGCTTCCTCTACTACAACGATAAATTATACATACCCCCTACTATGCGAACCAAGATCTTAGAATTGTCGCATGATGTACCTATGGCAGGACATATGGGTATGACTAAAACTCTCAATCTACTCACTAGGCAATTTTGGTGGCCAGACATGAAGACAACCATAAAAAAGTTCGTTTCATCTTGTGATATCTGTGCAAGGTCTAAAATTGACAACACGAAACCATCGGGGTTACTTTGTAGTTTACCGATACCCCAGGTTCCGTGGGAAGTGGTATCCTTAGACTTCATAGTGGAACTACCACCTTCCAATCTTGGTGTCAGTGGACCATCTGACCAAGATGGCACATTTCACTCCTATCCAAAAACTACCTTCATCCAAACAAACAGCAGAATTACTTGTGAAACATGTCTTTAAGTTACATGGTATTCCAAAAACACTGCTGTCTGACCGTGGTTCACAATTCATCTCAAAGTTTTGGCTAGCTCTATGTCAGATACTGCGAATAGAGCGTAACCTTACTTCTCCCTACCACCCTCAGACCAACGGACAGACAGAGAGAGTTAACCAGTGCATTGAACAGTACCTGCGTTGCTATACTTCGTATCTACAGGACGATTGGGCAGATCTCCTCCCGCTGGCGGAATTCGCCTATAACAACGCTACTCATAGCACTACTAAGCAAAGTCCGTTTTACCTGAATTATGGGTTTCATCCCACACTCCTTCCTCCACGTATCTTGCCATCAAGTAATCCAGTGGCATCTGATTATCTTGCCCAGATAAAGGATTCTCTGGGATTACTCAACAATACCATATCCCATGCTCATAGCCAACAAAAAAAGTACTACGACCTCCGTAGGAAACCCTCTCCCCAATATGCCATTGGGGATCTTATTTGGCTTTCTACAAAAAATCTGAGACTAAAAATCCCTAGTAAAAAACTTGGACCTCTATTTCTGGGACCTTTTTCAATAGAGAAGCTTATTGGAAAAGCTGCAGTACAACTCACATTGCCAGTAGACCTCAAGATACATCCTGTCTTCCATGTGTCTCTACTGAAGCCCCATGTTCCTAACCAAGGAATAAGGCCTACTATCTCACCTCCACCTCCTGTACAAGTGGAGGGCGGAGAAGAATTTGAGATAAAAGAAATTTTGGATTCCCGTTTTAATAGAAGAAGACTCCAGTATCTTGTACGATGGAAGAACTATGGGCCCCAAGATGACACCTGGCTGGATACCTCCGATATACATGCCCCTAGACTGATTCGCAATTTCCACTTGAAATATCCGGAAAAAACAGTTCTAGAGGTCTTCCGGAGCCGGCCTTAAGGGGGGGGTACTGTAATGTTCTGGTACCTCTGGTACCCTTGTCTCCATATTTCTCCTCTCCTAATTGCGTCCCATCTTGTGTAACAAGGGACGCATATACCTTTAAGACCGGATGACATCATTGCCGAGCGCCGCTATGAGCGGCTATTTCAATCGCCGGTTTGCTCTCACTCATCGCTCGTTCAAACCGCATGTTCACCGCACCTACTCCTGTGAAGTCGGAGCTGCTGACATTCTCCCTTGCTGAACTGAAGCCGGAAACCTCGCTGGTGATCCGTATCTCGCTACGGGATCACCCTTCTCCAATGGACACTGTTACTCCTAAACCTATCTAAGTGATAAGTACCCCACAGGGGATTCTTACTAACCAATCTCCTACTGTCATCTACTGCAATTACCAAGACTATCTGTATCTATCTATTCACTATCATCTGCATAGACTGTTAGCTCTTGGGACTACCTTCAACTATCCTTGCACTAGGTTACTCTGTCTAAGTATACTCCATCTGTGTCCTCTTACCATCTGCACTATACTTGACATCAGAACCTATCTGCTTTACCATCACCTGCAAACTCTCCCAATACTACTTCTAGTGCTCACCATACAATAGCCTGTCTCTCATCTATATATCCTCATATATTCTATCCCTCCATTAACATCTATTAATATATATGGTATATAACAGGCTGTACACGGTGATGAAGTCCTGAGAGTTGGATATGTTTGTTCAACAGATTCTCTACAAGGCTACTGAGTGTAATAATTCTGCAGCTGTAAATCCATCCACTAACAAAAACGCATGAACGTTACAGAGAGACAGCCACTCTCTCCTTCCTGGGACTCTGCTCCCGCCAAAGACACCATGCCACGCACTCCGCCCCCCCCCCCCAACTTATACCCACTCCCAGAATCCTTTGCAGCCTAATCTTCCTTCTGGGGTAGTTACAAGCTGGGATGTGTCCCCTGATTGGGCTTCCCACACTGCCCTATGAGAAGCCTCTCACAGGAGCCAGTGGGGATACTTCTCCCCTCAGGAGGCACATCTGGAAGCCCTAACACCCTACCTAACAAATCACAGCCCTACTGTTAGGCAGACAAGGCTCACCATATATTTTACCTAGCACCTACCTGTAGGATGCTACATACATAAGTTGAAAAACATGACAACACTTCATGTTAGATGTCCATAAGATGGATTCCTTTTGTAGCAATCCCTACATGTTTTGCCGTTATAAAGTGCATCCTCAGGGAATATACATTGCCACACCTGAGCAGGTAAATCACATATAGAACATAAATAACTAGTAAATATTGGTTGTACACCAAAGATATTGTTTGTATACATTAAACCATATTGATTACCAGAAAATACTACCATATCCATACACTATAACAAAGATTTAAAAACTATGTAGAGCAGGGGTCCTCAAACTATGGCCCACCAGGGTCCTGAATCCGGCGCCCCGTCAATTGCAGAACCCAGGGGCGGTCTGGGCTGATGTCCCATCATCTGACTTAAAGGAGAGCGAGCCCGAGGCCTCAGCATTTAGAGCGGAGGAGGATTTAACTTCCCCCTCCTCCCTCGCTCCACCCCGTGTGGTTTAGCTCCACCCACCTCCTCCATCATCTCAGTTGGTATGGTCAGAGGGGAAAGAACTGCCAGGACTCAAGAGCTATTGTCTGGTCTGAGGTGAGGCTGACTGAGTGCCGGGGAAGGATCATGTGAGTCATGAGGAGCCAGGCACTGCAGAAAGACCCATACAAAGAGGAGGGGTTCATGCTGGGACTTGTAGTCCTTTACTTTTGGGGGATGTGACCCCCCATAAGTGAAGGACTACAGATTTCAGCATGTATAAAGGGTTGCGATTCTCTAATAGAACCCCTATGTAGTATAGGATAGTTTGAAGGTTTGGTGCCTCAGGCCAAGAATGGGTGGGACTTTAAAGGTGAGTGACAAGGATTTTTGTAAAATATAACAAATTATTAAGTAAATAAAATAAAGCGCAAGAGCAAAAAATGAGTAGAGTTCAATATTGTGTATTAGGTTAAAGACCCATTGGTGAAAGTGAGTAAGTACTGAAAGTTTGTGACAAGGTGATATGGTGACTTAATTGAATATTGTTCTCTGCTGTTCCATGCGTGTAGTTCAGCCTGGAATTTTGCAGAGAAGAAATATCCTAGAAATCCAATGCGTTTCGGCTGGTTATGGTAGCATGCCTTTATCAAGGATTATTCACCATATCTGCAGTTACAATAGAATGTATTCAGTAAAAAACATATGCAAGCAAGGGGACAATTTCCCATTGGAGTTGTTAACCCTTTTCTACTCTATCCAAAAAAAAAAAAAATGATATACATCAGCAAAGTCCTTTCTTGTATTAACAGAGGCATGGATTCCAGAGAGAGAGAGAGAGAGAATTTTGCCCCTGTACAAATGATTAGTAAGACCTCATCTGGAATATGCAGTTCAGTTTTGGGCACCAGTTCTTAAAAAGGATGTCGAGGAACTGGAGAAAGTGCAGAGAAGGGCAACCAAACTGATAAGAGGCATGGAGGAGCTCAGCTATGAGAAACGATTAGAAGAACTGAATTTATTGTCTCTTGAGAAGAGGAGATTAAGGGGGATATGATCAACATGTATAAATACATAAGGGGTCCATATAGTGAACTTGGTGTTGAGGTGTTCACTCTAAGGTCAACACAGAGGACAAGGGGGCACTCTTTACGTCTAGAGGAAAACAGATTTCATCTCCAAATACGGAAAGGTTTCTTCACCGTAAGAGCAGTGAAAATGTGGAATAGACTCCCTCCAGAGGTGGTTCTGGCTAGCTCACTAGATTGCTTTAAAAAGGCATTGATTCTTTCCTGGGTGTACATAATATAACTGGGTACTAACATTTATAGGTAAAGTTGATCCAGGGAATATCGAATTGCCTCTCGGGGATCAGAAAGTAATTTTTTTCCCCTGCTGTAGCAAATTGGATCATGCTTTGCTGGGGTTTTTTCGCCTTCCTCTGGATCAACTGCGGGTATAGGATTGTGTATATGGGATTGTATGGTTGGGTTTACAATACTGTTTTTTTTTTTTTAATTGGCTGAGCCAGATGGACTTGTGTCTTTTTTCAACCTGACTAACTATGTAACTATGTAACATACACTTTAAAGTTGTTTTCAAGGCAAAGTTTTTTCTACCTAAATGCATTCTCTGCATTATGGTTAAAAGAAAATAAAAACTTTCAATAGCAGCTCCCCCATCAACACTTACCTGAGTCCAATCCCAATCCAGCACTGTGTCCATTTGCTGCAGCTCTTTTCTCCTCTTCCTGGTCTCACTGAAGAGGAGGTTCAGGGCCACTCTGTACAATATCATTGCTCAGAGCAGATAAGTATAAACCTTTTTTTTTATTTTAGGGGAAAGAAAATAGGGCTTACAACCACTTTAAACTGTAAGCTTGTTTGTAATATAAATTCCCATACGAGAGTGATCCTGGTAACATTACATAATGTATCTTGGTGAAAGCAAGCAGCTTAATGCAGCCCAAAAATTGTGGTTTAAAAGCCCTTTAAACATGTACAAAACACAATGCTTTTTGGGATATTGTGGGTAGGGTGAAGCATGTATGTTTATTAGATAGGTATGTGTATTCCAAGACTTGCTTGTTCACATAACTGTGGGTTTTGCGTCCTCTTTATTTCAAGAGCCAATGCAAAGGGTAGAGATGGCACGCCAAAGTAAATATACTGGAAATTAATATCTGAAGCATATGATGAAAGACCAAAGGGTAACTCCACTTTTGTGGAAATAAATATAACAAATAAAAATAATAGCAAATACTACGTGTACAATTGCTAGACAAGCCATGTTATAATTTAATGCTATTAAAAATTACCTTTCCTTTTCATTCTGCAGCCACTCTAATTCTCTGTAGAATTCAATACAGTATGGCAACCTAGAGGTTCCATAAGCCCCTGCTTGTGTGACTGATTTTCTTAGAAGTCTGCACTAAGATACAAGCCAAATTTTAGACATCTTCTGTATTTCTCAAGGGATGAAGACACCGTGGATGTTTGGAACAGACTGCCAGCAGAGGTAGAGAGTAAAAAAAATTAAATTCATGTATGTATTGTTACATTTATTGTGTTCCGCCTCCTCTAAAGCTCCAATTTACTTTTTATTTTTCTGCTTTGGTCCAACTTCCTATTAGAAGGTGACTAAGTTTGTTCTCCATGTTCTTTCTCTCTATTGCTAACTTTCGAGATGGACTAAAGATTAGGGACCATGTCAGGGACGCACTAGGCATTCCTCTATGGCACTGCAGAGGGGCACTGGAGTGCGCATGCTTGAACGCCTGTCTGCCCGTTTAGTGGCAAATGGGCATTCGCTAGTGCGCATGCGTGTGCGCGATGGCCCGTGCCCGCAGCCAAGCGTCAATGTGCGCATGCACACGCAATAGCTATTGCAGCTGGCGTCCAAATGGTCTATTTAAGGGTAGCAGGCACACGCATACTTTGCTGTCTTGTCTGCAGCTTCTCCTGTACCTCCTGATCCTGAAAACTGCTGTATTCCTGATTGACCTCCCGGCTTGTCTCTTACCTCACTTGTCTGCTGCCCGCCCTGACCTCAGCTTGTCCTGTGACCATCCTCCTGCCTTATCCTTGTCTGTTTATCTGCCATCAGATCTGGACTTGCTCACTCCTTGGTGGGGCAACCCTGAGGATCGCGACCTGGTGCTATACACGCAGCGAAGTCCATCCTCGCCATCTGAGGCTCTGGTGAAAACCAGTTGGCACTTAGATTCCGCACCTCAGGCTAGCCTGTGTCTTCCACCAAGGTGACTTGTCTGTGTACCTTCCTCTGGATCCTGTGAGGCCACCATCTGCACGTCAGGCTTGCCACCAACTCCTTGACAGACCATGGGATTTGTAGCGTGACCTCAACTAACATGATCTACTGGTTCCTAACAAACATAGGTAAGTAGGGAAAAAGGAGAGGTTAGGGAGCTCACAAAGGACATTACAAGGGGGTAAAAAAACACAGTAAGAACATTTTTAACAAAAACATTTTACAAAGTCATTAAGTAGATGCATATCTTGCATATCTGGATTATTTTTTGAGAGAAGGGGTTGATTCATGTCACTTTGATGTATATGGATTGAAACATGCTTGTAATAAACCTATACTCGAATGTTAAAGAATAGGTCTTCTATATTTCTTTGTTTGATGCAAATACGTTCATTTTTCTAGAGTGTGGGATATGTTGTGTCTCTAGGACAGGAAGTGAATTCCCCCCTACTTGTCCTACTAAGTTTAATAAAATGTTTGGTGAACTACGCCCTTAACTCTAAATTGTCGATTTATATCAACAGCAGAAACCAGAGAGCTGAATCTAAATGACAAGCTCCTGCACAGAACAATGCAATCGTTTTTGGAGGCGTACACTGACCATACACTGTGCAAATTTGAGCTGTTTCCTGATGAATGGGGCAAAAAAAATCACTTAGTGGGTGTTATTTTTTTTAAAGACATTGGGGTTTGAATCTACTTATAGGCCAATCAGTCAATCTATCATCCAAGACAGTGTTTTGGAATAGATAATTTTATACTGCATTGAAAAGGTCCACTCTGTGTAAAAGGGTTTCCAGCTCTCAAGAGATATGTGCTTTCCATCAAGTAGATTCAGCAACTTGTCCAATCAGTTTGTTGACAATGGACCTGCAAAGATCCATTTGTGTTAGAAATCTTCCTGGCTCTAAACCCAGAATATGATGTCAGCTGGGAAGACAGATGCAATAAGTGTATAGTTTTCAGTATGTTAAAATCATTTAAAATATTTTCTAGGGAGACTATTTTGCTTATCTTTATCTTAATTCATCTTGCACAACTGTGTGTCTGAGGACCAAGGAATAATAAATATCCAGTTTTTGTGTGCAGATCATTGCCAGGTTATATCATCTTTGGCTCTTCTAAACATATTAATATGTATTATAAGGAATATACTTACCATATCACTTATCTTGATGGTCTTTCAGTGTTCCCCGTACATGTGGAGCTTCAGATGAAAAGTGAATGAGCTTCTCTAATTTGCTCTTTTTTAATCAGAGTTGTCTGGTGTCCTCTGCACACTTCTATCTCAAAGGCAGGGCCGGAGCTACCACTAGGCGAACTAGGCAGCCGCCTAGGGCGCACTGCCACCTAGGGCACAGCCATGGCCAGTGCCACATTACTCTCCTGTCACCTCCTCTTCTCCGGTAGGTGCCACGAATACGAGAGGGGGGCTGTGTTTACAGGAAGGGGACGTAAGGTTAAAAGGGGGCAGTGTGTATAGGAAGGGGGGTGTTGGTGCTAAAGGTTGGCAGTGTGTGCAGGAAGGGGGTGTAGGACTAAATGGGGGCAGTGTGTACAGGAAGGGGGGTGTAGGGTAAAAGGGGGGCAGTGTGTGTAGGAAGGGGGGTGTAGGGCTAAAGGGGGGCAGTGTGTATAGGAAGGGGGTATAGTGTTAAAGGAGGGCAGTGCTTGCAGGGAGGGGAGTGTAGGGTTAAAAAGGGGGGCATTATGTGCAGGAAGGGGGGCAATGTGTACAGTTTTTTTTTGGGGGGGTGCAAGTAGCTGGTCTTGCCTAGGACGCAAAGTAGTCTAGCACCGGCTCTGCTCAAAGGATCCTCCTAGTTGTTATCAGAATGATCAGCCTTTATGTTGTAGAGATCTGAGAGTAGAGCTGACCATACACTGTGCAGATTTCAACCAATTTCTGAGGGACCATATGAAATTTACTTAGTGGGTGGCTTTGCTGGCCCACTCCGTTTGACAAAAGTCAATTGTTCAATCAAATTTTGTCCAAGAAGCCTGCAGCAAATTTTTTGGACAAATAGAGGCTGCATCCAATCAGATGCAGCTGCTGTTTGGGTGTTTTAGTGTCCCTGCAGTCAGACAGCGTAAAGGCGTCACGTGTAGGCTCTACACGTAACGCCTTTACGTCATCTGAATGCCAGAACACCGGTGTTTGGAGATTGCCTGCTCAGGAAATCGCACTGGACATCTTTTATTGCGATTTTACTGTGAAAAATATGTAAGTGCATTATTAAAGATACTGATTTTTTGAACATATTGCGCTATGAGATGTTTTTTTGCTTTGTATTGCATTGCTGGGAGAGTTCGCAGCAAGTGGATGAGGAGTGACAGGAAGACAGCCTGGTTATTTTAAATGCCCTGTTGACCATTTAATATGGTCCACACTATCTGGTAAGGAGCCAACCTTATCTTATATCATGTATGATATCACTGTGGTGATCAGCTTTAGATGTAACAACATTCTATTTCTTGGATTGCTTATATTTATTGGATAAGAGTGGCATTCACTTGCACTTGGATATGGGACTATACACCTCATATTCCTTTGGATGTTACACAGGCATTAACCATTTTTTTAAAAAAAATAAAAAAAAATGAGTTGGGACTTATTATTTGTTTATAGGATTTGAATATTGATTTTATTATGGTGTATTTTTTATGTAAATTTGCATTTATTTCACATTTTGCACTTTATGAATTGAGATTTTTATCATTAATTTATATTAGCGTTTTATGCATATACCATACCTGTAGAATCCCTCTAGGAGCTGGAAATCCCTGTAGTAGGCACCGCCACTACTGTGATTCCACTAGCTTCCGGGTCCTGTGCCAAGTGGCTGCCCTTCTGCATTGTGAGCAGAGGGTGTTGCCTGCTTGGCCCAGGCACCATTCAAAGATTGCCTTGCATTTTCTCAATGAGTACAAAGAGTTCTTTGATTGGATGAGGTGGAGAGGCGGAGCAGAGATATCACAATCTCAGAATGCTTTTTGTTCTTTGAGAAAATGCAAAGCATTATTTTAACCCCTTAAGGACCGGAAGGTTTTACCTCCTTAATGTCCAGGCCATTTAATGACCAGTAACTGTGTATTTTAACTGACAATTGCGCGGTCGTGCAAAGCTGTACCCAATTAAAAAATTATATGATTAGCGCAAAATTGTATGACTCTAAAAATATCCCAATATATACAGTGTGGAATTAATTCATTGGTTTAAGAAGGATCAGAGCTGTGATCACCATGCTGGATAATATTTAACAAAGTGAATTTGCTGGTTTATAATTTTACCAGCTCTACATCTGGTGAGTCAGATTAAGTAGAAACGGTGGAGCACATATGGTGGAACTTTTTCACGTGTGATCACTGAGGATTATTCATTCAGCGATTGAATTTCATCACTATTTGCACTTATTCACCTGGGACTTTTTCTTAATGGACTATTGGTTTATGAATTACTTATCAACCTTTACCTATTTATTAATTGATTTTTATAGTTTGATCAAGACCTTTTAGTGATTTATTGCACTTGCACTTTTATGATATACAAAAAAGTTTTTTTGGAAGTGTTTTTTTTTTTTTTGAATTATGAATTATTGCACTTGCACTTTTCTTCAGAAAAAGGAATTTTTTTGCTTCATATTCAATGTCTCACTGAATGAGGAATGAGCACTTTAAAATGAGAATCCCATACACATACAGATTATTTTTAGTTTATGAGATATAATATTGTATATTTATTCATTCCATTGGCACTATAGCACTTTTTTCAGAAACGTTGAGAGTCATACATAGTTTTCCACTCAGAGTGTATATATTGGGATATTTTTGGAGTCATACAATTTTGCGCTGATCATATAATTTCCCAATTCCTGAGTGATGGCTGTGCTTTGTCAGGTGGGGCTGTATAGATAATATTGCTAGAAGGGGGAGAAAGGTAAGTATTTTACACATCAGACTTAATTTTAAAGTGCGGGGGAGGGGGGGGAGTATTTAAATGACAACTAATTGGTGTGGATTTCAATCTCACAACTGCACATACCCTGCCAGGCCGGTAGTATTAACTGACCACACCTAAGCAATTACAAAAACCTACCATACACTGGGTAAACTGTATGTCTCCCTGAACAATGAGGCGATAGACGCTTGCCCAATGCCCATCTGAAAAAAAAACACATGGGCCCTGAGGGCATTGCCTACCACAATTTTCCCTCTTCCTAATGAAAAGAGGGAAGTATTGGCCCCATCACTCTTTCAATAATAGAACTGTAAAATGTAATTTTTGTGTAGGTGTGCAGAATAATACTCACGATTGTATACCTTATGTGGGGTCAATAATCTAGGAACTCTGTTAGTGTGTTAATGTTTGTACTCTTGCTCAAATGTATTGTATGTAAGTATTGGCCCCATTACCCAGATATTTTCCAACAACTTGTAAAAACTCAGTGAACAATTAGGCCCCATGCACACAGGGTGTTTTTGCAGCTGCTGTTGGAAGCGTCAGACGTTTTTTTTTTTCCAGCTTAAAAACACCCCTCCATGTTATTCTATGGTCTCATGCACACACAGGCTTTTAGGAGCTCCAAGTGGCATAGGCGTTTTTAAGCTGCAAAAAAAAAACCCAGGGCCTGTGCGTTCAGGAGCAGCAGCGTTAAGCTGTAAAAACGCCTGACGCTGCTAAACGCGCCTAAACGCGGCTTAACACTGATTATCGGCTTTTAGCAGCGTCAGCAGTTTTTTTAAATGTGAAAAATGTGATTGGTCACAAATAGAAGGAGGGTTGTGTTTATTTAAAAATGCTGTTCAGCACTGACGCGCCTAAACGCGCATTGACGCCAATGCAAAATGCTGCTAAAGGCGCGTTTTTGAAGCCGCTTTTTCCTGGTGTCAGAAATAGCTTTGCAGCTCGTTTTTTTCTGACGCCCTGTGTGCATGGGGCCTTAGAGGTAGTTATGCTGTAGAAAGAGATGACATAAAGTAACCTTAAACAGCACAATCATCACCCTTACAATTTTCTAAGACAATCCTAATTATATTTTTTTGTACTCTTGCTGCAAAATATTGTATGTAAGCATTGGCCCGATCACACAGATATTTTCCAACAACTTGTCAAAACTCTGTGAGCAATTAGAATTACTTTTGTTGTGCCCTAAAGTAACCTTAAACAGCACAATCATCGCCCTTACAATTTTCTAGAACAATCTTAATTTTTTTTTTCTTTTGCATTTCAGAAAAGCACAGTTATCCTTAAAAGTAGCAGTTAATTAAAAAAATTCAAAATGTGTGTGTTACTAATTTTAAAACCAATGGAGGCTGCAGACATCTGCCTCTGAATCAAAGCGGCTGTCCGAGGAGATCCCATTATTTCTCTTTTTACACACATGCACAGGAATAGGTTGTGGTGCTCAGTTACAGATAGAGTATCTAAGCAATTTGAAACAATAAGGCTGAGATGAGGTTTAGAAGCACTCTCGGCCAAACACTCTCTTTATTCATAGCATGCAAAGGCTAATAACAAAAGACATCTGGTAAACAGCCATTCTCATGTGGTGAGCATGCTTTCTCAATCCAAACGCCCTTGAGAAAGTTTGCACACTGCAGGAGAAATGGTCGTTGGTCTGGTTTTAGCCTTTGCATGCTGCAAATAAAGAAACTGTTATGCCGAGAGTGCTCCTGGACCTCACCCTTACTTAATTGTTTGGATCCTTTAAAGCAGACCTATAGTATCTCACAAAAGTGAGTACACCCCTCACTTTTTTGTAAATATGTAAATATTATATTATATCCTTTCATGTGACAACACTGAAGAAATTACACTTTGCTACAATGTAAAGTAGTGAGTGTACAGCTGTATAACAGTGTAAATTGGCTGTCCCCTCAAAATAACCTAACACACAGCCATTAATGTCTAAACCACTGGCAACAGAAGTGAGTACACCCCTAAGTGAAAATGTCCAAATTGGGCCCAATTAGCCATTTTCCCTCCCCAGTGCCATGTGACTTGTTAGTGTTACAAGGTCTCAGGTGTGAATGGGGAGCAGGTGTGTTAAATTTGGTGTTATCACTCTCACTCTCTCATACTGGTCACTGGAAATTCGACATGGTACCTCATGGCAAAGTACTCTCTGAGAATCTAAAAAAAAGAAGTGTTGCTCTACATAAAGATGGCCTAGGCTGTAAGAAGATTGCCAAAACCCTGAAACTGAGATGCAGCACGGTGGTCAAGACCATACAGTGGTTTAACAGTACAGGTTCCACTCAGAACAGGCCTCACTATGGTCCAACAAAGGAGTTGAGTGCACGTGCTCAGCATCATAACCAGAGGTTGTCTTTGGGAAAAAGATGTATGAGTGCTGCCAGCATTGCTGCAGAGGTTGAAGGGGTGGGGGGTCAGCCTGTCAGTGCTCAGACCATACTCCGCACACTGCATCAAATTGGTCTGCATGGCTGTCGTCTTCTAAAGATGATGCACAAGAAAGCCCTCGGTTTGCTGAAGACAAGCAGACTAAGGACCTGGATTACTTTAACCACGTCCTGTGGTCTGATGAGCCTAAGATAAACTTATTTGGTTCAGATGGTGTCAACCAGGTGAGGAGTACAAAGACAAGTGTGTCTTGCCTACAGTCAAGCATGGTAGAGGGAATGTCATGGTCTGGGGCTGCATGAGTACTGCCTACACTTGGGAGCTACATTTCATTGTGGGAACCATGAATGTCAACTTGTACTGTGATATACTGAAGCAGAGCATGATTCCCTTCCTTCTGAGACTGGGCCACAGAACAGTATTCCAACATGATAAAGACCCCAAACACACCTCCAAGACGACCGCTGCCTTGCTAAAGAAGCTAAGGGTAAAGGTGATGGAATGGCCAAGCATGTCTCCAGACCTAAACCCTATTGAGCATCTGTGGGCATCCTCAAATGGAAGGTGGAGGAGCGCAAGGTCTCTAACATCCACCAGCTCCGTGATGTCATCATGTCCAGTGGCAACCTGTGAAGCTCTGGTGAACTCCATGCCCGAGAGGGTTAAGGCAGTGCTGGAAAATAATGGTAGCCACACCAAATATTGACACTTTGGGCCCATTTTGGAATTTTCACTTAGGGGTGTACTCACTTTTGTTGCCAGCGGTTTAGACATTAATGGCTGTGTATTGAGTTATTTTGAGGGGACAGCAAATTTACACTGTTATAAGCATAAGCTCTGTATCCTCACTACTTTACATTGTAGCAAAGTGTAATTTCTTCAGTGTTGTCACATGAAAAGATATAATAAAATATTTACAAAAATGTGAGGGGTGTACTCACTTTTGTGAGATACTGTATATTGGGCACACAGAAAGCCCAGAATTAAAATTAATTTATTAACTACTTCCAATGAAGAAGGTGGCATGAGCCTACCAGATTTCAGATCCTATTACCACGCCTCACACATTATGAGATTAATAGATTGGCACTGCCACAAAGCATCCAAGGATTGGGTCTCTTTGGAGGCTGAACTCTGCCCGATACAGTTACAATTCTCGCCTTGGATTCCCTGGGTCAAATACCCTTTAGCCCTTAAAAAACATCCCCTGATAGGGAACTTTCTTGAAATATTTAACAATCTAACGAAATGGACGAAACTTGGTGGTGTCACAATTTGGGGGTCATTGCTCCACATCTGGTGGCAATGCCCCCTGATTATACCCTTCCGGAATAAGGTGAAACAAAGAGGTGATCCTGAAAACTACGGGCACAGACTTGAATCTTGAGACCACGCTGTGCTTGCTCCACGTCACAAATTACTCTCTAAAGAAATATAAGAATTCACTAACAAAACATCTTCTAAATGCAGCTAAATCTGTCATAACTACACTATGGAAAATCTCTTGTCCTCTGTCTGTAAGAGATTGGCTTCACAATATCTCTGTTGTTTGTGACATGGACGAAACATTGGCCCAATCTCATGATAGAGTGAAGCAATTTATTGGGACCTGGTCTCAGTGGTTCACCTTCAAATCCTCAAAGACTTACAGTAAACTAGCCATGCCATCTATCTGACACGCAATGTTTCCCTATTCCTTCTTCCTTACCCTTTTCTTTGCTGGTCTCTCTTTTCACTCTGCTTCCTAAGGAAAGCACATACGTGTTTTGGATTAGATTCTTCTCTCGCTCTTTCACAATATATGTGCAGTTAACAGTTACTCTTTAGATTAATAGAAAAACAAACAAACTGTAAAATTCATTTTTGGTTATGTGATAGTTTTATTTAGACCATGAGTCAACCATTTCTTATGTGTTGGAGCTTTGGATTCACCTTGTTTGTTTTGACTATATGGCGAAATATATGATACAATGACTTGCCTTTACACTTCTGTAAATATAGTTACATAGTTACATAGTAGGTGAGGTCGAATGAAGACAATAGTCCATCCAGTTCAACCTGTGTAGGTGTGTGTGGCTGTAATCATCTCACATAGCCCTGAATGTTCTGATCCTTGAGATGTAAGTCTAAGAGTCTTTTGAAAGCCACCATACTACCCGCAGAAACCACCTCTTGTGGTAGAGAATTCCACAATCTTGTAGCCCTAACAGTAAAGAACCCCCCACGTTGCCTGAGGTTAAAACGCTTCTCCTCTAATCGCATTGTATGCCCTCGAGTCCTCATGCAATCCCTTCGACTGAACAGCTTTTTTTCTAAGCTGAGATCCCCATTGAGATATTTAAAAATTGCTATCATGTCCCCCCTCAGGCGTCTCTTCTCCAGGGAGAATAAATGAAGCGATTGCAGACGCTCTTCATAATTAAGGTCCTCCAATCCCCTAATTAGTTTAGTTGCCTTTCTCTGGACTCTCTCCAGCTCCAACACATCCCTCCTGAGGACTGGCAACCAGAACTGGACAGAAAACTCCAGATGCGGTCGGACCAGAGTTTTATAAAATGATTTATTTGATAAATAAAAGAAAAAAAAAAAAGAATAAAATACAAAATATACATTGAAAAGTTTTTTCTCTATCTTATCTTCTTATCATTTGGTTGTCATATCCCAAAAAATTCTCAGAAGTATCTTTTTTTTTTATCTCATGGATGAAATGTGAGAAATAATGTACATATCACGCAATCATTCCATAAACACATACCACATGCACTGAATATGTACTTTGAGGAAAATATGCTTTTAAAATAGTTTACCATTTGCTAATAAAAAAAAAAAAAGTATGTCCCCGGATTTTATTTAAAAAATCTGGTCACCTTAACCTCGCAGCACTAGGGTTGTCGGTTTGAGTCCCAACCACGCCACTACCTGCATGGAGTTTGCATGTTCTGCTTGTGTGGGTTTCCTCCGGGTACTCCAGTCTCCTTCCACACTCCAGACATATGCTAGTAGGTTCACTGGCTCCTGTCTAAATTGGCCCTAGTACGGTAGCTCACAAAAGTGAGTACACCCCTCACATTTTTGTAAATATTTTATTATATCTTTTCATGTGACAACACTGAAGAAATCACACTTTGCTACAATGTAAAGTAGTGAGTGTACAGCTTGTATACCAGTGTGTAATGTTCTGGTACCTCTGGTACCCTTATTCCACTTTCCTATTCAGTGTATGCGTCCCACCATTCTCTTCTGGTAGGTGCGCATACACCTTTAAGACCGATGCTGTCATCACTGAGCGCCGCAGAGCGGCTATTTCAACCGCCGGCGTTCTCACTCACATGTTCGTTCAACCTGCCTTGAAGCTCATATGCTCACAAGCGTACCTCGCTGTCGGAACCTCGCTGCTGATCCCTGTATCCCGCTACCGGATCACTCGCTCATACCGAATCTCTCTACTACTGCTTGCTATTAGTGATAAGTACCCCGCAGGAGAATCCTCCATAACCTTCCTACTAAGCTTACACTATCTAGCTCTGCATATTAAGGACTGTAACTATCATCTGCACTGTTGTTTTAGATTGCTAGCTCTTGAGCCTACTAACATCTATCCTTGCACTGGGATAGTCTCTCCTGTATGTCATCTGCTGTCCTACCACCTACTACCATACATGATTGCTAACCTATCTGCATCCTACCTGTTACCATCTATACTCTCATGAACATTTCTCTCAAGTGCTGTTCACCTATTTGTCACTGTTCATACCTGTCTCTTCAACTCATCACCACTATACTGCTATATACATCTATCACTCCAGGAACATCTTATTGAGTGTGTATATTTGTATGCTGAATCAGACAGACCACAGTGATGAGTCTTGGGAGTTGGAATTGGTATTTCAACGTATCTCTACATGACTACTGAGTGGAGTTTTTCTGCAGCTGCAAATCCATCTTGTTTCAGAAAACGCAGGAGCGTTACAGATTGAACGAACCTAAAATGGATTCAGCAGATTTACCCACTCAAGTGACACAATTAAAACAACAAGTGACTGCGTTAATACACGCTCTTACTGAATTAAAAGAAGACAATCAGGCTCTGAAGCAGCAGGTAACCCGTCTATCACAACTTGCCGCTGCTCAGCCCCCTGAACCCAAAATAAATCCTCCTCTAGTGTTTACAGGTGATCGCAAAAAATTTTGTGAATTCAAAAACGCCTGTCAGTTACTTTTCTTGCTAAAACCTCGTACCTACCGTACTAATCATATCAAAGTCTGTACTATTATTTCATACCTAACGGGTGATCCACGGGCCTGGGCAGACTCTCTTTTTGAGAAAAATGATCAGCTTCTCAACTCCTATGCTTTATTCCTAGCGGAACTCGCTAGTCTATATGATGACCCCAATAGGCAGAGTACTGCCGATATTCAATTGAGGTCCTTTAAACAAGGTAGGAGACCTGTAGAAGACTTTGTAGCAGAGTTCAAAAGATGGACCCTTGATTCAGGGTGGAATAATACATCTCTGAGAACTCAATTTAGACTCGGCCTATCAGAAGCCGTTAAAGACGAGCTCGCCCGAGCGGATTTACCGGACACCCTGGATGCCTTGATACAACTCAGTATCAACATAGACAGGAGGCTACGAGAAAGAAAGGCTGAAAAAATGGGAATGCCATTGTCCAGTCCTTCTCGGATTTCGGCCGTTGACCCTACTCCTATGGAGGTAGGAACCATACGCCCACCTTTATCAACTGCTGAAAGAGCCAGGAGACGATCCAGTAATCTTTGCTTGTACTGCGCATCCCCGGATCACATGATAAGCGTCTGTCCCCTTGTCCGCAAAAAAGAGGGTGAGTGTTCACATGTCCTCCTAGGGGGATTGACAACTTAATTTACTAACCCTTATCTTTTTGTTCGTTTGACATTGCAGTGGGACCAGACTAGGATTACCACTAAAGCCATGATCGACACAGGATCTTGCGGAAATTATATCGATATACGTTTTGCTACTTTAAATAAAGTACCTATTATTTCAAAACCTAAGCCTGTCTCTGTGAGTCTTATTAACGGTATTCCGTTATCTTCTGGCCCAATCACTAATCAGACACAAGCACTCCTAGTCACCACTAACGAGTCTCATACGGAGACCACTACCTTCGACCTATTGTCTTCGCCCCACTTTCCCATTGTTTTGGGACTTCCCTGGTTACACACACATCAACCAACCATAGATTGGAAGAAACGGACCCTAACCTTCCTCTCTTACTATTGCGAGAGTACGTGTAACCTCCCGTCTTATGGAAAGATCCTGTCTGTGGTGTCAGATGAGATTGCACCACTATGCTATCAGGATCTGTCCGAAGTTTTTCTTGAGAAAAATGCTCAAATACTGCCTCCCCCTAGGGATTATGATTGTATTATTGATCTACTCCCTAATTCTAAATTTTTGGTCATGTTTATCCTCTTTCGCAGGATGAACTTTCCCATCTCAAGGAATACTGATGAGAATTTGACAAAAGGTTTTATTAGACCTTCCACTTCTTCCACAGCTGCAGGACTTTTTTTTGTCCGCAATAAAGACTCAAGTCTCAGGCCTATTATCGACTATAGGCAATTGAACGCCATTACAGTAAAAGATCGTTATCCTTTACCGCTTATCCCTGAACTCATTGAACAAGTGCGTGGAGCTACCTACTTTTCAAAATTGGACCTGAAAGGAGCATACAATCTGATCCGAATCCGTGATGGAGATGAGTGGAAGACGGCATTCAGAACCAGATACGGATTGTTCGAATATCTTGTAATGCCATTTGGGCTATGTAACGCTCCCGCAGCCTTTCAACGATTCATAAACGATATCCTTAGAGACTTACTTGATGTCTGTGTTGTGGTATATCTGGACGATATACTTATTTATTCACGATCCTTGTCTGAACATATAAAACATGTAAGACTTGTGTTATCCAGATTATTCACACACAATCTATACGTGAAACTAAAAAAATGCTTATTTCATAAAGAAGAAGTATTATTCCTAGGATACATCATATCCAAAACAGGAATCAAGATGGATATGAGTAAGATATCCTGTATTCAGGATTGGCCTATACCAACCACCCGCAAAGCACTACAGCGATTCCTTGGATTTTCAAACTTCTATAGGAAGTTCATCAAGAACTTCTCTGCCATTGTGAGACCTCTCACACAACTCACAAGTATTAAGAAACCATTTAAATGGTCAGATGAAGCAAATGAAGCTTTTCGCTTGTTAAAAACAAGCTTTACCTCTGCTCCCATACTACGCCATCCAGACCCATCCCTCCAATACATTCTGGAAGTAGATGGGTCAAATATGGCAGTAGGAGCAGTACTCTCCCAACGACCAACGAATACTTCACCACTCCATCCAGTCGCCTTCTTCTCTAAATCTCTAAGCAGCCCAGAGGTGAATTACCCAGTGGGTGAAAAGGAACTGCTTGCTATAAAACTGGCTCTGGAGAATTGGCGACATCTACTTGAAGGCACCCGATTACCAATACTCATATATACAGATCATAAAAATCTTCAATATCTTCAGACTAACAAAACCCTCTCCCACAGGCAGGTACGATGGTCACTATTCTTCCTAAGATTTAACTTCCTAGTGACCTACACACCTGCAGACAAGAATAAAAACGCGGATGCGCTATCACGATTAACTGAAGATAATTGCTCCGAAATCCCTTCCGTTCCTATAATACCCTACAAGCGTATTATTGGGGTTGTCCGTTCCTTGAAGGAAGAGATTCTGCACAGTATAGGTTTGGATTCACCTCCACCACAACTAACTGCTGATGCAGAAGGCTTCCTCTACTACAACGACAAACTCTACATACCCCCTACTATGCGCACCAAGATCTTGGAATTGTCACATGATGTGCCTATGGCAGGACATATGGGTATGACAAAGACCCTTAAATTGCTTACCAGGCAGTTTTGGTGGCCTGATATGAAGACATCTATACAAAAATTTGTCTCTTCATGCAACGTCTGTGCCAGGTCCAAAATTGACACTACAAAACCATCCGGTCTACTATGCAGTCTACCAATACCCCAGACTCCATGGGAAGTTGTGTCCTTGGACTTTATAGTAGAACTACCACCTTCCAAAGGATTTAATACCATTTTAGTGTCAGTGGACCATCTGACAAAGATGGCACATTTCGTTGCTATTCGCAGACTACCTTCGTCCAAACAAACAGCGGAACTACTGATGAAACATGTCTTTAAGTTACATGGTATTACAAAAACTCTTTTGTCTGACCGTGGATCACAATTCATCTCCAAGTTTTGTCAAAAACTATGCCACATACTACGAATTGAGCGAAAGCTCACTTCTCCCTACCATCCTCAGACCAACGGACAGACTGAAAGAGTCAACCAGTGCATCGAGCAATATTTACGTTGCTATACATCATAACTACAGGATGATTGGGTGGATCTCCTCCCTCTGGCAGAATTTGCCTACAACAACGCAACCCACAGTACGACCAAACAGAGTCCGTTCTACTTGAACTATGGGTTTCATCCCACTATTCTTCCACCACGCATCCTTCCATCAAGTAACCCAGTAGCCTCAGACTATCTTACCCAAAGAAAAGACTCTCTGGGTTTACTTAATACTACCATCTCACACGCTCATAGTCAACAAAAAAAGTACTATGACCTTCGTAGAAGACCTTCTTCTCAGTATGCTATTGGGGACCTCGTTTGGCTATCAACAAAAAACTTAAGATTAAAGATCCCTAGCAAAAAGCTTGGGCCTCTATTCTTGGGACCCTTTCCAATCAGGAAACTTATTGGAAAAGCTGCAGTACAGCTCACATTACCAACAGACCTCAAGATACATCCCATCTTCCATGTGTCGCTACTGAAGCCCCATGCTCCTGACCAAGGAATAAGGCCTACCATCCCACCTCCACCTCCTGTACAAGTTGAAGGCGGAGAAGAATATGAGATAAAGGAGATTCTGGATTCTCGTATCCACAGAAGAAGACTCCAATATCTAGTACGATGGAAGAACTATGGGCCCCAAGACGACACCTGGCTGGATACCTCTGATATACATGCCCCTAGGCTGATTCGCAATTTTCACGCGAAATACCCGGAAAAAACAGTTCTAGAGGCCTTCCGGAGCCGGCCTTAAGGGGGGGGTACTGTAATGTTCTGGTACCTCTGGTACCCTTATTCCACTTTCCTATTCAGTGTATGCGTCCCACCATTCTCTTCTGGTAGGTGCGCATACACCTTTAAGACCGATGCTGTCATCACTGAGCGCCGCAGAGCGGCTATTTCAACCGCCGGCGTTCTCACTCACATGTTCGTTCAACCTGCCTTGAAGCTCACATGCTCACAAGCGTACCTCGCTGTCGGAACCTCGCTGCTGATCCCTGTATCCCGCTACCGGATCACTCGCTCATACCGAACCTCTCTACTACTGCTTGCTATTAGTGATAAGTACCCCGCAGGAGAATCCTCCATAACCTTCCTACTAAGCTTACACTATCTAGCTCTGCATATTAAGGACTGTAACTATCATCTGCACTGTTGTTTTAGATTGCTAGCTCTTGAGCCTACTAACATCTATCCTTGCACTGGGTTAGTCTCTCCTGTATGTCATCTGCTGTCCTACCACCTACTACCATACATGATTGCTAACCTATCTGCATCCTACCTGTTACCATCTATACTCTCATGAACATTTCTCTCAAGTGCTGTTCACCTATTTGTCACTGTTCATACCTGTCTCTTCAACTCATCACCACTATACTGCTATATACATCTATCACTCCAGGAACATCTTATTGAGTGTGTATATTTGTATGCTGAATCAGACAGACCACAGTGATAAGTCTTGGGAGTTGGAATTGGTATTTCAACGTATCTCTACATGACTACTGAGTGGAGTTTTTCTGCAGCTGCAAATCCATCTTGTTTCAGAAAACGCAGGAGCGTTACACAGTGTAAATTTGCTGTCCCCTCAAAATAACTCAACACACAGCCATTAATGTCTAAACCACTGGCAACAAAAGTGAGTACACCCCTAAGTGGAAATGTCCAAATTGGGCCCAAATAGCCATTTTCCCTCCCCGGTGTCATGTGACTCATTAGTGTTACAAGGTCTCAGGTGTGAATGGGGAGCAGATGTGTTAAATTTGGTGTTATCGCTCTCACTCTCTCATACTGGTCACTGGAAGTTCAACATGGCACCTCATAGCAAAGAACTCTCTGAGGATCGGAAAAAAGAATTGCTGCTCTACATAAAGATGGCCTAGGCTATAAGAAGATCGCCAAGACCCTGAAACTGAGCTGCAGCATGGTGGCCAAGACCATACAGCGGTTTAACAGGACAGGTTCCACTCAGAACAGGCCTCGCCATGGTCGACCAAAGAAGTTGAGTTCACGTGCTCAGCATCATATCCAGGGGTTGTCTTTGGAAAATAGACGTATGAGTACTGCCAGCATTGCTGCAGAGGTTGAAGGGGTGGGGGGGGGCAGCCTGTCAGTGCTTGTGCCATATGCCCCACACTGCATCAAATTGGTCTGCATGGCTATCATCCCAGAAGGAAGCCTCTTCTAATGATGATGCACAAGAAAGCCCGCAAACAGTTTGCTGAAGACAAGCAGACTGGGGACATGGATTACTGGAGCCATGTCCTGTGGTCTGATGAGACCAAGATAAACTTATTTGGTTCAGATGGTGTCAAGCGTGTGTGGCAGCAACAAGGTGAGGAGTAGAAAGACAAGTGTGTCTTGCTTACAGTCAAGCATGGTGGTGGGATTGTCATGGTCCCGGGCTGCATGAGTCCTGCTGGCACTGGGGAACTACAGTTCATTGAAGGAACCATGAATTCCAACATGTACTGTGACATACTAAAGCAGAGCATGATCCCCTCCCTTCGGAGACTAGGCCGCAGGGCAGTATTCCAACATGATAAAGACCACAAACACACCTCCAAGACGACCACTGCCTTGCTATAGAAGCTAAGGGTAAAGGTGAAAGACCGGCATGCATGTCTCCAGACCTAAACCCCTATTGAGCAAAGTGTGAGGCATGCTCATATGAAAAGCGGAGGAGTGCAAGGTCTCTAACATCCCCCAGCTCTGTGATGTCGTCATGGAGGAGTGGAAGAGGACTCCAGTGGCAACCTGTGAAGCTCTGGTGAACTCCATGCCCAAGAGGGTTAAGGCAGTGCTGAAAAATAATGGTGGCCACACAAAATATTGACTTTTTGGGCCCAATTTGGACATTTTCACTTAGGGGTATACTCACTTTTGTTTTGTTGAATATCTTAAGAGCTGTGTAAATTGATGGAGCTATATACTGTAAGTACCTGTAATAAAGAAAAACCTCATGCGTGGCCAGCTTAAGCTTCTTCTTTTTTTATTTGCAGTTTGTGATTTAAAAAAATCTTTGCCCTTTTATATTATTGTACTTGGTTAACGCATTTTATGTAACATTGGTTATGTTCTTTACATTTTCTAATCTATTTTTAATTGATCATCATAAAATACATTTGCTTTGCAACCTATTACTTTATGTAAGCTGCCATTTATTCAGTTTCTTCTGTAGTAGGGCATTGCGGGACAGGAAGTATGCTGTGTATTGGGAAAACGTAAAGAGATCCACCCTAAAGAGTATGTAAACCCTAACAATAAACATCTTTTATTTGGTCCCTTTTATTCTGTTAAATATTCAGTTGAAAAATGAATTATACATAAATGGAAAGCTTCCTCTACTCTCACCTTGAACATGTGGAAGTCGTTGGTTAACTCAGGAATTCCCCTATACAACAAGAGGTATCTGAACAGGGGATGTCCTTAAAAATTCAACAAGGTATGGAATATTTGGCTAGAGACTGATACCACTATTGCAGAACAAGATAGTCCCATGGGTGTCTCCTTTTAGGCTCCGTTCACATATTGGCGTCTCAGACGTCCATGCGAAACCTGTGACTTGCAATGGCACCCCAAACGTGGCGTGATTTTGCTGAGATTGTCACTTGACGAATCGCTGTAAAATCGCGCAAACAGAATCGCGGGACGCCTGTAGCCCAAAAGAAGTCCTTTTTTTTGTGTGACAGGCGTCCCGCGATTCTGTTTGCCATGTTTTACCTGATTCATCGGGCGACAGTCGTGGCAAAGTCGCGGGAATTTGGGGTGCCATTGCAAGTCACAGGAATCACACAGGCATCCTGCGATTTGCAATGATTCGGGATCGCGGGCAGAATCTGACCACGATCCGAGATGCCAATATGTGAAAGGAGCCTTAGTGTGAGCCGCTATTCTGTTATTTGCATTTACAGTTTTGTTATGCCCAATTAAAGGCCCTGGCTCCTCAAGCTTCCGGGGTACTGTGGAAGGGAGATGATCGACCACTGACAGTACAGTAGAGCTATACGTTATCCTTACCGGTTATATATTCTGTGTGCAGGAGCACTTATAACCTTTCTACAGAAAGCTTGGGGGTTTTACATTTGATGTTCTTTACTTGTGTATTTTCTTTTTGTGTTTTCCAAGCCGGGGTATGCCCAGAGACACTGTTTTGTACATCTCCTAAATTCTGAAATAATAAAAAAAAGTTTGCAAAAAAAATAAAAAATAAATATGCAGTTGAAAGTGTTTAGGTTTGGTATATGTTCTCAATAAGTGCAAAACCCCTGTTGATTCAGACAGTCAGTAGATAATTTCCTGGGCTCTCTGCCTGTACTGGCTGTTATCAGCTCTCTCTGACTACTAAACCCCTCCCCTCTATGGTATGGAAAAGAGGAGCAAGGAAGGGGCTTGTTGTTCTTTCCTAGGGTGACAACACTGCATCTCTATAGATACACCACAGTGTTGTCACCATAGAACAGGCAGGATTGCCAAATATAAATAAAAGGGGAAAAAAATAAAAAAATAAGGAGGAATGGAAACCTACAACATATTACATTTCAAATATGTGTTTAAAAATCAACAGAACACATTTCATGTTCATGCAGGTTTTGCAAACCAGCCACTGCCTTGAAAAAAAGGCACAAATGTATTACTCAGACTGTTTCAATAAAAGTACAGTACCCATGGCAACAGACTTGAATTTATGTTGTACTAGTTTGATCACAGTGAACTGTGAACTGGCTTTTGAAAGTTGAGAACAAAACTACTTTAGGGTGAGGGAGAGGCTTGTGTTACAAGTAATTATGTATACCGCGATTATGGTACCTTACCAATCCTACACATTTTGTTCTCAAATTCCAATTTGTGACATTCTAAATGTTGAAAATCTCAAATAAATAAGGAACAGTGGATTTCCTAACATTTAAAAGTGCCAAACTAATGAATAGAAATAGTGTTCTTGACCTTCAAGCAACTTTTTAGAAATTGATCAAGTTATGAAACCTTATAAATATCCTCTATAGGGCAAGATGACCACAAATAACTAAGAAATACCAACATGCTAATTAAATTGGAATTTATTTTGCATTTAAAGCGGAGTTTCGGCCACAACATTTTTTTTAATAAAAATACCCCCGGGACAGTCAGGGCTAGTACATTCCACAATGGATAGCCTCTGTACTGTCCTGGGCCGCACTTACCTTTTAGAAGAAATACTTACCTTGAAAATTTCTTCTCCAGCGCTGCCATCTCGGATGTGGGCAGCTGAAGCCAGCGCGTCCTCTTCTGCGTCCTCTTTCATGTCCTCTTCTCCCAGAATGCGCCTGCACCGCCCCCCGCTCGTCACATGCCCAGAAGCTGTTTAGCAGGGAATGAGGCGCCGCACCGGAAGTGACGAGCGGGGCCGGTGCAGGAGCATTGATTCCTGGGAGCGATGACGTTCAGCTCCCAGGAATCAGTGCAAAGAGGAAGTGACGGCGCGGGCCGCGGCCGCAGAGGGAAAAGTGGAAGAAAGGTGAGTATATTTTTCTTCAATAACAAGGTAAGTAAACAAAAATCGTAACTATCCATTTCTTTTTCAGGTGACCAATAGCAAGCGGATGGCCCAAAATCGATTATGTCGATTTTGTGGCCGGAACTCCGCTTTAAATACTTCATAGTATATATGAGCTTATGCCCCACCTTTACTCCTCAAGCGTCTTTGCTACATATATATATATATATATATATATATATATATATATATATATATATATATATATAAATAAAAGGGTTGCAGCGCTTAAAATAAATTAAATTGCAAACATATTAATTATTAAACATTAATGGTTGCAAAGCTCCTGATGACGCGTGGGACGCAAAATGGCCGTAGAGCTATTATCTCAAATGCCTAAGGTCCAGCCATCACTCCTATCTGCAGTTGTGGCTTTTGATTGGTTCCTGGGGCCTGATGTTGTCGATTATCCAGACGTCCAAAGATCACGTGGCCTGGTGAAAAATACCTTATTGCTGTCCTGTAATATAGACAGCATCTGGCTCTGGTGAGTTTGATTTTCACTCATTGGTGGTGGTGGATACAGCAACACTTGTAAACCTTTTTGTTCATCATTTGCACCCGGATTTACTCATGAACTTCACAACAACATATTTTGAATGAACATTTAGTATTTGTTCTGTTTAATCCCCTCACTAGGATAATGTATATACTTGTTGCACTTTAATATGTTTGCAATTTATTTATTTTAGCCGCTGCAACCCTTTTTTATTTTGCTTTCTAGTGTACGTATATTTTACACTTTCTTGCTAGCTGCTTATCCTTTATATCATAAGCGCTGATTCACATTTTTTGTTTTTTATTTGCTACATACCACTGCACTGCCTCACCGTTAAGCACAAGATGTCTCTGAAGATACATCTGCTAAATGTAGCCAAGACAATTGTGCTACAGCACTGGGAAAAACACTATTCTCACTACCCTAAAGAAATAGCAAGATAGAGTAAATCATACAGTCCAGATAGAGGAGGCCTCAGGGGTCAAGTCCTGGGGGGAAAAAAAATGTGGGAACTTACCCAAGATTACCATCCCCCCACCTCTATAATAAAAAAAAAAGTGTGTGTTTGTGTATATATACCTTTTGAGGAGCGAGGGCCACTTTAGCGACTTGGTAGCGAGGGCCATAATGAGCGGAGCATGCAGATCAGATGACAGGTCTGTGTCAGCATATGCAGAGCAGACACGGACACACGGACACAGCCCGCTCTACTCTATGGGCCCTCCAATCTAATCTGCCCAGACAGAAGGGGATGGATTCCCTTCTGTTTTTCTTTTAAGTGGATTGAATTTGGTTCCTGCAGGTATCGCTGGCTGCTGCTGTCCCCCAGGCAGGTATGGCTGGTGGCTGCTAACTGGCTGTCCTCCAGGGCTGGTACTACTGGCAGGTACTACTGGTGGGTACTGCTGGTGGATACTACTGGCGGGTACTACTGGTGGATACCACTGGCGGGTACTACTGGTGGGTACTGCTGGTGGATACTGCTGGCTGGTACTGCTGGCTAGAACTGCTGGCGGGAAATGCTGGTGGGTACTGCTGGCTGGTACTGCTGGCTTGTACTGCTGGTAGGTACTGCTGACTAGTACTGTTGGCGGGTACTGCTGGTGGGTACTGCTGGCTGGTACTGGTGGTGGCTACTGCTGGCTGGTACTGCTGCCTGGTACTGTTGGTGGGTAATGCTGGTGGGTACTGCTGGCTGGTACTGGTGGTGGCTACTGCTGGCTGGCGCTGCTGGCGGGTACTGCTGGCTTGTACTGCTGGTAGGTACTGCTGACTAGTACTGCTGGTGGGTACTGCTGGTGGGTACTGCTGGCTGGTACTGGTGGTGGCTACTGCTGGCTGGTACTGCTGCCTGGTACTGTTGGTGGGTAATGCTGGTGGGTACTGCTGGCTGGTACTGGTGGTGGCTACTGCTGGCTGGCGCTGCTGGCGGGTACTGCTGGCTGGTACTGCTGGTGGCTACTGGTGGTGGCTACTGCTGACTGGTACTGCTGCCTGGTACTGTTGGTGGGTAATGCCGGTTGGTACTGCTGGCTGGTACTGGTGGTGGCTACTGCTGGCTGGCACTGCTGGCGGGTACTGCTGGTGGGTACTGCTGGCTGGTACTGCTGGCAGGTACTGCTGGCAGGTACTGGTGGTGGCTACTGCTGGCTGGTACTACTGGTGGGTAATGCTGGCGGGTACTGCTGGCTGGTACTGTTGGTGGGTACTGCTGGTGAGTATTGCTGGCTTGTACTGCTAGTGGGTACTGCTGGCTTGTACTGCTGGCTGGTACTGTTGGTGGGTACTGCTGGCGGGTATTGTTGGCAGGTACTGCTGGCTTTTACTGCTTGCTGGAACTGCTGGTGGATACTATGGTGGGTTACGTATACATTGAGTTGCAAATTTGCAGTACGGGCATGATTTATATCAGTTGGACACAACATCATGAAAACCCTCTGTCACATATCTCTTTGCAAAATAGACTTGATTTCATGTCTTTTCATCTGTCTTTTTATATTGCTCTATTTCCATCTTTCTTTCTCTCTCTCTAGATATATATTTATATATATATATATATATATATATATATATATATCTTTCTCATCTCTCTCTCTTTTTACCTCTCTTTCCTTCCTCTCTCTCTTTCTCATCTCTCTCCTTCTACCTCTCCTCCCCTCATCTCTCTCTCACTCTACCTCTCCTTCCCTCCTCTCTCTCTCTCTCTCTTTCTCTCTCTCTACCTCCCTCTCTCATCGGCAGAGCCAATGCTTCCTGTATTACTCCTATCAGAGGTGGAGTACATTTGGTATCTCTCCGCCTGTGACAGGAGCCGGCACTATACAGGAAGCATCGGCTCCGCTTCATCTAGTGCCGGCTCCTTTCCTCACACTGATCTCGGGAATGGCGGGTCAGTAACCCACAATATGGGCTAACCGACCCACCATCCCAGAGAAGGAGGTGATGCTTGGATCGTGTCGGGGAGACTAGGACGCGGCTGCTAATGGGAAAGGCGTTCCTGCTGTAGAAAAAGTACAGGAACGCCGTTCCCATGCGTTCCCGCAGGACTCAAGCCCTGGGAGGCCTGCGCCAAAGCAAAAAATATCTATGATAAATACAGACACATCTGAACTTTATGGCCACTGTTCATAGGCGTGCGCAGGGGGTGTGCCTGTAACGCTCCTGCGTTTTTGTTATAGGCTGGATTTACAGCTGCAAAATCTCCACTCAGTAGTCATGTAGAGATGTGTTGAATACCAGATCCAACTCTCCAGGACTCATCACCGTGGGCCTGTCAGCTTCAACATACAGATATATACACACTCAATGAGATGTTCCTGGAGTGATAGGATGTATATGATAGTATGAAGGTGATGTGCTGAAGGGACAGGTGTGAACAGTGACAAGGATGGTAAGCACTTGATAGGTTTGTACAGGAGAGTTCAAGATGGTATTTAGGAATGCAGATAGGTTAGTATCGAGTATGCTAACAGGTGGTGAGGACAGCAGATGACAAATACAGGATAGACTAACCCAGTGCAAGGATAGATAGTAGTAGACAGGAGAGCTAGCAATCTATGCAGCAGTGCAGATGATAGATGGTAGTAGTTTTTAAGAGCTAGCAATCTATGTAACAGTGCAGATGATAGGATAGTATGGATAGGTAGTAACAGTCCTTAATGCAATAGTAGTAGTGTAAGTTATGGGGGTTTCCCCTGCGGGGTACTTATCACTATAGTATAGTAGTAGAAGGGTCCGGTGATGAGGAAGTAATCCAGTAGCGAGATACAGGGATCAGTAGCGAGGTTCGGGTCTGAGGAAGTGATCTTGGTAGCGAGATACAGGGATCTGTAGCGAGGTTCCACAGCGAGACACGCTTGTAAGCATAGATGCAAGGCAGGTTGAACGAACATGTGAGTGAGAACGCCGGCGGTTGAAATAGCCGCTCTGCGGCGCTCAGTGATGACAGCATCGGTCTTAAAGGTGTATGCGCACCTACCAGAAGAGAATGGTGGGACGCATACACGGAATGGAAAGTGGAATAAGGGTACCAGAGGTACCAGAACATTACAGTGCCACTCTAATAACTATGTGTGGTGCCGATTCCACCTACTGCCCGGGCTTGCCCCTGTGTTGGCCCCCTGTCTCGCAGTGCTGCTGGCTTCCCTCCTCTCTTCTCCCCCTAGCTATGTGGGAGATGTTTCAGGATAGAGAGAAGGGGAAGGGGCTAGAAAAATATGTAATTTAACAGTGCCTTCCTTTTCTAAATGAACACAGTGAACACACTCACTCACTGTGTTCATTCATAACTGAAGCATAGTAAATTGTGTATACTATGCTTCAGTTTGTGAATGAACACAAAGCTTGCTCAGCAGCACTTCCCATGCATTCCCTGTCCGATGCAGCTGAGGGTGCAAAGAAAGGCATGTGTGTTCGAGCTTTAAAGTGCACACCCTAATGCAATAGGCTGCTCACACCTATGCCACTGTTTAACCCCCCCATCCCCATTCCCGCATGCTTGAAAGGTTGATTGGGGATGTGAGGACACACGCAACTACTTCTACACTTTGGCTGCCCCATGCTTTCATCCTTTTTTTTCAATCCACTCTGGTGTTGTCACATGATGCAGAAGTTCCGGAGCATTTAAAACCAGGCCTGAATTCTGAAAGCTGTGACATCATCCGCCATCTTCCATTGCCCAACTGTCATCAGTTAGCCCTCTTCTGCCCTGCAGCAGCCACACCATGACTTAAAGCAGAACTTTACCCATACCAACTTAATAAAAAATTATGTACTTTAGCAAGGAACATACATTCCATATTAATTATGCTACCAAAAAAAGTTTGTGCTGTAAACTTCCTCCAGCATTGGTCCTGTTTCTTTGTGCTGGAGGTTGCCATTTTGCTGAAGCCCAGAGCCCCTGAACATCAGTATATCATGAAGCAGAAGTAAACCCATTGATTTAAATCCATCTAAATCTGCCATCTAACACTACCCTCTCCCCAGCTTGACAATGTTGCTGTCCCATGGTGTCTCCATTGCTTTTTCTTAAAAAGAGGAGACACCTTAAAGCAGTGTTCCAGGCTGGAGCTGACCTGGTGGTGGGGCAAAGAGTATGGGGGCCGAACCTCTGAGGGACGGCGCCGCAGCACCGTCTCCTGGAAGTGGGGAAGGATACCTGTCAAAAACAGGTACCCGTTCCCCCCTCCCCCCTGAGAGGGGCCAAATGTGGCACTGGAGGGGGGATGAAGCAGATCAGCGGAAGTTCTACTTTTTGGTGGAACTTCACTTTAAGTCGGGAAGTGTGTTACTATCTAGACCACCAGGTAAAAATAAAGAAATAATTTCTCAATAAAAGGTAAAAAAGCTAATGCAGCCACCACACATAAAAAATAATGACATCTTGGACCAATGTTATTATGTACAGTATCTCACAAAAGTGAGTACACCCCTCATATTTTTGTAAATATTTTATCATAACTTTTCATGTGACAACATTGAAGAAATTACACTTTGCTACAATGTAAAGTAGTGAGTGTACAGCTTATATAACAGTGTAAATTTGCTGTTCCCTCAAAATAACTCAACACACAGTCATTAATGTCTAAACTGCTGGCAACAAAAGTGAGTACACCTCTAAGTGAAAATGTCCAAATTGGGCCCAATTAGCTGTTTTCCCTCCCCTGTGTCATGTGACTCATTAGTGTTACAAGGTCTCAGGTGTGAATTGGAGCAGATGTGTTAAATTTGGTGTTATCACTCTCACTCTCCCATACTGGTCACTGGAAGTTTAACATAGCACCTCATGGCAAAGAACCCTTTGAGGATCTGAAAAAAAGAATTGTTGCTCTACATAAAGATGGCCTAGACTATAAGAAGATTGCCAAGACCCTTAAACTGAGCTGCAGCATGGTGGTCAAGACCATACAGCGGTTTAACAAGACAGGTTTCACTCAGAACAGGCCTCGCCATGGTCGACCAAAGGAGTTGAGTTCACGTGCTCAGGGTCATAACCAGGGGTTGTCTTTTGGAAATAGATGTATGAGTGCTGCCAGAATGCTGCCAGAATTGCTGCAGAGATTGAAAGGGTCGGGGGGGGTCAGCCTGTCAGTGCTCAGACCATATGCCGCACGCTGCATCAAATTGGTCTGCATGGCTGTTGTCCCAGAAGGAAGCCTCTTCTAAAGATGATGCACAAGAAAGCCCGCAGTTTGCTGAAGACAAGCAGACTAAGGACATGGATTACTGGAACCATGTCCTGTGGAATGATGAGACCAAGATAAACTTATTTGGTTCAGATGGTCTCAAGCGTATTTGGCGGCATCCAGGTGAGGAGTACAAAGACAAGTGTGTCTTGCCTACAGTCAAGCATGGTGGTGGGAGTGTCAAGGTCTGGGGCTGCATGAGTGCTGCCGGAACTGGGTAGCTACAGTTCATTGAGGGAACCATGAATGCCAACATGTACTGTGACATACTGAAGCAGAGAATGATCCCCTCTCTTCGGAAGCTGGGCCGCAGGGCAGTATTCCGACATGATAACAACCCCAAACACACCTACAAGACGACTACTGCCTTGCTAAAGAAGCTGAGGGAAAAGGTGATGGACTGGCATGTCTCCACATCTAAACCCTATTGGGCAAGGTCTCCAACATCCATCAGCTCTGTGATGTCGTCATGGAGGAGTGGAAGAGGACTCAGGTGGCAACCTGTGAAGCTCTGGTGAACTCCATGCCCAAGAGGGTGAAGACAGTGCTGGAAAATAATGGTGGCCACACACAATATTGACGCTTTGGGCCCAATTTGGGCATTTCCACTTAGGGGTGTTCTCACTTTTGTTGCCAGCGGTTTAGACATTAATGGCTGTGTGTTGAGTTATTTTGAAGGGACAGCAAATGTACACTGTAATACAAGCTGTACACTCACTACTTTACATTGTAGCAAAGTGTCATTTCTTCAGTGTTGTCACATGAAAAGATATAATAAATTATTTACAAAAATGTGAGGGGTGTACTCACTTTTGTAAGATATTATATATACCATACCTGTGGGATCCCTCTAAAAGCTGGAAGTCACTGTAGAAGACATCACTACTACAGTGAACTCCACAGGATTGCAGGTGTGGTGCTAAGCGGCTGTCCTGATGCATTGTGAATACAGGAGGTCAGTCATACGGCATGAGTGCTATTTAGAGAATGCTTTGCGCTTTATTAAAGCAGAACTAAACCCTCCTATGGTTTTCATCCAAGGAAGCTGCCATCATAGTCTCAGTTTGATCTGCAACTGCCATGGGGCTGCACATGTGACCAGTTATGACACCAGCCATACGATAGTTTGACAGTTTGGTTAAGGGCACAAGCAAATGTGGCAATTAGCATTCCCGGCATGCCAGGAATGTAACTGGCTTTTGAAACTGTTAAATCAATAATTTTTGCTCCTCTTTAACCACTTGCCGACCGTATAACTTAAATATACGGCGCCAAGGTGGCATTGCTGTGCCGGATCACGTACCTAACACTTTGCGGACCACCCCCCATACATATACTGCGGCAGGACAGCCGCTCTGGTACATATTAAGTACGTGAGCGAGGGCCACTTTAGCGACTTGGTAGCGAGGGCCATAATGAGCGGAGCATGCAGATCAGATGACAGGTCTGTGTCAGCATATGCAGAGCAGACACGGACACACGGACACAGCCCGCTCTACTCTATGGGCCCTCCAATCTAATCTGCCCAGACAGAAGGGGATGGATTCCCTTCTGTTTTTCTTTTAAGTGGATTGAATTTGGTTCCTGCAGGTATCGCTGGCTGCTGCTGTCCCCCAGGCAGGTATGGCTGGTGGCTGCTAACTGGCTGTCCTCCAGGGCTGGTACTACTGGCAGGTACTACTGGTGGGTACTGCTGGTGGATACTACTGGCGGGTACTACTGGTGGATACCACTGGCGGGTACTACTGGTGGGTACTGCTGGTGGATACTGCTGGCTGGTACTGCTGGCTAGAACTGCTGGCGGGAAATGCTGGTGGGTACTGCTGGCTGGTACTGCTGGCTTGTACTGCTGGTAGGTACTGCTGACTAGTACTGTTGGCGGGTACTGCTGGTGGGTACTGCTGGCTGGTACTGGTGGTGGCTACTGCTGGCTGGTACTGCTGCCTGGTACTGTTGGTGGGTAATGCTGGTGGGTACTGCTGGCTGGTACTGGTGGTGGCTACTGCTGGCTGGCGCTGCTGGCGGGTACTGCTGGCTTGTACTGCTGGTAGGTACTGCTGACTAGTACTGCTGGTGGGTACTGCTGGTGGGTACTGCTGGCTGGTACTGGTGGTGGCTACTGCTGGCTGGTACTGCTGCCTGGTACTGTTGGTGGGTAATGCTGGTGGGTACTGCTGGCTGGTACTGGTGGTGGCTACTGCTGGCTGGCGCTGCTGGCGGGTACTGCTGGCTGGTACTGCTGGTGGCTACTGGTGGTGGCTACTGCTGACTGGTACTGCTGCCTGGTACTGTTGGTGGGTAATGCCGGTTGGTACTGCTGGCTGGTACTGGTGGTGGCTACTGCTGGCTGGCACTGCTGGCGGGTACTGCTGGTGGGTACTGCTGGCTGGTACTGCTGGCAGGTACTGCTGGCAGGTACTGGTGGTGGCTACTGCTGGCTGGTACTACTGGTGGGTAATGCTGGCGGGTACTGCTGGCTGGTACTGTTGGTGGGTACTGCTGGTGAGTATTGCTGGCTTGTACTGCTAGTGGGTACTGCTGGCTTGTACTGCTGGCTGGTACTGTTGGTGGGTACTGCTGGCGGGTATTGTTGGCAGGTACTGCTGGCTTTTACTGCTTGCTGGAACTGCTGGTGGATACTATGGTGGGTTACGTATACATTGAGTTGCAAATTTGCAGTACGGGCATGATTTATATCAGTTGGACACAACATCATGAAAACCCTCTGTCACATATCTCTTTGCAAAATAGACTTGATTTCATGTCTTTTCATCTGTCTTTTTATATTGCTCTATTTCCATCTTTCTTTCTCTCTCTCTAGATATATATTTATATATATATATATATATATATATATATATATATATCTTTCTCATCTCTCTCTCTTTTTACCTCTCTTTCCTTCCTCTCTCTCTTTCTCATCTCTCTCCTTCTACATCTCCTCCCCTCATCTCTCTCTCACTCTACCTCTCCTTCCCTCCTCTCTCTCTCTCTCTCTTTCTCTCTCTCTACCTCCCTCTCTCATCGGCAGAGCCAATGCTTCCTGTATTACTCCTATCAGAGGTGGAGTACATTTGGTATCTCTCCGCCTGTGACAGGAGCCGGCACTATACAGGAAGCATCGGCTCCGCTTCATCTAGTGCCGGCTCCTTTCCTCACACTGATCTCGGGAATGGCGGGTCAGTAACCCACAATATGGGCTAACCGACCCACCATCCCAGAGAAGGAGGTGATGCTTGGATCGTGTCGGGGAGACTAGGACGCGGCTGCTAATGGGAAAGGCGTTCCTGCTGTAGAAAAAGTACAGGAACGCCGTTCCCATGCGTTCCCGCAGGACTCAAGCCCTGGGAGGCCTGCGCCAAAGCAAAAAATATCTATGATAAATACAGACACATCTGAACTTTATGGCCACTGTTCATAGGCGTGCGCAGGGGGTGTGCCTGTAACGCTCCTGCGTTTTTGTTATAGGCTGGATTTACAGCTGCAAAATCTCCACTCAGTAGTCATGTAGAGATGTGTTGAATACCAGATCCAACTCTCCAGGACTCATCACCGTGGGCCTGTCAGCTTCAACATACAGATATATACACACTCAATGAGATGTTCCTGGAGTGATAGGATGTATATGATAGTATGAAGGTGATGTGCTGAAGGGACAGGTGTGAACAGTGACAAGGATGGTAAGCACTTGATAGGTTTGTACAGGAGAGTTCAAGATGGTATTTAGGAATGCAGATAGGTTAGTATCGAGTATGCTAACAGGTGGTGAGGACAGCAGATGACAAATACAGGATAGACTAACCCAGTGCAAGGATAGATAGTAGTAGACAGGAGAGCTAGCAATCTATGCAGCAGTGCAGATGATAGATGGTAGTAGTTTTTAAGAGCTAGCAATCTATGTAACAGTGCAGATGATAGGATAGTATGGATAGGTAGTAACAGTCCTTAATGCAATAGTAGTAGTGTAAGTTATGGGGGTTTCCCCTGCGGGGTACTTATCACTATAGTATAGTAGTAGAAGGGTCCGGTGATGAGGAAGTAATCCAGTAGCGAGATACAGGGATCAGTAGCGAGGTTCGGGTCTGAGGAAGTGATCTTGGTAGCGAGATACAGGGATCTGTAGCGAGGTTCCACAGCGAGACACGCTTGTAAGCATAGATGCAAGGCAGGTTGAACGAACATGTGAGTGAGAACGCCGGCGGTTGAAATAGCCGCTCTGCGGCGCTCAGTGATGACAGCATCGGTCTTAAAGGTGTATGCGCACCTACCAGAAGAGAATGGTGGGACGCATACACGGAATGGAAAGTGGAATAAGGGTACCAGAGGTACCAGAACATTACAGTGCCACTCTAATAACTATGTGTGGTGCCGATTCCACCTACTGCCCGGGCTTGCCCCTGTGTTGGCCCCCTGTCTCGCAGTGCTGCTGGCTTCCCTCCTCTCTTCTCCCCCTAGCTATGTGGGAGATGTTTCAGGATAGAGAGAAGGGGAAGGGGCTAGAAAAATATGTAATTTAACAGTGCCTTCCTTTTCTAAATGAACACAGTGAACACACTCACTCACTGTGTTCATTCATAACTGAAGCATAGTAAATTGTGTATACTATGCTTCAGTTTGTGAATGAACACAAAGCTTGCTCAGCAGCACTTCCCATGCATTCCCTGTCCGATGCAGCTGAGGGTGCAAAGAAAGGCATGTGTGTTCGAGCTTTAAAGTGCACACCCTAATGCAATAGGCTGCTCACACCTATGCCACTGTTTAACCCCCCCATCCCCATTCCCGCATGCTTGAAAGGTTGATTGGGGATGTGAGGACACACGCAACTACTTCTACACTTTGGCTGCCCCATGCTTTCATCCTTTTTTTTCAATCCACTCTGGTGTTGTCACATGATGCAGAAGTTCCGGAGCATTTAAAACCAGGCCTGAATTCTGAAAGCTGTGACATCATCCGCCATCTTCCATTGCCCAACTGTCATCAGTTAGCCCTCTGCTGCCCTGCAGCAGCCACACCATGACTTAAAGCAGAACTTTACCCATACCAACTTAATAAAAAATTATGTACTTTAGCAAGGAACATACATTCCATATTAATTATGCTACCAAAAAAAGTTTGTGCTGTAAACTTCCTCCAGCATTGGTCCTGTTTCTTTGTGCTGGAGGTTGCCATTTTGCTGAAGCCCAGAGCCCCTGAACATCAGTATATCATGAAGCAGAAGTAAACCCATTGATTTAAATCCATCTAAATCTGCCATCTAACACTACCCTCTCCCCAGCTTGACAATGTTGCTGTCCCATGGTGTCTCCATTGCTTTTTCTTAAAAAGAGGAGACACCTTAAAGCAGTGTTCCAGGCTGGAGCTGACCTGGTGGTGGGGCAAAGAGTATGGGGGCCGAACCTCTGAGGGACGGCGCCGCAGCACCGTCTCCTGGAAGTGGGGAAGGATACCTGTCAAAAACAGGTACCCGTTCCCCCCTCCCCCCTGAGAGGGGCCAAATGTGGCACTGGAGGGGGGATGAAGCAGATCAGCGGAAGTTCTACTTTTTGGTGGAACTTCACTTTAAGTCGGGAAGTGTGTTACTATCTAGACCACCAGGTAAAAATAAAGAAATAATTTCTCAATAAAAGGTAAAAAAGCTAATGCAGCCACCACACATAAAAAATAATGACATCTTGGACCAATGTTATTATGTACAGTATCTCACAAAAGTGAGTACACCCCTCATATTTTTGTAAATATTTTATCATAACTTTTCATGTGACAACATTGAAGAAATTACACTTTGCTACAATGTAAAGTAGTGAGTGTACAGCTTATATAACAGTGTAAATTTGCTGTTCCCTCAAAATAACTCAACACACAGTCATTAATGTCTAAACTGCTGGCAACAAAAGTGAGTACACCTCTAAGTGAAAATGTCCAAATTGGGCCCAATTAGCTGTTTTCCCTCCCCTGTGTCATGTGACTCATTAGTGTTACAAGGTCTCAGGTGTGAATTGGAGCAGATGTGTTAAATTTGGTGTTATCACTCTCACTCTCCCATACTGGTCACTGGAAGTTTAACATAGCACCTCATGGCAAAGAACCCTTTGAGGATCTGAAAAAAAGAATTGTTGCTCTACATAAAGATGGCCTAGACTATAAGAAGATTGCCAAGACCCTTAAACTGAGCTGCAGCATGGTGGTCAAGACCATACAGCGGTTTAACAAGACAGGTTTCACTCAGAACAGGCCTCGCCATGGTCGACCAAAGGAGTTGAGTTCACGTGCTCAGGGTCATAACCAGGGGTTGTCTTTTGGAAATAGATGTATGAGTGCTGCCAGAATGCTGCCAGAATTGCTGCAGAGATTGAAAGGGTCGGGGGGGGTCAGCCTGTCAGTGCTCAGACCATATGCCGCACGCTGCATCAAATTGGTCTGCATGGCTGTTGTCCCAGAAGGAAGCCTCTTCTAAAGATGATGCACAAGAAAGCCCGCAGTTTGCTGAAGACAAGCAGACTAAGGACATGGATTACTGGAACCATGTCCTGTGGAATGATGAGACCAAGATAAACTTATTTGGTTCAGATGGTCTCAAGCGTATTTGGCGGCATCCAGGTGAGGAGTACAAAGACAAGTGTGTCTTGCCTACAGTCAAGCATGGTGGTGGGAGTGTCAAGGTCTGGGGCTGCATGAGTGCTGCCGGAACTGGGTAGCTACAGTTCATTGAGGGAACCATGAATGCCAACATGTACTGTGACATACTGAAGCAGAGAATGATCCCCTCTCTTCGGAAGCTGGGCCGCAGGGCAGTATTCCGACATGATAACAACCCCAAACACACCTACAAGACGACTACTGCCTTGCTAAAGAAGCTGAGGGAAAAGGTGATGGACTGGCATGTCTCCACATCTAAACCCTATTGGGCAAGGTCTCCAACATCCATCAGCTCTGTGATGTCGTCATGGAGGAGTGGAAGAGGACTCAGGTGGCAACCTGTGAAGCTCTGGTGAACTCCATGCCCAAGAGGGTGAAGACAGTGCTGGAAAATAATGGTGGCCACACACAATATTGACGCTTTGGGCCCAATTTGGGCATTTCCACTTAGGGGTGTTCTCACTTTTGTTGCCAGCGGTTTAGACATTAATGGCTGTGTGTTGAGTTATTTTGAAGGGACAGCAAATGTACACTGTAATACAAGCTGTACACTCACTACTTTACATTGTAGCAAAGTGTCATTTCTTCAGTGTTGTCACATGAAAAGATATAATAAATTATTTACAAAAATGTGAGGGGTGTACTCACTTTTGTAAGATATTATATATACCATACCTGTGGGATCCCTCTAAAAGCTGGAAGTCACTGTAGAAGACATCACTACTACAGTGAACTCCACAGGATTGCAGGTGTGGTGCTAAGCGGCTGTCCTGATGCATTGTGAATACAGGAGGTCAGTCATACGGCATGAGTGCTATTTAGAGAATGCTTTGCGCTTTATTAAAGCAGAACTAAACCCTCCTATGGTTTTCATCCAAGGAAGCTGCCATCATAGTCTCAGTTTGATCTGCAACTGCCATGGGGCTGCACATGTGACCAGTTATGACACCAGCCATACGATAGTTTGACAGTTTGGTTAAGGGCACAAGCAAATGTGGCAATTAGCATTCCCGGCATGCCAGGAATGTAACTGGCTTTTGAAACTGTTAAATCAATAATTTTTGCTCCTCTTTAACCACTTGCCGACCGTATAACTTAAATATACGGCGCCAAGGTGGCATTGCTGTGCCGGATCACGTACCTAACACTTTGCGGACCACCCCCCATACATATACTGCGGCAGGACAGCCGCTCTGGTACATATTAAGTACGTGAGCGAGGGCCACTTTAGCGACTTGGTAGCGAGGGCCATAATGAGCGGAGCATGCAGATCAGATGACAGGTCTGTGTCAGCATATGCAGAGCAGACACGGACACACGGACACAGCCCGCTCTACTCTATGGGCCCTCCAATCTAATCTGCCCAGACAGAAGGGGATGGATTCCCTTCTGTTTTTCTTTTAAGTGGATTGAATTTGGTTCCTGCAGGTATCGCTGGCTGCTGCTGTCCCCCAGGCAGGTATGGCTGGTGGCTGCTAACTGGCTGTCCTCCAGGGCTGGTACTACTGGCAGGTACTACTGGTGGGTACTGCTGGTGGATACTACTGGCGGGTACTACTGGTGGATACCACTGGCGGGTACTACTGGTGGGTACTGCTGGTGGATACTGCTGGCTGGTACTGCTGGCTAGAACTGCTGGCGGGAAATGCTGGTGGGTACTGCTGGCTGGTACTGCTGGCTTGTACTGCTGGTAGGTACTGCTGACTAGTACTGTTGGCGGGTACTGCTGGTGGGTACTGCTGGCTGGTACTGGTGGTGGCTACTGCTGGCTGGTACTGCTGCCTGGTACTGTTGGTGGGTAATGCTGGTGGGTACTGCTGGCTGGTACTGGTGGTGGCTACTGCTGGCTGGCGCTGCTGGCGGGTACTGCTGGCTTGTACTGCTGGTAGGTACTGCTGACTAGTACTGCTGGTGGGTACTGCTGGCTGGTACTGGTGGTGGCTACTGCTGGCTGGTACTGCTGCCTGGTACTGTTGGTGGGTAATGCTGGTGGGTACTGCTGGCTGGTACTGGTGGTGGCTACTGCTGGCTGGCGCTGCTGGCGGGTACTGCTGGCTGGTACTGCTGGTGGCTACTGGTGGTGGCTACTGCTGACTGGTACTGCTGCCTGGTACTGTTGGTGGGTAATGCCGGTTGGTACTGCTGGCTGGTACTGGTGGTGGCTACTGCTGGCTGGCACTGCTGGCGGGTACTGCTGGTGGGTACTGCTGGCTGGTACTGCTGGCAGGTACTGCTGGCAGGTACTGGTGGTGGCTACTGCTGGCTGGTACTACTGGTGGGTAATGCTGGCGGGTACTGCTGGCTGGTACTGTTGGTGGGTACTGCTGGTGAGTATTGCTGGCTTGTACTGCTAGTGGGTACTGCTGGCTTGTACTGCTGGCTGGTACTGTTGGTGGGTACTGCTGGCGGGTATTGTTGGCAGGTACTGCTAGCTTTTACTGCTTGCTGGAACTGCTGGTGGATACTATGGTGGGTTACGTATACATTGAGTTGCAAATTTGCAGTACGGGCATGATTTATATCAGTTGGACACAACATCATGAAAACCCTCTGTCACATATCTCTTTGCAAAATAGACTTGATTTCATGTCTTTTCATCTGTCTTTTTATATTGCTCTATTTCCATCTTTCTTTCTCTCTCTCTAGATATATATTTATATATATCTTTCTCATCTCTCTCTCTTTTTACCTCTCTTTCCTTCCTCTCTCTCTTTCTCATCTCTCTCCTTCTACCTCTCCTCCCCTCATCTCTCTCTCACTCTACCTCTCCTTCCCTCCTCTCTCTCTCTCTCTCTTTCTCTCTCTCTACCTCCCTCTCTCATCGGCAGAGCCAATGCTTCCTGTATTACTCCTATCAGAGGTGGAGTACATTTGGTATCTCTCCGCCTGTGACAGGAGCCGGCACTATACAGGAAGCATCGGCTCCGCTTCATCTAGTGCCGGCTCCTTTCCTCACACTGATCTCGGGAATGGCGGGTCAGTAACCCACAATATGGGCTAACCGACCCACCATCCCAGAGAAGGAGGTGATGCTTGGATCGTGTCGGGGAGACTAGGACGCGGCTGCTAATGGGAAAGGCGTTCCTGCTGTAGAAAAAGTACAGGAACGCCGTTCCCATGCGTTCCCGCAGGACTCAAGCCCTGGGAGGCCTGCGCCAAAGCAAAAAATATCTATGATAAATACAGACACATCTGAACTTTATGGCCACTGTTCATAGGCGTGCGCAGGGGGTGTGCCTGTAACGCTCCTGCGTTTTTGTTATAGGCTGGATTTACAGCTGCAAAATCTCCACTCAGTAGTCATGTAGAGATGTGTTGAATACCAGATCCAACTCTCCAGGACTCATCACCGTGGGCCTGTCAGCTTCAACATACAGATATATACACACTCAATGAGATGTTCCTGGAGTGATAGGATGTATATGATAGTATGAAGGTGATGTGCTGAAGGGACAGGTGTGAACAGTGACAAGGATGGTAAGCACTTGATAGGTTTGTACAGGAGAGTTCAAGATGGTATTTAGGAATGCAGATAGGTTAGTATCGAGTATGCTAACAGGTGGTGAGGACAGCAGATGACAAATACAGGATAGACTAACCCAGTGCAAGGATAGATAGTAGTAGACAGGAGAGCTAGCAATCTATGCAGCAGTGCAGATGATAGATGGTAGTAGTTTTTAAGAGCTAGCAATCTATGTAACAGTGCAGATGATAGGATAGTATGGATAGGTAGTAACAGTCCTTAATGCAATAGTAGTAGTGTAAGTTATGGGGGTTTCCCCTGCGGGGTACTTATCACTATAGTATAGTAGTAGAAGGGTCCGGTGATGAGGAAGTAATCCAGTAGCGAGATACAGGGATCAGTAGCGAGGTTCGGGTCTGAGGAAGTGATCTTGGTAGCGAGATACAGGGATCTGTAGCGAGGTTCCACAGCGAGACACGCTTGTAAGCATAGATGCAAGGCAGGTTGAACGAACATGTGAGTGAGAACGCCGGCGGTTGAAATAGCCGCTCTGCGGCGCTCAGTGATGACAGCATCGGTCTTAAAGGTGTATGCGCACCTACCAGAAGAGAATGGTGGGACGCATACACGGAATGGAAAGTGGAATAAGGGTACCAGAGGTACCAGAACATTACAGTGCCACTCTAATAACTATGTGTGGTGCCGATTCCACCTACTGCCCGGGCTTGCCCCTGTGTTGGCCCCCTGTCTCGCAGTGCTGCTGGCTTCCCTCCTCTCTTCTCCCCCTAGCTATGTGGGAGATGTTTCAGGATAGAGAGAAGGGGAAGGGGCTAGAAAAATATGTAATTTAACAGTGCCTTCCTTTTCTAAATGAACACAGTGAACACACTCACTCACTGTGTTCATTCATAACTGAAGCATAGTAAATTGTGTATACTATGCTTCAGTTTGTGAATGAACACAAAGCTTGCTCAGCAGCACTTCCCATGCATTCCCTGTCCGATGCAGCTGAGGGTGCAAAGAAAGGCATGTGTGTTCGAGCTTTAAAGTGCACACCCTAATGCAATAGGCTGCTCACACCTATGCCACTGTTTAACCCCCCCATCCCCATTCCCGCATGCTTGAAAGGTTGATTGGGGATGTGAGGACACACGCAACTACTTCTACACTTTGGCTGCCCCATGCTTTCATCCTTTTTTTTCAATCCACTCTGGTGTTGTCACATGATGCAGAAGTTCCGGAGCATTTAAAACCAGGCCTGAATTCTGAAAGCTGTGACATCATCCGCCATCTTCCATTGCCCAACTGTCATCAGTTAGCCCTCTTCTGCCCTGCAGCAGCCACACCATGACTTAAAGCAGAACTTTACCCATACCAACTTAATAAAAAATTATGTACTTTAGCAAGGAACATACATTCCATATTAATTATGCTACCAAAAAAAGTTTGTGCTGTAAACTTCCTCCAGCATTGGTCCTGTTTCTTTGTGCTGGAGGTTGCCATTTTGCTGAAGCCCAGAGCCCCTGAACATCAGTATATCATGAAGCAGAAGTAAACCCATTGATTTAAATCCATCTAAATCTGCCATCTAACACTACCCTCTCCCCAGCTTGACAATGTTGCTGTCCCATGGTGTCTCCATTGCTTTTTCTTAAAAAGAGGAGACACCTTAAAGCAGTGTTCCAGGCTGGAGCTGACCTGGTGGTGGGGCAAAGAGTATGGGGGCCGAACCTCTGAGGGACGGCGCCGCAGCACCGTCTCCTGGAAGTGGGGAAGGATACCTGTCAAAAACAGGTACCCGTTCCCCCCTCCCCCCTGAGAGGGGCCAAATGTGGCACTGGAGGGGGGATGAAGCAGATCAGCGGAAGTTCTACTTTTTGGTGGAACTTCACTTTAAGTCGGGAAGTGTGTTACTATCTAGACCACCAGGTAAAAATAAAGAAATAATTTCTCAATAAAAGGTAAAAAAGCTAATGCAGCCACCACACATAAAAAATAATGACATCTTGGACCAATGTTATTATGTACAGTATCTCACAAAAGTGAGTACACCCCTCATATTTTTGTAAATATTTTATCATAACTTTTCATGTGACAACATTGAAGAAATTACACTTTGCTACAATGTAAAGTAGTGAGTGTACAGCTTATATAACAGTGTAAATTTGCTGTTCCCTCAAAATAACTCAACACACAGTCATTAATGTCTAAACTGCTGGCAACAAAAGTGAGTACACCTCTAAGTGAAAATGTCCAAATTGGGCCCAATTAGCTGTTTTCCCTCCCCTGTGTCATGTGACTCATTAGTGTTACAAGGTCTCAGGTGTGAATTGGAGCAGATGTGTTAAATTTGGTGTTATCACTCTCACTCTCCCATACTGGTCACTGGAAGTTTAACATAGCACCTCATGGCAAAGAACCCTTTGAGGATCTGAAAAAAAGAATTGTTGCTCTACATAAAGATGGCCTAGACTATAAGAAGATTGCCAAGACCCTTAAACTGAGCTGCAGCATGGTGGTCAAGACCATACAGCGGTTTAACAAGACAGGTTTCACTCAGAACAGGCCTCGCCATGGTCGACCAAAGGAGTTGAGTTCACGTGCTCAGGGTCATAACCAGGGGTTGTCTTTTGGAAATAGATGTATGAGTGCTGCCAGAATGCTGCCAGAATTGCTGCAGAGATTGAAAGGGTCGGGGGGGGTCAGCCTGTCAGTGCTCAGACCATATGCCGCACGCTGCATCAAATTGGTCTGCATGGCTGTTGTCCCAGAAGGAAGCCTCTTCTAAAGATGATGCACAAGAAAGCCCGCAGTTTGCTGAAGACAAGCAGACTAAGGACATGGATTACTGGAACCATGTCCTGTGGAATGATGAGACCAAGATAAACTTATTTGGTTCAGATGGTCTCAAGCGTATTTGGCGGCATCCAGGTGAGGAGTACAAAGACAAGTGTGTCTTGCCTACAGTCAAGCATGGTGGTGGGAGTGTCAAGGTCTGGGGCTGCATGAGTGCTGCCGGAACTGGGTAGCTACAGTTCATTGAGGGAACCATGAATGCCAACATGTACTGTGACATACTGAAGCAGAGAATGATCCCCTCTCTTCGGAAGCTGGGCCGCAGGGCAGTATTCCGACATGATAACAACCCCAAACACACCTACAAGACGACTACTGCCTTGCTAAAGAAGCTGAGGGAAAAGGTGATGGACTGGCATGTCTCCACATCTAAACCCTATTGGGCAAGGTCTCCAACATCCATCAGCTCTGTGATGTCGTCATGGAGGAGTGGAAGAGGACTCAGGTGGCAACCTGTGAAGCTCTGGTGAACTCCATGCCCAAGAGGGTGAAGACAGTGCTGGAAAATAATGGTGGCCACACACAATATTGACGCTTTGGGCCCAATTTGGGCATTTCCACTTAGGGGTGTTCTCACTTTTGTTGCCAGCGGTTTAGACATTAATGGCTGTGTGTTGAGTTATTTTGAAGGGACAGCAAATGTACACTGTAATACAAGCTGTACACTCACTACTTTACATTGTAGCAAAGTGTCATTTCTTCAGTGTTGTCACATGAAAAGATATAATAAATTATTTACAAAAATGTGAGGGGTGTACTCACTTTTGTAAGATATTATATATACCATACCTGTGGGATCCCTCTAAAAGCTGGAAGTCACTGTAGAAGACATCACTACTACAGTGAACTCCACAGGATTGCAGGTGTGGTGCTAAGCGGCTGTCCTGATGCATTGTGAATACAGGAGGTCAGTCATACGGCATGAGTGCTATTTAGAGAATGCTTTGCGCTTTATTAAAGCAGAACTAAACCCTCCTATGGTTTTCATCCAAGGAAGCTGCCATCATAGTCTCAGTTTGATCTGCAACTGCCATGGGGCTGCACATGTGACCAGTTATGACACCAGCCATACGATAGTTTGACAGTTTGGTTAAGGGCACAAGCAAATGTGGCAATTAGCATTCCCGGCATGCCAGGAATGTAACTGGCTTTTGAAACTGTTAAATCAATAATTTTTGCTCCTCTTTAACCACTTGCCGACCGTATAACTTAAATATACGGCGCCAAGGTGGCATTGCTGTGCCGGATCACGTACCTAACACTTTGCGGACCACCCCCCATACATATACTGCGGCAGGACAGCCGCTCTGGTACATATTAAGTACGTGATCTGACACTTCCGGGTGTGGGGCTCGCACAACACATCGGCGACCTACTCCCACTGTGATTATACACAGCGGGCGCTGATCTGCAGGTACCACAGACTCAATATCCACCGGCACCCACCAATCATTCAGCACGGAGGCATAACGACGGTCTGCCTATGTAAAAAAAGGCAGATTGCCATTCTGTCAGTAGGGAAGGCATAGATCCTGTGTTCCTGCAAAGGTACATGGATCCATACCTTCCCCTAGCAAAAGCACCTCACACATTGTAAAAAAAAAAAAAAAAACACTGGCTAGGCACAAAGTTAACTCTTTGATCACCCTTGATGTTAACCCCCTCCCATTCCCAGTCAGTGTCATTAGTACAGTGACAGTGCTCATTTGTTAGCACTGATCACTGTATTAGTGTCACTGGTGTCCAAAAGTGTCGGATTAGTGTCTGACTGTCCGCCGAAATATTGTAGTCTCGCTATAAGTCGCTGATCTCTGCCTTTACTAGTTAAAATGAAAAAAATGATCTCATAGTTTGTAGACGCTATAACTTTTGGGCAAACCAATCAATATACGCTTAGTGGGATTTTTGTTTACCAAAAATATGTAGCAGAATACATTTTGGCCTAAATTGATGAAGAAATTAGATTTTTTAAATTTTTTTATTAGATGTATTTTATATCAGAAAGTAAAAAATACTGTTTTTTTTTTTTTTTTCAAAATTGTCTGTCTTTTTCTGTTTATAGCACAAAAAAACACAAAAAACAAAAAACAAAAAACAAAACAAAGAGGTGACCAAATACCACCAAAAGAAAGCTCTATTTGTTGGGGAAAAAAGGACATAATTTTAATTTGGTTACAGCGTCTCATGACCGTGTAATTGTCAATTAAAGTAGGGCAGTGCCGTAATCGCAAAAAATGGTCTGGTCAGGGGGGGGGGGGGGGGGGGTAAATGTTCCAGAGGTCAAGGGGTTAATGAATGCAAAGTGTTCTCTGACTGGACTAGGTGGAGAAAGTAATTTCATGGCCCTGTCTCCTCTCCTCCTTGAATTGGAGAGCACTTTGCATTCAGGGAGAAAATGCAAAGCATTCTCTGAATGATGCCAGTGTTCACAATTCAGCAAAGCAGCTGCTTGGCACAAGATCCAGAATCAAGTGGAGATCACTGGAGAAGTTGTGTCTACTACAGTGATTTTCAAGTTCTAGAGGTATGGTACATTCATAGTTACATTGGTCCAAGCCAGACTATTGTAACTATATTAAAAAATGCTATAGCTGGAATTCTTCTTTAGGGATTGGTAAGCTGCAATGTTTTCAATTTGGGTTTAATACCTCTTTAATCACCTCCTACCCACTGCAGAGTAAAATGACGACAGGCGGGATCCCCTTTTAGGACGACATCGTATGAAGTTGCCCCACTTTCACCTCTCTTGCGCACGTGCGGGGGCTCGCTGAGCGGAGATCGCTGGCGCTCTGTGTTCCTGGGATATGCCAATATGGCTCGGTAAAGAGCCAATGATGCGGCTCTTTACCCATGTGATTGGCTGTGTCCAATCACAGCTGATCACTGGCAAACACGAAAGTATCAGTAATCAACTCTCCTCCCCTTACACTGACAGGGTGTGAGGAGAGGAGAGACGATCAGCGGCATTTCCTCGCAGGGCATACCTGTACAGGTAATTAGGGCACTGATAATCAGTGCCCTGATTATCAGAGCAACCCCAACAGTGCCCATCAGTGATGCCAATCTGTGCCCATCAGTGATGCAGGTCAGTGATGCCTTTTAGTGTCCATCAGTGCCCTCAATCAGCGCTGCCTATCAGTGTCCATTGGTGCCACCTATCAGTGCTCTTCAGTGCTGCATTTCAGTGCCACCTATCAGTGCCTATCAGTGATGATAGTCAGTTCCCATCAGTGATGCCAATCTGTGCCCATCAGTGATGCCAGTCAGTGCTGCCTTTTAGTGCCCCTCAGTGCCGCCTATCAGTGCTCATCAGTGCTGCATATCAGTTCCACCTATCAGTGCCCATCAGTGCGGCATATTGGCGCCTCCTCATCAGTGCCCTTCAGTGCCATCTCATCAATGCCCATCATTGCAGCCTATCAGTGCTGCCTCATCAGAGCACATCAGTGAAGGAGAAAAATTACTTATTTACAACATTTTCTGACAAAAACGAAGAAAAACTTTTTTTTCCCACAATTTTCAGCAAAAAATAAAAAATAAAAATGTTATTTGGTTACATGGGAATGTAGACTGCACTAATCGTGTAAATATAACTTAACCTAAAATAAAAACCAACACAATTCCATTGGTAGTTAAATGGCCGCGGCACTTTTATTGGCATAAATAAATAAATAGTGAATAAATAAATTGAATAAATACTGTAAATAAATAACTCAAATGACTTTATTAATTCAAAAATTCTAATATATATTGAATAAATTCAAATAAATATTCAAATAAAATTATCGCTTAGTCATAAAAAACTCAAGCGAATAAATAAATAAATCAGAAGTCCCCCCTCATAATGAGGGTGACAAGCCACATAAAAGTGCAGACGATGGGTGGGGGGGAGCACGCTCGCTACGCCGTACTAGACCAACTGTGCCCGGAGCCCTCACGCAGCCGCTTATATAGGCCTATTTGACCATGTGACGGAAGGTTCTAGAAGGTCACGTGTCCGCCTATGTGACGCAAAGTCATGTTTTTCCCGCCTTAAAGACCTGTGCGCGCCTCGCGCGGCTTAAAGAGACATTCAAAATTTATTTTTATTTTTTTTTTTAAATAACTTTATTATCCTAACGCGGCAGCCACAATCCCATGTAGCGAGCCGCGTACTGCGCCTCGCTTGCCAGTCTTGCATGACCACGCAATTGTCATTGAATGTGTGAGAGCGCTGAAAGCTGAAAAATGGCCTTGGCAGAAAGGGGGTAAAAGTGGTCCGTATTGAAGCAGTTAAATAACTTTTTTTTAATTAAAAAACAAATAAATATTAGCTACAATTCGAGAACATGGTAATAAAATGTGAATTCATTTATATGCAGGAAACAAACGCATATTGTGGCCCCATTAGTCAGTTCTGGGACATTTCTGGGGATATTTCCAAGGATAAAATCTGGGGAGTAGCCCTGGAAATGAGATGGAAGCCTCGATATGTAAAAATCCAGCAGTCGGTCACGTAATTATGAGAAGTTTGTAAAATGTAAATGTTGTATTGTACAAATGTGTTCATTCAGATGTTGACTTGCACCACGCACAATACACCTTCCTGTGATCCTTTTCCCTTTTATCTGCCTCTCAGGCCCGATTTTCCTGTATATCGGTCCCCCTCCCTCCCTTCTCGGCCTGGGCCAAGCTTGTTATGATCAGCTCAGTCAGTTTCAGGCCAAATTGTTGAGCTGCTGGAGCCAAGAGAACATTCCCAGCTCAGCACAAGGTGGGAGAGGCCTGTTTACAAGAGCAAGAGACACACAGAGGGAGAAGGAGGGGGGCAGACAGGGCGGGGATACAACATGGAGAGAGGGGGGAGAAGGAGAGAAAGAATGAAGAGGAGGGCGTGCTCTGGGCCACAGAGATCTGGCCTGCTGTTTACTGACATTAGAACCATCATTTTGGAGAAGGAGGAGGTTTGGAGAAAGGAGAAGCAATAACAGGCGAAAGAGGGGGAATTGGGGGAGGACAGGAACACCTAGCCAGGAAAAATAAAGCATGAGGGAATATGGAGGGCTAGGTAGTGGAAGGGAGAAGACAGCATAAACACACTGCTGTGAAAGAAAGCTAAGCTGAAAGCGATATATAATAAACAGCCTGACCCAACCCATGATCGATGGAGGAAAACTAGGAGAAAGCGAGAGGGAGCCTCTCCCTGCCTCCAGGCCAGTCCCAATCTCTGCAAAGTATATCTCTCTTTTTTTATTATGTAAATGGCGTTTGCATCGCAGTGCTGATCCAAGGAACTGACAATCTATCATGATGATTTGTGAACAGGAAATATCTGTTCACCTGGCACTGAACTTTAGCAGATGGTGGAGAGGTGGTTAGACACATGTGAGGCCCCACACCCTGCATTGAAGTATGTGACTTTAGGTCAGATCATGCTGGGATTTGTAGTTACCAGTGGCTAGTGGTCTACTTGTTTCACAGTTCTAATATGAAATATAAAGAGCACTAATTTAGCTATGTATTCTCTCTTAAAGCGGAGTTCCACCCTAAAATAAAACTTACCTCCATCTTCATGCCCGGGGTCACCTGAAAAACAAATGGATAATCGCAATTTTTTTTTTTTTTTTTACTTACCTGGTTTAGAAGAAAATATACTCACCTAACTTCCTCTTCCTCCCCTCGGCGGCCATGGCGATTCCTCACTTCCTGGCTTTGCAATGATTCCTGGGAGCTGAACGTCATCGCTCCCAGGAATCAATGCGCCTGCACCGACCCCGATGTCAGTTCCGGTGCAGGCGCCGTCATACCTTGCTAAACAGCTTCTGGGCATGCCCAGAAGCTGTTCAGGGATGACGCTGACGCACCGGAAGTGACGGCGGGGCCGGTGCAGTGCATAGTGGGACCGAAGAAGACGGAAGAGGACGCAGAAGAGGATCGCGCTGGCTTCAAGCTGCCCACACCTGAGATGGCAGCGCTGGACAATACCTTTTCAAGGTAAGTATTTCTTCTAAAAGGTAAGTGCAACCCGGGACAGATCAGAGGCTAGCCATTGTGGAATGTACTAGCCCTGACTGTCCCGGGGGTATTTTTATTAAAAAAGTATTCCCAGGGTGGAACTCCGCTTTAAGAAGAGGAGATTAAGGGGGGGGGGCATGATCAACATGTCTACGTCAATACATAAGGGGTCCATATAGTGAACTTGGTGTTAAATTATTCCCTTTAACCACTTAAGGACCGCCCGCCGCAGTTATACTGCGGCAGGCAGCCCCTCCTGTGCAAACCGTTATACATCGGTCACGCGCCTGCAGCTAGGGGGCGAGCACGCCTTGCCGGTGGTGCGCTACCGCCCCTACTCGGCAGCGGGGACTCCGATGCACGGGGCAGGCGGCTCTGATTACCGACTGCCACTCACGATCACTTCCAGCTGAGAGAGAAGAACGGTTAGCTGTTGTAAACACAGCTGACCGTTCTTCTCTCTGGAATGATCACAGAGCCCCTATGATCCTTCTTTGTAGGATCACAGGTCTCTGTAATCATTTCACAAGCCACGCCCCCATACAGTTAGAATCACTCCCCTAGGCTCACATTTAACCCCTTGATCACCCACAGTATTAACCCCTTCCCTGTCAGTGTAATTATTACAGCAACAGTGCATATTTTTAGCACTGATTACTGTAGTAATGTCACTGGTCCCCCCAAAAGTGTCAAAAATGTCAGTTAGGGATCCGATCTGTCAACCGCAATGTCTCAGTCCTGCTTAAAAATTGCAGATCGCCGCCATAACTAGTAAAAAAAAAAAGAAAAATTACTTAAATCTTTTTAGTAGTTAGTAGATGCAATAACTTTTGCGCAAACCAATCAAAATACGCTTATTGCGATTTTTTTTTTTTACCAAAAATATGTAGCAGAAAACTAATTGGCCTAAAATGTTAAAAAATTTTGATTTTTCAATTTTTTTTCTTTTGGGAATGTTATGTAGCAGAATGTGAAAAATATTGGTGTTTTTTTTCAGAATTGTCACTCTTTTTTTGCTTATAGCGCAATAAATAAAAATCGCACAGGTGATCATATACCAGCAAAAGAAAGCTCTATGTGTGGGAAAAAAGGGACATCAATTTTATTTGGGTACAGCGTCGTACGACCGTGCAATTGTCCGTTAAAGTAACGCAGTGCCGAATTGCAAAAAATGGCCTGGTCATTATGAGGGCAAATCCTTCCAGTCCAGAAGTAGTTAAAGCGGAGTTCCGGGCAGAGAAACGATTTTTTTCTGAACATACCCCCGGGACAGTCAGGGCTAGCACATTCCACAATGGCTAGCCTCTGATCTGTCCCGGTTCGCACTTACCTGTAAGAAGAAATACTTACTTAGAAATTTTCTTCCACAGCGTTTCCATCTCGGTTGTGGGCAGCTGAAGCCGGCGCGGTCCTCTTCTCTGTCTTCTTCCGCGTCTTCGTGTCCCAGAATGCACTGCACCGGCCCCTCTCGTCACTTCCGGTGCGGCGCCGCATTCCTAAACAGCTTCTGGGCATGCCCAGAAGCTGTTTAGCAGGGGAATGCGGCGTCGCCCGGAAATGACGAGCGGGGCCGGTGCGGCGCATTGATTCCTGGGAGCGATGACGTTTAGCTCCCAGGAATCATCGCGAGGCAGGAAGTGACGGGGTGAGCCTCGGCGCTGGAGGAGGAAGCTGTCATAGGTGAGTATTTACGATCTTCAATAAAAAGGTGAGTAAACAAAAAAAAAAAAAATAACTATCCAATTCCTTTTCAGGTGAGGCATACCTAGCGGAGGGGCACAAAAAAAAAATCTTTTTTGTGCCCGGAACTCCGCTTTAAGGTCATCACAGAGGACAAGAGGGCACTCTTTACGTCTAGAGGAAAACAGATTTCGTCTCCAAATACAGAAAGGTTTCTTCACCATAAGAGCTGTGAAAATGTGGAATAGACTCCCTCCAGAGGTGGTTCTGGCTAGCCCAGTAGATTGCTTTAAATAAGGCCTGGATTCTTTCCTGGGTGTACTTCATATAAATGGGTACTAATATTTATAGGTAAAGTTGATCCAGGGAAATCTGATTGCCTCTCGGGGCATCAGGAAGGAATTTTTTCCCCTGCTGTAGCAAAGTGGATCATGCTTTGCTGGGGTTTTTCACCTTCCTCTGGACCAACTATTCATCTGGATCAACTGATTGGCAACTATGTGACAAATGAGGTTTAATGTTGATAAATGTAAAGTTATGCACTTGGGGGCTAAGAATATGCATGCATCATACATACAAGGTGGAGTAGAACTGGGGGAATCCATAGCGGAGAAGGATCTGGGTGTTCTGGTAGATCATAAGCTTAAAAATAGCATGCAATGCCAAGCTGCTGTTTCCAAAGCAAGCAAAGTCCTTTCTTGTATTAACAGAGGCATGGACTCCAGAGAACGAGATATCATTTTGCCTCTGTACAAGTACAAATCATTAGTAAAACTTCATCTGGAATATGCAGTTCAGTTTTGGGCACCAGTTCTTAAAAAGGATATCGGGGAACTGGAGAAAGTGCAGAGGAGGGCAACCAAACTGATAAGAGGCATGGAGGAGCTCATCTATGAGAAAAGATTAGAGGAACTGAATTTATTAAGGGGGATATGATCATATGTAATCACATGTAATATAAATACATGAGGGGACCATAGTGAACTTGGTTTTGATTTGTTCACTTTAAGGTCAACACAGAGGACAAGGGGGCACTATTTACCTCTAGAGGAAAACAGATTTAGTCTCCAAATACGGAAAGGTTTCTTCACCGTAAGAGCTGTGAAAATGTGGAATAGACTCCCTCCAGAGGTGGTTCTGGCTAGCTCACTAAATTGCTTTAAAAAAGGCCTGAATTCTTTTCTAGGTGTACTTAATATAAATGACTACTAAAATTTTTTTTTAGGTAAAGTTGATCCAGGGAATATCCGATTGCCTCCCGGGTGTTCAGGAAGGAATTTTTTTCCCCTGCTGTAGCAAATTGGATCATGCTTTGCTGGGGTTTATTTTTGCCTTCCTCTGGATCAACAGCGGGTATAGGATTGTGTATATGGGATTGTATGGTTGGGTTTTCAATACAGTTTTTTTTTTTTTTGGTTGAACCGGATGGACTTGTGTCTTTTTTCAACCTGACTAACTATGTAACTATGTAGCTATGTAACTGTGGGCATAGGATTGTGTATATGGGATTGTATGGTTGTGTTTTGTTTTTTATTAGTTGAGCTAAGCAAGGACGGGCCGAAATTCAATCCATGTGTGGCTGCTCCTGCTTGAAAGAAGTTTATCTAACAATCGACTTCTGTCAAATGGGAATATTGACAAGTTTTTCTCGATCAGCGGCTGCAGCTGCTAATCACTGAATCCTAATCGCGGAGAGTCCCTCTGTCAGAATACAATGTCTCAGCGGCATAGGTGTGCGCAGCCTACTGCATTAGGGTGTGCAACTCAAAGCTCAAGCACACATGCGTGTATGTGTGTGTATATATAGCTAAGTGCCAAAGCTAATGCCAGAGCCCTGCATGGGCTGATTAGGGTGTGCCCAGGCACACTCGGCACACCCTGTGTGCACGCCTATTCTCAGCGGGGAAGATGCCTCCATCCATCTTACTTGTGTGGACCAAGAAATCCATATTTTTTTCTGCTTCAAGCCCATTGCGTGAATGAAAAACAGACCCATCTATGGCTAGCTTATAGTATACTATATGTCTATGTGGTTAATACACTTGTAAGTTTGGCTACTGTGTGGAATGAAAATTTACAATATGTAGTCCGTCCATTGTAGATTTTTGGCTACCTGATTGACGCTTCAGTATGACCTGTTAAGCCATCGACCCTAAGGTGTTACTTAACCCATGACCCTGCATTCACTAAATCTGGTTTCCCACAGTACATAGAACATGGAATTGCAAATATTTTAGTAAATATAAACTGCTAAATACCTTTTCTCAACAGCAGTATATAGCAGTCTTATGACTTTTATCAGTGTCTGGTTAAAGCTTGAAGGAGGAGTTTTCATTCTCCTCTAACTGTCCTATGAGGCTGCATGACACCTGACCTTCTGTCTGGACAGTGCTGATTGGCCCTGTGCTAATCACAGGCACCCCACCCCCCTCTAAAGAAAAAAAAAATCTCCAGCAATACACACCAAACTGAGCGTGTGCAGAGTGCCTCCTCAGGCTCTGTTCTATCAGCAAATATACTGGGTCAGTAAAAGAAGGGGAGGATCAGAGAAGACAGGATCAAACAGCCTTTTTACACAATGCTGGGGATTAACCCCTTAGGTTTCACAGTGAGTATAACAAGTGTGCTTTACTGCATATACAGTACAGGCTGATTTTACTGTTGTGGGTTTTGTAACACTTAGTCATTGATTGAAGTTCTACAATTGAATGTACGTAATCCCCCTTTTTTAGGCTTTTTGGATATCACTTTGATCTATATGGGAGTCTGTTTCCTTCCCTTGGTCCGAGGTTCTTTGGTTAAAAACTATATATACACACACACATATATATATATATATATATATATATATATATATATATATATATATATATATATATATTATATATACACTCTCTCAGTTTTACAGATGATCAGTTAAAAGTATTATTGCTCTCTCTCCGGCATGCGCAGTGATATGTAACATGCGTAGCACAGACGCTGTTTTTGTATGTAGCCAAACCCAATACTTGACAGGGGTTCAAGTCTTCTCCTATACATATGTAGCACTACTCCCATGGGAGCTGCTGAGTGTGGGTTCCCCTGGGTTACCATTAGCAACAGCAGAACATTCTGACATATTTCCAAGTGTATTTTCCAATTTTCCAAGGACCAGTCCAGTTTCTTTGGTTTTTATATTTTATTAGGAACTTGGATAGGAGAAGGGATGAGTGGGATACGCCAACTGAACTGAACTATGCACAATAGGCAGGGATGATCCGGAAAATTGCAGATTAACGCTTAAAGGTTCCTGAGGTAGCTAATCTTTAAGGTAGACTGTATTGCTGAGACTTCAGGGCCCTTCCTGGCGCCCCCTTTACCCCCTAATCTTCAGGGCTTGACAACTTGGCACCCCCTTTACTGTATCACTCTGGGTTAGCTGGCTCCTTCATCACCTTGACCCCGCTGGAGTGGTCCCCTCTCTTAGGCAGACCCCTGGACAGATGTTTAAGTACTCTCTGCTCAGCAGCTCCACTTGGTCAGCACACTGGATCCTTCTGCAGCACAGATCAACCCCTGGTCCCTAGGCCGACTGCCTGGACCATCTTCCTCACTTCAGCAGGAGGAGAGACAGCCGTTCACCTCCTCCTGGGACTTTGCTCCCACCAAAAGACGCCCTGTCACATGCCCTCCCCGGATTTATTCCCAATCTCAGGATGCATTGCGGCAATGCCCACCCACTGGGACAGTCATAAACCCTGGTGTGCTATTGGCTAGGTTTCCTCCACTGTCCAACAAGGTCCCTCATTGGATACAGTGGGGAGACTCCCCAGACTCAACAGATCACACCTGAAAGCATGCGACAGGCTAACTAACAGATCAGGCCCTCCTGATAAGCAGAACAGGGCTACACATATGCTTTTCCTAGCACCTACCTGGGAGGGTGCTACACATACAACTGAGTTCTGGATAGCAGTGAAAACCTGACAGGGGTTCTAGTTCTTCTACAACTCTTTCCAGGACTAAACAAAAAATCTTTACCCTTTACCTTCTGATATAGAATATAAAAGAAGCACACAGTACTGTGAGTGGTGACCAAACAAATCATCATAGTCCATGAGCTGATCCAAGCTTTAGGGAAAGGAGAAAAGCAGCCCAAGCCTTGCAGCTCCTGAAGATCAGGCATGGTCCAGCACTGGAATAGAACAGAAAAGGGTACACATCTCTGTCAATTAAAAGAAATTTGAACAGTAACAACAGCAGTACAGTACAATCACTGCACTTAGGCAAGCTATAGATGGATGGAAATTTAAGCCAGATCCTGATGAACCGACCAAATTGCGATCCATCTATGGGCAGTCTGGTTGTACTGAATTTGATTTATTGATCAACATCAGTGCAACCAGCCTGTCGGGTCTTTCTCGTATGATCACTGCCGGAGGCTATAGCCGCCAGCAGTGAACATTATATTCTGACAACGGGGAAACCTCCCACTGTCAGAATACAATAGCACAGCAGGAGGGATTTGAGCAGTTTTCTTTCCTTAAACCTGTTATTGAGGGAAAGAAAGTTGCATAATCTATGGCTTGCCTTAGGGCCGTGATCAAGCACTTGTCACAAGGCAATTAGAGGTGAGATCCAGAAGTGATAAGCAATGGATTACAGTGGTGTAATTACAGCCAGCACTATGAACAGTAGCCTTGGAGATGGATTCATTTGCGATAGTATAACTAAGCCCAAGTAATTTTATGCTATTGTTGCCATTAAAATGTTCTTTAACTACTTGCCGACCGCCCGCAGCATACATACTGTGGCAGGCTGGCTCTGCTGCGTGAATCGCCGTACCTGTACAGCTATCCGCAGGGGCGATCCTTGGGGGCGCGCATACGCCACCAAATGCCAGTGGGGAAGTTGATTCCATGATTGCCGCCGGTCACCCACGATCGCTCCCCGTGGAGAGAGAGCTGTGGTCTGCTGTTGTAAAGACCGTTGTTCTCTCTGGAATCAATACAGAGCGCCTGCGTTCCTCCTATTTAGGAACTAAAGTCTCTGTGTTGATTCCACAAGCCCATCCCCCTCACAGTTAGAAAACACCCCCTAGGCATTCATTTTACCCTTTGATCGCCCCTGGGTTAACCACCTTCCCTGCCAGTGTCATTATTATAGTAACAGTGCATATTTTTAGCACTGATTACTGTGATAATGTCACTGGTTCCCCCAAAAATGTCAGTTAGGGGTTCGATCTGTCGCAGCCCCGCTAAAAATTGCTGGTCACCTGCCATTACTAGTAAAATAAATAAATAAATAAAAATTACATAAATATTTCCCCTAGATTGTAGACTCGATAACTTTTGCGCAAACCAATCAAAATACGCTTATTGGGATTTTTTTTACCAAAAATATGTAGCAGAAAACAAATTGGCCTAAAATGATGAAAAATTTTGATTTTTAAATTTTTTTATTGGGAATGTTAAATAGCGGAAAGTGAAAAATATTGTTTTTTTTTTTTCAGAATTGTCGCTCTTTTTTGTTTATAGCGCAAAAAATAAAAATCGCAGAGGTGATAAAATACCACCAAAAGAAATCTCTATTTGTGGGAAAAAAGGACAACAACAATTTTGTTTGGGTACAGCGTCACAAAACCGCTTAATTGTCCGTTGAAATACGCAGTGCCGAATCACCAGGGCTTTTTTCCCGGGGTATAGGTGCAGGAACTCCCCCCTTCTGAGCCACCCCTTGTATCCACCCACTACCCACCTCTTAGCACTGTCCCTTGGTTCCACCCCCTATCCACCTCCCACGCACAACAAAATACCTCACCCAGCAACAAAAGATCCACCACAGCAACATTAGACCCCCTCCAGTAGCAACAACGGCTCTCCCAGCATCAATAGATCAGCCAACAATAGACCTCTACTTCAACAGGAGAGCTCTACCAACAACATAGGACCCCCCCCCCAGCAGCAAAAATAGACCCTCACACAATGACAGATCCCTACCAGTGACAATAGATCCCCAAGCAGCCAGCATCAAGAGACCCTCCAACACACCCCACATATATTGTTACATTCAGTGCTGGAGGTGCCGGAACTGCGTTCCACCGCGTTCCTGCTGAAAAAAAGCCCTGCGAATCACAAAAAATTACCTGGTCATTAAGGGGGAAAATCATCCGGTCCAGAAGTGGTTAATTCACAAGCCCTGCAGCCTGTAAGACCTGTTTGTTTTGTAACCTTTTTATTCTCTCTCTGAATTTTTTTTGTTTTTTTAATCCCTTTTTATCTTTAATGCTGGTTTATCTGTAATAAACATACTCACATGCCCAGCAATTCCAGCATTGATCTGTTATGGTCCACTGCTGCACACCAGGTCTTGGGCCACCATCTTCTACTCTGATGCCATCAGAAGCCAGTTGTCTCCTCCATGGTTCTTGCATTTGGCTCCTTGTTGATGTGTCACCAGATCCACCCTCCTTCAGCGCCGTGCATGCCTTAAAGCGGTAGTATAATCCACTTTTTAACTTTTACCTACAGGTAAGCCTATATTAAGGCTTACCTGTAGGTAAAATTAATATCTCCTAAACCTGCACGGTTTAGGCGGTATTCATCCTTCATGCAACCGCGGCGCTGACACCAGCAGCGCATGCGCTCTGAAGGCCTGGCGTATCTTGCCGGACCTTCAGAGCTCCTTGCTGGAAAGTGAACTCCTGCGCACATGCATGGGAGTGACGTCATCGCGGCTCCGGCCACTCACATCGCCGGAGGTGCCGAACCCGGAAGAGACACTGAGGGAACATGTCAGCTGCCTCAGCTGTGTCCGGACGACCGTGTTGGGGCTTCGTTCTAAGGTAAGTATTTCATATTGTGCTAGTATGAGATGCCATTGTCCTGTAAGGTTTGTTTTGTTTTTTGTTTTTTTGGGGGGGGGGTTACAACCGCTTTAAGCCTCGTACACAGGATGAGAATATTGAACAGATGATCATCCGTTTTTTTAGTCTCGTGATGAAAATAAAAGAGGTTACGCAAATTACAAAAATTCTCCTATGACAGAATACAACTTCGGAAGTGATGTAATGTGTTGTATTGAATTGTAATGTATTTTTAAGGTTCACATGCGTGGTTTCACTATTCCGATTTTTTTTTACGGACGAATACTGTACTGATTAAACGAAAATCGTACAATTTTTGGTATCGTACGAGAAAAAATGTTTTGTTTATCACTTTGGATAATTTCGGATGAACTGTATTGATCAGCTCTCGAAAGCTGTGTACTAAGGATCAGCTTATCGTACAATTGTTTTGAAAGCAGTATTTTTCGTCAGATTTTATGATCATGCCTAGGCTTTAGCTGAAGTCTCCTCGGGTTTATAAAACACAGGAGACAGCAAGAAAAGATAACATAATCCTTGCAAATGCAAAAATGGAGACAAAGGGTGGGGTGGACAGGGAATTAAAAAAAAGGGAAATTATCACCAAAAAAGTAGGCGGCTGTGAAGGGGTTACCAAGGTGCAAAGTTCTTTTCTGTGTAAAGGTCTGCTTTACCCAGATATATTTTACTGTGCAAATTCCTTTGGATGACATAAGGTATGCAAGTAAGTCAAGAGCCCCCAGTGACAGCCACATAAAGAATATCTGCTAGGTTGGCCTGTCAATGAGATACAGATGTGGAGGAGGCTTGGCTTGCAGCATTCCATTTGATTGGCAACCCTGGAAATGAGACACAGTTGGGTGACAGGAAACTTTCCCAGATTAGAGATTTGTGGGAATTAGCTTCACAAAAGCACAACAATTCAGAAATCAGTCTGTCTTATGTAGCACTGCTCCCTAGGGAGCTGCTGAGAATTACACCTTCTGGATTCCCCTGGGTTACCCTTAGCAACGGATAGCAGACAAATAGCATTTTAAGTCCTTGGCTCAGTCAATAAACAGTCCAGGGGATTTGGTTTTTGTGTTTTATTTTGGAACTTGGATGGGATAAGGGATGAGTGGGATACTCCAACTTGAACTAGGCACAATTCTGAGGACAACTAACTGCAGTATGTGCAGCAAGGCCGCTGCTTCACCTTGCCACTGAAGTGAAGAAAAAGAATATGAACTCTTGTTTAGGTCACTCTTCAGGGTCTAACTTGGCACCCCCTTTCTCACTTGCTGTGTGTGCTGACCTCCTGTCCACTGACACTCTACCAGAGTGGTCCCCTTCCTGGGCAGACTCACAAGCTTCCCGGTACTCACGGACACTGTTTTTACCTGGGTTGCTCTACCTCCAACTCCACTTGTCAGTATCCACTGGCTCTCCTGGCTCAGCTTCACACTTCTGGTCCACAAGGCCGACCGCCTGTGACCACCTTCCTCAGCAACAGGAGGAGAGACAGCCATCACCCTCCTCCTGGGACCTGGCTTCCTGCCCAAAGACACCCTGTCACATGTGCCACTGGCTTTTATAACATATCCCAGGATGCACCACTGTTGTGCCAACCCACTGGGATAGTCATAAAAGCCTGTGTGTCACTGACTGGGTTTCCTCCACTGTCCAACAGGCTCCCATATTGCATACAGTGGGGACACTCCCTCAGACCAGATGAATCACACATGGACACATGCAACAGGCAAAACTAACAATCAGGCTCCCCTGATAAGCAGATGGAGCTGCTAAGCTTTTATCCACCTAGCACCTACCTAGGAGGGTACTACACTTAACCTGGAGGAGTGGGTTTAGGAAAACCTGAAGTAAGAACATGCAGAGGCTGTAATTGCTGACCTCACCTGATAAAACAAGTTCCCTGGCTGTTATGTTGATCCAATGGCTACAGTTTGCTAAATCACTGGTAACTAGCATCTACAGAAGGAGGTCAGAAATGGTAGCTTCTGAATTTTCTGCCAGTCCGGGTTTCTTTTAAGAAACAAAGGTGTCAAATTAGTTCAAAAAAAGAAATAAAAAGGATTTGCCCCCTTAATGACCAAGTCATTTTTTGCGATTCAGTATTACGTTATTTTAACAGGAATATAGCGACATTGAACAAAAATAAAATTGATGTCCTTTTTTCCCCACAAATAGAGCTTTCTTTTGGTGGCATTTGATCACCTGTGTGGTTTTATTTTTTTGCGCTATAAACAAAAAAAGAGCGACAATTCTGAAAAAAAAATATATATATTTTTCACATTCTGCTATATAATATCCCCCCCCCCCCCAAAAAAAAAATGTTAAAATCTAAATTTTTCATCCTTTTAGGCCAATTTGTATTCTGCTACATATTTTTGGTGAAAAAATTGCAATAAGCGTTTTTTGATTGGTTTGCGCAAAAGTTATCGCATCCACAAACTAGGGGAAAGATATATGTCATTTTTATTTATTTATTTTCTACTAGTAATGGCGGCGATGTGCGATTTATAGCGGGACTGCGGTGCACAGATCGGACCCCTAACAGATATTTTTGACACTTTTGGGGGGACCAGTGACATTAGTACAGTAATCAGTGCTAAAAAAAAATGCACTGATACTGTAATAATGACACTGGCAGGGAAGGGGTTAATCAAGTGGGTGATCAAAGGGTTAAATGTGAGCCTAGGGGAGTGTTTACCAACTGCGGGGGGGGAGGGGCTTGTGAAATTACCATAGAGACCTGTGATCCTATATAGAAGGATCACAGGTGCTCTGTGATCAATTCAGAGAGAAGAATGGTCGGCTGTGTTTACAACAGCTGACTGTCCTTCTCTTTCAGCAGGCAGCAATCGTGGCCGCCGGTCCCATGTATCGCTATCCCACATCGCTATCTCACATCATCTTCATTGCACCAATATCCTTCTTACATCATCCCTGTTGTAACAATACCCTTCTCACATCATCCTCACTGCATCAATATCCTTCTCACATCATCCTCACTGCATCAATATCCTTCTCACATCATCCTCACTGCACCAATACCCTTCTTACATCATCCTTACTGCACCAATACCCTTCTTACATCATCCTTACTGCACCAATACCCTTCTTACATCATCCTCACTGCATCAATACCCTTCTTACATCATCCTCACTGCATCAATACCCTTCTTACATCATCCTCACTGCACCAATACCCTTCTTACATCATCCTCACTGCACCAATACCGTTCTCACATCATCCTCACTGCACCAATACCCTTCTCACTTCTTACATCATCCTCACTGCACCAATACCCTTTACACATCATCCTCACTGCACCAATACCCTTCTTACATCATCCTCACTGCATCAATACCCTTCTTACATAATCCTCACTGCACCAATACTCTTCTTACATCATCCTCACTGCATCAATATCCTTCTCACATCATCCTCACTGCACCAATACCCTTCTTACATCATCCTTACTGCACCAATACCCTTCTTACATCATCCTTACTGCACCAATACCCTTCTTACATCATCCTCACTGCATCAATACCCTTCTTACATCATCCTCACTGCATCAATACCCTTCTTACATCATCCTCACTGCACCAATACCCTTCTTACATCATCCTCACTGCACCAATACCCCTCTTACATCATCCTCACTGCATCAATACCCTTCTCACTTCTTACATCATCCTCACTGCACCAATACCCTTCTTACATCATCCTCACTGCACCAATACTATTCTTACATCATCCTCACTGCACCAATACCCTTCTTACATCATCCTCACTGCACCAATACCCTTCTCACATCATCTTCACTGCACCAATACCCTTCTCACATCATCCTCACTGCACCAATACCCTTCTTACATCATCCTCACTGCACCAATACCCTTCTTACATCATCCTCACTGCATCAATACCCTTCTTACATCATCCTCACTGCACCAATACCCTTCTTACATCATCCTCACTGCACCAATACCCTTCTTACATCATCCTCACTGCAAAAATACCCTTCTTACATCATCCTCACTGCACCAATACTCTTCTTACATCATCCTCACTGCACCAATACCCTTCTTACATCATCCTCACTGCACCAATACCCTTCTTACATCATCCTCACTGCACCAATATCCTTCTTACGTCATCCTCACTGCACCAATACCCTTCTCACATCATCCTCACTGCACCAATACCCTTCTTACATCATCCTCACTGCACCAATATCCTTCTTACGTCATCTTCACTGCACCAATACCCTTCTCACATCATCTTCACTGCACCAATACCCTTCTCACATCATCTTCACTGCACCAATACCCTTCTCACATCATCCTCATTTCCCTAATATTGTTCTCACATTATCCTCACTGCACCAATACCCTTCCCACATCATCCTCATTGCACCAACAATGTTCTCACATCATCCACACTACACCAGTGCCCTTCCTACATTATTCACACAGACAAATGCCATTTGCGTTATGCACCGTGAAAAGCATGAAAACTACCCCTGCAGCTGTCCCCCGTTGGCTCTAAGACCAAAAGTGAGCAATTGCATGACCGCTGATCGCACTCTGTCTTCTCAGAGTGTTAAGCAGTGATTGTCTGTCACCACTCTCCACTCTGCCCTTTCAGCACTCACTGGAGCCCTGGGCTGGAGAGGGCACGGGAGCAGCTGGCTTCAGCCCTTGGTTGCACACTACAAGCCAGAGCTAGTTGTCAATCAGACAGCTGGGTAAAAAGCAGGGTGGACCACAATATGGTCGGGAATTTTCTAGAGTCTGAAGTGGCTCTGGGATGTCAGCTGAGAGCGGGCTTTAGCCCATTGTCGGCTGATTCATGGTCACAGGAGTGCAAAAGTTAGTGCACTCCCATGACTCTCAAGAGAAGTATGGCCAAAAAGCTTGGGCAATACTTCTCTTTTAATATCATTCTCACACCACCCACAATGCTCCAATGCCATTCTCACATCATCCAAACTGCACTAGTACCATTCCCACATAATCCATACTGCACTAATATCATTCTCACATACTCCTCCCTGCTCTTACGTCTTCAACACTGCACCAATACTGTTCCTTAACTGATCATTAATGTTTTGGTGAAGTGAGGATGATGAAGAAGCAGTATTAAAGAGGGGAATGCAATTAATGTAGTTTTGGTGAAGTGAGTATGATGGAGGGAGGCTGTATTAAAGCAGGAGGAATGCAGTCAATGAAGTGGTACAGTGTGGGGATCTGCTGCCCTCTACTGTTAGCTGCTAATGTCACAGTGTTATGTATTATTATGTATTAGCACTTCCTGTAGGCTGGTTTTGAAACTCCAGAAGGAAGAAGTGTAGCGAGGGAGAGTGAAAGATGCTGCTAAATCCAGACCAGATTGCGGTATTATGCAAGTATTCCTATGTTCTAAAAGTTTAAATGCAGCTGCCCACAGCTTCTTGAGTTTGTTTCGGAATCCGAGTGTAGCACCCTCCTAGGTAGGTGCTAGGTAAACACATATGTGGCCTTGTCTGCTTATCAGGAGGGCCTGATCTATTAGTTTAGCCTGTCACATGTTTCCAGGTGTGATTCACTGGGTCTGAGGGAGTGTCCCCACTGTAGCCAATGAGGGAGCTCATTGGACAGTGGAGGAAAACCAGCCAGTAGCATACTCTGTTTTATGTCAAAAAGAATTAGATAGATGGTGCCAAATAAATGACTTGATATTGCACCAACATCCCCATAAATGGTATCTTATCTCAGTTCCAGTGGGAAGGCATTCCTGCAATGCATTCTGGGATTGCACATAAATAGGAAGGGAGCATGTAACAGGGCGGGAGCATCAGTCCCAGGAGGAGTTGTCTCTCCTCCTGTCAGAGAGTGAAGGTGGTCCAGGCAGTCGGCCTACGGGGACCAGAGGTTGAGCTGTGATGCAGAGAGGGATCCAGAGTGTTGCTAACCGAGTGGAGCTGCTAGTCTTCAGGAAAAACAGTATCGTGAGTACTGAAGATCTGCCCAGGGGGTCTGCCTAAGAAAAGGGAACCACTCCAGAAGGTCAAGGGGATCCAGGAGCCAGCTAACCTGAAGTATTGGCAGTGAAAGGGGGTAGCAAGTGTTTAAAGCCCTGAAAATAGGGAAGTGAAAGGGGTCGCCAGTGTGGGCCCTGAAGCGTTCAGCAGTGCAGCAAAGGTGTACAAATAGCTACCTCAGACGAGAGTACCTCAGGGAGCTAAAAGGGACTTCCGTAGTAAAAAGGGAAGTTACAGCATCAAGTCAGCATTAACCAGCATCAAGCCAGCGCTAATCAGTGTCAAGCAGCATTTATTCAGAGTCCCCGTCAAGTTGTGTATAGTTCAATTGCAGGAGTATCCCACTCATCCCTTCTCCCATCCAAGTTCCTAAATAAACCTAAAAACCCAAAGATACTGGACTAGTTCTTGTCTCAGTGCTCACACTTGGAGAAACATGTTCAAAGGTACTTTTGTTGCACCCGGTGACCCAGGGAGACCCACAGCCAGCACCTATGTTGGGAATTGTGCTACATTAGTGTAGCACCCACCTAGATAGGTGCTAGAGAGTGAGTATAGTTTTTGGCTCTGTCTGCCTATCAGAGGAGCAGCAGGTAAATTCTATATTGCACTCTGCTTAATAGGGAGCAGGATCTGTGAGTTAGATCTGCTCAGTGTGCCCAGTGTGTGATTCATATGGTCTGAGGGAGTGTCCCCACTGTGCCCAATGGGGAGGCACATTGAACAGTGGAGGAAACCTGGCCAATGACACACAGGCTTTGTTACAGCCCCAGGGATTGGCACAGACAGTTGTCTCGGTGCATTGTGGGGTGGAGTATATAAAGCCAGGGGCAGGTGTGGTAGAGGTCTTTGGTGGGAAGCAGAGTCCCAGAAGGAGAATGGCCGCTGCCTCCTTTTCTGAAGTGGATGGTGATGGTCACAGGCAGTCGGCCTGGTGAACCAGCAGTGTGGAGCTGAACCCAGAGGTCCAGGAGAGCTGACTGGAGGAGTTGGGGCACTGTGAAGGGATCTCAGGGGTCTGCCCAGGAAGGGGACCACTCCGGGGAGTATAGTCAGTGGTCGGGTGTCGGCTGGTACAGTTTAAAGAGGGTGCTAGGTGTGTGCCCTGAAGAGAAATACAAACAGGAACATTTTACCTCAGATTCATCTAGTGGCAAGATGAAGCAGTGGCCTTGCCACATTCTCAAGTTAGAGTTATCAGAATTGTGAATAGTTCAAACGTTGGAGTATCCCACTCATCCCTTCTCCTATCCCAATATAAAGTAAAAACAACCAAAACATCAACCCCTAGACTGATCATTGACTGAGCCAAGAAAGTAAAGTGCTAAGATTTCTGCTTGCAGTTGCTATGGGTAACCCTGGGGAATCCAAAAGTGTTAAACACCAGCAGCTCTTAATTTGGCAGTGCTACACTAGTGACAAACAAGTCTCTTTCCTATTTTTATTAGTTTACATGCACAGTGACAAAAAGCTAGGTCTGTGCTACTGTATGTGTGTTTTGGCCACCAGTGTATATTCCAGTATAATAGTAGGTAAACTAATTTATTGCAATTGAGTTTATATGCAGCTCCTGTTATTTTAGTTAACCCTGTCCCTTCTGGTCTAGGATTCTTTAGCAAGTTTTAGCTTAGGGCTCAATTACCAGCATAGGCTAGGGACAAGTTAGGCACCTGAAGGCCACTTTTGGAAGTTAGAGGTCCAGCTTCATGTCAGATTAAAAACTGCTAGGAAGGGACTAAAGCACCAAGTATATAGACTGAGTCCCAGTGCCACAACACAGTTTCTGCATTTGAGAAGCTACATTCCAGGCTGGTTGGACAACAGTTGAAGGATGATCCCCATCACCGCTGATCTTGTCTTTATATCTTCGACACAAAGACAGACACCATATCGCGATCATCCTCAGGAACCCCTGCAACTAAACTTTGCTGCAATTTTTATCTAGATGTATCCTTATTAATAATGACATATACCCAGATATATGTGCACAATTTCACAAGGACTCTTGTTGGGCCCTTTTCTAAATATACCTACAGTGTTTGTATATTGGACATATGTGCTATTATTAAATCTCTCCTACTTATGTTTTGTGCTGGTTGCAGCACCCCCCACCCTCCCCTCCCCTCCCTTCCCAAGTATTTTCATTAGATTACTGGTTAATTTCCCAGGAAGGGAATTCCTTCTGTTCACAGAGGCCCTGTCCTGGGTGGAGCCACTGCCAACTTTATTATGAAACCCATGCTTCGACTTAGTGAAGGTTCTGGTTCTCGTATTTACCTACAGAGTTATTGCAATATCCTGTTTGGTGAGGGCCATCTGTTATAGTGCCCACCTACCCCCTCCCCAAAAGAGTGCTACAACAGTTAAGAAAATGGAGGAATAGTAATAAAATAGAGGGGGGAAAGGGATGCAGCCAGTGCAGTGTATTAGAGCAATGGGATTTATATTACAGATGTTCTTTGCTTAGTACAGCTTGTTGTAGTGAAGACCATACCAGTGTTTTGTTGCTGCAGTAAGGACGATGTTAAAGCATTAAGAGCAGAGTTATTACTGGTACTGTATATTAAGTTGATTTGCAGCTATGATACAGTAATCTATTCCGTGAATGGGAATCCCTCTGGATTTGTGCAGCCATTCTTTGTTCTGTGGCCTCTGACACATTGCGGTGATGGTGACTCATGGGGCGCGGCAGGAAGAGCAACTCTCTACAGAATGACTCAGACCGAATATACTCCGCACACTCAGCAGAGCATCATGTAACCCCTTCCCTGTCTAATGCCATAACATACACCTGTGCCATGACTCTGGTAGTGCATTACATACCTGGCACACCTCTGTAAATAGGTGCTACACAGAGCTCTACCTTTGAGACATCCTGCAGCTCAACGCCAGTGTTCTGGAAAGCTCTGGAAGGGGTGGTTCAAATGAAAAGTCCAAGAAAAATTTCACAATGCTTAAAATTCTTGCCAGGAGACTGAGGAGAGGAAAGTTAAAAACCACACTGTGCATGGCCAGAGCTAAGAGGCGTTATACATTGCTCATCTGCAATCCCACATAGGAGGGTCTGGTTTGTCTATATCCCTTATCTGGCGCTTATTTGGGCAGCGATTGTGCAATATATTGACTGTAGCTGGCAATGAAGAAGTTACACACAGCTTTGATACTGAAAAAAATAAGAAGCTGTGAATATCCAGATACAGTGTGTGAAGTCTGTTCTATACGTTACACAGCCTGTGCCTGGGGCTCTCCCTGATCCTCATCAACAATGAATGAGAAGACTTCCAAATCCAGCTCTGCAAGCTTTGCTGTCTTTTTTTAAACACTGTTTTGTAAGATACCATGGAAAACAAAGTGCAGCATGACCAGAGGCGCAGTTCTCTCCAAGGTCAGGGTTCTGAAATAGGACTAATAAAGATGTACTAAATTTAAAGAGACCCTATCCTATTAATATCATCATTCCTATAAAGCGAGTTATGTAAAGTCACCTTGTTTAATCTCCTTCTATTGATGATATTAAAGAGGCCTGAAACTGTTGCGGGTAATTGTCATCTTGGATTTGACATCAGCAGCCCTAGGCTGGCTTAGACCTGAAACATTGCTCTGTTGTATTCTACTGCTATCATTTATTTAGGTTGGAGGCTCACTAAAGAGCCTTTCATATATCTGATGATGGAACAGAGAGGGTGATGGTAGGAGCTCACACACTGCAGAGCACTAAATAATGGCAGAAGAGATTCCCCCATTCTGCACATATTACAATCAGCTCTCGATTTGGATCCATTTTTGTGTACTAACAAATCTTTTCCAATATTGTCACTTCTGTTTCATTAATCAATATTATTGATATATAAAAACTGCTGACTAAAAGTCCTATAGCCCTGTTTCCTGTGGAAGCATTGACAAAATGTAGCTGTCACTCTGTTGGAGTGGGTCACCCCTTTGGGGGGGGGGGGTTGATGGGAGCCCAGTCGGGGTTCTCAGTGAGGTCTGGAGTCCCTCACTAGTGCCAGTGATGGACTTTATTGCCTTTGTGGATCAATGCCAAATCCTGGACTCTAAAAGTACCATTTCAGTCTTTGCAGATGCCACTAAGCTATGCAGTGGAATAACTTCCTGACGGGATGTCTCCAACTTAGAAGCCGACCTCAATGCACTGTTCATTGGGCAACTATATGGCAAATGAAGTTTAATGTTAATAAATATAAAGGTATGCACTTGGTAGCTAAGGATATGAATGCATCATACATACTAGGGGGAGCAGAACTGGGGGAATCCATAATGGAGAAAGATCTGGGTGTTCTGGTAGAGCATAAGATTAATAATAGCATGCAATGCCTAGCTGTGGTTTCCAAAGCAAGCAAAGTCCTTTCTTGTATTAACCTTCCTAGCGGTATTCCCGAGTGTGACTCGGGGTAAGATTTTAGTGCCAAAAGCGGTAACCCCGAGTCACACTCGGGGTAGCGCTAGGAAGATCGCTGGATGCTGGAGGAGGTTTTACTTACCTTTTCTCCGGGATCCAGCGAAGACTGCCAGCGGTGTGCGGCGGCGGAGCTCTCTCCCGATCGTCTGCGAGCCCCGGCTTCCGTCTCCGGCGACGTGACGTCCGCCGGGGGGTGGAACCGGCGGCAAATTCGAATGTAAAATGCACCAAACACACTGATATCGTTCAAAATAAAATAAAATCACATTACATTACCCCCCAGTGCCCTTTCCTGCAGTTTTACTGTACTTTTTATGTAAATATATGTATATATATATATATATATATACATATATATACAGTATATATATATATATACGTATATATATACACATATACATACATATATATATATATATATATATATACACACACACACATATTATATATATATATATATATACACATATATATGTATATATATATATATATGTATATATATATATATATATATATATATATATATATACACGTAATTCTTGTGAATGAGCAGCCCAAACCAACTGTATACATTATATATATATATATATATATATATATATATATATATATATATATATATATATATACGTATATATATATATATAATATATATATAATATATGTATACATAATATATGTATACATACATATATATATATATATATAATATGTATAATAAATGTATACAGTTGGTTTGGGCTGCTCATTCACAAGAATTACATGCTTTCAGCACCTAAAATAATGGTACCGCTTTCAGCACCTAAAATCCAAAAGAATCATACCGCCAGGGAGGTTAAGAGAGGCATGGACTCCCTGTACAAATCATAAGCAATACCTCATCTGGAATATGCAGTTCAGTTTTGGGCACCAGTTCTCAAAAAGGATATCGGGGAACTGGAGAAAGTGCAGAGAAGAGGAACCAAACTGATAAGAGGCGTGGAGGAGCTCAGCTATGAGGAAAGAATAAAGGAACTGAATTTATTCTCTCTTGAGAAGAAGAGATTAAAGTGGTTGTATCCCGCTTTTTTTCACTTTTACCTACAGGTAAGCCTATAATAAGGCTTACCTGTAGGTACAAATAATATCTCCTAAACCGGCACGGTTTAGGAGATATTTACAGTGCATGCAGCCGCTCGCGCGAGCGGCGCATGCGCTCTGAAGGTCCGGGGGGACCTTCAATTAACTTGCCGGGAGCTTGCCGGAAAAATCACTCCCGCGCGCATGCGCGGGAGTGACGTCATCGCGGCTCCAGCCAATCAGCGCGCTGGAGCCGTCTCTTCCGGCCAATCAGCGCGCCGGAGCCGCCGAACCCGGAAGAGACGACGAGGGATCATGGCAGCGACCGCATCGATGTCCGGGGGTCCGTGTCGGGGCTTCGTTTTAAGGTAAGTTAAACATAATGGGCTAGTATGCGATGCATACTAGCTCATTATGCCTTTGTCTTGCAGGTTTTTTTTTTTTAGTTTTTTTTTTCATAGGGTTTACAACCGCTTTAAGGGGGGGGGGGGGGGGGGAGATGATCAACATGTACAAATACATAAGGGATCTATATGGTGAACATGGTGTTGAGGTATTCAACACCAGTTGAATTATACAGTTTCTTGGTCAATTTCCTTTAGATTTACCTTCAACTATGTAGTACAAGGGCCTGCCTGATTGCATACAACATTGAAAGTGTTTAGGTGTGACCTCAGATTTAATGGTTTTGGTAAATCTTAAGGAAAGTTGTAGAAGAAAATTGTATACTGTATGGCCAGCTTTAAGCCTCGTACACACGATCAGATTATCGGACAAATTTTCGTTCATTTTTTTGGTGGCATGCTAGTCTCATATGGAAAGTGAAGAGGTTACTTTCATACGAAAATTCTCGTAGGACAGATCTCAACTTCAGAAGGGATGTCATCAGTGGTGGGATTCAGCCGGTTCGCACCGGTTCCATAGAACCGGTTACTAACTTTCTGCAAGTTCGCAGAACTGGCTGTTCCCCCTGCGCGTCTAAGGACACGCAGTACAATTGAATGTCCCGCGCTCGGACCGCGCAGCTGCAGACGTGGCGGCCGGGGAGCAGAGCAGGGCGCCCCGACCCGCCCATTCTGTGACAATAGCGAATGAAAATTCGCTATTGTCACACAGATCTTCCTCCTGGCCAATCAGGGAGCGAGTCCTCCCACTTCCTGATTGGCCGAAAGGCAAACCTTGTGCCATTGGACGAGGAGGCGGGAGGACTGAGGACTCGGAGACGCGGGGAGCCAGGGACTGAAGAGAAGCTGCGTGACCGTTCGTGAGGTAAGTGCATGGGTCTCGCGGGGGGATCGCTGGCACTCTGCAATCATTGGGGGCAATGCTGTGGGCACTCTGCAATTATTGGGGGCAATGCTGTGGGCACTCTGCAATTATTGGGGGCAATGCTGTGGCACTCTGCAATTATTGGGGGCATGCTGTGGGCACTCTGCAATTATTGGGGGCAATGCTGTGTCACTCTGCAATCATTGGGGGCAATGCTGTGGGCACTCTGCAATTATTGGGGGCAATGCTGTGGGCACTCGGCAATTATTGGGGGCAATGCTGTGGGCACTGCAATTATTGGGGGCAATGCTGTGGGCACTCTGCAATTATTGGGGGCAATGCTGTGGGCACTCTGCAATTATTGGGGGCAATGCTGTGGGCACTCTGCATTGATTGGGGGCAATGCTGTGGGCACTCTGAAATCATTGGGGGGCAATGCTGTGGGCACTCTGCAATCATTGGGGGCAATGCTGTGGGCACTCTGCAATGATCATTGGGGGCAATGCTGTGGCACTCTGCAATGATCATTGGGGGCAATGCTGTGGCACTCTGCAATCATTGGGGGCAATGCTGTGGGCACTCTGCAATCATTGGGGGCAATGCTGTGGCACTCTGCAATGATTGGGGGCAATGCTGTGGCATTCTGCAATGATTGAGGGCAATGCTGTGGCACTCTGCAATCATTGGGGGCAATGCTGTGGTCACTGTGCATTGAAAGGGGGCACGCTGGTCTCTCTGCATTGAAAGGGGGGCACGCTGGTCACTGTGCATTGAAAGCGGGGCATGCTGGTCACTGTGCATTGAAAGGGGGCACACTGGTCATTCTGCATTAAAAGGGGGCACGCTGGTCATTCTGCTGGGAAAGTCGGAAGTGGTTACTAAAATGTTTGAATCGCACCACTGGATGTCATGTGTTGAATTGTTTTGTATGTAATCTTTTGTTTCTGAGCATGCCTAGTCTTGCCTAGTCTTACGAAAACTGTACTAATTAAACGAAAATTGGATGTTGAGTTCACGTACGATAACAATTTTTTAGCCTGCACATCCAGTTTTTGTCATACGAAAATTCGTAATCTGCTGTCGTAAGCACTATAATAAATCGGCATATCATTCTTCGGATAAAATTTTACTTCCGAATTTCTTATCCTGTGTACAGGCCTTTGGAGTCAACTCCAGACCTTTTACCTGGCTAATTGATGGAGAAATAACAAAGGAGTAGCCCACACCTAACCATGAAACAGCGTTTGATTCAATTGTCCAATAACTTTTTGGTCCCTTGGAAAAAGGGGGGTGGCTATTCTTAAGAGCTATAATTCCTAAACCCTTCCTCCGATTTGGATGTACATACCCTCAAATTAAATCTGAGAGTGTGCACTTTCAGCCCATATCCATTATATAACTATAGCTTGAAAATGTTATAGTAAATACCTGATTGGGGATTGGCGGATCGATCCTCGCTGAGCAAAACGGAGTCCGCCGGGCAGAAAGCTTGTGTGAAAGGACCCTAAATTATAGCATGGATGACATTCGTTGTGGGCAAAGGTGGGGGAAGAGGAAGAGGGAGCTGGGACAAATCCAAAATGGCGCCGGTTTCGGGAAGAACATGGGCAGTATGGGCTATACAGTATATATATATATATATATATATATATATATATATATATATATACCATCATCAGTAAAATGGCAAACATTTCCCTGTTGAACTTTTAGAAGACAAGCAAAATTAGCAGTGGTGTTTGAGGTTTATTTGCTGGTGGAAGGGAAAGTTCACTTCTGCTTTAAAGAACTATAATAAAGCTGCTTAAAGTGTGCTGACAACGTCATACATACTTTGCAAATGCTCATTGTAAGCTTGGCAAAAGCTTGCTGTACACAGTGCTCTCTTACAAGCTGAAGCCTGTGTGAACAAGGCCTTATTAGGTGGTATTAAACTCAAAACCAAAAATGTAATATATTGCTATTTACCAATCATTCAATGTGGTGGCTGAATCAGTTTTCTTTTTTCTTTGGCTTTTTCACTCCTGTATTTAGAGACACAACTCTGGCGGAATGAGTATAGGAGGCACAGCTGACAACAGCATTGTCAGTCTGAGGGGGGAGAGGGTAGTGTTAACTGTATTAGCAGATTTAGAACCACTAACAAATTGAAGCCAAAGTCCAGCTCACACTTTATTGTCAGTTACCACGACATTTTAATCATCTCTGCCAGGGCTAAATGGTTTGTTTCATCAAACTGATACATTTGGGCACCAGTTCTCAAAAAGAATATTGGTGAACTGGAGAAAGTGCAGAGAAGGGCAATCAATTGGATAAGAGTAGCTGAGGAGCTCAGCTATGAGGAAAGATTAAGGGGGGATATGATCAACATGTATCAATACATAAGGGGTCCATATAGTGAAATTGGTGTTAAGTTATTCACTTTAAGGTCATCACAGAAGACCAGGGGGCACTCTTTACGTCTGGAGGAAAAGAGATTTTATCTCCAAATACGGAAAGGTTTCTTCACAGTAAGAGCTGTGAAAATGTGGAATAGACTCCCTCCAGAGGTGGTTCTGTCCAGGCCAGTAGATTGCTTTAAAATGGCCTGGATTCTTTCCTAAATGTACAGTACATAATATAAATGGGTACTAACATATATAGGTAAAATTGATCCAGGAAATATCCGATTGTCTCTCCGGGATCAGGAAGGAACTCTTTCCCCTGCTGGAGCAAATTGGGTCATGCTTTGCTCAGGTTTTTCACCTTCCTCTGGATCAACTGTGGGTATGGGATTGTATGATTTATTTATTTTTTTATTTTTTTGTTAGTCTGAACTAGATGGACTTTTTCAACCTGACTAACTAAGTAACTATGTAACATTCTGATGGAGAGCTTGTGCTGTGAAAAGCAACCGACTTGCTGGCTGGATCACCAGATGAAAATAGAAAAAAGAGTGATTATAAAAGGAAACGAATTTAGCTGTTACATCTAAGAATTCTTAGGCTGCAATACAATAAATGTTTGCTTTTTTTCCCTGGGTCAGGAAGTGAGGGGAAATCTCTTAGGTTCTGAAACAGACAGCTAAAATGTATGGCCATGTACTGTATATGTTTTTCTTATTTATATTCTGCTTCTTTATGTTACTTCCTATATATACAGTATGTAGCAGGGGACTGTAGCCTACTGGGGCTCTTCATAGATATATATATATATAAATACAATATACACTATCTCACAAAAGTGAGTACACCCCTCACATTTTTGTAAATTTTTTATTATATCATTTCATGTGACAACACTGCAGAAATTACACTTTGCTACAATCTAGCAAACCAGCGGTTTAGACATTAATGGCTGTGTGTTGAGTTATTTTGAGGGGACAACAAATTTACACTGTTATACAAGCTGCACACTCACTACTTTACATTGCAAAGTGTCATTTTTTCAGTGTTGTCACATGAAAAGATATAATAAAATATTTATAAAAATGTGAGGGGTGTACTCACTTTTGTGAGACACTGTATCTACACTATATTACCAAACGTACCGGGACGCCTGCCTTTACACGCACATGAACTTTAATGACATCCCAGTCTTAGTTTGTAGGGTTCATTATTGAGTTGGCCCACCCTTTGCAGCTACAACAGCTTCAACTCTTCTGGGAAGGCTGTCCACAAGGTTTAGGAGTGTATCTATAGGAATGTTTGACCATTCTTCCAGAAGAGCATTTGTGGGGTCAGGCACTGATGTGGACGTGAAGGCCTGGCTCGCAGTCTCCTCTCTAATTAATCCCAAAGGGATGCACCAGTGCACAAAGCAAGGTCCAAAAAGACATGGATGAGTGAATTTGGGGTAGAGGAACTTGACAGAGAGTCCTGACTTCCACCCAATAGAACAGCTTGGGAATGAATTAGAGTGGAGACTGTGATCCAGGCCTTTTTGTCAACATCAGTGCCTGACCTCACAAATTCGCTTCTGGAAGAATGGTCAAACATTCCCATAGACAACTCCTAAACCTTGTGCACAACCTTCCCATTAGAGTTGAAGCTGTTATAACTGCAAAGGGTGAGCCAACTCAATATTGAACCCAACGGACTAAGACTAGAATGCCATTAAAGTTCATGTGCTATAAAGGCAGGCGTCCCAATACTTTTGGCAATATAGTGTATATTGAAAATGTACAAAGCAACTTTGCTGCCTCCCTCAAGAAGGGGAAAAGTACGGGTTCACTTTAAGAGTCGGTTCACACTGGGGCGGCACGACTCTGTACTACTTCGGGGGCGACTTGTGCAGTCCCGTGCACCGCGACTTTGGCGCGACTTGCACGGACTTCACATAATGGAAGTCTATGCAAGTCGCTCCGAGGTTGCCCCGAAGTAGTACAGGACCCTTTTTCTAAGTCGGAGCGACTTGTGTCGCTCCTATTAGAACGGGTCCTGTAGCAGTCAATGGACTGCGAGGGACCGCAACTTGTCAGGCTGACAAGTCGCCTGACAAGTCGCTCTAGTGTGAATCGATTCTAAATCAAATTTTAGGGGGACTTGTGATTAATCCAGAGTTGTCATTTTTGCAGCTAGAATTCTTTGTCATCATGCAGTTTGGTTATGTGTTAAATAAATGGCCCCCTGCCAAGAGTGTAAACCACTTTTTTCCACACTTGATTTCCTTGATACAAATCTCTGCATGAATGATAGTGAAACAAACCTCAATGCCAAAAACATTTTACTAACAGTGGCAAACAGTAATCGTAGGCATGACAAATTTTATTCAGAACATACTGAACTTTCCATTTTTACCTGTCAGTCCCCTTGATCCTATCAGTTTTATCCAGGCACACTTACTGCACAAGAACAAGAGTCAGTGAGTACAAGCTGATGACATTTCTCAAACAAGACGTGTCGGTGTAAAAGCAGTTTATAGCACCTTTCTTCCAACCTACATTCTACTTGCCTAGTAATTCAGGACTTCTTGACTAGTAATAGCAGGACTAGGTGGGGATTTTACCACCCTTCTCCCTACTGAAATCCATTTCTTACTCATTTATTACATCCCCTATATGTCCAACTTTGCTCAAGTCCCTCTGCATGGTGTTTAAGTGGTATTAACCCAAGAGTAACATTATTTATATTGTAGCTTACCAGTTCTTTATTTTATTTTTGATCTGGTCAGTAAGTCTGTTTTTCAACAGAACAAGCTCTCCTGCAAATGTGTCGGTTGAGTGTTGAGACAAACCATTTACCCATGACAGAGTGCTTACATCAGCTTATATTTATTCATTGTAAATCCTTTATTCCAAAAGAAAAAAACTGTTTCAGTAACTGCTTGTGTAACTGCCGTCTGAGCTGGAGCTTGGCTTCAGTTTGCTGGTATATCTAAATCTGCTAGTACATCTAACACTCCCCTCCCCCCAGAATGACAATGCTGCTGTCCAAAGGTGCCCCCTGTGCTCCTTGATCCAGAGTGTAAACACTCTAGTACAGGAGATGTGTTACTGGCAGAGATGTATAGTAACTAAGTAGAACTACTTCACTACTGTACTTAAGTACCGAAAGGCGGTATCTGTACTTTCCTGGTGTAGAATTTTTTTCTCCTACTTCCACTTTTACTTCACTACATTTTTTCGATGATTTCAATACTTCTACTCCATTATTTTTTTTTTTGTGCTGCATAGTTACTCGTTACAATTATAAAAATTACCACTGCCAGAACCGTAGATGGCAGGTTTCATGAAGTTCAAAAAAATGTGTATAATGTCATGTGTAAATCAGCGCATACGAAAATAAATGCTACTGTATGTATAAATAAAATGGTCTACATATCTGCTGTTAAGGGGAAAGAGAACCTCCCCCAACCAAGGAGAGTCACAAGCGTACATAGACCTTTTTTCTGGTAAGAGGCTGATTTTGCTTTTTTCACTGGAAGTTGAGAGCACAGGTTTTGCAGTTTTGTTTCACTGGAAGAGTCTATTTGGATATTATTTTGCACTTACCTTCATCCGCCGGGTAAGGGGGAAATCCACAAGGTGGTGGGATTCTGCACGTATTATTTGGAATGGCACCTGTTTGATTCCTGCACCTTTGAAAATATATTCATCTTGTTTTGTCACATATATATGGTATTATGGCATTATGGCATTATATATATATATATATATATGGACTTTTTATTGACTTTGATTTCATACACTCTTCCTTTTTTTCATTATTGGACTATATTGTTGTATATCACATTGGTTTATATATGATTTTACACACCAATAAGCTGTGGGGAAAAAAAATATGCAGGGAAGAGAAGGAGGGATGCTTTAAAGGGGAAAGGGAGGGGCATACTTTATCTGTTTTTGTTTACAAAAAGTTACAGCCAAAGGAATTGTGATTGTCCTTTAGGTTAATCATTTGAAATAATAAAAAACAATATGATGTTCAAACTTTTGACTTCTTTCTTTAATAGATACATAACACAGTACTTGTACTTTTACTTTCAGTACTTGAGTAGCAATTTTTTTTTAAAAACTACTGGTACTTTTACTTTCAGTACTTGAGTAGCAAAATTCTAAAAAAAACTACTTGCAATACTTAAGTACAAAAAATGTTGAATACTTTATGAAATGAATGCAGCTGCCACATTTAAAGATTGGTAAGCTGCAATATATTACATTTTTGGCTTTGGGTTTAATATTGCTTTAATTCCTAAGGGCTTCTTTGCTGTGGATTATTTCTTAAATATTTGACAGGAGGCATTATGTTACATGTTTTAATCCTTAAAAGCCTGCACAAACCTGCAGCGACCACATGCATTGCATGTGGTTGTGGAGTGGGTGCTATGCGGCCCCATTCACTTGAATGGGTCACGTTCAGCAGGCGGTACTGACCTCCGAACACAATGAGAGCATTGATCGGGAGCCGATCAACACACCTTTTTTGCTCATGCCCCTTTGACAGAAGCTTGCCAAAAGGCCGGACCGACTGCAGTACACACAGGCCGAATGTCAGCGGGTTTCTATTGAATCGGCCGATGCTGCCCGACAATTAGCCCATGTGTACTAGGCTTAAGACACTACAGATGCATTTTAATGCCCATTGCAGCCCAGTTCTCCATGTTCATTCAACCTACACTATATTATCAAAAGTATTGGGACGCCTGCCTTTACACACACATGAACTTTAATGGCATCCCAGTCTTAGTCCATAGGGTTCAATATTGACTTGGTCTACCCTTTGCAGCTATACGAGCTTCAACTCTTCTGGGAAGGCTGTCCACAAGGTTTAGGATTGTGTCTATGGGAATATTTGACCATTCATCCAGAAGCGCATTTGTGAGGTCAGGGACTGATGTTGACGAAAAGGCCTGGCTCTCAGTCTCCGCTCTAATTCATTTCAAAGGTGTTCTATCAGGTTGAGGTTGGGGTAGAGGAACGTGACTGGCCTGCACAGAGTCCTGACCTCAACCTAATAGAACAGCTTTGAGATGAATTAGAGTGGAGACTTCGTGCCAGGCCTTCTCGTCAACATCAGTGCCTGACCTCACAAATGCGCTTCTGGAAGAATGGTCAAATATTCCCATAGACACAATCCTAAACCTTGTGGACAGCTTTTCCCAGAAGAGTTGAAGCTGTTATAACTGCATAGAGTGGGCCAACTCAATATTGAACCCTACGGACTAAGACTGGGGTGCCATTAAAGTTCATGTGTGTGTAAAGGCAGGCGTCCCAACACTTTTGGTAAAATAGTGTATATCAACTTCTGTGATAAATACAGATTCCAATACACATAATGCCAGTCAGCGTACCAATACATCCTAGTCTGAAGATTTGCCATGCACTTGTGTTGTTTGTGTATGGTGAGATATGCTTTTGCACTGACCTGTGCTGCGTGCATATAACAGCCTGCTGTGTTTACTAGAAAGGTGAATGGACATGGTAATGCACAGGTATATCCATCTACTTGTGTGTAGTGATTGAGGTGGAAAAGCCAGTATTAAAAGAATAGCTGAACAAACAACCTGCAGGGTCAGAGGTCACCTAGAAGTGTTGCTTCAGGTGAATTTTCTGGTAACAGGGGAGCCTTTGACAGGGAGGACAATGAAACAGCTGACAACCACCTGAGAAATTTTACTCTAACACAGGGGTGTCAAACTCAATTTTATCGTAGGCCACATCAGCATTATGGTTGCCCACAAAAGGCAGATGATAGGGAAATTGCATACTTCATATTCCTTATTAAGATTGGCCTCACAAATATCTAATAAAGCTTCTAATATCTTGGTTATTCTAGTAACATTTAGCTGGCTCATGCCTTTGGAATGTTATTGTTCAACTGATGAGTCCTTGAGGGGTCATATTGCTAAGGGAGTTGGCTTGGAGGCAGGGCCGGTTTTAGACAAAGTGTGGCCCTGGGCAAACCTAAAAGTGGGGCCCCAAATATTTTTATATTCTACCAAAAATATAGGCGCCATATATGGTGATATGCTGCGTGGCACCCAATTGCACCAACCGGCAAGGGAAAGGGAAGAGAGGGGCCGTGTCCTTCCACAGGTACGCTAGGAATCTGTAAGATCGGTGCTATGGGCTCCTGACAGTGACGTGGCCCCTTTGTAAAATCTTTAGACACAAGGAACAAAAGTGCAATAATTTATAAACAAGTGCAATATAAATAATTCACAAACCAAGACCAGTGCATTACAAAAATCATACATAGACAAAACCAGAGCATTACAATAGTAAATTGCCAGGTCTAGGTGGGGTAGGGTTGCTACCTCACCCCTTTAATCCAGGACACATACGAATTACCAGTGGCGGCTGGTGCTCAAAATTTTTTTTTTGGGGGGGGGGGGGGCGCAAACAGAAAAATGTAATAGGCATTGCTTTGCGGCAAAAAACGCTGTAAAAAATTGCGTGACTTAACAAACAATCATTAGGTTGGTTCAAGATTGACCAGCGTGTCCCCATTCACTGCAGAGTGACCAGCATGTCCCCCATCAATGCACAGTGTCCACAATGCACAGTGACCAGCATGTCCCCCATCAATGCACAGTGACCAGCATGTCCCCATTCAATGCACAGTGACCAGCATGTCCCCCATCAATGCACAGTGACCAGCATGTCCCCCATCAATGCACAGTGACCAGCATGTCCCCATTCAATGCACAGTGACCAGCATGTCCCCATTCAATGCACAGTGTCCAGCATGTCCCCCATCAATGCACAGTGACCAGCATGTCCCCCATCAATGCACAGTGTCCAGCATGTACCCCATCAATGCACAGTGTCCAGCATGTCCCCCATCAATGCACAGTGTCCAGCATGTCCCCCATCAATGCACAGTGTCCAGCATGTTCCCCATCAATGCACAGTGTCCAGCATGTCCCCCATCAATGCACAGTGTCCAGCATGTCCCCCATCAATGCACAGTGTCCAGCATGTTCCCCATCAATGCACAGTGTCCAGCATGTTCCCCATCAATGCACAGTGTCCAGCATGTCCCCATTCAATGCACAGTGACCAGCATGTCCCCCACCAATGCACAGTGACCAGCATGTCCCCATTCAATGCACAGTGACCAGCATGTCCCCATCAATGCACAGTGTCCAGCATGTCCCCCATCAATGCACAGGGTCCAGCATGTCCCCCATCAATGCACAGGGTCCAGCATGTCCCCCATCAATGCACAGTGTCCAGCATGTCCCCCATCAATGCACAGTGTCCAGCATGTTCCCCATCAATGCACAGTGTCCAGCATGTCCCCCATCAATGCACAGTGTCCAGCATGTCCCCCATCAATGCACAGTGTCCAGCATGTTCCCCATCAATGCACAGTGTCCAGCATGTCCCCATTCAATGCACAGTGACCAGCATGTCCCCCACCAATGCACAGTGACCAGCATGTCCCCATCAATGCACAGTGACCAGCATGTCCCCCATCAATGCACAGTGACCTGACCGGCATGTCCCCATCAATGCACAGTGACCAGCATGTCCCCCATCAATGCACAGTGACCTGACCAGCATGTCCCCCATCAATGCACAGTGACCTGACCAGCATGTCCCCATTCAATGCACAGTGACCTGACCAGCATGTCCCCCATCAATGCACAGTGTCCAGCATGTCCCCCATCAATGCACAGTGTCCAGCATGTTCCCCATCAATGCACAGTGTCCAGCATGTCCCCCATCAATGCACAGTGTCTAGCATGTCCCCATTCAATGCACAGTGTCCAGCATGTCTCCCATCAATGCACAGTGTCCAGCATGTCCCCCATCAATGCACAGTGTCCAGCATGTCCCCCATCAATGCACAGTGTCCAGCATGTCCCCCATCAATGCACAGTGTCCAGCATGTCCCCCATCAATGCACAGTGTCCAGCATGTCCCCATTCAATGCACAGTGACCAGCATGTCCCCATCAATGCACAGTGACCAGCATGTCCCCCATCAATGCACAGTGACCTGACCAGCATGTCCCCATCAATGCACAGTGACCAGCATGTCCCCCATCAATGCACAGTGACCTGACCAGCATGTCCCCCATCAATGCACAGTGACCTGACCAGCATGTCCCCATCAATGCACAGTGACCTGACCAGCAGTTCCCCCATCAATGCACAGTGACCTGACCAGCATGTCCCCCATCAACGCACAGTGACCTGACCAGCATGTCCCCATTCAATGCACAGTGACCTGACCAGCATGTCCCCATTCAATGCACAGTGACCTAACCATTATGTCCCTCATCAATGCAGTGTCCAGCATGTCCCCATCAATGCGTGACCCCCCCCAGAGGACTTCACTTACCTCTGGTGCCACTGCCGTCACCGTGTCTGGCGTGCTGCTCGGGACTCGGTCGGACGTCTTCTCCCTCCGAGTCCTCGTCTCGACCTGCATGCGCGCTGCCCGTCACCGTTCCGACTCCCTGGCGACCGTGCTGCTCGGGAGTCGACTTCTTCCTCCTCCATGCTGCAACTCGGTCGGCGCCGCCCGCTGCCTCTTCTCTGACGGCGTACGGGAAGGTGTGGTGAATTTGGTGGGGGGATCACATATTAGGGTGGGGGTGTCAGTGGTGAATTGTGTGGTTTTGGGGGGGGGCTACACCGCCACTGTATCATACCCCCCCTCGCACACAATTCACCACTGATCTCCTCACCAAATTCACCACTACTGTGTCATTCCCTCCGAATGACACAGCAGTGGTGAATTTGGTGAGATTACATATTGGTGGGGGTGTCAGTGGTAAATTGTGTGGTGGTGGGGGGTGGGAATGACACAGCGGTGGTGAATTTTGTGGGGAAATCACATATTGGTAGGGGGGTTTGTCCCACAAAATTCACCACCGCTGTGTCATTCCCACCCCTACACCACCACTGACACCCCCACCAATATGTGATCATGTCCCCCAAATTCCCCACTGCTGTGTCATACCCCCCACACCACCACCAATATGTGATGTCCCCCAAGTTCACCACTGCTGTGTGTGTCGTTGTCCCCCCATCACACAATTCACCACTGACACCCCCACCAATATGTGCTCTCCCCCAAGTTCACCACTGGCACTATGGTGAATTTAGGGGAGATCACATGTTGGTGGGGATGTCAGTGGATGTGGTAGTTAGCTGGGCTTGCTTATTATCTACTCACTGACCTCTGTCACCACTTATGAGGACACCATAGAAAGACAGCGCCGCCGTCCTCCCACAGATGCAGCGCTGGCCACTGGACTCCTCCTCCCACTTCCATAGCACGGCCGCCGGGTCCCTCCCCTCCTCCCACTTTAATGCCATTGGCCGCCGGGTCCCTTCCCTCCTCCCACTTCAGTAGTGACAGCCGCCGGGCCCCTCCCCTCCTCACACTTCAATATAGAACTGGTCGCCGGGCCCCGCCCCCTAATTCTATAGCGGCGGACGCAGGGCCCCTCCACTCCTCCCACTTAGCGCTGGTCGCCGAGCGGCAGTTCCCGGCGATAGCCCGATGTTGTCTCACTCTGAGACAACATCGGGTGAATTAGTGCTGTACTGGGCGGCGGGTTCCCTTCCCGTCCGAAGTGCCCGACCGACCGGCGACCGCTCAGTCTGCCCCTGGAGCCCGCTGGCCGCTGCTGACAGTGGCCCGGGGCCCCTGGACATTCGGGGGCCCTGGGCAGTTGCCCAGTTTGCCCCCCCCTAACGCCGGCCCTGCTTGGAGGTTGTCTTTACCTTACATTCAAGACCTATATACCACAGCCAAATCCTATAAGGTCTTTGTCCCATTCAGAGCTTGCAACCATGACAGCATCTGTGGTCACCTGTGCCATATTATGGGACCCATGGCGGAAACAGCATCTTTAGTTAAGTATTCTTGTTATATTTTCTTTATCTCTATCTGTATCTGTCATTATCTTTAATAAATGTTATACTTTTAAGCACTTGAGTGAACTCTCTTTGCACATATCGAAAAAAAAAAAAAGAACTAAAACTATCACGCGACCGAGATATATGTAAAACTCAAAGGCGTAACTAGATTTTTCAGGGCCCCGGTGCAAGGAATCATTTTTTTGCACTATAACAAAGTAAAACATTTTTACTTGGGGCGGTAATGGTGGTGAGGGGTGTGGGATCAGGGGCGGCGGTGGTGGGGAGGGGTGTGGGATCAGGGGCGGTAATGGTGATGAGGGGTGTGGGATCAGGGGCGGCGGTGGTGGGGAGGGGTGTGGGATCAGGAGCGGTGATGGTGTTGAGGGGTGTGGGATCAGGAGCGGTAATGGTGTTGAGGGGTGTGGGATCAGGAGCGGTAATGGTGTTGAGGGGTGTGGGATCAGGGGCGGTAATAGTGTTGAGGGGTGTTGGATCAGGGGCGGCGGTGGTGGGGAGGGGTGTGGGATCAGGGGCGGCGGTGGTGGGGAGGGGGGTGTGATCAGAGGTGGTGATGGTGGTGAAGGGGGGGGGTGAGATTAGTGGCGGCGATGGGGAGGGGGGTGGGATCAGTGGCGGTGGTGAGGGGGGGGTGGATGGTGGGGTGGGATCAATGGCCGTGATGAGGGGGGGTGATGGTGGAGAGGGATCAGTGGGGGCGATGGTGGGGGGAGTGGAGGAGGGGTGGGATGTGATGTCACCACTACCTCTGTCTTACTGATCCAATCCCCCCACCACCGCAGATCTCATCCCTACACCCCCAAAAGCTCTGTTGTAGAGGATGAGATCTGTTCTGTGCCAGGCATGGGATGGGATCATTAAGAGGCAGCATTCCAGTAAGCCAGCAAAGGTGGAGTTTGGGATCAAAAAGGCAAGTTGAAGTTCACTTACGATTAGCAGTCAGTCAGCGTCGAGGCGATGGATTTCCCCCTCACTCAGGCTCAGCAACTCCAGCCAGCCAGGCAGACACAGCATGTGGTCTCCTTTACACTGCACACACATGACATACCGCTGTACCGCATACCGCTGTACCCACAACGATCGGGGAAGGCGGCATCCAGCCCAGACTAGTCTCTCACTCAGCTCAAGCCACCACTAGCGAACAATCATCAGGCGGACGGACGGGCCCCCTCACGCCGCGGCCGCTGTAAGAAAACAGGGGCTGGCGGGCCCCCCCTCAGGTAGCGGAACTCCAGGGCCCAGTCATCAAGAGCCCCCCCCCCCCCATCTTCAAAAGTCAAGAATCACCCACCTTCCCTTACATCATCATAGTTGATGGCTATAGCCAACGGCACTGATTGTTCAGGAAAAACTCGACAGGCTGGTTGTAGACAAGTCAATCCATAAATCAATTGTGTACAACCAGCTAGCCCATACATGGATCGAAACTTGCCTGGTTCAGCAGGGACCGGCTGAATTTCAATTTATGTGTGGCCAGAGTGGAATGGAGGGAGTAGGTTTTCAGTTTTTGGAAAGTTAGGTCACCCAACAATTTATTACTCTCAAAGCCCTGGTGTATCCCTAATGTGTGCAGTGCACATGAGCAGGGGCAGACTGGCAACTTTCGGCCCAGGGGGCAAGTACAGACCAGAGGCCCATGGTGCAGCGACTTGGCCCCCCTCCCATTCTCCCTCTTCCCCGCCTCTTCTTGACCCCCATTTCGGGCTGAAGCTCCACTCCAGATACTCTCTACTCACCGGCCGAATCTGGGGGGCAGTTGGGGGGAGCTGGGACAGCTTAGTCGGGGCTGCCTGGGGTAGGAGAGTCTCCAGTGGGGCATGGAACCGGCCTCTGCTCAGACACAGTTTGTACCATCTATGTTAATGCTGGGGGGGGGGGGAGGCCTGTGCTCTGTCCTTGTCTTCATCCCACACTCAGTAGGTCAGTGGCGGGGACTTTTTACTTCTCTTCACCAGGAATCCTTTAGGCATGTCTGGCAGACATCAGGGCGGCCCAGGGGGCAATTGCCCCCCTGCCCCCTGGCCCAGTCCTCCCCTGCACATGAGTCCCAAGGAGGAGGGGACCCTATGTGCACTCACTGCACACAATGAGGATTCGATTAGGGAAGCACTTCTCTGCCTAGGCAACCGAAGAGCTACCCATTTGTTCTGATTATCACGTTTTTATGTGGAGACAGTGAGGCACCGAGGATGCCTAAATAAGCCACATGGCTCCTCTCGTTTCAGTCCTAACTGCATATACTGACAATCAGTAATGGGGTGGCTGTAATCAGCACTCTCTGGCTTTCCAGCTGTACTCTGATTGAAATATGTCGCCTTCAGGCTTGTTTCAAAGTGCAAAGCTTTTTATTCTTGTACGATCACATCAAAAAGCTCTAGCATCGTTTTTCTTTGTGATCATAGAAGAATAAAGAGCTTTGCAATTTAAAACACACTGATTGGCGTGCTGGCGGCAAATTTTAAGTCATATCAGCACCCTTTTAATCACATGTATCATGTGCGAGAGGAAAATACCACATGCTCTTTTCTGGTAATGCAGTATGAATGATAGACTATCTTCGGAAGAGATAAGGAAACACTCAGTCGCTGTTGTTTACTTAGAGACTTTTACTGAGACTTTCACATCTGTTTTGTATCTGTTCACAGCAATATTGTATATCATTTTTGTAGGATACAAGTATTTGTGGACGATCACCCCCCACCCCCCCCCCGCGCGGGATACAAATGGGACAGCCGCAATCAGAGGCCTCCTTACCTTAGGGGGTAGATGACAAGGATCCGGGGTAAGGCTGCTGCTCCATGCTCCAGGTACTCCTTGCCCTCGGGTCGTTGCTTCTCCTCCCAGCTGAACAGGAAGTGGGTCCCAATTGGCCGGGAGTCCTAGGAGAATCAGGAAGACAATAGCGAATAATTATTCGCAATTGTTACACAACTGGGTGGGCTCAGGGCGCAGTGCTCTGTGCCCCGGGCCCAACTTTTTTTGCAACCAATTCAAGCTTCAGGCTCTGATCCTGTGCTTAAAAAAAAACCCTATTGAAATCCATGCGCCCGATGCCCTGCATGTAGATAAGGGGCGGGCGCATGGATTAGGGAGCGGTGCCCCTGCGCCCTGTAGGACAGCCTACCACTGAGGTGGAGACAAGTGGGTGCTGTGGCGGCACAGAAAGGTGCAGGATCTGTAGGAGTTCTTTTCTCCTCTCCTCTGCCATGGGGGTCAGAGAAAAGCCTCTGAAGCACAGAATCTGGCAGAGGAGTTCTGTCCTCCTCTCAGCTGCCTGCTGCTAAGACAAGGAAGGGGTGGTGCTACAACTGCAGGAGAGGTGCGAGGGCCACATGAAATGGCTGGCGGGCCGGATTCATCCCGTGGGCCTTGTGTTTGACATGTGCTAAGGGGTGTTTTTAAAGCGGTTTCTTAACAAAATAAAGCATAAAGACATGGACGGATTTGCATTTGCTTTGAATATTGAAAATCATTTAAATAACATGTTCAGTTTGTGGTGCTCAGATACAGTCAATCTTTGCTTTGAGTTAACTTGCACAGATTTCACCTAAACTTTTGGCTGTATCTGTGGATAAGTGATTTGGTCACTTTATGTTAATTATAGGGGAGACAGCGCAAATACTTATTGAACTTTTTTTTAAATCACATTTTGAAAGAGTTTGGATGCATTTGCTGAGAGGGGGGGGGGGGATAATAATAGCTGCAGGTATGAATGTGCTTCTGGGACCCTTAAATGATACATGGACTGGTAAGACATACAATACACTATATCACCAGAAGTATTGGGACGCCTGCCTTTTCACGCACATGAACTTTAATGGCACCCCAGTCTTAGTCTGTAGGGTTTAATATTGAGTTGGCCCACCCTTTGCAGCTAAAACAGCTTCAACTCTTCTGGGAAGGTTGTCCACAAGGTTTAGGAGTGTGTCTATGGGAATGTTTGACCATTCTTCCAGAATCACATTTGTGAGGTCAAGCACAGATTTTTTAGAGAAGGACTAACTCGAAGTCTGAGCTTTAATTCATCCCAAAGGTGTTCTATCAGATTAGGGCCAGTCAAGTTCCTGCACCCCAAACCCACTCATCCGTGTCTGTATAGACCTTGCTTTGTGCACTGGTACAAATCTTTTGGTGAAGGGGAATTATGGTGTGGGGTTGTTTTTTAGGGGTTTGGCTTGGCCCTTAGTTCCAATGAAGGAACTCTTAAGGCGTCAGCAGACCAAGACATTTTGGACAGTTCTATGCTCCCAACTTTGTGAGAAAAGTTTTGGGGGTGGCTGCATTCATTTTCTTTTTTAGGCTTTCTTTCTTCTATTTCCATCTGGTGATCTGGCCAGTAAGTCTGTTGCTTTTAAAAAGAACAAGCTCTAAGGCAAATGCATCAGTTACAGAGATGAGACAATCCATTTAACACTGACAGGGGTGCTTGCAATGATCAGCTTTTATTTATGTAAAACCTTTATCCCAAAAGGAAAAACAACTACTACTATTATGAGCTGAAGTTTGGCTTCAGTTTGTTGGTGTATCTAAATCTGCTAGTATATCTAACTCTCCACCTCCAGACCATCACCAGACTGATAATGCAGCTGTCCAAATGTGCTCCCTATGCCCCTTCTTCCAGAGTGTAGATACTCTAATGCATGAGGTGTGTTAGTGGTAAGATCACCAGGTGGGAATAGAAGGAAAAAAGCCAAAGAAAATAAAACAAATGCAGCCACCACATCTAATGTTTGGTAAGCTATAATATATTACATTTTTGGTTTTGAGTTTAATACCACTTTAAATAATATCTATGCAAGGATATACTAGCTTTTAACATCACAGAACATATTTTCAGATATTTCAAAATGAAGCGTGGGTGTGTCTACTTTTCCAATCACTCTCAAGTCACCACTTATTACATTTATCCTGATAAGAGACTTGGAAGTTAAACTCTTCATTGCTGAAGAATCAGGTGGTGGTTAAAGTGATTGTAAAGTCTTGTGGTTTTTTTTTTATAAATAACAAACATGTTCTACTTACCTCCTCTGTGGAGTAGATTTGCACAGAGCAGTCTGGATTCTCCTCTTCACTGCTAATGGCTCCTCCCTCCTGTCGTGTGCCCCCACAGCAAGCAGCTTGCTATGGGGGCACCAGAGCCGAGCTGCAGATCTATGTGTCCATTCAAACATGGAGCTGCCTTTCGTCCCGCCCCTCTCCCTCCTGATTGGCTAACTGACTTTGATTGACAGCAGCGGGAGCCAATGGTGCCGTTACTGTGTCTCAGCCAATCAGGAGGGAGAGACCCGGACTTGTGGACATTGCTGGATAGAGATGGGGCTCAGGTAAGTATTGGGGGGGCCTTCTACCTGGTACAGTAAAGGATGTCAAGTCATCTGTGCCCAGGCTTGCCACAAATAGGTAATTCAGCACTGAGAAATCCTCTCTGCTTTTTTGTTGGGTTAAAAGCCGACACATGAGAAAAATTTGTGTCGCCACACTTCCGCTGCTGTGACTGACATCTGATGTATTTCAGGGGGAGTGTGTCCAGCATTCCAGCAGTAGATCTCTCCTCCTTTCTCCTTAAGCTCTCCCAGGATTTGCTGCTCCAATAGCTTTTTGTGTATGTGTGTGCTATTCTCTATTCAATTTGTATATTGGTCTTTATAGCAGCACCAACCTTAGAAATGTGTGTTTAGGGTGTGCCCCCCAATATCTTGTTTGATAAATTGCATTTGGACATGTGGGCAAAATACTATGGAGCCTTTGTTTTATACAGAATGCCTGGCGGGTCTACAACCACTTTAAGGATCAACACCAACAGAACTTAAAGACCAACACCAACTGGACTCAAAACCTACCTTTCAAAAAACAGTTATATTCCCGACCCGTGTCGGGAATGTTACTGTGACATTGTTTGTGCTCTCAACCAAACTGTCAAACCATCCAATGGTTGGAGTCATAACTGATCACATGTGCAGCATCATGGTATTTGAAGATTAAACAGATGCCAAGATGGCAGCTTCCTGGGCTGAGAACAATTCGAGATTTTACTTCCACTTTAAGGATCAACACCAACAGAACTAGAATTAGCAAATTGCTCGATGTTTTAAGCAATATTTTGAACAACTAGATAATCTGCTGCAGCCAGGGAGGAATGTCCCAGGGGATATGTCAAGGTAAAAAATTGATGAGAATATTGACTTGTCAGCTATGTCAAGATTCCCAGTGGATTTTATAGAGACATTATAGGAATCAATTAGCTCCCAGAAGGTCTGTGGAGTTGTTCAACAGATGGTAACAGGTTAAACATACGGGCCCAATGGATTTGTTTTAGAATATTGTAAGACATAGCTGCATTCTTTGGCTTCTTTCTTTAGAGAAGCCTATATGTCAGTTGCTGATTTTGTTAGGAGACAACTCATATCCTCAACAACACTGCGTTAGAAATTGTACATTTGTCTTGTTCATCCGCTAATCATTGGATAGATATTCAGTACAGGCTTAGCCGATGTCTTCTAGACGTGGTGTTATGGACAGCACACACCTACTAATCGTAGAAAAAAAATCGTAGAAAAAAAAAGCTTAGTTCACATTAGTGTGATTTCAGGTGCATCCTAAACCATACAGAATCACAACAGGGAAAGACAACGCTTGCTCCTCCTTAAAGGATTAGTTCACCTATACCAAAGAACTGCCCATGCAGATAAGGGGAGGGGGGGGGGGGGGTCTGTAGATATAAATAAACTGTGCAGCTATGACTCTATAGTTAATTTATGCCATTGCCTTAGGTGTTGGCCAATTATGTACTAAATAAAGCCTGGCTGGAATACTACCAGAACGTTGCTAGGACATTATAAAGTGAGGCCTAGTCATTACTGTAATGATATCACGTACTGGACACACGAAAAGCTGTAGCAAGCGGCCATGTTGTTCAGTTATCATAGACCAGCCATGACAGTCTTGCAGCACAGTTACACATTGCCGCAGTGATTACCCCCTCCCTCCTCTTTTAATTCATGGAATGCATAGATTTTACACTTTAAAAGAACCGCTATCTCAACTCACATCAGACATCAGAAACCAGCGCTTAGGCCTGTGCAGAGCTGTAAACAGCTAATTTAGTCCTGGTAGGATGTCTCTTTCTGCTGTCCAGGCCTATCATAAAACTATGACCAAATCCATTAAGGATACCCAGAACTAATGGGGATCGTAAAAGGCAATCATAGAGCTCTGCCCAATTCAAAACTTAACAAAACCACACACGATTCATAAACTCAGAGAGGAACATGATACATTAATAATAAGTATATATTTGA